>NC_080427.1:71331347-73731347 GCF_029873635.1 Malania oleifera
CAGAAACTTATAGTCTTTTCTTTTCAATGATTTTCTGATATTTGATTCCATCTTCTGGGCAGTTCCAATCGTGTTCTTCAAACATGTCTAATTGCTGCTGTAGAATTGTTAGATATCTGTCAGCTTTATTAGAGGCTGATCTTTAGGAGATTTACAGCTAAGAAAACAATTAGAATTATTAGATATATGTCAGCCTTTATGAGAGGCTGATCTTTAGGAGATTTACAGCTAACAAATCAAGCTTTTGGTTCCACGATCATAGGGGATTTGGGTAGCATGTTACCCGATTATGTAGATAGTCTTTCCTATTTTACGGCTTTCCATTTTAAATAGGATATTATATTTTCAGTAGGTTGTAAATATCCCAAGTAATTAGATGAGAATTATCATCTATTTAAAGGGAATGTAATCTTTTTCATAGGTCAGTGGAATATTCAGTTTTATTTTCCACATTTAAACATGGTATCAGAGCAGAAAATGTTCAGCCAATCTTCAGCAAGGAGCAACTAGAATTATTGCAGAAAATGTTCAGCCAATCTTCAGCAGCCCCTACTACTATGGTTGGTACTGGTTCTTTGGCACACAAAGGAAATTTTTGAAGTGCTCTTAATGTTAAAAAGGAGAAGCTAGGTCCATGGATTATAGACTAACGAGCTTCACACCATATGACCGGAGAAGGGAAAAAATTTTCTACTTATAGTCCCTATTATGAAATTTTAACAGTCAGGATAGCAGATGGTTACAGGTTCTGTTAAAATTTCAGAGAACCTAACACTCAACTCAGTTCTATTAGTGCCAAATTTGGATTGCAATTTATTGTCTATTAGTAAACTCACTCAGGATCTTAATTGTGTTACTAAATTTTTCCCAAATATGTGAGAATTTCAGGTCTTGGATCCGGGGAAGACGATTGGCAGTGCTAAGATGTGTTCGGGGCTCTATCTTTTTCGAGGTTTATTATCCTCCTCAAGGAACAACTCACAAATCCGATTGTTTAGTGTCTAGAAGTCAAAGTTATTTTTCTACCATTCATTCTAATAATGATAGTGCAATTATGTTGTGGCACTATAGGTTAGGACAGCCAAATTTCTTGTATCTCAAGAAACTCTTTCCTTCATTATTCAATAATAAAAATCCAAATGATTTTCACTGTGAAATGTGTCAATTTTCAAAACATGTTCACAACTCTTATCCCAAACGACCCTACAAAGCATCCCAGCCCTTTTCAATGATTCATAGTGATGTATGGGCCATCTAGGATCAAGAATATTACTAGATCTCGCTGGTTTATATCTTTTATAGATGAACACACTAGACTTACCTGGATTTTCCTCATGAAAAAAAAAAAAAATAGTCAAAGGCAGGTCAGATTTTCAAAAATTTTAATACCGTGATCCAAACACAATTCCAAGCAAAAAAACAGATGGTGAAAACTGATAATGCCAAAGAATATTTCAAATCCATTCGTGGTGATTATCTCTTGAGTCAAGGTATAATACACCAAAGTTCCTGCATCGACACTCCTCAGCAAAATGGAATTGAAGAAAGAAAAAACCGGCACCTACTAGATGTTGCCCGCTCCCTCATGTTCTCTACACATGTACCAAAACATTTTTGGGGTGAAGCCATTCTCACTGCAGCCTACCTTGTAAACAGGATGCCCTCTTGCGTTCTCAAATTCCTAACTCCCTGTCAAACTCTACTTCAGTCCTTTCCCAATACTCGACTCACATCCACTAGTCCCTTCAAAGTATTCGGGTGCTCAGCTTTTGTTCATGTTCATAGTCAACACCGGGGTAAACTTGATCCTACAGCCCTTAAGTGCATTTTTCTCAAGTACTCTCCAAACCAAAAGGGTTATAAATGTTGTTAGCCTTGGTGGCTACACTATCATGGTTTATATGTTTTGATGATATTAACCTATAAGTCATTCCTAGTGTTCTTCCATCTTTGCAGATCATGTTAGTATAGGTACACATATATGAAGTACTGGATCAAAGGCAAAGATCGGACCGAATTGATGTTCGAATAGGAAGATCAAATGGACACTCACTCGGAAAGGACTCAAGCACAAACAAAGCAACCTTTTTGTTTAATTATATGTAATGGGTGTGTATTTGAGGTAGTGTATTTTGTAACTCTTGTGGTTTTGATTCTTGCATGATTTCTGAGCAAGAGTTGAGCAAAATTGCATATGTATATTAGGACACTTGAGTTTATAGGTTTTCACTTAAATCACAAACTCACATTTATAGTTTTCAAATATAAAACAAAAAGTTTGTCAAACGAATCCTAAACTCAATTCTGTTTTCCAAAGAGACAAGTTTTCAACATCTTAGTTTCATAATTATTTTCATACTTGGTCCCGATTTTATCAAAATGAGTCTTATGTCCTAAGGGTTCAAAGAAAGTAAAGTATATTTTCAATAAAGGACATACAAGTATATAAGATATCAAAATGATTTTTCAAATGTGTTTTTATTAACAAGATATCTTATATTCAAGGGGAAACTCATTTGGACAAGTATTAAACTTTATTAGATTTAATATATTTCATATACTTTTCTCCAAGAATGTTTTAAGTCATCAAAAGCCTTTTTGACAAGGAAAAACCGAGAAATCGTCGTTTAATGTAGTTCAGCCTTGAGTCCTGAACACCTTTCGATATTTGGGGCATAACTTTTGCTAGAAAAGTCCAAATAGGACGATCTTGGTGCATATAGAAAGCTAAGAAAAAATCCCACAACTTTCATGTTGATGACTTTTTCTGATTTGGGATAATCGTCGACTTATGCATGAAACCGTCGACGGTTTCAGAGAGCCCAGAAAAACCGTAGATGGTTTGGGACGGCGACAGAACACCAACGGGCGAAAAACGGCTAGTTTTCAACATAGTTTTCTAATAAAACCCCCCAACGGCCATAAAACGGCTAGTAGCCCATTTTTGCCTATAAATACAAGTTCTTAGACTTGTTTATATATGGTTTTGATTATTATTACAAGCATTTAGTGAAAAATATCTTTCAATCCAAAACCTAAGCACTTTGCATCTTAGTTCTTCATTTCAAGTGCTCAATTCTCTCTTTTTCATTTATCTTGTGTGAATCATTACTAGAGAGAAGTGTGAGGTTTTCTTTGTATTTAATATTTGCTCATTCAAGGAGCATTTTCATTGTAATCATCTTCTTCTTGTAAGGTTCTTTGTGAACCATTGTGAAGGTTCTTGGTGAACCGCTTGGTGAAGGTTCTTTGTGAGCGCGGTAAGGATTTGTTACCAAGTGTAGGGTTTGGCACCCGAGTTGTAAGGCTTGCTCTGCCGATGAAGGGGCGTTATAGTGGATTGTGGAATCCTTGGCTTGGTGCTAAGGCGTGGACGTAAGCTTGGTGCCGAACCACATAAAAATACCAGTGTTGATTCTTTGCTCCCTTCACTCTTTAATTCACTTGTCATGTGCTTGATTTAATTTTATTGTGATATAATCGCTTAAATCTTACCAAGAGTTTTATTTTGTAGAGAAATTTAATATACGCGAAAAGAGTCCCTTTGGACTATATACTCCCGAAAATGCTGTTCACCAGCTATTAAAAGATATTATCAATCCATCGATGTCATCTTTTTTGAGAAACAACCATATCACCCCAAATCTAAAATTCAGGGGAAGATTACACAAGAATTCCAGCTTTGGGATATCGAAGAGTTATCTTACCCTTCTTCTGATTCTGGCCCTTCTCACCTATCACAAATTTCTGAATTTATTCCAACTATTGACTCCATTTCTCCTTCACATCCCTGCTTAGAATCTCCCGTGAAACATCAACATCTAGACACTATTCAACTAACAAAAAATGATTAGTTGATTACCTATTCACAGAGGAGAAGGAACCAAAAGGAGATAGAACAACAAGCATCCCTTGAGCAAATCCAAGAGTCTGGTCCGAGCCCTAGATCAAGTGAAAATCCACCAGGTAACTCTAATCTCGAGACTTCCCATAATGAGTTAACTAAAGATGATAGTGATTGTCTTATTGCTGTGAGAAAAGGTGTGAGATCATGCACAAAACACCCAATATATACTTTTGTCTCATATTAGGGGCTGTCATCGAATTTTAGATCTTTTGTTGCCAACCTCGACAAAATCTAGGTTCCTAATAACATACAAGAGGCTCTCAGTACACCTAAATGGAAGTCTGCTGTCTGGGAAGAAATCAGTGCACTAGAAAAGAATGGAACATGGGAGATCACAGAATTACCAACTGGAAAATGTCCAGTAGGTTGCAAATGGTTATTCACTATGAAATACAACGAAGATAGAAGTGTTAACCGATTCAAAGCTCGGCTAGTAGCAAAGGGATTCACTTAATCATATAGAATCGACTACAACGAGACATTTGCCCCTGTAGCCAAGTTAATACAGTGCGGGTCCTCTCACCTTTGGCAGAAATTTAGACTGGCCTCTTCACCAACTAGATGTCAAGAATGCCTTCCTCAATGGAGACCTTGCTGAAGAAGTCTACATGGAAATTCCTCTTGGATTCGAGACACAAGCTACACACAACAAAGTCTGCAAACTCAGAAAATCTTTATATTGGCTCAAGCAATCCCCAAGAGCTTGGTTCGAGAGATTCACAAAGGCAGTCACAGGTATGGCTATTCTCAATTTCAATCAGATCATACACTATTTGTTAAATACTCTCCTTAAGGAAAAACTTCTATCCTCATTGTATATGTGGACGACATCATTCTAACAAGAGATTATAAGGAGGAAATGAGTAGTCTCAAAAGTCTTCTAGCTAAATAATTCCAAATCAAGGACCTTGGGAATCTCAAATACTTCCTAGGCATGGACGTGGCACGGTCAAGGAAGGGAATCTTTGTCTCCCAAAGGAAATATGTTCTAGATCTATTGAAAGAGACTAGGATGCTCGGATGCAAGCCAGCAAATACTCCTATGGATTCAACAACCAAACTAGGAGCTAAGGAAGACAGTGCACCAGTGGATAAAGGCAGACATCAAAGATTAGTTGGAAAACTTATATATTTGTCTCACACCCAACCTGATATTGGCTTCTCTGTCAATATGGTGAGTCAATTCATGAACAATCCCAATGACGAACATAAGGAGGCAATTTATAGAATCCTATGATATCTGAAGGTAACACCAGGTAAAGGATTATTTTCTGAGAAGAATCAATGAAGAGATATTGAAGTATTCATTAATGCAGATTGGGCAGGATCAATACATGATCAAAGGTCAACTTCTGGGTACTGCACATATGTGTGGGGAAACATAGTTACATGGCGAAGTAAGAAGCAATCAGTTGTGTCAAGAAGTAGTGCAGAAGTTGAATTCAAGGCAATGGCACACGACATCTGTGAAGGAATATGGCTAAGAATGCTTTTAAAGGAATTAAAGATTTTAGGTAAAGAACCCATGAATATGTTCTGTGATAATCAGTCAACCATCAGCATTGCAAAGAACCCAATGCATCATGATAGAACAAAACATGTGGAGATTGATCAACATTTCATAAAAGAAAAAATAGAGGAAGGAATAATCAAGATGTTGTATGTGCCTACATGTCTCCAAACAGCCGATATGCTTACTAAGGCTCTGCCAAGAAAGATATGATCTGAGTTCCAAGCTAGGCCTAATCAATATTTACAGCCCAACTTGAGGGGGAGTGTAGAATTATTAGATATCTGTCAGCCTTTATTAGAGGCTGATCTTTAGGAGATTTACAACTAACAAATCAGTTGATTTGTTAGCTATTTTTGGTTCCACGATCCTAGGAGATTTGGGTAAGCATGTTAACCGATTCTGTAGATAGTCTTTCCTATTTTACTGTTTTCCATTTTAAATAGGATATTATATTTTCAGTAGGTTGTAAATATCCCTGGTAATTAGATGAGAATTATCATCAATTTAAAGAGAATGTAATCTTTTTCATAGGTCAGTGGAATATTCAGTTTTCTTTTCTACATTTTAACAACTGCCAATTCCATGTGAGAGTGTTGAAGTATTGAGTGACCATGAGATCTCCTTGGCGTAGATCGTGAAGAATACTTTCGATAGCAAACAGTTCGGATGAGTTATCAAAGCCAGAATACGTTTCTTTGGTTGCCTCCCAGATGTCCTTTGTGGTCACATACAATAGGAAATTTTCTCCTATTTCGTTTGTCGTTGAGTTGATAAGCCAGGACATCACCATGTTGTTCTCTGACTTACATGTTTTGTACTTCAGATCTTCTTTGCTTGGTGGGGCTACTACTCCGGTGAGGTAGTCATGTCTTCCCTTTTCGCAAATGAACATCATTACTGATTGTGACCACTTAAGATAATTTCGTCCATTGAGTTTGTGCCCTATAATAGGCAAAAGATTGCAATCTGATCCTCCATTGCTACCTGTGGCTAAGGTTTCAGGATGGGAGGTGACTTCGCAGAAGGATTGACTTTGTCGTGCCATTGTCATCTCGTATTTTGTCATCTATTACAGTTCAGAGGAGGCTCTAATACCATGTTGATTTTAGAGAAGAAAATAATTCTCTTGTTTTTTAATGATAAATATATGGTCTGTATAAAATGGAAGGAAGAAAAGTTTCTTTCACTATATTCGGTAACAAGATACTAATTACCACAAGATCAGGAAACTACAAAATAGGAAAAAAAACTAATATAGATATCAGGAATTATCCAAAATCTCTTTATTCCTAAATTAAAGTAGTCAACTAATAATAAAATCAATTGCTGCAGCGGTATCCCTGAAAACAGGGATCGGGTATTTCCACATATCTTACTTTATCGCGTCAAGAGCATTAGACAAAGGGACCCGCTTTCCCAGTTTCTATTTGCTTAGTCATTGATATTTTGAGTAGATTGATCGACAGGTGGTGGATAAGGGCCTAATGAATGGTTTTGAAGTCGGTAGAGAGGTGGTTGTGGTGTCCCATCTTCAATTTGTTCTTCTTAGGTGATCATAGCTCTTCTTTTTTGAATATTTTGAGTCTACTTAATATTTTTTAGCAACTTTCAATGTCACGGGCCAAATATTTCACACCTCGTAAAGGGTCGTGCAGCATTAGCTAAAGCACTCTTGTTTAACTAATTAGCCAAAGATTACTGCAGTTCACCAACAGAACACATTCACAACAATTGAATGTAAAGCAAAAGGAAGCAATAAGCAATTGATGAAAGCAAATGGCAAGCAAGTGGTAAAAATTGAAGCAATGTAATCCATTAACAAACACCTCCATAAGGAATGTGTGTTTAACAAGGGAGGCAAGTAGGCCAAACAAGTTTAACAAACACTTGTGAGTTTTACAAGACTGATGAACACCAGCACTCTCCTTAAGAGCTTTATATGCTATTTTAGCTCTAGCACTAGGAAACATCAAATTGTACAAGAAATCATACTCCCTTTGTACTCTAATTACGCCTACTCAAAGCATAAAACCTATAATAGTATTTACATGATGGTAACCCATCCCATGCAGACAAGAAAAATGATCACAAGAAAGCATAATGCCCTAAACAAGCTTGGCTCGTGACATTCTCCCCCACTTATGCAGTCGACATTCTCATAGACTGACACTAGGTACTTTTCAACCTGACCCACAAACGGTTGCATGTCTTTCACTGAAATCGAATTGATTTCTTTGTAAACCTTTCCACCTCACTAAGAACTCATGTCACTACTTCCTTGATGATTTAAACTCTCTATCTGCAACAATGACTTTAACCTTCTCTTCTGTTAGGTTGCACTGTCTTTAGTGATGCTCTAGTTTACTAGCTACTGCTTGAATCTTCAGTGTCGGCATTGAATGGCTTGAGACCGCTGACATGAAACACGAGATGCGCTTCCAACTCAGAAGATCAAACTTGTAAGAGCCTTCTCGACTTTATCCAAGATGGAGACTGGTCCTTTATATTTGCGGAGTAGTCTCCTATCTCAACCTCATAGTGACCTGATATGTTCCAGATGGAGCTTAATAAGAATCAAGTCACCCACATTGAAGTGCAACAGTCTTATCTCTTGATATGCCCACTTATTCAACCGTCTGGAAGCTTTCTCCTAGTAGGCTCGAGCAATCTCTACATTCGGTGCTTCAATTCTTTGGTAAAGATGTATACTCTTGGACTCTTTTCGCTATACGGCTCACCCACTATGTGAGGTAACAATGGCTACTAGCCAGTACCAAGCTCAAAAGGGCTCCTGTTGGTTATTAAGCTCTTTTGGGTGTTGAAATAGAACTCAAGAACATTGAGTAGCTGCACCCAATTCTTTTGATTGGCGGTGGTGAAATGACGCAACTACTCGTCTAATAGCTTGTTGAATCTCTCTGTTGTTTGTAGGTGATAACTTGAAGAGATGTCAAACTATTAACTGAGGATTCTAAAAAGTTATGCCCAGAAGTTGCTAGTGAACCTTGAGTCCTTGTCCCTGATAACGTCTTGGGAAACACAAATATTTCTTAATACATCTAAAGAACAATTGCGCTCTCTCCTCTGCCGAACAGTACTTTGGTGCAAGTATGGAAGTGTCATATTTCGGAAACCTATTTATAATAACAAGCATAGACCCTACATATCCCACACTAGGCAAGCTAGTGATGAAGTCCACGAAGACACTCTCCCATAATATGGTTGGTACTTGAATGAGCTTTAGTAGCTCTGCTATTTTCTTCCGCTCAACCTTGTCATATTAGTAGGTGAGACAAGTTCAGATATACTCAACCACATCATCACACATCTATGGCTAGTAATGCCTCTACTTCAACAATGCCAAAAGTGTGATGTCAATCATGTCATCTTAGATGACCTGCCCAGATGGTGTCATGACACTCTCTCAACAATGTCTTCCTCAAATCTCCAGCTCGAGGCACAAAGAGTTGGTTACCATGTGTCATCAGCAATCCGTCTTCTAACCAAACGTGGCACGCTTTGCCCTCTTCTGTCAACTTTATGAGGTTTTGAGCAACTAGATCTTTGGCAAGGTTCTCCTTAATGTGCTCCCACATTGTCATGGTAACCTTACTGTCAAGGGCATTACCATCTATAAGGCTGCAAGCTCAACCTTCCTGCTCAGCATGTTTACGACTTGGTTCATCCTCCCTACTTGTGCTCAAATAAGAAATCAAACTCTGCCAAGATTCCTATTAGTGCACCGGCGTTATGCAACAGCAGATAGGCTTAGAGCTCCTACAAATACACCGGATATCGCCAATGGGCCTACTTGGGTGATAACTTTGGTCAGATAAAGAAGTGACTGATGGCTAAGTTATCTGTTTTCACCACAAACTACGACCCAAGTAGGTAATGCTGCCGCACACAAACACAATGTGTCATCGCTAGCATCTATTTCTCTTGAATTGTGTACCTTCGTTCAGCTTCACTAAGTTAACAGCTACCGTAGGCAACAGGATGCCCATATTGTAAAAAGGCTTAACCAAGGGCATAGTCTGATCCATCTATTTGCACCTCAAAGGGTTTCATGATGTCCAAAGGAGCTGATACCAAATCTCTCATCACAACATCCTTCAAGTTGTCAAAGGCTCCCTAGCCCTTCTCTATCCAGTTCCACTTATGACCCTTCGTCAGTATTCTCTCAAAGGAGAACTCTGTAATGGTTGGCAAGTCCAAGAAAGGAACACAACTTATTCACCTTTGTTGGAATCTTCCAATCTTTAATAGCTCTTACCTTCCCCATACCTATCCTAATATAACCTTGCTCAACCACATGACCACTGAATTTGATGCCTTGCACAGAGAAAGAGCACTTCTCTTTCTTCACATACAAATCGTTCTCCTTCATCCTGTCGAACACCTTCCGTAGATGCTTTTTATGTTCCTCCAAAATAAAACTATAGATAGTTATGTCATCTAGGTATACCACAACAAACTTGTCAAAGGTACTTATTAAATACCTCGTTTATCAAGGTGCAAAATGTCGCCGGCGCCATCATCAATTTGAATGGCATCACCAAGAACTCATATGCCCCATACCATGTTACACAGGTCATCTTCGATACATCCCCATCTACCATCCTCACATAATAACAGTCTAGCCTCAAGTCAAGTTTGGTGAAGTACTTTACATGACTTCACTGATTGAACAAATCATCAATCAGTGGAATAGGGTGCTTGTTGCACACAGTCACCTTTTTGAGTGCATAATAACCCACACACATCACATGCTCCCATCATGTCTCATATAAGGCAACACTAACGCTCTAAACGATGCTTTGGAAGGCAGTATATAGTCTGCTTTCAATAACTCATCAAGTTGTTTCTTCAACTCTGCTAACTCTTGAGGCGCCATCCAATACGATCCTTTCGCAGGCGGCTTCACTCCTAGTAACAGCTCAATTTCATGCTCCACAACTCATATGCCCCCATACCATGTCACACAGATTATCCTCGATACATCCTCATCTGTTATCCTCACCTAACAATAATCCAACCTCAAGTAAAATTTGGTGAAGTACTTTGCATAACTTAACTGATCAAACAAATCAACAATCTGCGAAATAGAGTAATAGTTGTGTACAGTCACTTCGTTAAACACGTGGTAATCCACACTCATCCGCATGCTCCAATCATGTTTCTTCTGAAACAACACCAATGTTTTGAACGATGCTTTGGAAGGACATATAAAGCTCGCTTCCAATAACTCATCAAGTTGTTTCTTCAAGATTACTAACTCTGGCGGCGCCATCTTATATAGCCCTTTAGCAGGCAACTTCACTTCTAATAACAACCCGATCTCATGCTCCACAACCCGCATGGAGGTAGTTGTGGGGGCAGTTGTGAGGTAGCTTGTCTAACATCACAATTTTATACTCATCTAACACAGTTTGGATGGTAGTAGACAAAATCAAAGACTATATCACCAGCCTCATTTTTATCTCCATATCCATGGCCTTCATGTATCCTCTTATATCCTATATCCTTTCCAATGTAACCATTCAAATAAGCTCCTATGAATGTCTTTTCAAACATTGATATACCTTGTAAAATACTATTCATATCTTCTCAAAATTGTCTTTTAAGATTTTCTACTAAGTCTATTTGGGAAGTATATGCACTAATGATGCTCACTATCTCCATGCCTAAAGTTATCCTCATTTTAATGATCCTATCCCCTATTCTTTTAACACATAATCTTTTAGTACTTTGTCTACAATAATCCCCACCCCATTTTTATGTTTCTCTTAATTAGTGTACCAAAGTTTAAATCTTGATTTTTCAATTTCTCTAACTTTCTCTCCTACCCATTTCATCTCTTAAAGGCATATTAAGTTAATTTTCCTTCTAAATATTATTTCCACTATTTCTATATTTTTGCCCATATGAGTCCAAGTTGCTAATCTAATATTAATTTCTTGTACTAACTTATTAACCCTCTCCCTTCTATACTAAGCCGGTCTATTCCCTTTATCTAGGTGTATTTAATAAGAATTCATGATAATAAGAACTGACAAAGTTTTATGCTGGCTATCAGCTACCTAACACAACCATGCTCCTTTATCCGAGTTTGGGACCAGTTGTATGTACAAAGAATTTGTGTTACACAGGCGAAGTACCTATTTGAGTTTTTTTTTTTTTTTTCTAATGCAAGTATACTCAATGTCAAATCCGTTCGTATTTTACATCAGACTTTGTGTGCTTATACACCTAAAGGAAATGGTATTTTAAAGAGCAAGATCAAGATTTACTTGAGGTTGCTCAGTCCTTATTGTTCCATGTGCATTTGGTTTATTGATTTTGGGATGATGCAGTCTTACTGCCTGCAATTTGATCAAATAGGATGCACCCAACTGTTATTATCTAGGAAGCACAAACACTTTAGTAGGAGCAAAGTGTTGGTATCTAACATGTATGGGACACAGACACGCCTCCAACACGACTACATACCCAACACAACAGGTGTTGCTAAGACACGTGCCCAACAAGTGTTGGATTTATTGTGATATTTTTATTTTCTACACATATTATTATTATTGTATAGTCTTCTTTCTCTTTACACTCTTTACACAACGCATTTGAACAAGATTAGTTACTAACTAATTCCAACTAATGGCAAACTAACACCGAGTGCTAAATAGAACTAACTAGTTCCACTGGCAGACCATGTATCATATCACTTTCTTTTGGAACTCTATTTTTTTCCTTTTTTATTTAGCAGTACAATTGTCATCCCCAGAGGGAAAAAAAAAAGGTTGTTTAAACAAAACAAAAAAAAAGTTGCTCATAAACGAGACAATACAACCACACATTTCTACATGAATGACAATTCAGTGTCCCAAACTCAATTCTATTCACAAAAGCATAAGTGTTGGCTTGGCTGCTGAGAAAATGCAGAAAGTTGAACAAAACAAATAGACTTTTGAAATATTGAATTTTTCATTATTTACAAGAAAATGAGGCCTTCACTCAATTGAACCCAGTTCATATTAGAATTGTTAATTTTGTTGTTACTCTGTTAGTTAGTTTAGTTGTTAATTTGTTAGTTATTATTTTAGTTGTATTTTTCATTTCATATACTAGTATAAATACTTCTATAAATACCACTGTAAAGATAACTTTAATAAATTCCGGAATATACAATTTTATTTATTTTAACATGGTATCAGAGCTCTCTCCGCTCCGCTCAAACGCTCTCCCTCTCCCTTCCCGGTCGTCTCCTGGTTTTCAAGAACTTGAAATCTTCATCTCTGTGAAGCTTTTCTTCGATCTCTATGTCATCTTAGCTCATTCGCTTCAAAGGACTCCATCATTGTGATCATGGTCAAACTCTTCTGCAGATCCAGAAAGTTGCTCATTCTTGCAATTTTTAATCCTCTCGCGGCACTCACCAGTGATTTCGCCGTCTTCCGCGCTCTCTTTCAGACTCTCTCTCACATTGTCTACGGTTGTTGCGTTTTGAGGAAGGCCAAGCACGCCATCGAGGGATTCTTGTCTGAACTCCGGCGAATTTTATCCAACTCTAAAAGAGCACATTAATGGAGTTTTTTTTTTCATCATCTTTTTACCGAAAGAATGTGATGTGAAATATTTATTCACCATCTCCATCTTGAGGGGGCGTATTAGAATTGTTAATTTTGTTGTAATCTGTTAGCTAGTTTAGTTGTTAATTTGTTAGTTATTATTTTAGTTGTATTTTTCATTTCATATACTAGTATAAATACCAATGTAAAGATAACTTTAATAAATTCCGGAATATACAATTTTATTTATTTTAACATCATTTGATTTCGTCCAATTGAGATTATCATTCTTTACTGAACAAAAACAACATACTACAAAATACGACTTCAGATTTTCTCTGTTCTCCGGTTTTCTCAGCTACCAAATCAAGTGCTAACCAGAATATTTCCTCTTGGCAAATAAAAAAAATGAACAAAAAATAATCTCGGAATCTTGCGTACTCTGTGACAAACTTGCGAACTGGACTGAAGCGTTCACACAAGAACTCGAAGAGTTGAGGGAGAAACTCCGAGAGCAAAACAGGGTCGATGCGAGATAAGTCCTCGTTCAGCTGGCGCAGGTGTTCGAGCTTCGAAGGTATGTCCGTGGCGAACTTGGCCAAGTTTACGAGACTCGTGACATTGTCTCTCGATCTCAGGGCCATCACTCCCACCATTGCAATGGAAAACCCTAATTCCGCAACTTAATTGACAATAAGTATATCGTATGGTTGGTTGCTACAAGAACATGGAGAGAGAGAGAGAGAGAGAGAGAGAGCGGAGGGAACAGGTTGAAGGTGTATTGAACGAAAGAAGGGCTTGGAGCATTGACCGAGCTCCGCCGGCTCGAGATCAGCAGACAGGAGGCGGGTGTGTTTCTGGTCTCGGGTCCTTTTTAACCGATTTCTTGTGTTTTTGGAACGGACGTCGTATCCTTTTCCTTCGTTTACACCTTCTCCCGTGGATAAGCTAAGAAAAAATTTAACCCACCATACCAAGGTTAGTCAAAATCCTTAATAACTGTCTTCTAATCAATAAAACCTAATTAAAAATATGCATATTAATTTATAAGTACTATCAAAAGCATGTTATGGACAATCTAATTACAAGATGGAAACATTAAGTTGAATATAGGTAAGTACACATTGCTACCTGAACTCGTGTACACTTTCACCTTAAATACCCCATAGAGTATAGAGTATAGTTGGAGGAAGGTATTCCAAAACCTTACTCTATTTACTTCGTGTGTTTCCTGTTGCAAGAACTACATATGTCCACTTGCTAGACCATCACACTATAGTAGGCAACAACCAGGTGCAAAGGAGCCATTGTAAGGATACCAAATCATTCTCAACCCAAAAGTTTGGCATTGTTTGTGAGAACAATGCAAGGAAAACCATGTCGCATTTGTGTACCTACCAAGGAGGAACGAGAATGTGAGCCTTGCAAATGGTCAAGCCATGCCTCTATGTTCTTTCGTCATGGTAGTCATTCCATAAGCGACGAGCCAACACCATTTGCTATAGTTGACTATGTAATCCTTACCCAACAATAGTTTTAGGTGATGCAAAATTAGGACTTTGGTGGAGAACATCCAGGCCTTGCTTGAGCAAAAACCCTTGTAATGACGATGATAGTTATTCATGATCCTTGGAAACTCTACTAAGGAGGACTGGAAAGGCTCCAATAATGCAAGACAACTCTATAGCACTCAACCTTTGTTTAGAAAGAGAGTGAAATTTTATACCAAGTTTGGGAGAGATTTAAAAAATTATTAAATTTGTGTCCCCACCATGGATATGAGAAATGGCGCTTAGTGAGCTATTTTTATAAGGGACTTAGACCTAAAGAGCACCAATTTGTGGACATGATGTGTAATGGTGAGTTCTTACATAAAGATCCCGATGAGGCCATTGAATATTTGAATGACATAGCAAAAAAAGCCCACACCTGGACAGGACCTAGTGCTACTGAGAGCACAAATAGGTCACAACTTGTAGGAAACCCAAATGGCGGTGGAATTTACCATCTCAAGGAAGAAGATAACCTAAAGGCTAAGGTTGAGATGCTCACTAGGGAGCTAGAGGTGTTAAAGACTAAGGACTTAAAGCGAACACATGTGGCTAACCATACATAATCTATCAGACCATGTTTTGTGTGTGGCGAGGTAGATCACCTCGCCCAAGAGTGTCTGACATTTGCTGAGATGAGAAGGATGTATGAGGAACAATGTAATGCCTTAGGTGTGTACAAGAAGCATTTTACACCTTTCTCTGATACCTATAATCCAGGGTGGCGCAATCACCCCAATTTTAGTTGGAAGTTTGAAAACCAACCTCCTGCACAACTCCCTAGATCTTATCTTGCACCATATAATGCACCTTCATCTTCTAGGAGTCCTATAAGACACTTTGCATGCTTTTATTGAGGCACAGGGTAAGACTAACCAAAAGTTTGAATCTTTGATTACGCAGGTTGTTGAAGAAAAGAAGGAGATAAAGAGCCAAGTGTCCAAATTGATAAGCTCCTTGAGTGTGAATGAGCGAGGTAAGTTTCCTTCTCAAGCTCAGTCCGAACCCCATGGTCAACACACGGCGCAAGAGAATTTGAAGGATGTGAATGTCATTGTGACACGAAGCAGTAAGTCATTACACATCCCAACAACGAACAAATCAGAGGATGTGGAAAAGAATCAAGACAGCAGTGATGCCGAGTTGACCAAGGAACCTGAGGTGACAAAGAGTCTTGTTAAGGTACCATTCCCTCAAGCTTTAAAATCAAGCAAACGAACTCTGGATCCTAACAATGAAATCCTAGAGAATCTAAGGCAGGTAAAAATCAATCTTCCTCTTTTGCATGTGATTAAACAAGTCCCTACTTATGCAAAAGTTTTCAAGGATTTGTTTACAGTTAAAAGGAAGCACCATGTGAAGAAGACAACATTCCTGACAGAACAACTTAGTGCTCTAATTGAGCAGCGGATTCCTCCCAAGTACAAAGATCTTGGTTGCCTAACCATTGCATACAGCATTGGAAATCATGAGTTTGGGCAAGCTTTGCTAGATTTAGAAGCTAGCGTGAATCTAATGCCATATTCTATTTATTTGCAGTCGGGGTTGGGAGAAATCAAACCAACCACTGTGGTATTGCAATTGGCTGACCGTTTAGTCAACATACCTTGGGGTGTGGTAGAGGATGTTCTAATTCAAATTGACAAATTTTATTATCCTGTTGATTTCCTAATTCTTGACACTAGCTCTGCTGTTGATACTACTTCTAAAATTCCTTTGATTTTAGGTAGGCATTTCCTTGCCACTGCTAATGCTCTTATTAATTTCAGGAATGGGCTCATGAAGCTGTCTTTTGGAAATATGACTCTCGAGGTGAATATCTTCCATATTGAAAAACAACTAGAAGATGATGACGAGGGCCACCAGACATACATGATTGACTCACTTATGAATAGGGGAGTTTCTACATCCCATGATTTTGATCCCCTTGAGTATTTTCTTGTTAATTATGAGTTTGATTCTATCAATAATCCATCTGATGTAGTTGATATTTGTGCTATTTTCGATAGAACTCACGATTATGGCACTCGGGCATGGCAACCAAAGTTTGAGGAGTTGCCTGAAAAAGGTGAAAAACAAATTCCTTCAAATGTGGAAGCACCCAAGGTTGAATTGAAGCCTCTGCCTAAGGGTTTAAAACATGCTTTTCTTGGTCTAGGTGATACTTTTCCTATTATTATCTCATCTAAAATTGTCTAAGTCTCAAAGTGAGAAATTAATTCAAACCCTAAGTGAGCATAAGTCAACCTTAGGTTGGAGCATTGCTGATATAAAAGGAGTTAGTCCCCTGGTTTGTTTTCATAAAATTAATTTGGAGGAATGAACCAAATCTCGTAGAGACCCCAAGCGTAGGCTTAATCCCACTATGAAAGAAGTGGTGAAGAATGAAGTGTTGAAACTATAACGCCCCGAACTCAAAACTAGGGTTCAGAGCGTTATTTAAAATATATCTCTGATACCACCTTGTGATGCCCCGAACCCGCTAAGTGGAGCCTGGGTGTCATGTGTTCCATTTACCTGTATCCGATATTCTCACATCAATTATGCAACGTGAATAATAACAACTCCTTAATAATATACCAGAGTTTCTACATATCTATAATCTCAAAAGGTATTTTTCATCATCCAGTATTCACAAACGTATATAAATATATACATCCCAGAAAACTTAAACAAACCAAAATATATGTATATACATCCAAAAGTCTATACCCTTTCTCTTTAAAAAATACTACACCAATCCTGAGCTCACTGGGCTCGATCACGCAGAGGTCCTAAAAAAGATAAAATTCTTATCAGGTGAGACGCATCTTAGTAAGTCGGAAAATATTAGTATCAGTGTGTGGCAATCATGAGGTTAAGTGTACAAAATATAATCACCATTTATAAAATTATCACAATTATGAAACCATTCTCTGTCCCTACTCACACACATGCAGAACATTTTACTAACGAGAGTTCCCAAGGATTGCGGTGATTACCCGCCCATACAAGTAGCACCCCTTTACTGTGATACCTTATGCAACCCATGGCTACAACTGAAGCATATCAGGACACTTACCTTACTCAGTAAGCCCTATGGTGGATAGTTTATCTCGTACTCGCACACATATTCAAACAAAAGTTTAATGGCAGAAGTTCCCGAAAATAGGAAAGATTACCCGTCCATACAAGTAGCTTCCATTTACTCTAATACGCTATGCAGTCCAGTATGACTACATCTGATATTAATTAGGGCACTCGCCTTTCTCAGCAAGCCCTCGAGCGGAGTGTATACTTCGCCCCAAATAAATATAATACTACAATATATAATGCATATTTACTTTACTCTGTATCTGTTATTTCTGTATTACTCATCTTTTCATGTTTTTAGTATTTCATATCACATAATTCACTTTCACATTTCGCATTACTCTGTTTTCATGCTACTCTGTATTCACATTTGCATTCACATCTGCATTCACATAGTCTGTTCTCATATTATTCTATGGTTAAATTAAACAATTATGCTTTTAGAACTCACTACCAGATGGATAATCACTGTCATGCTTCCCCCCATGACGGGTTGTGTGGCTCGAAGGCTAGACTTAACCCTGGTCGACCCACCAGAGTTAAATCAAAAAACAACCACTTCAGTCTGTAAGTCATATTGGCTTTCCCACATTGGTTTAGACTCTAGGGGGAATCTCTACCCTACACAGCCCAATCGACTATCCCATCACCACACTCTCTCTAAGATGTGTGGATGCACTAATCTCTGCCAAAAATCATACGCAACAGTATTATGCCTCACTATGGTCCACCGGAGTTCTCAAATCATACATTGCAATTTAACATTCATATCCTGCTCTGATTAACAATACACATGCAATATAATCCCAATACATTTCATTTCCAACATGTCATACATTGTGGCATGAGTAAAATGAAAATACCGAGTTGAGTTGTGATATATATATATATATATATATATATATATATATATATATATCACACCATTTAAGTACTCGGTATTTTCATTTTACTCATGTCACACCATTTAAGTAATACACATAATTATATCATTTGAAATAACAAAAGCCAACCCATGTTCACCATCCGTTTTACTAAAGATACACATCAATGTATCCCCACAATTTCGAAAAAACACTTTACTTTAATCATTTCATTTTCATAAATATATATATCTATATATATATCACAAGTCAACTCGGTATTTTCATTTTACTCATGTCACACCATTTAAGTAATACGCATAATTATATCATTTGAAATAACAAAAGTCAACCCATGTTCACCATCTGTTTTACTGAAGACACACATCAATGTATCCCCACAATTTCCAGAAAACACATTACTTTAATCATTTCATTTTCATAAATAATAACTATAGCCCTAGGCTCAAAAACCATAGTTCAAACGGTTGACTTTTCTTTTAAAACTCATCTGATAATCATATACATTTATAAACACATACATTTTCCATTTAAACCGGTAAATTCATAAAAACTACTGCCTTAATCTATTCCGCTTACCTGATTTCCAGAAACTACGCCAGTAGGGATCTCGAAATTATACCCGCGATGCTCACCTGAACCCTGAATTCATAAATCCTAATTTAATCAACTCAACTCCAGGTAAAATACTATTTTAATATTTTCTAGGCCCACAAACTCCAAATAAATAATTAAACTACCAAAATCATCAATTTAGCTTAATTTCCTTAACCCTACCCTAACTTTGCAGTGGTGCCTAGGACCTCTAAATTGAAAATTTGCTCCGGCCAAAATAACGACGATCAAGACTAGGATCCCGTGGTGGTGCCTGATCATCGATTTATCTAAAGATTTAAGGAGAAATTGAGGAAAGAGAGTGAGTATACCTTACCGTAGGAGTGATACCTACATCGCTCCTACGACAAATCCACTCCGGTAGGAATGTCAGTGACGGAGATAGAAACCCAGCGGTATCTTCTATTTTTTGATCGATCGAATATTTGTCAAGAAAATGAGGAGAGAGAGGAGGAGGGACAGAGGAGAGAACGTAAGACGCAGAGAGAGACTCTTCGCTTGTAGTAACTTCTTCCTAAAGGAATTTAATTCCTTCGGGAGCTTAACCTTCATATATATATATATATATATATAATATTATTATATTATATTATTTAATTATTAATAATTAATTAATTAATTAAAATTAAATTTTATTTATTTATTTATTTTAGGATCACTACGTTCTCCCCTCCTTAAAAGAATGTCGTCCTCGAAATTCACTACCCGATAATTTTTCACATTTATAAAATTTATTAACTCACTATATCTCATACATTTCAATATATGCTACCATATGAACTTCTGCATCATCTATAATTAAATAAAACTACTATTTATCTCAATCATACACACGTACCTGCGCCTCTGGCAATATTTGCCTCGGTTGGGATCATCATATACACATGTGCTGGACCACGTCCACCTCGGGATACTTACTAGTTTCCTCGAATCTGATTAGGTACAGGTTCATTAGGCAATAGTACATGACAGTTCCTCGCAATATGCCTCAGCTTACCGCACCTATAGCAGTTAGGACCCCTAGCCCAGCATTCACTGTAATAACCCGAAGATTAATGGTATTTAAATAATAAAGAGAGAGGGAAATGGAAATAGAACAAAAGGAGGCAGCAAACTTTGTCGATGAATGCTTCGCGTTGGTCGACAACGTTGCACTTTGGGCTCGTCGACGAGGGTGTGCTTTGTCGACGAGTAGATACCAAGAGGATACCTGGGTGACTCTGATTTTCGTTGACTAGGGGGGAAGTTCGTCAACAAGTTGCCTTCTTGACCTCGTGGACAAGGTGACATGGCTCGTCGACGAATGCCAGTGTCTAAATAGTGTTAAACTCGGATTTTACGCAGAAATTTTCAGCAAAAAAACCCTCTCTCCCTCCTCTACGGTTCCTCCCTCTTCTCTCTTCGACTTTAGCCCCATTAGTCACCGGATGGACGATCAGAGGCTACCACGATGCTCCTGGAGAAGTTCTCTCCAAGTCTGCCTGAGCAGATTGTTGGTGGGATTGAGTTGAATTCCATCCCAAATTCAAAGCAAGGCATTTTATTCAAAATTAGGCTTTCCAACAGTTGTAGGAAATGTAGTAGACGTAGAAATACTGATATTTTGTTCTGGAAAATGTTACTTTCAGGGTGTTGAGTGGGGAATCCTGTGGGTGTAGGACCCATCACAGTAGGGGATTTTAGCAGGAATTACGTAAGAGAAATATGCTATGCTAGGCAGTTCTAGTATGATTTTCAGTATAAAATATATATTTTTACCAGATTATTATTCACAGTAGGAATTTTATACAGTTATCAATTATGTTTAAGATGTTTTAATTACTGTGTGGCATGAGAATATGGATACAGTACAGAAATATGTTTTACATTATTTTCAGGATTGTGTTTTATAGAATATACAGATAGGGAACATGTTTTATGGTATTTTTCAGAATACCTTGATTATTTAGTTTTATAATACCATGACATGCAGATTTACAGTTAATTTCAGAAACACAGTTAATATAGATACAGTGTATTACATCGTCATGGTTAATACAGTTATTACAAAATCATGGTGAAACAAATAGTTATATATAGAAACGTAATATATAGTATTAGACCCTGATGGGCCATTACAGATACAGTTTATAGAGCACGATACCATAGTTAAATACAGTTCAGAATGCAACCACATATTCAGATAATATGTGGTATACAGAGTCGATCGTGCCTATATTGTGGACAGACTCCCTATTAGATATGGGTTGAGGGGGTCGATCTAACTAACAAAGTATAGTGATTTATCCTGGTAGACCAGCCAGTGATAAATCCCGCTCACAAGTCGCACAACCCTGTCATGAGAGGTTAAATCATGACATACAGTTATCCATAGGGAAGTTTTCAGTATTTATACGTATATACAGTTTACAGAAACAAATGATGTACTTATGTATATTAGAAGTATTATAAATAAAAAAACTAATAAAGACAGTTATGTTAAGCAACGTGAACAAGGTGGTATTATATATTATTTGTACATGTATTCCCAGATTCAGTTATTCATGATTTTATTGAATCAGATTTTTATAGAAATGTAATTCACTTGTCACACACTAGCAATAACATATTTCGTCTTACCGAGCGTCGTCTCATCGCAATAAATTGACATTTTTTTTCAGGTGATCCAGTTAGGCGAGCAGAACAGGCTCGCAGGTAGAGGGGCTACAGCGCTACCCTGTCAATGGAGTGAGTATTTTTGGGAGGTTATCACTGTATAATCTTGTTATGTTGAGGGTATTTTGGAACAGTAGTATATGTATATTTAGGGAGCATTTTAGCACTCTAGTATTGTATATTTACGATTATGATTATATAAATTAAGCTTCTTGCTGCATAGGTTGATGGTTAGTTATAGTATATGGTATCGGAGTGGTGGAATTTCATAGTATTTATTATTGGAAAATTATAAAATATTTATAGAATTTAGCAGGTCGTTACATTCACCCCTATGTCTCTTATTACATCTATGACATACAGGGTATGATGAATCATTCTAATAACCATAATAACCCTAATCTCTCGTTTCCTGCCTCGAGCCCACATCCCTCTCTCTTCCACGAGCCCTGCCTAGCCTCAGCCTAAAATCTAGGAGGTGCAGGCCTCTTCTTTTGCTTTGATGGCTTTGTACTTCCCTGCAAACTCTTCTATAGTACTGAAGCCTTATCCACCAAGTTTGAGAAATTTTGGACCTAGAACCCCACCATAAGCTTAAAGATCTTTCGTCTCAGACCTTTTTTGAACATTCTGGCCTTTCTTGCCTCATTTGGAATCATAAATGGTGCGAAGCGAGATATGTAATGACCCAAAAATTACTCCATTTTTTTCCATGTAAATAAATAAATTACTCTGATACCCCTACTCTCAAACCTTAGACCGACACTAAGGTATTCCTGTACGTAATGGGCAACCTATGTAGCAGAAAAACATAAATCCCATATCCATATATACATATATATATATATATATATATATATATACATACAATACTAGAATTCAGTATTTCCCATCTCACAATTACATATACTAGTATCACCACCCCCAAAAACAAACTCAATTCCCTTGCACAAACTTACCCTATATACAAGGCAATCTTGGGGTCACTTTATCTGCGAACCTGATCTGCTCGCCTAGCTGGTTCACCTGAAAAATGTTAAAGTATGGGATGAGTCGATGCTCAGTAAGTAGAAATATGTTATTACTAGTGTATAGCGACCAAGTTGCATAACTATAATAATAATACGTAAAACTGAATAAGCTGGCAAATCAGTAAAGATATATCTTACACTTATAATCGCTTAAAATATAACTGTATCATCGGAATTTTCTATTTTTCATACTGCTAATAACATACTATATTTATAAAATGCTGTAAAACTATATACATATATATAATTGTGTTTTTTTTTCCCCTGAAAATCTGAATGTCATGATTTGACCCCTCATGACAGGGTTGTGCGGCCCGTAGGCGGGACATAACTCTAGTTGGCCTACTAGGTAAGTCACTGTATTCTATGCTACCTCAGTCCGGCCAAACTACATCCTCTCCTAAGTACGGAACTGGACTGCTACCTTATCAAACCGGCCCCCTCAATCCAAAATTGGGGAGCTGCATCCACTCCGAGCATGTTTTGATGGTACCCACACACTATCTGAGATACGTGGTTGCACTCTATCTGAAAATAACAACGGTACCGTGCTCTGTAATCTGTATCTGTCTGTAATATTTTCACAGGGATTTGATATCATATATATAATACTATAATCTTTTTACTATTTTCATCATGTTTCCAAAATAACCATAACACTATAATTTATGTACTGTAAATACTGTAATATCTGGATAATATAACTGTAGTATTTGGATGCTATAATTGTATAATCTGTCTGTATAATCTAAGTGCTATGACATTAGGAAACATGACATTCTGTAATATTCTGATCTGAATAAAATCTATAAATCTTGTCTGATAAATATCTGTGTATATTTGTGTATATCTGTATATACTATATGACATGACATGCTGGAAAAAGCTGTATAAATTCTATATAAGGTAAACATCTACTCAGGCCACACAAACATTAAAAACTTTTATTTTGTAAAAACTGAATAATAAACTGATATACATGTATATACATAAAATCTCTAATAACATGTTTAAAAACTCCTAGCATAGCATATTTCCGTTACATGATTTCTGCAAAAGCCCCCCACTGTGCCTGGTCCTACACCCGCAGGGTTCCCTGGTCAACACCCTAAAAACAATATCCCCCAGAACAAAACATCAGTATTTCTTCGTATGCTACCTTTCTTATAACTATGGGAAAGGTAAATATTAAATAAAATGTCTTATCCTGAGATTGGGTCGAAATTCAAACCAACTCCACCAAAGATCTGTTCCGGCAGACTTGTAGAGAACTTTCCCAAGAGCGTCGTGGTGGTCTCAAATCGTCGATCCGACGAGAAACGGAGCCAGGATCAGAGAGAAGGGGAGAGAGGCGTTTAGGAGAGAGAGAGTTTCCTGTGTGAATTTTCATGTGAAAATCTGGGTTTTTGCTATTTATAGCCCAGGGTTTGTCAACGAGACACGTTATCTCATCGACGAGTCCCTGAAGAAGTTCGTCGATGAACCTTCACCCCTCGTCGACGAATTTTAAACTGCCACAAACCCCCACTATATCTTCTCGTCAACGAGATGTGTCCTCGTCGACGAGATCCTCATGCACCCTCGTCGACAAATCCCCTGTGTTCATCGATGAGGCTCTGTTTAATTTCTTGGGTTATTACAAGATAGCACCACAAATTTCACTGCATATTCCCCAACAGTCATATTCCTCTACGTCAGGTTGGTAAATTCCTCAATCTTTTCCTCTCTAGTGGATGAGGAAAAATAACTATCAAAGAACAACTCTTTAAATTGTTCCCAAGTCAGTGCCACCTTTACTACCCTCTGTCCCTCTAGCAGTTTCACAGAAAGCCACCAACGTTTCGCATCTCCAGTCATCTTAAATGCAGCATAACGGACTTTCTGCTCTTCCGTGCATCTGAGTACTTCCATTATCTCTTAAATTTCCTCAGCCCAGTTCTCTGCAACCACCGGATTAGGTCCTCCCTCAAAAGTAAAAGGGTTCAACCTCATAAACTCTTGGATGCTACAACCCTGATCTACAGCTGGGCAGTTCTGCTCTCTATGATCCTTCCTCATTTTTGCCCTAACCTAACGGGCTATACCCCTCAGCATCCTGGAAGTATCAATATCCCCCTCACTTGAAGTCTCCGAGTCATCTCTTTCTTCACCCTCTACATCCTCGCTCTTAGAATCCATCCTTAAAATAGGACAAAAAATAGTTAAAATTCCATTATTATAACATTCTCAACATAATCATTAAACTAAAATCCAATACATGTTCAAATCTCTAAGTTAAGGACCAGTCCTACAGCTAAGAAACGAAATCATCTAAGTTTTGTCGTGGTTTTTCTGAAACCGTCGACTGCTTTAGAAAAATCACAGAAAGTTGTTGATCATCTGTTCCTATACTCTGGTATTAATCATCCCAAAGTCTGTAGAACCTAAAATCTAATGCTTTGATACCAAACTATAACGCCCCGAACCCAAAACTAGGGTCTGGAGTGTTATTTAAAATATATCTTTGATACCACCTTGTGACACCCCGAACCTACCAAGTGGAGCCCAGGTGCCACGTGTTCCATTTACCTGTATCTGATATTCTCACATCGATTATGCAGCAGAAATAATAACCACTCCTCAATAATATACTAGAGTTTCTACATATCTATAATCTCAAAAGGTATTTTCCATCATCTAGTATTCACAAACATATATACATATATACATCCCAAAAAACTTAAACAAACCCAAAAATATATATACATCCAAAAATCTATACCCTGTCTCTCTAAAAAATGCTACACCAACCCCGAGCTCATTAGGCTTGATTACGCGGAGGTCCTGAAAAAGATAGAATTCATATCGGGTGAGACACATCTCAGTAAGTCAAAATAGATTTGCACTAGTGTGTGGTTATCATAAGGTTAAGTGTACAAAATATAATCACCATTTATAAAATTATCACAGTTATGAAACCATTCCCTATCCCTTCTCACACACATGCTGGATATTTTATAAACGAGAGTTCCTAAGGATTGGGGTAATTACCCGCCCATACAAGTAGCATCCCTCTACTTTGATACCTTATGCAACCCATGGCTACAACTGAAGCATATCAGGACACTTACCTTACTCAATAAGCCCTCAAGTGGATAATTTATCTTGTACTCACACACACATTCAAACAAAAGTTTACTAGCAGAAGTTCTCGAGAATAGGAAAGATTACCCGCCCATACAAGTAGCTTCCCTTTACCCTAATACATAATTTAGCCCAATATAGCTACATCTGATATTAATCTGGGCACTCGCCTTTCTCAGCAAGCCCTCGAGTGGAGTGTATACTTCCTCCCAAATAAATATAATACTACAATATATAATACATATTTACTTTACTCTGTATCTGTTATCTCTGTATTACTAATCTTTTCATATTCTTAGTATTTCACATAACATAATTCACTTTCACATTTCGCATTTTTCTGATTTCATGCTACTTTGTATTCACATCTGCATTCACATGTTCTGTTCTCATATTATCCACTAATTAAACTAATTATGCAATTAGAACTCACTCTTAGATGGATAATCACTATCATGCTTCCCCCCATGATAGGTTGTGTGGTCCGAAGGCTGGACTTAATTGTTGACTTTGGTGTATTCCCAAGAGAGGGTGTGAATTGGATATTTAAAAATTTTTGCATAGGTTCAACTAATCCAATAGCAGTATTATACAACCTAGGGTCTGTCTATGTAATCCCAAATGCGAAGATAAATATAATATGTGAAAATTTAAATCATGCACAACATTCACAGAATATTGAAGAAAACATACACGTGTAGTAAATAAATTGCGGAAAAATAAAGTGCATACACAATATGTTATTGGGGTTCGGCCAATACTGCCTACGTCCCCGCCTCAACTCCCAAGCTAGAGGATTACCACTATTGCTCACTTAACGGGTGGAGCAACACCATTTACAACTAAGTCAAATTCTGAGGGCTAACCTCAACCTTTACACTCTCCTTACAAGGTGAAGAAGGCCCTAACAACTAATCCTTCCGAGTTAGATCAAACCCCCTTAGGCCAGTCTTGGGATACAATCAATGAGTATGAAATTTTACGTATAATATAAATGTTTCTCAACTAAGTAGACTATGTACCGATTCAGCACAGGATAATCAATGCACATCAATTAGATAAGAACTACAAGTTTAGTGCAAATATGTGTAATACCACTCAATGTAATGTCACTATGCAATCAAGTGCAAAAGTGTATTGTCAATCTATCTTTGAAACAATATACTAATATGTATCAACCAAAGATAGGGTTTCAAAGTTTTTAAATAATGTGATTAAATATCTCAAAATATAAGCACAAGAGATATTAGCAATCCAAGCTTGCAAAAATGTTTTCTACAAGAACGCAATACAAGCTCAAGAGTTTGCAATAATAGTGCAAAGACTCACAAGCTCTCAAAATTTTCCCCACAAATGAATTTATAGATTAAAATCAATGCAGAAAATTTATAACTTACTCTCACAAGAAAATCAACACTCAATCAAAACAAAGAGAGTATAGCTTGTGTAAGGGACTGTAGGTACTCTCAAGATAATCTCACTCGACAAGATTTTGCAAAGGAATAAGTAAAGGAGGAATATTTTGGCTTGGAGAATGAAGAAGGGCTCTCAAAAATTTAGAGAAAATATTTGCTAATTAAATCCCTAATCTCCTCTTAATCTTGCAAATGAGGCCATATACATAGACATGACACAAATTATGACCGTTGAGGACACTATAGGAATTATTAAAATTGTTTAAAATGAGTTTAATGAAAATATCCTTGATTTACCCCAATTAACTTCGGTAAAAATTAGGCCAACCCGAGAGTTTCGGTTTACAGAGCCATAGGTTCAGTCACTCGGACAAACACATGATGAAAAGTAATATTTGAAGTTTGGGTGCCTAAAAAATGGTTCGGGTGGCTAAACTAGGTGATTTTCAAAATGTCTGAGATTCGGTCGCCTAGACTTAAGTTCGGTCTATCAAACTTGCATGTTCGGTTGCTTAAGGTCAAAATGACCGTGGAGTTCGGGCGCCCAGGTTGTTGGAAAAAGTCAGGGTTTGAGTTCGGTCGACCATGAACACTTAGTTCATTTGGGTTCGGTCGCCTGAAGCCTTTTCAAAAAAAGGATCTAAGTCTTATGTTTACCCCTGATTGCATAGATGATAGTGGGGACTTATTCTAAATGTCTGTGCAAGATCCTAAGGTCTTTCTAAGGTTTTTTTCCTAGACCCAAAACTCTGGTTTGGTCAACTGAAGGGTGTTCCCTAAGGTCATTCAACGGTCTTGAGCTTATAGGTTCCTACATGCATGATATGTAGATTATTATAGACCCAATGAATTGAATATGAATTACAAAGAAATTAGACACTTTGGGTGTGGAGACCCGAATGATTATCATAATTTAACAATGGGAGGAGGAGAGGAAATAAGGAATTAAAGAAGGAAATTAAATAGGGTCTCGTCAATGAACACATGGGATTCATCGACGAGCACACATGAGGGGCCTGTCGACGAGGACGTGCCTCGTCGACGAGAAGATACCGAGAAGATATATCTCAGTTTTGAATTTCGTCGACGAGGGTAAGCATTTGTCGACAAATTTCCTTTTTGACCTCATCAACAAATTTCCTTCTTGATCTCATTGACGAAGTGACGTGGCTCGTCGATGAAGGCCAGTGTATAAATAGCCCAAACTTCATTTTTTAGCTGAAAACCCACACACACATCCTCTTCTCTCTCTCTCTCCTATTCAAACCATCTTCCTTCTCACTAAGTTTTCAGGTCGGATTCTTGTCGGTTCGACAATCTGAGGCCACCACGACATTCTTGGGAAAGTTCTCTACAAATCTACTAGAGTGGATCGTTGGTGGGGCTACCTTGGATTTCATCCCAAGTTTAGAGTAAGGCTTTATATTTAGTATTTGACTTTCTTGTAGTTGTAGAAATTGTAATAGTCAAGAAAATAGTGAAGTTTTGTTCGGGGAGATGTTGATTTCAGGGTATTGAATGGGGAACCCTGCAGGTGTAGAAAGATAAGGGAATAAACTGAAGCAGCTATTTTCCATGAAAATTATTATTACTTATTAGCAAATTAATTTTCAGAAAAAGCATGTATTATATGTATGAGTATATTGGTAGAAAAAGGCATATTTGGGAAAATACTACTGTTATACAGGACATATGATTTTTAGAATGGAAGTTATGGTTTTATTCAGCATTGTGTGGCATGAATATTATTTTACTCAAACTGTATTATGTTAATCAAATTTATAGGAAAAGCATACTTGCAATTATTTCAGTATAATACGATACATTATGATTTCAGAATACATGATAAATAATACCTTCATCCTGATCAGTATGTATGTTATGTTTGGTGCAAGGCCGTAATTGATAGCTGGCACAAGGTCGTGGATTATGTATGTTTTCAGCGCAAGGCCGTAATTATGAATGCTTCGGTGCAAGGCCGCAGATATGAATGTAATCAATGCAAGGCTACATTTATTTATGCTATTACAGAAATCAGAACATGCTATCAATTTATTTACGTTAAACAGTATATTATCATGTATTATATGTTAGCATAACCCGGATGATAGTTCAAATTAGTTATAGGAGCACGGTACTGCAGCTATATATGAAAGTTCAGTTCAGTTCAGACTTGTGCTAACCACCCTTGCTAGTAAAGGGGGTGAGAGATGGATAGTCGATGTGACTTTTAGTGTAGAGTTGTAGATGTCCATTGGCAGTCCGGACCAGGGTGTGGCGGGCCCATCGTACTTACATACATTTTTTGAGTCGGCAGTGGTCGGCCAGCCATTGTCAGGTCCCGCCTTCGGGCTACATAACCCGTCATAGGGGGTAATACATGACATCAACTAGCTATCCATCCTGAGTAAATTTTAGAATTACTAGTTATGTTAGATGATTTATGAACTATATGATTTAGTAGAATTATGAACTTATATGTTTACTCAGTTATGTTATTAATAGTGTTTTCAAGTATGTGACATGTACTGTATATCTATTATAACATTAAATATTCATGTTGTCACACAACTGTATTTAGTTTATTTCCCTTACTGAGATGTGTCTCACCCCAACTTAAATCATTTTAGGGAACCCAGATAGACTGGCGGACCGAGGTCACCGCTGAGGCAGTATTTATCACCCCCTAGGAGGGTGAGTCTTTTGTACTAGGGGCACCGGGTTTGGATATCAGATCCTAGATTTATCTTTTGATGTTGTTAGGGATTGTATATGTGTATACATGTAGTATTATGGTGGACTATAAATAACTCTGGTATTGTGCACTTTATGGTTTGGAGAATGAAATTTTACTTTTACTACTGCTTAGGTTTCCGCTGTGTATGACATGTGTATCCCCGCTACCCAAGGGTTCGAGTTGATGTTGTGGCTAATTAGTTGTATCAGAGTGTTAATATAATTAATTATATAGTAATTGGACCAGGTCGTTACAGTTTGGTATCAGAGCCTAGGATGCTAGGTTCTGTAGACTCTAGAATGCACCAATAATAATACCAGAGTATAGGATAAGGGAATTTGAGGTCTGGTTTTGTAGTCTAGATGCTGGACTACCGTGATGGTTTGTGTGATTTTCCTGGGGTGACGATTTTAGGAAAGCCATTGTAAACTATCGTTGGGTTGGATATCTAGGTTGCAGGATTGAACCTTGAATTAAGATCCGGGGTGATGAATTAGTTTAAGATACAATATACTAGTTAGATGATATGTTATGGAGATAGGGTCCTAAATTAAATTTATTGACTTTTCAGAATGCACCCTGGAGGTAGTAGCGCCCATGCTAGTGCGAATGAGGGAGCTAGACCCTCAGGCGCTGCGGGCGATGATTCAGATGCGGTATTGCGCAGCGTGGTGTAGCAAGTCATGACTAAAATTGCCACGAACTCCAAAGAGCTGAGTGGTTCGTCTGTAGGCCACGATAGCTCAATTGAGAAGTTTATTAAGATGAATCCTCTGGCTTTCTTAGGAGGAACTGATCCTGCTGTCGCTGAAAATTGGGTGCAACAGATTGAGCAAGTGTTTGCAGTGCTACAGTGTACTGAGGAGTAAAGGGTACTGTTCGCTATGTACAAATTAACCGGAGAGGTCGAGAGATGGCGGACGACAGTGAAACTCCTAGAGCAGTAGAGGACAGTGCCTATGGAGATGACATGGGAGCGATTTAAGGAGATATTCTTCAATAGGTATTTCCCAGCCTCATCCAGAGAAGCTAAGATAGAAGAGTTCTTGAACCTGAAGCAAGGACAGCAGATGGTGCAACAGTACGCAGCAAGGTTTATTGAATTATCTCGCTTCGCCCCATACATTATCCCAAATGAGACGAAGAAGGTAATACAATTTGAAAGAGGCATGAGGAGAGAGATATATAAGCAGGTATCGACATTGAAATTGCAAGATATCGCTGAGCTAGTAAACCGAGCAACTATAGAAGAGGTTGGAGAGCAATTGGAGGCTGAGGAGCAGAGATAGAAGAAGAGATCCACACCTTCTGGTTCCCAGTAGGGGGTTGGTCATGGTTCGTGGAAAAGTGGTGGTTACTACAGAGACTGGAGGTAGGAGATAGGGAATCGTGGTTTCCAAGGTATGCAGCCACTTCCAGCTTACCCGACTTGTGGGAAGAAACACCCGAGTGAGTGCCGTGCCAGGCGAGGTATCTGCTACCGATATGGGGAGCTAAGACATGTGATGAGGGATTGTCAGGCTCATATTGGTGCTGCTCCTGCTCTTAGACCTGCTTGGAGAGGCTATCAGGCACCACGTGGAGGCTAGCAAAGGAATATGGCTCCAGCTAGGGTTTTTGCGTTAGCGCCGGGCAATATAGTGACGAGTATGGTTAATATGTTTTCATTTAAAGTTATTGCATTATTTGATTCAGGGGCCACACACTCGTTTGTGTCTATGGGATGTATTAAATTATGTAGGGCAGACACACAATTATTAGACATTGAACTATTGGTGACTACACCGACTAGGTCAGCAGTGAGGTGTAGTAGGATGCTTCATGGCTGTCTAGTTGATATTTAGGGGAGAATTTTATCTGTTGACTTGATAGTGCTGGATATACATGGGTTTGATGTCATATTCGGTAAGGACTGGTTAGCAGGTAACTTTGCCAGTACAGATTGCCGTTCAAGGGAAGTGATATTCATACCTCCAGGAAGACCAGAATTCAGATTTATAGGGTCGTGAGTGCAATCTTTACCTCAGTTGGTTTCAGCTATTCAGGCGAGGAGACTGCTCTTGAGTGGGTGTCAGGGGTTTGTGGCCTTTATGAAGGAAATGACAGGGAATGAATTGAAGCTCACTAATACACCAGTAGTAAAAGAATTTACAGATGTGTTTTCAGATGAATTATCAGGTTTGCCACCTAATCATGAGGTAGATTTTCATATTGAGCTGCTTTTAGGTACAACGCCGATTTCTAAAGCACCTTACCAAATGACGCCAACAGAGTTGGCAGAATTAAAAAGTCAGTTGCAAGATTTGCTTGATAAGTGTTTTATACGACCTAGTGTATCTTTGTGGGGAGCTCCAGTACTATTTGTGAAAAAGAAAGACGGGACTATGAGGATGTGTATAGATTATAGAGAAATCAATAAGGTGACAATTAAAAATAGGTATCCTCTACGCCGTATAGATGATTTATTTGATCAGCTCTAGGGTACACGAGTGTATTCTAAAATTGACCTTAGATAAGGATATCATCAAGTGAAGGTAAGGATAGAAGATGTATTGAAGACGGCCTTTAGGACCACATATGGGCATTATGAATTTCTTGTTATGCCTTTTGGTCTGACGAATGCTCCTATGATATTCATGGATTTGATGAATAGGATTTTCCACCCATATTTAGACTAGTTTGTTGTTTTTTTTATTGATGATGTACTGGTCTATTCGAGGAGCTATAAGGAACACGAGATGCATCTAAGGCAGGTTTTGCAGACACTCAGGGACAAGAAGTTATATGCCAAGTTCAGTAAGTGTGAATTTTGGCTCGAGAAGGTTGTGTTTTTGGGGCACTTCATCTCAGGGGATGGAATTTCTATGGATCCTAATAAGATTGATGCGGTAGTGAATTGGGCTAGACCGAGGAATGTCTAGGAGATCAGGAGTTTCTTGGGGCTAACTAGATATTAACATCATTTTGTAGAAGGATTCTCAGTGTTATTAGGGCCTTTGACATGACTGACGAGGAAGAACATCAGATTTGAATGGGACGATAGTTGTGAGTAGAGTTTTCAAGAATTAAAGTAGAGGCTTGTCACGGCACCAATGCTGATCATCCCGTCAGCGGGTTAGGGTTATGTTATCTACAGTGATGCGTCTTTGAAGGGACTTGGTTGTGTATTGATGTAGCATGGTAGAGTGGTAGCGTATGCTTTTAGGCAACTGAAAAAATATGAAAATAACTACCCTACCCATGATCTTGAATTGGCTGCAGTGGTACACGCATTGAAGATTTGGAGGCATTACTTGTATAGCGAGCGATGCGAAATCTTCTCCGAACATAAAATTTTAAAGTACTTCTTTACTCAGAAGGAACTGAATATGAGGTAGAGAATGTGGTTGGAGCTTATTAAAGATTTCGATTGTACCATCAGTTATCAAATAGGGAAAGCAAATGTGGTAGCTGATACGTTAAGCAGGAAGTCTGTGGGACCAGTGTTGGCAGTTATGGAGATTCAGTATTCGATTTTAATGTAGGAAGCTCTAGGCTCTCAGTTATCTTTTAATACGACATTCCATCCTCAGTCAGACCGAAAAACCGAGAGGACGATACAGATATTAGAAGATATGCTTTGAGCATATGTGCTAGACATTGGGGGTAGTTGGACCCAGTTTATGCCGCTGGTGGAGTTTGCGTATAATAATAGTTATCAAGCTAGCATCAGTATGACACCGTTTGAGGCACTCTACGGTAGAAGATGTCATTCTCCTTTATATTGGGATGAGATGGGTGTGCGGCGAGTTGTGGGACCAGAGCTAGTACAGCAAGCGTGTGATAAGGTTCGACTCTTCGGGGATAGAATCAGCGCAACTCATAGCCGACAGAAGAGTTATGCTGATAACCACCACAGGAAGTTGGAGTTTGATATCAGTGACCATGTGTTTTTGAAAATAGCTCCGTCAAAAGGGGTTATGAGATTTGGAAGGAAGGGTAAACTTAGCCTTAAGTTTATTGCCCCATTTGAGATTCTAGAGAAAATGGGGCCAGTTGCCTACAAGTTAGCTTTACCACTTGTGTTGTCCAGGATACACGACGTATTCCATGTTTCCATGTTGAGGAAATACGTCCCAGATCCTTCTCATGTAATCAGTTATGGTGAATTAGAGTTCAGTGATTCACTAGTTTATGAGGAGGTACTAGTACAGATTCTGAACAGGAAGGAGTAGGAATTGCGTAATAAGAAGATTCCTCTAGTAAAGGTTCTGTGGAGAAATCATGTAATAGAATAAGCTTCTTGGGAGTTTGAAGATGAAATCAAGCAGAAATACCCACAATTGTTCCAAGAAATTCAGATATAATGAGGGAAAGTGTAAGTGATTATATAATATTTCGTTTGTAGATACATGTAATAGTTTAGTTAGTAAGTAGTCTTCTAGTTTTGGGAGAATTTTATTTTATATATGTAATATCCCAAGATTTAGAATGTAACCACGATATTCCTCCGTCATAAGTGAGGGTAAGTAATAAAATAAGTAGACCGTTTATCTTTAAGGGATGATGAATCATATAGATAGTAAATTTCGAGGACAAAATTTTATAAGGAGGGGAGAATGTGGAAACCCGAATAATTATCATAATCTAATAATAGGAGGAGGAGAGGAAAGAAGGAATTAAAAAAGGAAATTAAACAGGATCTCGTCGATGAACACAGGGGATTCATCGACAAGCACACATGAGTGGCTCGTCAACGGGGATGTGTCTCGTCGACGAGAAGATACCTCGTCAATAAAGTGATGTGGCTCGTCGACGAAGGCCAGTGTATAAATAGCTCAAACTTCATTTTTCAGCTGAAAACACACACACAAATCTTCTTCTTCTCCCTCTCTCTCTCTCTCCCTCTCTCTCTCTCTCCTATTCGAACCATCTTCCTTCTTTTTAAGTTTTTAGGCCGAATTCTTACCGATTCGATGATTTGAGGCAACCACGACACTCTTGGGAAAGTTCTCTGCAAATCTACTAGTGTGGAATGTTGGTGGGGCTGCCTTGGAATTCGTCCCAAGTTTAGGGTAAGGCTTTATATTCAGTATTTGACTTTCTTGTAGTTATAGAAATTGTAGTAGTCAAGAAAATAGTGAAGTTTTGTTTGGGGAGATGTTGATTTCAGGGTATTGAAAGGGGAACCCTGTTGGTGCAGGACTGGTTTACTTTAGGGGGATTTTCATAAGTAAGGTAAGAGAATAAACTAAAGCAACTATTTTCCATGAAAATTATTATTACTTATTAGAAAATTAATTTTCAGAAAGCATGTATTATATGTATGAGTATATTGGTAGAAAAAAGCATATTTGGGAAAATACTACTGTTATAAAGGAAATATGATTTTTAGAATGGAAGTTATGGTTTTATTCAACATTGTGTGACATGAATATTATTTTACTCAAACTGTATTATGTTAATCAAATTTATAGGAAAAGCATACTTGCAGTTATTTCAGTATAATACCGTACATTATGATTTCAGAATACATGATAAATAATACCTTTATCCAGATCAGTATCTATGTTATGTTCGGTGTAAGGCCATAATTGATAGTTGGCGCAAGGCTGTGGATTATGAATGTTTTTGGCGCTAGGCCGTAATTATGAATGTTTCGGCGTAAGGCCGCAGATATGAATGTAATTGGCGCAAGGCCACAATTATTTATGCTATTACAAAAATCAGAACATGCTATTAATTTATTTACGTTAAACAGTACATTATCATATATTATATGTTAGCAGAACCCGGATGATAGTTCATATCAATTACAAGAGCACGGTACCGTAGCTATATATGAAAGTTCAGTTCAGTTCAGACTTGTGCTAACCGCCCCTACTAGTAGAGGGGGTGGGAGATGGATAGTCGATGTAGCTTTTAGTGTAGAGTTGTAGACGTCCACCTGGCAATCCAGACGTGGATGTGGTGGGCCCATCGTACTTACAAACATTTTTGACTCGGTAGTGGTCGGCCAGCCATTGTTGGGTCCTGCCTTTCGGGCTGTAGAACCCGTCATGGGGGTAATACATGACATCAACTAGCTATTCATCCTGGGTAAATTTCAGAATTACTAGTTATATCAGACGATTTATGAACTATATGATTTAGTAGAATTACGAACTTATATGTTTACTCAGTTTTGTTATTAATAGTAATTTCAAGTGTGTGACATGTACTGTATATCTATTATAGCATTAAATATTCATGTTGCCACACATCTGTATTTAGTTTATTTCCCTTACTGAGAGGTGTCTCACCCTAGCTTAAATCATTTCAGGGAACCCAGATAGACCGGCGAACCGGGGTCGCCGCTGAGGTAGTATTTATCACCCCGCTAGGAGCGTGAGTCTTTTGTACTAGGGTCAACTGGTTTGGATATCAGATCCTAGATTTATCTTTTGATGTTGTTAGGGATTGTATATGTGTATACATGTAGTATTATGGTGGACTGTAGATAACTCTGGTATTATGCACTTTATGGTTTGGAGAATGAAATTTTACTTCTACTGCTGCTTAGGTTTCCACTGTGTATGACATATGTATCCCCGCTACCCACGCGTTCGGGTTGATGTTATGGCTAATTAGTGGTATCAGGGTGTTAATGTAATTAATTATATAGTAATTGGAGCAATTTGTTACATTGGGTCTTCTTTTTCTTCAAGCCACTATGCGCCGCCATATGATTTTTCCAATTTGATCCTACACACAAACTCAGCAAACATTAAATACTTGTATTTGTCATTATCAAAAACGGATAGGACTCAAAATGTCAACATTAACCCTGGTCGGTCCACCAGAGTTAAATAAGAAAACAACCTCTTTAGTCTGTAAGTCAAATTGACTTTCCCACACTAGTCTAGACTACAGGGGGAATCTCTACCCTACACAGCACAATCGACCATCTCGTCACCACAATCACTCTAAGACACATGGGTGCACTAATCTCTGCCAAAAATCATATGCAACATTACTGTGTCTCACTATGGTCCACCGGAATTTTCAAATCATACATTGCAATTTAACATTCATATCCTGCTTTGATTAACAGTACACATGCAATATAATCCCAATACATTGCAGTATTTCCCAACATGTCATATATATATCACAACTCAACTCAGTATTTTCATTTTACTTATGCCACACCATTTAAGTAATATGCATAATTATATCATTTGAAATAACAAAATCCAACCCATGTTCATCATCCGTTTTACTGAAGATACACATCAATGTATCCCCATAATTTCCAGAAAACACATCACTTTAATCATTCCATTTTCAAAAATAATAACTATAGTCGTAGGCTCAAAAACCACAATTCAAATGGTTGGCTTTTCTTTTAAAACTCACCTGATAATCATATACATTTATAAACACATATATTTTCCATTTAAACCGGAAAATTCATAAAAACCATTGGCTTAATCTACTCCCCTTACCTGGTTTCTAGAAACTATGCTAGTAAAGATCCTGAAATTATACTCGCAGCGCTTACCCCAAACTCTAAATTCATAAATCCTAATTTAATCAACTCAACCCCGGGTAAAATACTATTTTAATATTTCCTAGGCCTACAAACTCCAAATAGATAATTAAACTACAAAGTTCATCAATTTAGCTTAATTTTCTTAACCCTATCCTAGCTTTGGAGTGGTGCCTAGGACCCCCAAATTAAAAATTTGCCCCGTGGTGGTGCCCGATCGTCGATTTAGCTGAATATTTAAGGAGAAATTGAGGAAAGAAAGGGAGTATACCTTACCCTAGGAGTGGTGGTTACGTCGCTCCTACGACAAATCTACTCCGGTAGGAATGTTGGTGGGGGAGAAAGGAACCTAACGGTATCTTCCGTTTTCCAATCAGTCGAATATTTGTCGAAAAAATGAGGAGAGAGAGGAGGAGGGATGGAGGAGAGAACTTGAGACGCAAAGAGAGACTCTTCACTTGCAATAACTTCTTCCTGAAGGAATTTAATTCCTTCAGGAGCTTAACCTTCATATATATATAATATAATATTATATTATATTATTTAATTATTAATTAATTAATTAAATTTAATATAGTTTTATTTATTTATTTATTTATTTTTTAGGATCACTATAGAAACTATTAGACACAGAAGCCGATAGTAAATGGGTAAGTCCTACACAGGTTGTTCCTAAAAAGTAAGGGTTTATTGTGGTGAAGAATGACCTGGGAGAGTTAGTCCCAAAAAAACTTGTGACTAGGTGGCGGATGTGCATTGATTTCAAAAAATTTAATGCTACCACCCGGAAAGACCATTTTCCTCTTCCTTTTATTGATTAAATTCTTGAGTGTGTGGCTGATCATCTGTTCTATTGCTTCTTGGATGGTTATTCTGGTTATTATCAAATTGAAATTGCATTTGAAGACCAAGATAAAACCACTTTCACTTGTCCTTTTGGTACTTATGCTTTTCGTAGAATGTCATTTGGATTGTGTAATGCACCTGCTACTTTTCAACGTTGCATGATGAGCATTTTTAGTGACATGGTTGAAAATTGCATTGAAGTTTTTATGGATGACTTCACTATTTTTGGATCTTCTTTTGATGCATGCTTATTGAATTTAGAGAGAGTGTTGACTCATTGTGAGGAGAAGGAATTGGTTTTGAATTGGGAAAAATACCACTTTATGGTATCTTCAGTGTTGTCTTAGGGCATATTATTTCTTCTAGGTGGATAGAGGTTGATCAATCTAAGATTGAATTAATTTCTAAGTTTCCTACACCTAGGACAGTAAAGGATGTTAGATCCTTTCTTGGTTATGCAGGCTTTTATAGGAGGTTCATACAAAATTTTTCCACCATATCTAGACCACTATGTGACCTTCTAACTAAAGATGCCCCACTTGAGTGGACACAAGCTTGTCATGAGACCTTTAAAATGCTAATTGGCAAGCTTACCTCAGCACCCATAATTCAGCCACCTGATTGGACTTTACCATTTGAGATCATGTGTGATGCTAGTGATTTTTGCCGTAGGTGCTATTCTTGGATAGCGAAGGGAGGGAAAGCCTTTTGTTATTTACTATGCTAGTAGAACTCTAAATAGTGCTCAGATGAATTACTCCACTACTGAAAAAGAGTTGCTAGCTGTAGTGTTTGCTTTGGATAAGTTTCGTGCTTACTTGATTGGTTCTCCTATTATTTTCACAAATCATGCAGCCCTTAAGTACCTTCTTACAAAGAAGGATGCTAAGGCGCGACTAATACGGTGGATTTTACTTTTGCAGGAATTTGAAATCACCATCAAAGACAAAAAGGGAGTGGAGAACATAGTGGCTGACCATCTCTTGAGGCTCACATTTGAGGACACCTCTAACCACCTACCAATTAGGTATGATTTTGCTAATGAGCATTTATTTTCTATTACTTCTCTACCATGTTTTGCTTATATTATGAATTATTTGGCTGCAGGTGAGATACCGGTGGATTGGAGCGCTTAGGACAAGAGGAAGTTCATGACTGAGGTACGTAATTTCTATTAGGATGACCCTTTTCTTTTCAAATACTGCCCTGACCAAATTTTAAGGCGTTGCATCCCTGATGAAGAGATTGCTAGCGTCTTAGAATTTTATCATTCCCAAGCTTGTGGAGGCCACTTTTCAATGAAGAAAACCATTGCAAAAATTCTGCAATGTGGATTTTATTGGCCCACCTTGTTTAAGGATGCAAACACTTATTGTCGCTCATGTGAAAAGTGTCAAAAGTTAGGAGTTATGTCCCGTCGTAATATAATGCCCTTAAACCCAATTTTAGTGATTGAGATTTTTGATTGTTACGGTATTGATTTTATAGGACCATTTCTTCCTTCTTTTGGATATCAATATATTATTGTGGTAGTAGATTATGTGTCAAAATGGGTTGAAACAGCAGCTTGCACGGTAATTAAATTTCTCAAAGAGAATGTGTTTTCTTGATTTGGTACACCACGTGCTATCATTAGTGACCAGGGCATTTATGCTACCGTTCTTTTGAGGTTTTGATGAAAAAAAATGGGGTGGTACATAAGATCTCTACTGCCTACCACCCTTAGACAAGTGGACAAGTAGAACTTGCAAACAGGGAAATTAAGCAAATTTTAGAAAAAAACGGTCAACCCGGATCGCAAAGATTGGTCTTTAAGATTAGTTGATGTGCTTTGGGCCTACCGTATAGCTTTCAAAACTCCCTTAGGTATGTCACCTTATAGGCTTGTTTTTGGAAAGCCTTGCCACTTACTTGTGGAGCTTGAGCATCGAGCTTATTGGGCTATCAAACATTTCAATTTTGACATGAGAGAAGCAAGTAAACTTAGAAAATTTCAGTTGACCGAGTTAGAGGAATTGAGAAATGATGCTTATGAGAACTCTAGAATTTATAAGGATAAAATGAAAGCATTTCATGATAAAAATATTTTTAGAAAAACATTTAAGCCTAATGATCGAGTGTTCTTATAAGATTCTAGACTTCATAAGCACCCAGGAAAACTTCGATCTAGGTGGACCGACCCTTTTGTAGTGAAGAATGTTTTTGCAAGTGGGGCGGTAGAAATAAAGGATCCTAAGGATGGTCGGATCTTTAAATTAAATGGTCAATGCCTTAAAGTATTAATTGATAGGCAAGTTCGGGAAGTGGAAGAAATTCCACTTGAGGATCCGGTCTGTCAACCTTGACCACACCACGCAGGTATGTTTTTCTTTATTTTTTTTGTTTTGTTTTGTTTGTTTTTTTGTTTTGTTTAGTTAACTTTGTAGGAGTGTACCACATTTTTGGATCTATACCCAATAATTCAAGTGATATCTTTCCCCTTTTGCTTTTATGGTAACATTTCTTTTTGTTCATAAACATTGAGGACAATGTTCGGTTTAGGATTTTTTTGGGGGGGGGGGGGAGGGGTGTAGATTCATGCATATCTATTTACATGAATTTGGCTTGGGTATTTGAGCATGACTATAGAGTATTCAATTGAGTCAATTGTGCTATCTTAGTTATTTATTTAGGCACTTCAAATTCTTTTAAGTGCATATAAGCTATTGTGGTTTGATGGATGTCAAATGCATACAATCAAAGAACAATCAAACTTAAGTTGAGACTTAAAATACCTGTTAGTAGTTGAGCCACTCTCATTCCTTAGAGAGGATTTATCATATTCGATGTTATTATTATTTTTTTCTATGACATTATTTTGTTGCATGGTGTAACGTCCCGCTAATAAAATAAAATCTTTTTCCCTAGTTTTAAATCCAATCATTAACCTAAACATCGGAAGGTCAATCATATAAAATAAATCCATATATAATACAATATCAAAGTGTCAAATCAACCCACAATATACATCATCGCTGTTCTCTCGAAACTACCCTTACTGATACCAAGGGTTTACAAAAACATGCCACCCAAAAGTACTCACTCTCAAAAAGGGCAGTACAATAGCCCCTTTACCTGCGAGCCTGCTCCGCTCGCCTAACTGGTTCACCTGAAAAACAATTCAATACTGGGATGAGTCAATGCTTAGTAAGACAAAATATGCTATTACTAGTGTGTGGCTACTGAGTTATCATTTGGTAAAAATAATTTGATTTCAGAATAGTATGGATAATTGAATATGAAAATGTTAATATTACATAACGTATAATAAAACCATTAACTACATAACTTAACATACCAATCTATATGAAATTACTTTTCATATTAATACTACTATTCCTAAAAGTCTAATAGTACTCATAATATCTTAGAAATTTCCCTAGATGGCTGTATGTCATGATTTAACCCCTCATGACAGGGTTGTGCGGCTCGAAGGCGGGACCTAGCCTGGCTGGCCGACCAGGGTTAGTCAACTGAACTCCGACAATCTGATCGGCCCCCTTAATCCATATCTGATGGAGAGCCTATCCCGACGTGGACACGATCAACCTCATGCCACTTACTATCTGAATAAAGTGGTTGCACTCTGAACTAAATATCTGTAGCTATGTTACCATGCTCTACTGTCTGATCCATTAGGGTCTGATACTATATAGGTAACTGATATCTGTAATATACTGTTTTTACTGTGGTTTCTAAAATAACCATAACCCCATAGAATTTATCTGAAATTCTAAATAAATTGACTAAAAATCTAATTTTTGTATAACTGAACTGGTGTCTGAATATTTGTATATCGAGGTGTTATGGTACTAATAAACATGTTATTTTGAGATTACTGAAAATGTATATTTTTGAGTATACTGTATACTGAAAAATTCGTCATTCTATAACATGCAAATATCATGGTATTTCTATTAATAACTATAAACATGGTATTCACAAATTCTATAAATATAGTACTGTTTTGTTATCAACTTAAGCCACACAAATAAATATTAATATTATCAGGTTCAGAAAACTGTAAATATATATATATATATATATATATGATCTGAATAATAATTTGATAAAAACATATAGTTCATTCTCAAATCGTAAAAGGGTTTCCTAGCATAGCATATTTCCCTTACTTGACTACTGGAAAGCCCCTACTGAATATCTGTCCAACACCCGCAGGGTTTCCCACTTAACTCCCTGAAAATAACATTCGTTAGAACAGAATATCATTATTTCTTTATCTCCATCATTTCCTACAACTGCCAGAAGGCCAAAAACTGAATAAAAGGCCTTACCTTGATTCTGGGAAGAAATTCGACTCGATCCCACCAATGATCCGCCCTAGCAAACTTGAAAAGAACTCCGCCAGGAGCGTCGTGGTGGCCTCAAATCGTCAATCCGACGAACAACGGGGCCGAAATCGAAGTGAGATAGAGGAGAGATCGTAGGAGAGAGAGAGAGGGGAAGATTTATGTTGATTTTTTTGTGATTAAACCAAATTTAGGGCTATTTATACTGCAGCCTTCGTAGACGAGATGATGAGGCTCATCAACGAGTCTAATAGGCAATTCGTCGACGAACTCTCCCCTTCGTCGATGAAATTCAGAATCGCCCAAAACATTCTCTCGGTATCTTCTCGTCAAAGAAACATGCTTTTGTCGACGAGACCCTCTTGTACCCTCGTCGATGAAGTCTCCTGCCTTCTTCTATTTCTACTCCCATTTCCCTCCCTCTTTATTATTTAAATAACATTATTCTTCAGGTCGTTACACATGGTCTCATTATTTTTCTTATTTGGTTATCTTTTGGGAATGTCATTACATGGTTTGTGGTATGTTTGCTTGATTATACTTAGGAAGTGATAAAGGTCAATATAGGATAAAGTTTAAGCCTTTCAAGCCTACCGTGATTTTATCCATTAGAAGCTACTTTGAGCCAAAATGTAAGCCTTTTTCTTTGTTAACCTATATATTTCCGTACCCACTCCATATTAGAGTTAAGTCTGAAAGTAATATTTTCCTACCCTTAATATTTGAGTATCTGCTAGGGGGGATAAATTGTTGGTTTGAAAAATAAAAAAAGAAAAAAGAAAAAAAGGAATGAAAAATTTATTGAGATGGTTTGTATTGTTGCTTGCAAGTTTCATCAATGAAAAAAAATAATAATAATAAAGAAGAAGACAAAAAATGGGAAGAAGAATGTGTTGAATTGAAAAGAAATCAGTTGAAAGAAGAGAGTAAATTGTTGGGAAGTGGTGTATATTATTCAATCTTTGGAAGACCCTTAGTATTTACTTGAATCTATTTTTGAATTCCTTTATACTTTGTTCTTTTCAGCTTAAACCTAGTCGTACTACAACCCTTTCAATTGACCTTTTGATCCTAAGTGGGTTTGATGGAATGATTGGTTGAGTTCCCAATAGATGATACTCTTTTCGTGAGATCAATTTTGTCTTATGCCTTTATTCACATGCATTTACTCTTTTCAGACATTTGAGTGGACAACCCTTCTAAAATCTTGGAGTGATTCTTCAATAAGTATTATATACCCTTGTAAGATTTGAAGTCAAAACTTTTGTTCAGGTTGTTTTTGACATTGTATGTATTTGGGTTTGATGGTAAGATGATTATTGGCTTAACACACACACACACACACATGCACACACACGAATTCTGAGTGTTTTGATAAACAAACTTCAATAGCACTATTGATCTTTTAAGAATGCCTTATTTTGAGTGTTTGAATATTCTTGCTTAATTTTGTTTCAATTGCTAGGGTCTAGCAATAAGCTAGTTTGGGGGAGGGGGGGGGCGCGTGATGAGTGCATAAAAGTGCACTCTGAATATTACTTTTTCCTGTTTATTTGCTAATTTATAAAGACAATTTGAATATGTTAGTGGTAAGTTTCTGACTTGATCTTCATTTTATAAAGTTTTTAATTCTAATTAATTTTCAATGATTTTTATCATAGGAATGAAGTTAAAAAGATTTGGAAGTCAACCCTTAGCATAAATGAAGAAGATCAGCCACCTAGATTAGAGGAAAGAATATTGGATATGATATAATCCTGTCTTGGAAGAGTCTCCGCGCACCGTTTAGTATTTTCATCATAACTATCTCATCCGATTGGAAAATTGAAGTTGTGTTGAAAACCTTACATAATGGGCTACCTTTTATCCTGAAATAGCCTTTCGCTAACTTGGACTTTTACTGGGTCAAAAGTGGGCTACAATCCAAGCTCATCTAAGTCCAAAATTCGTTAGGAGACAACTTGGACATATTTCCGTAATTTAATCATAACTCCCTCATCTGATATTGGATTGACATGATTCAAGAGACATTGAAAATCTTACGAAAAGATCTACAATTCATTGTGAGTTAGTATTTCGCTAATATGGAAGTTTACTAGGGCAAAAGTGAGCTGCAATCCAAGCTCGAAAACTAGAGGTTATTTTTCTATGTTTTTTTATTTATTTTTATGTTATTCCATTTTTTTAGGGTTTGAGAGGGAAATATATAAGCAAAACTTTGTGTGAAGAAAGGGGGACGACTGGGGGCTGGGTTTTGTGAAGGTTCTCTTGAGAGTATATTTTTCTTTCATCTTATGATGAGGAACTAATTCCAAGGTTAGGGATGAACTTGATCAAATAAAGGTATTTCAATTTGCTTTTAATCCATATTATTGTTCTTCAATGTTTTTATATATTTTATTTATTGTTCATCAATTATTATTTGTTTTATTTCGCACTTGAATATTCATAGATGTGAATCTCTTCATGGATTCAGTCATACTTTTTTCATAGAATTGTAAGGATCCATGAATATGTTCAAGACAAACTATTAATTTTGTTACATTACTCTTCTGCTGTGATATTATCTTCGGATATATTCTTGTCATTAGATTTTGTTAACAAAGTTAATAACTTTTGAGTTTTTAACGAGATGAATAATTTTTAGAAAATTTACTTTTAAATTTATCAAAGATTTGTAATTCTATATCTTCCGATTGGGGATTTGGGATGTGAAATCTCCAGTTGAGAAAACCAATGGATTAAAAATAGATTTATTATCTAATATGTGAGGGAGATTCCTGATGCCTTGGTTTTTGCAAATTTGATTTTCTATCCACAAAAATAATCTTATTTTTAAATTTTTCTAAAAAGAAATAATTTGTTTTTCCTTAAAAATCATTTACTATTCTTTTTATTTTTATTTGCCCATTTGTGTTCTTTTTTCCATCTCCATGTGGAATCGACACCCCAAAGCTGCGCTACAACTACCGCATCATTCTTTGAGCATAATCATGTAGCGACCGAGAAAATATATTTTGCTGAAAACTAGGGTATGATTAATTTCACCTATTTAATTTAAATCCAAACCCGATCTACTCAAATCCTTGTAGTTTAATTTAATTCCAAAATATTCCCAAAAATATGATTTAATCAAATCCTTACAATTTAATTTAATTCTAAAATATTCTTAAAAATCTGATTTAATCCCTGCAGTTTAGTTTAATTTCAAAATATTCTGAAAAATCTGATTTAATTAAATCCACGCAATTTAATTTAATTCAGGCACATTTTTAAAATAAAATTTGAACATATATATAATTAATTTCACATACTCAATTTAAATTGGACATATTTTACTTAACATAAATCTAATTAAATTCACATAATCAAAATTTTATTAGGAATATTTTAAAATAAAAACTTAACATTATCTATTCCCCTTACCTTAACTTTAGAGTGGTGCTTACGACATCCAAACGATAAATCTACTTCGGTTAAAACGTTTAGAAGCGGAGCTGGAACTCGTATATGATGTTTGTTTTTTGATTTGATAAAAAAATAGTTAAGATATTGAAGAAAGAGAGAGAGAGAGAGAGCTTGAAAAGAGAGAGAGTGAAGAGAGACGGTTCTGGGCTCTCCGGAATCAATTGAATTGAAAAGCAGAGATAAGGATGCTCCTTAACCTTAGTTACATACATATATATGATATTATAATAAGTATTATATATATACACACATATATATCTTGTCACCTAATCTATATAAATGTATTATACTATTTATTTTATTATCCCATTCAATTAATCACCTAATTAGTTAATTAATTAATTAATTATATATTTATTTTATTTCATTTTACTTTATTATATATATATATATATATATTTTACACTTCCATGTATATTATTTTTGGAATCGTTACACCATTATTCGGTGGTATATAATTGAAGTGACTTATTTTGATTCTATTTTCGTTTTATAACTTTTCAAGGATAGAACCTTAAACATTAACTATGAAAGTGATGTTTTTCTATTTTCAGTCCGTTAGAGGCTATATTAGAGGTTGATTTTCATAATCTGATAGTCATATCTCGTTTTATACATCTTCCTATCACCTTCAAGATTCACAAGATTCAAAAGACGTGAAAACATGAAAATGTATAACTGCCACACAAATATCTAACTAAATTTAATTAATTAAAATTAAAAGTATATTCGCTATTTTTTTTCTTTGATTTTGCTTTTCACAACAAAATTATGACAAGAAAAAATCACAAGAATGTGACAGCTGGCATCTCATCATTTAAGTGTTTTTTTTTTTTTTCTTGTCTTGTATTTCTTTGATGAATGGAGTTTTTTCTCCTTTTATTTTTATCAAAGTAAAATGCATTTAGCGAAGGGAAAAAAACAAAACAAAACAAAAAACACACCGCCTTTCAATTGCAACAACCCAAGAACAGGGCTGAGGATAAGAGAGAGAGAGAAAGAGAGATGGCAATTCAACTGAAGCTCTACACAAGCGCCAACGCCGGCACGTCTCTGAAGCAGAAGCAACCAGTTAAGGCATGTCGGAGGACAGTCAATTATTTCCAAGTGAAAGCAGTTTCCGGCAAAGCCCGGGAACTGATAGATTCCGGAGCCATCCGGCCAATACCGCCGAGAGAGGCGCCGGCGGCCATGAACTCCGAAGGGTTCGTACTCCTGGACATCAGGCCGGCGTGGGAGTGGGAGAAGGCACGTGTCACGGGGTCGGTTCACGTGCCGCTATTCATCAAGGAGGAGGACAAAGCGCCCGTAACGCTGCTGAAGAAGTGGGTTCACTTTGGGTATATAGGCCTGTGGACCGGCCAAAGTCTCACCACCATAAACCCTAATTTTGTGCAGCAAGTGGATCGCTCTGTTCCTCGCAAGGACACCAAGCTCCTCCTAGCTTGTGGTGAAGGCCTTCGGTAACACCATCTTCACAATTAATATATTATTTATAAATATATATACATACATTCTTATAGTATAGAAGAATCTTTGATTGGAGATCGATTAATTTATCAAGATAATTTAACAGAGTGTGTGTGTGTGTGTGAATTATAGATCAATGGTGGGGGCTGCAAAGCTGCATGAAGCAGGGTACAAGGATTTGGGGTGGTTGGCAGGAGGATTCAACCGTGCCAAAGAAGGGGATTTTGCAAGTGTTGAAGGGAGTGAAGAGTTGCAGTTTGCCACCATTGGAGGTGTCTCCTACTTCTTCCTTAAACTGCTTATACTGTTACGGGCTGTTGGAAAAAACAGTAATTGATGGAATTGGCTGTGTTTCGCTTTCACTCAATTTTTATTTATTTTTAAGGCTTTGTTTCAAGTCATCATAATTTTTATGTACAAATTTTAAGTGATCATAGTATTCGGTCCCTATGTATTCTTTTGGGATGATAGTAGTTGGCCGTGAATATTGGAAATGGTCGATGGGCTCCTTTTATGTTGTAGGAGATAGGTCACTGTTGTCCCTTGGGCAATTTAAATTATTCTTTTTTATTTAATTTAAGGACAATGATTCTCCCTTCAAATAAATCAAAACATTCATTTCATTTAAGTTATGGAAGAATACTAGGAAAACACCATTTTGGCTTTTAAAATGCCCCTAATAGAATAAATTGTCTCCCACAACACCTCAATTAACCTCAAGATTATAAGAGAAATTATACAAAGGACCTCCTCCTCCACGTGTCCGTGTGCATGTTTAATTAATTATGCACTTTACTGAAAATGGGTTCCTCTTTGATATTAATGAACGTAAGATCAATTTGTCACATGTCTAATATTAAATAAATATGCGCACACACACACACACACATGTGAAGGGGGAGTTTCCCTATATAAATTTTCAGGTCACACTTTCCATTTAAGTCTGGTTAAAGACATCCCCTGTAGGAACGCGAATCAAGAAAATAAAAGAAAAAGAAAAAGAAAAAGTAAAGAAAAGAGGGAAGAAGGTTTGGCACAAGGCCAAATCATTAACGGTTTCAGTGAGTTTAGGGAAACCGTCGACAATTTCAACTACCGAGAATTCATATGTACAGTACACGAGAGAATTTGGTTTGGTCAATAACCAAACCATCAACAGTTTGAAGAAAACCGTCGACGGTTTTCTGCAGGGCAGGGGCTTATAAGTTAGGTATTTGTTATAATATTTCATTTCAACTCATATTTTCTCTCTCCTAGGGTTTTCTCTCTCAACCCTCACGTCTCTCTCTCTCTCTCTCTCTCTCTCTCTCTCTCTCTCTCACACACACACACACACACACACACACACACACACACACATAAGCTCCCTCGGGTCACCCTCTCTCCCTCCTCCCAGCTTGTAGGTCCATGTTCCTCTGCCAGTTCAGAAGCTAGGGTTTCGGTTCTCCAAAGGTTTTAGGCAAAATTTTTAGGAACAGGTAAGTGGACTAGATTATGTCAGTTATTTTTTAAATATGAACCGATTAAATTGAAGTATATGATTACAAGAACAATATATATGTTTTTCTAAATGAATCAGGCATATGAAAATGATAGTTTTGATTATTATACGCATTTGAGGAAAACTAAAGTGAATGGGTTGATCATCTCTTTTTCTAATAAAACATATAGTTTGAGTTAAATTAAACCTTAGAGATGATCATACCCTAATTTTTAGCAAATTATATATTCCCTGGGCAGTTTATTATATTATGATTTATCATCCAAAATTGTGTGGCATGAGAACGAGTATTATGACATTATTAAACATGATGGTTTTGTTAGATAGTTTTATCAGTATAATGATATGGCGGCTATATGCCGACTATGATATAATGATATGACGGTTATATGTCGGTTATGATATTATGATATGGCGGCTATATGTTGATTATGATATAATGATATGGTGGCTCTATGTTGAGTTATGATATGCCGGTTTTGTATCGAGATAGGAAATGACATACTTTATACAGAATTATTGTAATAACCCGAGAAAAAAATTAATTAATTAATTAAAATTATTAATCAATTAAATAGTTGAGCATTATTAAATTAACGTATAAAATAAACAAATAAAAAGAAATAGTATGAAAAAACAAAATTAAGACTAATTATTAATTAATTAATTAATAATTATTGATTTAATTAATTAAATAAATAAAAGGAATAGTGTGGAAAATAAAAAAATTGAAATAAAGATATATATATATATATATATATATAAAATATTAAAATAATATATATTAAATGTAATAAGATGGATTGGATTTTAATTTGAAATCCAATTCCATGTTCATCCTCTCTACATTTCTCCAGTCACTCTCTGCGTCCGCTTCTCACCTCTCCACTCCTTCGTCTCCGTCTTTCTCTCTTCTCAATTTCTCGACGAATATTCGACCAATCGGAAAACGAAAGATGTCGTTAGATTTCTAACTCCGCCACCGACATTTATACTGGAGCGGAATTGTCGTGGGAGCAACGTAGGCATCATTCCTGGGGTAAGGTAACTTTCCCATAATTTCTGAATTTCTCGTGAAATCTACCATTTAATCAACGATTAGGCACCACCATGGGGTCCTAGTCTTCGTCATCGTCATTTTGGTGTAGGAAATTTTTCAATTGAGATTTTCTAGACTCTACTCCAAAGCGAGAGTGAGATTTGAGAAATTAGGTAATTTGACTATATTTAAGGGTATATTTATTTATTTAGAATTTATGGGCTTAAAAAATATTAAAATAATATTTTATTTAGGGTTGATTTAATGGAATTAGGATTTTTGATTCAGGGTCCGGGTGAGCGCCGTAGGTATTTTTCGGGGTCCCTGTTGGCGTAGTTCAAGAAATCATGTAAGGGGAAAAATATATATTAAATCAGAAATTTTTATGAATTTAATGAAAAATAAATTGTGTTATATATACGTGTATATGTTTCGATACGAGTCTAAAATGCAGATCATTTAAATTATGTTTATTCCGAATTTAGGACTGTTTATTTGATACGTATATGCAAAAATGAGCTAATGAAAGTGGAAAATATTTTCAGGATAATTATGTAAGAAATGAAAGGTATTTCAGTATATAAATGTTAAATGTTGGTTGGTTTATTTTACAAGCAATGTATGAATTTTATTACTAAACTGTGTGGCATGAGATTCTGTGCAAATATATATTAAATGTATGAGATGCAGGTTAAGTAAGTAATGCATTGTGAAAAACATGATATGGACTATGTTGCTTATGTGTGTTAATGCAACCATGTAAACAGCTGAAAAATGTTGGGTAAAACAGTTGAAAGATGTTGGGTATGAAATGAAATGAAATGAAAAGGGAAATGAATGAAATGGAAATGAAATGTGAAATGTGAACAATATAAAATGGGAAAAAGTCACTTAAAGTGAAATGAAGTGAAATGTTAAAGTTATGAACATGAACATAAGTGAATGGTTGAACAATGACAGAAAGAATAATATATTATGGTATTAGCAGTATTTATGCTAGTAGAACATGTTATGTTTGGGCGAGGCACGCTCTTAGCCCGAGGGCTTGCTGAGAAAGGCGAGTGCCTTAGTCGTATCAGGTGTAGCAGTAGACTACTTAATGTGTTAGGGCAGAGGGAAACTACTATTATGGGTGGATAGATTTCGCTATTCTTGGGAGCCTTTACCGGTAAACTTTTGTATGAACTGTGTGAGTACGAGATCAATTTATCGCTTGAGGGCTTACTGAATACGGTGAGTGCCCTGATATGCTTCAGTAATGACCTTCGGGTTGTCAAATGTATTAGAGCAGGGGGGTGCTACTTGTATGGGCGGGTAATCACCCCTATCCTTGGGTAATCTCGTGGGTTAAATCTTTTGCATATGATTGAGTAGGTTCAGAGAATGATTTCAGAAATTATGTTAATGATTTTCAAATGTTAAATATTTTGTTGTTATATAGACTTGTGTTGGCCACATACTGTTTTAATATATGGTTTCTTCCCTTACTAAGATATGTCTCACCTGAATATGAATTTATCTTTTTCAGGACCTCTTCAAAATCGAGCTTAAAGATCTCAAGGTTTTATAGCATTATTCGGAAATAGAAAAAAGAAAAAGGTATATTTCTATTTTAATTTTGGGATATATAAAATTTATGTTTTATGTCTTTATGTTTTAAGGTTGTTGAGTAAGGAATGGTTGTGAAACATACTAGTATTGTGAATACTGAATATTTTTGGGAGATATGTGTATATATGAGAATACAGGTGGATGCATGGTTTATTATGGTGTGTAGATAGATTTAGAAAACTCTGGTATTATATTATTAGAAGATTATAATTATGTTTTCCGCTGCGGATATGTTGATTATGGATTATCAGGGATTTTATCAGGTATAACGCATCGGATTTGGGTTTAAGGGATCGGGGCGTTACATTATGGTATCAGAGCAATGTCCAGCCAGAAGTGTGATTAATTTCACATCGCCTGGATATAGAGATATTAGAGTATTAGGTTAGGGATGATTTATACCAGAGTATAGGATTGAGTTGCGATAAGGATAGGAATGAATTTCCTATTCTAAATAGAAAATCATCTCTTTGTCTCCAATATTAATTATATTCTCGATGTTAGTAAAAAATATAATAATATTTTATTTGAACTAAAAATTTTATTTATTTGATTGAATTAAATTCTCTAATTTAATTATCAAATAATAAAATAGATAATTCACTAGCAAAAATCAGAACACTCGTTAGTGTGCGACCCCATAGGTTCAATACTAAGTATGTAGTAAGTTGGTCACACCAATTTACTAATCAAAGTTGGCGTCTAGCAACATTCCTTAGTAACCAGATAGCATCAAGTACACAATTACATTCAAGAACTCGTAGAAGAATAATATAGTATTTTCTTTCGTTCTTATAGCTCCGGGTATACCCTAGGATATGGTCCAACTATCAAATCTCATAGGTAACCTATTATGTTCCATGTCTATTATAACTAACTAATGAACGACATAAGAAACTCTTTTTCTTCTTTCATTCAATTGCCCTGACCAAGGTCTTAATTTACTCCTTATAATTAATGACAACATATAACTCAAAGTCATTACCAAGAGTTGACGGATTTCATTTTGATCAATCATTAACTTTACAAGTATTAAATCATACCCAATATCGTTTCAATTATCACCTTGGGCAATAAGTGTAAAGTATGATAAATAACATTTTAATTACTATGAAGATCTCTAGGTAAATTTTTTTTTTTCTTACATCATATTTCTCAAGAAAATATCCTATTGACAGTTTGATAGTAATTCTAGCCATTAGGAATTTTCAATTGAATTAGTTCGATGATCATATCTCCATATGCATCATCTATATATGTAATTTAATTAATGAGATCAACTAATCTCTATCTTATAGAAACCACCACACACACACACACACACACACATATATATTGATCTAACCGGATCATTAATGTCTTAATATTAATGATCCTATGACCAAGAATAATTTAGATTAAATAGTAAAAGGCCTAATTCTCAATTTAACAATCTCCATCATGATGACAAGCCTATAAATTTAATCAATGATCTTTATTTAGTTAATTAAATAACTAAATAATAAAACTACTAATGTCATTTATTAATTAAAACTGTTGATAAAAAATGTATTCAAACTATGTAAGGTTGGATCTTGGGCATACTAATTCTATCCCTAACAATTTCTATCTTAGTGTTAATTCGTAAGAGAGAAGCAAATTATTTGAGTACTTTCTATAATAATTTTGAGCCTTCTTTGTCCAAGGATTTTTATAAAGCAAAGATATGGGTGGCTAGGATGGTGAATGTTGACAAATTGGAGCCAAGTTCATGTCAGTTAACTTAAAAGGTCCAAATTCAAAAGTATAAACATTGAAAAATGCTTGCTAAAGAACCTGCACAAAATTTTTATGGATTAGTATTAACTTCCTTTTGTCAAACATTCTTTATTTTTGGCGTTTGAAAGATTTCCTATGAGAATAATGATTATTAGTGATAAGTTTTGTTTAAGCTTCAAACATTGTTGCTTGAGAAGGTTATAAGCGAATGAAACCATAACAAAAAAAAAAAAGAAAAGCAAATGTTACTTATGTCATGGCTTGGACCCCACGTAACATTGGAAATAAATATCTATCTACAGCAACCAATCGATATAACAACCCAAATATTTGCATAGCGGAAGATCTCAAATATATTTATCAGAATACTAAAAACCTTTTATTACAATAATATCTCTAATATCAAATATTATCATTCATAAAATTCTAAAATATTAAAAATACAACTAATTTAAAATCTATTCTTTATAATGTGTCTTATAGTTTACCTATTTTTTTTCTTTTATTCAAGTAAATAAGACTGTTAATGCTTTTTTTTGTTTTAATTTTCAGTGTGATTTTTGTTTATAAATTTAAATACATAAAAAAACAAAAAGATACATTTATCTCTTGAACAGGAAAGAAAATTTAAACTTATTTTGAGAAGGAACAATTGATTAAGATTTTTTGATATGTCTATCTTAGATTTGTCAACAGTTAATTGAATTAGTCCGTCTATTATGTGATAGATCAAGTGGTAGATCCCATCTACCTAATAATTTTTCCCTTAAATAGGTATTTCTAATTCCTACCCTTGCAGAAAAAAAATAAAAATATTAGGCCTTCCGAGAGGATCAACATAACCTTTCTATCATCAAATGAAAACATTTCAAACATTAGATCTCAGACGATACGGTGTACATATAATTTAATGGGACTTACTCTTTAAGATATTTTTATTGAATGAAAAGATCTTATAGGAGGATCACGTTAGTTCTCAGAAAAAATAAATTTGTTTCTCCTTATTTACAATGTTTTTCAATTAATTAAATGAAACTCAACAAATGTCCAAAAATAATTTCAATCTCTACTCAAATGAGTTAATACTAGCTGAATTTTTTCAATGAATTGATTGAATCTTTTTCTCTTGTCCCTTGTATTATCATTTAGTGCTTGCTTGGTACATAAACTGATAAGTATTGGATAAAATTAGAAAGGAAAAAAAAACATAACACTGAGTTTTTTATTTTCTCTATTCAAATTTCTATTTCACTTGATTTTGAAAATTAAAGGTGAAATTAATACATTAAAAAGTATATAAATAGAGCACCCATAATTTTTAGTGGTAGGAGAGATACATGGCCCTTATTGTCATATATAAGATTGGTCACAAGAAGTGGAATAAGTTTATCTAGTTTTTCTAGTTAAAGCCTATTTTGTCTTTATCGCCAACAGTTTTCCTTAACTAACACAAATAATAAATTTTGGGAGTTCAGTTCATTCCAATTCTGTCCTACAACCTTAAACATCAAAACAAAGGCACCATTGCAAATCCAACCAAACCAAGTACGACCTTCCAAATATCTAGTGTTCATCCTGTGGTGGAGCACCACTTTTCTGGGCTTGCCTTCCAAGAATTCATATTACAATCAACATATCTTTATTTCTCATTCATGCATTACACGAAATTTCTCAATTTCACGCTACTTTCCTATTGCAATTTCCACAATAACAGTCGTGAGACTGTCAATCTTTAGGTATTTGAGCAAATCCCCATTCGAGACTAGTCCGACCTGTTGGCATACCTCTCCACCTTAGCGTCGGAGAGATTCAATCCAACCATGGCCTCGCCCAACCCGCAGCTCACCTCCGCCAACACCCCCGGGTCGCTGTAGTGAGTCACCGCCTGCACTATCGCCCGTGCGCGGCGTCCTGGATCGCCGCTCTTGAACACCCCGGACCCCACAAACACCCCGTCGCATCCCAGCTGCATCATCATCGCCGCGTCGGCCGGGGTCGCCACCCCGCCGGCGGCGAAGTGCACGACGGGCAGCCTCCCCAGCTGCTTCGTCTGCATCACCAGATCGTAGGGTGCCGCGATCTTCTTGGCGAACGCGAATACCTCGTCGTCGTCCATATTCATCAGGACCCTTATGTCGCCCATCACGGAGCGCACGTGGCGGACGGCCTCGACGACGTTGCCAGTGCCGGCCTCGCCCTTGGTGCGGATCATGGCGGCGCCCTCGCGGATCCGGCGGAGGGCCTCGCCGAGGTTGCGGCACCCGCAGACGAAGGGGACGCGGAAGTTGTGCTTGTTGATGTGGTGGAGGTCGTCCGCGACGGTGAGGACCTCGCTCTCATCGACGTAGTCGACGCCGATGGATTCGAGGATTTGGGCCTCGACGAAGTGGCCGATGCGGGCCTTGGCCATGACGGGAATGGTGACGGCGCGTTTAATGTCTTTGATGAGTTGGGGGTCGGACATGCGGGCGACGCCGCCCTGTGCGCGAATGTCGGCGGGGACGCGCTCCAGGGCCATCACGGCGCAGGCGCCGGCCTCCTCCGCCAGGCGGGCTTGCTCGGGGTTGACGACGTCCATGATGACGCCGCCGCGGAGCATTTGGGCGAGCCCTGCCTTCACGGAGAAGGGAGATTTCTTGGTCTCAGCGATTGTGCTGTTGCCGTACACTGCTACGACGCCGATTCCGGCCATGGTTGCTGTTGAGAGAGAGAGAGAGAGAGAGAGAGAGAGATGGGGAAGGGGGAGGCAGAAATGTGAATATATATATATATATCGTGGGGAAGGGCGAGTGCATCAAACTCCCTGCGCGTGGGGGAATTTAAGCGTGGTGGCCTTGGCGTTTTCCAGGGACCATGCGCAGCCACCGTGCAGACTGCGTATACCTCGTAATAGGTAATGGGCTACCATTACCATTAACACTCCTAACCACCATTAATATCCCATTAATAATCTTAAATTATTCATAACCCCTATTAACATAATAATATACCTATAGATGCGAAATTAAATAAGGGCATGTCTATACTACTATATAAGGGCACTTCAAGAGGAGTGAATATCTCATTCTTAATATTTCTTATTTCCTGTTACAATTTAAATCTCTCCCAGTTCTTAACTTAGACTTCAAAGTGATCCTTTGAAGTACATCCTAAGTCTTCCAAGTCATTCTTGTTTAAGTTCTTATAGGTACTCACGGTCGAACGTTAATCCATATACGTCATTCAATTTTTGACAGTAACAGTTGATGTCGTTTGTGGGAACTTGTAAGGTTTTCCATCTTTGACCATGACTACATCATAATACCTCCAAATCAAAACCCGCTATAGGATACTAATCGTCCTAATCAATCCATTCTACTCCAATAGACAATTCGTTATTGAGCGTGCCTCCAATTGAATTTCTAACTTTTCCAAAGGAGGTGATATTTATTTCTTAGTTGTTACAGTTATAAGTGAAATTATCCACAAAGACCCAACTCGTTTTCCTCCCTCTTGCACTACCCCATCCCATTACATAAGCAATAACTCTGAGGGAGCCATAGCCAAATATAAATATCGCTTAATTTCAAAATGTGGATAGTGTCTTACAAGACTCTAACTTTAGGACTGCTAATATAAACTTGGCTATCTGGATCTTCCAACAGTTCCATTCAAGAACTATATTAATCCAACTATCTGTTTCATTGTTTTTGGATTCAATTGGAAAAAGCTACCTTTAGACACCAAGAACAACTCCCTCTAAAATTTTGAAAGCACAAAACAAATCCAATGCATACACAAAACTGGATAAGCAACTGCCACTCACGGCAGTGGCCTTATCTTCAAGTGAGGGGTAGTTGATTCAAAGTTGCTACTACACTAGGAAGCAAGGGGTATGATTTGAAAAATGCTAGCAGAGCTTGGCGCCTCTAGAAGCCCTAGAAAATGGTGGTTGAATTGGGAAGTGCTTTCTCACAATCCCACTCTCAGACTAATACTCTTCGATTCACACACCAAACCCACCAATCAATGTAAGAATATAAGTGTAACGACCTATTAATCTTATCATATAATAAAACATATTTAATAATAAGATCAACCAGGACGTGGGTAACGGGGACATTTGTCATACACAACGGAACCTAAGCAACAGTAATTATAAATCACATTTTCACAACCAAAAAATACAAATACCAGAGTCAACTACACTCCCAAATATCTGTGTTTATATACAATCTCCCAAAAATACAAAAGTATCTCTAAGATCCCACATCAAAATCTCCTGATCCTAGTTCAAACTTACCCTATCACAACTGACTCAATGGCCGCTTTGATCAGCCGATCTTTCTGGGTTTCCTGAAATTATTTATATTTGGGGGTGAAACACTTCTCAGTAAAGGAAAATAAACTAAATATAGTTGTGTGGCTACATGAATATTTAATGTTAATATAGATATACAATATATTTTGAATACCAGAAAACATTAATCATTTAATAACTAAATAAATATATATATATTCATATTTCTAATAAATCATACTGTTCATGAACTATCTGGTATAGCTAATAACACTGAAAATTTACCCAGAATGTATAGCTAGCTGATGTCATATATTACTCCTCATGACGGGTTGTGCAACCCGAAGGCGGGACCCGACAATGGCTGACAGACCATTACCGAGTCAAATATTCTGTAAGTACGATGGACCCACCACACCCTGATCCGGAATGCCAGGTGGACGTCTACAACTTTACACTGAAAGCCACATCGACTATCCATCTCCCACCTTCTTTACTAGCAGGGGCAGTTAGTACAAATCTGAATATAATAATCCGATTTGTATAGTTACGGTACCGTGCTCCTGTAACTAAACTGAACTATCATCCGAGTTATGATAATACGTAATACATGATAATATACAGTTTAACGTAAATAGATTGATAGCATTTTCCGTAATAACATAAATACATACGGCCTTGCGCCGTTACTTTCATATCTGTGGCTTTGCACCAAATTCATACATATGCATATATGATCGTGTGCCGAAATCATATATCATACACAGTCTTGCGCCGGCTATCAATCACGGTCTTGCACTGAATATTTCATACATATCATTTTGAATAAAATAATTCATTTATCATATACTTTAAAACCATAATGTACTGCATTATTTTATAATTTCTAAAAACATGCTTTATTCGTAAAATTTCCATAACATAATATTTTTCCTGTAAAATAATATTCATGTCATACAATGCTAAATAAACCGTACATTCAATTCTAAAATCATAATTTTTGGCAGTTCATACTAATATATATACTTTTCAATATTATAGTAGTATTTTCCTAAATATGCATTTTTATTAATTTCTTTATATATATATATATATATATATATATCATACATACTTCCTGAAAAAAAAAATTCTAATAAATAATAACAATATAATTTGTATGAAAAATAACTAGTTTAATTTATTCCCTTATTTGATACTAAAAAAGAAACCCCCTAAAATACGCTCGTCCTGCACCTGCAGGGTTTCCCATTCAATACCCTGAATCCAATAATTATCAGAACTAAATTTCAGTATTTCTTCGTGAATAACCTTTTCTATAACTATGGAAAAACCAAATTTTACATAAAAGGTCTTACCTTAAACCAGGGATGAATTTTAACTCAGTCCTACCAACGATTTGCTCTGGTAGATTTGGAGAAAACTTCTCTAAGAGCGTTGTAGTTGCCTCAGATCGTCGATCCGACGAACGTCGGAGCCGAAATCGAAGAGAGGAGAGAGAAATCGTTCCAACTTTAATTAAACTTTTAATTACAAAATAAGTATTCGTTCTAAGGAATGAGTTTACTGAAAATGTCAATCTATGCAAATATTTTTTATTCTGCAAATCAAACACTCCTTCGAGAACAAACATTCATATGATTTGGAAATGATTTATACTTCAAGAACACTATTTTTTTTTTTTTGTTTTTTGCCAAAAGCTATTCCCATTGCTTTTAGAAAAGTTCTTTAAAGGGATTATTTGAGACGTGTAGTATTTTTTTGAAAAAAAAAAATCAAATTAAGTAATAAATATTAAGTTGAAAAAGTGCCAGAGCTATAAGAATCATTTGATTGTGTATAAAAATAAGTGATAATTATAACTTCTCATAAAATCAATAGTAATTGGACTCACTTTTATCATTAGTATTGTGTGAATTTATTATAAAAATAAAATTATTGTATCCAACATATAGTTAATATATATAATCCATAATAAAAAAATAATATATGATTATCAAATTATGTTAATGAGTATATTATTAAATAAACTAACACCTTTAATATTTTCTAAAAATATTTTAATTAACATTTTATTTTAATATTTATGTTAAGTATCATTTTTAATTAAAAATTTTACAATTAACATATTAATTACAAATATTAAAAATTTTTAATTATTATATTAATTAGATAAACTAACATATCTAGAACTTGACTAAATCTAGCTTACAGAATTGGCAGGGTGGAGGAGGAATAGGAGGCACAACAATTAGCAGAGGCAAGGTTGGAGAAGAAGAGGAGGTGCAAGGCAAACAGGCGAAGGCCATGGAGGAGGTGTGGTGTTGTAGAGGTGAGCATAATTCGGTTAAAATCGAATTAATCGAGTAAATTCGATCGGTTTGGCTTGGTTAAAAATTTATTGAGTTTGGTTCAATTTTTGGGTTCGGTTAATTCGGTTAATTGAATTAACCGAATAGTATAAATTAATAATAAATAATTATATATATTATATATTAAAATATTTTATTTATTATATATTTATACTAAAATTTTATTAATTTTTATATATTATTTATATTAAATACATTATATATTATTTATATTATATATATATATATATATTAAAAATCTATATTATGTGTGTGTGTGCGCATTAAAATATTAAATCGGTCAAAATTGGTTAACCGATTTAACTGAAATTTGGTTCGTTTGGTTTTGAGTTCGGTTAAATATGACATTTTGGTTGGTTCAGTTAATGCGATTTTTTAGCAGAAATTTTTTGATTAATTCGGTTAATTAATTGAATCTCCTGTATTGACCTAATATTCATCCCCAGGTGATGCATGTAAAAGCCAAACATTATCTAAAAATATTAACTTCTTATAAGAAATTAAGAATTACTTTTCAAAAAATACTTTTTTTCTCAAAAATAATTTTAAAAATACTTACTATAATAAACACAAATTCTTATGCAAGCCAAACAATACTTTTTTTTGTGCAAGTATTTATTTTAAATAATAAATATTTTTTCCCAAGTAATTCCAAATGGGGACTAAAAGGTGATTTTCAAATGTAGCTTTTGCAATAAATAATTTACTCAACCAAACACATTTTTATTAAATCACTTATCTAAATCTATACTATATATAAAAATAGGGATGGTACAAATCATTTTACCAACAAAAATTTTCTAACAAAAATTAATTTTTTTGTGGAAGTATGAATAATGCTAATTAATGTGTAAAGAAAAGTAAAACTAAATATTTTTCATAAAGTAGAAAACGCATAAATTATTTTGTACACAATAATATTCTTATCTTTCTAAGGTAAAATTAAATATTCCTTTAAAAAAGTAAAGTTCCATACTATAAAATAATATAATTAAAATTAGATAAAATTGCATTTAAAATGTAACTTGAAAAAAAAAAATGCGCACGCGCACGCACACACACTAAGTCAGTATGATAAAATGCCACCATATGATCTAAAGATGTCGAGTTTGAGGCGTGAAAAGAGTTTCTTACAAAATATAAGATAAGATTGCGTACTATAAACCTATCGTGATTTACATCTTAACAAACCCCTCATATGTGGGACTTTGTGCACCAAACTATCCTTACAAACGAGCTAGATAAATTATTTTATGAAAAAAAAAATACATTCTTATATTTTAGAAGTAAAATAATATTCCTTAAATTTAACTAAAATTTGACAGATCTCTCTTTGACAAATTAAAAGTTTGAACCTAAAAGAAGAAATTTCACTTGGTTGAAAAAAAAAAAAAAACTACTAAGACAAAGTATGATGGAAGTATGAATAGTATAAACAATTTAATAAACAAAAAAACAGTATTATCTTTAAAAGAAAGAAAGAAAAAATTCTAAAAAAAATAAATTCAAGAAAATGAGATAAATTTACATTTTAAAATTTTATTTTATATATACTAAGATTTGAACCTTAAAAAATCCACTTAATATAAGAAAAATAAAATAAATATAATGATATTATAAATACTAAATAAAAGGCTTATATTAAAAGGAAGATATATAAATTTTTTCGATTTCTTCCAAAATTATTATTATTTGTCTAGCATCATTTAGATAAATAATAATATTAACTTGTGAAAATAATTTTAGAAATAAAATCAAACTTGAAGGTACCCCCAAATAATTAATTTGAAATAAAAACTCATTAATTAATCATAAAATAAATGAAAAGTCAATAAAATTTTAGGTAAATAATTTTGTAAATAATTTTCAATACACAATACTTCAATATTTGTAATTAAATAATGATACTATATTATTAATTTTTTAAAAATATATATCTAAACTTTGTTAAACATAATAAGCTACGGAATGATGTCGTTTTGTAATTTTAATTCCATAAATAGTTTCACATATACATATACAGACTGGGGTCCTAGGCTTGAGGCACCTCCTGACTGCATGCTACATTACAAGCAGCTCACAAACTAATTATCCCTTAAAATAAGATAAAATTTTAAAAACACAAGTAATAATGATTTTTTTCAAGTCGAATAATGAAAAACGAATAGGCATTCGCATGATAAAATTTAAAAATAGTTATTTCTCATCAACTTCTTATTATAGACTAATAAAAAGTTAACACTATCATTTACTTCATGATATCAACATAAAATTTTTTGACGTAAAATCATTCAAGTTCAAATTTAAAGCGTGAACTCCAAACTCATAAATATGAGATTGAAGGTTATCATGTACTCATCACTTTGGATGTGTTAGTTAAAGAGTAAAATTAGTATTCTAATCATTTGACCACCATAATCTAAAAGTGGTAATCTACATTAGTCCCTTAAAAAAGACTAGAAATAAATCTCAGCTTTCCAAACCCTAATTCTAACAAAGGAAAAAGATTCCAAAATGCATTTTTAAAATCCAAATTTCTCTTACTGAAAACATTCTTTCACAAGCATCTTCATAGCCCTACAAGAGAAAAAGATACCGACCTCCCTCGAACTTTAACAAAAAGACACTAACATCTCCTAAGATTTTAAAAATTCAAGGACTGACCGTAAGATTTTAAGAATTCCAAGACTTCTCCTAAGATTTGCTAAAAAAACATAAACTGTCCCTTATATTTAGCACAATGACAAATTTTTTTTTTTTTAAAAAAATTGTGTCCATTTCTCAAATCTTAGGAGAAGTTTATGAAAATTTTAAAATCTAAGGGAAGATCAATGGAATTTTTGGGAAGATCCATGTATTTTTCGTGAAACCTTAGGGAGGTGAGTATTTTTTGCCTACCCCTCCCCCTTCTAAGCAAGCTTTACTACTTTTCCATGAGTAACCTTAACAAAATTTCAGCCGAGGACAAGCTTAGGTCAAGTTAGCTTCAGCCCACTCCATATTTAGTTAATTTCAAATTAAAGACAAGCTAATCTCTCAAACAAACATATATACACATATTTGTGAATAGAAGTATCAAATAAACAATTCGAAATTAATTTTACGTCACCACAGTATAATATCATGAGAAAAAAAAATAAAAATAGTGAGGTTAAGTACATTACAAAATCTTTTTAATATTATTTTAGATTTTTAAATAAATCTAACAAGGTTATTCAACGAGCTTAAAAATTATATGCAGGCTTGCCTTTAGTTAAAAACCATGTAATTTAATATTAGGCAAACCAATGAGCATATCACACGAGGCATAATTACAAAGTTAATGATCAAATACTTGAATGAGGTAGTTGGTTCACAAATACTTGAATGAGGTAGTTGGTTCACAAGCTTGGTCATGAACATACAGACTACGCTCATGACTAAAGGTTGCGCTAAGCTCATCTCATTTCTTTTAAATTAACTGCTGCGGGTGGAATTCAACCAAGACAAAGAGTGTTGAATTGTTCACGGATGAGTCGGCACATCTGCACTCCTAATATGAAGTGGCTCGCAAATGAAGTAGGAATGTTAATAGGAGCAGGGAAACTAGTTATGTGGTTTCATGAGCTCCGTTCAGCATTTGTACCAACCAATAAATCAGAATGAAGGGAAGGAGTACTTAAAACAGATCAGACAATCCGGGGGTTCATATGAGCAACCTCAAAACGCATATCACCATATATTCATAAATACAGGCACAACAGGGCAATAACATTACAACAGCAAAAAAAAAATTATCCAACTGAAGGCCTAATGATCCCCAAGGGCAAAAAAAAAAAAAACAAATTGCAAGCATTTGAAGGATCTAAGCTGCCATTCCCATACCAAGAGATGGTAAAATGGAATGCCAATGCCAATCAAACGGACAAAATGGGTGGCCATTTTATGTTAAAAATGACCCTAGGAAACCTATCTACGACACTCCTCTAACGGTGATATGCATTGGTATAAAACAGGAGATTGAAGTTTATGATTATTCATGTGCAACAAATTTGTGTACTGCTTATACTGTAAATATCTTCTTCACCTTTTTCATGTTCCTGCGACAGATTGGGCAGCTACCGGCTGCTTCAGCAATCCTGCAGATAATAAATTGAATTCATAAATCACTGAGTATCAATCTGCCAAAATGGTCATCAAAATGTGTAGCTTGGAAGAGAAAATAATAGAAATAAATGTTAAAATTGCAGTAAGCTCACATGATTTGATAAGATGCTGCATTGTGAGTCCACTATTCTGTAGGTTTTATAACATCCGGATAGGCTAAACATTTTCAATTCTTACTAAATTCTAAAATCTCTAAAATTGATTTCAATCATGCTAGTAATTGCAATTTGCTACAGTACCCATAGAAAGCGTTTTCAATAGAAATGATGAAAAGGGTGGGAAAATTGTTGCCTAATCCACCCAAAACTAAACTAGTGATGGTCCCAATCAACCGGTCTTGCAATTGCCAATTCAAGATAATCATCATCATCAACACCATCCAATTTCCCTCTATGCACCATCATTTTATTTGTAAGCCATTTCAAATATGGATCTGTTTAAATGTATGATTTTTTCACATGTATAGGATGCCAAAACATGACTTTATCACGAGCTTTTCCATAAATATAGCCATATGTAGCTCAGTTTCATTTCTTTTTTTCTGGTGTATTGTGTGCACATTTTCAATGAAAAATTAGATCTAAAATCCCATCATAGGGATCAGTGGGGTAGTTCCCATTAAGTTCGAGGGAGCGTTAATAAAGCTACTTTATGGTTCCCTTTTCTGACTGAAAAGAGATTTTTAATGATAAAGAATATTACCTTGTTCCGCATGTAAAACAAGCCACGCAATGTCCACATGGAAGAAAGAAGCAATCCCTAGGAGCATCAAAGCAAATCGCACAAAGACGCCGGGATGTATTATTGTTTTCACTGTCTTTTGGTGATTTTCCATCAAGGGAGCCAACTGTAAGCCCATCCTCCAGATCATCCTCATCTTGTGAAAGAGAATCATAGGATGAACCTCGACTTAAAATATCCTCATCTTTGTGTGATGAAAGTAGAGGGGTGGTTCTTTCAGATACAATCTCCCCAGAATTTACTGAGGCTTCATCTTGACGGGTAATCCGAAACTTCTTTAAGATGTGGAAGGCCATTAACATGAGTAGAGTCATTCCACCTACAAGCAGGAAATTTTATTTTATTTTTCAACAAAAAAAGGAAGATTCCAATAGCTTAAATCTAACATAAAAATTTTGAATGTAAAAAGGATTTAAGAAAACAGTTTACTTATGCCAAGAATATATGTAATCCATCGTGGTTCATAAGACAGTCTGACATACCACTCATCACTGGAAGTACCCTGAAAAAAATATTAAGTCCCAAATTAGCATGAGTTCAGAGTCCTGAACAAGATTTGAAGGTAAGTCCAGAGGGAAAGGTGAGAAGATGCTGAACCCCAGCTTTCCAGCGTGGATCCCAGGGATCAGAATCCACTATGTTATTTTATTTTTTATTTTTTGATTTTTGAAGCTATTACTTCTTCAATACTTTATCTATTTCTATGATCAAATGACCTGATCTGCCTCTGGGGCATTAAAACTGTATAGAAATAACTATATGGTTTAGGAATATGGAGTTTAGATCTATGGTATCGCAATTAAGTCCATAAAACTCAGGATCCAGACGCACATGCCAGATGTACAATCAGAGACAGGGATTACTGCTTGTTCCCCATCCTCCTGGCTTCATTTGGGGTGATATTTCCTACCCAAAATACCAATGTTTTAAAGCGCTCAATTAAGGCTCGCCTTGAGGCAAAGCATTCCTAAAACATCTTGAGGCTCAATCTAAAATACCAAATTCCAAAAAGGCAATGCATTACATGCAGAGGCTTACATATTTGTACAAAAGACACGCCTTTTGCACCTTTTTATTTGAGGCACATGCATTTTAGGTGTGCGATTCTCAAGTTAGATTTGACTAGAAATTTTTATCTATATGCTAATATAAAGGGAATATCATAATATATGATGATCTCTAAAACCCTTGACACAACCTTTCCAAAAAAATTGATAGTTGTATCTTAGGTCATCAAAATAATTTGAACTTCGTAACTGTATAGCTATCTCTAGCCAAGTTTATGTCATTAATTCAAGTTAGCAATCTTTTAATGGCCAACAAATATTTTGCAAAGTATAATTATTTATTTTTACATTATATTTATTTTCTTAAATTTTTATTTATTTTTAAAATATATGTAATTTATTTACATATTTTTATCTAAAAATAAATATTTCAAAAGGCTTATGCCCCAATGCCTTAAGCCTTATGCCTCACCTCTTAAGGGTTAAAACGCCTCGCCTTACGCTTTCGCCTTTTAAAACATTTCAAAATACAAAAAAGGAAAAAAAAAAAAAAAAAAAAATTTCCTATTGATGAAACAACATTTTTTGGTTTAGGGAAAAAACCCACTATATGTATAGAGTTATGACTTCTGTAATAGGAAACTAGAATTTTACTCACCGAACAAAAGACAGTAAAAGAGGGGATAGAAATCTGACTAAACATATTGCTTCTAAGTTTGATGCCTTCATAAATAAAACAAGGTTTCAGCTGAGAGTGACTGGCAGAAGAGAGGAAAAAATCTTACCTGCTCTGGGTCAGGAGAAGTTAAGACAATAGCATTTCCACTACTGAAGAAAAGCTTCAAAATACAAGCATAATGAGTGAAATTACACTTGTAATAAGCATCACTTATATTATACATGAAAGCCCTTGTGCTGATGTTTAATTGCACCTGTTCAATACATATATCAAAACAGGTGAGGCATGTAGCATTTGAATGATGAGCAGGCATCAGAACAGTTCACTATTTCAAGTAAAGAAAGAAAACAACAGGGAAATTATAGATTCTAATTTCAGAAGTTACATGAGGTTCTGTGTTAAACCTAATGAACCATTGATGAAATTTCATCCAGCAACAGCCCTACTGGCTACCACAATTTGTCCATTCAATTTGCGTCTAGGTGGAGAGTCCTGCACCTCTCATAAAGATAGGAGATCAATAATTGAACAGTGTAGTGAACATGTTTTTTTCCATTTTTACCAAAATGATCTTGAAAGCAACCACAGCCAGGTAATTAGCATAAATATTCAAGCATGGATCACATTTCAGATGATTCACAATGATTCTTTCAAAAAATGGTCCCAATACTCCCAACTTTACCCAAGCAGAATTTTTTGACAAGCTCAAAGAGAATGGCTGATTCAGTTTTAACAGGTTATAAATTTAGGTTTTTTTGTCTTTAATTTTTGGTGGAGGTTGGGGATTGTGGTGGGGGTGGGAAAGGGTCCAGAAGGATGCCAATCAAAGAAAATCAGATTGAATTTTTGTGCATTTAGCAGATAAAGTAAGATAGCTTATAATCATGTTGAATTCTTATCATCAACACCCCTGGATGGGTTGGTGATGGGATTAGGTGACATGATTTGCTTCAGTGAATGTGGTTGAATGTGATGACAAATTTGCTGGAGTTGTTGACAGTGACAAAGTGATGGCATTTCTGTTGCTATAGGGGCTGCAATAGGGAGCTGGTATTTTGAATGGATATGATCTAGGTGTCAAATAAGAAGAAGATGACACGGAGGATTACAGCTGGTGAAGCATCAATGGTGCAGATGCCACAAAATTGTTGCAGTGACAATGAGTGAATATGTGCTCCCAAATAGCATGTAAACAGCTCTTTGTCTTTGTGCGCAAGCAAGAGCTAAGTGCTTAAGCTGCCAAAGTTCACCCACAAAAATAATGGAAAGAAAGCAAGGCAAGAATGGAAAAGAAAAATAATAAAAATTGGAGAAGGCAAAGAAGAAATAGAAACATAAAATTAATGAAGCAAGTATAATCTAGGATAAGGCCTATGTGGGAAAGGCATGTGTGAGAAAGGGCCCTGAGGTCAAGGGTTCTAGTAACCATGCCTTATTTCATCGACTTACCTCTACTAATCTGGACATGGCTGGGCGGTTAGTCCTCTGCCTCCAGAGGGCTCGTATGAGGCTGGAGTTCCGGATTACCATAATAATAATAATAATAATAATAATAATAATAAAGCGAAGAAATGTAATATACACACTTATCATATATATCAAGCAAGGCAAAAAAGTGAAAAAAACAGAAAAGGAATTGACGAAGAAGAAGAAGAAGAAGAATGTGGGAAGGTCTACAGCAGAAGAAAGATGTGGGAAGGTCTACAGCCTAGTGCATCAAAAGTTGCTTTTTCAAAGCTGTTAAGAGGAGGATATTGGAAAGAGATTGAAAAATGAAATTTATACATTGTATGCCGACATAACATCTAACAACATTTTGTAATTTAATATTTTTCATTAATAGGGGTAAGATTTTATAGAATTCAACACAGTTTATGTGACGCCACTAGCAATGGAGTAATTTTCAAATACTAAGGGCAGATCCCTGCAAGAGAACCAAAGCTTAAGAGGGGTCAGTGTAGCTTAACCAAAGTTTTATATTGGTTTTAAAGTGCTAATGGTGGAAGAAATGTCCTTTTTTTTCACTTTTCAATATTTTAATGAAAAAAATAAAAGCAAATCATTGATTAGACATACTAACTAAGTTATAAGCAGATAAGCATATCATATGACGTGACAATAGAACTACAAATCAACGAAACAATAATAATATAGGCAGGTAATATAACATTCAAACTTAATTTATTACACACACAATATATGTATAAATTATAAAGGAGTCTTTATCATTTTACCCTTTGACATCTTAAAATTTTAACAAATGCATACCAAATTTGTCACTGATAAAACCTATTTTAGAATCTAAGCCATAAAATTAACTCACAATAATCATTAACTTATCAAGATTTTATCTAAGTGCCAAGAGAAAAAATAATAATAACAATCAAACCCAATATAAATTACTAACTTGAACAATAAAAAGATCGACATCAAACAAATAAGAAAAGAAATACAAAAAATAAATTATTATCAGAGTCATCTTCATTAACATCTTCTCCAGCTCATCGTAATTGATGTACAGAGGGATATGGGAAAAAATAAGAAGAAAAAGAGGAAAAATAAGTAAGAAAAAACAGTCCTAATGTTGTACTGGTCTTGTAGCAGCAGTTTAGCAGCTATAGCCTCCAGCAGCTGCCACGGCTGCAATTTTTATTCCCAGTGCTCTACTTTTTTGTCCCCACTGCTATATTGGCGTGCAGTGATATCAGGGCCGAAAATCTGTTATGTAAGGCCAGCATCCACAATAAAAAAGACAGCTGCAACTTACCAATGAATTTAGCTGCAGTAGTTCAAACCTTTTGGTGAGTTTTTGTCACTTAGATTCACTGGAGCAATATGCCAAAAGGTTATTTAACAAATGAAACATTAGGCTTGAGGAAAATGCAACCACAACAACTTTCGCCCATTGGATTGACAAAAGAACCAATCAAAGCACTTGAACCACAGTATTACTTCAAAAAAACCCTTAAAAGAATAATCATCTCAAGGACACTTATTTTCTGAAGACAGTAATAGAAAAAGCAACTTGTCCATGGATCTCATTGGAAGAAGGTTCTGTAATATGTTAACAATCTGAAGCTATAATTGAAAAGATTCTATGGAAACTAAAAGAATAAGATACACTTGCGCCATACCTCCACTTCCTCCAAGTTCCAGTTACTCAGTGCAACAAAGTAATCAGAAGACTTCAAAATATCCACCTGGATCATACCAGTTCCTGAGGATATTGTTTGAAAACATCAGCAAACATGCACTGTACACAAAATCTACCAAATTTTCTACTTCTTGAATTCACCATGAACATATAATTTTTCTCTCCCTAAACTCACCATGAATGATGTTCCATGAAAAGGTGGTATTAGGATATGACGGGTCCTCGAGCCAATGAATAAGGTCGTCATCCCCTGCAATGTGCTAGTTTTGGATTAATATAGAGTGAAAAAATAATTTATGAAAAAATATTTATAAAAATAAAAAAGAAGAGCATTTAACAAAATTGGTCCTACCATCCTAGACACAATGATGCCAAGAAAGGCAGATAAGATAAAGGGAGCAAGTATATTGTAGACTCATAAATACACATTAAAGTCGTTAGTTCATATGGGCATGAGTATGACCCATATAAGGAAATGAAATGCATGCTATAATTTTTTATTTTTTTTTAAAAAAAGAACAAGAGACCCACATTAACAACTAATGATAGAGCCCTATACAGAACTGAATGACAAAAGATGATTTATAGTATCACAGAGCTGAATAAATAAGAACACAGATTATGCTTTTATGGGTGGATGTTAGAGAAGCAAAGTGAAAATTTGTCTCATTAGAAGACTGGTCCATGTATCATGCTTAATAATAAAGGCATGTGTTGGGCAGCCTATGAAGACTAAATAGCTATGTCATCTGAAGAATAAATAGCGATGTCATTTTAACACGGAAAGTACAAATCCACAATCATGAATGGAGCCAAAACTAATGGTAATGAAACTGTTTTAGGATTTCATGACACTAATAATGCCTTAAACTTTTAATATAATTTGTGAGATAATCTCTTTCTCTTCTAATGGCATCACCTAGTTGGGTGGTGACACATTTTCAGAGGGCGGTTCATTTGAAGTTTGTAACAGAGGGGAAGATGATTTTGAATATCAAAGCAAAATCGCACGTTCGGGGGCTGCAGGGGGCAAATCCATACCCCTGCACACACATGAACAGTGTAATATTTTGAGTCAAGATGTAGCGTCCATACAATATTATAGGATGACATTTTCAGGCTTTCATATGAACCTATTTATATTTGTAGCCAAGAGTTGAAACCTAAGCCCATTCGTTTACAAAATTGTGGAGATTCCATAGTGTTGGTGTGCGTCTAGTCCTACATCGCTTCTGTGGGCAGTCTTAAGGCAGTATAAGATCCTCTTAACTCTCTCTCCTTGATACCTAGGTTTTGAGGATGAACTCTCTAAATTGGTATCAAAGCTGGGCCTTGGGTTGTTTGGCTACTCTGTGGGTTGGACTCGTCCTCGCCTCATTTCCCCCCATGGGCTCGAGGGGGAGTGTTGACGTGCATCCAACTACATCGCCTCTGTGGGCAGTCCCAAGAAAGTATAAGATTATCTTAACTCTCTCTCCTTAATACCTAGGTTTTGAGGATGGACTCTCTAACTCATAGGAGCTCCGTGAACATAGGCACACTACTGAACCATGTAAAATTGTTGTGCTCTTCTATCTGTCATGTTCTGCTTCTTTCATTTGATTTGTTAGTGCATAATCCTACATGTCCTACTCACAACACTTGTGATGCAGGATTTGTGCACAGGACCACAGGTAAAGCACACATAGAGAAAAGCAACAGCCGTTGGACTTCAAAACATGCCCTAAAGATGCAGGAAAACAATTGGCAAGATAACCAAGAAGATTTTTGTCTGTTAGCAGTATACCTTGAGCAATTGCTAGGATTACAGAGTTGGAGCTTGGGGACTTCACACTGTAAGAGACATTAATTTGAGATCCTTCATTAAGGAAATATGTCCACTTCTGAAGAGGAAGAAAAAGAAAAACAGCTCTCCCCATCAGCAAGATCATCCAGAAGTTCAATGACAGACTCAAGCATGGTTGTACCCAGAAAGAAGAAAGCATACAACAAAAAGAAAGAGACAAATAGTAATCTTGCCTTGTGAAGCTCTGCTGGAATAGAGGCACTATGAGTATCAGACCACTTTGTTACCACATTAAGTGGTGGAGGTTTATAAAATCGATATAACAAAGGCCCAGGCTTTGGCCCATTCAACTCTTCCACCTACCAAAAGCCACTTGAAATTGCCATACAAGATACAAAGATAAAAGACAAGCAGAAATGAAAAGAGAAGCAAAGCAGGCACCTTTACAAACTGCGTAAACAATGGGTTGGGCTGTATAAGCAGGGAACAACTTGGACCAAGCCGTAAACTCGTTGTTCCGTACACGCCCATCATCATGGTCACGGAAACTGTAACATACAAATTAAAGTCAAATTCTAAAATTAGAAACCGCGATTAAGAATCAACATTCAACATTTATTGAAGACAGATATGAAAAACTAACGAAAAAAATTTGAAGAGAGATATGATCATGTAAAAATTTGTTTCTCCCTTTGGATTACATAATCTCAATTATGATTTATGATTTATGGCAAAAAAAAAAAAATCGGAAAAGAAGAGCACGTCAGTAAAAGTAAGACGAACCGAAGAACCAAAAGGTGACCACGACGAAAATGCACGACCAGGTTTCATCAGTGATCAACCTCTCCTCGGTCATCCAGAAGTTTGGTAAAGAGGCCAGGTTGATTTGTTGCTGCTGTGGCTCCACCGATCGATCATTGTCACGATCACGACTCTCCCCCTGCCCCGTCTCCTCCGCCTGGACCTGCGAAGAAGCCGGTGCAGCAGTGCCCGAAGAGGCAGCCCCATTCTGGGAACCCAAAGAAGAGGACGCCGGAACCGCCGCAGCAGACGACCTCTGCTCCGCTGCTCTCATTCTGGAAAGAGTGACAGAGGAGTGGTAAGGATTGAAGGGGCCGACGAGAACCCTAACCCTAGGAGAGAAGGTGAACATAGTCGCTACCAGAGACGTCACTCTGAGAAAGAGACCATGGAGGACCAGAAATTCACCAATAAGTCGACCAATATCTCCTCTTTTTTCTTCGGCCGCTATGGCAACTGGTTGTTGCTCAGAGTGACGGTTACTTGAGGGACTTCCACGCGCTTTCGCTCGCGTCGGTTCAGCCAAATGGACGGGGCACGGAGATTGCGTGTGAGAACATTGTCGTCATTACATTTGAAAACCGTAGGCAATATAGTCAGTTTATATCAGCTTTTGCCTACGTGGCGAAGCTTTGGTGGGAAGTGCACTGAGGTTGTGTGAGGTGCGTGGTAGGGGAAATTAACTCAGAATGTAGACTCAGGTGGCGGGAAGCGCGTGGAAGTGCTGGTCTGGGGGTAAAGAAGACGAGGCGTAGGTGGGCAAAAAGCAAATGGTAATCCCCGACTTCCATAACGCACGAGGTGAATCATGCCACGTGTTCATCATTCGGTGGAAAAAAACTGGAATTGAGATTTGAGTGTGTTTGAGATAAGTATAAAAAATTGACTCAGATCTTATCCCCTCTGTTTTTTGTTTTTGTTTTTGTTTTTGTTTTTTTTTTTGTTTTTCCACATTGCTTTTCTCAAAGTTGTTCATCACTTATTTATTTATTTATTTATGCAAATCATTAGGGTTGGTCTGAAATTTGAAAAATATCTTTAAAAAAGAAATATATATTTAAGGTTTTTTATTTTTATATTTTAACTTGGAAAACATAAAAAATAATAATATATAATAAATTAAAGAACAAAAATTTGAATTTAACACAATATTAATATTTATTTTTTTTAATTTTTAATTATATAATAATAAAAGTTTATTTTTTAACACTATTTAATATAGGAAAAAAACGTGTGCTTTTTTTATTTTTAGAAATAAAATCAGTTATCCAAATAAAGCCTTAATGTGTGAGAATTATTTAAAATGTGGATAATTATACGTAATGAAAATCAATGTAAAAACAAAAGAATAAAGTGAGACAAAAGATTTCAGTATGACAATTATAGTTGTGAGTTATATAACGACATATATAATTATTAGTCTTTGTTTCATTAGAATGAAACATGTGATTAATCGCGCTAATTACATAGGAATTTTCGTAGATTCCACAGCTTCATAAATAAAACTGGTGTGAATCATGAGAAAATTAACATGATTAGATAAATTGAAAATTAATGCAAAGAGAGAACAAAAATAAAAAATTCTTGTTGGCATCTGCAATTGTAAAGTAACGAAATAAACATTCGAGCATAAGACGCACAATTAAGTTAAACTTAACGCTAAAGGTCAATTTAATTATGAGCTTCAATCAATAAAGGCTTTATTTGAAGACAAATATAAAAGGAAACGACATTCTAGCGTGCATATTTTGCATTTTGTCAGGCCTTTTTGCAGAGTTTCACATGTCTAAAAAAGACTGGCGTGCATGAATCACATGACAATTAAATTGGATAAAAAATTAATACAAAAATAAAAGAGAAGAACTTCGCACGAACATGTGAAGTGAAAATCTAATTAAATAAATTGTATTAACATGTGATTAAATAAAATGTAGTGCTAAAATCTATTTAATTATATGATGCGTTAGCACCTTGTCCCATGTTTAGATAGGCTCTACATATAAGAATTGCCTAGGCTTCTAAAATTAATTTTGTTGAAAAAATGAATCTGTAAACAAGATGCAAAAAATAAATATGAAAAAAACTTATTAGTTGAGCCATGCATAACATTGTCCTTAGGAAAGATTTCACCCCTTTGATTCAGAAGGCATATTGGCAGCTACATCCTGGGTACAACAACCCTTTTGATTGGCATGAGAGATAGGAACTGCACACCTTGGTTAACCTAAACAAATATAAATGATCATAAGAAAGAAACCATCGATCGAACCAATAATAAAAGAAATTTCAAATAGAAGAATTTGTGAGTAAGAAAAAATCACTAGCAATTACATTCTCAAAACATATCTAGCCTCAAGAAACACGCATAAAATCATTAAAAATGATCATAAAACGGTTAACAATAGTCACAACAATAATTATAGAACTTGTAACGATCTCAAAAATAATATACATGGAAATGTAAAAAGAATGAATGAATGAATGAATTAATTAATATTAATTAAATAATATAATATAATATAATATATTAATATTATATATATACAAGATCTGAGTCCTTCAGGAAGGAAATAGTTTCTTAAAGAGCTTGCACATCGCTCTCTCACTCTCTCTACTTCGTCTCTCTCTCTCTCTCTCTCTCTCTCTCTCTCTCTCCTCATCTTCTCTCTCTCTCTCTCCTCGATTTCCTCAGTCAAACGGGCATCGATCGAAAAACGGAAGATATCCCTGGGTTCCATTCTTCGCCACCGACATTTTAACCGAAATGGATTTGTCGTAGGAGCGACATAGGCACCACTCTTGAGGTAAGGTAACCTCTTCTTTTCTCCTCAATTTCTCCTTAAATCTTTAGTCAAATCGATGATCGGATACCACCACGAGGTCCTAGTTCTGATCCTTGTCATTTTAATCGGAATAGATTTTTAATTTGAATTTCCTAGGCACCACTCCTAGGCTAGGGTGAGGATAGTGGAATTATATTCGTTAATTATTTTTAAAGTTTAGTTAGTATTGGGAGTGTGTGGGTTTAGGAAATATTAAAATAGTTATTATTCTAGGGAGTTGAATTGATTAATTTGGGGGAAATTTGATTTCAGGGTTTTGACTTCCGAGCGTCGCAGGTGTGCATGTAGGGTTTTAGGCAGACTTCTTAGTAAGTAGGTAAGGGGAATAAATTACAACAGTTATTTTGAGAACTACTAGTTGAATTAATACATGAAAATAAGAATATGATATTTTGTTGGAAATTATTATGACACGTATATCAAATAAAGTTGTGTGGCATATGATTTATACTGAATTGTGATATTTTGGGATTTGAAATATGGGAAATGATGAAAAGTGGTAAATAAAATTGTTTTATTGTGAATGATGAATTATGTTATATCAATGAGTATTTTACTAGGAAGTGATAGAATATAAAATATGAATATAGAAATGTTTTCTATGATAAATGAGGAAATATGAAATGATGATATGTTTTATTGAGAAATGTTGAAATACATGAAATGAAATATAAACTGAAATGTGAATACTGCAATGTGAATATTACAATGTGAATACTGAGTTATGAATACTGAAATGTGAACACTGAAATGTGAATATTACAGCGTGAATACTGCAATATGAATAATGGAATGTGAATACTGAATTGTGAAAATGGAAATATGTAAATGAGAACCTTGATAGACTAGAGTATTTTTTAAAGTACGGTACCGTTGCTAGTGGGATGATAAGTGCAACCACACGGTCTTGTGGAGAGTGTGGCATGATAGTTGATTAAGCTAGTGAGAAAGGTAGTTTTGCCCTCTGGGTCCGGATTAGGGATAGGCAGACCAATCGTACGACAGACAAATTGATGGATTTCTTATTTTGATCTAACCAGGTAGGCCAACTGCGGTTTAGATCCAGCCTTCGGGTCACACAACCTTGACTATGGGGGGGAAGCATGGCGAGGTGAATATCCTCAGGGCAGCCATGAGTTACAGATGACACATGGATGGGTTATAATGGACACTCATGAGCTATATTGTGGAATGAAAATAAGAAATGAAAGAGTGTGAGTTTAATTACATAAATAATTAGGGCGAAGTAAAACTCTCCAACTGAGGGCTTACTGAGTAAGGTGAGTGTCTAAATAAGTATCAGTTGTAGCTGCACCCGAATTATTCGGGCAATGTTACAATTGATATCAGAGCAGAGGGGAGTTACATGTATGGTCGTGTAATCTCCTTTATCCTTGGGAACTTTTGCTAATAAATATGGGTTGCATGTGCATGAATTTGAGAAATAGAAAAAAGCTTATAAAACACTGATAAATAAAGGTTACATGGGTTCCTGATATACCACTCACTGGGGTCCTCAACCCTTGTCCATAAGGTCCCAAAACACTCTATTCCTAAAAATATAATATCCTAATTTTACTTCACAAAACCCCAGTATTTTCGCATATAATGCAGAATCTAACTTCAATTGAATTGGGTAATACGAAAAATGCTCAAATAATCCACTCATCCTGGTTTTGGGATGGTTCCAAAGTTGGCCTAACCAATGGATTATTCCAGCAGATTTGAAGACAATCTTCCCAAGAGTAACGTGGCGCCTTCAGATCGTCGAACTGACGAATGACAAGGCTAGAAAGCTAGAGAGAAGGTGGAGAGGATGAAGTTAGAGAGAGAGGGGGGGGGGGCTGCATGAAGTTTCTGTGATGAAAATCTGATTTTGGCATACTTATACACCTACCTTCATCGACGAGACATGTCACTTCGTCGACGAGGTCAAGAAGGGATTTCGTTGATGAACTCATAATCTTCGTCGACGAATTTCTGGCCCTAAAATAGCCCTCTCGGTAACTCCTCATCGAAGAGACACGTGTCCCCGTTGACGAAGACCTACTGTGACCCCCTATACAATTCCCCTTTTTCTCCCTCTTTTATTATTTAAATACCATAATTCTTTGGGTCTCTACAAGCATTCACCTGGATGTCTCCGTCCACATCTGGGGCAGGCGGGATAAGACTGTCCACCCTGGAATCCACTGTGCTCCACCGTCTACCTCTAACCCCCACCAGATCTACCTCCTCTCCAAGGGCCTCGGTTGGACCCCGCCTAAAAGCTCGAAGGTGTGGCCCTCTTCTTCTAGCTTTGTATCTCAGTCTCTCTCGGCAAACCCTCCTTTGCTATTATGGCCCAGTCAACCAGCTCTGAAAAATCTTGTATCCTTAGTACTGCCACCTGTCTATAAATATCCTGCTTCAAATTCCTCTCGAATATCCTGACCTTCTTAGCTTCATCTGGAACAATATAAGGGCAGAAATGCAATAACTCGATAAATTTCACTGTGTATTGCTGGACTGTCATCGATCCCTCAGACAAGCTCAAAAACTATTGTACTTTAGCCTCTCTAACTGAAGTAGGATAGTATCTGCCAAAGAATATGTCCCTGAATCAAGCACAGGTCATCGGTACTGGAATTGATCTCTACTCCTCCAATAATCTAGTGGTCGTCCACCATCTCTTGGCTTCCCCTATCAACTTATATGTGGCATAGAGGACCCTTTGCTCATCGGTGCAATGAAGCACCGTCAAAATCTTCTCTATCTCCTACATCTAATTCTCTGCAACTGCAGGATCAGCCACTCCTGAAAATGTTGGTGGGTTCATTTTCATAAATTTTTCTATCGTGCACCCCTGAGCTAGAGATGGACCTCTCTGCTCCTTGGAGCTCCAGACAATCTCAGCCATGACCTGCTGAGCCACACAGCGTAGCACAACATCTGAATCCCCGCCTCCTGCACCAGAAGGCCTTGCTTCGTCGTTGCCACTAGAGTGAGCGCTACTACCTCCTAGGTTCATCCTATAATATTACAAAATTATTCTAAGAATCTGAACCTTACAATAATATACTAAATAGAATAACTCTTACCGCTTATCACTAATTTAAGGTCGAGCCCTACCATATGGAAATAGAAATCATCAATAGTTTACTATGGTTTTTCTAAAATCGTCACCCCAGGAAAAACACAGAAACCACCCTGAAATTCTATCCCCAAACCACAGAACTAAACCCTAAATTCTCATCCTAATTCCCAACTTAACTCACTATCATCCTATTCCACTCTTCTTAATATTCCATTGCTATATTCTGGTATTGTTTTTTGCTGTACTCTAGAGTCTACAGAACTTAGCAACTTAGGCTCTGATACCAAACTGTAACGACCCAAAAATTATAACATTTTTTTATATATATAAATTACTCTGATACCCATGTTATACCTACTATAGCATCTTCTCAGGCCTTAGATGGGCACTAAGGTATCCCTATACACAAATTGACACACCTATGCAGCGAAAAACATAAAGTCATACACTCACATATACAATAACAGAATTTAGTGTTTTCAAACCATATATACATATTTACACATCACCCGAGTACCATTTACTCAAAAACATAATCCCCTGAATACACTTACCCTATACGTAGGGAAAAATAAAAGATCTCTTTATCCGCGAGCCTAATCTGTTCGCTTAGCTGGTTAAACTGAAAAATGTTAAATTGCTGGGATGAGACGACGCTCAGTAAGTGGAAATATGTTATTACTAGTGTGTGGCGAATGAATTGCATAAATACTATAATGACAATATCTGAAACTATATAAGTTGGCAAATCAATATAAAGTATAACTTTCATTTATCATAGTTTAAAACATAACTGTATCATCTAGGTTTTCGACTTTTCATACTTTTAATATCATACTATATTTGCTAAAAATTCTGTAAATCTATATATATATATATATATATATATATATATATACATAATTGAGAATTTTCCCTAGAAAACTATATGTCATGATTTAACCCCTCGTGACAGGGTTGTGCTGCCCGTAGGAGGGACTTAATCCTGGTTGGCCTACCAGGTAAGTTAACTATACTCTACCAATCCTCAAATCGGCCAAACTGTGTCCTCTCCTAAGCACGGAACTGGAAAACTACCACGTCAAACCGAGCTCCCTCAACCGAGAGTACTGGGGAAACTGCAAACTCTCTAGGTAACGGTTGATGGAATCCACATACTATCTGAGATATGTGGTTGCACTCTGATATGAAAATAGCAACGGTACCGTGCTCTTCTGACTGAATCAGTCTGAAGTAATTCATCATGGATCTGATACTGTATATACTATTACTATATTTATCCTATTGTTTTCATCATGTTTCCAAAATAACCATAACACTATAAATCTTATCTATAAATACTGTAATATCTGAATAAAATAACTGTATGTCTAACTGTAATATTTGACCGAATAATATGTAAAGTTAGAGTGTTATGGTTTTGGAAAACATGACATTCTGTAATTACTGTAAAACACTGGCCTAAGAAATATCTGTAATACTTGTTTGATAAGTATCTGTATGGTAAATATCTATCTATATATGTATATATTGTAAATCATGATATTCTGAAAAAACTAAATAAATTCTGTATCAGGCGAATATCCACTCAGGCCACACAAATAATAAAACTCATATTTTGGAAAAACTGAATAATAAACTTATATATATATATATATATATATACAAAATTTCCTGATAAACTTGCTAAAATTTCTAACATAGCATATCTCCCTTACCTAACTGGTTAGGAGGCTCGCCTCCAGATTAATCCTCATGCACACGACATACTATCCCCAAAATCTTGAAATAATACCTATATGCATATTTCCAGTAAATCAACTATATTATCTCGAACCTACATACTTATAAATTTCTAAAATATAATTTACCCAAGCTTCTAAAAATACTCACTGGGGTTCCCAACCCATATTTGTAAGGTTCTAAAACACCCTATTTCTGAAAATATAATACTCAAATTTTACTTCACAAAACTCTAGTATATTCGCATATAACACTAAATCTGACCTCAAATGAACTGGGTAATACTGAAAATGCTCAAATAATCCACTCACCCTAGTTTTGGGATGGTTCCCAAACTTCTCAAATCGACATTTCACTCCAGCTATGTTGTAGAGAATCTCCCCAAGATCACCGTGGTAGCTTCTGATCGTTGAACTGGGGAAAGACGCAGCTGAAAACTTAGAGAGAAGTGAGAGAATCCCATTTTTAGAGAGAGAAAGTGAGAGAGAGAAACATTTCCTTCGCTAAAACTATGATGACCTGAATAATAATGGTTTTTAAATAATAAAGAGGAAGGGAAATAGAAACAGTAACAAAGGCAAGCAGCAGACTTCATCGACGACAATGCACTTTGGGAGTAATAACCAAGAAAATTATCAGGTCCTCGTCGACGAAAGCAGGGGACTCGTCGATGAGGGTACAAGAGGACCTCATCGATGAAGACAAGTTTCGTCGACGAGAAAATATCAAGAGGTTTTCGGGGCGACTCTGAATTTCGTCGATGAAGGAAAGAGCTCGTCGACGAGGTGACGTGGCTCATCGACGAAGACACTAGTATAAATAGTGTAAAACTCAGATTTTTGATGGAAAATCAGCATAGAAACCCTCTTTTTCTCTCCCTTCGGCTCTCTCCCCTTCTCTCTTCAATTTCGAGCCGGATTTCTATCGGTTCGACTATCTGAAGCCACCACGACGCTCTTGGAGAAGTTCTCTCCATTTTTACCAGAGTGGATCGTTGGTGGGAGCAAGTTGAAATTCGTCCCCGAATCAAGGTAAGACTTTTTATGCCGAATTAGGTCTTTTCATAGTTATAGGAAATGATATTCACTTGAAAATACTGAAGTTTAGTATTGAGAGTTTTCATTTTCAGGGTATTGATTAGGAAATCCTATGGGTGTGAGTCTAGGAATACATAGGGGTTTTTTAGTTTCCAGGTAAGGGAATAAACTAAAACAGTTATTTTCCACGTGTATTATTATTATTTATCGGTAAATTAATTTTGAGGAAAACATGCATGATATTTGAATATTATTGAGAAAATGTATGTTATTGGGAAAATACTGCTATAATACAGAAAATGTGATTTAGAATGAAATGCACGGAATTATTCAACTTGTGTGGCATGAATGTTATTTTTCATGAAAAGTAATGATATGACAAATTTTACGAATAAACATGTTTCCAAGAGTTATGAAAAGATACAGTATATTATGATGATAAGTACATAATAATTGATTATTTTCAGAATGATATGTATTTATGAAATGTTCGGCGCGAGGCCGTATTTATAAAAGGATTTCGACGCGAGGCCATATATATATATATATATGAAATGATTTCGGCGCGAGGCCGTATTTATGAAATTATGAAAAATGCTATAATATCATGTATTATATGTTATAAGAACCTGGATGTTAGTTTAGTTCAGTTTCATGAGCTTTTATAGATTAGTTATCTATGATCAGATTGGTGCTACCCTACGAGGGGGTGGAAGATGGATAGTCGATGTGGCTTTCAATGTTGAGTTGTAGATGTCCACTTGGCAGTCCAGACTAGGGTGTGGCGGGCCCATCATACTTACAAATATTTTTAACTCGACAGTGGTCGGCCAACCATTGTCGGGTCCCGCCTTCAGGCTGCACAACCCGTCATGGGGGGTAATACATGACATCAGCTAGCTATTCATCCTAGGTATGTTTTCAGTATTATCAGCTATAACAGATATTTTATGAGCGATATGATTTATTAGAAAATATGAAATTATATGATTATTCAGTACGATATGATGAATGTTTATAGATATATAAAATGTACTGTATATATATAATTGCATTAAATGTTCATGTTGCCACACAGCTGTATTTAGTTTATTTTCCCTAACTGAGAAGTGTCTCACCCCCGAATTTAATTAATTTTTTAGGAGACCCTGAGAGACCGGCGGGTCGTGGCCTCCATTGAGTTCGTTAAGTTACCCTACTAAGAGGGTAAGATTTTGTACTAGGATCAGGATTATTTTTTTGTGAGATCCTAGTCGTATTTGGAATGTTATGGGAGAGTGAACATATATGTATGTTATTTTGGTGTAAGTAGACTTTGGTATTATGTTTTACTAATTGGATGGTTGTAATTTTATACTTACTGCTGCTTAGGTTTCTGCTATTTAGGACTGGTCTATCCCCATTGCCCATGGGTTGGATTGATCATATATTTAAATATACTTATTATTTGATAAGTTAAGCAGGTCGTTACGGAAGCCCATTTCCTGCATATTTATAGGTGTCTTGACACGTGGCCTTGTCGACGAGCCACGTCACCTCATCGACAAGTCCAAGAAGGAGTTTCGTCGACGAACCCTTGCTTTTTGTTGATGAAATTCAGATCCTAAAAATCGTCCTCTTAGTATCTTCTCGTCGACAAGACACGTGTCCACGTCGACGATCCCAACAGCCTGTTCGTCAACGAACACTCCATGTTCTTCAACGAGACCCTGCTGACCTTCTTACAATTTTCCTTTACTTCCTCATTTCTTTTATTATTTAATTACCATAAATTCTACGAGTCTTTACACTTTAGGTGCTTAAAGAAAAGAAGTTATTTGTTAAACTTAAGAAATGTGAATTCTGGCTAGAGTAGGTTGCATTTATGGGTCATGTGGTAACCAAGGAAGGGATTTCAGTGGATCCAAGCAAAGTAGAGGTTGTAGTTGAGTGGGTAAGGCCAAAGAACGTGTAGGAAGTTAGAAGTTTTCTAGGTCTTGCCTAATACTACCGCCAATTTTTCGAGAGATTCTCCATATTATCAAGGTCTTTGACATGACTCATGAGGAAAAATGTGAAGTTTGACTAGACGGACGAATATGTGCAGAGCTTCTAGGAATTGAAGCAATGTTTAGTCATTGTCCCAGTGTTGACCCTTCCATCAGGTGAGGGTGGATTTGTAATTTACAGTGATGCATCGTAGAAGGGACTTGGTTGTGTTCTAATGTAACAGGGGAAAGTCATTGCGTATGCGTCTCGCTAGTTGAAAGAGTACGAAAGTCATCAATGGTCTGCCCTACTTTTACTGAAATCGTCATTCTAGGAAAAAAATGGAATACCGCTGACAAGTCCCGGTCTAGCAATGGAACAACCCTCAACCAACTCTACCTACATCCAACATCCTATACTATGGTATGTACTCACAGCTAAGCCTAACCAAGTCTACAAGACCTAACAACTTGGTTAGGTCTGATACCAAGCTGTCACGCTCCGAACCTGAAAATAGGATCCATGGGTGAAAATGTAATCTAAACTGTCCCTGTATCAAACAAATATAACCAAAATAAAATGGATAAGGGTCCGACCCCGTGGGATTCCTAGGCACCCTATACACATCCATACACAACAGAATATACGCAGCGGAAAAAGGTTTTTCTATATACATACAGTACCATATCAAAGTCTATACAACAGGATTCCAATCTCCATAGCTCAAAACATAACCCGGTTATCAACCATACTCCAACATGACAATCCGAGCACAAAAGTCCTAGCACTTATCCAAGCGCTATCCGCGGTACACCGACCACTACGGTCCTACACCAAGAAGCTAGCTTCGGTTACCGAAGGACTTGAAAATATGTACGTATAGCAGGGATGAGACATCTATCGGTAAGGAAGAATACAAGTTATATCAATGTGTGGCATTCAAGTGTTATCATGATACACAACACATACATAGTTAAATGCAATTCCAGTACTAGTTTCATAATAGTGCATATAAGCACACACACACACATAATCAAGCAACCCAGTGTCGTCACACCCTTCGGACCGTAGTTGAACTGCAATACCCAGGGTTGGCCCGGCCGACCCATAGTATCCGGCGCCACCGGACCATGGCTAGTCCCAAGCTCCCATGGCATTATACTGACGCATACTGGTGGATCCACACCCTTTAGTGATCAGCCGGTAAGGCTCACACCCTCGGATATAGAGCTGGACACTCTTACCAAACATGGCCTAGCATTTTATATGCTCACGGATATAGAGCCAGACACTCTCAGTACCTGGAACAACTCAGAACCCAGTTCCAATTGCATTTCACAAAAACACAATCATGCATGCTCATATAACAAACATACCACACCCATTTGGTAATCTAAAATCATGGTTGTCCAAACATATATAGTTTAAATAAAGTCAGGGCACAACCATCCCTATTACACAGTATAAATCATCATATACATACGATTTTCCAACAAACTAGGGATACAACCCAATACCCCCTTTTTCCCAAAACTGTAATCATGAAAAACCCATAGTTTTACTCGTTAAATCCCCCCCAAATGAGTAACCAAAACGTACACAGGACCGTGAACCATAGTTGTACCGAGTATGATTTAAAAAATAACTGACATAAACATAATTCCCCTTACCTTTTCCCCAAATGGCAAATCCCGAACTCCAAGGCCCCTAAATAATGAACTGAGTTCCAAAACCTACAAATCTCAATACAAAAAATACTCACAACACTGTTCTCTACAGAACTGCCAGATCAGAATTGAAAATCGAGCCTTACCTCGATTTTCTGTCAAAACCCGAGAATGCCCGAACCGAAAATCTGATCCGTAGAACTTGTAGAGAATCCTTCCACGATCCTCATGGTAACTTCAGATTAACGATTTTTGCGATGAACGACGAAGAAATCTAGAGAGATGGAGAGTAAAAAGAGTTTTTAGAGAGATAGAGATAGAAAATGAGATTTCTTAGCTTGGAAGTAAGGAAACTGATATTTATAGCTCCTTTGACTCGGCCGCCCTCATCGATGAATGGCGTCCTCATCGACGAGGCCATATAGACAGCTCGTCGATGAGACGAGGAGCTCGTCGACGAACCTGATATTACCGGTTTCCCGAAACCCCTTGGCTTCTCCTATTCTACGAGCCTCTGAATTTTGTCGACGAGCAGCGTATGGAATTCGTCGATGAACTCTGGCTTCGTCGACGAAGCCTACTAAATTCCCAATTTGCCCCTCTCTTAATTAATTAAACCCACCTATCACGGTTCGAGTTTTTACATAGGATTTTCGCAAGAATCCTCTCAGTAAGCAAGTAAGGGGAATAAATTATAATAGGTATTTTTGGAAAATTAACTGTTGATTAAAGTATGTGAAATTGAGAACATGGTATATAGTTTGAAAAACTATGATATGAATATTTTCCCTCTGATTATTATATTATGATTATCAGTTAAAAGTTTGAGTGGCATGAGAAATATGAAATAACCATTTTATATTGGGAATGTGTTATATACTGATAAATATGAATTGCATTGAGAAGCAATGATATGAGTTATATAGATGTTTTATACAGAAATGAAAATATGAGATATATTGATGTGTTCGATACAGATATGAAGATACGAAAAATATAGATATGTTTTTATAGAAATGATGATATATGTTTTCATGTAGTAATGATGAAATGAGATACACAGATATGTTTTTATTGGGAAATGATGAAAATGTGTTATATAGATACATTTTCAATGAGAAACGATGAAATTTGATATACAATTATGTTTCTATTGAGAAATGATGATAAAAGTGATATACAGATATGATGAGAATTATACAAATATGATGAAATATTCAAACATGATGAAATATGAAAACAGAAATGTGGAAATAAGAACCCTGATGGACCAGAGTTATATTGAGAGCACGGTACTGTTGCTAGTATATGTGTTAGTGTGGTAAGACAGTCGATTGGGCCCGTGAAGGTTTGTGTTACCCCCTAGGGTCCGTACCAAGATTGGGTAGGCCAATTGTACTACATACGCGTTTATTTTTTATCTAACTTGGTAGGCCGACCACGGTTAGGTCCCGCCTACAAGCCGTATAACCTAGTCATGTGGGGTGAATACATGACGATGCGGCATGAGTATCCTCAAGATGATTTCTCAATACAGACGTGATAATTGTATGTTATAATATGATGAACAACCATGAGTTATAGACGTGTTATGCTATATGTTGGTGGATACTGATGGGCTAGAATATGAATGTGAGAAATGAAATGAAAAATGATCAGCCATGAGATACACACGCGTCGTGCTATATGCTGGTGGATACTCATGGGCTAGAATATGATTTTGAGAAATGAAAGCTTATGAAAGCATGTTGAAATATGATGATGACAAATGAAAGCTTATGAAATCATGTTGATATATGATTATATATATATATATATATATATATATATATATATGATTATGAGAACAAATCTGTATGTTTTTCCCAGTTGATATAATTTTAAATGAATGTGTCATGATATAACCAAACTCATGTTGCCACACATTGCAAATAATTTATTTCATCTTACTGAAAGGTTTCTCACCCAGAATTTAAACATCTCAAGAAACCAAGACAGACAAGTAGAGAGAACTCCGAGAGAGAGGAGACCATAGTACCCTAGTACTCAGGGTAGCATTTTTAAGTTAGGGATGTGTTTTGTATGACCCCCAGAGTATTTTGTGGATTTTTGTGGATGTATATGGATTTGTGTATGTAAGGATGAATAAAACTTTGGTATTTGTATTTGGGATGGAATATATTTTGACTTTTTCTGTTTGGTATACTTTTATGAGATGGACTGATCACCTGGTACCCTATTTTGGGTCGAGTCATATTGATATGGTATTAGAGATAATTGACAGATACTTGATAGAGATATTTGATAGATGTGTGACAGATTATTATTATAAAAAAATGGTAGAAAATCGGGTCGTCACAGTAACTACATAGTCTATAATTAAAATACATATGCAATATCAGGGCGAGTATAATTCAATAAAAGCAACAAGGTCACAATTATCTTAGCATATTCAGACAATGATACAATATCATCTCTATTTTTCTTTAATTATGAATTTGCATCAAAGCAGGTGTGCAAGGTGACATCCTTTAACGACATATGCTTTCTTTTGTATTTCAGATGTTACTTATAATTATTGCAATATTCTAGTGGCCCGTTTTTTCGATGAGATAGTTGCAAAGGCACTTGGGAAATTTTAGGCCATATGACAATCTGCGATACTTACTATTATGGGACTAGTCAAATTTACAGTACTTACTATCATGGGACTACTCATCCCTATCACCAGTCAATTCATTAAAGAAGAAAGAAAGAGCTTACATAGAAAAATTTTAATACTTACTAATGGAAAAGTCTCGAACTTGAAAACAAGAAAATAACATTATCTATGAATATCATATTATTCATAGAAATTGATTACTTTGATCTAGGGTCTGTTTTCTAACACTTGTAGTTTTGCACCAATGTTTCTATTGTCATGAGTTTTGGATCTACTAAGGCCTCAGTGTTTTTTAGCTATTTAAAAAACCAACATAGTAAAAATCTAGGAGAACTACATCTAGATACCCAATTTTGATAAAAATAGAAACAAAAAAACAATTCATTTTTTAGCTTAACCATATATGATGGTTTCATTATTTAAGAATATATATATATATATATATATATATATATATATATATATATATATATATATATCAACCATTGAGGCAAGAGAAAACATTGACAAAACTCAAATCACAGTGAACATTTGAAAGACTGGGAAAATCATACCTCTAGAGCAATTATAATTTTTAACAAGCACTCCAATAATATTGTCATTATTTATAATTTTTAAATGGAAAAATTTTAGTTTCGTTGTTAAGTTTTGGTCGCTAAAAACTAAACTTCTTGTAGTGGGTTTACATTATATGACCTTGTATTTGATGACAAGATGCAATTATAAGACTAGGTTTAAGATATGGCGAGTGTATATCAAATAAATATTAAAGTTCAAGGTTGATTGTCATTTTTATTAATTTTAGTTACTTAAGTCTTTGGAACGAAGAAGTGGATGCACAAAACTATGACTTAAGTTAAAATTAATTTGATGTATATTTCTTTCTGTTAGCATTAAGGTTTTGGCATTGGTCAATGTATGTTAATAAAATAAATTACTAGTCATGTGATTGTGTCTACACTATACACACATATTTTTTCACACATGCAAACACACATGCTCATGTTTGTTAACAATGCGTCAGAGTTCGACACACTCAATGAGAGTAATATCGTTAATGGTTACATCGATGGTTTCAAACAAAAGCAATTTCGAAACAAAACCGTTGACGGCCACATTTGTTCGCTGCAGATTTAAATGACAAAAATTCGAGACAAATTATCACAATAAAGATTAAGGAGCCTCAAAGATCCAAAGTCAATTGTTAGAGGATCATATATGCTAACAAATCAGAGCCTATTGATTCAAAAAGAGGATATATGGCAATAAAGTAGATCTTATCTCAAATCATGGAATTTATGATATCTTATTTATTATTTATTACCTATATCATGTAATAGTGTATAAATACTCGTACTTGTATCATTTCTAAAGTACGTAGTGTTCACGACTCAATTATTTGAATGAAAAATATCAGTGTTTTTCATGTTTCAGTTTTTTTTTAAAGTTCAACCGCATATGATTCTTTAGGGCGCATCCTTGAAGTTAGAACATAATTCCTCCATATTATACTAGAAGCCTAATACTACCCTTTTTTAAAAAAATTAAAACAAAAAAACCAAACCATATTTTCCCATTCAAGTCAAATTTTTCACATACCTTTGGGTTCTTCAATCATGAGTTTTAGGTTTGTTTAAATGAGCCTATCAAGAATAATTTTCAACATACAAGTTCCAATAGTTGAATTCATTCCATTCATATGTTGATTCCTACATACCAAACTTAACCTAGCTATATTCACCATCATAGCTAACTAATGTTTGAGTTACAATTGCATATTTACCATTCTTTATTTTAAATTGTACGAAAATGCAACATATCCCTAGGCTTTGTTAATTTTTTTTCGTTGATTTGAAATGAGTAAACTAATAATGTAGTGCTTATTTTAATTAATAATTAATTACAAAAATAATATAAATGTGCTACATGATCGATGAAATAAAACCATAATAAATAATTGGCGACATATACCACTACTTATACATTAATGTACAAATCAATTTTAGACTTAAAATTTTATCTTATGTTGTTAAAGGAGGGAAGACATCCCTTTTTCAAGTTTCAAGGGTGCATATAAATAATGTCAAATTTAAGTGGGACATGGAAATAAAATAAGCATACAAACCAAAAGCATTGGAGAAAGATCGTATCTAGGCATAAAGAAAAATGCAAAGAAAATTCATAAAAAAAAACGCAGAATAATTCTCTGGTAAAACTTGTCTAATCCTAATTTTTTTGGGGATAATTTCATATTTTTGGACCAAAAAAAGAGACAATGGAATATCTCAACCGTCCAAAGATTACACTTTCCAAAGATAAATAAAAAAGATGACAATGAAACATGTTTTTTCTTTTGTGTTGATTTTTCATCTACGCCAGTAACGTGTTGTGTAAAAGCTATATGTTGAGGTTCTTGCGAAGCTTGTACCATCCTCTTTTACAGGCACCGACAACCTTACATCCACATTTAAGAAACGCCTTGAGTTCTTTAGCTTTCCCCTTAACTTGTTTATCCAATTCTCCCATCCTCGAGCATCGATGATCGAATGACAATATCAAAATCGCCAAATAGAAATTAATGATGTCCATCACCACCCTCACCCTCCCCCCTTTTAATAATATATTTCCATTAGTCGTTTCTAATCGTAACTTGAGATGTCTCAACCTCAACCATTTTCCATTAACAGATTTGGTTTCTCTTAAACCAAGTTTGTTTCTAGTGTTTGGCTCCCTCAACTATTTTTTATTGTTGAAGATTGGATGTTTATTTTGTTGAAGTGTAGGTGCAACAAACACCCCTTGCCTATATGCCTTCAATTTTACTATTTTTGTGTTGCAATTTTAAGAAAAAAAATTATGTTTATTTTTTTCACTTATATCTATTATTGGTTTATTAAGAAAAAAAATTCCATGCAACGGAAAACACCACCTAAAATTTAGAACACATCAATTTTGTTTGTTATATCGGTTTTTTTTTCTTTTTCCTTAAATGGGCTCAACAAACATGATTTATTTAGAGAAATTATCAGATTAAACACATCATATTTTAGACAACCAACCAGATTTTTAGATTTTGGGTGGTTTAATTTCAATTAGTGATTATCAATTTCAAACAAACTTTCCCAAAATCACCCAAATCTAAGATATGATAGGTTGTCTAAAAAACATGATACGGTTAATTAAGCCACCTAATCTAATAATTTAGTGTAGACCCTCCTATTGCATGTTCATTTTCTTATCTTACCATTAGAGGCTCAATATTCAATATATCAACGTTTCCTTAATCACCTAGTGAGATGTTAATGTTATCCCTAGAAATATTGTGGGCAAATCATAATATTTATTTGACTCTTATGCAAAATTGCACCTTGATCAAATTCTCGAGTTAGTTTTCTTTAATTTTTTTCGTTTTATTGAAAACGATTTGGGGTTTGGACCATACAAAACAAATGACATTGTGAATCCATATTTAATTAAAATATATTTATGGTTGAAATAAAATGTCAAATTTTAACTAAATAGATTAAAAATTTTATTTATTTTATTTTACCAGATAAAAGGTTCACTATAATATCAGACATGTGTGTCTAGATATCTACACACACATACATGCATTTTATTAGTGATAGCCACTACTTCCTTTAGTAACCCAATTAATTTTATATAATGGGGTTGAACCATCAACTTGCAAATAAAATAAAGTTAATCCAAATTCATTGGAAAAATTGAAATCAAAATCATTTGCCAAGAAATCAAACCAATATCCGACTAGAAATCGAACAATATTCAAAACAAGAAATAAATCAAAATCTAAACCAAACTATTTTCCTTAAAATTGTAAAAAAAAGATATATTCAAAATATTTTTGAGTAATATTTAGAACGAAAAATACAAGAGATTAGAGTAAATTCAATTCCTAAGCACATAAATATCCAAGAACATATGTAGTAAAACACATATTTCAAAAAAGAAAAAAAAAACATAGTAACAATTGGTTAACAAGACATCAAAAATCAATGTTCATAGGATTAAGGATTTTTTCTTATCTTTTTTTTTATACAAATTATACATTATTATAGTTAAGCTCGTTCTATTATCATTTTAAAATAAATTGTCTACTTAGTTTGTGCATAAATATGTATGCATAAGATAATGCAATAACTAAATTCATTGTATGCCAAATATATTTCCTTGAAATTAAAAAATATTAGAGTTAAAGGAAATGATTAAATCTAGCTTATAAAAGTTCGTCTTCCTATACTCTATTCCATTATTTTTCTATTTTGCTGAAGTACTCCTATATATAACCACCTTTAGTAGCTTATTTGAAGTTTGAAAGGCTCTATCCAATGTTTTTTTTTTTTTTAAAATATCAATCTCTTAAGTATTCTAATTATAACTTCATATAAAGATTTAACGGCTCAAAAAAAAAAAGAGAAATAAACTACATAACTTTTGCATGTAGGTAAAATGAAGCAACTATTTATTATAGAATTTATATTTGCACATATTGCCAATTTTGTTCCACATTTCTCTAGTCATAACACAAAAACCGACAAGCATACTAATGGAAATTGAATTTCTAGATCTTTTCTTTTCTTAAATCTCAACACACACACACACATATATATAAAATTACTTACCCCTCTCTCTCTCTCTCTCTCTCTCTCTCTCTCTCTCTCTCTCTCTCTCTCTCTCTCTCTTTATCTTGTTTTTCTATTACCACTTTTATCTTTTGTTCTCTCTTTCTTCTTAGCTTTTTCTTCTCTCACCTCTCTGCATCTCCTTGAATATGATTGGGTGGGGGCCTATGGGTTTGGTGAGTGTTAAGTGTTTAGGCTTAGGTTTTTGTTCTTTTTTTATTTGTTTTCCAACTCTTATGTGAGAGTTAAATACGACCTATAAGATTGCATTTGGTTCAATAGCTAGGCTAAGTTAAGAATCCTTAATCAAGTTTTGTGCAACACACTAATAGGATTGGACTAGCCAAGAAAAAGGGGCTTAACTATTTTATCTGGGCTTAACCATTTTACTAAGTAAATTGTTGAGAGCTATATTACTATCAGTAATTATTATTTTTTGTTTTGTGTTAGGTGCATAAGGAAATATATAAGTAGGAGAAGAAAACTGCAAATGCATAATATTCACATAGGTGGAGAACTCGAAAGTAGTGTTGTATTTTATTCACAAGTTTCAATTGCTTTTGCATTTCATTTATCAATCATTTGGTGCAAGGGACTCCTTTTGTAAGCTATGCTTGTTGATTTGAATAGAGTAACCAACTTTAATTAAGATGACATTAGCTATACTTGGTATCTAGTTGTAAATCTGTCCTACATTATTTAGTTAAAAAAAATATCCTTTTAACATTTCTTCTTAATTTGTAATTTTAATGTCATTTCTAAATTGATTTAAAAGTTTTCATATAACTGCCTTGTAAATAAGTTTGCCAGTTGCTCTTTGGGGCTGATGAATTTGAGTTGATTTTTTTTAATACAAGTTCCTTGATCTGTCATAACTTTATATGCTTGGTCTTGCTTTGAAATACTAGCAATTGCAGACATGTTGTAACGCCCCGAACCCAAAACTAGGGTCCGAAGTGTTATTTGAAATAAATCTCCGATATATCTCACCTATATCTGATATCACAATACCTGCCTCTATATTAATTACGCAGCAGAAATAACAACATATCCTCAATAAAATATACCAGAGTTTCTATGCCTATATACAAATCAAAACATAACCCAACATCCAGTATTCACAAACATCCATATGCATCTCTAAAAACATAAATATATTACAACCCAAAAACATAATCAAAGTTTATACCCTCTCTCTTTACAAAAATGGTACAACAACCCCGAGCTCTCTAAGCTTGATCCTGTGAAGATCTTGAAAAGATGAAATTCAACTATCGGGTGAGACACATCTTAGTAAGGATGGAATACTTAAAGCAGTGTGTGACCAACATGAGATTTGTGTACAATATACATACATATTCATTATTTTCAAATGAAACCATAATTATAAAACTGTTCTCTGTTCCTATTCAAATACATGTAAGGTATTTTACCAACGAAAGTTCCCAAGGATTGGGGTGATTACCTGCCCATACAAGTAGCACCCCTCTACTCTAATACTATAAGCAACCTATGGTCACATCTGAAGGATATCAGGGCACTTACCTTATTCAGTAAGCTCACAGGTGGTTAGTTTATCTCGTACTCACACATTCACACAAAGATTTACTGGCAGAAGTTCCCGAGAATAGAGAAGATTACCCACCCAAACAAGTAGCTTCCCTCTGCCCTAATACGTTATGTAGCCCACATCAACATCTGATACCTATCAGGGCACTCGCCTTTCTCAGCAAGCCCTCGGGCGAAGAGTATACCCCACCCCAAATACATGTAATAATACAATATATAATTCATTTCTTTCTTTACTTTGTATCTGTTACCTCCGTATTGTTCATTACATTCATATACATATTTTATATTTCTTATAATCTATTTCCGTATCATTCCCGCTCATATCATTTCCATTTGCCAATTTCCATATTCGTTGTTCTCATATCTACCATTTCCATATTAACCATGGTTAAAATAACAATTATGCGTTTAGAACTCTCTATACCGATCAAAGATCGTAGTCATGCTTCCACCCATGACAGGTTGTGTGGTCCGAAAGATGGACTTAACTCTGGTTGGCCTACTAGAGCTAAATCAACCACATTCTACTGTCTGTAGGTACGATTAGCTGCTCTCACACTGGTCTAGACTCCAGGGGGACACTACCCTTCCTAGCACAATCGACCATCCCATCTCCACACTTTATCTAAGACGTGTGGGTGTACTAGCTCCACTAAATATATCCGTAACAGTACTGTGCCCATTTTCCAGTTTACTAGTTTCCAATTTACCAGAGTTCTCAAACCATACATTGCCATTTAATAATTCCAAACACATGCTTAATAAACCATATCCCATTTTGATTTTCAATACATTTCTAGTATTTCCTGCATCTCATACATATATCATAGTTCAACACAAAAATTTTCTTTTACTCATGCCACACAATTTAACAACATATAATCATACATTTACTCAAAATAAGCCAACCATAATCATCGTTAATACACTAAAAATATACATTTATTTTCTTACACAATTACTCCAAAAAATCTGCCATTTTATTTTTCCTTTTCACAAATATAACTAGTAACACAGCCCTAGGCTCAGAAATTTCCCATTTAAACGGTCGGCTTTCCAGAACTCACAAAAAAATCATATACATATATACATATTATTTCCATTTTACCAGTTAATTTCACAAAAATTCCTGATTTAATATATTCCCCTTATCTGCTTTCTAGAACTACGCCAACAGGAACCCCAAAATGATGCCTGTTGTGCTCACTCGAACCCTGGATAAAAAAACTTTAGTTTAATTAAATAAACCCCAAATAACCTACTATTTCAGCATTTTCTCAACCCACAAACCTCAAATAAACATTTAAACTCCAAAAACTAAGAATTCTAACCCTTACCTCAACTTTGGAGCATTTCCTAAAAAGCCCAGTCTAGAAATCTGCCTTGCTAGATGTGTAGAGAATCTCCCCTAGAACACCGTAGCGATCTCCGTTTGTCAATTCGGGCTAAATTCGGGTCGGTTTTGAAGAGAGAAGGTAGAAGAAACAATTTCTAGAGAGAGAAAACGAAGGAAAACTGTTTTCTTCACAGAGAAGCAACCCTGGTTCCTTTTATATACGATACTGCCACGTGGCTTCATCAACGAGAATACATGATTCGTTGACGAGTCACAGAAGGAAATTTGTCGACGAGAGGGTACGTTCGTTAACGAAACTTAAAATCCAAAATTCAATCACTCGGGATCTCTTCGTCGACGAGGGACTGAACTTCATCTACGATCTCTAGAAGAACACTTGTCGACGAAGACGGGATATTCGTTGACGAGGTATGTTGTTCTTCCTCTTTTAAACCTTTACTTTTTCCTTTATTCTTTATTTATCTATTCCATTTATTATCTTCCTAACTATTTACTCATTATAATTTTTCGAGTCTTTACACATGTGGTTGTAATAAATTGTTATAGGAGTAGCATCTATTTGCTATAAACAATATTCTTCTTAACCATGTATATATGTTGCTACAATATATGGTGCTTTTGCTAATAAGTGTGTAAATGTTTTTTGTTTCTTTTTTTGGTTTTTACATTCAAGAAAATTATTGTTTTATCCCAAGAAAAATACATATCTTGAGGCGCTTTTCTATCATTAACTGAGATTACTCAGTCTTTGTCTATGTATACAATAAGCTTGTTTTCTTATTCACTAACATATCTAATGTCAAATTCTCTTGCTTCTTGAAGTAACTATTACATAGTGTGTTAACTTTACCGTGATCCTAAGAGGGGGGGGGGGGGTGAATTGGTATTTTTAAAATTTAAGCACTAGGTCAATCACCTACCACTAGTATATTCACAACCCTACGGTCAATCTAGTGCAAGAATGTAAATGTATAGAAGAAAGTAAATAAACCAACTTAATCAAACACATATGCACCAGAAAGCAGTAAAATAAAGTCGACACATAGAAATGTTATCGAGGTTCGGCCAATTGCCTACGTCCCCGCATTGGCTAACAAGCACAAGGATTACCACTATAACTTGCTCACTTAAACGGGTGGAGCGGCACCTATACAAACTAGGTCAATTAGCACAAGGCTGACCTCAACCTTTACACCAATCCTTACTGGGCTGGATTACCGCCCCCTTAGGCCACACCTGGAAATACTCAGATTTTACAATCAAATGGTACAGATAAAAGTGCTTTCAATTAAAGCATATATGTACCCAAATGCGTTCAATCACATACACGACAAATGATTTAATATGTAAACTCAGTGTGGTCCAATAGTTATACTCTCAAATGTATTTTCTATCAGTATAGTGAGTACATGAGAGTGCCACCAACATTCTATGTATCTCAAAATATTCAATCAAACATGTTCACAAAAAATATCAAGTGAGTCTCAAGTGTGTCAATCAGTAGGATGTCTCAATGAAAAATATAGTGTATATGCTTGGTTTGCAAAAGCTATGCAATCTTTGTATTCAAAAAATGGAGTATACTTGAATAAATATTGCCACAAAGATCAATATCACAAACACAAATATCTTTTCACAAATATATCAATGTAAATCCCATAAGATATTTGAGTAAGTTTGAAAATATTTTTGCAAGCCAAAAACAAATACAAGCTTCCTAAGATATTGCAATACAAATGCAATACTCAGAAGCTTAGGAAAGTCTTCTTAGGATAGGCTTATGAGAAAAGCCCCCTAAGAACACTTAGGTTTAGCTTTCAATGAAAATCGATTCAAACACTCAATAATGAGAGAGCAAACCTTTTAATACCAACACTCAATGCACTTACAGATGATATAGAGAATTGAAGAAGGTAAGTTTGAGTGGTTTTAGAGAGAGTAGAAATAATAGTGAGAGTTTTGCTTGAGAAAAAAATATTTGGATTTTATATGCTAATCAAGTTGCTTATTTTCCCAAATGAAGGGGTATTTATAGACACCCCATGAAATATAATCGTTGGGGACATAGTCGGGATAATTAGAAAAGATTAATGATGTTTTAGCGAATTTAACCCTGATAAAAATAAGTTAACCATGGTAAATATGCAGGGCAACTCGAGAGACCCAGTCGACCATAACTATTTCAGTCAATTAAGGTTCATATGGCTCAGTCAACCGGGATATTTTTGAAATGGGGACTCGGTCAACCGGATGTATATGTCCGAAGCAATTTTTCCATTTTACCAAGGTTCGGTCGACCAGGAAAATTTGCACTGGGTGATTCGGTCGACCAGACCGTTGGGATTTGTCCCGAGGACCCTCGGTTGACCAAACAGTTGCAATGTAATTTAAGCTCAGTCGACCAGATGGTCAAAATGTTGACCTCAGGAGGTTTCGATCAACTAGAGGTATTTGAACTATAATGGTTCGGTCGACCGGGCTGAGGTCAAATTGTTGACCCAGACCGGATTTGATCGACCGGGGCAGAATGAACATGAACCAGTCGATCGAAAGTGCACAAAGTGTGCATTTTGGTCCTGTTTTGATTCACAAATACCCTATTTAAGTGCCTAACATATATGAGTGCAAATGTGAGTGTCCTAGGGTCATTTCTGGGTCCTTTTGAAGACACTAAAAAAATTCTGTGTCGGTCGACCTAACCCCTAAAGTCTTTCTAAGGTCATTTTTAGTTGTTCTTAGTTTGAGCTTACGTATTAGACCATGCATGTGATGTGTGTGTGCTTATTACAAACCAAAGACCCTAATTTACTATTATAGACCAATTACGCAGGACAAACATATATTACAATCATAAATATAAATTGATCTTCAAGCTTCATTTACTTTATGTGCATCTTGATCTTGACGATTGAGGTTCCTGCACAAAATCTCATATACTCATTAGATACAATGAGTATTTGTTATAATCAAAATCGGGTGTGACCTATAAGGTCAACATAGTGTAACTTGATAGGTTGGTGCATAAATCTTGAAATCAAGCTCACTAGATAAAAAATATATGATATTGTGGTAGTTAAATATATCAAAGAACCAACCAAGCTTCGCTATGTCTTTTCATCAACCTCGATTTCAATCATCTAACTACAACTTCTCATTCATTGCTAGTGGGGTAGAAATTACCTTGCAATTATTTGGTCAACATAGTGTAACTTGATAGGTTGGTGCATAAATCTTGAAATCAAGCTCACTAGATAAAAAATATATGATATTGTGGTAGTTAAATATATCAAAGAACCAACCAAGCTTCGCTATGTCTTTTCATCAACCTCGATTTCAATCATCTAACTACAACTTCTCATTCATTGCTAGTGGGGTAGAAATTACCTTGCAATTATTTGTATGAAATTTCTTATGAAATTTATTTAATGATTCTTCAAGATATTTTTCTTAAGAAATAAATATTTCACCTTTCCATCGCTAAAATTGAATCCCAAGAAGTTGAATAAGTTCCAAATTTTCCATCTCATATTCATTCATCATTGCTTTCTTGAATTCTTGCATCATTGATGGATTGTGCTTGTGTAGATTAAACCTTTGACATTTAGGCAAAGAAGGAAAAAAAATCTTTTGCACATCATTTTTTCCTATATCTTGAGGGCTCATTTTGACTTCTTTGATCCATTTTGATGAAAATAAGAACTAATCTTTCTATTCCAACCTTGTAGAGCTTTCAATAGTTGCACCCTATAAACTTTACCTTCTTTTCCTTTTATTAGATAATCTTCCAATTGTCCCATAGACTTCTTCTTTTACTTCTCTATTCTTGAAATGCATATTTGGCATTAAGCCAAAACACTAAATTTAGTTGACTTTTCAAGGTAATAACTATTCTTATTGTCTCCATACAAGCAACCAGTGCAAAAATTTTATTAAAATCTATTCAAAATTAGTATGTGATTACGCGTAAAAGTTGCATTATTAGGTGTTTAAAAATACTAATTATGGATTACAATTTTACATAAATGCCTAATTACATCCAATATTTCAATATTTAGCTCAATTTATAATATTTGAATTTTTATTCTATTTTTATTCATAAATTTATGAGTAATTATGTTTAATTTTTGCAAGGTATTTTCGAGAATTAAAGAAGAAATAAAGATGCACATGCAAAAAGTGGAGTGGGTCATGCAAAATGATGCAAATGGAGGCATTAAGTGCAAAATAAGGCTAGTTGGGCGATTATGGACAGTTTCAACATCATTTCGTAATATGGACATAGCTCTCTTGTTGACCTTATTCGTCACGCCAAATTTTGATAATGACAAATACCTGTTGTATTTGATGGGTATTTGAGGTTATGTGCAGGTATTCTAATTGGCAGATCATAATGATTGCACAAAGAGATATTGAAGTTGAAGACCCAATACATATGTTGTATTTCATTTCATTATTATCTAAAGGGTCTGTAATAGTAAATAGAGCTTGACGTGTAATAATTGTATGCATCACCTGCATGATGTGATGAGTAAGCTCATAACTAAAAAGGAACTAGAAATGACCCTAGGACACTCACTTATGCATTTATATGGTTGATCATTTGATTAGGGTGTTTGCACATACTGAAAAGAACCAAAATGTATGAAAAATTATATGTTTGGTCGACTGTACTCCCATGTACAAAAATGCCACCAGTCGACAAAACTAGGACCGAGTCAACAGGTTGACCACAACTCGGTCGACCGAACTCACTTAGTTCATTGAACCCGGTCGACCGAACTCCCCAAGAGTCAACTTAATTGACCTTCTGGTCGACCGAGTATAAATTGCATATCAACGCCCTGGTCGACCGACCAAGGTAGTTCAAAATGTCCTTGGTCAACCAAACCGTACAAAAAGAAAAAATCGCCCTTGGACTTACAAGTCTGGTCGACCGAACTTATAGTTCATTTAATGCCCGATCGAACAAACTTCAAGCAACTCGGTCAACTGAACTCGTCTCGGTCGACCAGTGCTCTCAGGTTGTCCCAAAAATTTACCACGGTTAACATTTTTTTAACGGGGTAAATTTAATTAAATAATATTAAAACTTTTATAATTATTCCACTTGTGTCCTCTACGGTTATAATCAGGGGGGAGTTTATGTATACCCCTTCATTTGGAATGATTAGCGATAAGATTAGAAAACCCGATTAGTGAATTCTCTCTCAATTTCAAAATTCATAGTACTCATTTCTAAGCTCCATACACTCATTCTTACCTTGCCATATTGCCAAAAATCCTTTGTAAGTTTGATTTGAGTGTTGATTGTTTTATAGGTTTGCTCTCCTAAGTGTTGTGCTTGATTGATACGATTTTATTTGAGAGCAAATCCTCAAGTGTTCTTAGGGGACTTTATTAATAAGTCTTTCCTAAGAAGACTTTGTTTGATCTTTTGAGTATTGCATATTCATTGCAACATCTTGAGAAGCTCGTATTTGTTTTTGGTTGCAAAATCTTTTCAAATCACTTTCAAATACCTAGTGTGTTTCATCTTGACAAATCTTTGAAGAGATATTTGCTTATGTGATAAAAATCTTTGTTGCAATATTCATTGAGTTATATCATTTTTTGAATACAAAGATTTAATCCTTTTTGCAAACCAAACTCATACATTACTTGAGCTTTATACATTGAGAAAACCTGCTAGTTGAAATATATGAAGTTTGACTGATATCTTTATTTGAGCATTTAGATTGAATACATTTTGTGATAAAATGATCATATTGTTTGCACTCTCATGCACTGATTACAACAATTGCAAATATATTTGAGAGTAGATATCTTAAACCACATCGAGCTTACTTCATTATATCATTTGGTGGTGTATATGATTGCACGTAACTGGGTACACATCTGCTTTACATGAAAGCATAATCAATGTACCAATTTCATTGTTGTGGAATCTGAGTGTTTCCAAGCGTGGCTTAAGGGGGCGGTAATCTAGACCGGTAAGGATTGATTGTAAAGGTTGAGATCAGCCCTGTGTTAATTGACCCGGTTTGTTTAGGTGCCGCTCCACCCGTTTAAGTGAGCAAGTATAAATGTAATCCTTGTGCTTGTTAGCCAAGGCGGGGACATAGGCAATTCTTCGAACCTCGATAACATTTCTACGTGTCACTCCTCTTTACTGTTTTCTGGTGCATGCGTAGTTAATTGAATTGCTTTATTTAATTCCTGATACATACTATAATTGATTTACTTTACTTGCACTAGACAGACCATAGAGTTGTAAATATACTGCTGTTAGGATACTTACCTAGTGCATAAATTTTAAAAGTACCAATTCACCCCCCCTCTTGGGATCACGATAAAAATAACAATTGGTATTAGAGCCACGTAGCATAGACTAGTGGTTATTTTGTAAAAGATCATATATGGCTCATAGCTCCATGACCCCTTTCCCTGAGGGACCATCTTCCACACGACCTCCGATTTTTAGTGGTGTTAATTACACCTTCTGGAAATAGAGGATGCACATTTCTCTCCAAAATACTGATTGGAAGGTGTGAAGGATCGTCTTTAAGGGAAATTATGTCCCTATGAAAACTGAGGGCGCAACTAGAGTTCTTAAGACTGAAGAAGAATATGATGATGATGATATGAGAGCTGTTAGTTTAAATGCCACTACTATGAATATTTTGTACTGTAGTCTTGATGTAAATGAATTTAACATAATTATGGCATGTTCTATTGCAAAAGAAATTTGGGATAAGTTAGAGGTCACATATGAGGGTACTAGGGATGTGAAAGATAGTAGGATAGATATGTTGACCAGTGAGTATGAGGCCTTTAGGATGAATGTAGGTGAGTCCATTCAGAGCATGTACACTAGATTCACACACATCATAAACTCACTGTATGCATTAGGGAAGACCTATCCCACATATGAGATGATTAGGAAGATCCTTAGAGGCTTACCTCTTATTTGGGAAGCCAAGGCTACGACCATTGCTGACGGTAGAGACCTTAAGGCCATGCCTCTAGATGAATTGATAGGTTCCCTGATCACCTATGAGTTAGCCATAAATGAGAGCCTCAATGAACACAATAGCGTGTAGAAAGTGACTGCATTGAAAACTTCCACTAACTCATCTAGTGAATGCAGCGAACCTGATCTTGATGATGATATGACAATGCTAACCAGAAAATTTGGTAGATTTTTCAGGAAGAATAGAAAGTCATACAAAACATATAGGGAATCTACATCTGAGAAGGGAGAGTCTAGCAAAAGAAAAGAAAAATAAAATGCTTCCACGTGTTACAATTGCAACAAAGTTGGGCACATCAAGCCGGAATGCCCACTACTGAAAAAGGAGGCTAAGAAAAAGAAGAAAACCATGAAGGCAGGCACCTCATGGGACAAATTAAGCAGCAGTGACTTAATCAGACCACAGCGGCTTAGAGGTCGCTAACCTATGCTTGATGGCACACGATGATGAGGTATTATCTTCCTGTTCATCATCTTCATATTATTCATCTGATGATTGTGATTCTGATTGCATGTCTATGTCTGGAGAATTACAATTTGAATATATTCCTTGTCTAAATTGTTGAGCAAAATGACCAAAGAAAATGATGATTTGAAAAAGAAAAGTGAAAATTGGTCAAAATTGTTTGGTATTGCAAAAACCTCTCATGCTTCTATTTTGAAATAAAAAGATGTGACTATTGCTGAACTTGAGAGGAAACTAGAGGATAGCTCCAAAATTATTTTTAAATTCATCGAGGGCAAACACAATTTTGAAAAACTACTTAGTGCCCAAAGGAATTCCTTAAGTAAAGAGGGTTTTGGTTTTAATGGTGTTGAAAATGTTAGACGACCTGATCCTTACTTAAGACACTTCACACGTGAGTCAAAATCTCATGTCCCTCCTAAAGATCCTAAGTGTAAAATAAAATGTTTTAAATGTATACAAATTGGCCATATTCAATTTGATTGTCCACTTAGGAATAAGCATGCTAAAATTAGGAAAGTATGGATAGTTAAGGGTGCTCCAGCTACTAACCCTCGTGGATCCAACAAAATTTGGGGACCAGCATTAGTTACTTAGTTTATCTTGCAAGTATGCCTAAGATCATCCTCCTCCAAGGACAGGTGGTAAGTTTATCTTGCAAGTATGTCTAAGATCATCCTCCTCCATGGACAGGTGGCACTTGGATAGCGGGTGCTCACGACACATAACCGCCGACAAGGGTAAATTCGCATCAATCATTCCCAAGGATGGAGGATATGTGACATTCGGCGACAATGCAAAAAGACGCATCATCAGGGTAGGTAAGGTTGGTAAGGATTCTTCTCTTACTATTGATAATGTTTTATTGGTTGATGGGCTGAAGCATAATTTACTAAGCATAAGTCACTTGTGTGATAAAGGATATAAAGTATCATTTGAAAATGATAAATGCATAGTAGAAAATAAATCTAATCACAAAGTACTTTTTACTGCCGATCGCCATGAAAATATTTATACTACTTCTCTTGATAACTTAGCTTCACAACAAGTAACTTGCTTTTTTGTTGTAAATGAAGTTAGTTGGTTATGGCATAGGCGCTTAGGACACGCTAGCATGGACTTGTTGTCTAAACTTGTTAGAAAGGAATTAGTAAAAGGCTAGCCTAAAATGTCATTTGTAAAGGATAAAATCTATGATGCATGTCAAATGGGTAAGCAAACAAAATTTAGTTTTAAGAAAAAGAAATTCATATCTACCAATAGACCACTTGAAATGCTTCATTTAGATTTTTTTGGTCCTAATTCTGTGCAAAGTCTTGGTGGTAAATCATATGCTTTTGTAATTGTAGATGACTTCTCTAGGTTAACATGTGTGTTATTTCTCACACATAAAAATGAATCATGTGAACAGTTTACCAAACTTTGTAGGAGAATTCAAAATGAAAAGGGATATAAGATAACTTATATATGAAGTGATAGAAGCACGAAATTTAAAAATGAGGGCATAGAAAATTATTGTGACTTAGAGGGCATATCACATAACTTTTCTGTACCTAGGACACCTCAACAAAACAGTGTGGTAGAAAGAAAGAATAGGTCACTGCAAGAAATGGGTAGAACTATGATGAATGAACATAACTTACCTAAATATTTTTGGGCCGAGGCCATAAATATTACTTGTTATGTCATGAATAGGGTGTTGATTAGATCGTCAATAAACAAAACCCCTTATGAATTGTGGAACAACTATAAACCTAATATTTCCTATTTTCATGTGTTTGGTTGTAAATGCTTTGTGCTTAGGGATAATGAGCACCTAGGGAAATTTGACTCTAAATCTGATGAAGGTATTTTCCTAGGTTATGCACTTAATAGTAAAGCATATAGAGTTTTCAATAAAAGAACATTAACTGTCATTGAATCTATTCATGTTGTATTTGATGAATCTATTCCATTTTCTAAGAAAGATGATGAAGATGATATTGATATTAGAAAATGCTTAGATAAATTATCTATTGAAAACAATGCAAGTGAAAATTCAGAAGTAAATGAAAAATGAAATTCAGGAGTTGTCTAGAGATTGGAGATTTATTAGAAACCATCCTCTAGATCAAATCATAGGTGAACCATCTCGTGGTGTAGCCACAAGATCCTCCTTGAGAAACCTAGTGAGTCATTCTGCTTTCCTATCCCAAGAAGAACCTAAAAATATTAAAGATGCCATAGAAGATGAGTCTTGGGTGATGTCCATGCAAGAAGAACTTAATCAATTTGAAAGAAGCAGAGTGTGGACCTTATTTCCTAGGCCAAGTGATCATACCATTATTGGAACTAAATGGGTATATAGAAATAAGAAAGATGAGAATGGGGTAGTAACTAGGAATAAGGCTAAACTAGTTGCCCAAGGTTATAATTAGCAGGAGGGGATTGGCCTTGATGAAACATATGCTCCGTTGTTAGGTTAGAAGCCATTTGTATGCTACTTGCTTATGCAGCATTTAAAAATTTTAAATTATTTCAAATGGATGTTAAAAGCGCTTTTCTAAATGGTTATATTAATGAAAAAGTATATGTAGAACAACCACCCGATTTTGAAAATTATAAATATCCAGACCATGTTTACCAGTTGTCTAAGGCCTTGTATGGATTGAAACAAGCTCCTAGAGCTTGGTATGAGAGGCTTAGTGGTTTTCTACTAGAAAATGGGTTTACCCATAGCAAAAATTGACACTACACTCTTCATCAAATCTAAAAATGATGATATGCTCCTTGTTCAAATTTATGTGGACGATATCATTTTTGGAGCAACTAATGATAAGTTGTGTAATGAGTTTGCCAAGTGCATGCAAAGTGAATTTGAAATGAGCATGATGGGTGAACTTAGTTTCTTTTTAGGGCTACAAATTAAGCAAGCTAAATGTGAAACTTTCATATGCCAATCTAAATATATCAGGGACTTGCTAAAGAAATTTAATATGGAAGATTGTAAAATTCTTGGTACATCTATGAACTCTTCCATTAAGCTTGATAAAGATGAGCAAGGAATCCCTGTTGACGTGAAATTGTATCGTGGCATGATTGGGAGTCTCCTATATCTCACTGCAAGTAGGCCTGATATTATGTTTAGTGTGTGTATGTGTGCTAGGTTTCAGGATGCTCTTAAGGAATCCCATCTAAAAGTAGTTAAACGAATCCTTAGGTATCTAGTTGGGACTATAGAGTTAGGCTTATGGTTACTGAAGCATACTACTTTTGAGATTGTGAGTTATACTGATGTTGACTTTGCCGGTAGTAAGGTTGATGGAAAAAGTACCAGTGACATTTGTCACTATTTAGGACAATCTCTTATTTCTTGGTTCTCCAAGAAACAGAACTTTGTTGCCTTATCCACAGCCGAAGCAGAATATATTGCGGCTGGAGGTTGTTGTGCTCAAACTTTTTATATGAAACAACAACTTATGGATTTTGGATTGCACTATAATACAATACCGATTAAATGTGATAATACTAGTGCAATCAACATCTTTAAAAATCCTATCTCACATTCACGAACTAAAAATATTGAGATTAGACATCACTTCCTTTGTGATCATGTGCAGAAAGGGGATGTTGCACTTGAGTTTGTATGCACCAATGAGCAGTGGGTGGACATATTTACTAAACCACTTCCCAAAAATAAGTTTATACAAATTTGACGTGAGTTAGGTCTGATGCACAGTAGAGAGGCTTCTTAGATATTTCATAGTTTGCATAAATTTATGGGAAGCTTTCAAGTAAAATTTACAAGTCTAACTACAATATATAATTGTTGATATTTCTTATTGGATTAGACTTAGTAAAAATTGATCATTGCTTGCTGTTTGTAATCCATACTTTTAATATATAAAGCATGATAATGTTGGACTTTATGTCTTATTGCTTTGATCATACTGGAATTGTTTGATTAGTTGTGGATAAATTGCTAAGATTTATAAACTCAAACAGGTCATTATTTATACAGGATTTGTTTTGGAAAGTCCTATTTTCAAACGACACTCTGCCGAAATTTTTAAAAACTTTCCAAGACTTATAATGTATAAAAATGATATTTACCCATTGCCTAGAGTTCTTATTTCCATGGCCCTTTTTGCTATTGCCAAAAGGGGGAGATGAAGAGGAAAAAATGATTGGATTAAAAATTAAGTTTTCTTTAATGCATATTGATAGGGGAGCCTTCTAAGGCTAAACCCATATTTTCGCTTGATGTATTTGTCATCATCAAAAAGGGGGAGAGTGCTAACCTTATTGGTCATGTCCAATTTTGATAATGACAAATACCTGTTGTATTTGATGGGTATTTGAGGTTATGTGCAGGTATTCTAATTGGCAGATTACACAAAGAAAGATTGAAGTTGAAGACCCAATACATATGTTGTATTTCATTTTATTATTATCTAAAGGTTCTATAATAGTAAATAGGGCTTGACTTGTAATAATTGCATGTATCACCTGCATGATGTGAAGAGTAAGCTCATAACTAAAAAGGAACTAGAAATGACCCTAGGACACTCACTCGTGCATTTATATGGTTGATCATTTGATTAGGATGTTTGCACATACCGAAAAGAATCGAAATGTATGAAAAATTACATGTTCGGTCGACCATACTCCCATGTACAAAATGGCCCCGGTCGACCGAACTCCCGAGGAGTCAACTTAATTGACCTTTTGGTCGATCGAGTATAAATTGCATATCAACGCCCTGGTCGACCGAGTTCCCATATGTGGGAACTCAATGATCTGGTCGACCGATCAAGGTAGTTCAAAATGTCCCCGGTCGACCAAACAGCACAAAAAGGAAAAATCGTCCTTGGACTTACAAGTCTGGTCGACTGAACTCATAGTTCATTTAATGCTCGGTTGACCAAACTTCAAGCAACTCGGACAACCGAACTCATCTCGATCGAGCAATGCTCTCAGGTTGCCCCAAAAATTTACCGCAGTTAACATTTTTTTAACGGGGTTAATTTAATTAAATAATATTAAAACTTTTATAATTATTCCACTTGTGTCCTTAACGGTTGTAATCAGGGGGAAGTCTATATATACCCCTTCATTTGGAATGATTAGTAACAAGATTAGCAAACCCGATTAGTGAATTCTCTCTCAATTTCAAAATTCATATTACTCATTTCTAAGCTCCATACACTCATTCTTACCTTGCCATATTGCCAAAAATCCTTTGTAAGTTTGATTTGAGTGTTGATTGTTTTATAGGTTTGCTCTCCTAAGTGTTGTGCTTGATTGATACGATTTGATTTGAGAGCAAATCCTCAAGTGTTCCTAGGGGACTTTATTAATAAGTCTTTCCTAAGAAGACTTCGTTTGATCTTTTGAGTATTGCATATTCATTGCAACATCTTGAGAAGCTCGTATTTGTTTTTGGTTGCAAAATCTTTTCAAATCACTTTCAAATATCTAGTGTGTTTCATCTTGACAAATCTTTGAAGATATATTTGTTTATGTGATAAAAATATTTGTTGCAATATTCATTGAGTTATATCATTTGTTGAATACAAAGATTTAATCCTTTTTGCAAACCAAACTTCTTTGAAGATATATTTGTTTATGTGAAAAAAATATTTGTTGCAATATTCATTGAGTTATATCATTTGTTGAATACAAAGATTTAATCCTTTTTGCAAACCAAACTCATACATTACTTGAGCTTTATACATTGAGAAAACATGCTGATTGAAATATATGAAGTTTGACTGATATCTTTGTTTGAGCATTTAGATTGAATACATTTTGTGATACAAAGATCATATTGTTTGCACTCTCACGCAATGATTACAACGATTGCAAATATATTTGAGAGTAGATATCTTAAACTACATCGAGCTTACTTCATTATATCATTTGGTGGTGTATGTGAATGCACGTAACTGGGTACACATCTGCTTTACATGAAAGTATAATCACTGTACCAATTTCATTGTTGTGAAATATGAGTGTTTCCAGGCGTGGCCTGAGGGGGCGATAATCCAATCCGGTAAGGATTGGTTGTATAGGTTGAGGTCAGCCCTGTGCTAATTGACCTAGTTTGTTTAGGTGTCGCTCCACCCGTTTAAGTGAGCAAGTATAGTGGTAATCCTTGTGCTTGTTAGCCAAGACGGGGACATAGGCAATTTGCCGAACCTCGATAACATTTCTGCGTATCACTCCTCTTTACTGCTTTCTGGTACATGCATAGTTAATTGAATTGCTTTATTTAATTCCTAATACATAATATAATTGATTTACTTTACTTGCACTAGACAGACCATAGGGTTGTGAATATACTGCTATTAGGATACTTACCTAGGACATAAATTTTAAAAGTACCAATTCACCCCCCTCTTGGGATCACGGTAAAGCTAACATCTCTCGTTCGAGCTCTGATTGAAATGATTCAAGATGATATGGAACGCCAAGAAAAAGTTCTACAACTTTCATGTTTTGAGTTCTGAGAGATACGGATTGCATCAAGGTCGAAATTGGGCTTGAAGTTGCTGCACCTACTACACCAACCATTCACGAAAGGCCTATGCATTGGCATAGGCCATGCAAACAAATGGGCCACAAGCAGAGGTTGCCATGCACTGGGAGCAAATACAAGCAAGTAAGAATGTAAGCTAGTCCGTGCACAATAGAAGTTAGCCTCAACACAAAGAAAAGGATGTCTGGAAAGAAAAATGTACGTAAGGCCCATGCATTAATTTAAATGGGTTGATGGTCGTGCGCTGGAGAGGAACAAAATAGAGCTATAGGGCTTATTGAAGGCCCATGCACTGAAAATAAGAGAAAGGAAGGCTGGGCTATGTGTTAGAAGTTGACAGGCGCCAGTAGGGTTTTGACAAAAAAAGGAGGGCAGTCGAATAGTTAAAAAAAGGGGGGGGGGGGGGAGAGAATGGAATAGGTTGGGCAAAGTTTTTTTTGGGAGCCGCACCGCAACAAAAGGTAGAAAAGAGTAGCTTAATAGCTGCTGTGTAAAAGGGGACTCTCAGCCTCATCTCTCACGCAATCTCTCTCTCTCTCTCCTTCCCTTCCTTGGTTTATTTATATTTTGCTTTACTTCATTGTTATTTTAATTCTTGTTTTAATACCTTGCTCAAATTTATTATCTGTTTAAGTTTATTTTTATTTAAATCACTATTGAGGTTAGTTTATTGTTGGATTTATTTTTGTTTAAGCCATTGTCAAATTTATTTTTGTTTAAAACATTGTGAGGTAAGTTTATTTAATTGTTGAATGGTTGTTATTAGATTAATGAAATTCTTGCTTTTGATTTACGATTTGAATGCTTTAAGTATTTAGTTGTTTGGTTTTTCTTTATAGTTGTCTTTTTTTTTTGAATGAACCATTAGATAAATTATTTTGGTTAATTATGGGATTGAGTTTGTTGGATTTATTTTTATTTAAGTTAATGTTGGAGTGGAAATTTCATGGTTGAATGTTTATTAAATGAATGGAATAGTCATGTTTAAGTTCATAGTTGAATGTTTAAACATTGAGTCATTTGATTTGTTTAATTTCGTCATTATTTAATTTATTGTTTAATTTTTTTTCGTTTACCTTTCGTCGGCTTAGTTGTTTGGTTTGTTTAATTTCATTATAGTTAATTTATTGTTTATGCGTGTTATGTTTTTAGTTTAGGTTTCACTTTATTTTAATTTCGTTACAAGCTCTCAAAAACCTAGAAATATGCATGTTATGTTCAGTAAATGTTTTTTTTTTCTCCTTGTTGCCTTAATGCAAGTTTAAAATTAATCTACGTTCCCTGAGGAGACGATTTGGCCTTTTGGGCTAATTATTATGCGACATAACTCCTATACTTGGGATAGCTTATGCGTTACTCATTTTAGAGTGAGTCAAGTTTTTGGCGCTGTTGCAAGGAAAGTTGTCAGATGTAGTTTCAAACTAGCGTTTTCCCTTTATTCCAATTTTTCTCGTAATCTAAAAAAAGAAAAAAAAAATTCATGAGTAGCTTACTAAGAGTGGTGCCTTTGGTACAATCGCCTATTACACTTTACTGTGATAATAGCGGGGCGGTTGCTAACTCAATGGAACCCAAGACCCACAAGAGGGCAAAATACATCGAGCGTAAGTATCACCAGATACGAGATATCGTGCAAAGAGGTGATGTGATGATGACCAAGATTGCATCGGCAAGCAACCTGGCAAACCCGTTTACAAAGAGCTTACCAGTAAGGACTTTTGATTGTCATATAGAGGGAATGGGAGTGAGATGTATGGCAGCATGGCTTTGAGTCTAAGTGGGAGATTGTTGGGGATTTATACTAAAAGACATGCTACATGCTTTATGTAATCGGTTTTAGTATTTATTAATAACTTCAGTTATTCCATTTTAATAAGAATCTTTGTGAGCAATATTTTCCTAACATTATTTATTTAATGATTATGCATATATGTCTTTGATTCTATATAGTAGGTGATCTAGTGTGTAGAGTACGACTTATACACAGAAGATTAGATCATCAGTTATTATGGAATATAAGTTTATTGTTCACAGTCTTAAATGATATTAGACACACCATTGGTAGGACTGTAACACAAGGTTTTAATAGGTCTATCTTGATTATTGGAAATGGTACAGTTCCAACTCCTTGTGCTAGTATACTTTGGGTGTATTGAATAGGCCCATCTTGGGGTAATTGGTTTTATACTGACTATATAAAACAATTAATACCTCATGGTTATTATGAGTCCTTATGCTTTTAATCCTGATATGATTATTGGGCACATGCTTATACTGTTTATTACTTTGATTCATAGAAGAATGAGATTCTTTATGGGTCAATAAACTCAGTGAGTTGGGTGATGATATTATGTGTATGGTGAACATTAATTATTTATGGAATCCACGTCCCGATATCGGGATTGATGATACCTCCTTGAGGAAGCTTATAAGTTTTAATTGTGTCAAACCTTGCAGGTGGATTTTGAATTCGGCACATCAAATAAGTTAAGAGGAAGGTCTTAGGGAATTAATATGTCAATTAATGAAATTATCAGTAATTTAATTTAATAGACAAGTATCTATAATATTTATGTGTGGAGGTAAATAAGCATTTAATAATAGGAGCTCAAAATTTAATTTCGAATATGACAGGGAGTGCAATTATAAATCTTTAGTGGTATGAATTATAATTAACGTAATTAAGGATGAATACGGGTCGGATTAGGAATTCTTAATTACGTGAGAAGTCCTCGTCATATTTTCCCAAAGGTCCCTACTGTAGCCTATATATACGTGCTCCACTTAGCAACTAGGGTAAGACGAGCAAACACTCACAGAGGTAGATAGTTTCGTGAGAGAAGAAAACCTTAGCAACCGCTTACGAGCCCACTTTCTCAGGAGCAAGGCGTGTTCAAGGAATACAATAGAAGATTCCTGGTCGTCTTCAATAGCTCATTTTCATACTTGCAAATTCGAGATCAAACCAGACAGGTCTTGCAGGTATAATCCTGATCACGTAATTAGGGTTTGCATGATCAGATTTTTTATTTTATTTTATTCGTATGCACTACAGCTGGATCTTAAGGCTATTCCATAAGTCCCTTCAAATAATGCATTTCTGCATGGCCGACTTTAGGAGGACGTCTTCATGGTTCAGCCTCTTGGTTTTGTTGATCCTAATATGCCTTTTCATGTTTGCAGGTTAAAGAAGTCTTTGTATGACTTGAAACAAGCACCTCGTGCTTGGTATCAAGAACTGAGCACTTGTCTTCTTCAATTGGGATTTTAGCCACCCAAATTTGACTCCCCTTTATTTATCTACAATGGAGTTACACTATTTTTTCTAGTATATGTGGATGATATTTTACTCATTGACAATGATTTTATTGCTATCTCTAAAATTGTTCGGCAGCTTGGTCATCGTTTTTCTTTAAAGGACCTTGGACCCTTAAATTATTTTCTTGGTGTCGAGGAGATTTTAGTTAAACACGGGCTGTTCTTGTCCCACAAAAATATATACATATTCAGGATCTTCTTTCTCGCACTAAGATGGACGGTGCCAAAGTAGTGATGACTCCACTTGCCACCAAGGATCTTCTTTAGCTTCATGATGGATCTTCTCCTATTGATCGGACTAGGTACCCCCGAGTTATAGGAGCTCTCCAATATCTCTCTCTTACTCCGCCCAACATTGCTTTCCCGAAATACAAGTTGGCTCGGTTCATGCATAAACCGTCTCAGCTTCATTGGACTACTGCAAAATGCGTTTGGTGCTACTTGAAGGGCACTCTTAATAATGGTATTCTCCTCAAGCGCACTGAGAATCTCACTCTTCAAAGGTTCTCTAATGCAGATTGGGCAAGTGATAGGGATACCAGATCCTCCACCTCTACCTATCTTATTTTTCTAGGTGATTGTCTCATTTCCTGGAGCACCCAGAAGCAGCATGTTGTGGCCCGTTCCTCCATCGAGGGGGAGAACCGAGCTCTTGCTTCAACCCCCTTTGAGTTTATTTTGATTCGCTCATTGTTTCATGAACTTGGTATTCCGATAACTAAGCCTCCACACTTATTGTGTGACAATATTGGTGCTACTCAGTTAAGTCTTAATCCTATAATGCATTCAAGGATGAAACATATTACTATTGATCTTCATTTTGTTCGTGATCTGGTCTCCAAATGAATGCTACAAGTTTCTCATGTTAGTACGCATAACCATCTTGCAAACCTCCTAACTAAAGCTCTTTCATGCTAGAAATTTCAAAATTTGTGCACCAAGATCGGCTTATTTGATGGCACGCCTATCTTGAGGGGGTGTATAAAGGAAATCATGTAGTTGTAACTATCTTGATTTCCTTGAACAAATTAATTGTATTTTATATCTTGTAAATCTGCTATCTGATAGCCTAGGATCTTCTTGTTACGTTATTTGAATATTTTTTTTATATTCGATAGCCTAAGATCTTCTTGTTATGTTATTTGAATATTTTTTATATCCGATAGCTTAGGAACTTCTTGTTATGTTATTTGAATATTTTTGAATTTGTAACTGCAATACTCTGTACAGTCCTTATATATAGGCCATCATTATATCAATGAAAGTCACTTCCGCAATTTCTATAAAATCCACTTAGTAAATTACGTTCAATCTATCCTCAAATCAACTCTTCATCAGACCTCTCTAGAGTATATCCCACTCTCACTCCATTCTCTCTCCAATCAATAAGGTCCTTTTCTTTCTTCTCACTCACACCTGTATTTCTCTTAACAACCCAATCTTTTTGTAGATTTTTAGAAAATTTCCCCCATTTCTTCACCTACCAAATTAGAAGGACAAACCCTAATATCATAAACCCTTTCAATATTAGGAAAACTTTCATTACCTTTGTATTGAATATCAACCATTTATGAAGGTAGAAGTTAATGCATAAACATTTATATAAGCTTAAAATGAGTGTTTTAAACAACACCGTGTGGGCCTTTGACTACTCATGTGGTGAAATTAGTTCTTAGGAATGGGTAAAACTTAACTAAGCGGTAAGGTTTTAGTCAACACAAACTTTTTAAGAAATAGTGTACTAATTTTGCAAAACCTCAAAATAAGTAAGTGGACTCGTTGTCTCTTGCAAATGGTTTCAGCCCTTTTGCTAAGGCAACTCAAACGCAACTAATTGATTATGAATTGGTTTTCTTGAGGATTAGATTAGATCCCTGGTTGTGGATTTTTTTTTTTTTTTTTTATGGTTGTGGATTGAAACATATATTAATTGCATAATTTATTTATAATTATCCTAAATTAATCAACTTAATTATCTATTATCCCATGCATATCCCAAGATACGTGTTATTAGTTGACAATACGATCAATACAAATTCTTATTAATTTATTTAGAAAATATTGTTCTAATTGGATTTAACAATTATCGCTTGAGATAGAACATGTGGTAGCAAAAAAAATAATAATAATATGTTTATAGCTAAAAAAATATATTTTTTAAATTATAATTTTTATTGATAAAGTTTAAACCGTGTATCTTTCACAATGCTTTAAAAAAAAATAAATAATCAAATATACAAAATTATAATTTTTATATTTTTTACTAATAAATCTGTAAACAATATATCTAGCACAATGTTTTAAAAGAATTAAATAGTCAAATATGCATTGCATGAGTCTCCATTAGTTATTTTACGTAACATTCCAAAATCCCAATGCTGATTTCTAGTAATTTTGAATGAAAAAAATGTAACCATCAATAAAAAAAAATTTCTTTACACAGTTAAATGATTTGCATAGGGTTGGGATTATAGAAGTGTAGTGGGGTTTGGATGGTTCAATTGGAACTCAATTTGGGAATTGACCAATTTGAAATGTGTTAGAGCTTCGATTTGAGAAGGAAATGGGTCTTAGGACAAGGTTTGAGCGACATTGGGCCTCCAATTGGGCTAAGATGAATTAAAATTAGTTGGGCATGATGAAATCGAATTCAACTCCAATTATTTAATTTACCATGTGAGATGTGTTCAACCAGGCCAGCTCAAGTGGTAAAGACAATTTGTGACTTTCAAGACCTCATGATCACGAGTTTGATTTTTCCTTAAAGTATTACGCCAGTAAATTACCAGGAGTGCATCAATGGGCGGACGACTTTCACCCTATTGGATTTGGTACCGTACCATAGTGTCCAAAGTGGCGTGATGGTGACTGAAGTGCCCGAGTTATCAAAAAAAAAAAAAAAACAACCATTTGAGGTGGAATTGTCCTTACACCTAGTAAATAGGACCAATCAACCTTGATCCAATTGTGAGACTTACCATGGGAAGATGGAATGACTTAAGGATGAACACATTTTCTGTGCACATTATGCAATAAACCCCTCTTCTTGTTTATCAATTTTTATTTATTATTATTTTATTGCACTAGTTAGATACACACACCTTAAGCAAATTTCGAGCATTATAAAAAATTTTTATTTATCATTATATTATTGCACTAGTTAGGTACATGCACCTAAAGCAAATTTCAGGTATTGAATATATTTTTATAAAGTTAATCAGTTTTAAGACAGATTAATAGGCATGAACTATCAAAATTTGGACAATATGTCCTATGTATTTTGAACATTTCATATGTATATATAATAGCTTATAAATTTCCATACTAATGCATAGAAATGAAAAAGAAGTTCATAATTCAAACCGTTGTATTTATTTTCATATTTAAATCAACGACTGCAATTCAAAGTAAAAATAAATTTTTGAGCTTCCACAATGTTTTATTGCCAATAACATGATCACTACAAAGAAAAGAAAAAACTCTTTTGTGAAAATTAATTAAAAAAAAAATACTATAATGTAAAGTTTAGACCAATTCATGACAATTATTTGCAAGGAGCATCGAAATATATACAATTATGACTTTACTAAATAAGGTTACATGAGTTTTGAAGATTTTCTAAGTAATCAATTACACTTCTTGCACAATTGATCAATTCTTAAACCCTGATCCTTTAACATATGACTTAATCTGCAATAACAAATAAAAACCAACATAAAATTAATTAAAAAAAATTTAATGAAAGTCAATACCTCTTATCAAGGCTATTAGTCTAGATTAATTAGTGATTGTGTGTGTGTGTGTGTGTATTTCCTATCAAGCTACTCATTTTCTCATTACTTCATGTGTCTTATTTACTTTAAAAACAATTTTATATGGTCATCAAACACTCCACAACTAAAATTACTAAAATATGACCTACTACTGCTTTTATACAATCGCACTAAAACATTCAATTTAGACAAAGTGTTGCAACATAATAGCTATAATCAGCATAACAAATTATTAAACTATGAAAAAGGGAACAAAAACTTAAAACCATAGAATTTTATTGAAAACAATTTTTTTACATTGCACATTATCCAAAGATTAACTTTAAAATGATCTTTGTTGAAATTTGTAAATGTTGCATTAGGATTGTTACATAAATTTTATCAAACTAAATCCTTTACAATAAGAAAAATCAACATGTTCCTCATTTGACATGTATCCTATTCAATGTGAGATGACATGAGGATGATTGAGATTAAAAATCAGATCTTGTAGAGATGTGGGGGTTATGTGGTGGCAAACAGATTGTTTAATCAGTGGGTTGTAGATGACCAGATTTGTTCTTCAAAAATCTACAATTACTGGAGGAACAAGGGAAACAAAGTCATGTGGCACAAAGAGATTTGGAAATGTGGTAGCTTGCCTAAGCATGCTTTCACATTTTGGTTAGGAATAAAAAGGAAACTTTTTACAAGTGATAATCTGCTTGTTGAAGGAGTTGATTGCAGGACTGATACTAAGACTATTGACCATATCTTTTTTAGATGTAAATTTTCTAAAATTGTGTGGGATCTTGTCCGACACTGGATGAGGTTTACTAGAGTTATGTCATCCTTGAAAGCTGCTTTGAAGTGGTTGCATAAGGAGGCAAAGGGCACAGGAATTAAATCTATTGGAAAGAAGATTTGCTTGGTTGTTATTGCATGTGTACTTCCTCTGACATTTCAGAAACAAAAGGAAGTTTGAAGGCAAATCAATTGAACTAGAGGGGTTGTTTAAGGTGATTCAGAGTCACACTTATAGAGCTGTTTATGATAAATTTGGATTGTACTCCTTTGATTGAGTTTTGGAATGCATGTTTTTGCTTTCGGTTGTTCTGTTTCATTTGGCCTCTTGGCCCCTGGGTATGCCTAAGTTGATTTGTATCTAGTTATAGTCTGGTTTTGATTTGATATTCTGATTGGGAGCTTGACTTCCCCTTGTCTAGGTATGCCTAGTGTATATTGTACATATCCATTTTGATTAGTACTATTTAACATTAACTGATAAAAAAAAAAGTAATACACATGTTTTTATCGACAATTCAAAAATAAAACATTGTACATCTTAAATTTTGAAATCCCAGCACACTTTTCCTCACATCTCAATTTTCTTTATATCTTACTTGTTTGAAAATGTACTAAGATTCCATTTTTCTCTTATACTAACTGTTGCTGAATGAAAAAAAGTCGAATGACCTTCGAGATGCCTTCCGATCATGATCACCTAAAAGAGAAGGAAAGTATGAATGGCTTGGAGGACCCGGAGTGTACTCTGGGGGATCACTCTGATGCCTAAGTAAGGGATTGACTAGAGAGGTTTTATGCAACAGTAGAATAGGTTAGAATGAGATGGTTTACCTCTACATGGCGTCGCCCTTTTATATTGGTGAGGTTTGCTCCTAGGTGATATGCCATTTATAAGCGTGTTTATGGCGCTTGGCATGAATCACTCCAATCTTTATGGTCATTATAGTGTTGGCGTGAATCGCTCTCTGGCCAGCTCTTTGACTTGGGTGGTAATTGCCCTCATCAATGCAGTGCTTCAGTCTCCTTTTGATTTATGATAGGCTAGTTTTCTGGTGATTTAATTGGGGTATATCAGTCCCCCCCCCCTCCTCAAGTTTCGAATTTGTGAAGCTTGTTTCCAAAGTTCAAAAGTTGTCATTTCTTTCTCTCTCTTTTTTTGAGCGACTTGTAGGAGCTGTCTTCTTATATACGGCTTTCCCAGCCAAAGTCGGTGCGTTGTTGACTCATCTGAGTCGATTTTGCTGCACGCACGGCTTTATCGAGCCAAACGCTTTGGGTTGTCTGCTGATCCAAACCGAGGTTGCTGCGTATGTGGCTTATCGAGCCTATTTATGTTTCGAGCTGCTAGGCGACTTGCCGAGCTGAAGTTGTTGCGAAGTTGGCTCATTTGAGCCAATGCTGGTGGGTGTGCGGCTTGCCGAGCTAAGGTCGTAGTGTTGTCAGCTGATCCAAGCTGATGTTGCTGGGTGTGTAGCTTGCCGAGCCAAGGTCATAGTGTTGTCGGCAAATCTGAGCTGATGTTGCTGCGTATATGGCTTACCAAGCTGATGTCTCTTCCATGCTATTAGGCAACATGCCGAGCTATGGTCGTTGTGAAGTCAGCTCATCTGAGCCGATGTTATTGAGTATGTGGCTTGCCGAACCGAGGTTGTAGCGTTTGTCAGCTTATCCGAGCCAATTTTTTCAAACTTCCTTCGATCCGACCAGCTAAAAACCGAGTAGCTTTGAGAGAGGCATTTTTAGTTGAGTAGATCTTCGCGAGGGACTTTGTGTCAAACAGCTTTTCAAGAAGCTTTTTGTGCCGAGTAGCTCTTCGAAATGACTTTTTGTGCCGAACAGCTCTTTGCAAGGGATTTTGTGTCGACCAGCTCTTCGAGAGGCATTTTGTGCTGAGCAGCTCTATGAGAGGCATTTTGTGCTGAGTAGCTCTTCGAGAGGTATTTTGTACTGAATAGCTCTTCGAGAGGCATTTTGTGCTGAGCAACTCTTTAAGAGCCATTTTGTGTCGAGCAGCTCTTCGAGAGGCATTTTGTGTCGAATAGCTCCTTGAGAGAAATTTTGTGCCAAGCAGCTCATGAACTATGTTCATCAGTTGAGCTATCGTCAGGCCTCATGAGCATTGGTCATTAGTTGGGTTGGTTTTTCTTTGCCTCATGAATTGTGTTCATTAGTTGGGCTATTTTTAGGCCTTATAAGCATTGTTCATCACTTGGGCCAATTTTTCTTTGCCTCATGAACCGTGTTCATCAGTTGGGCTATTTTCAAGCCTTGTAAGCATTGCTCATCACTTGGGGTAGTTTTTCTTTGCCTTAGGAACCTTGTTAATCATTTAGGCTATCTTCAAGCCTCATGAGCATTGCTCATCAGTTAAGTCATATCTGCAGGGTTCAGAGATCTTTCTTGGGGCTTGTGATTGTGTAAGGGGTAGGTGCCTGTTATGGGTCAAGTCTATTTTGGGGCTACATGTTTGTTTGGGATGTGTTCTTACTCGAGGTATGTACTTTTCTTGGGAAAAGTAACTGCTCGGGAGTCATATCAGCATACGCCTGTTCAATATCTTTACTCTCTCGGATATGCATCTTCCTTGGACTGCGATCTTGTATGGGGACTCGTATATTTGTCTTTGAGATTCGAACTTCCTAGTGATTCACACCTTCTTATGATGTGCATTTTTTGGAGGTTCGAGCCAGCTTTTCTCTATTAAAAGCACTCCCTTGCTCACTTCTTCCTTGTCTCCACCGAAAGCTTCCATTTGTGTCTACTAGGTACGCCCTTCCATCCTCTTCTCTTTTATTTGATTTCATTGTATTTGTTTTTTTTTCCTTGGCATTGTGTGGCATTGTGTTGGCCTTGTTCCTCATATGTTCTTTGAATGTTCTTTGTGTTTTTTGAATTTTCTTTGAATGTTCTTCGTAGACTTTTGAAAGTGGGCCTTGTTGATTCATACTTTTGAAAAGCACAAGTTGTTTTTCTTCTTGACTTTTTTAAAGTCTAACTCCCCATGAGATCATCTGAGGCTCAGTTCGCGCCTCCAACCAGCATAAGCGGTGCTAGGTCATACCTTTCTAATGGAGATTTGTGTGACCCGCGTCACTTATTTGCCATCCTAGATAGCATCCAACTTAGGCTACCCACCAGCTCTAAGTCTACTCAAAAACCAGGCCCTAACGAAATTTGCCTATATACTGATTATCTTGACCTTGGTCTTAGGCTACCAAGTTTCCCTTTCTTTTATGATATATTCCGCTTTTAATACGTAGCTCCTTCCCAGCTGGCCCCCAACTCGTACTTGACATTGGTATGCTTTGTTGTTCTCTTTATCCAAAGACGTCTCTAGCCCAAGGTGGCTTTATTCTGGAGCTGCTTTCATATGAGAATGCACTCCATAGAAAAATATTTGTACTACTTCAATTGTCTATTTGATTTCAAGCTATTTACCCCCGGTAACTCATACATTCATGATTGGAAGTTTTGGTTCTTTTTTGCATCTAGGGAGCTTAATTATCATGAGCCCCACATCTGGTCAACTCCTCTTGATGGTGATGTTCTTCACCCTATCCTTCCCTTTTTTTTTATATATATATGCACACAGGAATTTTTTCCTAACTCCACCTTCTATTTCAGCCCTACATCATCACTTAGCCCACACTCTGTCTCCTTTAGAGCAAGTCATCTTTTGGGAGCTCCGCACTAGAGCCCAGTAGGGGATTGTTCCCCATAGCAAATTGCTCAAGGAGCAGGTCCTTGTGCAGTGTCGACTCAACCTTGTCTCACTTGATCTTTACTTTGCATGAGCTTTGTGGTATACATATATACACTTGTTGTATCTGGTCCTGACCCACTCCTTTTTTATTTTTTGTGGGTATGGACTTAAATCATTATGAGAATGTGCTTGCTCAAAGGAAAAGACAAATGGCAAGCAAGAAAAAGAAGAAGAGCTTACAAGGTGAGTCTTCTAAGGTGGAAGATGTCCCCGTAACAGATGATGAGCAGCTTCCAACTCAAATGCCTCCACCTTCCACTATTGCTTTCGAGGGACCCGCCTTGCATGACCCTTCATGTTTTCGTCCTGCCCTCCAGCACACGATACATTTTGAAGATTCCTTAAAGCTGAAGATGACTCTTCTTGAGAATCTATCCGCCAGCATTCAGCATACTTCTTACCAGGTTTCCTTCTTGATTTTGCTTTAAAGTTTACTTTTGTTGTTTACCTCCATATGCTTACATTGATATTATTCTCAACTAGTAGCTATGTCTCTGACCATGGAAGAAAAACTAGTTGAGATGTATCACATCACTACGGAGGCGCAGGAGCGACACGTTATTGCACAGAATAAGCTACATGAAGCTCTGGCCGAAGCTGATCTACGAGAAAGGGCTCTTCAAGAGGAAATAGCTAAGATTCGAAATGAAAATTTATCTATTAATGCGAGTGCCGCAATATCATACTATTGCAACTATGATCAATTTATCTTCAATGCCTCTTAGTCATACCGAGATGACTTTCGGAGGTGTCGGGAGCAGGTCAGGACCTGATCTTCCCCTGCCCAGCATCTGCTCTCTTGGTTATGGTAATGAGAGTCCATAGTTTGAGGAAGAGATTGAAGAGGAGGGTGGAGAAGGCAGCAAAGTTGGTGACTAGGGAACTTTGTCTGAAGTTTTATTCCTTTCTAACTTTTTGTAACTTTGCTTTAAAGCTTTTGTAACTTGCTTTTAAAGCATACAATTTATGAACAGTATTTATTTTACATTTCAAAGTTCCATGTGTTTTTTATCTCATTCTCTTCTAAGTCTTTCAATGTGTATATTCCTGGCTTGACTTTTGATGTTATCTGGTATGGTCCTTCCCAATTGGGCTTTGGCTTGCTCGACCCGGGTTTTATAGGGTTGTTTCACACTTTCCTTAGGACTAAATCTCTTAAGTTGAACAATCATGCCTTTACCCGAGTGTTATAATATCTGGCGCCCTTCTATTAGTATGTTGTGATTCTAACCCATGCTTCATCTTGCCTTTCCTCTAAAAGATCTAATTCAGCTCTTAATTCTTCATTATTGTTCTCTTCGTTAAAATGTTTCCTTCACCAAGAAGAGATTCCTATTTCTGCAGGGATGACCGCTTCTACTACAATGGGGAGCATAAAAGGGGTCTCCCACGTAGCTGTTCACCGGGTTGTATGGTAGGCCGTATAATTGGCGGAAGCTCTTCTATCCATTTGCCATGTGAAGATTCAAGGCATGTCCTTAGACTGTGCAAAATTGTCTTGTTTATATTTTCTACTTGTCCATTACTTTGCGGGTGCACAACATACATGAATAGCAACTTTATACCCAAGACAGCGCAAAATATTTTGAAGCGGTCATTGTCAAAATGCCTCCCATGATCTGTCACTATGGCCTAGGGTATGCCAAACCTGCAGACCACCAAAGTCCATACGAACTTGGTGATGTTGCGCTCTATTATATGGGACAAAGCTTTTACTTCTATATGCTTAGTGAAGCAATCAATAGCCACCAGTAGGAACTTTCCATTGTTCAACTGCTTAGGGCAGTGGTCTTAGAATGTTGAGTCCCCATTGGGTGAAGGGACAAGGACTTGTTAAGGGAGATAGCATACTAGCTGGTAGGTGTGGTACACTAGCGCACCTTTGGCATCTACCGCACTGCTTTACTAGTTCGATTGTGTCCTTCTTCATGGTGGGCCAATAAAAATCTTGCCGCAGAGCCTTGTTAGCCAAGGCTCTATTGGCCAAAGCACACCCCTTTGTGAATCTCCCGCAGCACAAATTCTCCTTCCTTGGTATTTAAGCATCATAAGTAAGGGATCGTCAAGGATCGCCTGTACAACTCTTGGTTTGTAAGTGTGTACCTGGCTGCCTTCCTTCTTACCTTCATGGATTGCTTCTTGTTATCTGGTAGGGACCCATCCCAAAGATACTGTATTAATACGGTCCTCCAGTCTTCTTCATTTTCTCCTACCACCGCCACCTTGATACTGACCTCCTCATAAGATGGCTTTCCAATTCTTTCTAAGTAAATAGCGTTCTCCCAATATGGTTTTGAAGCCGAGGCTAACCTTGCTAGTGTATCAGACTTTGTATTTTTTGCTTGCGGTATGTGTTCATTGTAGAATTGGGTGAATGTTCGAATATACTCCTACGCCCTCGCTAGATATTTTTTTCTTCTTCTGGTCCCTAACTTCAAATTCTCCCTTTACCTTCTCAACCACAAGTGGAGAATCGCTCGAGACTCGAAGTTGGGCCACCCCGAGCGTGCAACCCTGCCAATAAAGCTTTGTACTCAACATCATTGTTGGTTACCGTGAACTCCAATCGTAGTGCATATAATATTTCTAAGTCATATGGCGCCATAAGGATTAATCCTGCTCCTCCTCTGGCTTCATTAGAAAATCCATCCATATGCAACACCCAAACATTTGACCCCTCTGATTTTTCACAGGACTGTTCTACCATGAAATCAGCCAATAATGAGCTTTGATTGCAGGTCTTGGCTTATAATGGATGTTGAATTCCCCTAGTTCAACCAACCACCTCACCATTCTCCTAGAAATCTCCGACCGTTGAAGGATCTGTCTCAGTAGCAAGTTGGTCAGCACAATTACCTTGTGTGCCTGAAAGTAAGGTCTTAACTTCCGGGCTGCAAAGATGATGGCAAAGGCTGCCTTCTTCATTGTTGTATAGTTGATCTCTACCCCACTTAGCACTTTTCTTGTGTAATAGATGGGCTTGTGTTGCCTTCCCTATTCTCTGATCAGGACTGCACTAATCGCGTGTGGAGTAGAGACCAAATACAAGTAAAGGTCCTCTCCAGTTTTTGCCTTTGTCAATAGGGGTAGGGAACCAAGGTACTACTTAAGTTGTTAGAAATCTTTACCTTGTTCCTCTCCCCATTTTAATCCTCCCGTCTTCGGTTGTGCTTTAAAAAATGGTAGGATTTGATCTCCCAAATAGGAGATGAACCTGAACCTTGTTTTCATTTCCATCAACGCTCGTATTTTTGTCAGGGTTGGCTTCTATTCCCTTGTAAGTCACCACGAACCCTAGAAACTTTCCTACAGAGACACCAAATACACATTTAGCAGGATTTAACCTTATTTTGTACCTGCATAGCAGCTTGAATGTTCCTTTCAAATCCCTGCAATGCTCACTCGCCTTTAAACTTTTTACAAGCATGTCATCCACATATGCCTCCATGGTTTTACCCAGAAAATCTTTAAATATTATGTTCACCATCCTCTAGTATGTTGCTCCTGCATTCTTTAACCAAAAGAGAATCACCCTATAGCAATAGAGCCCCCTTTTGGTGATGAACAAAGTTTTCTCCTCGTCTCTAGGGTGCATACAGATTTTGTTGTATCTTGAGTATGCATCTATAAAGCTTAGGAGCTTGTGTCCAGATGTGGATTCCATCAACTAATCGATCTGCGAAAGAGGGAAACTATCCTTAGGGCGCGCCTTGTTCAAGTCTGTGAAGTTAATGCAGCTCCGCTATTTTTCATTTGACCTTTTCACCAAAAAAATGTTGCTAAGCCACTTTGGATAATTGAATTCCCTGACAAAGTTAGCTTTCAAAAGTTTTGTTACCTCTTTATCATGTACCTCGACTCGCTCTAAAGTGAAGCTCCTCTTTTTCTAATTCATAGGCCGATGATTTGAGTCCACCTACTATCTATGCTCAATGATCGTGGGGTTGATCCCTAGCATATCATTAGCTGACCAGGTGAAGATGTCTGCATAATTGCTTAATAGTCGGCTCAACTCTTCCTTTAAGAACTCTGGTAAATGACTTCTAATCTGGACGCACTTCTCTTGGTTGCCCTTTATTAGGATGCTCATGAGATCTTCATCTAGCATACTGATCTGTGGGTATTCTACCCTTACCTCCAGATCCTCAATGGTTAGGGACTCCCGTGCCTTCGTCTTACCCTTCAATGCCATTACATAGCAGCTATAAGCCGTTGTCTGGTCCCCTTTGACCACTCCGACTCCATGTGGGGTAGGGAATTTCACCTTCAAGTGGTAGGTAGAAGTTATGGCTCAGGCCGCATTGAGTATTGGGCAGCCCAATATGATGTTGTAGACCAAGGGGTGATCGACCACTAAGAAGTCTGTAATCAAAGTGATTTGTTGCAGATATGCCCCCATTGCCAAAGGGAGCGTTATCATGCCCATTGAATGAACTACATCTCCTCCAAACCCAACAAGGGGTGTGGAGATTGGTTTTAGGAATTCTCTCCCAATCTTCATCTCCTATAGCACCGACCAGAAGATTATATCTGCCGAACTCCTATTATCTATCAACACCCTACTTATTCTGTAGTTGGCCACCAGTAGCGACACCACCAAGGCATCATCATGAGGCTATTGTACACCTTCATCTTCTCTAGCGAAGGTGACAACATCCTCTTGCCTCTATTTATTACAACTTGGCTCCTTTTCTTCTATCAGGAGCACCTATTTTGCGTACCTTTTTCGAACACCTCCACTGGCTAGTTCGCCAAAGATTACAGCAATCTCCCCAATGATCTATTCCCCCTTCTGTTCTACTTTGGGTTTTTTATGCTCGCGAGTTTCTGTTCGGAAATCTCCTCTTTTCACAAAGCTTGGTAGTTATCCCTTATTTATCAGGGCCTCAATTTCATTTTTGAGGTGAATGCACTCCTCTGTGTCATGTCCATGGTCTCTATGGAACTGACAGAATTTTGACATGTTCTACTTATGTGATGACGAACGCATATGTTCGGGCTATGAAACATACCATCTTTCTTTGATGTGCGTTAGAACATTGGCTCATGAGACATTTAGGGGAGTGTATGACTAGAATTTAGTTGATTGTCTAAACCCCCTAGAGCTGCTCTACAACTTGCTACTTTCTTGTCTTTTTCCTATTCTTGAGGTTTCCCCCATCTCCTTCGAGTTCTTTCTCTTCAAATCGGTTCAGTCTCTCCTTGTGTCCATTACCTCCTCCAGGTTGATATATATCTATGCTTGAGCCTTTAGTTCTCCCATATTGGCTCGGGGCCTCTTTCCTAATGAGATAAGAAGTCCCAATGTAGGAGAGTTGTTGTTAGGGCCATGAGTGCCACCTCATGATCCAAGTTGCGAATCTCCAGGATTGTAGTGACGAAAAGGTGTATAAACTTCTTTGACATCTCCCTTTCTCCTTGGACCAAGATCATCAGATGATCTGAGGTCTTAGCTATCCTGCATCTACTGATGAAATTCCTGGTAAATTGCAGCTCCACTTCGAAAAAGGAGCTCATATATCCAGGCTTTAGGTTCCGATACCATGCCCTGGCATTCCCTTTAAGAGTGGCGGTAAATGTATGACACATGATGGCATCTGGTGCACCTTGCAATTGCATTAGCACCTTGAAGGTATCCAAGTGATCTACTGGATCGAATGGGCCTTCATACCTTTCAAAGCTAGGCATTTTGAACTTACTAGGTAATGGGACATCCATTACTTGTCTAGTGAAGGGCGGATTTGAGGACTTCAGCAAGGTCTCCCCAGATGATGGGTTGGTGTGAACCTCCTTCATCATCTTTTCTAGTTCATCAATCTTCTTGATTCTCTTATCTAGTTCGTTTGATCGTTGTTCATTGATCCCAACACTATTTGCGTCTTCCACCCTCTTTGCAGGGTTGGTTTTTTCATCGTTCTCCTTTAGATCTACAACTTGTTCGTGTTGTTCAGGAGCTACCTGCTGATGTTGATGGTTGGGAACAAGTTCTATATGACCCTTTTGCTACAGGATCATATTGAACATGATATCCATCTTCTCTTAGGAGGCTGCCATGTCTTCCATTTTCTTTTGGAATGTAAGGAATTCTGCCCTCGTCACAATGGAATGGTCTTCGGGTGCAGAGTGAATGGACTAGAGTGATTGATCACCCACAGGTTCTGACTTCGAATTGTTGGAAATGGACATGATTCAGAGATCGAAGATCGGAAAAAAGAAGAAACCTCTCAAACACGTTCCCACTAATGATGCCAACTGTTGTTAAATGAAAAAAGTCGAATGACCTTCGAGATGCCTTTTGATCACAATCACCTGAAAGAGAAGGAAAGTATGAACGACTTGGACGACTCGAGGTGTACTCCATGGGATCACTCTGATGCTTAAGTAATGGATTTGCTAGAGAGGTTTTATGCAATAGTAGAATATGTTAGAATGAGATGGTTTACCTCTACATGGCATCCCTCTTTTATATTGGCGAGGTTTGACCCTAGGTTATATGCCATTTATGAGCGTGTTTATGGCGCTTAGCGTGAATCACTCCAATCTTTGTGGTCATTATAGTGCTGGCGTGAAGCGCTCTCTAGCCAGCTCTTTGAGTTGGGTGGTAATTGCCTTCATCAATGCAGCGCTTCAATCTCCTCTTGATTTATGGTAGGCTAGTTTTTTGGTGATATAATTGGGGTATATCACTAACTATTTTCTAGACTCCAAAAAAACAAAGAGTAATAAAAATCAAAATCATATCTTTCACCTTGACCTGCCATTGGATTAATTATGAATCATCTTATTTCAATATGAAAAGTAAAAATAAATATTTAAGTTGGTTTATAAATGGAACTTATTTCTAATAAAAGATAAACTTGTAATAATCATAAAACAATAATCTTTATGATGTTTGAAATTTTGTCCAACTATAAACCTAAAAATGTATCAAAAAGACATTCTAAATTTGTTGTCCTATTAGAAAACCCTCCAAATAAAGTGAAAAAAAAAATATTTAGATCAAGAAGCCAATAGTCTTTCCATATATATATATATATATATATATATTTATTTATTTATTTGTTTATCCACCAAACTGAATATCTATTCACATATTTGGTCTGACACAATACATTGTTATATATGAAAATTAAATAGCACAAAACTCATGTCACATGTATTTTTGTATTTTACGGGAATGTTTGATGTTGTAAACTCATATTCTATTGGGACACATTTATAATATTCCAAACTCAAGTATAAAAGTAAGAAGTTAAACCAATTTTATAAAATTACATATATCTTTCCCCGAGTTAATTAGCATGAGATGTAACTGAACCAAGGATTATCATTCAGAGGATGACACTTGTATTAAAAGTGAATGGGATTTTTTTTTTTTCTAAATAAGAAACATTAACAGTAGTTAAAAGAAATATAGTAATATAATGAATAAAATCAACAAAAGAACATCAAAATAGTGAAGAAAAATTACCAATGAGAAAATTCAAGCCTTTATTCATTATAAAAATCGTATAATTAAAATTGTGCACGTTGAACTTACCTAGTATGCTTATATTACAAAAAGCGTTGTGTAACAATGAAATGCGAAAATGATCATGCAGTGCATCAATTGTTAAATATTTATACTGAAAGACATGCTTTATGTAATCAGTTTTATTGTTTATTAATAACTTCAGTTATTCCATTTTAATGAGAATCTTTGTGAGTAATGTTTTCCTGATATTATCTATTTAATGATTATGCATGTGTGTCTTTCATGCTATATAGTAGGCAATCTAGTGTGCAGAGTACGACTTACACACAAAAGATTAGATCGTCAGTTCTTATAGAATATAAGTTTATTGTTCACAGTCTTAAATGGAATTGGACACACCATTGGTAGGATTGTAGCATAAGGTTTTAATAGGTTTGTCTTGAATATGGGAAATGGTATAGTTCCAACTCCTTGTGCTAGTACACTTGGTGTGTATTGAACAGGACCATCTTGGGGTAATTGTTTTTACACTGACTATATAAAAAAATTAAAACCTCATGATTATTATGAGTGCTTATGCTCTTAATCCTAATATGATTATTAGACACGTGCATGTAGTGTTTATTACTTTAATTCATAGAAGAGTGAGATTCTTTGTGGGTCAATAAACTCAGTGAGTTGGGTAATGACATTATGTGTATGGTGAACATTAATTATTGATGGAATTCACGTCCCAATATCGAGATTGATGATACCCCCTTGAGGAAGCTTATAAGTTTTGATTGTGTCAAACCTTATCGATGGATTTTAAATTTGACACATCAAATAAGTTACGTGGAAGGTCTTAGGGAATTAATATGTCAATTAATTAAATTGTCAGTAATTTAATTTAATAGACATGCATATATAATCTTTATGTGTGGGGATAAATAAGCATTTAATAATAGAAGCTCGAAATTTAATTTCAAATATGACAAGGAGTGCAATTATAATTCTTTAGTGATATGAATTGTAATTAATGTAATTAAGGATTTATCCGGGTCGGATTAGGAATTCTTAATTACGTTGGAAGCCCCTAGTCATATTTGCCCAAAGGTCCTAGCTGTAGCCTATATACGCGCGTTCCATTCAATGGCGAGGGTTAGAAGAAAATGCACACACAGAGGCAGACGTCTTCGTGAGAAGCAAACCCTAGCCGCTACTGACGAGCCCACTTTTTGAGGAGCGAGGCATGTTTGAGGAATACCATAGAATATCCCTAGTCATCATCAAGAATTCTTCTTCGATCTCACAGTTTCAGGAGTTCCTCTTCGTGCTTGTAGATTCAGGAGTTCTTCTACGTGCTTGCAGGTTCGGGAGTTCTTCTTCATGGTTGTAGATTCAAGATCAAACCAGAGAAATCTTGTAGGTATGATCCTAATCACGTAATTAGGATTTTCAAGATCAAATTTTTATTGTGATACGGGTTTGAAAGATCAATTTTTTGTTTAACCTAAGTATGCAAGATCATTTTTTTTTTTTTATTTGTATGCACTACAGCTAGATCTTAGGGCTATTCCGCAGCAGGCCCCTTCAGCAATTATGATAAATAATATAGAAACATACAGAAATAATGAAAATCAATAAACAACACAAGGATTTAACTTGGTTCAGTAGAATGCCTGCGCCCACGGTAGCAAGCAACGGCTGAAATTCACTATCTATCAAAATAAGGGTTACAACATTGTATTTATACTAATCCTTAGACGTACATAGGTATTAGAAAATTCCTCAAATACCCCTGTATCAATCCGTGGAGGATTTGCCTCTATATCCCAAACTTGTTGATCTTCTCAATTCATATTTTAAAAACAACACTAAACAAAATCGTCGATGGTTTTCCTTCATTGGAGCCGATGTACCAACATCAAACCATCGATGGTTTTCTTCTTAATTATCCATTGGAAGAAATTGTCGATGTAATATGCAAATTGTCGATGGTTTTTCTTCAATCTAGCTTCCTTGTTTTCCTCAGTTTTTTTTCTTTATACATGTGTTCCACTTGATATGAGTCATATACTTCAACAATCTCCACCTTGGCGAATATACACCCCTTAAGAGAATAAGAAAAACATAAACTTGTCACTCCACCTAGGACAATAGAGGGTGATGCCTCCCATCTAGCATCTAGAGACGTTAATCAAATCCAAGCACTGCTTGAACTTGTCCATGTTAACATGCTTTGTCAACATGTCTGCTGCATTCTCAAAAGTGTGAACTTTCTTAAGCAATAGTTCACCAGAAGAAACCAATTCCCTGATCCTATGAAACTTCACATCTATGTGCTTGGTCATTGTATGACACACCTGGTTCTTTGCCAAATAAATGGCACTCTGACTATCTCAATGCATCTGAACTCTACCTTACTAAATACCCAGCTCTTTAACCAATCATGTAAGTCACAAAGCTTCCTTGGTAGCCTTACTCACTGCTATATACTCTGATTCAGTAGTAGATAGTGCAACTAAGGACTAAACCATGGACCTCCAAAAATAGCCCCCCCTCCCACAAGAGTGAATACATACCCTGTGGTAGACCTCCTGTCATCCAAGTCCCCTACATAGTCTGCATCGACATATCCCATAACTGAAGAATCACCCAATTGTATGTCGAACATGATGCCATAGTTTGTAGTACCTTTCAAATATATGAAAATCCACTTGATTGCATCCCAATACTTTCACAATACCTAGACCATTTAACACTTGTCTCATTTAAACGAAGTCGAGTATAGGATATTTTCTTGTAAATAATGGTTTTGTCTTTGAAAACTCTTAAGTATGAAACTTATGATTTAGTGATATCCTATATACTCTATGAACTAATATGCATATGCAAATGCTCAACTCTTGCTCAATGAACTCGCATGAAATAGTACTACAAGAGTTGCAACAAATTCTACATCAAACAGTCCCCATTACATATTGTTTTACATTTGCTTCATCAGACATGCTTGAGATCTTCCAAGTGAGTGTCCACTTTGATTTTTGCCTATTAAGTGTCCACTCAATCTTTGCATTTAAACCTGTACCTTCATGTTTTTGCCACCTATACCTGTCATGGCTTGATATGCAAAGAGTTATCATCAAAATAAAACAATTATGATTATGTAGCCACTAAGGCTAACGCCCTTATTTTTTAGAAATTGCAAAGTCGAATACTAGGGGTGGCCGAGGCATTAATGCCAAACTTCTGCAGTGCCAGATTTGAACCGATGAGAGAAATATAGTTCTAGTGAAGTGGGTAGGACATAGAGATCACCTTTGCATTTCCTTGTCATCATTGCTTGTCCTGTGTTTCTTTCCTTAACACAAAAATCAACGTTATAAAATTCACAATTAACAGGAAATTGAGTAGTTAACTGACTTACAAAGAGTAAGTTCTTTATTAGGTTGGGAACTAATAACACATCATTTAGAGGTTAGGTAGTTTTTTTTTTTTTTTTTGCTTTATATTAGAGTCTCTAGTTGCAAGAATTTGCATGGAAGATCCTTATCCAATTGGCACTGAGTCGGAACAAGAATATATTCAAACGTTAGTTAATATATCTGACTTTCCAGCCATGTGATTGGAAGTCCCAGTGTCTATAGTCCATTCTCTTTCTGCAATGGTCTTGTCTAGTGTTAATATTGCAAGTGCTTGTAGAATGTCATCTTGAGGAGTTGATTTTTTTGGTACCTACCAGCATATCTTAGCAATGTGGCCCATAATTCGACAATATTGACACAGTTGGTCACGATACTTATCCCTCTCGGCAGGTGTCATGCAGCATTCACCTAGTGGTGAAGGGTGGTGCTATGTATTTACAGGAGAGGAATTATTTGTGTAGGGTTGACTTGAGTCCCTATTTTTTTATCCCTAGAATCCACATCCAGTTGACGTGAATTTTTTTGTTGGTCCATAACAGCCTGAAGAGTTCGATTGGGAATGTCATTATTGTCGTCCATAAAATACCACTTGATGAGTGAGAGGTGAAGTTTGGACATCGGTGTGGCTAGAGAACCAATTGCAGCTTTGATTGAAGTTTTGGAGTTGAGAGACAAACTTAGAGTAGTTCGTCTCGGGGGGCTTCAACATAATTGTTGTGAAGACTTCATATTGCGGACGAAGACTAATGTGGAGACAAAATACTTTTTCTCGGTCTAGAACGGGCTTCCTAATTGCTACTAAATTGTCATAGAGACCTTTGAAAGTGCTAATATGGTTTGTGATTGTTGTGTGATCTTCTTTCCAAAGGTAGGTAACCTGTTGACATAAAGTAAGTTCACGTTCTTGTGATTCTTGGGCATATGCATTTTTGAGAGCCTCCCACACTACATGAGCTATGTTGAGGCCTACGATGAGTCCGAGAGTCTCCTTAAAAAATGTATCAACGATCCACCCTCCAAGGAGACAGTTGGACTTTGCCATGCTATGAAAGCATCTATTAATTGAGGAATGGTGATGTCTACATTCGTGGGATTGCTTGGATTTGGTATGATGCATTTTTTGGGTGCATGATCTTCATTTGTGAGATGCCCCACTTATTCTTGGCTCTAGGAAAGAGCCAATGCTTGCTCATGCCACAAGGGATAGTTGTGTTGTTTGTGGCTCTTATACTTTGTTTTTATTAAGTAAAGAAGAAAGAAGAAAAAACATGAAAGAGCAACACAGTAGGAGATCATTGATGAATGCCCTATATTCGTCGACGAAAGGACAGTAAGGACATCGACGAAGGTTTTGAAATCGTCGACGAGAAAATATCGAGAGCAGTAAAATCTCAGAGTTCTAGACTTGTTGACGAAAGCATGTTATGGTCGATGAGTGGTCTTCTATGGATTGTTGATGAAGCCCTAAACTCGTCGACGAAAGGCGCTTGGGCTGCGAGCAGTTTTTCTGAATTTTGAAATTTTGAACATTGGATGGTCGGGTAAACGGAGGGAAACCTTCGAGGAACTTCTATATATGTTATTCTGGGCATATATTGAAGTATAGAGAGAGTGATCATTTTGAGAAGTGTATTGTGTACATTGTGATTTCATAGTGGAATTTGTGTGTCATTGCTTCCGTGGATGTAGGCTTTGCTGAACCACGTAAAATATGTTGTTGTTCTTATTCTGGTTGTGTTTGCATTTACTTGTTGTTTATTCTACTGTACATTCTATTTATTCGATCTATGTCACAACAAGTTGTTTGGGGTGAGTCTAAGGGTGATGAAGTTGCCAACATTGAGGGATAGTGTAGCCATTGTAAAAGAAAAAAGGAGCAGAAGGTAAGCAAGAAAGTTGAACTAAAGAAAATTTGAAAAACAGAGGGTTTGTTCTGAAAAAAATAATATTTCATATTTCAATGAATGACAACGTGATCACTAGGCGATACAAGGAGTAGAATTTAAAAGGAGTTACATAATATAGTTGTAAATCAAAGAGATATTATGAATCACATAAAATCTGCTATGTTAGCATATACTTCATAGATTTTGCGATTGATATCAAATCTTTAATAAATATTCAAATAAGGGGATCCTTAACTAATTTAGCAACAGTCAAAATAGTCGACGGTTTGATGAAACTATCGATAGTGTGCTTCTAAATTACATTTTATCTAAAACCATTGATGTAACCGTCGATGAAGCTGTTGACAGTTTGCTTCGGAATTTCATTCTGTTTGAAACTGTCGATGTTGACATCGACAGTTTCAATCAAAGCTAAGGAATCTTATTATAGCTCCAGTATCCCTCAACATATCTCCACTGATTTCGGCTAGATTATGATTATGATCTCCAAGAATCCCGAGCTATGAGATGTTGCTAATACTTATGGTTTTGGGTTGATGAAGTTGCCACCTATTTTCTATTAAGAATTTTTATGGAATTAAAAACAAAAAAATGGATGGACAATTGATTTTTTATTCTTTTTATTTTCCACAGACATCAAATTCATTCATTGTATTGATAAATTATCCTTGTTCATAGATGCTTAGTCATGTCATACTAATAATGAAAAAATGACTGTGCAAAGCACATGTCTTTCTAACCTTCATTATTTATGGCTTCCTCCATAACATACTTATTTACACTTTGGAGAAAATTAAAAGCAGTAACTTAGGAGTACTTCTTATGAGGCAAATGACAAATATTTTTGACTTTTGATGGGAAGAAGCTAGGTTGCGTGATCTATATATTTCTTACATTTTTAAAAAATAAGTAATAATAAAATATTCATGAGGTAAAACTTAATTTAATTACTTAATAGTTTGAATTTTCTCATTTAAATTGTTTTAGTCTTTGGTCAAACAACATTATCAAAGGAAGACAATCTATTCAATTTCCAAAGGTTGCTTAATTGATATTTGATTTGTTTCTTATGAAAAAATTGATTTTAAGTTAAGACAAAATTGTCATATTTAAGAGATATTGAAGGAGGAACCTATTATTTCAAGGTACCACTCATGGTAACTAAAAAGTCATGAATTGCTCCATTGAAACCATTTTCCCCATGACGAGATGACGAGTTGTAGTGATTGAATTGATAATAGTGAATGATCTTTCTAAGGGATGAACTGAACTAGAGTAATAAGATGTGCATATGGTCAAGATCAATAAAAACCTTTCCAAGTCACACGGACGATGTCAAATTATTGCAAATAAAATATAAATCGAAATCACAACCTTAGTCACCTAAAAAAAGAGAAGAAAAGAAGCTTGGAGGACTAGAGAATGTACACAGGGGATCACTCCAATGCCTAAGTTAGAAAATTTGAAGGGTAGAAAATGTATGGCGATAATGTTAAATTGAATGTTTCTGAGATGGTTTTATAATCTAAAGTGATCCTTTCATAATTGTGCTTGTGTTACGCTTATTTGTTTCCTATGATGAGAAATTATTAAGGATTTATAAATCTTTATGTTGAAGGTTTCTTATTGATTTTATGGATCTTTAATAGAGGGGTTACGTGGAAATGATTATCCCCTTAACATTATAGACAGTTTTTTTGTCATTTTATTCCTCTTTAATAATTTAATATCCCTTACAAAACATAGCCTTTTATTTTTGGAGTAGGAGAAGTTGAAAAAGAAACAAGGCCAAAGAATTTGAAAATGAACAAAAAGAAAAGCCCAAGATTTGGGAAAAAAAAAAAAGAAAAAAAAAAGAGAAAGCTACTTAATTCACACCCTCATTTGACACATTGCATCCATCCAATTCTTACTTAACACATAATACTCACCTAGCTTAATTTTGTATAAAACATATTGTTAGCTTTGGTGTATTTCCAAGAGGGGGGGTGAATTGGGTATTTAAAACTTTCTAGGTTGATTTCAATTCCACAAGCAGTAATACTCAACCTCAGGTCTGTCTATATACACATAAACCCAAATGCACAGATAAATGGTATGTGAAAATTAAATCATGCGCATCATTCACACTATAACATACACGTGCAAGAATATAAATTGCGAAAATATAAAACAATGCACACACGATATGTTATCAGGGTTCGGCCAATACTGCCTACGTCCCTGCCTCTAGCTCGCAAGCCTGAGGATTCCACTAATGCTCACTTAATGGGTGGAGTGAGACTGGTTACAACCAGGTCAATTAGCGGGGCTGACCTCAACCTACACCTTACCAAGATGGTGCACCTACTTTCCTAGACAGGTTTAAGCCAATCCGAAACTATTCAACAGGACTAGTCTCCCTCTTCAGGCCCACGTCTGGAATACAATAATCAATACAATGCAAACCAAACTGGGTACAGTGATTGTGCTTCTCAATCAAGTAGATATATACCAATTACATTCAATCAATGCACATCAATAATATAGGATTTATAAGCTCAGTGATATGTATATGTGCTATCAACCCTCTGTGATGTATAACCTCAAATATGCATAAAAGTGTTCAAACAAGCTACTCTTTGAAACAGGATACAACAAATCTCAATATTAGATTGGGGTTTCAAAGATGCTGATAAGAATATTCAAACAAACTCAAAAATATTTTCCTCGATGTATAAAGCACAAGAATTGTTTGAAATAAAGCTTGTGATATACCTTGCACACAAAAATTATTGCTTAAGGAATCTTGCAATAACAATGTTAAGATCCTTAAGCTAATGAGTTTTCCCAACACTAGATTTATCAAGTTAAATCCATGGGAAAACTCTTGCTTAACTCTCAAAAATCAAACAATCAACAACCAATACTGTTGAAGTGATAGGTCACACCCAGTTTTGATCATGACAAATACTTTTGGTACTAATGGTTGTACTAAGGCTTGCATGCAGGTTCACCTTATGCGTGTACTCAAATTGAAAGACATATCATGATGGCGTGCAGTGTTCGTGCCAATGAATGAAGAAGTCAATGTTGTATTTGTATTTCTTTTTTACTTTCTTCATTCTAGGATGTAATATTATTATGGACTGTACACTCCTATGGTTTGTAATAATTTGCATCATGCATAATAGGTAGGTATGCTTAAATAGACTGTAGTTGGACCTTAGGTACCTACACTTAGTGCTTATTGTGATGACCTGCTTATTTTACTTTTTTTTTTTCCTACCTTAACAACAAAACCAATATAATAAACCCAGAAAATCATAATCAACCTGAACTCGTGGGTACCAGTGATACATCAGAGATACAATACAGAAGCCTAAGCAGCAAGAAACATAAAATTATGTACATCTCATAATACAATTCAACATGATACCAAAGTTACTACATTCATCATATATAACCCAAAATAGTCAAAAACCAGTCCTAGGGTCGTTGCCCAAAATCCAACTGACCCTAGCTAATACTTACCCTTCAGATAGGGTAGAACTAACGAACTCTAGTGCTGCGGAGCTTTATCCGCTCTCCTATCAGGGGCTCCTGAAATGTTCATATAATTTGGGGTGAGACACCTCTCGGTAAGGGAAATAAACTAATACCAGTGTGTGGCAACATGAGTATTTTCGTGTTATACATAAAAGCGTACATAAGCATATTTAATAAAACTGTCTATATCATTTCTAGGAAAAACATGTATAATCATAGCATGACAGAACATATTGGATTTTCATAAGCATCATTCATCTCATATAATAATAATACAAAAACAACTCTGGAAGGTTAGCTGACTGGTGTCATGTTTTACCCCCACATGACTGGATTGTGTGGCCTGAAGGTGGGACCTGACAATGGGTGGCCAACTACTGCCAAGTCAAAGTAAATGTCTATAAATATAATGGGTCTGCCAGACTTGGTCCATACACCAGGGGCGCCAACACTTCAATAAAACACATCGACTATCCATCCTCACGCTGCCCCATACGACAGCAATAACACAACATCATGATGATCATGAACACATAGCTATGGTATCGTGCAAGTGCAAGCCTAGACCAAGCCAACAAAGTTCTGATAACATATAGCATATTTCAAATTGTGATACATTGCTATTCCATAATAATAATTGTCAATTCAATATCATCATATCACATTTCATATATAACGTGAAAATCTTCGGCCCGTACGCCATTTCACATATCAATAAGAGGCTCAGCCCATACACCGGCATAACATGTAACAAGCTTGGCCCGTATGCCGACATATCATGTAAGAACATCCTCGGCTCGTACGGTGGTATATCATATAAAACTCTCGGCCCGTATGCCGGTATATCATATTAAAACTCTCGAACCATATTCCGGTTTATCATTATAAAACTCTGTATCATTTAACATTTTCCCAAAAAACAGTAATTCATAATAAATTCTACTCATGCCATGCAGAATGGATATTATGTATATTCAGAACATATCGTCATTTACAACAATATTTCCCAACATATTGTATATAGATATTTTCCTGAAATCAAATGCTATAAAATTATACATATATTTTCATAAAGCAAGTTTATCCCCTTAACATATCGTCATTTACAATAGTATTTCCCAACATATTGTATATATATATACATATATTTTCCTGAAATCAAATGCTATAAAATTATACATATATTTTCATAAAGCAACTAGCTTAGTTTATCCCCTTACCTGCTTCCTGAAAAGCCCCTAAGATAAACAGTCTTGCTCTCACAGGGTTCTCCGTTCAATATCCTAAAAATGATATTCCTCATAACTAAACTTCAGTATTTCTACACGTACTACGTTTTATACAAATGTAGGGAAGGCCAAATACTAAATAAAAGTCTTACCCTGAATTTGGGATGAAATCTAAACTAGCCTCACCAACAATCCACTCCAACATATTTGTAGAGAACATCGCCAAGAGTGTCATGGTGGCTTCAGATCGTTGATCTGGTGAAGAATGGACCTAAAAATTAAAAGAGAAGGGGTGGAAATCGAAAAGGGAGAGAGAGAAGGGTTTAATGCGTCTAATTTCAGCCTAAAAAAAAATTTTGGCCTATTTATACGCTAGTCTTCGTCAACGAGCCACGTCACCTCATCGACGAGGTCTAGAAAGCAGTTCGTTGACGAACTCTCCTCTAATCGATGAAATTCAAAATCGCCCAAAATATCCTCTCGGTATTTCCTTGTCGACGAGACATGTCCCTGTCGACGAGCCCTTCATGTGCTCTCGTTGACGAATCCCCTGTGTTCGTCAACGAGGCCCTATTTCATTTTCTTTATTTCTTTATTATTTAAATATTATAATTTCTCTGACTACTTATAGTCCCCATCATCACTTATCATATTAGGGGAGTTAAATGAAGCAAAAATCTGGACTTAATTGAAAATCTTGAGAGAGCTCGGGCGACCGAACCCTGGACAAGTCAACTTGTTGACTTTCTGTTTAGGCGACCGAACTAATTTGAATGTATCTTCCTCAGTCACCCGAACCTGTGTCAGTACACTTTTCACTAATCCGGGCGCTCGGAGCTTCATGTTCAAAAAGCCCTCAGGTGACCGAACTTGTATTTGGGCACCTGAATCGCATACAGAAACATTCTATCTTTTGTTCAGCCAACCAACTCTAATTTCGGGCACTCGAACCTTTAGAAAGATATTTTTTGAGTAAGTCTATTCGGGTACCTGAACCTGAGGTTGGGCACCGGAATCTCGCGAGGTAAATTAATTTTTACCAAAAAATTAAAAACGGTAAACTGGGTTAATTTTCTAAATCTATTTAAAACTTTTTTAATTATCCCCATTGAGTCCCCAATGGTCAAAAATTCCTCCTTGCCTATTTTCATTTGCAATAATTAAAAAAGGATTAGAAAATTGATTAGGGTCAAAATTCTCTTAAATTCAAAAATCCCTTTTTAGCCTATACTACTCCCAAACACTCCAGAACTTCATTTTCCTTGATCTTTTAAGTGTTATGAGTATTTCAAAAGTGATTGTGCTTAACCTTCCTAACTAGTATTCTCATTTGCTATATTTTTTGGTTGATTTTATTTGAGAGTATAGCATTAAGTTCTTCCACCGATTTTAGATTGTCATTGTAAGACACCTAAGCCTATATTTTTGTGTGCAAAAATCATTTTCAAAGCTTGCATTCAAACTCCTTGTGCTTAGTATATTGAGAACATCTTGCTGAGTTTGTTTGAATCAACTTGCTAGCATATTTGAAACCTTGATCTGATATTGTGTTTCAAATCTTGCTTAGATATACACTCTTGATCTAGATTGAGTATCTATACCTATTTGAGTATTTAGCACACATTTGAGCATTGAGCATATTTACATATCATACGCGCTTGCAATATTGCATAAGCTATACTGGTGTACATATCTACTTGTGAAGAAGCGTATTTCCGTGTACAAAAATTTCATATCATTTGTTGTATTCCAGGCGTGGGTCTGAAGAGGGAGACTAGCCTGTGGAATAGTCCTGTATTGGCTTAGACCCGGTTAGGAAAGCTAGGTGCACCAACCTGGTATGGTGTGTTGTATTAGGTGCCGCTCCACCCGTCTAAGTGAGCCGTAGTGGAATCCTTGTGCTGGTGTAGCCAAGGCGGGATGAAGGCAATTTGGCCGAACCTCGATAACATATTGCGTGTATTGTTTACTTTTATGCACTTTACTTTTACTGCACATATATGTTACTCTGTGAATGCTGCGCATGATTCAATTTCCGCACATTTTATTTATCTACGCAGTTGGAATTGTATAGAAAGACCCTAGGTTGTGAAATACTGCTAACATCTGGTTTAACCTAGGAATAAGTTTTAAAATTCCAATTCACCCCCTTCTTGGGAATACACCAAAGCTAACAATTGGTATCAGAGTCGCATAGCATTGACTTAAACGTTTTTGCTAAAGATAGGGATGGCTTAATTTGGTGTATCCCCATTCGGCAAGGGATAGTCACCTTCTAGGCCTCCTGTATTTTGAGGTGTCGATTACACCACCTGGAAAATTAGAATGAGCGTATTTATAAAAGCAATGAATTGGATGGTCTAGAAGGTGATTGTTAATGGGATTCGTATGCCCTTGGATGAATATGATATTAGGATAATGCATGCAAATTCATATGCCATGGACATGTTATATCTTGCATTAGATTCTGATATTTTTGTTGAGTTTGTGGCATGTCGTGTAACGACCTAGAAAATAATGGTATTTAAATAATGAAGAGAGAAAGAAATGAAATCAATAACAGAAGGAGGCAATAGACTTCGTCGACGACATTGCATTTTGGAGAATACAATTTTAAGAATTTCAAGGATTCATCGACGAATGTCTTCAGGATCTCGTCAACAAGGTCCCGTTTCGTCGACCAGAAAATACCAAGAGATGGATTTGGGCTATTCTGAATTTTGTCAACGAAGGGTAGGGTTCGTCGACGAATTTACTGAAGGACTCGTCAATGAGGTGACATGTCTCGTTGACGAATCTGACCCTATAAGTAGTGAAAAATCAGAATTTTATCACATTTTTAGGCTTCTCTCTCTCCCTCCTACGGACTTTATCCCTTTTTTCTTCGATTTTGGCCCCGCCAGTCGCCGAATCGACAATTCGAAGCCACCATGACGCTCCTGGCAAAGTTCTCTGCAAGTCTGCCAGAGTGGATCGTTGGTGAAACGAAGTTGGAATTCATTCCAAAATCAGGGTAAGGTCTTTTATTCAGTTTTTGGCTTCCTGGCAGTTGTAGGAAATGATGTAGGCCAATAAATGTTGATGTTTTGTTCTGAGATTTATGGTTTTTAGGGTGTTGAGTGGAGAACCCTAGGGGTGTAGGACCTGTTACAGAAAGGGGATTTTAGCATAAACCAGGTAAGGGAAATATGTTATGCTAGGATTTTAAGAATATTAACAGAGTTTTCATAGATACATATATACTAGTTATTATGCAGTTTTTACAGAACGAATGTTTTAATGTTGTGTGGCCTGAGTAGATATTTACCTTATGTAAAATTTATACAGTACTTCAACATGTCATGTTATATAGCATGTATATATGGTTATTCACAGATGATTAACAGACATATTTATATAGATTTTATTTAGTTCAATATATTATAGTTTTTACAGAATGCTATGTTTTCCTGAATACCATAACACACAGTTTGTAAAGACAAATTATACAGTTATAGCATCGAGATGCTACAGTTATTCAGATTTTGCAATATTTATAATACAGAATTATAATGTTATGGTTATTTTGGAAACATAATGAAAACAGCAAAGGTATATATATATATAGATGTACTTATATAGTATCAGATCCCTGTGGAGATATTACAGACAGATACAGTTTACAGAGCACGATACCATTGTTTTATACAAATAGAATGCAACCACATATCTCAGATAGTGTGTGGGTATCATCTAACCATGCTCGGAGAGGATGCAGCTCCCCAGTACACTGGGTAGAGGGGGCCGGTTAGACGAGGTAGCAACCAGTCCTGCTCTTAGGAGTGGATGCAGTTTGGCCAGGCTGAGGTAGTGTAGAGTATGATGACTTACCTAGAGGGCCAATCAGGTTAAGTCCCGCCTACGGGCCGCACAACCCTGTCATGAGGGGTCAAATCATGACATATAGAGTCCCGGGGAAAGAACACAGTTATATATATACGTATACAGATTTATAGTTTTCATTGTGTATAGTATGTTATGGCAATATGAATGATAGAAAGCTCAGATGACACAAATGTTTTAAGCTTTTATACATGTGTTTTATAGATTTGCTAAATCATGCAGTTTTAAATATTATTATTATAATTTTATGACTCGGTTGCCACACACTAGTAATAGAATATTTCCACTTACTGAGCGTCGACTCACCCTATTACTTTACCACTTTTCAGGTGAGCCAGCTAGGCGAGCAGATCAGGCTCGCGGATAGAGATCACTTGGTCACCCTAGTTATAGGGTAAGTTTTGTGTAGGATTTTGTATTTTGAGTAGTTGACACTGGAAAGAGAAATGTACTATGTAGCTATGGTTGAAAATATTGAATGCTGGTATTGTATATACATGTATTGGTGGTTATGTGATTTATGTTTTTCCGTTGCATAGGAGTGCCCATTACACGCAGGTATTGGAGTAATTTATTAAAAAAAAAAAAATGGTGAAAATTTTGAGGATGTTACATGTCGGACTGTAAAGGATATTTGGGATAAACTCGAAAAGAAATATAGAGAGTCCCAAGAGAATGAGACCACCACTCAGGAAGTGGTAAATAATAAGGCAATTGCATTAACAAACAGTGAGGTATATGTTCTTATCTCAGCCTCTGTAGATGATTTTGTTGCTGAATGCTATGATATGTCAAATGATGAATCATCTATTGAATTTCATGATAATTTTGTCAATAATGCATGTGATGTTTCTTATGCTGAAGCCTATGATATATCATATGTTGAATCATCAGTTGCCTCCAATGATTGCTTTGATGGTAATGCATATACTGATGATTCTTGTGTAGAATGTCATATTGTATCATGTGTTGAATCTTGTGATGATACTGTTAATGCCATAAGCAATGATTCATGTTAAAACTATTGTGTTAATTCTTATGATGAATCATGTGCTGAATTGAATAATAAAAGCATATTGTCGTATGAAAAACTAGAAAAGACTTTATTAAGAATGCACAAGTTTCTAGTTAGGGCATCTAAGTATAAAATATTTTTGAAGAATGAGAAAAAAAGAATAGAAAAACAATTAAAGGGGTTAGAAAATTATCATGCTATTTTTGAAAAGAAAAATATTGAGAAAATATTGAAATTTGCCTGCTTAGATGAAGAAATAGATGATTATTCTAAAGTTGCTTTCAAAATTAAAAATGAAAAGAATAATCATAATAAACCCTTAGGAATTAAAAGGAAAATTTTTATTCAATGAGGGTTCAAGCCTAATTCATATATCCCATGGTCTTGCCTCATCAAGCAAAAAGAATTTAAATAAGCATAATTTTTCACGTATATACAAAATATGCTTATTTCATGAAAGAAAAGGGCATATGTGGTTTAACTATCTATTTAGAAGTGCTAGAGGCTTGAGTAAAGAGATGATATGGGTTATCATGATAGCAAACCCAGTAGGAGATGAGGAAGGATGGTTTCAATAGAAATTGCATAATTATTTAATTCTTCCTTAGTTCCTTGGTTTAGGGGGATCTTAGTATATGCACTCACTAAGCAATATCTTGTTATACTAAGAACCTTTATCCACTTCCAAATGGACATGACATCTATGTTTGGTATTTAATTCAAAATGCTTAACCCATGCTAACATGAAAATCACAAGTTTAAGCATACTGTTGTCCATTGTACAGAAATGAGCTTTAGGGATCCATCCTATTCTATATATCTTTAAACCTAATCTCATTAGTCAAAACCTGGTCATCACTATAGGTATAAGCAATGATAATAAATTCCATATCTATCTTGTGCTAATAATAAGACATCCCTCTCGTAATCAAAATTAAAGGCATCCACTAAGGGAATTAAACTCATAAATCAAAATATTCCCCTTGAGCTTAAAATATAAAAATCCTCTAATCTTGGTTCACTAGCTCCTCCATTGGAATTCTCTGCCCTTTCACGATCATTTTTGGCAAAGATTCTTCCTATCTCTTGATGCGTATCCTTGCTCTTGACTATGATCATATCTAAAGGATACTTTCTATTCTCCAAAGAGCATCATTCTTCAAATATCTATATACTCTTAAATGCTCTTTATCTAAATAGATAGGACTTACCTTCCAACCTGCTTATTACAATGTCCTGCTTCGCCTAAATACTTTTCTAAGATTAATGATAATCTTGTTATCCAAGAGTATTTATCCTCTACAGCTCAAACAAAGCTCTCAAGTTTTAAAATTAAATCATTTAGAGCTTCATATCTTTAGTGAAGTTAAATGGTTAATATAATTGCTATAGATCTCAACATATATGAAATTGCAAATGTCTGAGAATCATGCACAAACATTAAAAATGAAAAGCCATTTGAACTTCAGCCTCTCTCACATATTGAAAATCATAAGAAAAGAGGCAGACATTGGCTTATCAACTTAATGAATATTCATTGTGACTTTTTGGTCCGATAAGCCTAAAGCATTCATGTCAAGTCCAAAATCCATTGAAAATCTTAAGAATCTTGGCTAAAATATTTGGAGATGAAAAAGACATAAAATGAATAAGTGCATAACTCAAAGGAGCATTTCCTTTCAAAATTTCATGACTCTTTTGAATGCTCTCATTATTATATTTCCATATGCCTTTATGAAAATCAACACAGTACTAAACTCATAACTATCCACTGTTGTTTATTGTTCATATTATAACTTGATGGATAGTGATTTTGGATTTTCTAGTATTGTGAACTATTATTGAAAATACTCATTGATAATACTGGATTGCATGGAACGCCATCTGCAAGGCTGTTACAGAAACTTATTTACTTGCACACTTGTATAGAACGCCAATTACATGGCTAATGTAGTATATTGTGTATTGCATGCTGATAGTAGAAATAGGTTCTCGCATGCTCAAATTGAATTATTTTGAATTGATTGTTTGAATCTATTAGGTCTTGATGCATAAAAATTTGGAAAATGTTCAATTTATAGTCGGCATGCTGTCGAAATTTTGGTGGAATTTTCCCAAACCAAATATATGCACAAAGATGATTATGATAATAAAAAAGTTAAAATCTTTTTGAAAAGATGAGTGAAAACTCAATAAAAATTAAATTTCATCCTTACATAATCATCAGGTATTTAAGGAGCGTAGCTCCATCCCTAGAGAAAGAGTATAAAGAACTCATATGCATCATGCTTTGATTTTTGAATATTGAGGCTCTTCTAAGATCCCTAAACATCATATCCCGCTTTTAAAGCTCTATGTTTTGATATGGATTGTTCTCGATTATGTGCTTTATTTCATGCCTTAATGTATGTTTTCTGATGCATGTGTGATCTATAGGGATGATTATACTGGTCGAATGGTAAAATGAATAAATCCTAATCCAGTATATTCGTTTAAAAAAGACAAAAAAATTTGATGGCTTATACTACTAGGCATAATGAAATAATTCTCTATATAGTATAAGTAGCTTATTGTATCTCAGCATGAATTCAAATCGATAGGGGGAGCATCCAAAATTAAATCCTATTCTGTTATGTTCTCCAACAACTTCAGCTTAGATCTGGCTTGAACTCTTTGTGACATGCGCTTAATTATTAGGATTTTATTGAATATTTTAAAATGAAAATATATTGATTTGGCACAAGTTGTTTGTGTTTGCCAGTGATCCTACATTTAAATTGTCTTAAATTTTTAGGAACTATATGGTTGTCATATTCTAGTTATCTTATGAAATTATGTCTAAATGCTAAACCAGAATATTGATGCTTGCTTGTGCCTTATTTTAAAAGATCTCTTTTTAGCAAGCAAACCCCAGTACCTCTTTGCAAACATCGTAGGGGGAATATATATTTATTATATACATATATGTTTTTAAAACTGCATAACTAGTTTAACAACTTCACATAAAAATACATGTAAACTAGTTAGACTGTTTTATGCTCAAACCTTCTATTTGGTAGCATATGTCGTGTACTTTTAACTCAAATTTTCCACAGGTCTTATGATATGTTTCAATTATAATGGTTTGTGTATGCTTATGGTCTAACCTTGTTTTCATGTCATTTAAATAATTTAAATGGCCAGTTATATAGTTTGTGTGATCAAATTGCTATACTTCATACTTTGTTATTCATTGTGCATTGTATGATTATATTATCTTTTTAGTTGTTTAAAGTAATAATTATTGATTATACTGGACTGTTTGAGTTGGTAGTTGTGGATAAACTGTTAATCTAAAACTCAAAACAGGTCACTTATGTACAACGTTATTTTGGGAATGCTATATTTTTAAATGGCATGCCGCTGAAATTTTTTTAAATCCTCCCAATGTATCTTTTGTATCTAAATGATATTCTGTGCCTTGATGCTATAATTGTTAGCCTTTTTTGCTATTGCCAAAAGGGGGAGAAGAGTAAAACTAGGTACATTGGCAAAACTGCGTACATTGTTCATTGCTAAATTCAAATTTAGGTACCCATTAATTTAAATTGCTTTAATTATCTTTATACATAAAGTCAAGGGGAGCATTTCCTAGTTGTACCCACTTTTGCATAAAGTATTTGTCATCATCAAAAAGAGAGAAATTGTTAACCTAATAGGTTACACCTAGTTTTGATCATGACAAATACTCTTGGTACTAATGGTTGTACTAAGGCTTGCATGCAGGTTCACCCTACGCATGTACTCAAATTGAAAGACATATCATGATGGCATGCAGTGTTCGTGCCGATGAATAAAGAAGTATGTGTTGTATTTGTATTTCTTTTTCATTTTTTTCATTCTAGGATGTAATATTATTATGAACTGTACACTCCTATGACTTGTAATAATTTGCATCATGCATGATAGGTAGGTATGCTCAAATAGACCCTAGTTGGACATTAGGTACCTACACTTAGTGCTTATAGTCCCCATCACCACTTATCATATCAGGGGAGTTAAATGAAGCAAAAATTTGGACTTCATTGAAAATCTTGAGAGAGCTCGGGTGACCGAACCTATGGCGTTTTAAACACCTCAGGTGACTGAACCCTGGATAGGTCAACTTGTTGACTTTCTATTCAGGCGACCAAACCAATTTAAACGTATCTTCCTCGGTCATCCAAACCCATGTCAGAACACTTTTCACCAACCCGAGCGCTCGAACCTTCGTGTTCAAAAAGCCCTTAGGCGACCAAACTTGTATCCGGGCGCCCGAAACGTGGACAGAAACGTTCTATCATTTGTTCGCCAACCGACTCTGATTTCAAGCACCCGAACCTTTAAAAAAGAGATTTTTTGAGTGAGTCTATTCGGGCACTCGAACCCAAGGCCGAGCACCCGAATCTCGCGGGGTAAATAAATTTTTACCAAAAAATTAAAAGGGGTAAATTGGGTTAATTTTTTTAAACTTATTTTAAACTTTTCTAATTATCCCTATTGAGTCCCCAATGGTTAAAAATTCCTCCTTGCCTATATATATATATATATATATATATATATATATATATATATATATATGATCATTTGTAATAATTAAAAAAGGATTAGCAAATTGAGTAGAGCCAAAATTTTCTCAAATTCAAAAATCCCTTTTTAGCCTATACTACTCCCAAACACTCCAAAACTTCATTTTCCTTGATCTTTTAAGTGTTGTGAGTATTTCAAAAGTGATTGTGCTTAATCTTCCTAGCTAGTACTTTCATTTGTTATATTGTTTGGTTGATTTTATTTGAGAGTATAGCATTAAGTTTTTCCACCGATTTTATTTAATAAATCTTAAGTGGGAAAACTTAGAAGGTTGTGGTTCTTACATTGTCATTGCAAGACACCTAAGCCTATATTTTTGTGTGCAAAAATCATTTTCAAAGCTTGCATTCAAACTCCTTGTGCTTAGTATATTGAGAACATATTGTTGAGTTTGCTTGAATCAACTTGCTAGCATATTTGAATCCTTGATATGATATTGTGAGATTCAAATATTGTGTTTCAAATTATGTTTAGATATATACTCTTGATCTAGATTGATTATCTATACCTATTTGAGTGTTTAGCACACATTTGAGCATTGAGCATATTTACATATCATACGTACTTGCAATATTGCTTGAGCTATAGTGGTGTACATATCTGCTTGTGAAGAAGCATATTTCCATGTACAAAAATTTCATATCATTTGTTGTATTCTAGGCATGGATCTAAAGAGGGAGACTAGCCCTGTGGAATAGTTCCGGATTGGCTTAGACCCGGTTAGGAAAGCTAGGTGCGCCACCCTGGTAAGGTGTGTTGTATTAGGTGCCACTACACCAGTCTAAGTGAGCCGTAGTGGAATCCTTGTGCTAGTGTAGCCAAGGCGGGGACGTAGGCAATTTGGCCGAACCTCGATAACATAATGCATGTATTATTTATTTTTCCACACTTTACTTTTACTGCACATGTATGTTACTCTGTGAATGCTGCGCATGATTTTATTTCCACACATTTTATTTATCTACACAGTTGGAATTACATAGAAAGACCCTAAGTTTTGAAATACTGCTAACATCTGGTTTAACCTAAGAATAAGTTTTAAAATTTCAATTCACCCCCCCTCTTTGGAATACACCAAAGCTAACAAATACGAATGAGAGTATTAAGCAATTTGAAATGGAGTAATAGCACAATAAGAAGTCTCACAATACTTTGGATGATCAAAGAAAAGAGTGTATGGGAGTAATTGAAGAAGCATTGGCAAAATAGGCTTTTTAAATTTGAGAGGATTTTTCGCTAATGATCTTTCTAATCTCTTGCTAGTTTTCACAAATAAGCCCCTATAAATAGAAGTGGGTCAAATTATGACCGTTGGGGACACTAAGGTAATTCTTAATATTGTTTTAAAACCATTTAGAAATATTAACCTTGTTTAATCGTGCTTAACCATGGTAAAAATTAAAACAACCCAAGAGTTTTAGGTGGCTGATCCATGGTTCGGTCGCCCGAATAGACTCAGTCAAAAAAGTTATTTTTGAAGGCTCGGGTGCCCAAGTCAAGGTTCAATTAGCTGAACCAAGGTGATTTCCAAAAGATCCGCAATTCGGTCACCTGATTCATAGTTCGGTTTACTGAACTCATGTGTTCGGTCGCTTGAGGCTATTTTGAACGTATAAGTTTGAGCTGCCGAGTTGGTGGGAAAAGTGGAAGTCAAGGTTCAGTTGCCCGTGGACGATGCGTTCAAAATGGTTCGGTTATCTAAAACCAAAGTCAACATTTTGACTCATCAAATGTTCGGTCACTCGAGGTGTTTTGAACACCAGGGGTTCAGTTGCCTGAAACCTCACAGTTTGCCCTTTATGTTCATTTTCACTTCAATTAATTCCCCTTATATGTTAATTGATTTTGGGGACATCTTATGTGCTTGTGCATGGACTTAAGGTCTTTCTAAGGCCTTTTGAATCTATTTAACTTAGCCTAAAAAACCTAGCGTCGGTCGACCTAATCGCTAAGGTCAATCTGGTCTTGAGCTTATAAGTTTCTACATGCATGATGCACATAAATTATTATAGACCAATCCTACTTTACTATTACAGATCCAAATAAAAAATGATATGAATTACAACACAAAATAAATCTTCTAGGTCTTTAGTCTTCACGTGTCATCAAATGATCTTACTAATATGAGCCTGCACACAAACTTGACAGACATCAAATACCTTATATTTGTCATTATCAAAAATGAGATAGGACTCAAAAAGTCAACATATATATTATTTATCTTTTAATAAGTTTATTTTCATTATTATTTCAATTGAACTTGGTTAAGGATATTTTGGAAGCACTTATAAATTACTTTTGTACTTATTTGAAAAAAAAATTTCTAAAAATAGTTTAGTATTATTTATCATAAATATTTTTTTAGATAAGTACTTTTTAGTGGAAAAGTTTAGGGAAAAGAAGAGGGACTTGCATATGATATTTATTGACCTTGAGAAAACATATGATAGGATACCTAGGGAAGTTCTATGGTGGGTTTTAGAAAAAAAGGGTGTATGTTGTAGGTATACCGATGTCATTAAGGATATGCACGATGGAGTAATGACTAGTGTAAGGACTATAGAAGGAGAAACTAGAGAATTTCCAATTATCATAGGTGGACATCAAGGATCTACTTTGAGTTCTTATCTTTTTGCTTTAGTGAAGGACCAATTGACTAAGAGTATTCAAAAGGAGGTTCCATGATGTATGTTGTTTGCAGATGATATTGTATTATTTGACGAAATTAGGGACGGAGTAGAGGCTGAGTTAGAATTATGGAGAGAAGCTTTGGAATTTAGAGGCTTTAGGATAAGTAGAAATAAAACAAAATATATGAAATGTAATTTTAGTAATGATAGGAGGAATATTGAAGACAAAGTTAAACTTGATGATGAAGAAATAAATAGCACTTGTAGATTTCGATACCTTGGATCTATTATGCAAGCTGAAGGAGAAATTAAAGATGATGTAATGCATAGAGTTAAAGCAGGTTGGGTAAAATGGAGAAGTTCTTCAAGTGTGCTATGTGATCATAGAATACCCTTAAAATAGAAAGGGAAGTTTTATAAGATGGCTATAAGACCAGTTATGCTATATGGATCGGAATGTTGGGCAACGGAGAAACATAATATCCAATAAATAAAAGTTACCGAGATGAGAATGCTTAGATGGATAAGTGGTATAACATTGAAAAACAAATTAAGGAATGAACATATTCGTGGTAAGTTAGGTGTTGCTTCTTTAGAAGATAAGATAAAGGAGAGACGACTCAGATGGTATGTGTAGTGATCCTAAAAAAAATTAAAATAAATAAATAAATAAATAATTATTAATTAAATAATATATTAATATATTAATATAATATTGTAATATAATAGATTACATATATTTATAATATTAATATAATATGATAATAGTTATAGTATGTTGGAATTGGTGTGATCCCAAGAGAGGGGTGAATTGGACATTTAAAATTTTTTGGCTAATTTAAAACATTTCGCTGATTCACCACACTTCATATCCCATTCATCATATATAAGTGTATGTAAAATGAGTTTAATAATGAAAGCAAGCATACACATGTGCAATATATTATTTAAATCAAATGTGTGTATGCAAATAATTTTGACATTAAATAAACATTCATACACATATTGAAATTAAAGTGCAGGAATTTACATAAGATAGAGAGAACGACACCAGATTTGTTATTGAGGTTCGGTCAAACCAGCCTACGTCCTCGCCTTGGGCATACCCCCAAGGATTCCACTATACTTGCTCACTTAACCAAGAGGAACAAAAGCATTTTACATCCTCTCCTTACGGGGCGAGGAAAACTCCAGTTCAATTTTTAGGCTGAACCAAATCGGTCTCACTTACGGGGCTAAGACTACCTAGTTCAATTCCGAACTGAACCAAACTGATCTCATTTACGGGGCTGAAACTCCCCAGTTCAATTGACGGGCTGAACCCAACCAGTACATGAAAAACATTTTTGTACATGAAAATACTTATGAAAATACAAGCTAAGATGTACACATTTAAACTCAAATAAATGCACTCTAATATGATATGCAATAATGCTCAGTAAAGTAAGAGTGCTTATCTAAATAATATTTGCACAAATGAAATATATATAAAAAATGAGTATTATCGTTCTCCTATAAACATTTTTGCAAATAAATAATATTTGGAGAATCTAGGAAGTTAAGCTCAAAAGTATTTGTGCAATAAATAATTTTTCTCCTAAAAATATTTACCAAAGAAATAACTGGGAGAAAACCTAAGCAATACTCTTAAAAATACTTTTTAGAGATAAAAGCTATGTGAGAGTAAAAGCAATTAAAATGCCCTAAATAAATTACTCTCCTAAAAAAATAATTTTGAAGTAAATGCATGAAAGAGAGTTGGAGAAACTTGTATAAAATATTTGGCCCAAAAAGAGTGATTTAAACAATAAAAAATATTTTGGGAGAACTTTGATTTACAATGGATTAGAGAGAAAATTTGAGTTAATCAAAGTTTCTAATTTGGAGTTATGAGGGGGTATTTATAGATTTTCTGAAAATTTTGACCGTTGGGGACACGCTCTATATTTTGCAAAAGATTAATTAAATTTTAATGATGTTTTAACACTTTTAAAAAATTCCAACCCGAGAGCTTTGGTCGACCGTGGAGCCAAACACGATCAACTAAGGAATTTTTTAAACTATAGGTTTGGTCGACCAGACTTGAAGCGATTTCCAAACCTTCGAGGTTCGGTCAACCAGATCATTATGAAGTGCGAGGTTCGGTCGACTGGGAGGTTGGCATTTCCCACGTGGGGGTTCAGTCGACTAGGGCGTTGCCCATATAATTCTAGTCAATTGATCGGGAGGTCAACTTATTAACCGGAGGAGGTTCAGTCGACTAGGTCTTGCCTGTATATATATGATCGGTTGATCGAGAGGTCAACCTATTGACCTGGTGGGAGGTTGGTCGACCGAACATGCCATCCTTGGGCATTTCAATCCTAATCCACTTATAATGTTGTCTTTATACATATGATGATTAATTTTAAGTCAATATGGAACATTTTCATGCATAATAGTGTGTGTTAAATAAATGGACCTGTTCATATGCTAAATATACACATAAGAAACATATGCTTTGTCAGCATCAAAATAGGGATCGGATTCAAAAAGTCAACAAAGTATATAAAAGTTACCTGAAGGAATTCAATCCATCAGGAAGAAGCTAAAGAGAATTTGATTCTCTCTCTCCAACTTTCGGGCGCTCTCCAGTAGTCACGCTCTCCTCCGTCTTCCTCTTCTCTCTCCTCATTTTTCTAGCAAATATACGGCCGATAGGAAAACGGAAGATACCGTTGGGTTCCTATCTCTGCCACCGACATTTCTATCGGAGCGAATTTGTCATAGGAGCGGTATAGGCACCACTCTTGGGGAAAGGTATACTCCATCTCTTTTCTCAATTTCTCCTTAAATCTTCAGCTAAATCGATGTTCGGGCACCACCACAGGGTCCTACTGTCAATCATCCTCATTTTGGCCAGAGCAAATTTTCAATTTGGGAGTTCTAGACACCACTCCAAAGTGAGAGTGAGATTTAGGGAATTAAGAAAATTTGTTATTTTTGGGAGTTTAATTGTTATTTGAAATTTATGGGTTTAAGAAATGTTAAAATAGTATTTTATTTAGGGTTGATTTGATTAAATTAGGGTTATTGGATCAAGGTTTGGGTGAGCACCGCAGACATCGTTTTAGGGTCCTTGTTAGTGTAGTTCAAGAAACCAAGTAAGCGATAAATATTAAATCAGGATTTTTGAGAAAATAACTCATGAAAAATGGAAATATTATGTATATATGTATATGATTTTCATATGGATTCTGAAATGCCAACCATTTGAATTGTAAATTTTTGAGCCTAGGGTTGTGGTATTAGATATTATTTGGGAAAATGGAAAGTTAAAATGACAATTTTTCTTGTTAATTGTGTAAGAAATTAAATGTATATTTTTAGTATATGAACAATGATTATGGGTTGGCTTATTTTCAGTGAACGTATGAAATATGTTGCTAAATTTTGTGGTATGTATAAAATGAAGTTTTATATTAAACTATGATATATGTATGAGGGGCTGGAAATATTGGAAATATATTGGGAATTAAAAGGTGATATGAATTATTTTGCATGTGTTTGGTAATGTTAAATTACAATGTATGGTTTGAGAACTCCGGTGGACCAGGACAAGGGCACAATACCGTTGCGGATATGTATAGACCACTAATGCACCCACATGTCTTAGAGTGTGGAGACAGGATGGTCGATTATGATGGGGAAAGGTAGTGTCCCCTTGGAGTCTAGACCAGTATCGGAATAGCCAATCGTACCTGCAGACTGTAGAATGTGATTGATTTAACTTTGGAAGGCCAACCAGGGTTAAGTCTAGCCTTTGAGCCACACAACCTATCATAGGGTGGAAGCATGATTAGAATTTATCGCCAATATAAAGGGTTCTAAACGCATAATTATAAGTTTAACCATGGATAATATGGGAACAATGGATATGGAAATGGTAGTTATGGAAACAATGGATATAAGAACAGCAGACGAAAAATGGCATGAAAATAGAATATGTGAAAAAAGACATGAATATAGAAAGAGATGTTGAATATGTGACACATGAATATAGAATATGAATGTGAATGTAATGAATGATAGAGAGAAAACAACATAAAGAGTAATGTAGTAAAGTTTTATCAGTATTAAATATAGTTGTATTACATGTATTTGGGGCGGGGTATACTCTTCGCCCAAGGGCTTGTTGAGAAAGGCGAGTGCCTTGATAGGTATTAGATGTAGCCATATTGGGTTGCATAGCGTGTTAGGGCGAACGGAAGCTATTTGTATGGGCAAGTAATCTTCCCTATTCTCGGGAACTACTAGTAAACCTTAGTGTGAATGTGCGAGTATGAGATAAACTAACCACCTGAGGGCTTACTAAGTAAGGTAAGTGCCCTGATATGCTTCAATTGTGACCATAGGTTACTTAAGGTATTAGAGTAGAGGGGTGCTACTTGTGTGGGCAGGTAATTACCCCTATCCTTGGGAACTCTCGTTGGTAAAATACTTTACATGTGTTTGAGTAGGAACAAAGAATGATTTCATAATTGTGGTTTCACTTGAAAATGTTGAATATATATGTTGTACTTAAACCTCATGATTGTCACACACTGATTTAATGTATTCCATCCTTACTGAGATGTGTCTCACCTGATGGTTGAACTTTACCTTTTTCAGGACCTTCGTGTGATCGAGCTTAGTAAACTCAGGTTGTTGTAACATTTTTGAAAGAAATAGAGGGTATAAACTTTGGTTATAATTTTTGGGGTTTGTAATATATTTATGTTATCAAAGTTGTGAATATTTGTGAATACTTGATGTTGGTATATACTTTTGAGATTGTATAGATGTAGAAACTCTGGTATATTATTGAGGAGTTGTTACATTTTGATATCAGAGCATTAGGTTTTAGGATCCTGCAGACTCAAGGATGATCAAAACCAAAGTGTGGGAATAGGTGATAATGAGGATAGGAAATGGGTAGGTTAGGTTTTGATAAGTATATGATTGTGTTTTGTAACCAAGAGGCGCAAGTACGTTGACGATTTCCTGTGATTTTTCTGAAGTAGTCGAAGACCTCAAAAAAGCCATGGTAAACCTTAGATAATTTTGTTTCTGAGTTGTGAGACTGGTCCTAAATTAAAAAGTTGGGTGTATATTGGGATTTAAATTAATGATTATGTTGAGTAGCTTATGATAATGGAAGTACTTGACTACACAGACGAGCAGAAGGCCTGTTATGTTGCTTTTAAGATGACTGGAGATGCGAAACGTTGATGGCTTTTTGTGAAGCTACTGGAGGAATAGAGATTAGTAAAGATAGCTTTAACATGGGATCGATTCAAGGAGCTATTCTTTGACTGGTACTTCCCCTTGTCCACCAGAGAGGAAAGGATTGAGGAATTCACTAACCTGACACAGGGGAGTATGACTGTTGGGGAATATGCAACTAACTTTGTTGAACTATCGCATTTTGCTTCGTTCCTGATCCTAAACGAAGCGAGAAAGGCCAAAAAGTTTTAAAAAAGCCTGAGACGAAGGGTTTATGAGCTTGTAGTAGGGTTCTAGGTCTAGAACTTCTCTGACTTGGTGGATAAGGTTTCAGTGCTAGAGAAGAGCATTCAGGGCGGTATAGAGCTGACAGAGTAGATGAAGGGATCTACAACTTCCAATTTTCAAACTGAAGGTAGTTAGGGATCGTTGAGGAGAGAGAAGGATTTTGTGGACCCGAGGTAGGAGACGGAAGATTGGGGTTATTCTAACTTTCAGGATAATCTATCTTACTCTTTATGTTAGAAATGTAATAAGAGGTATAGGGGTGAATGCTAGATTGAGACTCTTAACTGCTATAGGTGCCGTAAATCGGGACACATTGGGAGGAACTGTCATGAACTATTACCTATTGCACCTGTATCAAACCAAATCCGAGGAAACCAACATGTACCCCGAGGTGGAGGTGGTTTAGCACAAGTGTACTTGATGATCCCAATTGAGGCAGATATTGCCAAGGGCGCAGGTACGAGTTTATATTTAAGATAAATAATGATTTTATTTAATTGTAAATGATGTAAAAGTGTATATGAAGCTATATATACTGAATTGTATGAGATATAATAAGTTAGAAATTTGTAGAAATGTGGAAATGAATGATTAGCAAAATTTTGAGGACAAAATTCTTTTAAGAAGAGGAGAATGTAGTGATCCTAAAAAAAAAAATTAATTAAAATAAATTAAATAAATACATAAACAATTATTAATTAAATAATATAATATAATATAATATAATATAATATAATATAATAGATTATATATATATATATTAATATAGTATGATAATAGTTAAAGTATATAAAAGTTACTTGAAGGAATTCAAACTAGAGAGAATTTGTTTCTCTCTCTCCAACATTTAGGCGCTCTCCAGCTCTCACACTCTCTTCCGTCTTCATCCTCTCTCTCTCTCTCTCCTCATTTTCTTAGCAAATATTCAATCGATCGGAAAACGGAAGATACCGTTGGGTTCCTATCTCCGCCACCAATATTTTTATCGAAGCGGATTTATCGCAGGAGCGGCGTAGACACCACTCTTGAGAAAAGGTATACTCTCTCTCTTTTCTCAATTTCTCTTTAAATTTTCAACTAAATCAATTATCATGCACCACCACGAGGTCCTAGTCTCGATCGTCATCATTTTTGGTCGGAACAAATTTTCAATTTTGGGGTCCTATGCACCACTCCAAAGCAAGAGTGAGATTAAGGGAATTAAGAAAATTTGTTATTTTTGGGAGTTTAATTATAATTTGAAATTTATGGGCCTAGGAAATGTTAAAATAGTACTTTATTTAAGGTTGATTTGATTAAATTAGGGTTATTGGATATGGGTTCGGGTGAGCGCCGCAGGCATCGTTTTGGGGTCCCTACTGGCGTAGTTCAAGAAACCAAGTAAGGGGAATATATTAAATCAAAATTTTTGACGAAATAACTAGTGAAAAATGGAAATATTATGTATATATGTATATGATTTTCATGTGGGTTCTGAAAATGCCAACCGTTTGAATTGTAATTTTCTGAGCCTAAGGCTGTGATATTAGATATTATTTGTGAAAATGGAAAGTTAAAATGACAGATTTTCTCATTAATTGTGTAAGAAATTAAAATTATAATTTCAGTATATGAACAATGATTATGGGTTGGCTTATTTTCAGTGAACGTATGAAATATGTTGCTAAATTGTGTGGTATGTATAAAATGAAGTTTTTGTGTTAAACTATGATATATGTATGAGATGTTGGAAATACTAGAAATATATTGAGAATTAAAAGGTGATATGAATTATTTTGCATGTGTTTCATAATGTTAAATTACAATGTATGGTTTGAGAACTCCGGTAGACTAGGACAAGGGCACAATACTGTTGTGGTTATGTATGGGGCACTAGTGCACCCACACGTCTTAAATAAAGTGTGGAGACGGGATGGTCGATTGTGCTGGGGAAGGGTAGTGTCCCCCTGGAGTCTAGACTAGTGTGGGAACAACCAATTGTACCTACAGACTGTAGAATGTGGTTGATTTAACACTGGATGGCCAAATAGGGTTAAATCTAGCCTTCGGGCCGCACAACCCATCATGAGGTGAAAGCGTGATTAGGATTTATCATAAATATAAAGGGTTCTAAATGCATAGTTGTAAGTTTATCCATGGATAATATGGGAACAATGGATATGGAAATGGTAGTTATGGAAACAATGGATATAAGAACAGCATATGGAAATGGCATGAAAACAGAATATGTGAAAATAGACATGAATATAGAAAGAGATGATGAATATGTGACACATGAACATAGAATATGAATGTGAATGTAACAAATGACACAGAGAGAACAACATAAAGAGTAATGTAGTAGAGTATTATCAGTATTAAATATAGTTGTATTACATGTATTTGGGGCGGGGTATACTCTTCGCCCGAGGGCTTGCTAAGAAAGGTGAGTGCCCTGATAGGTATTAGATATAGCCATATTGGGTTGCATAATGTGTTAGGGCGGAGGAAAGTTACTTATATGAGCGAGTAATCTTCCCTATTCTCAGGAACTTCTGCTAGTAAACCTTTGTGTGAATGTGTGAGTACGGGATAAACTAACCACCTAAGGGCTTACTAAGTAAGGTAAGTGCCCTGATAAGCTTCAGTGCTGACCGTAGGCTACTTAAGGTATTAGAGAAGAGGGGTGAAAACAAAGGTGTAGTCCTAGAGGGGGGGGGTGAATTGAGTTTTAATTTTTTTTTTAATTCCTTTAATGAAAACTTAACCTTTTATTGATAATGCACAACAACTTAATTCTTTTATTCAATCCACAACCACACAAACATTCAATCAAACAAATTAACCAAGCCAATCGATCATAAAACATTCAATCAAGATATACTTTTCAACTTAATGGAAATTCTCAGCTTTTTCAACTTGTGTGCAGCCCTGTTTATATAAATTTGAATCAAGCCCTGTATATATGAAATTTGTCTCTCAATTTGATATCCAATACAACCTCCAATCACTCTTTCCAAATACTTAGACCGTAAATAAACTTTAAGTTAAAGAGTCTTGGGGTATTGAATCAATCAACATACTACTTTACAGTTTTCGCAAAAGATTAATCAACCAACGTACTCCCTTTCGATTTCCAATCCCAAAAACAAATTAAGCTTAAGTTTATTTAATATCTAATCTACGTATTCTATATGATTTAGATATTTAAAACATCCACGCAGTTTTATACGGGCTGAAAATAAAGAGAGTAAGAGAGAGTGAGACCACGGTTTTTACGAGGTTCAGCTTGTACCTAGCCTACGTCCTCGCCTTTGGCAAACCACCAAAGGATTCCAATAAATCAGTTCCGTTGCCAGTCGGAACAACACCGTTTACGCACTCCTTTAGTATGCTAGAGCCTGCCTCTCCAAGTGATATCCCCTCACTCGGTCACTCCTTCAATTAGGTTAGAGCCCGCATCTCTAAGCGATATCCCCGTGCTTAGCCAATGATACAAATAACCTTGAACCGTCAATATCTACAAGATACAAATCAAATAGATATACAAAGAATGCTCTCAAATAAAGCTGATTAGTACAACAATTCAGCACTATAATATACTTCAAAGTAAATAACAATATGAAATTTAACTTGAAGCTCAAGGGAGTATATCACCGATTAATTCTTTCAATGATTGAAAGATTTAGAATTTGTAGCACAAGATTGGTGATTGAATGTTAGCAATACTCAGTTGAATTCGTGCACAAGATATGAGCAAGAGAGTCTTTCAATAATGAGAGCAGTTAAGAGAGTTTGATAGCTGAATTTAATTCGTGGTAATTAAATCAATTTAACTTGGGTGTATTTATAGATGTAGAAAAGTATCTAACTTATTCCCCAAGTTTACTTGGAGTAGGGTCCAAGATTTAAATAAGTTTGAGTCTCAAATAATTGAATATTTCAAAATATGTCCATTACGCATTTTAATTATTCCGCGTGATAGTTGATTGTGAGGTCTCTGTCAGTCACATATCAGTGTATTACACATATAAAATACACATGCAGTAGGGTGGCAGTTGCCTGTCAACATGGGGTTAGGAGCCTGTCACTGAATAACTGAGTTTTTAAAGATGAGTAGAAGGGTGACAGTTGACTGTCAAAACTCAGTCAGTCGTCTCAAATTTCACTGGCAGTCACCTGTCAAGTCCTAGACAATTGACTGTCATGTTTCTGTCTATACATTTACAACTCTTTAAAATGGTAGTATACTGACCACGTGTAGTTAGTCGCCTATCTAGCAATTTTTTCTTGTTTTAAAATATTTTTATTCTCTCTCTTCTTTGCTTATTCAATCTTGGAATATCATTTTTTTTTTCTTTGAAAAATATGTTCCAAGACTTAAAAACAAGGTTTCTAGGTCTCTTTGCCTAATGAGTTTCATGCATCCATATTGAAATTATTTGAAGTACTTACATGAAATTTCCTATAGACTCTTTCAAATTTTCAATTCTTGAATTCCTTGAGGTTTTATATTTGCTTCATCTTTCCTTGAACTTTCATCAAGTTCTCTTTAGTCCTCATGCTCTCATAATCTTCAAGCTTTATCTTTGAATCCATGCTTTAAACTTCATAGATCATCCTTCTTTGAAATATAAGCTTTTATGAATCCTTCTGAACACTTGACCTTGCATTCATCATTGACTCCTGAAATGACATCACTTAACTAAATATGCTAGGTTTCACTTATTTGTTAGTATCAAAATAGGATATTAAGTCTTATAAGGCCAACAAGGGGTGCTACTTGTATGGACGAGTGATCACCCCTATCCTTGGGAACTCTCGTTAGTAAAATACCTTACATGTGTTTGAGTAGGAACAGAGAATGATTTCATAATTGTGGTTTCACTTGAAAATATTGAATATATATATATATATATATATATATATATATGTCGTACTTAAACCTCATGATTGTCACACACTGATTTAATGTATTTTATCTTTATTGAAATGTGTCTCACCCAATGGTTGAACTTTATCTTTTTTGGGACCTTTGTGTGATCGAGTTTAGTAACCTCAAGTTGTTGTAACATTTTTGAAAGAAAGAGAGGGTATAAACTTTGGTTATAATTTTTGGGGTTTGTAATATATTTATGTTTTCAGAGTTGTGAATATTTGTGAATAGTAGATGTTGGTATATACTTTTGAGGTTGTATAGATGTAGAAATTCTGGTATATTATTGAGGAGTTGTTATTATTTCCGCTGTGTAATTGATATAGAGCCAGGTACAGGTAATAGAATACATGGCACTCGGGCCCCACTTGGCAAGTTTGGGGTGTCACGAGGTGATATCAGAGGTGTTTTTCAAATAACACTCTAGACCCTAGTTTCGGGTTCGGGGTGTTACATTTTGATATTAGAGCATTAGGTTTTGGGATTTTGCAGACTCAAGGATGTTGAATACTAGAGTGCGGAATAGGTGACAATGAGGATAGGAAATGGGTAGGCTAGGTGTTGAGAAGTATAGGATTGTGTTTTGTAGCTTGGAAGCGAAAATATGTTGAAAATTTCCTGTGATTTTTCTGAAGTAGTCGACGACCTCAGAAAAGCCATGGTAAACCTTAGATGATTTTGTTTCTGAGCTGTGAAACTTGTCCTAAATTAAAATGTTGGGTGTATATTGGGATTTAGATTAATGATTGTGTTGAGTAGGTTATGATAATGGAAGTACTCAGCTGCACGGATGAGCAGAGGTCTGTTATGCCGCTTTTAAGATGATTGGAGATGTGAAACGTTGGTGGCTTTCTATGAAGCTACTAGAGGAATAGAGGTTAGTAAAGATAGGTCTGACTTGGGATTGATTCAAGGAGCTATTCTTTGACCGGTACTTCCTCTTGTCCACCAAAGAGGAAGAATTCACTAACCTGACATAAGGGAGTATGATTGTTGGGGAATATGCGGCTAAGTTCATTGAACTATCACGTTTTGTTCGTTCTTGATCCTAAACGAAGCGAGAAAGGCTAAAAAGGTTTGGAAAAAGCTTGAGATGAAGGGTTTATGAGCTTATAGTAGGGTTCCACGTCCAGAACTTCTCTAACTTGGTGGATAAGACTTTGGTGCTAGAGAAGAGCATTCAAGGCGGTACAGAGCTGACAAAGCAGAGGAAGGGACCTGCACCTTCTAGTTTTCAAGCTGAGGGTGGTCGGGAATTGTGGAAGAGAGACAAGGATGCGGGGTTAGGATAATCTGTATTACTCTTAATGTCAGAAATGTAATAAGAGTTATAGGGGTGAATGCTGGATCGGGACTCCTAACTGCTATAGGTGTGGTAAACCGGGGCACATTAGGAGGAACTATCTTGAACTGTTGCCTATTGCACCTATATCAAACCATATTTGGGGAAACCAGCAAGTACCCCAAGGTGGAGGTGGTCCAGGACGAGTGTACTTGATGATCCCAATTGAGGCAGATATTGCCAGGGGCGCAGGTACGAGTTTATATTTAAGATAAATAATGATTTTATTTAATTGTAGATGATGTAGAAGTTTATATAAAGTCATATGTACTTAATTGTATGAGATATAATAAGTTAGAAAATTGTAGAAATGTAGAAATGAATGATTAGCAAAATTTCAAGGACAAAATTCTTTTAAGGAGGGGAGAATATAGTGATCCTAAAAAAAAAAAAATAAGTAAATAAATAATTATTAATTAAATAATATAATATAATATAATAGATTATATATATATATATAATATTAATATAATATGATAATAGTTAAAGTATATAAAAGTTATATCCTTCAGGAAGAAGCCAGAGAGAATTTGTTTCTCTCTCTCCAACTTTCAGGCGCTCTGCAGCTCTCATGCTCTCCTCCATCTTCCTCCTTTCTCTCCTCATTTTCTCGGCAAATATTCTGTTGATCGAAAAACGGAAGATACCGTTGGGTTACTATCTCCGCCATCGACATTTCTATCAGAGCAGATTTGTCATAGGAGCGGCGTAGACCCCACTCATGGGAAAAGGTATACTCCCTTTTTTTTTCTTAATTTTTCCTTAAATCTTCAACTAAATTGACGATCGGACACCACCACGAGGTCCTAGTCTCGATCGTTGTCATTTTTGGTCAGAGCAAATTTTCAATTTGGGGGTCCTAAGCACCACTCCAAAACAAGAGTGGGATTTAGGGAATTAAGAAAATTTGTTATTTTCAGGAGTTTAATTATTATTTGAAATCTATGGGTCTAGGAAATGTTAAAATAGTACTTTTTTAGGATTGATTTGATTAAATTAGGGTTATTGGATCAGGGTTCAGGCTAGCGTCGCAGGCATCGTTTTGGGGTCCCTGTTGGCATAGTTCAAGAAACCAGGTAAGGAGAATATATTAAATCGAGATTTTTGAGGAAATAACTAGTGAATAATGGAAATATTATGTATATATGTATATGATTTTCATATGAGTTTTGAAATGCCAACCATTTGAATTGTAATTTTTTAAGCTTAGGGGTTGTGATATTAGATATTATTTGTGAAAATGGAAAGTTAAAATGACAGATTTTCTGGTTAATTGTTTAAGAAATTAAATGTATATTTTCAGTATATGAACAATGATTATAGGTTGGCTTGTTTTCAGTGAACGTATGAAATATGTTGCTAAATTGTGTGGCATGTATAAAATGAAATTTTTGTGTTAAAATATAATATATGTATGCCATGCTAGAAATAATGGAAATATATTGAGAATTAAAAGGTGATATGAATTATTTTGCATGTGTTTGGTAATGTTAAATTACAATATATGGTTTGAGAACTTCGGTGGACCAGGACAAGGGCACAGTACTGTTGCAAATATGTATGGAGCTGTAGTGCACCCACACGTCTTAGATAGAGTGTGGAGATGAGACGGTCGATTGTGTTGAGGAAGGGTAGTGTCCCCCTGGAGTTTAGACCAGTGTGGGAATATCTAATCATACCTACAGACTGTAGAATGTGGTTGATTTAACTTTGGAGGGCCAACTAGGGTTAAGTCTAGCCTTCGAACAGCACGAACCGTCATGGGGCAGAAGCATGATTAGGATTTATCACTGGTATAAAGGGTTCTAAAATCATAATTGTAAGTTTAACCATGGATAATATAAGAATAATGGATATGGAAATGGCAATTATGGAAACAATGGATATAAGGACAGCAGACGGAAATGGCATGAAAATAGAATATGTGAAAGTAGACATTAATATAGAAAGAGATGATGAATATGTGACACATGAATATAGAATATAAATGTGAATGTAATGAATGACACAGAGAGAACAACATAAAGAGTAATGTAATAAAGTATTATTAGTATTAAATATAGTAGTATTACATGTAGTTGGGGCGGGGTATACTCTTCGCTCATGGGCTTACTGAGAAAGGCGAGTGCCCTGATAGGTATTAGATATAGCCATATTGGGCTGCATAGCGTGTTAGGGCGGAGGGAAGCTACTTGTATGGACGGGTAATCTTCCCTATACTTGGGAACTTTTGCCAGTAAACCTTTGTGTGAATGTGTGAGTGAGATAAACTAACCACCTGAGGGCTTACTGAGTAAGGTAAGTGCCCTGATATGTTTCAGTTGTGACTGTATGTTGCTTAAGGTATAAGAGCAGATGGGTACTGCTTGTATGAGCGGGTAATCACCTCTATCATTGGGAATTCTCGTATGTAAAATATCTTGCATGTGTTTGAGTAGGAATAGAGAATGATTTCATAATTGTGGTTTCACTTGAAAATATTGAATATATATATATATATATATATATATATATATGTTGTACTTAAACCTCATGATTGTCACATACTGATTTAATGTATTCCATCCTTACTAAGATGTGTCTTACCCGATTGTTGAATTTTATCTTTTTCAAGGCCTTCGCATGATCGAGCTTAGTAAGCTCGGGGCACGTATAGCATTTTTGAAAGAAAGAGAGTGTATAAACTTTGGTTATAATTTTTGAGGTTTGTGATATATTTATGTTTTCAGAGTTGTGAATATTTGTGAATACTAGATGTTGGTATATACTTTTGAGGTTGTATAGATGTAGAAACTTTGGTATATTATTGAGGAGTTGTTATTATTTCCTCTGTGTAACTAATATAGAATTAGGTACAAGTAATAGAACACGTGGCACCTGGGCCCCACTTGGCAGGTTCGGGGCGTCATGAGATGGTATCAGAGGTGTTTTTCAAATAACAGTCCGGACCCTAGTTTCGGGTTTAGGGCGTTACAGTATGAACACTTGCAACGTAGGCCACATAGTACACTTGTGAGGAAAAGTGACTTAATTATTGTGGGGGCAGTATAAAGGGTAAGAGTAGATTTAAAATAATTTGGGAGGAGATAGTGAGTAAGAATTTAATATCCTTGAATCTATCAAAAGAAATGGTCCATGTTCGCATAAATTGACGAAAAATGATTAATATAATCGATCCCATTTAGTAAAACTAAGGTTTGGTTTTATTGTTGTAAGTACTTTTTAGAAAATTATTTTTTAAAAAAGTACTATATTTTAAATTGAGTACTTCTTTTCGTGTAAATTAAATATTGTATATTGATATAAATAATTACAAAAAATTATTTTTTAGAAATATATTTTTTTAAGAGGTTCCAGCTTGGTGATTATTGCCAATAGGCCCAGTACGACTTTGGTGACCCTGGAAATTCTCTCTCTGCTCGGGAACGCCTCCCTCGGCGTGTAGGTTCAACTCGCCTCACTTTCCCAGGCTGTCCCAATGTATCGTCCCGCGGAGTCCTCAATTTACCGTAAACCCCCCAAGCCCATTGCACCCAATCCCACGAAACCCGCGTCATAAGAACTTTTCCTCAAGGGCATATCAGTACTTGTACCCATCAACGCCATGCCCAGCCCCTTCCAAACACGCACAGGGGCACCGGGGCGGAGCTCGGCCTACCTTCTCCCTCCCCTCACCTCCCTCTGTCTCCAGTTCTCAGATAACCAGATCTGAAAATCCCAATTTATATACAATTATACATTATATCCTGATCTTCTCCCTCTGTTTTTGTTCAAAGATTCGAATCGGTTTGATTCGAACACTGAGATTACCCAATGGGGGATTTCAATCTGGCTCTTGTGATTGTGGCCATAGTGGTGTGTGTTCTGGTCTTCATCTTCAATGTGTACCTTCTAGTGAACTACCAGCACCCGGACGATGTGAACCAGGCGTACTTCCCGAAATTCGTCGTCGTTTTGGGACTCTCCGTTGCCGCTATCTCCATCCTTATGCTCCCCGCTGACGTCGCTAATCGGCAGGCCTGTCGCCACGCGATCTACAACGGTGCGTGTAATTACACACTCCCAATGAAGGATCTCTGGCTCGCTATCTACATTATAGATGCTATGCTGGTGTTCTTTATCATCCCCTTCGCTATGTTCTACTACGAAGGCGACCAGGACAAGTTCGTACACTTACATTGTGTTTGGATGCCGAGAAACTGAGGAAAACAAGAGGCAAATAAAACGCTGAGATTTTTAAAAATTTATTAATTTATTTACATGCGTTTTCTCAGCAACCAACAGGAGCACTAGAGTTTTGGCTATTATAATTATTCAATTTTTCTCCTTGTTTGTTAATGAGACGGCGGCGGTGCTTTTGGTTTGTAGGAGCGTTGGCAAAAGGATCAAAAGTGCTTTCGTGTGGGTGATAACGACTGCAATTGTCTGTGCTCTTGTGCTTGGCATTTTATATGGTAATTTTCTTTTTATGAATTCTGATTTTATAGTGGAAAGTGTGAATGCTTTCTTTCAAGATGTTGATAATTTGCTCAAAGTATTTGGCAAAATATATACATTAACAATCAAAGGCATTGATTTTTTTTTTATTTGCTAATATACAGTGATTGTATTTGCATATATTTTGATCATTTTATTTTTGACATGATCTTCGCAAACATCAACATTATCGTGGTTAGAAATGTTCATTTCATTGCATAATCATGATCATTTGTAAGCCTTTACAATTTTTTTTCCCTGGTTTGGTACCGTTGCAATGCCAAGCCAGTTGCCTGCCATTCAAAATGTTGCTGCAGTTCATTGGATTCTTCATTGTACTTCTACGCTTCTTATCATAACCTGTGTATTATAGCAATTAACAGTGTTCTTACTTCTTAATAATCTTGAGTTCTATCTCAAACCACTGTTATCTCTGGTATTTTCAAAAGAATAAATAATAAAACATGGATCCTAAGTCCATTAGTAGAATTTTTTAGATGCAAATTTATACTGACATATTTCTGGACAACAGGTCAGGAGCCTAGGAGCTGGAATTTGTTATTATCTTTACTAAAATTAACTGATTGGGTGCAAAATGTTCACACTGGGATATCTTAAAGATGTTGGGAAAGGTCTTCATTGATTTAAGTTATCAATAGCAAATTAAACAAGGTCAAATTGGAGTTGGAGTCTTTTTCATTTTTAATTTTTATTTGTACCTCTTTTTTTAAAAGAAAAAAAAAATGCAATTTTGATTTACTTAAGAAAGATCAATTTGGACATGATTACTATATCTGCATTTTTTATTTTATTTTATTGATTTCCATATTCTTAGAACTGGCCAGTCATTTGCCTGTCATCAGTATTAGAACCTGGAGTCTAGGATCATTGCAGAGCTGCAGTCTGTGGAGGTCATTGATTATTTTTAAATCAATTATCTAAAGTTTTAGCTTCATTTTCATATGCTAGTGATTCAAAGGCCAAAAGCAGGATGCATTGAAGTTGTGCATGTGCTTGGTTCCATTGCAAAACCAAGCACATGATAAGTGATTTTTGTCTGTATATGCTTTATTTTCGTGTGTCCATGTCATAATGGATTAGCAGTCTTACTGGCTGGTTTGGTGGATTGAATTTGTTGAATACTTTCACAATTAATGATTTTTTGGACATTTTGTCACACAATTGATATCACACTTTTTGGTGATATCAGTCTCTTTTTGCTTGTGCCTGGTTGGCATCCCTCTTTGTGCCCTTCAATGAATTCTGTATTTAAAGATTGAAAAAAGAAAATGCTTAGTGAATATTGCAGCAGATAACTTTTATAAGTTTTTTGTTTTTCTTCTTTCTTGTTTTTGTTAGCTGAAGTTAAGTGTGTGGACTTTGTGAACGGTCACTTACATATATTCATATGCTTACCTATAATATGGTTCAGATCTCCTGATGTCATCCTGCTCTTTTTCTTTTTAATTCCTTATTAATTTCTGTTCCCTATTTCACATTGCACTGGTTCACATTAAAACAGCTAAGGGTCTCAGGGAGGCATGTTTAAATTTTTTAATCATTTGCACCTTGAATGAATAAGCAATTAAAATTTTGTTTGGGTGATGTTTTTGTGTTTTTCACTGGGATACCCTCTTTGGTGGTAATAGGGCTAATTGGAAAGGTGGACTTCACTGTTAGGCATCTCTCTTCATCCACAACTTCTTTTCCAAGTACATGGGGCTTCTCGAGCAGCCAACCATGTATTGGAAGCGGCACACACCAGGTTCTATTTTTCTGCACAATTTTATTTTCTAGTTTTGAGTACTTACTGTGTCATTGTTTGCATTTTGGGATTATTGCTTGGCTTGGTGATTGTTCACGATCAACATTCCCAAGCTCAGCCTGCTTCCTTTTCTTCTATTTACTTTCTCTGTTCTTTACTTCTTTTACAGTGCTCTGCATATTCTGCAAGTTCTTCATCAGAGACGACCTGGACAATGCGGACTACCTTTCCAGAATATGTTGTTGCTCTTGCTACAATTGTTGGATCCATATTTTTCACTGTATGTTAATTTGTGTAAACATCAGAATTCTATGTAGCATCATTAATTCTTTATTTAGTATTTATCTCCACTGACCAATGTGATCCTAATCAGAGGTTTTTCCTCTTCTGTACACCTTAATAATGATCCATGGAGAAGTAAACTGTTATGTTGAATTACATAATAAAGGAGGTAAGGTGAAAGTAATTGTTCGTCAGGAGGTGTTATTATGCAGTACAACAACAACAACAACAACAAAAACAAAACCAAGCCTTAGTCCCACTAAGTGGGGTCGGCTATATGAATCCTTTTCTGCCAATTTATGCGATCATGGACCAATTTATGTTATTATGCAGTACCTAGTAAAATTTTGACTGTCTTATATAAAAGCAGTACTTTATTCATGATCCTCAGGGGCTAAGAATATCCTCACCTGGAAATTGGTTGGGAACAAATTATACAATATTTATGCGTTATAAGTATTTTTGGTTATAATATGTTATTTGCTACTCTCTTATTTTCTCTCCAGATATTTGGTGGTGTTGGTATTGCCTCTCTTCCACTGGGGCTTATATTTTCATTCATTCGGCGTCCAAAGGCTGTTATCACTCGTTCACAATATATCAAGGTGCTTCTAGCGTTTGCATGCCACGTATCCAAATGAAATTACTCAAATTTGTTGAGATGATATGTTTGCAACAGCTTATGAATTATTGGCATTCCTGTACTGTAGGAAGCAACAGAATTAGGTAAAAAAGCAAGAGAGTTGAGGAAAGCTGCCGATGCACTCCATCAGGAAGAAAGAAGTGGTTCTAAGGGTAGAAAATGGCGTAAAAATGTGAAGTCAGTGGAAAAGGTATATCTTACCCTCCGTATTTTGCGTTAAATTTTGTTCAGTTATGGCATTTGATCGGTTTTTGTATGTACTTAGTAGAAAATATAATGTGGAGCATTTAGAATACAAGTTTTCTGATCTGTATTAGCTCCATGCTTCAAAATAAACACTGTTGCTATTAATCAGTCCCACTTGAGTTGAGATGGACACGTGGTACATAATTAGATGATTTTTGGCCACATTTTGCCATTGATCTATGATTTGGGATCCCAAGAAGAAGATAAAACATGATAGAAAAAAAAAACATTTAATCAGAAAACATGATTGAAACTTTGTTTGATATTTCATTTTGTAGTTGGAAGTTTCAAAATCCTGTAAGAGTGATGTTTTCTTTTATGAAAAATACCACCATAAATGAGTCTACTGGATGAATTTTTTATATTTTGTGAAAAATATATAGATCTTCATTAACTTTATCTGCATTCACAGTTGTTAGAGCTTATTTTATGCACGCTTAACCTCACAGGAGTTACTTGCATTGGAAGATGATGTAAAAGCTTTAGAAGAGATGTACCCTCAAGGTGAAAAGGTGGCAAACTGATGATATTTGAACTGTTGGCCCATTTATGAACAACTGGTTTTGGTTTTCCCTTTCTTCTACTGCTGATTCCCTGCCTAAATTGTTCAGGCTGAGACTGCTTGGGCTTTGACTGTTCTTGGCTACATGGCAAAACTTATGTTGGGAATTTTAGGGTAAGTCTTCATACTGCACATATTGTGATGAGTGCATAAGATATAACATGTATGTGTGTGCATGCAGACTTTGCTATCTTATTTATCACGGGTATGCTCTGTCTTTTCTAGTTTTATTATTTAAACTAATTTTTATTCCTTTACTGCAGAGAGACACTAGCAAATATATTCTGTGTGCCTGTCTTTGACTAATATTGTGTACTAGATATAATATCACTGCTTTTTTTTTTAATCACTGAAAATTAAAGCATACAAAACATTTGCAATAAATAGATTACTTTCAAAAGAAAAAGTTGAGAGGGAGTACATCTTTAAAAGTGATTTAGATAGAGGCGCTGTTCCACTGGATTAGCTTTAGGGCAAGATATGAAAGATAATTGGATGGGATTTATAATTATTGCGGAAATACTCAAAAGGAACCTGAAAACCTATTCAATGGAGATGTCTTCTGTTCACTTCTGGTATATCTTATCTATTAGGCTATAAATAATATTGTTGCCTTCAGAATTTGACCTGAAATTTGTAATTCTGGAGGAGAGATGAAGGTTCAAGAAGATTGTGGTGTTATATGGGATTTTGAGAGTGCTATTTTCTGTGTATCCTAATCTGGAAACTGTCCAAGCCGATATTTAACTCATTGATCTTCTATTTCTTGGGAGATTAACAAGTGGTCAGGTCATATATAAGAAATAAGCTGTTAAATTTTGTGTGGTATTACATGGGAGCCAAAGAGAATTTTTTCAAAAAAAAAAAAAAAAAAAAAAAAAAAAGGGAATCATGTGGTGAGATATGGGAAGAAAGGTTTCTACTTCAATGTTATACAGATTAAATTTTTATAAATGAAGTCTCTAATTGTTTTGCAGAAAATGACTTCCTGATGGAAAATACTTCCCTCTAAAGATGTTTCTTTGGAAAATGTTCATTCTTGAACTGCTTAGTTACAATGCTGAAAATGATTTTTCTCCATTAGCTGGTGATGGAAACATGCTTATTGAATCTAGAAAATTGTTTCTGTGTTAGGACTTGCAAAGTTTTGAAGGGGCAGTTTGATAACGTTATCAAAAATTATGAAAACAAAGGTTACAAATGAAAACTAGAAACTAAAAACTGAAAATTGGCCAGCTGTTTACTTATTTTCCAATTTTTGAAAAAAATTAATTAACTATTTTATTTATTATTTATATTTTAGAACTCATTCATTGTGTTAGCTTTGGTGTATTCCCAAGAGGGGGGACGAATTGGCTATTTAAAACACATGCACGATATGTTATCGGGGTTCGGCCAACTGTGCCTACGTCCCCGCCTCTAGCTCGCAAGCCCGAGAATTCCACTAATGCTCACTTAACGGGTGGAGCGGCACCAAATACAATCAGGTCAATTAACACATGACTGACCTCAACTTTTACAAATTCTCCTTGCGGGGTGGAGAAGATCCTAGGTCAAATTCACAGGACTGACCCCAACCTAATCCCTTGGGTTAGATCAAACCCCCTTAGGCCACGCCTGGAATATAACAGTATTTTTCTCAATCAACTGGTACAGTGATTATGTTTTCATGTAAAGCAGATATGTACCCAATACGCGCAATCACATACACATAAAAAATATAGGTCATGTAAGTTTAGTGATGCAACTGCTAACAACACTCAATAGGGTATTATTAATGAAATGCTCAGGAGTGTTCAATACAAGCAATATCTTGGAATTTAAGTAAAACACTTCTCAATAGCAAATCAAGATTCCAAAGATATCAATCAGATATTCAAATTAGTTCAATAAGATTTTCTTTAATGAAATGAGCACACTACTAGTTTGAAAAATATTTTTGCTTATTGAAAATATTTTTCATAACAAAATCAAAGCTATTGGACACTTGCAATAAAAATGCAAATATCCTAAGCTTGCTAATTTATCCCAACACAAGATTTATTATATTCAAATATGTGGGACAAACTTTGCTAACTCTCCGAAAAATAAATAAATCAATCAAACAAGAACAATGGGAGTATTAGCACTATATAATAAACACCATAACAAACAATAACCTCTCACAATATCAAGATCTATCAAGGGAATAAATATTTGAGACTATTTTGGGCAAAATGAGATTTTGAGATAGAGAATATTTTTGCTAATTATTTTGGCTAATCTCTCACTAATCCTCACAAATGAACCTATATTTATAGAGAAGGTAAAAAATATAACCGTTTGGGACCTATTGGGTATTATTAGAAAAGTTCCAAAATGCTTAAGCACATTTAACCCTCATTAACTCAATTTTATCTCAATTAATTAATTTTTAACCTGATGATGTTCGGGTGGCTGAACCATGGTTCGGTCGCCCGAATAGACACAAGAATAAAAGGTATTTAAATAGGTTTGGTCGCCCGTGTCATGCTTCGGCAACCCGAATCAAAGTCAGTAGCCTTTGTTCGTAACTTCGGGTGCCCGGTCATAGGGTCGGTCACCTGAACTCATGTATTTGGTCGTTCGGGGCTCTTTTTGAACTAAACTGCTCGGTAGCCCGAGTTGGTGGAATGTCCCTTTCGAAGGGTTCGGGCGCTCGTGGAAGGTATGCACATTTTTGGTCGGTCGCCCGAGAGCCTAAGTCAACTATTGACTTCTCAACAGTTCGGGCGCTCGAGGAGTTTTGAACTCCCGGGGTTCAGTCGCTCGAGCTCTCTCAATTTCCTTAATAATATTCATTTTAAGCACATTTTTAATACTCTTGTATTTTGTATGATATATGTGTGAATGTTGGGACCTAGAGTCATATTATGATTATACTGAGGCCGTTTTGAGTTAGTCTCAAAAATCCGGCGTCAGGTCGACCGAAGGGTGCCCTAAGGTCATTTTGAGCTTACAAAACCTACATGCATGACATGCAGAGATTATTATAGACCAATATCCTAATTACTACTACAGACCATAGTAGTTAACGCCTAGGCACAAGGCGCAGTGAGGCGATGAGTCTGGCGCCTCATACCAGGTGGGGCGAGGCGACCTGCAAGAGGCGACCCCAGGCGAGACGAGGTGCAGTGAGGCGTGCCTTGTGTTTTTTTAAGCCATTTAAACGAGAGAAATAGCCCAAGCCAGACTCGTATCCATCATTTGACTCAAACGAACAGAGCCCTAGTCCCTTTCGACCCTTCGAAGCCCTTCGTGAGTTCGTTTGCGAGCCTTTGAACCAGCCGGAAGCCTTCGCGACTTCGTCTTTGAGCTTCGACCAGGATCGTGAGTTCATCTTCAACATTTTGAAGAAGCACGACTTGCGCAACTTCGTTCCGAACCAGCCGGAGCCCTCGAGAGTTCGTCTGCCTGCCTTTGAAGCAGTCGTGAGTTCGTCTGACTGCCTTCGAGCACGACGTGAGTTCGTCACGTCGCCTTCAACATTTCGAACTAGCTGGAGATCGATTTTAAGCCTTCGAACCTTTGTAAGTCTTCTTCTTCTTCTTCTTCTGCTTGCATCCTGTTGCCTGCTGCTTCTCTTCTTCTTCTTCTTCTTCTGCTGCTGCTGCTGCTGCTTGCGTCCTGCTGCCTGCTGCTTCTCTTCTCTTCTTCTTCTTCTTCTTCTTCCTGCTGCATGCTTGCTGCGTGCTGCTGACTGCTGACTGCTGACTGTTGCCTGCTCTTTTTCTTCTTCTTCTTCTTCTTTATATGTAAGCTTACTGTTTTTTAATTTATAATATTTAGTTTAATTAATGTAAGCTTATAAATCATAACTAATAACATAATATTTATTTTTTTTTACAGAAATTTAGCTACTGTTTTTTAATTTATAATATTAAGTTTAATTAATGTAAGCTTACAAATTATAACTAATACATAATATTTATTTTTTTTACAGAAATTTAGCTACTGTTTTGTTAATTTATAATATTTAGTTTAATTAATGTAAGTTTATAAATTATAACTAATACATAATATTTATTCTTTTTATTGAAATTTAGCTACTGTTTTTTAATTTGTTTGGAAATGCATTATGTAAGTCTTAAATTTTAAATATATGGTGCATTGTTTTTTCAGTTAGGATACGGGATACCAAGTCTAAAATCTTAAATGGATTATAGTTCTGAATGTGAGGCCTTGGCAAAGAAAGATCCCGTATGGAAGTATGCACATTTGGAGGATAAAAAAAATAGAAATAATTTGACTTGCAATTTTTGTGCTAAAGTCATAAGGGGAGGAATATTTCGGGCAAAACAACACATTGTCGAAGGATTTCGAAATGTGAAAGAATGCTCTAAGTGCCCTGCTCATGTACGTGAGGAGATTAAAGAGTATATGTTGAAGAAAGATATGGAGAAGGAGGAAAATGAGTTATTGCCCGACTTTGATGATATAGATCATTACGGTGAAGATGAAGAAGATGAAGTTCAAGAAATTGACATTCATGGCAAGAGAGTGTTTACTAGTGATGGAAGTAAAAGATCATACCAATCCAACTTGAAGAAACCAAAACAGAAGGGGCCTATAGACTTGTTTTTTACTCCCGATCCAAAGAAAGCGGTTCAAGCTAGGAAAGAAGAGAAGATGAAGCAAACATCAATAAATGAAGCGTGCAAGAAAGAACTAAGAAAAAAGGCAATGGGAGATTTTGCTAGGTGGATGTATGATGCTGGGATACCATTTAATGCTGTACGTTTGAGCAGCTTTGCAGTGGCACTTGAATCGATTGGACAATATGGTCTTGGAATAAAGCCACTTAGCTATCATGAAGTGAGAGTTCCTTACCTAAAGGAGGAAGTTAGTCGAATGAAAGAGTTGTTGAAGGTCCATAAGGAGGAATGGACAAAATATGGCTGCTCAATTATGTCTGATGGTTGGAGAGATTCAGTTGCTAATAAGGACATAATCAACTTTTTAGTGAACTCTTCAAGGGGATCAGTATTCATCAAGTCTATTGATGCTTCTAATATTGTCAAGAATGCAGATAGAATGTATAGATTACTTGATGAGATGGTCGAGGAAATTGGAGAATCAAATGTGATTCAAGTGGTAACTGACAATGCGTCAAACTATGTTGCAGCAGGTAAGAACTTATTTTTAGAACTACTTTCTATAGTGTATATATTGTTTATTTTAATATTTTAATGGCTTCATTCCTTGATTTTTCAACAGGGAGATTGTTGGAAGCAAAGAGGCCACATTTATATTGGACACCGTGTGCTGCTCATTGCATTGATTTAATTTTGGAGGATATTGGGAAGATGCCTTCAATTCATGCAACTTTGAAAAGGGCAATTTTTTTGAATGGCTATATCTATAATCGTGTTGGTGTTGTCAACTTGATGAGACAGTTCACTGGAGGAAAGGAGTTACTAAGACCTGCAGTTACAAGATTTGCAACTGCCTTCATCACCCTTCGTTCAGTCCATCTTCAAAAGAACAACTTGAGGAAGATGTTTACTTCTGAAGATTGGAATACTACTAAATGGGCAAAGGAGGCGGCTGGCAAAAGAGCAGCTACTATTGTTTTGATGCCTACTTTTTGGAGTACCATCGTCTATGCTCTTAAGTTAACAGGTCCACTTGTTTGTGTACTCCGTTTGGTTGATGGGGAAAAGAAGCCTGCAATGGGATAAATTTATGAAGCAATGGATAGGGCTAAGGAAGCCATAGCTAAGGCTTTTGTTGAGAGAGAGGATAAATTCAAGGAGGCATTTGAAATTATTGATACGAGGTGGGGATGTCAACTCCATCAACCGTTGCATGCAGCTGCACACTACTTGAATCCAGAATTTTTCTATTCAAACCCCAACATTTTGCAAGATGAAGAAATTATGTCGGGTTTGTACAAATGTATTGGAAGGTTACTGCCAACTATTGAAATGCAAGATAAAGTTTCAAATGAGTTGGAAAAATACAATGCCGCTAGTGGCGTCTTTGGAATTAGTTTGGCAGTGAGACAAAGGAAGACAAAAGCACCAGGTAAAGTGGCATTTGTACTACCTCTTCTTTTTTGAAAATTATTTTTGCTATTTACTTAGTAGGTATTCATTTAAAGTTTATTTTATAACAGCGCAATGGTGGATGGCATATGGATCAACAACTCCAAACTTGCAAAAGTTTGCTGTGAAAATTCTTAGCCTCACGTGTAGTGCTACCGGCTGCGAAAGAAATTGGAGCATATTCCAACATGTAAGTCATTAGTATATCATGGATTAATTATTAAGAACAAGAACTACCAATCTATTGCTTTTTAGAATCATTATTAACCATATTACTTTAAACTTTTTGCAGCTTCATAGCAAAAGGAGAAATAGGCTATCCCAGCAATGCTTGAATGATTTGGTATTTGTGAAATATAATCGAACTCTGAGGCATCGATACGACAAACGTGACACCATTGATCCCATCCTCCTAAAGGACATTGATGATAGTATTGAGTGGTTGATTGGTAGGATGGATGGTGATTCTGATGAGGATGATGAACTTGTGTTTGAAGATGATAATTTGGCTTGGGATTCTGTTGCTAGAGCTGCTGGACTAAATAACTCCCCGCATCACACTAGATCAAGAATAAGTACAAATATGCCATCATCATTTAAAGGAAGAGGAAGGGCTTCATCTAGTAGTGCAACCAGTGCTAGGGGTCGGACCACAATGTTGGAACTTGTAGATGAGGATGAAATCCAAGTGGATAGTGCAGAGGAGACGGAAGAGGAAAAAGATGTTGGAGAAAACAGTTCTGATGATGAAGAGGAAGATGATGATATCTTCACCGACTTAGTTGATGATGAGTGATGAGTGATGATTGAGGAGGATTTTTAGATTTTATATTTGGAATCTTTTATTGTACTCTTTTCTTTTGATGTTGAACTATGTTGAATTGTTGATACTTTTGGGCTTCGTCTTGGCAATTTATTAAATTTCTAATTTTTTTATTGAATGTTTTGGCATTTTAAATTATAATATCACTAGATATTTATATGTTCATATATAAATTACCCCAAATAGATATTTTACACCATTTTAATAATTGTGTGCCTTCGCCTCGCGCCTCGACTTCAAAGACCCTTTGCGCCTCGGCTCGCTTCGCGCCTCTGACTACTATGCTACAGACCCAATAACATTACAACAAATAATAAATGTGCTGGGGTCTTCACTTCTCTTCAGGTTGCCGCATGTCATTATATAAACTTTGGCAATGAGAACTTGCACACAAATTTGGCAACCATTAAATATCAAAGTATTTGTCATTATCAAAACTGAGAATGACCCATGGGGTCAACACGTTGACACTCCAAAAACAATCCTATTGCATATTAAGGTTGAAAAAAATGGTAAAAAAGAATTTTTGGATAACTTTTTCCCTTCACATTTTTAGAATGTTTAATGGCTTTTTTTTGTAAATAAAATTTTCATTTAAATTCGCACAAAAGCTTTATTTTTAATTTTTCTTCATTAAAAAGGTTGAATGCACAACGATTCAATCCACAAAAATGAACTTTGGAGATTAAAATACTGTTGACATAATGTGAAAACTAGAAATATGGTTTTCAATGATAACAAAATCTGAAGACTAGCAATGTAGACAAATGTGAAATCACCACTTGCTTTTTCATTGTACTAAAAAAAAAAAAAAGGAAACAAAAATGATAACAAACAACCTCTTGGTGCCTCATTTGTTTAGGCTTGACAATTGTCATATATTAGACGAGGCTGGTTGAATTTCACAAGTGCTGCAAAAATTGTTTCTTTTCCTCTAGGTTTTGTAGTTGTTTTAGTCTCCATAGTTCGATAATTCTATTTTGTAATTTTGTGTTTTTTTCTTTTTGTTTTTTTTTTCTTTTTTCTTTTTACATGGTGGACTCCTTGTCCCCACATGCTGTACCCTCTTTTCTTTCTATATAATGTACTTCCTTTTGTTATAAAAAAAAAAAAAATCCTATTTAACAAATGTTGCATCACGATGTATAAATAATAAATGAGTTGTATTACCCCCAGGGTGTGGTTTAGGTGGTAGTGCGGGCTGCGGGAGTGCTTCTCACGAGGTTAGGTGTTCAAATCCTCCCGGGCTTGTTTGCGCCCCTGGACTCCTAAATGTACCCTTCCTTTGGAGTTGTGGGATCAACTTCAAGGGGCGCAGGATTAGTCATGTGGATCATAAAATGGACACGTGGATACTCGGTGCGTAACCCATAAAAATAAAAATGAATGAGTTGTATTGAGTATTGATTGAGCAGAATTCAGGACAAGCTGATGTGCTTGCCTTTGTGTTTTTGGAATCCTCACTTAAAAACCACGTTGTCCTTGTTTAGCAGACACAATCATATTGAAGGATGGATCTTAACTCCTATTATTGTTCGCAGTTGTTTCTTTTCTGGTGTATTTTTATTGGGCTATTGAAGTTATGGTATAATTTAGAGGTTTATTTTCTGGATGAAGTAAATAGCAATTAAAGTTGCATGGATTTATAATACTTCAATTAGTTTTAGGGAAGAGGTACTTTTGTTCTTAAATTGGAGGCCTGAATTAAATCATATGGTTTTGCCTTGCCACATTTAATTTGGTGGATTAGGTTAAAATTTTCTACCTTGAAATATAAAATTCTTGAGGAATAAATAACTTCATAGTTACCTAGCCCAATATAGCAGTTGGTTCTATCTTGATTTAGTTCCTCATTGGCTATGCTTCACACCTGTAGGTCATTGTTGTTTCATTCAATGCTTCAACTAGAGTTTTCAAAATCACATTTCTAATTCTAACATTTTCTTGGCTGGATGCATTTTTTGACTAACACATGGGGAAAAAAGTGAAACAAAAGTTGATAATTACATTTAATCTTGTGGATATGAGTGGATTTTTGGCAAATATAAATCAGTGAAAATATCCTACATTATTTTTGAGGGCACATCTTTTCCTTTTCCTGGCTTTTGAGCACGTAAAATTGTTCTCTTTGTTGAGGAGTGGATTTCTTGTAAGAAATATTAAATACCAACTTGTGGTTCATATCCTTCAGATTCAAAGTTATTGTCAATAGGCATCTGAATGATGTAGGACAAGAAGTAGGACCATGGGTAGACCCTTGTTGGAAGCTAATTCAAAAGAATTGGATCAGGGGATTGTTGTTTTAGTGAATTGTTTGTATGTTTAGTTCAATTAATATACGGTTATGTGTAGGGGTGTACAAAATTTACCGAAAAACCGAGAATCGGACTGAAACCGAAACCGAACTGTTTGACACTTCAGTTTGGTATTTCGGTTTTGGTCTTCGGTTTCGGTTTTGAATTTATAAAAAACCGACTTTCCGTTTCGGTTTCACTTAAAAACCAAACCGAAAAAACCAAAAAGCGATTATACTTTTAAAATAATTATTTTAAATCTGGAAAGTTGAACTTTTAAGGGAGTGGGAAAGGATTTTATATAAGATGCATGAGATTCATGCTCCCCATTTTGGCGATGTGGGACGTGTTTGCTGTTTGGTGAAGTGGAAAAGCTGGCTATTGGGTTGAGGACTTGGCTATTGGGAAGACTGAAGAGACACTCACTCATGCAGAAGTCATGCTCCTTCTCCTTCCTTGTAGGTGCTAGTAGCTGCCGTGTGGTGCCCTCGAAAGACCTCCCGTTCCCTCCCACCCCAATGCTCACGCCCACGCCCACGCCCACACCCACGCCCACGCCCACGCCCACGCCTTCCGTCTTTGGTCTCCAAATTCTTGGCAAGAACAAAGTTAAATTCCATCTCATTCTCTTCGTACCTCCCATTTCACCTATATTTTCGCTTTTTAGTTCTGTTTTTTGTTCAATTTCTCCTCGATTCCCTCCGTTTTTGTTGATTAAATCCCCCCGGGTGATAATTTCCTCGCAACGACTCTGCTTTCCTCATAATCTTCTCTGTTTTTTACAGTTTTGATGTGGCTATGGTGTCCTCTTCGCCTCTCTGTTCATGCTAGATCTGGCTCTTTTTTTTTTTTCACTACAAATTTTCCCCTTCATACCTCTGATTTTTTATATGTGCAGTTTGTTTCGTTGCATTCTTAAATTGTTGCTTCTTTAGTTTATTTTACATCAATGATTTGGATGTTTGCCTCTAGAAAATACAAATTCTCGCATTTTTCATTGAATTTCTCTGGCGTGAATCGCCTAGTTTAGACGTGGGGCTGAACTTCTAAGGGGCCTGGTCTTTAAATTAGAATGTTGAAGCAAATTTTATTAGCCTATGATAATTGTTAGTGCTGTGATGATCTCTGGTTAAACGCTGACAGTTTTGCCTGAGTATATGAGCCCTTCTCCCAGTGAGAAACATTTGTTTTCGTGGAAATGTTTCTATTATCATTTAGGTATGATCAGTGATCACTGATCAGGTCGATTATTTGTCCCACATTGGTTGAGGAAAGAATAGAACCTCCCTCCCTTCCCATATAAATGTCCATCTAGCCTCATTGATTCATTGTGTTAAGTAAGTGGTAAGCTCACCATTCACGTTGTGAGGATGGGCCACCGTTGGGCCTTGTCTACTTTCAGATAGGCTTTATTTAGGGGCTTCAGTTCTTTTATTTCAATTTTTTTAAACATCAAGAACCGAGTTTAAACCGAACCAAACTGCAAAAAATTGGTTTACGGTTATTTAAAACCGTCGGTGTACGATTTGGTAATGGTTTTAGATTTTGGAAACCGATTTTTTCAGTTCGGTTACCTGTTTTGGTCAAAACCGAACCGAACCGAACTGTGTACACCCCTAGTTATGTGTATTTGGGGCTTTGTATGTAATATTTGTGTATTTTAGGGGTTCTTTTGTAATTTCATGTATCATTTTTATGCTTATATGTGTCATATCTTGTAATAGGTTTTCTCATAAATAGGGTGTGAAAAACCATGTAAGAGTTCAGTTTTTTGATGAATATGAATTGAAGTAAACATGTGATTTTCTCATTTTCCCCCTTTTGTCTCTTTCCTTCTCTTCCTTCTTCCTTTTTCCTTCTTCCTCTCTCCTTTGTCTATCCCAAATCATGTATTTATTCCATGATGCTGTCCTGGATCATTTGGTAGCAGAGCCCAATCACAATCACACCATTCTTCCATTTCAATCCTCCATTTTCCTCTCTCACCCTTCTTCTCTTTTCTTCATCCTCTCCTCTTCTTCTTTCTTCTCCTTCTGTTCATCTCTGTTATGTCAGTAACTTTCTGTCGTCTTCTAATTTCTGTCTATTCTGTTGCTGCCTCTCTTCCCTTCTCCCTTGTTCTTTTTCCCCTTCTTCTCTCTCTTTCTTTCCCTTATTTCTTTCTCTCTGTTTCTGATCTTCTGTTAGTTTCCTGCCCCTTATTCTCCATCTGCAGTATTCAAATTTCTGCAGAAAATTCAAAACAACTTCTCTTCTCCATCTCAGAGTTTCTGATCTTCTGTTAACTTCCAGCCCCTTATTCTCCATCTGCAGCATTCAATTTCCTGCAGAATCCTCAAAACAGCTTCTTCTTCCCTTCCCTTCCCTTCCCTTCCCTCCTATTTCTATTCTCTGCTCGGTTATTTTCCATTCTGCAACTAATTCCTATACTAATATGCTGTATCTCTGATTTTCTACATGAATATTCAACTTACCAGTCCTAGATTTCAAAAAAGGAAAAAAAACAGTAACCCTGAATTTCAAACACAGCTTTCAAAGAACCATTATGCAACACCCTCCACCATCATCAAAGACAGTAACCCCCAAAAGTCTCTTCCCAGAAATTTATATGATTGTCCAATGTGCTGTGAAAATGAGGGACCTCTTCAAACAATGCACAGCGGAATAAACATTGTAAAGGGTCAAACAATACCATATGCAACAATCTAAAATGGTGGAATAGAGAATTATTCCACAACCATAGCAATATAAAGAGAGTAAAGATAAGAGCAACGGCATCAGGAATTACGTGGTTCGGCAAAGCCTACATCCACTGGAGCAATCGGCAAGAGATTCACCATGAAAATCAAAGATACACACTCAATGATCTTTTCTTCTTCTCTGACCCCTCTCTTAGTCTCTTATCAAAATATGCCCAGAAGAACATATATAACAAGCTCTCGGAGGTTTCCTTCTGAATCCCCAACTGTCACAACGTTAAAATTCAAAATTCAAATAACTTCTCGCAGCCCAGGCGCACTCGTCGACGAGAACAGGGGATTGGTTTACGAGTCCAAGAAGCCCACTCGTCGACTAGTTTATCCTCTCGTCGAATAGTCTTCTGCTCTAAGATTTTCTGGCTCTCGGTATCTACTCGTTGACGAGCACAAGGCACTCGTTGATGAGTCATTGCTGCTGCACCAACATATGTTTTTCTCCCTTTGTTTATAAGCCCCAACGAAGTATAAGAGCCACACCATAAACAACACAATGGCTAGAGAATCCTCATGCTCCAAAAACTCTACCAACCGATGCTCATTTGGTTTGCTACTGCCCATTTTTGCTCTCATATATGAGACCAGCCCAAAAAAAAAAGAACAAAAACAAAAACAGAAAAAACTCAAGGCTCTCCCTTTAAGCAACCCAGCCCCATTAATTTTTATTCCAACTAAGAATAAACCCACTTCTTTATTTGCAAACCCAATAAAGAAAAAAAAGTCCAGTCCTACTTTCAATACAAAATCAGTCCTTTATCTTTTCTTTCACTGTACCCAATCCACTTTCATTAAACCCAACCACGCTGCCAGACCTTCAAGCCACATGAGCTGACAAGCAACCTGCCATGTCATCAACCTGCCAAATCAGCACATTACCACAGACAGTGATCAGCCCCTGGATCAGTTTTTGCTTTTGATACTAATGCACTTCAATAGGGGTGAGTGTCCGGTCTGTAAGGTTATTTTGGTTGATTAACCAAAATTTTTCGGTTAAAGAAAATGCTAAATTGAACCAAACTGAACAAGATGTCATACCAAATTACTAACCTGACCAAACATTTATTCAGTTAAACCGGTTAACCAAATTAAACAAGTTTCCCGATTCTTCTTGTGTATTGTTCAATAAATTCCTGTTTCAAACAAATAATTTAATCAATTAAGTGCATAACTTCTCTTACTAAAAAATAGAAAAGCATGAACATGAATTATTATATGGCTAAATACAGAAACAGAAGCATGCAAAAGGACTTTATATGCACTACTTTGTGGCACTGTGTATGCCAAAAATGCCATTGCAAATTCACTTCAGCCATTACAATAAAAAAGGAGGGTGGTAGCCTGGTAGGGGGAATTGGGTAAGGGAATGGGAAATTGGGAATGAGAATTATTATGTGTTTCATTTAATTGTAATAGGCTTTCAAATAGGGTGTGAAAGCCATGTAAGAGTCAGGTTTTGATGAATTTGAATTGAAGCTTGTGATTCCACCCATTCCACACAGCCGCACCCCCCCTGGCTCCAGTATCTGATTCCTTGTCTTCCTTTCTCTCTCCCAAATTATGTATTGGCTGTAAAGTGTAATTCCATGATGGTGTCCTTCACTGAGGAACCTTATTTCATTTGATACAGATTTTTTTTTTTTTGCGATTTATTTATTTATTTTCTCTTGGAGGGGAGGGAGGTTGTAATTCTTTTATGTTGTTCTGTTCTAGTTCATCAATTATGATTGCATACTTTCAATTTTAAATTTTTTCTATTGATTTCCTGAGGACCCTGTCAAGTTTGATGTAAATTTTTGTGTTTGTCAGTTTGATTGTTTCAGTGGCTTGGGTTGCACATATTGTCATATATCTGTTGATTGACCCACCTCTTTCATCCTTCCTCAATGAGGTTTTTATCAAGCTGGATGACATCTGGGGTACTTTGCAAAATTTTTGCATCCAATTGTTTCTATTTCCTCCTACATTTCCGGCCATATTTTGAGCTGTATTTTGTTCTGTTTGACCAGGTCTTTTGGGTACTGCAGCATTTGCATTCTTCTGCTTCTACCTGTTGCTTGCTGTGATTGCTGGGGCAATGATGCTGGGCCTGAGATTAGTCTTCATTACAATTCATCCTATGAAGTAATAAATTTGTGTGGTCATTTGAATACGGTGTAACATATTTTTGTTTGTTAATCAGCTGGTTTACATTAGTTGATTGTTTGTCAATTTGACTTACTTGTTTACAGGTGGGGAGCCACACTTATGAACTCATTTCTTTTTAATGTGGGGCTAATTTTACTTTGCTCCATCAGGTAGGGCTAGTGGATCCTTTTAACACAATTTATTTTTGCACAGTTGAAGCTCTTATTTGTTCGACTAAAATGATATTTGGACTGGCCTGATACAAGGTTACTATTTAATGATGGATAGTGTAACCCCTGGGTTTTTCAAGTTAATGTCTATGAGCTTGGAAACTCTTGAAGAAAATGATATTACTTCCTGTGCCATTAGCTTTGCATCCTAGCATTTGAACAATTTTTCTTAGCTATGCTAAAAAAGTGCTATTGAATTGATTGAACACTACCTAAGAAATTGCGGTGTTGGGAGCTGTGTTGTCTGTAGTTTTGGCTACGAAATATCTGACTTCAAATAAGCATGTTATGAGGATCAGTTGAAATTGATGAAATTGCATGAGTTACCCATGGACAATATTATTCATTTCAGATGGGAGGAGGCTTAGCTGAATGGAAGCTAAATCCAAATGATTGGGATTAAGGCTTAAATATTATCATAGAAGACTGCCATTTGTTGTTAACCTAGATAATATGCTTTGTTGATTAATATTAGATTTTGATCTTGCTTGGTTTTTGCTTTGCCAGTGTGATTCAGTTTTGTGCTACTGCTTTTGCATATTATGCTCAAGCAACTGCTGCTCAGGAAATATTTGGTCACACATTGCAATCGCTACGTGGAATTAAATATTTGTACAAGTAAGTTACAACTACTTTCTTGTAATAAATTTCTGATTAGGCACACATACTGTACTAATCTGGTCATACATTTTGGTTATTGTTTGCAGGTACAATGTGTTTCAAATTGCTTTCATTGTTCTAGCAGGGTTGACTTTCGTCTACTATGCAGCCTTTGTGAGTTTCACTCTACCAATTCACTTTCTTTTTTACCTGGCCTTCAATCTAAAAACTATTTTGTTGATGTTGGAATTTTAGGGTTGGAGGAGAAGAAAACCCAGTGGCAGGTTCCAGCTTTCCACTTGAAGTGCATTGTCCAGGACATAATGCACACAACTCAAGCTAGAGGTTTCAAATTTTTGTGTCATCTTGGAGTGATCTTCATATTCAGATGTTGCCCCTCATTTGGTTCTATTGTTGAACAGTCTTAATAGGCAGACATCTGAGTAAAGCTTGGTAGCTGCTGTGGACATGAACTGTCGTCTGTTCAAATATCCTCCCCTCTCCTCCCCTCTCCCTTCGTTGTATCTTCCTCTATTTGAACTACGTTATACATAACCTTCAGTGTGCAGTGAGATATGTTTCAGACCTGTGGAGACTGTTCAAAGAAATACCCCTGATGTAATATATTCATTGAGAGCAAAAGAAAGATATCAACAGCTAGTTCTTGATCATGTTTTTGTGCATTAAATAATTTTGTGATTGAGTTTTACCTGTATTAGATTGAAATCTTATTCTTGATTCACCTTGCTATGCAAACTGTTCTTTTTTTTTTTCTTGTGTTGCTGACGTGTATCTGAAGGTGGCTTTTTCTTCAAACAATATTATGTAGAATGAGCTCTAGTGACAGATTCTTGGAATTTCAAGGGAACTTTGATGTTACAAAGAGGTAGGACAAGTTATCTTGACTGAAATTTTGGTTTTAATTAGTATCTGGATAAGAATAATGCAATAGCAGGGTTATAGAAGGAGAAGGTTGTCATTTGGCGGGTTGGAAATGTTTTCGACATTAAGATCAATAGATGGAATCCCTTATTGACTATACAACTACTTGCTGTGTGGAGATTGATGCAGAGGGCTTGTGCCATTGTCAGAGCTTCCCTTCTAAGCATTGTGTCAAATGCAAGGTGAGCTACAAAAGAATGCATATGATGTGTTAGGTGCAGGCCTATGGCGTATTGGACATGCTCAGGAGAGTTGCAAGAAAAATGAGGTCATTGTGGAAGGTATTGGCAATGTGTTGGATGTCTTGAGGAGGTAATCGTCATGGCAAACAAATATAACGTTACTACTTGTTAATGGAGTAGCTACACTCGGTTAGCTTTGGGCAGTGAATAAGAGAAAATGTTTTGAGGTACTACCATAAAGCTGAGGACAAGAATGTAGGGATTGAAGTTAACTGTGAGAAAGTCGTGAACCTACTGAAGTTAGTTAATTCAGTTATTTAGTTGAAAAGTCAGCAAACAACTCAGCTTACAGTCAGTAGAACATTCAACAATAAAATTATTCAGTCAACAAGTTGCAGCCAGTGTGATTCTTGTTCAAAGTTCTGTTTAGTTTTTCAAAGTGGAATATAGCTGTCATCCATTAATAACAAAGGAGTGAGTTATTTAGTCTAGGAACTTGTCATATTCTTTACCTTATTTTTAGGTTTATTTAATGAGTTGTTAAGTCCCTAGAATATTAAAATTTCTCACTTATTCCCCATGTACTCTGCTTTATAAATAGTAGCCTTATCCCAGTCATTTTAAGTAGTGAAAAAATAGAAAAGAATCTAAAAATTTCAGCAAAAATTGCTGTAGCACTTTAGCTTTTTATATATGTAATTTCTTCATCAAGTTAGTAAATTAAAGAGGCATTTTTTAGTTTTTTTTTTTTTTTCTGATTTTTTTGTTTTTCTTTCTTCTGTTCCAACAAAATTTGGTATTAGAGCCATGTTGTCCAGCACCTCTTCCTCTGTTGGAACTATATTCAATTATTCTCAAAACCAAGTACCCATCTTCGAAGGAGAAAATTATGGGTACTGGGTTCATCAAATGAAAATTTTCTTCATTGCACGAGACTTATGGGAGATTATTGAAGAAGGCTATGATGATTCAACTTCAGCAAATGATGATTCATCCTCTACAAACACAAGCACAACAACCTCATCTCAGAGATCTGCCCAAAACAAAAAATAAAAATAAAAATAAAAATAATGCTCTTGCTTTGAGTTATCTTCATCAAGGGATCTGCAAGACCATCTATCCCTGCATCTTTAGCATTCAAAAGGCTAAAGGCGCATGGTGCTACAGAAGGAATTTCAAGGAAACAATAACGTGGTCGCGATTCGACTACAATCTCTTTGGAAAAACTTTGATTGCTTGGCAATGAAAGATTCTGAAAGCATCAAAGAGTTTTTCTTCAAGGTTGCTGAAATAGTCAACCAAATCAGATAGAAGAAAAAAGATCATTGAAAAAATTCTTAGAAGTTTACCACCAAAATTCGATCATGTAACTGCAGCAATTGAAGAATCAAAAGACCTCTCAATTATGACTATGTTTGACCTCTGTGGTTCTTTAGAATCACATAAGGAAATAATTAAAAGATCTTCAGGTCAGCCCTTGGAGCAGGCTTTTCAATCAAAGCTCAATTTGAACCGGAAAAATCAAGGGAGGAAGGAAGATTTTCAGCAACAAGAATAGTCTCAAAGAGACCAAAATAATCAGTCTCGTGGTCGTGGAAGAGGCCGTGGCAGAGGTAGGAATTTTTGGTCTCAAAGGTCCAGCAATCAAGGACAGAATTGCATCATATGCAACAAGTCAAATCACACCTTAGCTGAATGCTATTTAAGGTGTAAAAGGTCCCGTATTCCAAACCATTCAGATCGGGATTGTTGGCACAAGAAGAATGAAAGTTTAGAAGCAAATTTCAGTAAGGAAAATGATGAAGAGCAAGTGTTTCTCACTTGTCTCAATGCTGAAAGCAATGACGATAAGGTTTGGTACCTTGACAGTGGCTGCAACAATCATATGACAGGTAACCGTGAGTTATTTGTTAAAATTGATGAAAATGCTTCAAATTCCATTATTCTTGGTGATAGAAAATTTGTAAAAGTTGAAGGAAAAGGTGTAATAGTAGTGCAGTCCATAACATGTGAGAAAAAATTCATCCATAATGTTCTTTATGTCCCAAGTCTTGCTCACATTCTCTTAAGTGTGGGGCAGTTAATTCAAAAAGGATATCAAGTCCATTTCGAAGGAAATGAATGTAGAATCATAGACAAGAAGAAGAACTCACTGATGGCTAAAGTTGAGATGACTCGAAATAAGGTTTTTCCACTCTCCATCAACTACACAAGTCCAGTGGCTTTGAAGAGTGAAATTTCAGACGAATCTCAACTATGGCATCTCAAATATGGGTATTTAAATCATAAAGTGAAGCTTCTCAAGCAAAAGGATATGGTTCGTGGTCTTCCCTAAATAAATCAAATTGAAGGAGTTTTTGAAGGTTGTATTTATGGGAAGATTCACCTTCTTCCTTTCCCCAAAACTTCTTGGAGGGCTAAAGCTCCTTAGGAGCTTGGTCATGTGAATATATTTGGTCCCACAAGAACACCATCTCTTGGAAACAAAAGGTATTTCATCATTTTTGTTGATGATTTTACTAGAATGATATGGTTGTATTTTATTGAGAAAAAATTAGATGTCTTCTCAATATTTCTAGAGTTCAAAGCCCTCATTGAATGGCAAAGTGGACTAAAAATGAAGACCCTAAGAACTGATCGTGGAGGTGAATTCATATATCACCCATTCATGAATTATTGCAAGAAAGAAGGCATTCAAAGGCAACTAATGGTGAGTAGAAGCCCTCAGCAGAACGGAGTTGCTGAAAGAAAGAACCGGACCATTGTTGAAATGACAAGGAGCATGTTAAAAGGTAAAGAATTTCCTAATTCTCTTTAGGTTGAAGCTGTACATACCACTGTTTATATCTTAAATAGGTCACCAACAAAATTAGTGAAGAATAGAACTCCCTATAAGGCTTGGAGTGGGAGAAAACCGGATGTTAGCCATCTGAAAGTGTTTGGTTGTCTAGCCTACTCTATAGAGGCCCAAAGAATTATAGAAAATAAATAATAAAAGAAAGGAGAGAAAGGATTTTTCCTAAAGGGACTCAGCAGGGTCTCGTCGACAAACGTAGAGCGCTTGTTGATGAGCAGCCTTCTTGGGCTCGATGACGTGGACTCGTGTCTCGTCGACGAGAACTTACTGAGAGGGGTTTAGCGGAGCCTCGATTTCGTCCACGAGAGTTATGAGTTTGTCGACGAACTCCCTTCTTGGGCTCGTCAACGAGGTGACGTGTCTCGTCGACGAGGCCACGTGGAAAACACTCTATTTATAGGCCAAAATTGGGATTCAGCGAGGAGGTTAGATTTTTTCTCACATTTTCTCCAACTCAGGTTCTATGCCTTCTCTCTAGATTTCCGGCCTTGATCTTTCCCGGTTCGACGATCAGAAGCCGCCACGTTGATCTTGGGGAGATTCTTTACAAGTCTGCTGGAGTAGATTGTCGATTAGGCCAACTTGGGCACCATCTCAAAATCAGGGTAAGTAAGAGATTTAAGGGTATTATGAGTTGTTTGGAGTATTTGAAATATAGGTAGTATTATATTGAAATTGTTGTGGGAAATGAGTTGATTAATTTGGTAAAAATATGATTTTTAGGTTTTTGAGTTAGGAACGTTGAGGAGCATCAAATTGAGTGTTGTTGTGAGCATCTCAATAAGTCAGGTAAGGGGAAAAAATTATAGTAGGTATTTTTGTGAAATATTGGGTGAATTATATGTGAAATGAATTATTGTATTTTTCCTAAAATTATTATGATATGATTAATAAATGAAATTTTTGTGGCATATGATTATATGAAAATGATGAAATGTTAATTGCGATTTCTAGATAATAATGACATAGGATAAAGGGATGTATGAAAATGATTTTTATGAAAATAGTGAAAGTTTGAAATACTGATATTTGTGTATATAGAAAAATGTGGAAATATATGAAATATGGAAAGAGTTTTATGAAATGAGGGAAATATGAAATATTGAAATATACATACTGGAAATGATGAAACATGTGATACGTATTATATTTTCATATATATATATATATATAGACACACACACACACACACACACACACACATTGTTGTGAAAGGAAACTGGTATTGAAATACTAAGAATTTATCGGTAGAAAAATGTGAATTTACTGGGAATATTGATTGGTAAATACTGAATTGTGAATGGTGATTGTGAATATTGGGAATGTGAACATTGCAACTAAAAACTGCAATGAATATTGAATTTTGGAAATGCTGATATGGGAAAAGTGGAATAGTGGAAAAGAAAACCCTGATGGAATAAATATGTAAACCCCAGCAATGGGTTATGATATTGAGCACGGTGCAGATGCTAGTGGATGAAAAGTGCAACCACATGGACTCATGGAGCGTGTGGCAAGGTAGTACGATAGACTAGAGAAGGGTTGTATATTGCCCCCTAGATTCTGGACCAGGGTATAAGGCAGGCTATTCGTTACTACAGATAGGTATATGGTATTATTTGATCTAACTGGGCCAGCCAACCGCGGTTAGATCTAACATTCGGGCTGCACAACCCTAACCATAGGTGGAAGCATGGCATGGAGAAAGATCCTCAGGGCAGCCATGAGTTACAAACATTGGTGTATGGGTTACCGAGGATACTCATGTGCTAGAAATGGAAATGGAAATGGAAAATGGAAAAGAAATGGAAATGGAAAATGGAAAAGAAGTAGAAATGGAAATGAAATGAAAATGAGAAATGAAATTGCGTGAGTAAATAAATAATTAAAGTGAAGTAAGACACACCGTCTAAGGGCTTACTGAGTAAGGTGAGTGTTCTGATAAGTATCAGTTGTAGCTGAACCTGGGTTAATCAGGCTTGGTTGCAAACGATTTCAGGGCAGAGGGAAGTTGCTTGTATTGTAGAGACCCGAAGAATTATGGTATTTAAATAATAAAGAGGGAGGAAAAGGGGGTTACAACAGGTCCTCGTCGACGAAGTGGCTTATGGGATCATCGACAGGGACATGTGTCTCGTCGAAGAGAAGGTACCGAGAGGCTATTTTCAACTCTGAATTTTGTTGACAAGGAATAAGCGTTCATCGACGAACTTCCTTCGTGGCGTCATCAACGAAGTGATGTGGCTCTTCGATGAGTGCAAGTGTATAAATAGCCTAAACTTGAATTTTTTAGAAAAATTAAGCGCATAAGCCCTCTTTCTCTTTCTCTCTCTCTCTCTCTCTCTCTCTCTCTCTCTCTCTCTCTCTCTCTCTCTCTCTCCTGTTTGTCCCTTCCCCCTTCTTTCTAAGATTTTGAGCTGGATTCTTGCCGGTTCAACGATCTGAGGTCACCACGACGCTTTTGGTAAAGTTCTCTTCAAGTCTACTAGAGTGGATCGTTGGTGAGGCTGACTAGAACTCCATCCCAAATTCAAGGTAAAACTTTTTATTCAATATTTGACTTTTCCACAGTTTTAGAAAATGTAGTACTCAAAGAAATACTAAAATTTTGTTATGGAAGATATTGTTTTTAGGTTGTTGAACGGGGAACCTTGCAGGTATAGGACTAGACACTATAGGGGCTTTTCAGTAGTCAAGTAAGAGAGTAAACTAAAGCAGTAGTTTTTCATAAAAATTATTATTATTTATTAGCAAATTTATGTTCATAAAACATGTATTATATATATGAGTATTATTGAGAAAATGTAAATTTGGGAAAATATTGCTGTTATATAGGAATGTATATTTTTAGTATGAAATGTCAAGAAATATTATTTCAGAATAGAGTGTATGATTTTTTTTAGCATTGTCTGGCATGAATATTATTTTATGCATATTGTATTATGTTAAGTTAATTTTACAAATAAAGCATGTTTTAGTGATTTCCAGAAATAACAGGATAATGCGGTACATTATGATTTCAGAATACATGATAAATATGCATTTATTCAAATCAGTATGTATGTTATGTACGGCGCAAGGCCGTGGATTATGCATGTTTTCAGCGTAAGGCCGCAGTTATGAATGTAATCGGCGTAAGGCTGTAATTATTTACGTTATTATAGAATTCAGAAAATGCTATCAATCTATTTATGTTTAAACAGTATATTATCATGTATTATATATTATTAGAACCCGGATGATAGTTTAGATCAGTTATCAGGAGCACGGTACCGTAGCTATACAGTTCAGTTCAGTTCAGACTTGTGCTAACTGCCCCTACTAGTAGAGGGGGTGGGAGATGGATAGTTGATGTGACTTTTAGTGTAGAGTTGTAGATGTCCACCTGGTACTCCAGACCAGGGTGTGGAGGACCCATCGTACTTATAGAAATTTTTGACTTAGCAGTGGTCGGCCAGCCATTGTTGGGTCCCGCCTTCAGGCTACATAACCCGTCATTGGGGGGGGGGGGGTAATACATGACATCAGCTAGCTATACATCCTGGTTAAATTTCAGAATTATTAGTTATATTAGATGATTTTATGAACAATGAAATAAAGTATGATTTAGTAGAATTATAAAATTATATGTTTAATCAGTTATGATATTAATAGTGTTTTCACAGCAATGTGTATTGTATGTTTATTATAATAAGTAAATATTCATGTTGTCACACAACTGTTTTAGTTTATTTCCCTTACTGAGAGGTGTCTCACCCCAGCTTAAACCATTTCAGGAAACCTAGAAAGACAGGCGGAAAAAGGCCACCGCGGAGGTAGTGTTTACCACCCCGCTAGGATGGTGAGTCTTTTGAACTAGGGTCAGTAGGTTTTGATTTTAGATCCTAGAAAAATATCTTTTGATGATTTTTGGGATTGTATAATTATATACAGTATTATGATGGTATGTAGGTACTCTAGTATATTGTATTTTATGGTTGAGTGTATGAAATTTATATTTACTGTTGCTTAAGTTTCCGCTGTGTATGACAAGTGTGTCTCCGTTACCCACGGGTTCAGGTTGACTTTATTATATGATTGGTTAGTGATATCAGAGTGTTTAAATTTGATTAATTATATGGTAAGTAAGCAGGTCATTACATGTATGGGCGGGTAAGTTTCCCTATTATGAGGAACTTTGTGGGTAAACTTAGATTATGAATGAATGATTTTTGAAATGGAAGTAAAAACTTATGAAAGCTTGTGTTGTATATCTATATGATTATGATTATGAAAATGATATATTTTCTGAGAAGATACTATCACTAATATGTTATATGCTATGATACAATGAATCTCATATTGCCACACACTGTAAATAATTTATTCCGTCTTACTGAGATGTGTCTGACCTAATTATTTAAATATTTCAGGAAACCTAGATCAAGCTGGTGATAGAGCTCCCAAATAGAGTGGAGCTGGTACCCTGACATACAGGGTGAGTGTGTAAACTAGGGATGGATGATTCTCCTAGAGTTTTTTTATTTTGGGATGTAAGTTGATGTATAAACTTCTGGTTAGTTGACACTCTGGTATACGTATTCACTATGATGTATATATATATATATCCGGTACCCACCATAGGCCGGGTTGTGTTTAAATGGTATCAGGGTGGTGACATGGCCGATATGTTATGTATGTTAATATGTGGAAAAAACATGGTATGAAAAATTGGGGCGTTATAGTTTGGTATCAAAGCCTAGGTTTGCTAGGTTCTGCAGACTTTAGTAAACAATGGAATACAATACCAGAGTATAGGAATGGATATTGATGAGATATAAGCCTGTTGTTGTTAAAGAATGAGATTAGAATTTAGGGTTCTGTCATGTGACCTGCAAGAAGGGGTTCCGTGGTTGTTTTTGTGTTTTTCCTAGGGTGATGATTCTAGGAAAACCATGGATACTATCGCTAGGTCTTGTTTTGGGTGGGAGGACTGAATTCTAATTGGGAACTAAGAATAATAAGATAGATGATTTTAGAAGGATGTTTTACAAGTTATATTTTGATGAATATATTGATTGTGTGATAATGATGGAATTCTGAGATTGATTGTTTCCTTTTCAAGATGGACCTTAGGAACAGTGACACGAATGCTGAGGGTGATGGAGCAGGACCTTCCAGTATGGGGGGCAAAGATTCCAATGCAGTATTGTGCAATGTCACTCAGCAAGTAATGGCTGAGATGGCCAGGAGTTCAGGGGAGCGGAACTGCACGATCGAGCAGTTTATGCGTATGAGACCCCCATATTTTGTTGGAGGAGCAGACCTGATAGTGGCCGAGAATTGGGTCCAGGATGTTGAGGACATGCTAGCAATGCTCTCGTGTACAGATGAATAAAAAGTGTCATTTGCAATATTCAAGCTAACTGGGGAAGCAAAACGCTGATGGAGATCAGCGAGGTTGATTAAGGAGCAGAGACCGGATCCTACGTTGGTGACGTGGGGTTGGTTCAAGGAATTATTTTTTTGAGTGATATTTTCCAACTATCATTCGAAGCATGAAGGTAGCAGAGTTCCTGTACCTAACTCAGGGGCAGATGACGATGCAGTAGTATGCAGTCCGATTTATTGAGCTGTCACGGTTTGCCCCACATTTGGCACTAGATGAGGAGAAGAAGGTGAGAAAGTTCGAGGAGAGCCTAAGATAGAATGTATTAGAGTAGGTCATAGGTTTTCGGGCCCATACATTTGCTGAGGTTGTAGACAGAGTTGTCATGATTGAGGGTGACCATTAGAGAGGCACCACAACGTAGAGTTAGGGAAAAAGGCCTGCGTCTTCAGATGTTCAGGCAGGGTCCAGTCGGGGGCTATGGAGGAGGCAGGACAGTAGAGGAGGATGGAGATCGGGGGGAGGAGATCCAGCAGGATAGGGTAGACAGATGCCCCCTCCTTGCCCCATATGTTATAGGAGGCACTTGGGAGATTGCAGGCTCAGGGAGATGGTCTGCTATCGGTGTTATCAGCCAGGACATATGGCAAGGGATTGTCGTGCATCGCCGGCAATAGTGCTTGCTCCAAAACCGTACAAAGAAGGACATCAGGCACCTTATGGTGGTTAGCAAAGGAATTTTGCCCCAACTCAATTCTATGCATTGACACCCGGAGATGCGGAGGTGGCCGGAGACATCGTGACAGGTACCATTTCAATTTTGTCATTTAAACCTACTACATTATTTGATTCATAGGCGACCAATTCCTTCATCACCTGAGAATTCGTAAAATTATGTGGGTTTGAAACTCAGCGGTTGGGGGTTAGTTTATCAGTAGCTATGTTGACAGAGGCTGTGGGGACATGTGATAAAGTACTTAGCAATTGTCCAGTGTGTATTCAGGAGAGGATTTTAATGGCTCATCTAGTTGTCTTGGATATGCATGGATTCGAGGTGATATTGGGTATGGGTTGGCTATCCGCTCACTATGCCAGTATAGATTATCATCATAAAGAGGTTGTGTTAAGACTAGGACTATACACGATTCGGTGCGTTTCAATTTTGGCCAGAGCCGAAAACCGAACCAAAATTTTTGGTTTTGGGATTTCTGAACCAAAACCGAAACCGAGCCGAAATTATGCTTTAGTTGAAAACCCAAAATGTGGGGGTTCGGTTGCGATTTTTTGATTTTAAACCGATTTTTTTACAAAAAAAATAACCTTTATTTTTCATAAAGTTGTTGAAAATTTATTGAGCATTTTAATTTTTTATAGGGACTCATAATTTTAACAAAATAAAATTTTTTGGGCACTTTTAACAAAAATAACCTTTATTTTTCATAAAGTTCTTAAAAATTTATTGAGAATTTTTATTTTCTATAGTAGCTATATGACTATATTGCATGCTATATTTTTACCAGCCATATTATATATATATATATATATATATCTTATATAAATCAGTTTTTTGATTTTTTTTCAGTTCGGTTTCAACATAAAATCGAAATCGAAACTGAAACCGAACATTGTTATTTTTGAAAACCGCAACCGAAATCGAAAATCGAAAAACTACACTGTTTATGGTTTCAGTTCGGTTTCGATCTGATTTTTGATTTTTCGGTAATTTTTGTACACCCCTAGTTTAGACCCCTAGGGGGACAGGAGTATCGGTTTGTGGGGTTTTGTGTGCATACCCCACCACAGTTGTTATCCGCCACTCGGGGTGAGGTGATTGCTGTTAGATGGTTGTTAGGGTTTTTTGGCTTGTGTAAAGGCAGTACCAGGGTGAGTTGAGGATGGGGGATATCCTAATAGTACGGGATTTTCCTGATGTTTTTCTCGAGGATTTGTCGGGACTACCCCCTGATCGTTAGGTAGAATTTTCTATTGTTCTAGTATCGAAGACAACACCGATTTCGAAAGCGTCATATAGAATGGCACCGGTAAAACTTAAAAAATTGAAGGATCAGTTGCAAGAACTATTGGACAGGGGATTTATTCGGCCCATTGTGTCGCCTTGGGGAGTGCCAATTTTATTTGTAAAAAAAAAGATGGGTCGATGAGAATGTGCATCGACTACCGTGAAATCAATAAAGTGACTATCAAGAATAAGTACCCACTTCCCCGCATTGATGATTTATTTGATCAGCTACGGGGGACACAGGTTTTCTTAAAAATAGATTTACGGTCTGGGTATCATCAAGTAAAAGTTAGAGGGGAGGATGTTCTTAAGATGACATTCAGGACTCGGTATGGCCACTACGAATTTTTGGTTATGTCGTTTGGATTGACAAATGCTCCTGCAGTGTTTATGGATTTGATGAACAGGGTTTTTCACCAGTATCTAGATCAGTTCGTGGTGGTATTTATTGATGATATACTAGTGTATTCAAAGAGTTCAGGAGCACAAGGAACATCTAAGGATAGTACTTTAGATACTGAAGGAAAGGAAACTGTTTGTGAAATTTAAGAAGTGCAAATCCTGGTTAGAGTAGGTTACCTTCCTTGGACATGTGATCTCCAGGGGTGGTATCTCAGTAGACCCGAGTAAAATCGAGGAGGTAGTAGATTGGGTACGACCAACAAATGTGCAGGAAATTAGAAGTTTTCTGGGATTGGCTGGATACTACCGCAGATTCGTTGAAGGTTTCTATAAATTGTTGAGTCTGTTGACGAGGTTGATTAGGAAAGGGGTAAAATTTGAATGGTCATATGAATGTGAGTAGAGTTTCCAAGAGCTGAAGCAGCAACTCATCACTGCACTAGTGTTGACGATTCCTTCAGGTGAGGAGGGTTTCGTGATTTACAGTGATGCATCGCATAAAGGGTGTGGTTGTGTTCTGATGCAGCAGGGGAGAGTTATAGCATATGCCTCATGACAGTTGAAATATTATGAGAAGAATTACGCTACCCACGATCTAGAGTTGGTGGCGGCAGTGTACGCATTAAAGATTTGGCGACATTATCTTTATTGGGGTAGGCGTAAAATTTTTATTGACCACAAGAGTTTGAAATATTTTTTCATGTAGAAAGAATTGAACATGAGGCTGAGAATATGATTAGAGTTGATAAAGGATTACGACTGCACCATCAGTTACCACTTGGGAAAAGCTATTGTGGTGGGTGATGCCTTAAGCCGAAAATTTGTGGGTGCATCAGTATCTACAGTGAGGATCCAGCATTCGATTCAGATGGATCTAGAAATAATGGGGATAAACTCATGGAAGGTGACCATCAGGTCTTTATTGCCAATCTGGTGTTGCAACCGACTCTATAGGAAAGAATTAAAGCAACACAGAGGAATGATGCAAAATTGGTAGAGTTGATAGAGAAAGTACAAGATGGTTTGGAGGAAGATTTTAGTATCTCAAATGATGGAGCCTTGAGGTTCCGTACTAGGTTATGTGTACCTACCGATCCTAAGATTAAGAAAGTGATTTTGGAGGAAGTGCACCGATCCTTGTATACGGTACATCCTAGTAGCACTAAAATGTACAGGGATCTTTGGGATTCATTTTGGTGGAGCGAAATGAGAAGAGAAATTTTTGAGTTTGTAGCACAAAACACATGCCAGTAGGTGAAAGCTGGGCATTAGAGATCGGTGGGGTCATTACAGCCGCTGTGTATTCCTGAGCGGAAGTGGGAGCATATAGCGATGAATTTTATCACTGGGTTACCGTTGGCGCTTCACGGACAAGACACGATTTAGGTAGTGGTGGATCAACTTACAAAGACTGCCCATTTTATGCCTATTAGAATTAACTATTCCTGAAATTAGTTGATAGAGTTATATATTCAGGAGATAGTGAGAATGCATGGTTTGCCTGTGTCCATAGTTTCAGATCGAGACCCACGCTTCACATCCCGTTTTTGGAGGAGTTTACAAAAGGCCATGATTTCTTAGTTGTCGTTCAGCATTGCATTTCATCCTCAGATAGATGGACATATAGAGAGGATGATATAGATATTGAAGGATATGCTACGTGCATGCGTATTGGACTTTGGAGGTAATTGGTTGCGATTTATACCGTTAGTCGAGTTTGCGTATAATAATAGCTATCAGACCAACATTGGGATGACACCATTTGAGGCATTATATCACAGGAGGTGCCGATCCCCATTATATAGGGATGAAATTGGCGAGAGATAGATAATGGGGCTAGAGCTAATACAGCAGACTCAGGATAAAGTTAGACTCATCAGAGATAAAATCAATGCAGCACAGAGCCGGCAAAAGAGTTATGCTGATACGCGCTGGTGAGAGTTGAATTTTGACACCGGGGATTATGTGTTCTTAAAAGTCGCACCGTTAAAAGGTGTTATGAGATTCAGGAGGAAGGGTGAACTAAGCCCTAGGTAAATTGGGCCATTTGGAGATTCTGGAGAGAGTGGGTCTAGTTGCTTACAGGTTGGCTCTGCCACCTGCTTTGTCTAGAATCCATGATATATTTCACGTTTTGATATTAAGGAAATACATCCTGGACCCCTCCTATGTGATCAGATATGAGGTACTGGAGCTCAGTGATGCCTTATCTTATGAGGAAATGCTAGTGCAGATTTTGGATTGGAAAGAACAGGAGTTGTGTACAAAAAGTATACCGTTGGTAAAAGTTCTATGGCACAACCATGCAGTAGAGGAGACTTATTGGGAGTTAGACGAGTAGATGCGCTAGAGATATCTGCACCTATTCGGCGAAAATCATTGTTAAGGTATGTAATTTAATTTGTATAATGTAGGTTAGGTAGTGTTTAGATTTTAGTGGTTTTGGGGAGAATTTTATTTCAATGGTTGTAATCTCAGATAACCCCTTTGTAACCACGGTATTCCTCCACCTTAAGTGAGGGTAAGTAATAAAATAAGTAGCCAATTTTTTCTCAAGTAGATGGTGTATAGGATAGATAGCAAATTTCGAGGACGAAATTTTATAAGTAGGGGAGAATGTAGAGACTCAGAGAATTATAGTAAATAAATAAGAAAATAAAGGAGAGAAAAGGATTGTTCCTAAAGGGACTTAGTAGGGTCTCGTCGACGAATGTAGAGAGCTCATTGATGAGCAGCCTTCTTAGGTTCGGTGACGTGGACTCGTGTCTCGTCGACGAGAACTTACCGAGAGGGGTTTAGTGAAGCCTGAATTTTGTCGATGAGAGTTACGAGTTCATGGATGAACTCCCTTCTTAGGCTCATTGAGGAGGTGACATGTCTCGTCGACGAGGCCACGTGGACAACACTCTATTTATAGGCCAAAATCGGGATTCTGTGAGGAAGTTAGATTTTTTCTCACATTTTCTCTCTCCAGCTCGGGTTCTCTGTTTTCTCTCTATAATTTCGGCCTCAATCTTCCCTGGTTTGATGATCAGAAGCCGCCACATTGATCTTGGGAAGATTCTCTACAAGTCTGCCGGAGTAGATTGTCGATTAGGCCAACTTGGGCACCATCCCAAAATCAGGGTAAGTAAGAGATTTAAGGGTATTATGAGTTGTTTGGAGTATTTGTAATGTAGGTAGTATTATATTGAAATTGTTGTGGGAAATGAGTTAATTAATATGGTAAAAATATGAATTTTAGACTTTTGAGTTGGGAACGCCGAGGAGCGTAAAATTGGGTGTTGTTGTGAGCATCTCAGTAAGTCAAGTAAGGGGAATAAATTATAGCAGGTATTTTTTTGAAATATTGGGTGAATTATATGTGAAATGAATTATTGTATTTTCCTTGAAATTATTATGATATGATTAATAAATGAAATTTGTGTGGCATATGATCAAATGAAAATGATGAAATGTTAATTGCGATTTCTGGATAATAATGAAATGGGATAAAGGGATGTATGAAAATGATTTTTATGAAAATAGTGAAAGTATGAAATATTGATATTTGTGTATATAGAAAAATGTGGAAATATATGAAATATGGAAAGGGTTTTATGAAATGGGGGAAATATGAAATATTGAAATGTACATACTAGAAATGATGAAACATGTGATATGTATTATATTTTCATATATATATATATATATATATATATATATATATATATACATATTGTTGTGAAAAGAAACTGGTATGAAATACTGAGAACTTATCGATAGACAAATGTGAATTTACTGGGAATATTGATTGGTAAATATTGAATTGTGAATAGTGATTGTGAATATTGGGAATGTGAAACTAACAAATGCAATGAATATTGAATTTGAAAATGCTGATATGAGAAAAGTGGAATAGTGGAAAAGAAAACCTTGATGGAATGGATATGTAAACCCTAGTGATGGGTTATGATATCGAGCATAGTACCGATGCTAGCGGATGAAAAGTACAACCACACAGACTCGTGGAGCATGTGGTGAGGTAGTACGAATAGACCAGAGAAGGGTTGTATATTGCCCCATGGGTTTCGGAGCAAGGTATAAGGCAGGCCATTTGTTACTACATACAGGTATATGGTATTATTTGATCTAATCGGGTCGGCCAACCACGGTTAGATCTAGCCTTCGGGCCGCACAACCCTGACCATTGGGGGAAGCATGGCGTGGAGAAAGATCCTTAGGGCAGCCATGAGTTACAGACATGGGTGTATGGGTTACCGAGGATGCTTATGTGCTAGATATGGAAATGGAAAATGGAAAAGAAATGGAAATGGAAAATGGAAAAGAAGTGGAAATGGAAATGAAATGAAAATGAGAAATTAAATTGCACTAGTAAATAAATAATTAAAGCGAAGTAAGACACACCGCTTGAGGGCTTACTGAGTAAGATGAGTTCTTTGATAAGTATCAGTTGTAGCTGAACCCGGGTTAATCAGGCTAGGCTGCAAACGATTTCAAGGCATAGGGAAGCTGCTTATATGGGTAGGTAAGTTTCCTTATTCTCAAAAACTTCGTGGCTAAACTTAGATTATGAATGAATGATTTTGGAAATACGAGTAAAAGCATATGAAAGCTTGTATTGTATATCTATATGATTATGATTATGAAAATGATATATTTTCTCAGAAGATACTATCACTGATATGTTATATGCTATGATACAATGAATCTTATTTTTCCACACACTGTAAATAATTTTTCCATCTTATTGAGACATGTCTCACCCAATCATTTAAATATTTCAAGAAACGAGATCGAGCTGGTGATAGAGCTCCTAGATAGAGAGGAGCTGGTACCCTGACATATAGGGCGAGTGTGTAAACTAGGGATGGATGATTCTCCTAAAGTTTTGTTATTTTGGGATGTAAGTTGATGTATAAACCTCGAGTTAGTTAACACTCTGGTATATATATATTTTGTGACTTTCGCTGATAGGAATACTGGTATGACTGTTTTATTTGGTACCTACCCCAGGTCGGGTCATGTTTAAATGGTATCAGGGTGGTGACATGGTCAATCTGTTATGTATGTTAATATGTGGGAAAAAAATGGTATGAAAAATCGGGGCATCACATACACACTCAACAAAGCTCCTAGTAAGGACAAGTTTGATTAGAAGGGAGAAAAGCTTCAGTTTATTGGGTTCAACGATGAATCAATGGGCTATCGATTGCTGAATCCTGTTAATCACAAGCTGATAGTGGCAAAAGATGTCATCTTTGACAAAAGGGGAGTATGGCAGTGGACTTCCAGTAGCTAGAACTCAACAAATATTCCAGATTTCGAACCAACCGAAGCAACAAGTGTGACACCCTATTTATATATATATACACAAACAAATATCTTTGATACCATTATAATAATTAACAAAGTCCACCCGGACCCAAGGTAGAGTACTGAGGATACACCTGTCCATTTTCATATTTTAGCTATGCTGTGGAAAACATAACACAACCAAACTTTAAGTACAAGACTAGAGTACTATAGTCTCCCAAAAATATACATACCAACCCCCGAGAATCATCAAATACCCCAAGCCTACACAAACATATACCTAGTCCCAAAATAAAAACATACCCTGACTAATAATAATCTATTCCTCCTCTATCTTGGAGCTCGGTCCGCCTGACGTCCTGTATTTCCTAAAATGTTTAAAATCTATGGGGTGAGACACCTCTCTGTAAGAAGGGATAGGTTATTATCAGTGTGTGGCAACACGAGTTATAATTTAATAAACACATTTATTTAATCAATAATTAAACTAAGAAGATGTTTAAAATGTATATATATATATATATATATATATTGATAAAATAGTCTTTTCTCAAAACATGTATAAGCTCAGTGAAATAACTCCATGTAAACAAACAACACATACTCCATTAAGAACCTCCCCCGTAGGGTATCACTGGCTAATGTCATGCTACCCCTATGACAGGGTTGTGGGACCCAAAGGCTACACTTAACTGAGGCTGGCCACCACCAGGTTAAGTCAAACTTCCATAGATGTCTGTAGTACGATTAGCCAACCACAACTGGTTTGGACCCAGGGTGGTCAACAACTCTACGCAGGCCCAATCGACTGTCAACACCCACACTGCCATCCTAGGTCAGTGTTGTTGCACTCACTCCTTTAATACTATTGCTACGGTGCCATGTTTTTCACATCAATCATCCACCAGGGTTCGTAATTCATATATATTGCCATTTACACAGTGTTATATAATATCAATATAATGAAATCCTCATATCCTGCCAACGTTATATTGGTATATATATAACGACGAATATAACGAACTCCTCATTTCCTGCTAACGTTATATTGTGGTTTCCTTAAAAATCATAAACATACAATATAACGAACTCCTCTGTTGACCCCATGGCTCATACCCTATTTTGATTATGACAAATACTCAGGTATTTAATGGTTGCCAAGTCTGTGTGCAAGTTCTTATTGGAAAATACTCATATAATGGCATACGGCAACCTGAAGTGAAGCTTGAAGACCCTGAAGATTCTATTTCATATTTTAAAGTCAATTAATGTAATATAGGTCTATAATAGTAACTAGGGATATGGTCTGTAATAATCTTTGCATATCATGAATGTAGGTTTGTAAGCTCAGAAATGCCATATACTGACCATAGGGACTGAATGGCTTAAGGGTTCAGTTGACCAACGCCAGATTTTTCTGGTAGGATAGAAAGACCTTAGGTCCCTAAAAAAATGCACAAATAGTCCTCATATCACTTACATAATCAGGGGAATCAATTGGCTTAAAAATGGACTAAATAGGAAAAATTTGTGAAAGATCGGGCGACCGAACCTGTCGTGTTCAAAACACCTCGGGTGCCCGAACTGTTGAGAAGTCAGCGGGTTGACCAGGTTTCGGGCGACCGAACCAGAAATGAGCGCAACTCCCTTGGGTGACCGAACCCATGTCAGAGTGCTTTTCACCAACCCGGGCACCCGAACCCCCACATTCAAAAGGCTTCGGGTGACCAAACTTTCTGGTTCGGTTAACCGAACTCTACTTCAGGCACCCAAACCGCGTGGTCCAAAATTTGTGTGTAATTCCTATTCCTTTTGGTCCAAAATCTGCACTGACACTTCTTTGTATGTCAGAGGATCTCTAAGCTCTAGTGCCTTATAACTAATCATATGAGAGGGATCTGAGATGTACTTCCTCAGCATAGATATGTGGAATACATCATGGATTCTAGATAGCATCGATGGTAACGCTAACCTGTAGGCAATTGGACCCACTCTTTCCAAAATCTTAAATGGTCCAATATACCTAGGGTTCAACTTACCCCTTTTCCCAAATCTCATAATTCTTTTCATCGGTGCAAATTTCAAGAACACTTGATCCCTTGCATCAAACTTCAACTCTTGCTGACGAGTATCTATATAACTTTTATGCCAACTTTGAGCTGCCCTGATTCTATCCCTGATAAACATGACTTTATCATAAGTCTGCTATACGAACTCTGGTCCCACTAGTTTGATCCTAGTATAATGGAGATTGACACCTCCTACTATACAATGCTTCATATGGTGCCATCCCAATGTTGGCCTAATAGCTATTATTATAAACAAATTCAACTAGTGGCATGTACTAGATCCAACTACCACCAAAGTCCAATACACAGGCTCGCAGCATATCCTCCAGTATCTATATCATCCTTTCTGTTTGCCTATCGGTCTAAGGATGAAAGACTATACTAAATGTTAGCTGATAACCCAAGAATGTTTGTAAACTCCTCTAGAATTGTGACGTGAACCATGGGTCTTGGTCTGATACAATGGACACGGGCATGCTATACAGTCTAGCTATCTCCTATATGTATAACTCTGCCATTCTACATATGGAGTAGTTAGCTTTGATTGGTAGAAAATGAGCAGTCTTCATCAATCTGTCAATGACTATCCAGATGGTGTCCTATCCATGCAATGCCGGTGGTAATCCTATGACAAAGTCCGTCGAAATGTGTTTCCACTTCCATTCGGGAATATGAAGTAGCTACAATTGTCCTGCCGGTCCCTGATGCTCAGCTTTTACCTGCTAGCATGTCAAGCACTACTCTATGTATTTAGCAATATCTTTCTTCATATTGCTCCACCAAAAAGACTCTCGAAGATCCCTGTACTTCTTAGTGCTTCTTGGGTGCACTGTATAAAGGGATTGGTGCGCCTCCTCCAAGATGGTTCTTTTAATCTCAGCATCTACAGGCACACAAAGTCTAGTACAAAACCTCAAAGATCCATCATTTATAATATTGAAATATGTTTTCTGCCTACTCCGTACCTTATCCATGATCTTCATCAACTCCGCATCCTTCGTCTGAGTAGCCTTGATCCTTTCCTTTAATGTGGGCTGGTTAACCAGGTTAGCAATGATTGTCTGATGATCACCCTCTATCAATTCCACTCCACATCTTTCGAAATCCATTCTGATATGATGCTGAGTTACTATCGCTGATATAGATGCATTTTCTAACTTACGACTCAGTGCATCAGCTAGCACATTTGCTTTCCATGAGTGGTAACTGATGGTACAATCATAATCTTTAATTAATTCCAGTCATCTCCTTTGCTTCATGATTAGTTCCTTTTGTGTGAAGAAATATTTAAGGCTCTTATGGTCTATGAAGATATCACTTCTACCCCCATACAAATAATGTCTCCAAATCTTTAATGCATAAACCACTTCTGCTAATTTTAGATCATGAGTCAGATAATTCTTCTCGTATTCCTTGAGCTGTTAAGAAGCATAGGCTACAACCTTCCCCTGTTGCATTAGCATGCATTTAAGCTCCTTCTGAGACACATCACTGTAGATTACAAAGCTTCCATCTCCCGAGGGAATTGTCAGTATTGGTGTAGTGATAAGCCATTGTTTCAATTCCTAGAAACTTCGCTCGCACTCATCTATCCATTTATACCTTGCATTCTTCCTAGTCAATTTGGTCAAGGGGTCTGACAATCTAGAAAATCCCTCCATGAAACAGCGATAGTATCTTGCCAATCCTAGAAAGCTCCTGATCTCGTGAATATTTTTCGGTCTCTCCGAGTCTACTAATGCCTTTATCTTACTTGAATCCACATAATTACTACCCTTGGATATAACATGCCTGAGGAATGTGACTTGCTCCAACAAGAACTCGCACTTTTTGAATTTAGCATACATTCTTTTTTCTCTCAGCACCTGAAGAAATGTCCTCAATTGATCCTCGTGCTCCTCGGGGCTCCTTGAATACACCAAAATGTCATCAATAAATACCATGACAAATTGATCCAGATACTAGCGGAAAACCCTATTTATCTGATCCATGAATACCACAGGTGCATTCGTCAATCCGAACAGCATAACCAGAAACTTGTAATGGCCATACCGAGTATGAAACGCTGTCTTCGAAACATCCTCCACCTTAACCTTTACCTGATGGTACCTGGATCATAGATCTATCTTGGAAAATGTTTGTGTCCCCTGTAACTGGTCAAACAAGTCATCAATATGGGGAAACGAGTATTTATTTTTAATCATCACTTTATTTATCTCTCTGTAGTCGATGAACATCTTCATCGACCTATCCTTCTTTTTCACAAACAATACCAGCTCTCCCCAAGGTGAGACACTGGGCCTGATAAATCCCCTGTCTAGCAAATCTTGCAACTGTTCTTTCAATTCCTTTAACTTTGCCAAAGCCATTCTGTATGGAGCCTTAGAGATCGGTGCCGTATCCAGAGGTAAATCAATCACAAACTCAACTTATCAATCTGGAGGCAATCCCGACAAATCTTCTCTAAACACATCAGAAAAATCCCTCACTATCAGGATATCCTCCAGTTTTAATTCCTCTTCTAGTGCCTCTTTTACATAGGTTAGATACCCTTGGCATCCCTCTAGAAGCAATCTCCTCACCTGAACTGCTGATAACATCTGTGGTGAGGACATATGGGTCCCCACATATTGGACCTTGTGCTCCCGTGGAGGTCTGAAGACTACCTCTTTCTTATGGCAGTCAATACTGGCATGATAGGAAGCTAACCAATTTATTCTTAGAATCATGTTGAAACCATGCATATCTAGAACCACCAGATTAGAAAGCAGCATCTGTCCTTGAATACTAATCAAAAACCATCTAAGTACCCTCCTACACACTACTACAGTCCCATTGGTGTAGCTACAGATAAACTAACATTCAGTGGTTAGGCTTCTATCCCACATAACTTAACAAATTCTCGGGCCACGAATGAATGGGTCTCCCTTGAATTAAGTAAAACTACAGCTTTATATGGAAAAATATAGATAATACCTGTCACCACGTCGCTTGTTGCCTCTGCATCTCTCAGGGTTAATGCATATACCCGTGCCGGGGTGGTATTCCTCACCTGGTCGCCTCGAGGTGTTGGATAGTTTCCTCGGTATAGTGTAGGAGCTGGCGCATCACTCGATGGTGCACAAAAATCCCGCACCATATGGCTTGGCCGACCGCATCGATAGTAAGTAATCACCCTAGCCCGGCACTCTCCAGAATGTCTCTTATAGCATCGGGGGAAAGTAGGGGGCGCTAGACTGCCCTACGAAACTCAGTGTCCTCCTACATACCGCTAACCCACATCATGTCTCCTTAACTAGCCCTGGCTCATACCTGACCGAAAACTAGGTGGCCCTGGCCTCTTCCTCTAACTCGGTCCTCCTGCACCCTTTATCGATTGGCCTCATCGACGGTGGCTTTATCCACTAGTTCAGTAAAGTCCCGTATTTGCAATAGTACCACCTACTCATAAAGCTCCTGCCTCAGCCCTCTCTCAAATCTCTGGGCCTTCCTAAATTCATCTAGTATCATGAAGGGGGCAAAATGTGACAGCTCCATGAATCTAGCAGCGTACTGTGGAACTGTCAAATGACCCTGAGTCAGATTTAAGAACTCCTTCATCTTGGCATCTCTAATGGAGGAGGGGAAATAGCGGTTAAAGAAGATCTCTTTAAATTTTTCCCAAGTCAAGGCTACTGGTACCGACCTCTGCTCCTCTAGGAGCCTCATAGTAGACCACCAACGTTCAGCCTCCCCAGTCATTTTGAATGTGGCATATAGTACTCTCTACTCATCGATATAACGTAATATGGTAAAAATCTTTTCCATCTCCTGTATCCAATTTTCTACCGCAATGGGTCTGCACTCCCTGAAAAGATAAGGGGATTCATCTTGGTGAACTGCTTAATCATGTAGCCCTAGCATATTGGTAGACCTCCCTACTCCCTAGAACTCCATGCTATCTAAGCCATAACCTACTGAACAACACTGCATAGGACTGCATCTTGATCACTGCCACTCATACTAGAGGGCCCCGCATCATCACCACCTCTAGCATGAGTATTTCTATTTCTAGGGTCCATCCTAAAAATAAAATAGAAGCAATTTTAGAGTCCTAATTCATAAAACAACTCGTACATTAATTTAACTAAAAATCATAGAGATCCTCAAATGACAACTCAACTTAACATCATTATTCCCAATTTTAAGATTATGTCTTACCACTTAGAAACAAGAACTGGCGATAGTTTACTATGGCTTTCCTAAAATCGTCATCCTAGGAAAATCACAAAAACCACCACGGAATTTCCTACCTCCAAGCTACGAGATAGAACCCTAAATTCTAATCTTAATCCTCACCAAAATCTATTCCTATACTCTCATATTGTTATCCGTTGTATCCTAGAGTCTGCAGAACCTAGCAACGTAGGCTCTAATACCAAACTATGACACCCTGTTTTTATATATATAAAGACAAATACCTCTAATACCATCATAATAATTAACAAAGTCCACCTGGACCCAAGGTAGGGTATCGGGATACACTTGTCCATATTCATATTTTATCTATGCAGTGGAAAACATAACAAAACCGAACTTTATGTACAATACCAGAGTACTACAATCTCCCAAAAATATACATACCAACCCCTGAGAATCATCAAATCCCCCAAACCTACACAAACATATACTTAGTCCCAAAATAAAAACTTACCCTGACTAATAATAATCTACTCCTCCTTTATCTCGGAGCTTAGTCCACCTGACGTCCTGGATTTCCTAAAATGTTTAAAATCTATGGGGTGAGACATCTCTTAGTAAGAAGATATAGGTTATTATCAGTGTGTGGCAACACTAGTTATAATTTAATAAACACATTTATTTAATCAATAATTAAACTAAAAAGATGTTTAAACTGTACTTATATATATATATATATATATATATATATATATATATATATATATGATAAAACAATATTTTCTCAAAAACATATATAAGCTTAGTGAAATGACTCCATGTAAACAAACAACGCATACTACATTAAGAACCTACCCCATAGGGTATCACTGGCTAATGTCATGCTTCCCCCCATGACAGGGTTGTGCGGCCCGAAGGCTGGACTTAGCCGAGGCTGGCCACCACCATGTTAAGTCAAACTTCCATAGATGTTTGTAGTATGATTGGCCTACCACAACTGGTCCGGACCCAGGGCAGTTAACAACTCTACGTAGCCCAATCGACTGTCAACACCTACACTACCATCCTAGGTTAGTGTGGTTGCACTCACTCCTTTAATACTGTAGCTATGGTACTGTGCTCTTTACATCAATCGTCCACCAGGGTTCTTAATTCATATATATTGCCATTTATATAGTGTTATATAATATCAATATAATGAACTCCTCATATCCTGCCAACGTTATATTGGTATATATATAACGACGAATATAACGAACTCCTTATATCCTGCCAGCGTTATATTCAACCAACAATATAGCGAACTCCTCATTTCCTACCAATGTTATATTGTGGTTTCCATAAAAATCATAAACATACAATATAACAAACTCCTCATTTCCTGCCAACGTTATATTGCAGTTTTCACAACAACTGTATCAAAATCCCATTTTTTCATAAATCAGTAAGTAGCTAGGTAAATCACATCTCGTATAAAAATCATCATTTTCAGTTCCAGTACAAGTTAGCAACAAATAAAACACATTTCAATATAAATTCATTATTCTCAAGTTAATATAATTCAATTATCAGTTAGAACACATTTCAGTATAAAATTCTCATTCTCGATTTTAGTATAAATCACATATCATGATTGGTAAAAACCTCATATTTACTCAATCCCTAAAACATCCTCATGCCACACAAAATTTTGTCTAGTAAATTTTAATATTATATCCACCCAGAAAAATATGAATTTTTTTCTAAAAATATCATTTCCCGCACACTTAGATATTCAAAAAAGCATATATATATATATATATATATATATATATATATTATTCAAGAAAATCCTTGACATAACCTATTCCCCTTACCTGTTTCTTGGAGCCATGCCAACAAAGATTCCAAAACTGTGCTTGTTGCGCTCACACAAATCCTGTATCCAAATATCCTAACTCAATCAACTAAACCCTAGAATATTTATCATTTAACATTTCCTAGGACCACACACTCCCAATAACTGATTAAATATTAAAATATCTTACTTACCTTAGTTTTGGAGTGGTGCCCGAGAACCACAAATCACAAATTCGTTCCGATTAACTTGCAGTGAGTCATCCTTAGAACCTCGTAGTGATGTCTGATTGTCGAATCGGCTAAAACCGGGCCAAAATAGAAGAGAGAGAGAATGGAGGCCAAAGCCCCAGAGAGAGAGAGAGTGAGGAGAGAGTGATTTTCCACGGTAAAAATGAATTAAAGCCTATTTATAGGCTGTTGGTCCACATGTACTCGTTGACGAGATCAGAATATTCGTCGATGAGTCAAAGGACACTCATCGATGAGAACACTAGGTTTGTCAACGAGCTTATTAAATCTGAGATTTCCTGACTCTCGGGATCTCCTCATCGATGAGCACAGGGCAGTTGTCGATGAGTCCCTGCTTTGTAACCCTTTCAAATTCTATTCCTTCTTCTTTTCTTTCTTTTCTTTTCTTTTTCCTTTTCCTTTATTATTTTCATTGTTATTACTTTTCCAGGTCTCTACAACAAGACCTAAATCAGCTACTGAATCTCAAAATCCAGTAATTTCAGAAGCTAATATTGCACCTGGGAACCTTAGTTCAAAATATGAAAATTCAGAAAATGAAGGAACTTCATCCTCTTCACTTGTCCTAAGAAGATATGAAAGAGGTAGAAGACCTCGAGAGAGGTATAGTGATTTTAGAAGCTATTTTTATAATGGAAATTTAGAATTTGCTCTTTTCCCTTTTGAGCCACAGAATTTTGAAGATGTAGTGAAGGATAAAAAATGGAAAAAGGCCATGGAAGAAGAGCTGAACATGATTAAAAAGAACCACACATGGAAGCTTGTGGATCCTCCTAAAAGCAAAGACATTATTGGTCTTAAGTGGGTTTACAATACGAAGTACAACGAGGATGGTTCCATTTAAAAGTACAAGGACAAATTGGTTGCCAAAGGTTATTCTCAACAACCTGGAGTTGATTTCAACCAAACCTTTGCACCGGTTGCAAGAATTGAGACAATTCTACTTGTACTTGCAATAGCTACCAAATTGGAGTTAAATGTGTATCAAATGGATGTCAAATTTGCGTTTCTCAATAGAGAACTGAATGAGGAAGTTTATGTGGAGCAACCACGTGGATATGAAGTGAAGGGCAAAGAAGAAAAGGTGCACAAATTGAACAAGACTTTGTATGGCCTCAAACAAGCTCTACGAGCTTGGAACAGGATCATGAAGTACTTCATCAGGATGCAAGTTAAGCAAGGAAGACGGGAAATTTTCATTTCCCTGACAAAGCATATTGAGGTCAGACATCACTTTATTCGTGACCTTGTGTAGAAGGAAGAAATTTAGCTAGAATTCATCAGCACTAATGAACAACTAGAAGACATGCTCACAAAACCTATTACTAATGAGAAGTTTTTGAAGTTTAGAGACTTGTTAGACTCACGGTTTTATAAGGGAATTTGTGAGAAAGCCGTGAACCTACTGAAGTTAGTTAATTTAGTTATTTAGTTGAAAAGTCAGCAAACAACTTAGCTTATAGTCAGCAAAACATTTAGCAATAAAATTATTCAATCAGCAAGTTGCAGCCAGTGTGATTCTTATTCAAAGTTGTATTCAGTTTTTCAAAGTGGATTACAATTGTCATCCTTTAATAGCAAAGGAGTACGTTATTTAGTTTAGGAACTTGTCATATTCTTTGCCTTGTTTTTAGGTTTATTTAATGAGTTGTTAAGTCCCTATAATATTAAAATTTCCCATCTATTCCCTATGTACTTTGCCCTATAAATAGTGGCCTTATCTTAGTAATTTTAAGTAGTGAAAAAATAGAAAAGAATCTCAAAAATCTAGCAAAAAGTGCTGCAACAGTATATTTTTTTATATATGTAATTTCTTCATCAAGTTTACAAATTAAAAAGGCATTTTTCAATATTTTTATTCTCTATTTTTTCTATTTTTATTTCTTCTGTTCCAACAAACTCGCCTGAATGGCAATCTAAAAGTTCAGAAAAACCATTCCATTTGAACAAGTGGCTAACCTATTATGTGATTGAGCAAGCTAAGCACAATACCATCTTAGCCTATAGGGGTAGATAAAGAAAGTGGTAGGGCCACTGTCACTTGGTGCTAACACACATTGGGTAATGTTAGGTTATAAAATCAAGTTATATCCACCATAACAAGCTTAAAGGAATACAAAATTTTCAACATCTTGAGACCCTTCTCATTCAAAGTAGGATCATGTAGTGTAAAGAATTAAAGGCTAAATGGGTTAGAGCAAGAGATTCTTTTATGCAAAAATGTGTATTCAACTTGAACGTAATAAACTCATTAGACTAGATACAAGCAATTGATGCATTGTTTGTGAAATCTCTAGTTCTATAGAAATGATTCAAAGCAACTTACAATATATTATATACTATGGGAGGAACTTGATGGATTTTTCCCCCATTGAAGAGTGGCCTTGGCTATCTATTTCCTAGTGGGAGGATATTTCTATAAATATATCTAAGAGGAATGAAAATCTGAGCTTAGTCAACCTTGATAAAGCCCTTGGCCCTAATGGTTTCCCATTTTAATATTATTGGAATTACTACTAGGCAAAAATATGATGTCTATCGTCATGAACTGCTCATTTGCCAATCATACTTCATCACAATCATTCTTGAGAATCAAAATCCTATTTAATCTATGATTGAAGAATGAAGAATTTATGCAATTTCTTATATAAAATCATTGCCAAATGTTCACTAACTCAAGAAGGTTCTACCACTAATCATACCTCCATCTCACAATGGTTTCACTTGATATTGAAAATTTCAAATAACTCAATTCTTTCCTATAACATCATTCATTTACATGGACCAGCAATATCTCCAAGGAAATTCTCTACAACCCTAAAACTTGACATAAGCAAAGCTTGTGATAATATGGAATGGTCCTTTCTTAAGGATATTATCTACCATTTTCCACTTCTCAGTGGATGTTATATTGTGTTTCCTCTACTTCTATGGCAATGTCGGTTAATATTTCTCCTAAATAGACCGTTCGCCTAAGCACAGACATAGGCAAAGTGGCCTTTATCCCCCTTGTATCTTCATCCCATGTGTTGAATTCCTAGCATTTGCATTCCCCAAGCCATGCAAAATTGTTGGAATTGGTGTATTCCCAAGGGGGGGGGGGTGAATTGGGTATTTAAAACTTCCTAGGTAGATTTCAATTTCACAAGTAGTGATACACAACCTCGGGTTTGTCTATGGAATCCCAAATGCGTAGATAAATAGAACGTGTGAAAATTAAATCATATTCAGCATTCACAGAATAACATACACATGCACGAATGTAAATTGCGAAAATGTAAAGTGCACACATGATATATTATTAGGGTTCAGCCAACTGTGCCTACGTCCCCACCCCTAACTCGCAAGCCCGAGGATTTCACTAATGCCCACTCAATAGGTGGAGTGGCACCGGTTACAACCAGGTCAATTAATGGGGCTAACCTCAACCTACAACTACACCTTACCAAGAAGGTGCATCTAACTTTCCTAATTGGGTCAAAGCCAATTAGGGACTATTAGCCAGGGCTAGTCTCCGTCTTCAGGCTTACGCCTAGAATACAATCAATCAGCTCAAATTTGGCATACAAATAAAATGCTTCTACACAAGCAGATATCTACTAGTATTAACCAATGCACATAAATTCTATAAGACTTATAAGCTTAGTGATGTATGTGTGCAATCAACACTCAAAGTAATGTCTATATTCAACCAACTACAAGAGTGTATCAATAGGTTAATCTTTGAAACAATGTATATATAAAATCTCAATAACAGTTTAGGGTTTCAAAGATTTCTACCAAGGGTATTCTAAATATCTTTGAAAAATATTTTTTTAATATTCAAGCACAAGAGATATTCAAAAAATGAGCTTGTGAAAATATTTTTGCACACTCAAAAATACAAGCTCAATGAGTCTTGTAATGAAGGTGCAAAGACTCACAACCTATAAGATTTTTTCCACACATAGATTTATTAAATTAAATCGGGGGAAAAATCTATGCTTAACTCTCAATCCAAAATCAAACAAACAATGTATACAATGAGAGTTTCTAGCAAAAAAGAGTAGTGTATAGCTACTCAAACAACTCTCACAAGGTTTGGTTTAGCAAAGGAATGTTTCTATGAGAGAGTATAGGATGTGTATTTTGAAAAAGCTCTCCCAAAAATACAGAGAGTATTTTTGTTAATCAAAATGCTAATCAATCTCTAATTTGAGCAAATGAGGGGCCATATATAGATATCCTCAAAAATATTACCGTTAGGGACATAGAAGGGATTTTGGAAAATGTTTAATAGGGGTTAATAGGATTAACAGTGTTTTAACCTGGATAAAATTCGAGCAACCCGAAAGGGTCGATTGACCATTTTTATGGTTCGGTCGATCGGGGTGCTTAGTTTGGTTGACCAGGATGAATTTGAACTGTGAAGATGGTCGACCAATCATAAGGCGATTTCAAAACCTCCAATATTTGGTCGACCAAGACATATTAAACCTAAAGGTTTGGTCAACCAGGGCGTTGGGATTTCCCACGTTTCAGTTTGATCGACCAAGGCGTTGCAATTCATTTTATGGTTGGTCGACCAACTGGTCAAACTTTTGACCCTTAGGAACTTCGGTTGACCGAAGTTCTCTGTGTGTTGGGGTTTGGTCGACCGAACACACCAAACTTGTGCAATTCAGCCCTATTCTGCTTATGAAGTCACGCCTATTCACATGATAATTAATTATAAGATTATGAGGACTTTTCATGTGATAATTTGGGACCCAAAGTCAGTCAATGGTCTTTTAGATTTTTAATTTGTCCCAAAAATCGGGCATCAGTCGACCGAAGGGTGATCCCTAAGGTCGATCTTTGGTCTTGAGCTTATAGATCCTACATGCATGATATGCACCAATTATTACAGATCATTCCTACTTAAATATTGCAAACCCAAATTAAACTTAATATAAATTACAACAATGAATATTCAGGGTCTTTATTCTTTAAGTCACCTCATGCCATCATATGATTTTGCCAATATGAACTTGCAGAGAAACTTGGCAAACATTAAATACCAAAGTATTTATCGTAATCAAAACTGGATATGACCCATAAGATCAACAAAAATCACTAATTTAAGGGATTTCTCTTGCTTTTCGGGCATCCATAGCTCTTATATGTTCTTTGCAAATCATTGTTTCTAATTTTTGGAGGGTAATGGACAAGCTCATTATAATCTTTAACATTTTAAATACTATTTTGGGATGTTGGGCCAATTATTAAGCTTTCATAAATCAACAATACCCCTAGACATATTAAACTATCCTTCTATTTTATCTTTAGTGCAAAAGAAATTTGAGATAATGAAAAGTACTTAGTCCCTAAATTTCTTGGGAAAGTTAAACAAGAACATACTTATATGTGTATATACATACATACATACATACACACACACACACTTACATATACATACATATATATATATATATATATATATATATATATACATATATACATACATATATAACACATGCACACACACACACACACACACACACACACACACACACACACACACACACATATATATATATATATATATATATATATATAAAATTTAAAATAAATATAAATAAAGCATGAGGAAGAGTGCTTGGATGTTGAATTTCCTTAGGACTATGATTAAGGGCTATGAAAGCCTTTAACTTAGCTTTTATTGCTAAACAATTTTGGAGGATCCTCTGAACCAAAATTCTTTGTGTGCTTAGGTTATCAAAGCTAGACATTTTTGAATTTCCTCAATCATATTACCTAAGGTTATGTTTGGTTTGTAGAATAACTATTTCTCTTAATATCATGATTAAAATAAAATAAATATGATAGTTGACATAAAAATATATTACTATCATAAAACAAATGACAAATGCAAAAATTCTATGAATCCATAACAGGGAATAGACAAAGTTGTTGATCGACTCAAGTTTGCTTTCGTGCTTGCTTATTGTTTTTGTGGTAATTTGTATCTACTAACCATGAACATGTTTATGTGGTTAGTATGTGGTTTACTTTTAACTAACTGGTTAAACTTGTCGACTATAACTACTGCCACACAACCCTTCACACAGTGAGAAGTGTTTGGTCCATGACAATTGATACCAAAGCATTAATTAATTACTTTCTTGTTTGAGTGACCATGTCAAGCACTAATATAAAGAGGCTCTTGTGCATTAGTGGTGCCAATTAGAATTGTTAACTGTATAGCCATCAAGGTGGACCAACTTACCGGTTGTGTTAATGTGTTAGATGGATCCTAAAAAACAACAAGGTTCTATTAATGAATTTCCAAAATATTTCCTTTTGTTGTATTATGTGGCTCATATTGAGTGAAACACATGTACAAAGAAAGCAGGTTGAAGAAAACTAGGAAGTCGGCTTGAAGAAAATCGTCAATAGTTTTCCATAGGTATATCAATGGTTTCTTCTAGAAGCCAACTAGGAAGAAAACTGTCGACATTTTGATGAAATTGTCGACGGTTTTGTTTGGCTTCAAATTGTTCATATTGGCTGGTATGATTAATAGGTTGGGGTGTGTGGGGGCAATGCCCTCGCAGTACATTACATGGGTATTCGAGGAATTTTTCTAATACCTCTATAAGGCGAGGGTTAGTATAAATACACATGATGTAATCCTACTTTTGCATGATAATGAAATTTAGTTGTCACTCGCCCCTGTGGATGTAGGCATACTGTCGAACCACATTAAATTTGTGTATGTTTCTTGCTTTCTTTATCTCTGCATTTTTCTGAATTATTCATCATAATTGTCGCACGATTTTTCACAAAAATTGGTATCAGAGCTTAGGTTACGATGTCTGGGATTTCTTTTGCCAAGTTTGACATGGTCAAGTTCAATGGATCTGGAAATTTCGAATTATGGTAGAAAAGGGTCAAGGATTTGTTAGTGCAGTAGGGCATGGTGAAGGCATTATACGGAAAGCAACCAAAAGGCATGGACGACATAAATTGGAAGGAACTGGAAGTGAAGGTTGTGGCAGCTATCAGACTTTGTATGGCTGATGACGTGATGTATCACGTTATGGATGAGGAATCATCGATGACAGTTTGGTTGAAATTGGAAAGTCAGTATATGTCCAAGTTTTTGATGAACAAGATTTATATTAAGCAGATCTGAATAGTCTCAAGATGTCAGAGGGCTTAGATATGAATCAGTACATCAATGTGCTTAACCATATCATCAGTGATTTGAAGCGAGTTGATGTGAAGTTCGAAGACGAAGACAAGGCATTGGTGTTTCTGAATTTCCTACCTGCTTCTCCTACGTATGAAAATTTGGTTACAACTCTGATGTGGGGAAAACAAACACTCGAATTGGAGGAGATTACAAGTGCTATATTAGGTTTTCATCAAAGGAGGAAAGCCAATAATGAGAATTTACAAGGTGAAGGGCTTGTGGTGAGGGGTAACTAGGAATGTGGGAGAAACAAGTCCTGAAGTGGATCAACTAACAAAAATCTCAATCTAAATCCAGGAAGAGGAAGGATATACATTGTTTTAAGTGCAAGAAAAAGAGGCACATAAAATGAGATTGTCTAGAGAAAAAGAAGGGAGATATAGAGAATAAAGAGGGTCCCTCAAAGTTTGTGAATGTAGTGGAATAAGAAGACTTAGAGAGTGGTGATGAGGATATGCTTTCTATTTCATCTAGTTAAGATAATCTCACAGATTCTTGGATTTTGTATTCGGCATGCTCATATCACATGGCACCTAATAAAGATTTGTTTGACACCTACATGTTAGTAAATTCAGGTTCTGTTATGATGGGTAACGATGTATCATGCAAAGTTGTTGGAATAGAAAATATCAGAATTAAAATTTTGATAATGTTGTTAGAATATTGTGTGATGTTAGACATATATCAGATTTAAGGAAGAATCTTCTTTCATTGGCCACTTTAGATTGTAATGGCTTTAATTACAAGTTTGCAAGTGGAGTAATGAAGGTTAGTAAAGGTGTCTTAACAATGTTGAAGAGGAAGAAATGAGCAGGAAATATTTATACACTGCTAGGTACCATAGTTGTAGGTGGAGTTACAGCTGTAGAGTCTGAGTCAGATAGTGCAATCTTGTGGAATATGTGGTTAGGTAATGTGGATGAGCGTGGGATGATGGAACTTCATAAGATAAATATATTGAAGGGTGTCAAAACATGCAGGCTTAATTTCTGTAGGTATTGTGTTCTTGGGAAACAAATTGGGGTGAAGTTCAAGACAGCCACACACAAGACAAAGGGAATTCTTGATTATGTTCATACAGATGTTTGGAGGCCAGTAAGGGTAGCATCACGGGGAGGACATACGTATTTCATGAGTTTTATTGATGACTAATCACAAAAGGTTTGGGTGTACTTTATGCGGCACAAGTCAGAAACGTTTTCCAAGTTCAAGTTGTGAAAAGCTGAAGTAGAAAACTAGATAGGGAGGAAGATCAAATGTCTCAGGTCTGATAATGGTACTGAGTTCACAGATTCAAATTTCATGGAGTTGTGTAAGCAACATGGGATTAAGAGACACTTCATAGTACGTAAGACACCACAATAGAATGGTGTTGCGGAAAGGATAAATAGAACAATAACTGAAAGAGCTTGGCATTTTAGGTTGAACGTGGAGCTTGTAAAGAACTTCTGGGTTGAAGCAGTGAATATGACATGTTTCTTGATTAACAAGCCATATAGTACAACACTAGGTAGGAAAGTAGTAAAGGAGGCATGGATAGGTAGCGCGGTAGACTACTCTAGTTTAAAAGTGTTTGGAAGTCTAGCCTACGTGCATGTTTCTAGTGAGGAGAGATCGAAGCTTGATATGAAGTCTAGACAGTGTATCTTTCTGGGGTATTAGAAAGGGGTGAAAGCCATCAAGCTCTGGAATCCAAAGGCAAACAATGTGGAGATTAGTAGAGATGTGATTTTGATGAGAAAACTATATTGCAGCATGCTTAGGAAGAAGGGAAACATACAGAAAAAAATTGCAGCAGCAATGAGCATGTGGTGCAAGTGGAGCTAGAGACCCATGGTATAGAAGACAATGTTCAGAATGTAGGGAGTTCTAGCTCAGGAGATTAGCATCATCACAGTATAGCTATAGACAGGCCCAGACGCACAATCAGGCCAGCCACCAAGTATGGTTTTGAAGATTTGGTTTCTTATGCACTCATTCCTAGTAGCGGGGATCCTACTGCTTTTCAGGAGGTAGTGCACGTCCAAGAGAAGAGTCGATGGATGAGTGCTATGGTGGAGGAGATGAAATCTCTACATAAGAACTAGACATGGGAGCTAATGGAGCTTCCATAGGGGAAGAGAGCAATAGGATGCAAATGGGTGTAAAGAAGAAAAAAAGCAATATCATAAAAAGAGGGAGAAAAAATCAAGGCTTATCTAGTAGAAAAAGGGTTATTCATTGATGAAAGGGGTTGACTATGATGAGATTTTCTCCCCTGTGGTCAGACACACTTCGATCAGGGTAGTGTTGGGTTTGGTAGCAGATTTTGATTTGCATTTGAAGCAGATGGACGTAAAGGCATCTTTTCTTCATGTTGATTTGGAGTAGGGGTAAGCAAATGGTCGGTTCGACCAAATTCAGTTAATTAACTAAATTAATCAAAATTTTTGGTTAATGAAAACTGTTAATCGAATCGACCAAATAGAGGGGTCTTACTGAACCGAACCCGATCAAATTATCTTTTCGGGTAATTCGGTTAATCGAATTTAACTGAATTAATTTTAAATTAATTAATAAACATAGAATATAATTGTAGATTTTTTTTTTACCAATTCCAACTTAATTAAGCACCTCATTTATTAATTTTATTAATAAAAAGGAGTAAACAAGTGTGTTTTTCTCAGATACTCTCCCACCCAAACAGGATATCATTGTTTTTATTCAATCTCTCAAGAACAGTATATGTTCATGTTAAATGGCTTGATATATATTTGCTAGCTCATTGCCAAGCATTGAGCTTTTAAATCAAGTTATAAAACAAGACATTAAATATTTCATTTTTGCACATCCTGGATTAATTTCATGTTATCTTTGTCTTCTCCTATGATTTCTATCATAGGGTCCCTTTGTTCCATTTGTGTCTATGCACTTGCTCAAGTTCATCTATTTGCCTTTTCATGTGAAGGGGGTGTTGAATAGCTTGATAAGTTGACATAAATCATTGACATGCCCTTAATAGCCCAGTCAAGTGATAATCTAACAATTCATGTCGGTCACTTATAGGGAACTCCATACTAAGATGAGTGTTGTGCTTTGGATTGCACTTTAACAAAATAACATATGCTAATTTATATTTAAATATTAATTAATTATTAAATTGATTAGTTTAGTTCACCGAATTAACATTACTTTTAACCAAACCGATTAACCGATTAATCGAACTTTGTAAAATCATAACCAAATCGACCAATCCTGTTTTCTTAACCAAACCGAACTGACCAATTTTGGTTGGTTAATTCGGTTAATTCAGGTTTTCCCGAATTATACTCACCCCTAATTTGGAGGAGCTAATTTACATGGTACAACCATAAGGGTTCAGTCAATCTGGCCAGGAACACTTGGTTTATTAATTAAGGAAATCACTTTATGGGCTGAAGTAGTTTCTGAAACAGTGATTCAAACGATTTGACTCCTACATGTTCTGGATTGGCTACAAGAGATGTGAGCATGCTTGTTGTATTTATGTGAAGAGCCTTGATGATGATTTATTTATTTTTATGTTACTTTATGTGGATAATATGTTGATTTTTGCAAAGAGTATGACTGAGGTCAACAAGTTGAAACCTTTGTTGAGAAAAGAATTTGACATGAAGGATTTGGGTGTGACCAACAAGATTCTTGGGATAGGGATTCATAGGTACAAAGCTTTTAGGGGATTATGGTTATCTCAATGTAGCTATGTTAAGAGGGTGTTGGAGAGATTTAGCATGGATAATGCAAAACCAGTGACTACACGTTTGGCAAATCATTTTAGATTGTCTATAGCCCATTGCCCGAAGACAAATGATGAAGTTCAAGATATGTCAAAGGTTTCATATGCTAGTGTAGTGGGGTGCTTGATGTATGCTATGGCTTATATAAGACTAGATTTGGCACAAGCTATCAATATGGTGAGCAAGTTTCTATCAAATCCGTGATGATAATATTGGGATGCTGTCAAGTGGATTCTTAGATACTTGAGGGGTACTACAAACTATGGCATTATGTTTGGCAGACAGCAGGGTGATCCTTCAGTTGTGGGATATGTGGATGCAGACTATGCAAGGGACTTGGATGATAGGAGGTCTGCCACAAGTTATGAATTCACTCTTGTGGGGGAGGAGGGGGGGCTATTTGTTGGAGGTCCATGGTTCTGTCTCTAGTTGCTCTATCTACTATTGAGTTAGAGTATATGGCAGTGGCTAAGGCTACCAAGGAAGCTTTATGGCTTACAAGATTGATCAAGGAGCTGGGTATTCAGTAAGGTGGAGTTCATTTTCATTACGATAGTCAGAGTATCATTCATTGGCAAAGAATTGGGAGTACCATGCGAGAACTAAGCACATAGATGTGAGGTTTCATAGGATCAAGGAATTGTTTTTTTCTGGTGAACTATTGCTTGAGAAAGTTCACACTTCTGAGAATGTAGTAGACATGTTGAAAAAGTATGTTACCACAGATAATTTCAAGCACTGCTTGGACTTGATTAATGTCTCTAATTCTAGATAGGAGGTGTCCCAACCTATTGTCCTAGATGGAGTTCCGAGTTATGTTTTTTTTTTTTTTTTTTCGCCTAAAGGGTGAATATTCGCCAAGGTGGATATTGTTGTAGTATGTGACTCATATCGAGTGGAACACATGTACAACAGGCTAAAGAAAACTAGAAAGCTAGCCTAAAGAAAACCATCGATGGTTTTCCATAGGTACATCGACGGTTTCTTCTAGAAGCCAACTAGGAAGAATACCATCAACGATTCTATGAAATCATTAATAGTTTTGTTCGGCATCAAATTGTTTTTATTGACTGGGACGATTAATAGGTTGGTGTGTGTGGGGGCAATGCCCCCACAGTACGATACATAGGTATTTGAAAAATTTTTCTTATACGACTGTACAATTAGGGTTAGTATAAATACACATGATGTATCCCTACTTTTGTACGATAGTGAAATTCAGCTGTCGCTCGCTTCTGTGGACATAGGCATACTACCAAACCACATTAAATCCGTGTGTTTTTCTTACTTTCTTTATCTCTATGTTTTTATGTATTATTCATCATAATTGCCGCATGGTTTTTCACAACACCTTTGTAGAGTTGAAACTTTGAAGATGAAGAAAATAATTGGATGTGAACGAAAGACATGCAAAAGTTCGTGGAAAAATTTGAAGAGTACTTAACAATAAAGTCTATAAGTTGCAACCATATAAGTGGGGAGGATCTCATGAGTCTAACTTATTCAAGGTTTTATGCTTGCTGATGAGACATCATATGCACATTAGGTGGTAGTCATAATGTAAATACTAGCGTAGGTTTGATTCTTTAGGTAGAGCAATACCTTAGTGAAAAAGGAGATTATGACTCCTTAGTCATTTTGATGATTCATCGCCCTAGAGTAAGAATTGCATAGAAAGATCTTTATGGGAGAGTAAGTGTTCATTAATCTTTTATAATTTATCAACAATTATGAACATGTATAGCATATTTTCCTTCCTCATTAAATACAAGTTGCTTATGGAGGTGTAATAATGTGAATTGTGTTGCTATACATCTTTTTTCGCTTGATTCATGTTATGCTAGCACTTTGTATTCTCTAGTTGTGAACATGTTCGTGTAGTGGGTGCAGTTTACTTTTGATTGTCTAGTTAAGCTTGTGTGCTACAATTGGCGTCATATAACCTTTCATACGGTCTAAAGTATTCAACCCATGAAACCTTTCTTGTGATGTAGTACCTATCATCACCTCTCAATTTTAGGATTGTGTTTCACCTATGTGATTGTTCGGTCTATTGAGTAATTAATTATAAGGACTGGGATAATTTTTTTTATTTAGTTTTTTGAAGGAGGATGTAGTGTCAACTTGCCTTTGGAATAATTGGCTATCATTCCTATGACATCAGGCTTTTTACAATTATATGGCTAGCAATCAATGCCTCACTCCCTTAGTTGCATTTGGTTTGTGAATTGTCTATTTTTAAGAATAGAATAGTCATAATATAAGGACTCGATTGCTTATGAAATATATTATTATCATGAAGTAAACAACGATGTGAATTTTTTATTTTATTTTATGAATACATAATATAGAGTAGATAAAAAGAAAACTATTTCCAAATTTTGTCATGATAATATCTAATCCTATCTCATTCCATGTTGATGAGATTTTACATGATTGACTTCTTTTTCTTAAATTATCATGTCTCAATATTTTTTATTACATTCTCTTCTTATTCTACTCTATTTCTAAAAGTAAATATTCTATAAATCAAATGTAACCTTACTAAAACCAAAGCTAACACCCTTAACAAGCCACATAGACTGGTCTCCCACATTCCAAAAAGCACTCTTGGTCTTGTTGCTAACTTCCTATCTATTTATTAGATCTATTGACTTAACAATACACTATTTGGCCCTGCTCTTGCTTTGAAAGGAGGCATTTGGCAAGGAAGCCAGCTTTGTTTGCACATCCCTTTCCTTAAAAGGAGGTAAGTGATCTTTGTAACCAACACGCGCACGCACACACACACACATCCACGTACACATAGTGGCCCTCTACAGTTAAAACTTACCTTTCATTATTGATAGTGAGGAATCATATCATTAGTAAAGGCTTAAAAAAGGATTTGTTTATACGTTCTTAGTTGGAACAAAAATTTGCTCAGCTTTGTCTATCAATAAGAAGCAAAGGTAACTCAAAAGAAAAGGTAAAGTAATTCATAAGAAGCAAATCCATCAAACCCTCTCAACTTATAACCAAATTTTGTAAATAATGATAAGATAAAGGATGCATAGTGGAATAAATAAAACAACAACAAGCAAATGAAACACAACCAGTAAATGAGAAATAACAAGAATCAACATGAGAATTAACGTGGTTCGGCAAAGCCTACATCCACGGAAGCAATCGTGTAAGGACCCAGAAATAATAATAATAATAATAATAATAATAATAATAATAATAATAATAATAATAATAATAATAATAATAATAATAATAATAATAATAATAATAATAAATTTGATTTGGTACAAGGCCAAATCGTCGACAATTTTAGGGAGCTCAGGGAAATCGTCTACGGTTTTAGGAAAATTGTCGACAGTTTTGTGCGGGCTAAGGCTCCATAAGTCAAGGAAGCTTATATTTATTTTATTATAACTCTCTCTCTCTCTCTCTCTCTCTCTCTCTCTCTCTCTCTCTCTCTCTCCTAAGCTCTCCCAAGTCTCTCTCCCCTCTCGGCTTGTCAACTTCTCTCTCCTCGACAAGTTTAAGGAAACTAGGGTTTTGTTTTCAGGAACGTGGTAGGCATATTTTTAGGATCATGTAAGGGGAATATATTATGTCAATATATTCGGGAAATTGAGTCGATTAAACTTGAGTATGTGGATGATTTTTGCTAGTATACAAGTATTTGGGAAAAGTTAATGTGAGTAGGATGATCATCTCCTTTTTCTTGGAAAGCATATCTTTTGAGTTGAATTAAACTGTGGAGGTGATTATACCTTTATTTTCAGCAAACTATACCAGTTAGATTATGATTTAACACTCAAATAAGTGTGGCATGAGAATGACTTGTTTTATTACATAATTGAACACATGGGAATTTTAATGGTATTATATGGCAAAAATTATGGTTTTATACTGAGTTGTGGTTTTATACTGAGTTCTTGAAATGCTGAGAATAATGTAGAGATTGTGAATTTCACGGCGATATATTGATCACGTGATTATTGTGAAATTTATTGTTGAGAACGATGGGGAGGGATTATTGTGAATCATGTGTTGAGAATTATGATCATGTTATCTATTTTATTATGTAAATTGCAATGTATGTTCTAAGAACCTCAATGGACTAGTGGATGCTCGATACCGTAGCTAGTGGGAAAATCAGTGCAGCCACATTTTTGTGGAAGTGTAGGCCTTGGGATGGTTGATTTGGCCATAGAAGGGTTGTGTACCCTCTTGGAGTCTGGACTAGGTTGTGGTAGGCAAATTGGACTTACAGATGAGATACTTTGAATTAGCTTGGTGGTAGGCCAGCCAAAGTTAAGTCCAGTCTTCAAACTGCACAACCCGTCATGGGGATTAAACATGTCGCTAGTCTAGAATAAGAGGTTGTTTTAGCCATAATTGTAGATTTATATATTTGGGGCTATTTTGAGCCCAAGTTATTAACTGAAAGAAAATATGTATTTTCAACTATACTGGTGTGAGTATAGTTTATAAATACCTTTTTAGTTAAAGTTAAATTAATGGATGTTTTTTGCTTATACTAAAACTCATGTTAGCCACACCCTGATAATAATCTATTCTGTCTTATTGAAAAGTGTCTCACCCCAATAGATATTTTCACATTTCAGGGCGAATAGGGAATCAGGCTTAGAAGCTTTAGGGTGGGACGTAGATATTATAGTTAGAGTAAGTGTATGTGTGACACTGAATTATACATACTTTTGTATACCTTGGGATGTAATATAATTTTTGGGGAGATACCTATGTAATAATGGTCATGGTTTTAGTACTCTTGTATGGTATTTGAGGTTTATTGTGTTTCCGCTGCTTGTTTTAAATTTAGTTATGGAATGGTGTACCCTGGACCCCATCGGAATCTGGGTCTCTATAGTTGTGGTATCAAAGATACGTTATAGTTGTGGTATCCAAGATGGTGTATGTCTCGAGATACATTACAGATGTGGTATTAGAGGTGTGTATGTGTCGAGTCGTTACAATTGTGGTATTAGAGCCTAGGTTGCTAGGTTCTATAAACTTTAGTGGATAATACTACTAGAGCATAGAGTCGTTACAATTGTGGTATTAGAGCCTAGGTTTCTAGGTTCTATAAACTTTAGTAGATAATACTACCAGAGTATAGGTATAGATTATGAGGAGGGTAGGAATGGGTAGGCTAGGTGTTTTAAGGCAGGTCGGGTATAGGATGCATAGCAAAGTAAAATACATGAAGCAAATTGGAGTCTTGGTTTCTGTTTCGCAGCTGGAAGTAGAAGTTCATCGAGGGCTTTCTTGAATTTCCTAAAACAATCGACAGTTTTAGAAAAACCATGGCAAATCATTGACGATTTTTTTTTTCTCCCAGAAGGCTGCATTATGTTCTTCTCTTTGTGAAAATTAGTCATTTTAAAAATTGAGTCACCATTCATAATACTAGGATATTTGTAGTGTAGTATTCGAGACTGTTGGCCTTACAAGGCTTAATATCCTATTTTGATGCTAACAAACAAGTATAACTAACATATTTGGTTAAGTGTTGTATTTTTCAGGAATCAATGTTGAAAGCATTCATAAAGCATGGATCAAAGTCTGAAGATCATAAGAGCATGAGGATTAAAGAAATCAACATGAAAGCTCAAAGAAAATAAAGCTTAGACCTCAAAATGCCATATCTTGAAAGCTCACAAGGATCAAGGAATGTGGAAAGTTTACATCAGCAAAATCATCCAGTTCAAGTAATGAAGCTCAAAGTTCAAATGAAGCTCAATTTACAAATGCTATATCTTGAAAGCTCAAGTGATTCAAATTGAAAGCTCAGAGAAGTCTGGGAGATCAGAAGTTTAGCAAAAGAGAATCAAAGGGGTCTTTAGGACAAGTCTCTGTAAGTACTTCAAGTTTATTCAAATATGAAGTTTTCATTTTGAAGCTCATTAGGCAAAGAGACTTAGAGGCCTTAATATAAAACTTGGAACATGTTTTTTAAAGTTAAAAAAAATCTATATTCCAAGAATATCTAAGCAGAAATGAGAGAGAAATAAAAAATTGACTAGAAAAGAAAATCAGTCAGTTGACAGAAGCTTGTCTATCTGTGGACAGACAACTAACCAATCTAGTAAAGCTTAAACCTTAAAATAGAAGCCTGACAAACGCCTGTCAAGGTTCTGACAGACAATTGCCAAAGCCATGTAAGAAGTCTGAGAGTGATCTGCCAGACGACTGTCCACCACTCTATGTATATTGAAAAAATTTAAAGTGTTCATGGACAGATGACTGCCTACTTGGGGATAGATGACTGCCACCTCTCTGTGTGTAAATATTATAACTATATTCTGGTGACAGACAACTTCTAGTCAAGGGACAGACGACTGCCACCTTTCTGTCCATGAGTTTTTTAGTTATATTATATAGATAGACGATTGCCATAATTTGACAGATGTCAGCCTCGCGGCATATTTTAATTTTCCAACGGATATAATCTTTGAAATTCAAATTTTTGGAAATTTAAATAATTTTAATGTTTGGAAACAACTCTAAGTATTCTTGGGGAACAAGCAAGGAAGTTTTCTACCTCTATAAATACTCTCAAGGATTATTGTTTTAGACACCAGGAAATTAATTCAGCTCTCATTCTCTCTCAAAGCCTACTGAAATTCTGAAAGTGTGCTATTGCTCTCATCACTCACGAAATTTTCTAAAAGACTTTGTTGAAGTTACTCACTAAGTTGTGCATCAAGTTGTTGATTCTTTCATTCATTGAAAGATACCTACAGTGATAAGTTTCTAAGAGCTTCATTCTGAAATTCATATTCTGAATTTACCGAAGTACATAAGTGTTTCAAATTTGTACTAATTAGTTCTTTGAGGAGCAAGTTTTTGAACATCTTGTTTACTATCTTTGTAACAGGATTACTTGATGGTTTGAGTATTGAATTGTTGGACCAAACAAGGGGATATTGTTTGGAGAAGGTGGGCTCTAGCCTTACTGAAGGAGTGCTTGTAACTAGTCTTGTTCCGCCTGGTAAAGGAACGGTAATAGTAAATCCTTTGGTGGTTTTGCCAAGGGCGAGGACATAGGCTGTGTTGAAGCCAAACCTCGTAAAAATCTTCATGTTCTTATTTCTATACTCTACTCATTATTTTTCTTTTTACAAAAGATATAATTTTTGTGGATGCTTTAAATTTCAATTCTGAATGTTTGGTTGTTAAATAGACCGGAAGGTAATTCATTTTGGATAAATCAGCATTGATTGCAGAAATCAAAAGGGACTACATTGGTTGATTATCCTTGACCTATTAATCTAAAAGTTTATTTAAAAACTAAACATTAGGAAGAAGAATAATTGTGATACAGGGCTTATACCGAGTTCAGCAAATTTTCACATTTATACAGGGTTATTGTTACATAAATTGAGTGATTGATCTTGCTATGTTGATTGTGATTGTTTCTAAGTCTTGATTGTCATTATAACTTAAAAGAACTAATCCTAAAGGGAATAAAATTTTTAAAACCCAATTCACCCCCCCCCCCTTAGGAAGATATTCCAATTTCAATTGGTATTAGAGCCTAGTTATAGTAATTCCTAACAAAAAACTATAAAGAGATCAAATGACAAATATAGGAGTAGCACCCTTTGGTGAAGGCCAATCCTCAACCCGTCCACCAATTTTTTGTGGGCATAATTATACATTTTGGAAAAAGAGAATGAAAATCTATCTCTAACACATGGATTGGAAAGCATGTGAAGTAGTTATGGATGGAGACCTTATTCCCAAATGAATTGTAGATGGAAAACAGATTCCAAAAGAAAAGAAAGATATGACCGATTCAGACTATAAAATGCTTCAAATCAATTCAAGCGCTATAAATGCTTTATACTATGCCTTAGATGCTAACGAATTTAATAGGGTCATGGCATGCAAGACGACTAAAGAAATATGGGACAAATTAGAAGTGACATACGAAGGAACTATTGATGCTAGAGATAATAAGTAGACATGTTAACAAGTGAATATAAAGCATTCAAAATGAATTCTGATGAAACAATATCAAGTATGTACACCAGATTTACCCACATAATAAATTCCTTAACTACCTTAGGGAAAACTTATAGTACCTACGAAATGATCAAAAAAATCCCAAGAGGCCTTCCCTCAATATGGGAACCAAAGGCTACAGCTATCATTGAAGGTAGAAACCTTAAGACCACATCTTTAGATGAACTCATAGGTTCACTTCTTAACCATGAAATGGCCTTAAAAGAAAGGAATCCTGAACTAAAGCATAAAAGATCCATTGCAATAAAAGTGTCTAGCCACAGCTCTAGTGAAGAGGAAAGTGAAACAAGTGACTTAGATCAAGATATATTAGCATTCATCACTAAGAGACTATGTAAGTTCTAGAGAAGAAATAAAATATTTCCTAAGAAGTTCAATAAAAAGAAACCTGAAAAAGGAGAGACAAGTAGGAAAGAAAATAAAAGTAAGAATGAACCTCCAATATGTTATCACTGCAAGAAACCATTGCATATCAAACCGGATTGCCCGTTGCTCAAGAAAGACAAGAAGAAAAAGAAGGAAGCTATGAAAGTTACGTGGGATGTTTCAAGCTCCAGCGAGATAGAAAACGAATCAAGTGGACAAGAGATGACAAATATATGCTTCATGGCGAATGAAGAAGAGGTAAACTCCTACTATTCCTCTACAAAATCTTACAATGAGTCGTGTGATGAGTCATGTGACAGCATGCCATCCTATAAGGAATTGCAAGCTAAGTTGTTTTCTTTGCATAAGAGATTCATAAAATTTCGAAGAGAAATATAACTTTGAAAGATCAAAATAAAGAACTATTAAAGCAACTTGAATCATTCAAAATCATTGAAAAAGAAAAAGACACTTGTATTGAGAAGTTAGAAGAGGAAGTAAATAAAGTAACTCAAGAATTAGGCAAAACTCATAAAGATAGTATGAATAAAAAGGATTTAGAATTAAATGAACTTAAGAAATTAGTAGAGGATAAAGAGAAAATTATATATAACTTTACCAAAGGTAAAGATAATTTTGAAAAGATGATTGGACAGCAAAGGCTACATGGAAATAAAGAAGGGATAGGTTATAATGGTAAGATAAATAAAAAGAATAAGAAATTATACATGGGATACTTCATCAAGGAAGCATAGCACTATGCTAGCACTTCCTCAAACAACAAACATGAACGCACCAATTGCTATATGTGCAAGACTAAGGGTCATGTAATGTTCGATTGCCCACTAAAAAGAAAGTATGTTAAAGTGCAAGGAGAATGGAAAGTCAATAATGGAATTAAAAACAAAACAAAGAAAATTAAAAGAATTTTGGTTGGAAAGACTAACACAAAAAATCCTCCATTGTAGGTATATTTTAGGACAACACCATCAACGGATAAGTGGTACATGGACAGCGGGTGTTCAAGGCACATGATCGGTGATAGACCAAGTTTACCTCTCTAAGAAAAAAGGATGGAGGATATGTTACCTTCGGCGACAATGCCAAAGGTAAAATTATTGGAATTGAAAAAATAGGTAAAGAACCTTCTCTCACTATTAACAATGTGCTCTTAGTAGAAGGATTGAAATACAACCTTTTAAGCATTAGCTAATTAAGTGACAAAAGTTTTGAAAAAACCTTTAAAAAGGAAAAATGTGTTATCCAAAATCCTAAAAACAATGAAACCTTGATTATAGCTCATAGGATAAATAATGTTTATTGTATAAAATTTGAGAACTTAGTAAATCAGAACGTAACTTGTTTGACAGCAATGAATGAAATAAGTTGGCTATGGCATAGGAAACTAGGACATGCAAGCATGAACCTATTATCCAAATTATCAAAGAAAAATCTTGTCAAAGGACTACCTAATACCAAATTCATAAAAGACAAGATATGTGATGCATGCCAAAAGGGAAAGCAAGTCAAAACAAGTTTCAAAAAGAAAAAACACATATCTACAAAAAGACCCATAGAATTGTTGCACCTAGACTTATTTTGTCCAATTAGAACCTTAAGCTTAGGAGGTAAATAATATGCTTTTATAATAGTAGATAATTATTCAAGAATCGCTTGGGCATTATTATTAGCAAACAAGGATGAGACCTGTGAAATGCTAATAACATTATGTAAGAAATTACAAAATGAAAAGGGCTATAATATAACAAATTTTAGAAGTGATCAAGGTAGGGAGTTTAAAAACAAAAATGTTGAAAAATTTTGTAATGAATATGAAATAAACCATAATTTTTTAGCACCTAGGACTCCACAGCAAAATGGAGTTGTTGAAAGAAAAAATAGAACCTTACAAGAAATGGCAAGAACCATGCTAAAAGAAAATGGTTTACCTAAATATTTTTATGCAGAAGCTGTGAATACAGTCTGTTACATCGTAAATAGAGTATCCATGCGATCTAGTATAGACAAAACACCATATCAATTATGGAAAGGAAGAAAACCCAATATTTCCAATTTTCATATATTCAGTTGCAAATGCTTTATCCTTAATACTAAAGATAATTTAGGAAAATTCGATGCAAAATCAGATGAAGGAACTTTCTTAGGTTGCTCTACAAATTGTAAAGCTTATATGGTTTACAATAAAAGAACTGTTACAATTATTGAATCAATACACATAGCGTTTAATGAATCTAATAATCATATTGACAAAATTAAGATTGATGAAAAAGAAGATATTTCATAAAAAGAAGAAGATATTGAAATAAAATAAGAAAATAATAATGAAGTTTCAAAAGAAAACACAATTGAAAATATAGAACTACCTAAAGAATGGAGATATGCTAAAAGTCACCCAAATGACCAAATTCTTGGAGAACCATAAAAAGGAATAACCACTAAAGCCTCATTAAAAAAACATTTCTAGTCATTATGCTTTCTTATCTCTAGATGAACCTAAGAATATAGAAGAAGCCTTAAAAGATGACTCTTGGATCATAGTTATGCAAAAGGAACTAAAACAATTTGAAAGAAGTCAAGTATGGGAACTTATACCTAAACCCAAAGATAAGTCTATCATAGGAACTAAATGGGTGTTTAGAAATAAAAAGGATAAAACTGGGGTAGTTGTAAGAAATAAAGTTAGGCTTATAGCACAAAGTTACAATCAAGAAGAAGGCATTGATTATGAAGAAACCTTTGCTTCTGTAGCAAGAATGGAAGCAATAAGGATGCTTCTTGCCTACGCAGCCTATAAAGACTTTAAATTATACCGAATGGATGTAAAAAGTGCATTCCTAAATGGCTATATTAATGAAGAAGTTTACGTTAAACAACCTCCAGGTTTTGAAGACTCTAAAAATCCAAATCATGTATTTAAGCTAACTAAAACCCTATATGGATTGAAACAAGCTCCTAGAGCTTGGTACGATAGACTAAGAAAATTTCTACTCCAAAATAAATTTTCAAAAGGAAAGATAGATAGCACTTTATTTATAAAAACCGAAGATAGTAATATGCTTATAGTACAAATTTATGTTGATGATATTATATTTGGAGCAACTTAGGAAGACTTGTGTAATGAATTTGCTATAACTATGTAGAGAGAGTTTGAAATGAGCATGATTGGAGAATTAAATTACTTTCTAGGATTGTAAATCAAACAAGCTAAAAATGGAACTTTTATAAATCAAACTAAGTATATTAAAGACATATTAAAGAAATTTGATATCGAAGAAAGTAAACCTATAGGAACTCCCATGAGCACCTCAACTAGTCTAGACAAGGATGAAAAAGGAAAACAAGTTGATACCAAACATTACCGAGGCATGATAGGAAACTTACTTTACTTAACAGCAAGTAGACCAGATATAATGTTTAGTGTGTGTATGTGTGCTAGGTTCCAATCAGCTCTTAAGGAATCACATCAAACAGCAGTGAAACAGATCCTTAGATATTTGCTAGGCACACTAGATTTAGGGTTATGGTATCTAAAAGGAACTGATTTCAAAATAATGAGTTATTCAGATGCAGATTATGCAGGATGCAAAATAGATAGAAAAAGCACAAATGGGCCTTGAAAATTATTAGGACACTCACTAGTTTCATTGTGTTCAAAGAAACAAAATTCTGTAGCATTAACTACTGCTGAAGCAGAATACATAGCAGCTGGGAGCTGCTGTGCTCAAACTTTATACATGAAACAACAATTAAGGGACTTCAAAATTCAATACCAAAAAATCCCCATAAAATGTGATAATACAAGCACGATAAATATTTCAAAGAATCCGGTATCACACTAAAGAAGTAAACATGTTGATATATGTCATCATTTTTTAAGAGATAATGTAGACAAAAAAGAAATAGTACTTGAATTTGTTAATACTCATGCTCAATTAGCTGATATATTTACCAAACCATTAGCTAAGGATCAATTTGTATTTATTCAATGAGAATTAGGCACGTCACATATAAGAGGAGTTAACTAAAAAAGAAGGAGTTCAGTTGGTCAGGGCAGACGACTGCTAGTAAGCTAGTAGGTGACTGGCAGGCTACTGTCTATGTAAAAGATAGTAGAAAGAGGACTTCCAGAGAGCTGGCAGGCGACTGGCAGGCTACTATCTATGTAAAAGGCAGTGGACATACGACTATCCAATTAATGACAGATGACTGTCTCACGGCATGTGGTGTTTGTTTCACTTAAAAACATGATTTTTAAACCCCACAGATGTCTGTCCATTCGTCTTCCCTTCTCTAAATCATCTTCTTTTCCTTTTCTTCAAAGTTATTTCTCTCCCCAGCTATTCCCAATGATCCTCAATCACAACCCTAATCCATACACATCTAGTGTTTCTGAACTTCAACTGGTTCATTAAGATGGTTCATACCAAAATAGTGGGAAAGAAGGACAAAGCCTCCTTGTCTTCTTCAAAGCCTACAAGCAACGATGACCTAGAAAAATGGCTGGTCTCTTCACATGTGAAAGCATTGTATCAGAATCACATTTTTGCAATCGAACCGATGTTCTATAAGGTTTTAGACGTCACATTCTTTGAAGAAAATTTTCCTAAAATTATCACAATGTTCAAAACTATAGGATGGGACAAGTTCATTCTTCACCAAGTGAAAGTCTATTATGCAAATCAGATTAAGATTTTTTATTCAAACTTGGTAAAGAAGGAAGTTGGAATTGCTATTGAAATTTATGGTTAAAAGATTACTCTTACGCCACACTCTTTAAGGAAAAAATCTTCACATCAAGCATGGAAATTTTGAGTGTACTCCAGTTGAGAAGCAATGGACTATGGAACAAGGATTTTCACCACAAGAATTTCTACCTCTTGTGATGAACGATGCACCTGTTTATTTTGGACATCCTCCACCATATAAACAACTCAATCTTCAAGCCCAAATCCTGCATAAGATCATTGCGTACAATATAATTCCGAGGTCTGGATCCTTTGATCATGTATCGTTCTTCGATTGTTTCATAATGTGGTGCTTACTCAAAGGGAAGAAATTAGACTTATCTTGACTTACACTTAAATGGATGGTTATGAAGCTCGAATCTCCTAGAATTAGGCTTCCATATGGTTGCATTCTTTCCTTATTTTCAAGTCCTCTCTCCAGCCTAAAAAATAGTGAAACGTACCCATTACCATGTTTTCTCATCTACTACACTGAAACTAATGGGTTACAAAAAGTATACCGAGGGATGGATGTATCGGCGCAATAGACCAGCAAGACCTGCACAAGAAGAAAGGAATCCAACTCCTAAAGAAGCTGATATGCCATCTTGGTTTGTTCCTTTTTATCAGAATTATACTAGTTTTAGTTCTGAAATGCGAGAAAACTTTGCTTCTCTTTAGGATAAAATCTCAACCATTGATGACAAGTATACCTTGTTAGATAATCGCATTGCTAAGATAGAGCATCATGTCATTAAACATGACACTGATTCAGATAACGAGGGTAATGAAAATACTGATGAGGAAGCAACTGAGAATGAAGAAGCAGCTGAAGAAGAAGGAGAAGAAGAAGAAGAAGAAGAAGAAGAAGAAGAAGAAGGGGGAGTACTTTGTATGCTACACATGCTAAAATTCTGAATGTATTTTGCCTTTTTGTTGATGTAAAGAGGGGGAGTATGTGTAAGAAAAGACTATAAGTCTCTATATGTATTTGTTTCTAGCGCTGAAACCCTGAACCTTTGGAATGCCTTGTTACGAGTTTGATGTGTTATAAGTTCTAATGTTAATGTTAAATTTGAAAACTTTGAACCTTTTGAACTTATGACTTAAACCAAATTATTGAGTATGCTGATTGACAGGGGGAGTGTTATGCTTTATCACTTGTGTATAATCATTAATCAATTGATATCATGCATAATATTTTAAAATTGGTATCACATATACTCAAAACGATATTTGAACTTGATCATCATAATTTTTTTCTCTTTTTTTGATCGATGTCAAAAGGGGGAGAAGTGTTTAGCAAAAATTGAGTTACAATTAAGTTACAAAAATTGAGCTTGAACATAATATATATATATCAAAAGGATAAGAAGTATTTGAACTTGAATGTTATTAAAATGATGCTTATTGAAAGGGGGAGTCTTATTTAAGGCTCACTCCAATTTTATTTTTTCTTCTTGTTTGACATCATAAAAAAGGGGGAGATTGTTGGCCTTACAAGGCTTAATATCCTATTTTGATGCTAACAAACAAGTATAACTTAACATATTTGGTTAAGTGTTGTATTTTTTCAGGAATCAATGTTGAAAGCATTCATAAAGCATGGATCAAAGTCTGAAGATCATAAGAGCATGAGGATTAAAGAAATCAACATGAAAGCTCAAAGAAAATAAAGCTTAGACCTCAAAATGCCATATCTTGAAAGCTCGCAAGGATCAAGGAATGTGGAAAGTTTACATCAGCAAAATGATCCAGCTCAAGTAATGAAGTTCAAAGTTCAAATGAATCTCAAATTCCAAATGCTATATCTTGAAAGCTCAAGTGATTCAAATTGAAAGCTCAGAGAAGTCTGGGAGATTAGAAGTTCAGCGAAAGAGAATCAAAGGGGTCTTTAGGACAAGTCTCTGTAAGTACTTCAAGTTTATTCAAATATGAAGTTTTCATTTTGAAGCTCATTAGGCAAAGAGACTTAGAGGCCTTAATATAAAACTTGGAACATGTTTTTTAAAGTTAGAAAAATCTATATTCCAAGAATATCTAAGCAAAAATGAGAGAGAAATCAAAAATTGGCTAGAAAAGAAAATGAATCAGTTGATAGAAGCCTGTCTATCTATGGATAGACGACTGACCAATCTAGTAAAGCTTAAAACTTAAAATAGAAGCCTGACAGATGCCTGTCAAGGTTCTGACAAACGACTATCAGAGCCATGTAAGAAGTCTGAGAGTGATCTTCCAGAGGACTGTCCACCACTCTATGTATATTGAAAAAATTTAAAGTGTTCATGGACAGATGACTGCCCACTTGAGGGTAGATGATTGCCACCTCTCTGCGTGTAAATATTATAACCATATTCTGGTGAAAGACGACTGCCATTCAAGGGACAAACGACTACCACCTTTCTGTCCATGAGTTTTTCAGTTATATTATGTCGACAGACGACTACTAGATTTTGACAGACGTCAGCCTCGTGGCATATTTTAATTTTCCAACAGATATAATCTTTGAAATTCAAATTTTTGGAAACTTAAATAATTTTAATATTTGGAAACAACTCTATGTATTCTTGGGGAACAAGCAAGGAAGTTTTCTACCTTTATAAGTACCCTCAAGGATTATTGTTTTAGACACCAAGAAATTAATTCAGCTCTCATTCTCTCTCAAAGTCCACTGAAATTCTGAAAGTGTGCTATTGCTCTCATCACTCATGAAATTTTATGAAAGACTTTGCTGAAGTAACTCATTGAGTTGTGCATCAAGTTGTTTATTCTTTCATTCATTGAAAGATACCTACGGTGATAAGTTTTTAAGAGCTTCATTCTGAAATTCATATTCTGAATTTAGTGAAGTACATAAATGTTTCAAATTTGTACTAATCAACTCTTTGAGGTGCAAGTTTTTGTACGTCTTGTTTTCTATCTTTGTAACAAGATTACTTGATGGTTTGAGTATTGAATCGTTGGACCAAACAAGGGGATATTGTTTGGAGAAGGTGGGCTCTAGCCTTACTCAAGGAGTGCTTGTAATTGGTCTTGTTCCGCTTGGTAAAGGAACGGTAATAGTAAATCCTTTGGTGGTTTTGCCAAGGGCGAGGACGTAGGCTATGTTGAAGCCGAACCTCGTAAAAATATTCATGTTATTATTTCTCTATTCTACTCATTATTTTTCTTTTTAAAAAAGATATAATTTGTGTGGATTCTTTAAATTTAAATTCTGAATGTTTGGTTGTTAAATAGACCGGAAGGTAATTCGTTTTGGATAAATAAGCATTGATTGTGGAAACCGAAAGGGACTGCCTTGGTTGATTATCCTTGACCTATTAATCTGAAAGTTTATTTAAAATTGAACATTAGAAAGAAGAATAATTGTGATACAGGGCTTATATTGAGTTCAGCAAATTTTCACATATATACAGGGTTATTGTTACATAAATTGAATGATTGATCTTGCTGTGTTGATTGTGATTGTTTCTAAGTCTTGATTGTCATTATAACTTCAAAGAACTAATCCTGAAGGGAATAAAATTTTTAAAACCCAATTCACCCCCCTCTTGGGAAGCAATTCCAATTTCAGAGATGTTGAAATTATGTGAGTGATTAGAGGTTCAATTTTTTTTTAAATGAGTAACTTATATAAAAAAGGGAGTTAGTGAGGCATTCAGGGGGAAAACCGTCAACAGTTTCCTGTTGCATTCACAAACCATCTACGCTTTCATAAGAAATAGGCTCTCAGTATTTCCAACAATCGACGGTTTTAGAAATCTTAGGAAAACCATCGATCGTTTTGTGTTTGAGTAGTGAGAATAAGTGTTAAATTGGGAACATGGACGTTAAATTGGTTTATTGGTGTGGGGTAAGTCCCTAAAGGAAAAAATTATTATTATTGTATGTGTATATTGTGCATTTATAGTTTCTTAGTTAATGGTTATATTGATCGTGATGCGATATTAGGATTCTAAATCAATTTCTGTCCTGTCTTCAAGAAAAGCCCTAGAGATAACAATGTGAGTGCTGGAGGAGGTAACAATATGGGGGCTTCCAATGAGGATGACATTGATTCTACTTCAGTGCTACATTGTTTAGCACGACAGGTCATGGCAGAGATCATGCAGACCTTCAGGGGATAGAACTGCTCGCCTACTGATTAGGGTTGCACTATTGAGCAATTCACTCATACGAATTCCCCAACTTTTGCATGAGGAGCTGACCCAATAGTTACAAAAAATTGGGTTCAGGAGATAGAGGAGTTACAGGTAGTCCTTCGCTACACATATGAACAGAAGGTCCTATATGCCACCTTTAAAATGATGGGGGAGGCCAAGCATTGGTGGATATCAGTGAAGTTACTAGAAGAACAGAGGCCAGTACCCGCAATTCTGACCTGGACCCATTTCAAGGAGCTTTTATTTGATTGGTACTTCCCCGCTTCCACTAGGGATGCAAAGGCGTAAGAGTTCACTAACTTGACTCAGGAGAACTTGATCGTGCAGCAGTATGCAACCAAGTTCATGGAGCTATCCCGATTCACCTCGTATATGGTGCCATATGAGTCAAAGAAGACATGAAGATTCGAGAAAGGCCTGAGTATGAGGATTTACGAGCAAGTAGTGGCATTCCAAGTTCAGACCTTCTCAGATTTGGAGGATAAGGCAACTGTATTGGAAATAAGTCTATAGTGATGTGCAGGGGTATTGAATAAGAGGAAGAGGCCTATGCCTCCTGGTTTCCGTACAGGTACAAGTCAAGGTTCGTGGAGGAGGAATAGCTACAATATGGGCTAGAGACCGAAGATGGGGAATCAAGTTAATTAGGGTAATTCATCACGCCCTCCTTATCTTAGATGTAATATGAGGCATTGGGGTGAGTGTCGGGTTAGAGGAGTTATCTGCTATCTGTGCGGTAAGCATGACCACTTTGCACGAGAATGTCATGGGCCACCAATTAATGCACCTACTCCTAATTGATACCATGGAAATAATTAGGCACCTCGAGGCTGCTATTAGAGGAACACCGCCTAGGCGCAGGTTTATTCTCTTACACCGGGAGATGCAGAAAATGCTGGAAACGTGGTGACAGGTAATATCTACATATTTGCAAATAAATCTGTTGTATTACTTGATTCAGGAGTGACACATTCATTAATATCTCTGGGGTATATTAAGATGTGTGGGGTGGGAACTCAATTGTTAGATATAGGCCTATATGTGGTCACACCGACGGGAACCGTGGTGGTATGTAGAAAAGTACTTAAGGATTATCCAATTGGTATTCAGGGAAGATTTCTACCTACTAATCTAGTAGTGTTTGACATGCATGGATTTGACGTTATTCTAGGAATGGACTAGCTAGCCTCTAGTTATGCTAGTATTAACGGTTACAGGAAGGAGGTAGTGTTCAGACCTCCTGGGGAGTAGGAGTATAAATTTGTTCGGTTGTGCGTGCACTCCTCACCACATATACTGTCAATTATTCAGAAAAAGAGGCTACTCTTGGATGGATGCTAAGGGTACCTAGCATGTGTGAAGGAAGCACCAGAGGAGGAACTAAAGCTTGAGAATATCCCAGTAGTGAGGGAATTCTCGAATGTGTTTCTGGAAGACTTACCGGGGTTGCCTCCCGATTGTGAAGTTGAGTTCATGATTAACCTACTTCCAGGACGACACCAATCTCTAAGATTCCATACAGAATGACTTTAGTAGAATTGAAGGAATTAAAGGAGCAGTTGCAGGTACTAGACAAAAAATTTGTCACACCTAGTGTGTCACCTTGGGGAGCACCAGTTCTTTTTGTTAAAAAGAAAGATGGGTTGATGAGGATGTGTATTGATTACCAGGAAACAAATAAGGTGACAAACAAGAACAAGTACCTACTACCCCGGATAGATGATTTGTTTAACCAACTCTAGGGAACACAAGTCTTCTCTAAGATCGATCTCCAATCTAGGTATCATCAGGTGAAATTCAAATCAGAGGATGTTCTGAAAATTGCATTCCGAACTAGGTATGGTCACTATGAGTTTTTAGTGATGCCATTCAGACTAACTAATGCTCTTATTGCAGTTATGTACCTTATAAATAGGGTCTTCCATAAATACTTGGATCAATTTGTGGTGGTATTCATTGATGGCATTTTAGTTTATTCGAAGAGTCTTGAGAAGCATGAGAATCATTTGAGGTTGGTACTTCAAGTACTATGAGGAAGGAAGATTTATGCTAAATTCAAGAAATGTGAGTTCTGATTGGAAAAAGTTGCATTCCTAGGACATGTGATATCCTGGGGTGATATTTATGTGGACCCAAGTAAGATAGGCAGTAGTGGATTGGGTGAGATAGAAGAATGTTCATGAGGTCTAGCGTTTCTTAAGTCTGGCAGGGTACTATCGCCAATTCATGGAGACGTTTTCTAAATTGTCAGGTCCTCTAACAAGGTTAATAAGAAAGAATGTGAAGTATGAGTGGATAGACGAATGTGAGTAAAGCTTCCAGGAATTGAAACAATGACTCGTCACTGCTCTGTTCTAACTATTCCATCTGGAGAAGGTGGTTTTGTGATTTACAGTGATGCATCTCGGAAAGGGCTTGAGGGCATGTTAATGCAATAGGGGAAGGTTGTGGCATATGCTTCTCAGTAACTCAAGGAGTACTAGAAGAATTATTTGATGCATGATTTGGAATTGGCGGTAGTGGTTTTTGCATTGAAAATCTGGAGACAACTACTTATATGGTGAAAGATGCAAGATTTTATGGACTATAAAAGCCTTAAGTACTTCTTCACGCAAAAAGAACTGAATATGAGACAGAAGAGAAGACTAGAACTAATAAAAGACTATGATTGTACCATCAACTACCACCCAAGGAAAGCTAATGTGGTTGTTGATGCGTTAAGTCGAAAGTCAGGGAATGCATCAGTCTCAGCAGTGGTAACTTAACATCAAATCAGGATGAATTTGTAAAGATTTGGTATGGAAATGGTAGAGGGAAATTGTCAGGCTTTCATTGCTAACCTATTAATCCAACCAACCTTATTGGAAAGCATTAAGGCCGCATAGATGAAAGATACAAAGTTGGTGAAAATTATGGATAAAGTACAAAGTAGATTGAGGGCGGATTTTAACATCTAATATGATGGGGTTTTGAGGTTTCACACTAGATTATGTGCACCCAATGTTGTAGAGATTAGAAGAATAGTTATGGACAAAGCTCATTGCTCTCTTTATACAGTGCATTCACACTAGATTATGTGCACCCAATGTTGTAGAGATTAGAAGAATAATTATGGACAAAGCTCATTGCTCTCTTTATACAGTGCATCCAAGAAGCATCAAAATGTATCAGGATTTTCGAGTCCTTCTAGTGGAACAACATGAAGAGAGAAATTGCTCGATTTGTGGAGCAGTGCCTTACCTATCAACAAGTGAAGGCTAAACATCAAAGATCAACTAGACCATTGTAACCACTTCACATTCCTAAGTGGAAGTGGGGGCACATTTCCATGGATTTTGTAATAGGGTTACTATCAGCACTGCATGGGCAAAACGCCATTTGCGTAGTTGTTGACCATCTGACAAAAACTACCTATTTTGTTCCAATCAAAGTTAACTACTCCATGACAAGATTGGTAGAGTTGTATATTTAGAGGATAGTTAGATTGCATGACATACCAGTTTCCATCATATCAGATTGGGACCCATGGTTCACCTCCCAGTTTTGGAAAAGCTTGCAAAAAGCCTTGGGATCTCAACTTACCTTTAGCACAACATTTCACCACCAAAATGATGGACAATCAGAAAGAACAATTCAGAAATTGGAGGATATGCTGCAGGCATGTGTGCTGGATTTTGGAGGAAATTAGATTGAGTATTTGCCATTGGTTGCGTTCACCTACGACAATAGCTATCATGCTAGCATCGAGATGGCATCATACGAAGCATTATATGGTTGGAGGTAAGTAGGGTAAGTTAAGCCCTAAGTACATTGGGTTATTCAAGATACTAGAGAGTGTTGACTCTATGAGTCCAATTCGGTTTTTGATAATGACAAATCACTTGGTATTTGCTCTGTGCATTGAGTTTGTGAACATGAACTATGTTAAGCATGCACGGAAGGATAACGAGTCATGGAAGCCTTAAAGTAAAGCATACATATCTTGGCAAGATCCAGGGAACTCAAAAAGTACGAGAATCAAAATGCAAGCGGCAAAGTTTAAGAACATCTTGGGAATACGTACTTAGACCTCATGTATTTATATTTTCGTATGATTTAATTTGTGGCTCAAAATATACTGTAGAATTATTTTAGGACTCATGCATTTCATGAACATCATTAGGGGACATTCATGGACTTAGAAATAATGTCAAAACCCTGGAAAATGTTTTTATAAAAGAGGCAAGAAAGAAATAAAAACAAATTTTTGAATTGGAAAGTAAATATGCAGAAATTGGAAACTTCAGATGACTGAACTTTTAGTTCGGTTGACTGAAGAATTTCCTCAGACGTTTGAAGAATAAGCTCAGTTGTCTAAAAATTTATGGGTGAAAAACAGAAACTGGTAGGAGGGAGCTGTATCTTTGGTAAGCAGTGGAGTAGGAGGGAGCTGTACCTCTTGTAAGCAGCGGATTGTAAGGGAAGGTTCATTCCAATTTAAGGAGCAGGGATTTTAGTGAAATCCTTGAGTGGTTGCTCAAGGCGAGGACGTAGACCGAGTTGGCTGAACCTCATAAAAATTGTGTTTGTCTTCTTTCTTCCCTTTACTCTTTACTTTCAGCACTACATTTAAATTGTTCATATTGAATGTGTAAGTTGAATAACATTGCACACAAGTATTTGGGCAATAAGAACTCATTGGTAAATTGAATTTGTAGGCATTCAATATAGAAGTAGGGATTTAGTGGTAAATAGATTCAAAGAATTTTAAAATATCCAATTCACCCCCCCTCTTGAGATTACACCTAATTCAACAATTGGTATCAGAGAGGGTGTACATAGACTTAATAGTTCTTGTGTAAAAAGATCACATGACACATATGGGTGTAACTCCATTTGGTGATGGACACTCATCCACTGGACCACCAATTTCCTATGGTGTAAACTACACCTATTGGAAACGTAGGATGAGCATATATCTATTGAACGTAGATTGGAAGGTATGGAAAATAGTGACTAAGGGTAATCATATTCCCATGAAAGTAACTGATAAGAAGGTCACTGCACTTAAGGCATCATCAAGCTACTTAAGTGAAGGAAGTGATTCCGAAATGGATTATGACATGGCCTTGCTAACTGTTAGAATTGGTGTATTCCCAAGAGGTGGGGGGGGGGGGTGAATTGGAGTTTTAAACTTTTTATCCTAGGTTAATCTATCCAACAACAGTATATGCACAACCTAGGGTCTGTCTATGCAATTTCCAAATGCGTAGATAAATATAATGTGGAAATTAAGTCATACGCATCATTCACATAGTAACATACACGTGTGGTAAATATAAAGTGCTGAAATATAAGCAAACACACAATATGTTATCGGGGTTCGGCCAACTGTGCTTACGTCCCCACCTCAAGCTCGCAAGATTGAGGATTCCACTAATAGCTCACTTAAGGGTGGAGCGGCACCATTTACAATCAGGTCAAATTAACACAAGGTTGACCTCAACCTTAACCAGATCAATTAGCGGGGCTGACCTCAACCTACACGCCTTAACAGGACGACACACCTAGCCTTCCTAACCGGGTCTAAGCCAATCCGGGACTATTCCAGTGCTAGTCTCCCTCTTCAGGCCCATGCCTGGAAATACAATAGTATTTGAAATACAATCAAATGGTACAATGAATAAGCTTTCAAGTAAAGCAGATGTGTACCCAAATACGCGCAATCACAAACACCACAATATGATTTAATATGTAAGCTCAATGTGGTCTAAATGGTTCAACTCTCAAAGGTATTTTCTATCAGTGTAATGCATACATGAGAGTGACAAATTAACAGTCTTTGTATCACTAGATATGTTCAATAAATAAGTTCACACAAAGATGTCTAATCTCAAGTATTTCAATCAGTAGGATATTTCAAGCATGTGAGTATCAAATGAAATATGAGCTCGATTTGCAAAAGATGCGTAATCTTTGTCTTTAGCAAATAATATATAAGTGAAAGAATATTGCAACAAAGACCACTATCTCATAAACGAATATCTCTTCAAATATATTTATCAATACAAAGCACACTAGATATTTGAAAATGATTTTGAAAAGATTTTGCAAACAAAATACTATAAGATCTTCTCAGGATATTGCAATGAAGGTGCAAGCTTAGAAGATCTAACAATGTCTTCTTAGGATAGACTTATCAACAAAGTCCCCTAAGAATCCTTAGGTTTTGCTCTCTAATAAAATCGTGCCAAGCAAACAAAATAAGGAGAGCAAACCTATTTAAACACACTCAATCCACTTACAAATGATGTAGGCAATGATAGAAGGCAAGTATGAGTGATTTAAGTAAGAAAATGAGTAGTAAAGGGTTCTTATTTTTTAGAGAGTTTTTTTCTAATCAAAGTGGCTAATCCCCCTTAATTTTCCCAAATGAACTCATATATATAGGCATGGGAGAAAATATGATCGTTGGGGACCTATTAGGTATTATTAGGAAAGTTTAATGAAGTTTAGAGCATTTTAACACTGTTTAAAAAATATTAACTGCGGTAAAAAAATCGGAGCAACCCGAGAGGTCCGGTCGACCAAAAGTGTTTCGGTCGACCAAGTTTCAAATGGTCCGGTCGACTAGGGGAATTTTAAACTAAGGTCTTGGTCGACCAAGAGAGGGCGATTTCCCAATTTTTTGAATTTCGGTCGACCAGGGCATTTTGAACTGCCTGGTTCGGTTGACCAGACCGCAGGGAATTCTCCCGAGGACCCTTCGGTTGACCAGCTAGTTGAAGAACAAATGTTCTCGGTCGACTAGATGGTCAATAGTTGACCCAGGAGGGTTTCGGTCGACCAGGGCCTTTTGAACTACTTGTTTCGGTCGACCAGTTGGTCAAACTTTTGACCTTAGGGGGTTTCGGTCGACCAGGGCCTTTTGAACTACCTTTGCTAGTCGACCGAGTGGTCAAACTTTGACCCAAGGGAGTTTCGGTCGACCAGGCCAAAATGAATTGGCTTGACTGGTCGACCGAAAGTGCATCGTGTGTGCATTTCGGTCCCGTATTGAAGCAAACAAGCCCTATTCAGTGCCTAACAAATATATGTGAAAGTGTGAGTGTCCTAGGGGCATTTGGGGTCCACTTTGAAAACACCGAAAAAGTCCGGTGTCATCGACCGAAGGGAAAAATCCTAAGGTCTTTCTATGGTCATTTTCTCATTCATGGTTTGTTTGAGCTTACGTAGTAAATCATACATGTGATGTGTGTGAGCTTATTACAAACCAAATACCTGCTTACTATTACAGACCAATACAATATATTACAATGCTGAATTATAAATTGGTCTTCAAGATTTTCTTACTTTGTGCACATCTTGATCTTATCACCCTTAGTTCCTGCACAAAACCTCAAACACTCATTAGATACAATGAGTATTTGTCATAATCAAAACCAGGCGTGACCCATAAGGTCAACACTAACAAAGAAGTTCAGGAAGTTCTTGAAGTAGAACAAGAAGTTCAACAGAAAATTCTGAAACTCTAAATCGGAAAGAGGAGAGTCTAGCATGAAGAAAAAGAAGGAGGATCCACCAACATGCTACAACTGCCAAGAAGTTGGACACATCAAGCCTGAGTGCCCCAAGCTCATGAAAGCCTCAAAGAAAAAGAAGAAGGTGCTGAAAGTCGGTTGGGATACTCACAGCACTAGCAGGTCAGAAATCGAGCGACGATGAAATTGCCTATCTGTGTCTAATGGTACATGATGACCTTGAGGTACAATAATCATTTTCATCATCTTCGTATTATTCTAATGAGTCTGAAAATGAAAATGACTTGATTTCATATGATGAACTGAAACAAGAATACCTATACTCTATTAAAAAACTTGAGAAGAAAACAAAGAAAATCTCTGAGTTGAAAAGAAAAGTCAAAGAACTTTCAAATTTAGTTGAATGCCAAAATGAATTTCATGCATCTTTCATAAAAGATAAAGATTTGAAAATTGAGGAGTTAGAAAAGGATTTGAAAGATAAATCTGAAATTATTTGTAAATTTACTGAGGGACAAAACATTTTTGAAAAGCTCCTAGGATCTCAAAGAAATTCCTTAGAAAAGGAAGGAATTGGTTTTAATGGGAAGGAAAATCTAAAGAAAAGACTTCTTTACATGGGTTATTTTATAAAAGAGTCAAAGTCATTTGTTCCAACTAAGAATTATCATAGAAATACTGCATGCTTTAAATGTAAAAGGTTGGGCCACATACAATTCGAATGTCCTTTCAAAAATAAAGATGTTAAAATTAGGAAAGTATGGAAGGTAAAAGGAGAAACTAGCACTAACCCTCCTGGACCCAAGAAAATTTGGGTACCAAAGCTGGTTATTTGATTATGTCTTGTAGATATGTTTAAGATCAGCATCCTCAAAAGATAAATGGTATATGGATAGCGGATGTTCACGTCATATGACCGGAGATATAGCAAAGTTCACATCTATCATATCCAAGGATGAAGGATCCGTCACTTTTGGAGACAATGCTAATGGAAGGATCACAGGTGTAGGTCATGTTGGTAATAACTTGTCATTAATTATAGATGATGTCTTATTGGTCAAAGGCTTAAAACACAACTTATTGAGCATAAGCCAACTATGTGATAAAAGTTACAAAGTGTCTTTTGAACATGACAAGTGCATAGTTGAACATAAAATTGATAATAAAATATTGTTCATTGCTAAGCGTCATGAAAATGTATATACCACAAGCTTTGATATTAACTTCATAGAGTGTGACATGCTTATCTGCTATGAATGAAATAAGTTGGATTTGGCATAGGATACTAGGACACACAAACATGGATTTAATCTCAAAACTAGTTAAGAAAGAATTAGTTAAGGGACTACCTAAGACTAAATTTGTGAAAGATAAAATCTATGATGCATGCCAACTAGGAAAACAAGCAAGAACAAGCTTTAAGAAGAAGAAAGAGATCTCCATTACTAGGTCACTCCAAATGCTACACTTAGACTTATTTGGTCCAAATCCAATTCAAAGCTTAGGAGGAAAATCATACACCTTTGTCACTGTTGATGATCTTTCAAGATATACATGGGTAATATTCTTAGGCCACAAAGATGAAGCATGTGAAAAATTCATAAACCTGTGCAAGAAAATCCAAAATGAAAAGGGATATATAGTCACTAAAATTAGAAGTGATTGGGGTAAAGAATTCAAAAATCAAGGCTTGGAAGACTATTGTAATTCATTAGGAATTGCCCATAATTGTTCAGCTCCTAGAACACCACAACAAAATGGTGTAGTTGAAAGGAAGAATAGGTCTATACAAGAAATGGCCAAAACTATGCTTAATGAACATAAATTACCCAAGTACTTCTGGGCTAAGGCAATGAATACCTCCTGCTATGTTCTAAACAGAGTATTGATTAGACCATCTCTTGATAAGACCCCTTATGAATTATGGAATGGTCATAGACCAAATATATCATATTTTGATGTTTTTGGCTGTAAGTGTTTTGTGCTTAGAGACAGCGAGCATTTAGGAAAATTTGATGTAAGATCAGATGAAGGTATCTTCCTAGGGTAGGCCTTAGATAATAAAGCCTATAGAGTATATAACAAACGAACATTGACGGTTATAAAATCTATTCATGTTGTGTTCAATGAGTCAAATCCCTTCTCCAAAAGAACTGATGAAGATGAACTTGAAATCAACAAAGAATTTGAAGACCTATCCATTGATAATGATTCAAAAAAGAAAAAAGAACTTAAAGAACCATCCACTGAAACTATTCAAACTGAAAATGAGGTTAATGAACCACCTAGAGAATGGAAATACATAAAGAATCATCCCATAGATCAAATATTAGGTGAACCATTACATGGAGTAGTCACTCGATCCTCACTTAGGAATATGATTTGCCACACTGCATTTCTATCTCAAGAAGAACCTAAAAATGTGAGTGAAGCTATAGAGGATGAATCATGGGTGTTGTCAATGCAAGAAGAATTAAATCAGTTTGAGAGGAATCAAGTATAGACACTAGTTCCCAGAAATGATGATAAATCAATAATTGGAACCAAATGGATATATAAGAATAAGAAAGATGAACATGGAGTAGTTGTGAGAAGTAAGGTTAGATTAGTAGCTCAGGGATATAATCAAGAAAAAAGTATAGATTTTGAAGAAACATTTGCACCTGTAGCTATAATGGAAGCCATTCGAATGCTTTTAGCATGTGCAGCTTTTAAGGATTTCAAGTTATATCAAATGGACTTCAAAAACACATTTTTAAAATGGCTACATAAATGAAGAAGTGTATGTAGAACAATCCCCAGGCTTCGAAAATCATAAGAATCCAAATCATGTTTATAAACTAACAAAAGCCTTGTACGGTTTTAAGCAAGCTCCTACAGCTTGGAATGAAAGGCTAAGCGATTTTCTATTATAAAATGGATTTATAAGAGGAAAGATAGATACAACCTGTTCATAAAGTCTAAGAAAGATGACATTCTCCTAGTGCAAGTATATATAGATGAAATTATACTTGGCGCTATGAATCAAGAATTGTCTAATGAATTTGCCAATACTATGCAAAACGAATTTGAGATGAGCATGATGGGTGAACTAAATTTCTTCCTAAGACTTCGGATCAAACAAGAAAAACATGGAATATTCATAAATCAATCGAACTATATTAGAGACCTACTCAAAAAGTTTAATATAGAAGATGGAAAAATACTAGGTACACCTATGAATGCTTCATTGAAATTAGACAAAGATGAACAAGGTATACCGATAGATTTCAAGCTATATTGTGGAATGATAGCTAGCTTATTATATCTGACTGCCAGTAGACCTGATATAATGTTTAGCGTATGTTTATGTGCAAGATTTCTTTCTGCACCAAAAGAGTCACATTTGTTAACCGTTAAACGAATACTTAGATACCTAATTGGAACCGTGGAAATTGGATTATGGTATCCTAAGTACACATCGTTTAAGATTATCAGCTATTCAGATGCTGATTTTGCAGGTAGCAAAGTGGATAGGAAGAGCACTAGTGGTACTTGTCATTTCTTAGGACATTCCTTAGTCTCTTGGTTTTCCAAGAAACATAATTCAGTAGCTCTTTCCACAGCTGAGGCTGAATACGTAGTAGCAGGTAGTTGTTATGCTCAAACACTATACATGAAACAACAACTGAAGGATTTTGGATTAAGTTATGAAACAATCCCTATTAGATGTGACAATATGAGTATGATAAATATTTCAAAGAATCCCATATTAGATTCACGAACTAAGCATATAGAGATATGACATCATTTTCTTCGTGATCATGTACAAAAAGGGGATGTGACACTTGAGTTTGTATGCACGGATGAACAATGGGCAGATATATTCATGAAACCACTTGCGGAGGATAGGTTTATCCAAATTAGGCGTGAGTTAGGTCTGGTGCATAGTCGAGAGGTTGCTTAGAATTATATAAGATAATATAATTCATGGGGAGCAATGTCACTTAAGATGTAATCACTAGGTGTCAAATCAATCATCTTTTAGTATCACATTAATTTATATTTGGTATCAAATCAATCAACATTGTTCACAATATACATAACATTAGTCCACAATTGATATCACATCAATCAATATTTGGTATCCTCACGTAATCGTTGAAATTTATGCATTAGCAAGGGAGATGGTTGATGTAAAAAGGGGAGAAGTAAAGTTTGTTAAAAATCTAATGGTTGAACAAGCTTACAACTTTAATATTTCTAAGGGGAGAAGAACATAAGGTTATGTCCATTCATGTCTTATTATTATACACCTTTTTGTTGAAGTCAAAAGGGGGAGAAAAATCGGGAGCCAAAAAAAAAAAAATCAGAAGCAAAGAAGAAGTTATGCAAAGGGTGAGATATACAAAGGGGGAGAAACTCTTGTTGATGTCATGGTTGAAACATCATGAGCATATTCATGAACATATTCATTATGAGCATATTCATTATGAGCATATTTCATACTTCATTTGGATTCATGCTAAACACTTTGTGTATGAACATGAGCATATTGTTATTTATTGAATATTTGATGCATTAATTGAGGGGGAGCCCTGTTAGGTGTATATATATATATAATCTTTTTCTTTTGTACTTGTCATCATCAAAAAAGGGGAGATTGTTGACTCTATGAGTCTAATCCGATTTTTGATAATGACAAATCACTTGGTATTTGATCTGTGCATTGAGTTTGTGAACATGAACTATATTAAGCATGGAAGCCTTAAAGTAAAGCATACATATCTTGGCAAGATCCATGAAACTGAAAGAGTATGAGAATCAAGATGCAAGCGGCAAAGTTTAAGAACATCTTGGGAATGGGTACTTAGACCTCATGTATTTACATTTTCGTATGATTTAATTTGAGACTCAACATATACTATAGAATGATTTTAGAACTCATGCATTTCATGAACATCATTAGGGGACATTCATGGACTTAGAAATAATGTCAAAACCCTGGAAAATGTTTTTATAAAGGAGGAAAGAAAGAAAGCAAAACAAATTTTTGAACTGGAAAGTAAATATGCAAAAATTGGGAACTTCAGATCACTGAACTTAAAGTTCGGTTGACTGAAAATTTTCCTCAAACATCTGAAGAATAAGCTCAGTCGTATGAAGATTTATGGGTGAAAAATAAAAACTGGCAGAAGCACCTCAGATGACTGTACCTTGACCTCGGTCGTCTGAACTCGACACTTCGATCGTTTGATCCTTGACCTCGGTCATCTGACCCTGTGTCCAGGCTATTTTTTTCGAAGGATAAAAATGACTTCAATCATCTGGGCCCTTGACCTCAGTCTTCTGAACTTGTGGGAAAGATTAAAAATGTAATTTTTATTGAGCAAACACGCGAGCTATCTTATGATCCAACGGTTGAGATCAATTCTAAGGGTAAGACACTATATATATACTGAATATCTAAACCCTAGTTCGCATGCCAAGAAAAACAAGAAGAAAAGAGAACACCTTTTGAAAGTGAATTGAGAATGTTGAGCACTTTGCTATACAATTGCCTACACTTCAACTTACACTTATCAAGCTTGGGCAAATCTACTCTAGAAATCAAAGGGGTTTTCATTCACACAACTTTATTTCTTATTGGTATTGAGGTTTGGTTGATTCTTTTAGATTTTTCAAGAGAATATCATATCAACTTCTATCATTGAATATCTTTAGAGAAATTTGATTTTGAGTTTTGTTTTCATATTCATATAAAGATTGTATTTGACTAGTTGAATACTTGAGAAATTTTTAATTTGGCCATTGTTTAAAGAGTAATCATTCAAGTGTTTTCAAAGTTAAAGACGAGATATTTTGGTTACTTCTAAACTAGTTGATTAGATATCCTAAGAAGTGCATAACTATATCTATACATATTGAAGGATATTTTCTGAAAATCATATATTAAGTATTTGATACTTGGTATTCTCATTATATAGATACAAAATATATATATATATACACACACACACACATACATTAGGGCAAATACTACCAAGATCACATTGAGATTGACATCTCGAGAGAAATATTGTTTTTGACAAAGTGTGTGTCAAATATTTGCAATATTCAAAGCTATTTTTGTATTCAAAGATTTAACCTAAGTTTCTCCGAAGTATTGATTCATACAAACATTTTGGGAGATTTGATAAAAAGAGAATTGTGTGTTAAAGCATATCATACATAAATGATTGTATCGTTTCATACATTCTGAGCTTCAAGTTATATCATATGTTAATGTATTAGGAATTTGAATTGTACTCACGAGCTTTTGTTTGGAAGCATTTTCGAGTGTTTTTACAGATTCTATTGTATGCACAGTTTGGTGTGTGAATCAGTGTTTAAGGAGAGAGTTATATCTCTTGTAAGCAGTGCAGTAGGAGGGAGTTGTACCTCTTGTAAGCAGTGGATTGTAAGGGAAGCTCTATCCCAATTTAAGGAGCAAGGATTTTAGTGAAATCCTTGAGTGGTTGCTCAAGGCGAGGACGTAGGCCGAGTTGGCTAAACCTCATAAAAACTATGTTTGTCTTCTTTCTTCCCTTAACTCTTTACTTTAAATACTACATTTAAATTGTTCGTATTGAATGTGTAGGTTGAATAACATTGCACACAAATATTTGGGTAATAAGAACTCATTGGTAAATTGAATTTGTAGGGATTAAATATACAAGTAGGGATTAAGTGGTAAATAGATTTAAAGAATTTTAAAATATCCAATCCACCCCCCTTCTTGGGATTACACCTAATTCAACAGAGAGGATTGGTCCAGCTGCTTACAAAATAGCGTTACCCCTGCGCTATCTAGGATGCATGATGTGTTTCACGTGTCCGTGATTAAAAAGTACATTCTAGATCCTTCGCATGTGATAAGCTATGAGTTGTTGGAGGTAAGGGACACCTTATCATATGAGGAAGTATCAGTTCAAATTCTAGACAGGAAGGATGAGGAGCTACGGACGAAAAAGATTCCATTGGTAAAAGTACTTTGGCGTAATCATGCAATGAAGGAAACTTTATGGGAATTAGAAGAGGAGATACGTTAGAGGTACCCACACTTATTCAAAGAGGCTCCACGTTAAGTCAAGTAACTTTGAAGGGTTATGTAGTTGCTCGAATCTTTGGGTATAGGTTTGTTTAGTTTTAATTTGTCAGTTTTTGGTTTTCGTTATAGGTGGTTTTTTGGGAGAGTTTTTAATTGACTACTTGTAATCTCCCAGAGGCCGTATATGTAGCCACGGTATTTCTCTGCCATAAGTGAGGGTTATTAATAAACTTGGGATAGGGCCGCTATGTGGGTGGCTACCGGCTCTTCTGTAGAGGTAGGTTACCATTTAAAAAAATTTTAGAGTTTGGGTTGAATGTTGATTAGCAAATTTCAAGGACGAAATTTTTATAAGGAGGGGAGGGTGTAAGGACCCGAAAAATAGTAATAATAATAATAAATTTGGTTTGGTAAAAGACCAAACCGTTGACGATTTCAAGGAGCTCAGGGAAACCGTCGACGATTTTAGTCAACTGAGAACCTATATGTAAAAACACAAAAAAATTGTTTGGTTTGAGACCAAATGGTTGACGATTTTGTGCAGGATGAGGATCTATAAGTCAAGGAAGCTTATATTTCTTTTATTATAACACTCACACATACACACACTCACACACACACACACACACACACACACACACACACACACACACACACTCTCTCTCTCTCTCTCTCTCTCTCTCTCTCTCTCTCTCTCTCTCTCTCTCTCTCTCTCCCTCCTAAGCTCTCCCGGGTCTCTCTCTTGCTCTCCGATCGTATCTCTTCCCTCTCGGCTTGTTGGCTCTTGTCTCCTCAGCAAGTTTAAGGAAACCAGGGTTTTGTTTTCAGAAACGTGGTGGGCATATCTTCAGGATCAGGTAAGGGGAATAGATTATGTCAGTATATTCTGAAAATTGAACCGATTAAACTTGAGTATGTGGATGATTTTTACTATTATACAAGTATTTGAGAAAAGTTAATGTGAATAGGGTGATCATTTTTTTTCTTCTTGTAAAACATATCTTTTGAGTTGTATTAAACTAAGGAGGTGATCATACCTTTATTTTCAGCAAACTATACTGGTTAGATTATGATTTAGCACTCAAATAAGTGTGGTATGAGAATGGCTCATTTTATTGCATAATTAAAGCTATGGGAATTTTTATGGCAAAAATTGTGGTTTTATACCAAGTTATGGTTTTATACTGAGTTCTTGAAATGATGAGAATAATGTAGAGATTGTGAATTTCACGGTGATATACTAATCACGTGATTGTTGAGAAATTTATTGTTGAGAACGATGGGGAGGGATTATTGCGAATCACGTGTTGAGAATTATGATCATGTTATCAGTTTTATTATGTAAATTGCAATGTATGTTCTAAGAACCTTGATGGACCAATGGATGCTTGGTACCATAGCTAGTGGGAAAATCAGTGTAGCCACACTGTTGTGGAAGTGTAGGCCTTAGGATAGTTGATTTGGCCAGAGAAGGGTTGTGTACCCTCCTGGAGTCTAGACCAGGTTGCGGTAGGCAAATCAGACTTTCAAATGAGATACTTTGACTTAGCTTGGTGGTAGGCCAGCTACAGCTAAGTCCACTTTTCGAACCGCACAACTCGTCATGGGGGTTAAACATGTCGTTAGTCCAGAATGAGAAGTTCTTTTAGACATAATTATAAATTTATATATTTGGGGCTATTATTAATCTGGAGTTATTAACTAAAGGAAAATATATATTTTCAACTATACTGGTGTGAGTACAGTTTATAAATGCCTTTTCAGTTAAAGTTAAATTAATGGATGTGTTTTTCTTACACTAAAACTCATGTTAGCCACACTCTGATAATAATCCATTTCATCTTACTAAGAAGTGTCTCACCCAATAAATATTTTCATTTTTCCAGGCGAATAGGGAATCAGGCTTAGGAGCCTCAGGGCAGGACGTGAATATTATAGTTAAAGTAAGTGTATGTGTGACACTAAATTATAAATACTTTTTTGTAACTTGGGATGTAATATTACTTTTGGGGAGATACCTATGTAATAATGGTGATGGTTTTAGTACTTTGGTATGGTATTTGAGGTTTATTGTGTTTCCAATGCTTGCTTTAAATTTAGTTATGGAAAGGCATATGTTAACTCTACGAGTACAATCTTGTTTTGATAATGACAAATCACTTGATATTTGATCTGTGCATTGAGTTTGTGAACAGGACTTATACTAAGCATGCATGGAAAGTTAACAAATCTTGGCAAGATCCATGGAACTCAAAGAGTACGAGAATCAAGATGCAAGCGGCAAAGTTCAAGAATATCTTAGGAAAGGGTATTTTGAACTCATGTACTTATATTTTCGTATGATTTAATTTGAGGCTCATTATAACTTAGAATGGTTTTAGGATTCATGCATTTCATGTACATCATTAGGATACTCTCATAGACCTTGAAATGTTTTCAAAATCGTGAAAAATATGTTTTATGAAAGACTCAAGAAAAGGAGCCAAGCAGATTTTTAATTAGAAATGAAATTTTGAGAAAATAGGGACTTCGGTTGCCTGAACTCAAACCTCAGGCACCTGAAGAATTTCTTCGGTTACCTAAAGATTAAGTTCAGTAGCCTGAAGAATTAAATGAAGAAGACAGAACCTGGCCGAGGCTCTTCGGTCGCCTGACCTTGGAACCTCAGGCGCCTGAAGTCACTTCAAGAGCTTGAAGTCACCACTTCGGTCGCCTGACCCTGTATTCCAATGTGATTTTTCAAGGCTTAAGGAACTTCGGTCGCCTGGACCTTTCCTAAAGTTGCGGGGTTGCTAAAAATCAGATTTTTATCAAGTGAACTTGCAAGCCATCTGATTGATCCAATGGTTGAGATCAATCCTAAGGGTCATTTACTATATATACTAAATGTCTAAACCCTAAAAAAAAGCTAAGACACACAACAAGAAAAATATACATCTGATTGCAAGACTTGAACCCTAGAGCTGATTTTCTGCACTCCTTCCATCTTCATTGGGCAAATCTTTTCGGAAAATCAAAGGGGTTTCATTATCTCTTTCAACTGTACCTCAATCGTCTAGTGAGGTTTGATTTTTCAAGTATTTATTTTTCAAGAACCTCTCATCTCATTACGTGTTTATCATTAGAAAGAGGTTTTGATCTTGAGTGCGTATACACATATAAAAACTGATTTTTGAAAAGATCATGTCTTGAGAAAAACTTGTTACCTTGGTTGATTGATTTGTGATTCAAAAGTATATAAACACACATATATATTGTTCACAGGGCTTCTTATTGAAAAACCTATTTTGATTAAAATATTGAAACTTGAAGGAAAACTTTGTGATTTTTATTAAGTTGTATTCAAGTCAAAGTTTTGTTAAATAGCTCACTTCAAACATACTTGTGTATCTTTACAAAGTGAATCAAGAACCCTAGTTGACTCTAAAGCATTCCAAATATATTTTCACTTGGAAGTTTTGATTAAATAGGGATTTGTGTGTTCAAGCATATCATACATAAAACGAGTTTATCGTTTTCATACATTCACGAGCTTCAAGTTATATCATATGTTAATGTGCTAGGAAATTGAGTGTTATTTTCCAGATTCTTATTGTATACACTGTTCGGTGTGTGAACCGATGTGTGAGGAGAGAGTTGTATCTCTTGTAAGCAGAAGTTGTGTCTTTTGTAAGCAACGGATTGTAAGGGAAGTTCAGTCCCACTTTAAGGAGCAGGGTTTTAGTGAATCCTTGAGTGGTTGCTCAAGGCGAGGACGTAGGCCAAGTCAGCTGAACCTCGTAAAATCGCGTTTGTCTTCTCTCTTCCCTCTACTCTTTATTTTCCGCATTATATTTAAATTGAGTATATTGCATGCATAGATAGGATTTCCACACACATACATAATTGAGCAACAAGAAGTAGTTGGTAAATTTATAAGAAGTGTGTAAAGGGAAAATTAAGTGGGTTAAAATTTTTTTTTAATATCCAATTCACCCACCCTCTTGGGATTACACCTGATTCAACATTTGGTATCAGAGCGGGTTTACTTAGACTTGATAGTTAATTTGTAAAATGATCACATGGCACACATTGGTGTAACTCCATTTGGTGAGGGACACTCATCCACTAGACCACCCAATTTCTGTGGTGTAAATTACACCTATTGGAAACGTAGGATGAGCATATATCTACTGAACGTAGATTGGAAGGTCTAGAAAATTGTGACTAAAGGAAATCACATTCCCATGAAAGTCATTGATAAGATTAATGTACCTAAAACTGAAGATGAATATACTGAAGAGGATTGGAAGTCAGTTCAAAGTAATGCCACAGCCATGAATATACTTTTCTGTGCACTAGATGTCAATGAATTTAATAGGGTAATGACATGTAACTCAGCTAAAGAAATATGGGAAAAATGAGAAGTTACATATGAAGGCATTAAGGAAGTAAAGGATAGTAGAATAGACATGCTTACTAGTGAATATAAAGCATTTAAAATAACGATTGATGAATCCATACAATTCATGTACACTAGATTCACACACATCATTAACTCTTTAAATGCTCTTGGAAAAACTTACCCCTCTTATTGGTTGATCAGGAAAATACTCAGGGGATTACCTCCAGTGTGGGAAGCAAAAGCTACTGCAATAGAAGAAGGGAGAAATCTCAAGGAGATGTCGGTGGACGAACTCATTGGATCACTCATCACCTATGAGCTGGCGATAAACGAGAGGAAAAATGAACAAAGCAAAGCTAAGAAGGTCACTGCACTTAAGGCATCATCAAGCTATTCAAGTGAAGGAAGTGATTCTGAAACGGATGATGACATGACCTTGCTAACAAAGAAGTTCAGAAAGTTCTTGAAGAAGAACAAAAAATTCAACAGAAAATTTTGAAACTCTAAATCGGAAAGAGGAGAGCAAAGCATGAAGAAAAAGAAGGAGGATCCACCAACATACTACAATTTCTAAGAAGTTGGACACATCAATCCCGAGTGCCCCAAACTCATAAAAGCTTCAAAGAAAAAGAAGAAGGCACTGAAAGTTGGCTGGGATACACACAGCACTAGCAGTTCAGAATCTGAATCCAGCGACGACGAGGTTGCCAATCTGTGTCTAATGGCATATGATGATCTTGAGGTACAATCATCTCATTCATCATCTTCATACTACTCTAGTGAATCAAAAAATGAAAATGATATGATGTCATATGATGAACTAAAACAAGAATATACACTATTAAAATGCTTGAGAAGAAAACAAAGAAAATTTCTGAGTTAAAAAGCAAAGTCAAAGAACTTTCAAATCTTGTTGAACACCAAAATGAATCCCATGCATCTTTCATTAAGGATAAAGATTTGAAAATTGAGGAGTTAGAAAAGGACTTAAAAGACAAATTTGAAATTATCTGTAAATTTACTGAAGGACAAAACAATTTTGAAAAGCTCTTAGGATCTCAAAGAAATTCTCTAGAAGAAGAAGGACTTGGTTTTAATGGTAAAGAAAATATAAGGAAAAGACAACTTTACATGGGGTATTTCACAAAAGAATCAAAGTCATTTGTTCCAACTAAGAATCATTATAGATATACTACATGCTTCAAATGTAGAAGGTTGGATCACATACAATTTGATTGTCCTTTCAAAAACAAAGATGTAAAAATTAGGACAGCATGGAAGGTTAAAGGTGAATCTAGCACTAACCCTCCTGGACCCAAGACAATCTAGGTACCAAAGCTAGTTATTTAATTGTGACTTGCATATTTGCTTAAGATCCACATCTTCAAAAGATAGATGGTATATGGATAGTGGATGCTCACGCCACATGACCGGAGACAAATCAAAATTCACATCCTTCACACTCAAGGATGAAGGGTTTGTTACTTTTGGAGATAATGCTAAGGGAAGGATCACAGGTGTCGGTAAAGTCGGTAATGATTCCTCACTCATTATTGATAATGTTTTATTAGCTGAAGGTCTAAAGCACAATTTATTGAGCATAAGTCAACTATGAGATAAAGGCTACAAAGTATCATTTGAACATGACAAGTGCATAGTTGAACACAAAACTGATAATAAGATACTGTTCATTGCTAAGCAACATTAAAATGTATACACCACAAGTTTTGATAACCTAACTGCACAAAGTGTAACATGCTTATCTTCTATGAATGAAATAAGTTGGATTTGGCATAGGAATTCGGGTCGCTATAGTTGTGGTATCAGAGATGGTGTATGTCTCGAGATACATTACAGAAGTGATATCAGAGGTGGTATGTTTCGGGTTGTTACAAATCGGCACAATAATTTCACTAACAAATGTCAAAGTATAGAATACACTTCGCAAGGATCTTTCTCTTCTATCAATAGACACCCAGAAGAACATAAATAAGCTTCCCTCGGAAGTTTCCCTCCGAATTTCCAACCACCCCAACATTCTAATTCAAAATTCAAATATTTTATCGCTGCCCAGATACACTCGTTGATGAGAATAGGGCATTCGCAACCAGATACGCTCGGTTGGGTTTGTATCCCTTCTATCAATTGGAGACATGGACTAAGTTCAAGCAATCAATTACCAAACCTGGTGGAACCTCACATCAATATGTTTGGTTCTAGCATGGTACACTTGATTTTTTTCTAAGTAAATAGCCCTTTGACTGTCACAACGCAGCACAACTCCATCTTGCTATAATCCCAGCTCTTTGACTAAATTGGTAAGCTATAAGGCTTCCTTTGCAGCTTCGGCAACTGCTATATACTCAGCTTCAGCCATAGACAATGCTACTAGAGATTGAACCATGAATCTCCAACATATAGGTCCTCCTACAAGGGTAAAAACATAACCTATTGTAGACCTTTTATCATCCATATCTCCTACATAGTCAACATCAACAAGCCCCATAGCTGAAGGACAACCTTCTTACTTGCCAAAAATGATTCCATATCCCGAGGTACCCCATAAGTATCTAAATATCCATTTGAAGGCTTCCCAATGCTGTCTTTTTCGATTAGAGAGAAACTTACTCACCACGCTCACAATATGTGCCAAATTTGTCCTCGCACACACCATGACATACATTAAATTCCCTACAACGCTAGCATAGGGGACCTTTGACATGTCCCAGATATCCTCATCCATACTTAGGAAATCTGCAGTAGACAACTTAAAATGACTCGATAGAGGTGTACACACCCATTTTGCATTAGCCATGCTAAACCTCTCCAACACCTTTTGTATATAAATGCCTTCAGATAACAATAACCTCCCTACAGTTCTATCACAATGAATCTCCATCCCAAGTATTTTCTTGGCTAAACCAAGATCTTTCATGTCAAACTCCTTATACAAAAGTTCCTTTAACCGATTCACCTCAATTAAATCTTTTGCGGCTATCAACATGTCATTGGTGTACTGAAAGTTAAGGAGTTGTCCCAAAAGGGGAGATGAATTGGGTTATTAAAATTTTCCTTTAATTCTTTTTATAAATTCTTTGACCTCTTGTTGATTTATAAAACACACAACAAAAGCTTTAGTTATTTGTTCAATCCACAAACCAACACATAATTAAACAAAACTTAATCAACCAAATAACCAATCAATGACTAAAGTAATCAATCAACAAAATACCAAACCAAGATATAGTATGCAGCTTTTTGTCAATTTCAGCTTTGTTTGTAGCCCTATGTATATGATTGTTTCAAGCCCTATATTGAATGAAAATTATTTGCACTCTCTTAACTAAGATTTCCCCAAACGATTAAACAACGTAATCCCCTTTTAGGCTTCCGCAAAAGTTTAATCCAAATGTACTTTCTTATATTAAGAGTCTTCTTTAATCTCAATCTTTGATTTCAGCTACCTGCACTTTGCATACACCACACAATTTATATATGCTGAAAAGTAAAGAGAGTAAGGAAAGAGAGTGACACCATGTTTTTTATGAGGTTCGACTTATCCCCAGCCTACGTCCTCGTCTTGGGCTAATACTACCTAAGGATTCCACTATACCATTCCTTTTCGGGCAGAACAAACCATTACAAGCAATACCCCATGCTTAGTCATTCCTTCAATAGGCTAGAGCAATGCCTTTCCAAGCGATACCCCATGCTTGGTCACTCCTTCAATAGGCTAGAGCAATGCCCCTCCAATCGATACCCCATGCTTAGTCCAACGATCCAACAACCTAGAATCATCAATACACTACAAGAATACAAGAAATAATTTCTACGTACAATAACACTCTCACAAGAGAAAATTAGTACAATTATATTCAAATATCAAATTGAAATAAGATTGACGCTCAAGAGAATTTTTCACTGGGATCTTTTCTCGATAAGAATTAGCAACTCAGAAGTATAGAGATCAAAGAAGGTTGTTTTAGCACTTCAGAATTCTCAGCAAATTGGTTGCACTAGTGTGAGAGCAAGAGAGAGCTTTTAGAGACCAAGATTGTAGTGACCTAGAGAAATTATAGTATTTAAACAATGAAAGAAGGGGGAAAAAGGAATTAAAAAAGGTAATTAAACAGAGTCTCATTGACGAACTCAGGAGATTCGTCGACGAGAACACAAGAGGGGCTCATCGACGGGGGCGTGTCTTGTCGACGAGAAGATACCGAGAGGGGTTTTGGGTGATTCTAAATTTCATTGACAAGGGGTGAGAGTTCATTGATGAATTGCCTTCTTGACCTCGTTGAAGAAGTGACGTGGCTTGTCGACGAAGGCCAGTGTATAAATGGCCTAAACTTCATTTTTCAGCTAAAATTCGACGCACCAACCCTTTTCTCTCTCTTCTCTTCGGTTCCCAACTCTTCTCTTTTAATTTCTGGGTCCATTCTTTGCCGGATCGACGATCTGAAGCCACCACGACACTCCTGGGAAAGTTCTTTACAAATTTACTAGAGTGGATCATCGGTGGGGCTAATTTAGATTTCATCCCAAATTTAGGGTAAGACTTTTATTCAGTATTTGGCCCGCCCTACAGTTATAGAAAACGTAGTACGCGTAGAAATATTGAATTTTTGTTTTGGGAAATATCATTGTTAGGGTGTTGAATGGGGAACCCTGTGGGTGCAGGACAGATTATCTGAGGGTCTTTTCAGGAATTAGGTAAGGGGATAAATTAAGCTAGTTGTTTTATAAAAATATATGTATAATATTATAGCATTTTATTTCAGGAATATATATATATATATATATATATGCATTATGTTGGGAAATACTGCTATAAATGATGATATGATCTGAATATACATAATACCCATTTTATGTGGCATGAGTAGAATTTATGATGAATTACTGTTTTTTGGGAAAATGCTAAATGATGCAAGTTTTATAATGATAAACCGGAGTACGGGCTGAGAGTTTTATATGATATACCCGCATACAGGCTGAGGATGTACTTACATGATATGTCGGTGTACGGGTCGAGCTTGTTACATGATATGCCGATGTACGAGTCGAGCTTGTTACATGATATGCCAATGTACGGGCCGAGCTTGTTACATGATATGTCGGTGTATGAGCCAAGCCATTGATATGGTATGTCGGCATACGGGCCGAGCTTCCTATTGATATGTGATACGACGTACGGGCCGTGATTGATAAAATATGAAATGCCGGTGTACGGGCCGATGATTTTCACGTTATATATGAAATGTGATATGATGATATTGAATTGACAGTTATTATTGTGGAATAGCAATGTATCACAATTTGGAATATGGTATATGTTATCAGAGCCTGATTGGCTTGGTTTAGGCTTGCACTTGCATGTTACCATAGCTATGTGTTCATGATTATCATGATATTGTGTTATTGCTGTCGTACGAGGCAGCGTGAGGATGGATAGTCGATGTGGTTTATTAAAGTGTTGGCACCCCTAGTGTACGGACCAGGTCTGGCAGACCTATCGTACTTACAAATATTTACTTTGACTTGGCCATGGTCGGCCAGCCATTGTTAAGTCTCGCCTTCGGGCCACACAACCCAGTCATATGGGGATAAGACATGACACCAGCCAACTAACCTACTAGGGTTGTTTTGTATTATTATTATATGAGATGAATTATGCTTATGGAAAACTAGTATGTTCTATACATGTTTTCCCAAAAATGATATAGACAGTTTTACTAAATATGCTTATGAATGCTTTTATGTATAACACAAAAATACTCATGTTGTCACACACTGGTATTAGTTTATTTCCCTTACTGAGAGGTGTCTCACCCCAAATTATATGAACATTTCAGGAGCCCTAGATAGGAGAGCGGATAAGGCTTCGCAGAGGCAGTTACAGCTGATTTGCCCTTTCTGGGTCTATTATATTGGTTTTGTTGTTATGGAAAAGAAAAAAAAAAGTAAAATAAGTAGGTCATTACAATTTGGTATCAGAACCTAGGTTTCTAGGTTCTGTAGACTTTAGAGTGTAGTAGAAACAATACCAAAGTATAGGAAAATGATTTAAGGTTTTGTTCTACAGTATAGAAGCAGGACTTCTATGGTGGTTTCTGTGTTTTTCCTGGGGTGACGATTTTAGGAAAATCATAGTAAACTATTGTCGGGTTATGTTCCTAGAAAGTAGGACTGGGGTTAGGAATGAGTTGAGAAAGTTAAGATGGGGAACTATGTTAGGTGTGTAAGCTATACATATAGGATTCCTAAGTTGCGTTTAGTGTTTTTCAGGATGGATCCAGGAGGAGGTAGTGCCTATGTGAGTGGCAGTGATGGAGCAGGGCCCTCGAGTGCCGGCGGGACTGATACTGACATAGTACTTCGCAAGCGTGGCTCTGCAAGTTATGGCTGAGATCGCTAGGAGCTCCAGAGAGCAGGGAGGTCCATCTACCGGCCATGAGTGCACTATAGAGAAGTTTACTAAGATGAATCCTCTAACATTTTCAGGGGGAGTAGATCCTACAGATGCCAAGAATTGGATGCAAGAGATCGAGAAATTCGTGGTGGTGCTACAGTATACGGAGAAACAGAGGGTCCTCTTTGCCACCTATAAATTGATGGGGGAGCCTGAGAGGTGGTGGACTGCTGTAAAACTTCTAGAGCAGCAAAGGACGACGCTAATAGCTATGACATGGGACTGATTTAAGGAATTATTCTTCGACAGGTATTTTCCAGCTACTATCAGGGAGGCTAAAGTGGAGGAGTTTCTAAGTTTGAAGTAGGGACAGTTGTCAGTCCAACAATAAGCGGCATAGTTCATAGAGCTCTCTCATTTCACTCCGTATATTGTTCTTGATGAGGTGAAGAAGGCGAGATAATTTGAGAGAGGATTGAAGAGAGGCATATTCAAGCAGGTGGTAATGCTGAAGATACAAAATTTTGCTGAGTTAGTAAATAGAGTAGCATTGGCAGAGGTTGGTGAGCGTATGGATGTAGAGGAGCAGGGATAGAAGAAGAGATCTACATCTTTAGGTTATCAGCACAATCATAGGCTGGGTCAATGGAGGAGAGGAAATTATGGTAGAGGATGGGGGCTAGAAACTGGGGATCGTGAGGTTCAGACAGCACAAAGTCCTATTGTCTATCAGGCTTGTGGGAGGAGACATTGGGGAGAGTGTCGAGTAGGGAGAGCTATTTGTTATCATTGCAGTAGACAGGGACATCTGGTGCGAAATTGCCCTACACCACCAGATGCTACTATTGTTCCCAGACCATACCGGGGAGGCTATCAGGCGCCACGTGGAGGCCAGAAGAGGAATATGGCTCCAGCTGAAGTTTTTGCTTTGACGCCGGGTGATGCTGAGACAGTCGGCGATGTGGTGATACGTATGGTTAGCATGCTTTCCTTTAAAGTTATTGCATTATTTGATTCAGGACTCACACACTTGTTTGTGTCTCTAGAGTGCACTAGACTATGTGGGGCAGAAACATAGTTGTTAGACACTGAGCTATTGATATCTTACCGATTGGGTCAGCAGTGAGGTGTAGTAGGGTGCTCCGCGGCTACTCAGTTGATATTCAAGGGAAAATCTTGTTTGCTAATTTAATAGTGCTGGAGATGCATGGGTTCGATGTAATATTTCGTATGGATTGGCTAGCAGCTAATTTTACCAGCATAGATTGCCATACACGAAAAGTGATATTCAGACTTCCAGGAAAATCGAAATTTAGATTTGTAGGATCGCGAGTGTAATCCCTGCCTCAGTTAGCTTCAGCTATTCAGATGAGGAGACTACTTCTGAGTGGTTGTCAGGGATTTGTGGCATTTGTGAAGGAAATGTTAGGGAATGAATTGAAGCTTGCTAGTACGCCAGTGGTAAAGGAGTTTACAGATGTTTTTTCAAATGAGTTACCGGGCTTGCCATTTGATCGTGAGGTAGATTTTTCTATTGATCTGCTTCTAGGTACAACGTCAATTTCTAAAGTACCATATCGAATGGCGCCAGCAGAGTTGGCAGAATTGAAGAGTCAGTCGCAAGATTTACTTGATAAGGGCTTTATACGACCTAGTGTATCTCCGTGGGAAGCTCTAGTTCTATTTGTGAAGAAGAAAGATGGGACTATGAGGATGTGTATAGATTATAAGGATATTAACAAAGTGACAATTAAGAATAAGTATCCTCTACCTCGTATATGATTTGTTTGACCAGCTCCAGGGTACACGAGTATAATCTAAGATTGACCTCAGATCGGGTTATTATCAGGTGAAAGTGAAAGCAGAGGATGTATTGAAGACAACCTTCAAGACCATATATGGGCATTATGAATTCCTCGTTATGTCGTTTGGTCTGACGAATGCTCCTATGGTATTTATGGATTTGATGAATAGAATTTTCCACCAATACCTAGACCAATTTTTTGTTGTTTTATTGATGATGTACTGGTCTATTCAAGGAGTTATGAGGAGCATGAGGCGCATTTGAGGCAGATTCTGCAGACACTTCAGGAAAGGAAGTTGTATGCTAAGTTCAGTAAATGTGAATTTTGGCTTGAGGAAGTTGTGTTTTTAGGGCATGTCATTTTAGGAGATGGTATTTTTGTAGATCCTAGTAAAATTGAGGTGGTAGTGAATTGGGCTAGACCAAGGAACGTCCAGGAGATTAGGAGTTTCTTGGGGTTAGCTGGGTATTACCGTCGTTTTGTTGAGGGATTCTCAACATTATCAGGGCCTTTGACACGACTGACTAGGAAGAATATTAGATTTGAGTGGGATGACAGTTGTGAACGAAGTTTTCAAGAATTGAAGCAGAGGCTTGTCACAGCACCAGTATTGATCATCCCGTTAGGGGGTGAGGGTTATGTCATTTACAGTGATGCGTCCTTTGAAGGGACTTGGCTGTGTATTGATGCAGCATGGTAGAGTAGTAGTGTAGCTTCCAGGCAATTGAAAGAGTATGAAAAGAACTACCCTACCCATGATCTTGAATTTGCTACAGTGGTACACAGAGTGAAAATTTGGAGGCATTACCTGTATGGCGAGCTGTGCAAAATCTTCTCCGACCACAAGAGTTTAAAGTACTTTTTCACTTAGAAGGAACTGAATATGGGGCAGAGAAGGTGGTTAGGGCTTATTAATGATTTTGACTGTACTATCAGTTATCACCCATGGAAGGTGAATGTGGTAGCTGATGCTTTGAGCAAGAAGTTTGTGGGATCAACGCTGCTAGCTATGGAAATTCAGTATCCGATTATGATGGATCTGGAGAGATTCGGTATAGAGTTAGTCAAGAGTGGTTCTCAGGAATGTATTGCTAGTCTTGTGGTGTAGCTTACTCTGCAAGAAAGGATTAAAGCTGCTCAAAAAGACGATCCAAAATTAGTAGAGGTATTACTCATAGTGTAGAATGGTCAGGGGGAGGAGTTTAGTATTACAGATGACGGAGCTTTATGGTTCCGTTCCAGATTATGTGTTCCTGCTGATGCTGACATCAAGAAGACCATCTTCGAGGAGGCTCACAGATCTTTATACACAATTCATCCCGGCAGTACAAAGATGTATAGAGATCTGCGAGAGTCTTATTGGTGGAGTGGTATAAAGAAAGAAATTACTGAGTATGTAGCTCAGTGTCTGACGTGTCAGCAAATAAAAGCTAAGCACCAGAGACTGGCAGGCTAGTTGCAGTCACGTTTTATCCCAGAGTGGAAATAGGATCATAAGTCTATGAATTTTATTTTAGGGTTGCCATCGGAATTGCATGGCTAGAATGCAATTTGGGTGATTGTGGATCGTTTGACCAAGACCACCCATTTCCTTCCCATCAAGATCAGCTACTCCATGGACAGACTGGTAAAAATATATATTCTGGAGATAGTTCGTTCTCACGGCATGCCAGTGTCTATAGTGTCAGACAGAGACCCACGTTTCATGTCATGATTTTGGAGGAGCTTGCAGGAGGCTCTAGGGTCTCAGTTATCTTTTAGTACGACATTCCATCATCAGTTAGATGGACAGACTGAGAGGATGATTCAGATATTATAAGATATGCTTCAAGCATGCGTGCTAGATTTTGGGGGTAGTTGGACTCAATTTATGCCACTGGTGGAATTTGCGTATAATAACAGTTATCAGACCAGCATTGGCATGGCACCGTTTGAGGCGCTTTACGGTAGGAGATGTCATTCTCCTTTATTTTGGAATGAAGTGGGTGAGTGGAGAGTTGTGGAACTAGAGCTTGTTCAGCAAGCGCGTGATAAAGTTCTGCTTATCAGAGATAGAACGAGTGCAGCTCAGAGTCGACAGAAGAGTTACACTAATAACCGTTGTAGGAAGTTAGAGTTTGATATTGGCGACCATGTATTTCTGAAGGTAGCTCCATTAAAAGGGGTTATGCGATTTGGGAAAAAGGGTAAACTTAGCCCTAGGTTTATTGGTCCATTTGAAATCCTAAAGAAAGTGGGGCCGATTGCCTATAGGCTAGCTTTGCCACCTATGTTGTCTAGGATCCACAATGTATTTCACGTTTCCATGTTAAGGAAATACGTCCCAGACGCTTCTCACGTGATCAGTTAAGGTGAATTAGAGCTCAGTGATTCACTAGCTTATGAGGAGGTTCCAGTACAGATTCTGGATAGGAAGGAATAAGAATTATGTAATAAGAAGATTCCTCTAGTGAAAATCTTGTGGAGAAACCATGCAATAGAAGAAGCTTCTTAGGAGCTCGAGGAACAGATAAGACAGAGATATCCACAATTATTCAGGGAAGTGTAATAGTAGGTAATGCTTCTTTTGCAGGTACGTGTAATAGTTTAGTTAGTGAGTAGTATTTTAGTTTTAGGAGAATTTTATTTCGTATATGTAATCTCTCAGGACTAGAAATGTAACCATGGTATTCCTCCACCATAAGAGAGGGTAAGTAATAAAATAAGTAAACCGCTTTGCCTTTAAGTGATGATGAATTACATGAATAGCAAATTTCGAGGATGATATTTTTATAAGGAGGGGAGAATGTAGTGACCCAGAGAAATTATAGTATTTAAATAATGAAAGAAGAGGGAAAAAGGAATTAAAGAAGATAATTAAACAAAGCCTCGTCGACGAACTCAGGAGATTCGTCGACGAGAACACAAGAGGGGCTCATCAACAGGGGCATGTCTCGTCGACGAGAAGATATCGAGAGGGGTTTCAGGTGATTCTAAATTTTTTCGACGAGAGGTGAGAGTTCATTGATGAATTGCCTTCTTGACCTCATCGATGAAGTGACGTGGCTCGTCGACGAAGGCTAGTGTATAAATAGCCCAAACTTCATTTTTCAACTGAAATTCGACGCACCAACCCTTTTCTCTCTCCCCTTTTTGGTTCCCTACTCTTCTCTCTTAATTTATGGGTCCGTACTTTGCCGGATCGACTATCCAAATCCACCACGACACTCCTGGGGAAGTTCTCTACAAATCTGCTAAAGTGGATCGTCGGTGGGGTTAGTTTAGATTTCATCCCAATTATTTGGGCTTCCCTACAGTTGTAGAAAACGTAGTACACATAGAAATATTGAATTTTTGTTCTGGGGAAAGGGTGTTGAATAGGGAACCCTGCGGGTGCAAGACAAATTATCTGAGGGGCTTTTCAGGAACCAGGTAAGAGGATAAACTAAGCTAGTTGTTTTATAAAAATATATGTATAATCTTATAGCATTTAATTTCAGGAATATATATGCATTATGTTGGGAAATACTGCTATAAATGACGATATGATCTAAATATACATAATACCCATTTTGTGTGGCATGAGTAGAATTTATGATGAATTACTGTTTTCTGGAAAAATGCTAAATGATATAGAGTTTTATAATGATAAACCAACATACGAGCCGAGAGTTTTATATGATATACCAACGTACGAGTCGAGGATGTACTTACATGATATGTTGGCATAGGGGCCAAGCTTGTTACATGATATTTTGGCATACAGGCCGAGCTTGTTACATGATATGCTGACGTATGGGCTGAGCCATTGATATGATATGTCGGCGTACGAGTCGAGCCTCTTATTGATATGTGATACGGCGTACGGGTTGTGATTGATAAAATATGAAATGTCGGCGTACGGGTTAATGATTTTCACGTTATATATGAAATGTGATATGATGATATTGAATTGACAGTTATTATTATGAAATAGCCATGTATCACAATTTGGAATATATTATATGTTATCAGAACCTGGTTGGCTTGGTTTAGGCTTGCACTTACACGGTACCATAGCTATATGTTCATGATTATCATGATATTGTGTTATTAGTGTTGTACGGGGCAGTGTGAGGATGGATAGTCGATGTGGTTTATTGAAGTGTTGACGCCCCTAGTGTATGGACCAGGTCTGGAAGACCCATCGTACTTATAGACATTTACTTTGACTTGGCAGTGGTCAGCCAGCCATTGTCAGGTCTCGCCTTCGGGTCACACAACCCAGTTATGTGGGGGGTAAGACATGACACCAGCGAGCTAACCTACCAGGGTTGTTTTGTATTATTATTATGTGAGATGAATTATTCTTATGGAAAACCAGTATGTTCTATACATGTTTTCCCAGAAATTATATCGACAGTTTTTCTAAATATGCTTATTTATGCTTTTATGTATAACATGGAAATACTCATGCTGCCACATACTGGTATTAGTTTATTTTCCTTACTGAGAGGTATCTCACCCCAAATTCTATGAACATTTCAGGAGCCCTAGATAGGAGAGTGGATAAAGCTTCGCAGAGGTAGTTACAACTAATCTGCCCTTTCTGAAGGGTAAGTGTTTTGATTGGATCAAATGGGTTTTGGGTGGTGACCCTAGGACTGGTTTTTGACTGTTTTGGGTTATATATGATGAATGTAGTAACTCTGGTATTGTGTTGAATCGTATTATGAGTTGTATATAGTTTTATGTTTCCTGCTGCTTAGGCTTACGTATTGTATCTCTAATGTATCGTTGGTACCCACGGGTTTAGGTTGATTATGATTTTCTGGGTTTATTATATTTGTTTTGTTGTTATGGAAAAGAAAAAAAAGGTAAAATAAGCAAGTTGTTACAAAAATGGCTTTCAACTTTTGAACAAATTTTTCAATTTCTTGGTTTTGAGACATCTTGGTAATTTTATTTTCTAGTTTAGAAATATATTGATCTTTTTCATTATCCATAGAAGTTTTGGACTTTAGATCTTCTAGTTCTTTTATTTCCTCCTTATTCTTGCTTTCTAGTCTCTTGATTTTTAAATCTTTTTCTCTTTCAACAAGTTTTAAAGATTCTAATTCCTTCATTACAACTTCATTCTTATTTTTGAACGACATATACCGTTTGGTTACTTTGACTAGAATCTTATGAACCTTGAATAATTCACTTTGTAATTCTTCATAGGATGACATACTCTCATCATTGGATTCATTAGATGAATCATCACTATAATCATTAATTGATTTGGATGAGGAGCTTTCTCATCGTCCCATGCCATAAAGCAAGCGACCTTTTGGTCACTTGATTCATTATTTGAATCACTTGCGCTGGTATCATCCGAAGTAGCTTTCATCACCTTCTTTTTATTCTTTTTGGCATCCTTTTTGAGCTGTGGATAATTACAATTGTAACAAGTAGGGGGTTCTTTCTTATTTTCCTTTTTACTAGTTTCTCCTTTTTTAGATTTTGACCCTATAAACTTTCTACCAAACTTTTTGTTTTTTTTTTTTTAAATTTTCCAAACCTCTTAGTAATGAATGCTAGTTCTTCATCATCTAAGTCACTTGGATCTTCCTTTTCATCACTAGGGCTTTCTTTTGCTGCCTTATAGATTTTCTATTTTTTTTTTAGCATTTCATTCATAGCCATCTCATAGGTTAGAAGAGATCCAATAATTTCATCTAGTGAAGTATTCTTAAGGTTTCTTCCTTCTGTAATAGCTGTGGCTTTAGGTTCCCAAATGGGTGGAAGACCTCTAAGGATTTTTTGAATCATTTCATAAGTTGAGTAATTCTTTCCTAAGACATTAAGAGAGTTTATGATGTGAGTGAACCTAGTATACATACATGTGATAGATTCATTTGGGTTCATTCTAAAAGCTTCATATTCACTAGTAAGCATGTCAATTCTATTATCTCTTACATCAATGGTGCCTTCATAAGTTACTTCTAGTTTGTCCTATATTTCTTTTGCTGTTTTGCAAGCCATGACCCTATTGAACTCATTTATGTCAAGGGCACAATATAAGGCATTAATAGCACTAGATTTTACTTGTAACATCTTGTGATCAATTTTAGTCATGTCTTTTTATTCCTTAGGCACTTCTTTTCCATTTACTCTTTTTGTAGGAATTAAGTCACCATGTGTGACAACCTTTCATGCTTTCCAATCGATGGTTTGGAGGTAGATTCTTATTCTTTGTTTCCAAAATGTATAATTGAGTCCACAAAAGATGGGAGGCCTAGTTGAGGATTGACCCTCTCCAAAGGGAGCTACTCCTAGGTGTGCCATGTAGATCTTTATATAGATACTAGTTAGGATTTGCTACAACCTGGCTCTGATACCAATTGAGCTTTTAAATTTATCATGCCATGCTACAAATATTAATTTATTTCATGTAAGTGCTCATGGATATCAATATCAAGAATAATACCAATATCATATCATGCCCTGCTCATGGATATCAAGTTTTCAACTCAAATCTCTCTCCCTTTTTATATCAATAAAAAGATAAACCAAAATAAAGGTACTTAAGACCAAAACAAATTTCACATTTAGATTGCAATACAAAGGTCCATCAGCATATATTTCAACATGTTTATCCATTAGTCAATCACGCAAGAGATATATAACGTGATCCATCATTAGCATGTAAATTGAAATGGTCAAGAATTAATTTCATACTCATATATCAATATCATATCAAGATTCATGCTTTATAATCATGCTCAATAATTTCATGCTCAAATTTGCAATGTATAGCCATAAAATCATCAATACAATTCAAGTCATTATCATGTCTTTTGCAATATCAAGACATCTTACATGTCAACATATTATAAGCATGGAGCATATTATTATCATTTGTGCATTATGCTATAACTTTGTTCAAATTGTTCTTAATCAAAATACTCATGCAATAAGCTAAATTTGCTTCAAAGTTTCTTTATTTTAATTTCATATGAAATCCCAAAATTCATATTGCTTTCCAAATCTCAATACTTTCTAGGTTAAGCTTTGTACGAATCATCCTATGATTTTGGCCAACAATGTCATTTTTGTTTTTATTTGTTTCAATGTTATAGTCGTCAATAAGCTCTTAAAGTATTAAATATATAGTTCTCACGAACTCAGAAGACTAAAGATTTAGTTTAGTCTTTTGAAGATTTCCAGAATCAGGAAACTGAACAGGCAGTAGCACCTTAATCGTCTGAGGTTCGGGCTCAGTTGTCTGATCCTTCAGTGCTATAGTGTTCCGTCTGAGCTTCCAAGTTCAGTCATCTGAAGTCCTCATCGTCTTAAATTTTCTCTTTTCTTTCAAGCATAAATTCTTCCCTCTTTTGCTTTATCAAATTATTAGGCTTCAAGCATCTTTTTAGCATTGCCTTTTGAGATATATATCTTCCTTGTTCTTTGATGATAATCCATGTTCAATTAAGATTCTCTTGATTTGAGGCTACCAATGAAATTTTGTGATTTTTCAATTATCTCACTAGTTCATTATCCTTGTAGGATTAAGTGACTTTCTTAATTTCTAAAAGGGAATGACTAGTCCTAATATCTTTGGAGTCCTTAGTTTGTGAACTAGGTTTTTTATCTAGGTACCCATACTTTCTTGGGCCTGGATCGTTTAGAAGAAGTTGATTCTTTTATTCTCCAAACTTATCTAATTTTCACATCTTTTCTCTTTAATGTACATTCGAACTTAATGTGTCCTTTATTCTTACATAGAAAACATGTAGTGTGAGTATAAGCATTAAAGGAGGTGCAAACATAGTCTTTGGAGGCTTTCGTAAAGTACTCCATATAGAGGTTCTTTTTCCTTATATTTTCAACTCCATTGAACCCTATGCCTTCTTTATTCAAAGACATTCTTTGTGCACCAATCATTCTATCAAAGTTCTTTTTTCCTCTAGTGAAATTGTAAATTATTTTAGCTTGATCCTCATTTTTTTCTTTTAAGATCACCAATTTCCGAGTCTAGTATATTTTTACCCTTTTCTTGCATCTTTTCTTGGTTTGATTTCTTATAAAACATTTTCCAAGGTTTGAAATAAGATCTCTAAGTCCATAATTACCCTAAAGAGTTTTTTACATATTTCCATAAGATATTTAAACACGAAGTACTTACATAAAGACTTCTTAGGACTTTTGACATTCTAAGCACTTAAGTCTTCATGCTTGTCTTTCTTTGACTCCATCTTGTCTTCAAGCTTCAATATACTTTAAGCTTTTAGCAAGTTCTCTTTAACATTCATGCTCTTATGATCTTCAAACTTTATTAGATCATCTTTGAATCCATGCCTTTTAAGCTTCATTTGATCATCTTTCTTTGGAATATAAGCTTTTAATGATCCTTGTGAGCACTTGACCTTGTATTCACATACTTGAGTCCTAAAATATCATCACTTTGAATTTATCTCCTTCATTTTCTAAAATTACTTCCTTCTTTCTATAAATCCATTTGCAATCTATCGGTCTCTTCCCATATGGAAGCTCCATCAAATCCCAAGTTTGGTTCTTAGGAAGTGATTCCATCTCTTCAATCATTGCTCTCATCCACCTACCTTTCTCCTGGTCATGCACCGCCTCTTCAAATGTGGTTGGATCATTGCAACTGGTAAGAAAAGCATACGACACTAACTCTTCAAACCCATACCTTGGTGGAGGCCTAAAAGTGCGTATGGATCTCCATATAGGAAGATCGTCAACTTGCTGGTTCCCCAAGCTAGAGCTCCCTGCAACCATAGGACCATGATCATTGTCGTTGCCCTAAGCTTCCAACTCCACCTACACAACATGTTCATATTTGCCCTAGTTTTCTGGATCCTATTTCTTTACATCATAATCTTGAGTACGCTTCACCATACCCTTCTCATCAAAGACTACATCTCTACTAATCACCACCTTGTTTGCCATCGAGTCCCACAACTTGTACCCCTTCACACCCTTTCTATATCCCAAAAAGATGCAATAACAAGACTTCGGGTCAAGTTTAGACCTCTCCTCAGTAGACACGTGAACATAGGCTAGACACCCGAATACTTTCAATTCGGAGTAGTCTATTACATTTCCCATCCATACCTCTTCTGCCACTTTATTCTCTAATGATGCACTTGGTGATCAATTTATCAAAAAACAAGTCATACTAACTACCTTTTTAGGAACCCGAACTAAGAAAAGAAAAGAAAAGAAAAAGGAAAAGAAAAGAAAGGAAACAGTTTGGTACAAAGATCAAACCATCAATGGTTTGAGGAATCTCAAGAAAAACCATTGATGTTTTAGTGGGGCAACAGTTTGGTTTGAGACCAAACCATTAACAGTTCCAGAAATCTTAGTGAAATCGTCACCAGTTTCAAACAATTGAGAGTTTTTATATAAGAACACATGAAAATTTGGTTTGGTAAGTGACCAAACCATCGACGGTTTCCTAAAACCTTCAATGGTTTCATGCGGGCCAGCTTGCCTATAAATAGGAATGCTTATTTTTTTTAGCATGACTCTCTCTCTCTCTCTCTCTCTCTCTCTCTCTTTCTCTCTCTCTCTCTCTCTCTCTCTCTCTCTCTCTCTCCCTCTCTCTCTCTCTTAGGGTTTCAATTTCTCTTACTCTCTCGCGTGTCTCCCTCTCTCTCTCTCTCTCCTAAGCTCTCTCGGGTCTCCCTCGTGCTCTTCGATCCTCTCCTTTTCCTCCCAGCTTGTCAACCCTCGTTTCTTGGCTAGGTTTAAGAAGCTAGGGTTTCATCGAAAGATTATAGGAAGATTTTCATGAACAGATAAGGGGATTAGATTATGTCAGTTATTTTTGAAATGTAAACTGATTAAACTAAAGTCTATGGATACAGGAATATTATGTATGATTTTTGAATGAATCAGGCGTATGAAAATGAGGATTTTGGTATTACATACGTTTTTGGGGAGAACTAAAGTGAGTAGAGTAATCATCTCCTTTTTCTTGTAAATCATATAGTTTAAGTTAAATTAAACCCTGGAAATGATTATACCTTTATTTTTAACAAGATTTATTTTTCTCAGGTAATTTATTATATTATGAGATATCACTCAAATCGTGTGGCATGAGAATGTTTATTATTGTTGCATAATTAAATCTCATGGTTTATATGGTATTGTATGGTGAAAGAAATGATTTTACACTAATCTCAGGAAACGTTAAGAATAATGTAGATTTATGATATAACTAGTTTTATACAAATTCATGAACATGACGATTTATACGGATTTATGAAAATGAGATCATGTTACTGTTTTTACTACATAAATTATATATATTGTTTATGAACTCTAAGGGACTAGATTTTATGGAAGCCCGGTACCTCAACTAGTGAAAATGTTAGTGCATCCACACTTTAGTGCAAGTGTAGGCGGTAGACAGTCGATTCAAATAGTATTTCAAAGCATGTCACATTGACCTAGCAGTGGTCAGCCGGCTAGATTGCTGGGTCCAATCTTCAGACCGTACAACCCGATCATGGGGGTTATTCATGATATTACTTGATGGCCTAATAAGGATGGTTCTCTATTCACATATGTAATTTATGAAAAATGGGCTATATGGAGCCGAAAGTATGTAATCAAGGAAAATGTATGTATTTATGATGATATAGGTGTGAGTACAGTTTTGAAATGCCATTTCACTTACAGTTAAATATATGAATGCATTTTGTTCACACTAAAACTAAAGTTATCCACACACTGATGATAATCTAATCCGTTTTATTGAGAAGTGTCGCCCCAATATCTAGCACATATTTCAGGTCCTATAGTGAATCAAGCCTATAGAGCTACAAGGATGGGATTATATATATATATATATATATATATATATATTTGTAATAGGAACGCGTAGATTAGGATATTGGTAGGTTATTTTGAGTTTAATCTTGCAGTTTAGAGGCAAAAATTCCTTGACGGTCATCTGTGTTTTTCCTGGAACGACAATTTCAGAAAAGCCATGGTAAATCCATCAACATTTTTTGTTTTTAAGTAGAGAGACTAGAACTTCAAAAATTAGAACTAGAATGTTAAGTTGGTTGGATATGTCATAAATTCGGTGGTGATTTGAGGCCTATTCTTAAAATGATTAAATGTATACAAGGAAAGGGGTTGGTAAAGTTTCTAGGGCCAAATCGTTGATGGTTTTCTGTGGCTTTCACAAACCATTGACGGTTTCCTCAAAACAAGCTCTCGGGATCTCAAGTTTTTCATCGACGGTTTTAGGGGTCTTAGTAAAACCATCGACAATTTTGTGTCTGAAAAATAGGATTGAACCTTAAATAGAGACCTTAGACTTAAAGTGGTTTTTGGAATTCTAAATTCATTTATGTCCTACCTTCAGGATGGATCTCAAGGATAACAATATGAATGCTAAAGGAAGTAGCAACGAAGGGGTTTCCCACGAGATCGTCATTGATTCTACCTCAGTGCTACATGGCTTATCCCAGCAAGTCATGGCAGAGATCATGTGAAATTTTAGGGGGCAGAACTGTCCCACCACTGAACTAGGTTGCACCATCGAGCAGTTTACCCACATAAATCCTCCAACCTTTTTGGGAGGAGCCGACCCAATCATTGTGGAAAATTGGGTTCAGGAGATTGAGGAAATATTTGCAGTACTGCGCTGCACTAATGAGTAGAACGTCCTTTACACCACATTTAAAATGACGAAGAGGCCAAGCGTTGGTGGATAGATGTGAAGCTACTTGAGGAATAGAGGCCAGTGCCAGCAGCTCTAACTTGAAACCATTTCAAAGAGATTTTCATTACTTCCCCACCTCCACCAAAGATGCTAAGGTGGAGGAGTTTATGAACCTAACCCAGGGGCACTTAACCATTCAGTAGTATGTGGCCAAGTTCGTTGAGCTGTCTCGCTTTGTCCCATATATGGTAGTTAGATAAGGCCAAGAAGATGCGGAGCTTTGAGAAGGGCCTGAGACGGGGGATCTATGAGCAGGTGGTGGCATTTCAGGTGTAGAATTTCTTGAAGTTGGTGGATAAAGCCACCATAGTAGAGATGAGTCTACAGAGAAGTGTAGGAATTCTGGATCAAAGGAAGAGGCCTATGCCTCCTTGTATTCACGTAGGTGCAAGTCAGGGTCCTTGGAGGAGGCATGGTAATAGTGGGGCCCAAATACAGGAGATGGGGAACCGTGCATATCAAGGGAACCCATCATACCCCATTTGTCCGAAATGTAATAAAAGGCATCCGGGGGAATTTCGGAGTGGATTCGGCACCTATTACTGGTGCGGTAGACCCGACCCCATTGCACGAGACTACCATGGGCTGACAAATAATGCACTCCCACCTTATCAATACCTGGGAGGTAATCAGGCACCTTGAGGCAATTACCATAGGAACACCGCCCAAGCACGGGTTTATTCTCTTACTCTAGGGGATGTCGAGAATACAAGTGATGTGGTGACAGGTACTATTTTTATGTTTTCAAATAAAGTTGTTGTGTTATTTTATTTATAAGCAACACACTCTTTCATATCTCTGGGGTATATTAAATTATGTGGGGTAGAAACTCAGCTACTAGATGTCAAATTGTCTGTAGTCACACTGACAGGAATAGTAGTGGTACGTAGAAAAGTGATTAGAGATTATCCAGTGGGTATTTAGGGAAGAATGTTACCTACTAGCTTAATAGTGCTTGACATGAATGGATTCGATGCCATTCTGGGAATGGACTAGCTAGCCTCCAATTATGCTAATATTGACTGTCATAGGAAAGAGGTAGAGTTCGAACCTTTTGGGGAGCAGGAGTACAAGTTTTTCAGAACGTGTATGTGCTCCTAACCATGGATTCTGTCAATTATTCAAGCAAGAAGGCTACTTTTGGAGGGATGCTAGCGGTAGCTAGCATGTGTGAAAGAAGCACCAATGAAAGAACTAAAGCTGGAGGATATCCCAGTAACAAGGGAGTTCTCAGAATTTTTCCAAAGGACTTACCTGGGTTGCCTCCTAATCGTAAAGAGGAGTTTACTATTGACTTACTTCCAGGAAAGGCCCCAATCTCTAAGGCAATTTATTATATTATGATATATCACTCAAATCGTGTGGCATGAGAATGTTTATTATTGTTGCATAATTAAAGCTCATGGTTTATATGGTGTTGTACGGTGAAAGATATGATTTTACACTAATATCAGGAAACGTTAAGAATATTGTGGATTTATGATATAACTGGTTTTATATAGATTCATGAACATGACGGTTTATAGGAATTTATGAAAATGAGATCATGTTACTATTTTTACTACGTAAATTATACATATTGTTTATGAACTCTAAGGGACTAGCTTTTATGGAATCTCAATACCGCAACTAGTGAAAATGTGAGTGCATCCACACTTTAGTGGAAGTGTAGGTGGTAGACAGTCTATTCAAATAGTATTTCAAAGCATGTCATGTTGACCTAGAAGTGGTCGGCTGGCCAGATTGCTAGGTCTAGTCTTCGGACCACACAACCCGATCATAGGGGTTATTCATGATATTATATGATGGCCCAATAAGGATGATTCTCTATTCATATATGTAATTTATGAAAAATGGGCTATATGGAGCCGAAAGTATGTTATCAAGGAAAATGTATGTATTTTCGATGATATAGGTGTGAGTACAGTTTTGAAATGCCATTTCACTTACAGTTAAATATATGAATGTATTTTATTCACACTAAAACTAGTGTTAGCCACACATTGATGATAATCTAATTCGTTTTATTGAGAAGTGTCACCCTAATATCCAGGCCATATTTCAGGTCCTGCAATGAATCAAACCTAGCGAGCTATGGGGATGGGATTATATATATATTGATTGGTGCAAACTGCAAGTCCACAGTATCGTAGTTTTATAATATATTGATGTGTAGAGTATCATTCTCAGGGATTGATGTCTTTGTTGATTAAGGTGTAATCCCAAGAGGGGGGGGGGGTGAATTGGATTTAAAAAGAATTCACTTAATTTTCTTTTACACACTTCTTATAAGTATACCAACTACTTCTAGTTGCTCAATTATGTGTGAGTATGGCAATCTTATCTATGCATGCAATATACTCAATTTAAATATAACACGGAAAATAAAGAGTAAAAGGAAGAGAGAAGACAAACACGATTTTACGAGGTTCAGCCTACTTGGCCTACGTCCTCGTCTTGAGCAACCACTCAAGGATTCACTAAAAACCCTGCTCCTTAAAGTGGGATGGAGCTTCCCTTACAAACCGCTGCTTACAAGAGGTACAACTCCCTCCTTATCCACTTCTCACAAGAGGTACAGCTTCCTCCTCACACCTGGTTCATAACCTGAACCGTGTTTACAATGAAATCTGAAAACTAACACTCAAAACAATGCTTCTAACAAAAGCTTGTGAGTACAATTCAATTTCCTAGTACATTAAAATATGATATAACTTGAAGCTCAAGAATGTATGAAAAACGATACAATCGTTTGACGTATGATATGTGTCAACGCACAAATTCGTATTTAATCAAAAACTCCCAAGTGAAAATATATTTGGAATGCTTTGGAGTCTACTAGGGTTCTTGATTCACTTTGTAAAGATGCTCAAGTATATTTGAAGTGAGCTATTTAACAAAAATTTGACTTGAATACAACTCAATCAAAAATCACAAAGTTTTCCTTCAAGTTCCAATATTTTAATCAAAGTAGGTTTTTCAATAAGAAGCCCAATGAACAATATATATGAATATGTGTTTATGTACTTCTTGAATTTCAAATCAATCAACCAAGCTAACAAGTTTTTCTCAAAACATGATCTTCCCGAAAATCAGTTTTTATATGTGAATACACACTCAAGATCAAAACCTCTTTCTAATGATAAACACGTAAAGAGATGAGAGGTTCTTGAAAAGTAATAACTTGATGGATCAAACCTTAATACTGGATCAAAGTTTAATTAGATGAATGAATGCCCTTTTGATTTCAGTAGAGATTTCCCCAAACGAAAATGGAAGAAGATTGAAGTGCAGAAAACTGGCTCTACGGTTCAAATCTTGCAATGAGAAGTATGTATTTCTTGTTGTGTCCCTTAGCTTGTGTTCTAGGGTTTAGATATTCATAATATATATTATATTACCTTTAGAATTAATCTCAGCTGTTGGATCAATAAGATACTTCGTGTGTCTTTTTAATAAAGATATGGTTTTTAGGCTTTCCTGCGAGTTCAGGCAACCAAACTCGACTTCAAGCTCCCGAAGTATCAACTTCAGGTGCCTGAGGTTCCAAGGTCAGGCGACCGAAGAGCCTCGGCCAGGTTCTGTCTTCTCCATTTAATTCGTCAAGTGACTAAACTTAATCTTCAGGCAACCGAAGAAATTCTTCAGGCTACTGAGGTTTGAGTTCAGGCGACTGAACTCCCCATTCTCTCAAATTTTCATTTCTAACTAAAAGACCTGCTTGGCTTCTTTTCTTGGGTCTTTCATAAAATATATTTTTCATGATTTTGAAAACATTTCAAGGTCCATAAGAGTTTCCTAATGATGTACATGAAATGCATGAATCCTAAAACCATTCTAAGTTATAATGAGCCTCAAATTAAATCATATGAAAATGTTAATACATGAGTTATAAATACCCTTTCCCAAGATATTCTTGAACTTTGCCGCTTGCATCTTGATTCCAGTACACTTTGAGTTCCATGGATCTTTCCGAGATGTGTCAGCTTTACTTTATGGCTTCCATGACTCGTTATCTTTCCGTGCATGCTTAATAAGGTTCCTATTCACAAACTCAATGTACAGATCAAATACCAAGTGATTTGTCATTATCAAAACAAGATTGGACTCATAGAGTCAACAATCTCCCCCTTTTTGATGATGACAAATGCACGAGCAAAAATATATATAATGGGTTACGCCTAACAAGGCTCCCCCTCAATTAATGCATCAATTATTCAATGAATGACAATATGTTCATGTTCATACACAAAGTGTTTATCCTGAATTCAAATGAAATATGAAATATGAAATATGCTCAAAATGAATGTAATATGCTGGATGTCTCCCTTTGAATATCTCACCCTTTGCAAGTTAGTTTTACCAAGACTCTTTGCTTCCATTTTATTATTTTTTCTTTTCCAAATTTTCCCCCCCTTTTGACATCAACAAAAAAATGTAAACAAATAAAGCATGAGTAGATGCAACCTTATGTTCTTTTCCCTTTAGAGATCTTAAGGTTTTGAATGTATCCCAATGTTGATACCAAATATTAATAATATTAATAATATGCACGTTCAAGTGAATAAGTCGTAAGAGATGTTGCTCCCCCTGAATTATATCATTTAATCATGATTCTAAGCAACCTCTCTACGATGCATGCGACCTAATTCACATCTAATTTGTATGAATCTATCCTATGCAAGTGGTTTCGTGAATATATCGGCCCATTGTTCATCTGTGCATACAAACTTAAGTCTTACATCCCCTTTTGTACATGGTCACGAAGAATGATGTCGTATTTCGATGTGCTTAGTTCGTGAATGTAATATGGGATTCTTTGAGTTATTTATGGTACTCATATTATCGCATCTTATGGGAATTGTTTCATAGCTTAATCCAAAATCCTTCAGTTGTTGCTTCATGTAAAGCGTTTGAACACAACAACTACCTGCCGCTATGTATTCAGTTTCAGCTATGGAAAGAGCGACTAAATTGTTTCTTGGAAACCTAAGAGACCAAGGAGTGTCCTAAGAAGTGACAAGTACCACTAGTGCTTTTCCTATCCACTTTACTACCCGCATTATCAGCATCTGAATAACTAAGAATCTCAAATGGTGTGTGCTTAGGATACCATAACCCAATGTCCACGGTTCCTATCAAATATCTAAGTATACGTTTAACAGCTAGCAAGTGAGACTCTTTTGGAGTAGACTGAAATCTTGTGCACAAACATACGCTAAACATTATATCAGGTCTACTGGCAGTCAGGTATAACAAGCTACCTATCATTTCACGATATAGTTTGACATCTACTGATATACTTCGTTCATCTTTATCTAATTTCAATGAAGTGCTCATAGGTGTACCAAGTATTTTTCCATCTTCCATGTTAAATTTTTTTAGTAGGTCTCTAATATACTTTGATTGATTTATGAAAATTCCATGATTTGCTTGTTTAATCTAAAGTCCTAGGAAGAAATTTAGTTCACCCATCATGCTCATCTCAAATTAATTTTGCATTGTATTGGCAAATTCAGTACACAATTCTTTATCAATAGCGCCAAAAATAATGTCATCGACATATACTTGCACTAGGAGAATATCATCCTCCTTAGTCTTTATGAACAGGGTTGTATCTATCTTTCCTCTTATAAATCCATTTTCTAACAGAAATCCGCTTAGTCTTTCATACCAAACTCTAGGAGCTTGCTTTAAATCGTACAAGGCCTTTGTTAGTTTATAAACATGATCTGAGTTCTTGTGGTTTTCAAACCTTGGGGGTTGTTCTACATACACTTCCTCATTTATGTAGCCATTTAAAAATGCGCTTTTCATGTCCATTTGATATAGCTTGAAATCCTAAAACGCTGTGTATGCGAATAACATTACTATGGCTTCCATCCTAGCTACAGGGGCAAATGTTTCTTCAAAATCTATACCTTCTTCTTGGTTATATCCCTGAGCTACTAATCTAGCCTTATTTCTCACAACTATTCCGTTTTCATCTTTCTTATTCTTATATATCCATTTGGTTCCTATGATTGACTTATCCTCTGGTCTGGGAACTAAAGTCCATACTCTATTTCTATCAAATTGATTTAATTCCTCTTGCATGGATAGCACCCAAGATTCATCCTCTATAGCTTCACTCACATTATTAGGTTCTTCTTGTGATAAAAATGCACAATGATTCATCATGTTCCTAAGAAAGGAGCGAGTGGAAACTCCTCGTAGTGGTTCACCTATTATTTGATTTATGGGATGATTCTTTATGTATTTCCATTCTTTGGGTGGTGCATTTACCTTAGTTGTAGTTTCTTCAATTTCAATGGATGGTTCTCTAAGTTCAATTTTCTTTTCTGAATCACTCACAATTGATAGTTCTTATAGTTCCTTGTTTAATTCAAGTTCATCTTCATCAATTCTTTTGGAAAAGGGATTTGTCTCATCAAACACTACATGAATAGATTCAATGACCATCAATGTTTGTTTATTATACACTCTAAAAGCTTTACTATCTAAGGCATACCCTAGGAAGATATCTTCATCAGATTTTACATCGAATTTTCCTAAATGCTCATTGTCTCGAAGCACAAAACACTTACAGCCAAAAACATGAAAATATGATATGTTTGGTCTATTGCCATTCCATAACTCGTAAGGAGTCTTATTAAGTGATGGTCTAATTAGAACTCTATTTAGTACATAGCAGGCGGTATTCATTGCCTCGGCCCAGAAGTATTTGGGTAATCTATGTTTGTTAAGCATAGTTCTGGCCATTTCTTGTATAGATCTATTCTTTCTTTCAACTACGCCATTTTGTGATGGAGTTCTAGGAGCTGAAAAATTATGGCCAATACCTAATGAGTTGCAATAGTCTTCCATGCCTTGATTTTTAAACTCTCTACCCCTATAACTTCGAATTTTGGTAATTGTGTATCCCTTTTCATTTTGTACTCTCTTGCATAGATTTATAATATTTTCACATGCTTCATCTTTATGACTTAAGAATAGTACCCATTTGTATCTTAAGAAGTCATCAACTATGACAAAGGAGTACGATTTTCCTCCTAAACTCTGAATTTGGTTTGGTCCAAATAAGTCTAAGTGCAGCATTTGAAGTGGCCTAGTAGTGGAGATCTCTTTCTTCTTCCTAAAGCTTGTTCTTGCTTGTTTTCCTAGTTGGCATGCATCACAGATTTTATCTTTCACAAATTTTGTCTTGGGCAGTCCCTTAACTAATTCTTTCTTAACTAATTTTGAAATTAAATCCATGTTTGCGTGTCCTAGTCTCTTATGCCAAATCCAACTTATTTCATTCATAGCAGATAAGCATGATACACTTTGTGAAGTTAGGTTATCAAAACTTGTGGTATATACATTTTCATGTCGCTTAGCTATGAACAGTATCTTATTATCAGTTTTGTGTTCAACTATGCACTTGTCATGTTCAAATGATACTTTGTACCCTTTATCACATATTTGACTTATGCTCAATAAATTGTGCTTTAGACCTTCAACTAATAAAACATCACCAATAATGAGTGAGGAATCATTACCGACTTTACCGACACCTGTGATCTTTCCCTTAGCATTATCTCCAAAAGTAACAAACCCTTCATCCTTGAGTGTGAAGGATGTGAATTTTGATTTGTCTCCAGTCATGTGACGTGAGCATCAACTGTCCATATACCATCTATCTTTTGAAGAAGTGGTTCTTAAGCAAATCTGCAAGATACAATTAAACAACTAGCTACCTTCTACATTTAAAGGATGTAGTATATCTATAATAATTCTTAGTTGGGACAAATGACTTTGATTCTTTTGTGAAATATCCCATGTAAAGTTGTCTTTTCCTTATATTTTCTTTACCATTAAAACCGAGCCCTTCTTTTTCTAGAGAATTTCTTTGAGATCCTAAGAGCTTTTCAAAGTTGTTTTGTCCTTTGGTAAATTTACAAATAATTTCAAATTTGTCTTTCAAGTCCTTTTCTAATTCCTCAATTTTCAGCTCTTTATCCTTCATGAAAGATGCATGGGATTCATTTTGGTGTTCAACAAGATTTGAAAGTTCTTTGACTTGGCTTATTAACTCATAAATTTTCTTTGTTTTCTTCTCAAGTATTTTAATAGTGTATAGGTATTCTTGTTTCAGTTCATCATATGACATCATATTATTTTCATTTTCAAATTCACTACAGTAGTATGAAGATGATGAATGAGATGATAGTACCTCAAAGTCATCATGTGCCATTAGACACAGATTCGCAACCTCGTCGTCACTGGATTCATATTCTGAACTGCTAGGGCTGTGTGTAAAGACCCAAAAATTTAAAAGGATTAAAATAATTTAGAAAAAAAAATATAAATAAAATAATAGATAAATAAATAAAAGGAATGGTGTGGAAAAAAAATTTAAAATTAAAATTAAATAAATTAAATTAAATTAAGATGAATTAAATAATTAGTTATTAAATTAAATATTTTTACATTGGATTTTAAAAAAAAAAATAATCAAAATAAGATATATATATATATATATATAAGTTAAAGTAATATAATATATATATATATATATATATATATATATATATATATATATATATATATATATATATATAAAGTTAAGTTATCTGACAGAAAGAAGATAAGAAGAGAAGAAAGTAAGAAGGAAGAAGAAAGAAGAAAGAAGAAGAAGAAAGAGAATAGTCAGATGCCCCACCCCCCTCCTCTCTGCAATCTCCTGCGTACTCCTGTGCGCCTCTCCGTCTCCGTCTCTCTTTTTCTCTCAATTACTCGGCGAGTTTGCGACGGATCGGGAAACGGAAGGTGCCGTTGGAATCCTGGTTCCGCTGCCGACATTTCTATTGGAGCAGATTTTTCATGGGAACGGCTTAGGTACTGCTCCTCGGGAAAGGTAATTTTTTCCCATTTTCTCAATTTCGCCGTTAATATGTGATTAAATCGACGAACGGGCACCACCACGGGGTCCTAGTCGTTGTCATCGCCATTTTTACGTATGTAATTTTCCAATTGGGGTTTTCTAGGCCCTACTCCAAAGCGAGAGTGGGATTTGGGAAATTTGGCAATTTGGCTAAATTCAAGAGTATATTTATTTATTTAGGAATTATAACCCTAGGAAATATTTAAATAATATTTTATTCAAGAATAATTTATTGGAATTAGGAACTTAATTTCAGGGTCTAGGTGAGGGCCGCAGGTATTTTTCGGAGTCCCTGTTGGCGTAGTTCAAGAAATCAGGTAAGGAGAAAAATATATATTAAATCAGAATTTTTTTGAATTTAATGGAAAAATAAACTGTGTTATATGTACGTGTATATGTTTCAGTATGGATAAAATGCCAACTGTTTAAATCATATTTTTTTTAAGTTTAGGGCCATTTATTAGATATGTATATGCAAAAATGAACTGATGAAAGTGGGAAATATTTTCAGGATAATTAAGTAAGAAAGGAAAGGTATTTTTAATATATAAACATTAAATATTGGTTGGCTTATTTTACAGGTAGTGTATGAATTTTACTGTTAAATTGTGTGGCATGAGAATCTGTGCAAATATATGTTAAATGTATGAGATGCAGGTTAAGTAAAACCATGAAAATAAAATATGATATGGACAATGTTGCATGTGTGTGTTAATGCAACCATATAAACAACTGAAAGATGCTGGGTAAACAGCTGAAAGATGCTGGGTAAAATAGGTAAAAGTGGCTGGGTAAATGTGTCACAGCTAAAAGTGGCAGGGTAAATGTGTCACAGCTGAAAGTGGCTGGGTAAATGTGAAACAGCTGAAAATGGCTAGGTAAATGTATAACAGCTGAAAGATGCTGGGTAAAACAGCTGAAAGATGCTGGATAAGAAATGAAATGAAATGAAAATGGAAATGAATGAAATGGAAATGAAATATGCAATGTGAACAATGTAAAATGGGAAAGATTCACTTAAAGTGAAATGCAATGTAATGTTAAGCCATGAATATGAACAGATGTGTATGATTAAATAGTGATAGAAAGAATGATGTATTATGATATTAGAAGTATGTATGTACGTAGAACATGTTACGATTGGGCGAGGCGTACCTTTCTCCTGAGGGCTTGCTGAGTAAGGCGAGTGCACTGGTAGCTACAGATGTGGCAGTAGCCGCATAACGTACTAGGGCAGAGGGAACCTACTTCTATGGACGGGCAGATTTCCCTATCCTTAGGGCCTTTGCTGGTAAACTTTTGTATGAACTATGTGAGTACGAGATCTATTTATCACTTGAGGGCTTACTGAGTAAGCTGAGTGCCCTGGTATGCTTTAGTTGTGACTTTTGGGTTGCCAAATGTATCAGAGCAGAGGGGTGCTATTTGTATGGGCGGGTAATCACCCCTATCCTTGGGTAATCTCGTGGGTTAAACATTTGCATATGTTTGATTAGGTTCAGGAATGATTTCGGAAATTATGTTGAGGATTTTCAAATGTTAAATATTATGTTGTATATATAAACTCCTGTTGGCCACACACTACTTTAATATATGGTTTCTTCCCTTACTGAGATGTGTCTCACCCGAACATAAATTTATCTTTTTTTAAGGATTTCATCGAGATCGAGCTTAGAGAGCTCGAGGTTCTATAACATTATTGGGAAATAGTAAAAGAAAATGGTATATTTCTATGTTAATTATGAGATTCAAAAATTTATGTTTTACGTCCTTATATTTTAAGTCTGTGGAGAAAAGAAAGTTTGTGAACATACTGAATTATTTTGGGAGTTATGTAGATTTATGGAAATGCAGGTGTTGGATGATTTAATATGGATTATAGTTAGAATTAGTAAACTCTAGTATTATGTTATATGGAGATTATGATCATGTTTTTCCGCTGCGTATGTTTTGGAATATGATTTATGAGGATATGATCAGGTATAACGCACCGGACCCGGGTTTAAGGGTTCGGGGCGTTTCACTGTGTGTATCCCTGCCGACTTTCAGCACCTTCTTCTTTTTCCTTGAAGCTTTCATGAGTTTGGGGCACTCGGGCTTGATGTGTCCAACTTCTCGGCAATTGTAGCATGTTGGTGGATCCTCCTTCTTTTTCTTCAAGCTTTGCTCTCCTCTTTTTGATTTAGAGTTCCGAAATTTTTTGTTGAACTTTTTGTTCTTCTTTAAGAACTTTCCGAACTTCTTTGTTAGCAAGGCCATGTCATCATCTGTTTCGGAATCACTTCCTTCACTTCAGTAGCTTGATGATCCCTTAAGTGCAGTGACCTTCTTAGCTTTGCTTTGTTCATTTTTCCTCTCGTTTATTGCCAGCTCATAGGTGATAAGTGAGCCAATGAGTTCGTCCACGCTCATCTCCTTGAGGTTTCTCCCTTCTGCTATTGCAGTAGCTTTAATTTCCCACACCGAAGGTAATCCCCTGAGTATTTTCCTGATCAACTCATAAGAAGGGTAAGTTTTTCCAGGAGCATTTAAAGAGTTAATGATGTGTGTGAATCTAGTGTACATGGATTGTATGGATTCATCAACCATCATTTTAAATGCTTCATATTCACTAGTGAGCATGTCTATCCTGCTATCCTTTACTTCCTTAGTGCCTTCATATGTAACTTCTAATTTTTCCCAAATTTCTTTAGCTGAGTTACATGCCATTACCCTATTAAATTCATTGACATCTAGTTCACAGAAAAGTATATTCATGGCTGTGGCATTACCTTAAACTAACTTCCAATCCTCTTCATTATATTCATCTTCAGTTTTAGGTACATTAATCTTATCAATTACTTTCATGGGAATGTGATTTCCCTAAGTCACAATTTCCCAAACTTTCCAATCTACGTTCAGTAAATATATGCTCATCCTATGTTTCCAATAGGTGTAATTTACACCACAGAAAATGGGGGGTCTAGTGGATGAGTGTCCCTCACCAAATGGAGTTACACCAATGTGTGTTATGTGATCGTTTTACAAATTAACTATCAAGTCTAAGTAAACCCGCTCTGATACCAAATGTTGATTAAGGTGTAATCCCAAGAGGGGGGGTGAATTGGATATTAAAAAGAATTCACTTAATTTTCTTTTACACACTTCTTATAAGTTTACCAACTACTTCTAGTTGTTCAATTATGTGTGAGTATGGCAATCTTATCTATGCATGCAATATACTCAATTTAAATATAATGCGAAAAATAAAGAGTAAAAGGAAGAGAGAAGACAAACACGATTTTACGAGGTTCAGCCGACTTGCCTACATCCTCGCCTTGAGCAACCACTCAAGGATTAACTAAAAACCCTGCTCCTTAAAGTGGGACGGAGCTTCCCTTACAAACCGCTACTTACAAGAAGTACAACTCCCTCCTTATCCACTGCTCACAAGAGGTACAGCTTCCTCCTCACACCCGGTTCATAACCCGAACCATGTTTTCAATGAAATCTGAAAACTAACACTCAAAACAATGCTTCTAACAAAATATTGTGAGTACAATTCAATTTCCTAGTACATTAAAATATGATATAACTTGAAGCTTAAGAATGTATGAAAAACGATACAATCGTTTGACGTATGATATGTGTCAACGCACAAATTCGTATTTAATCAAAAACTCCCAAGTGAAAATATATTTGGAATGCTTTGGAGTCTACTAGGGTTCTTGATTCACTTTGTAAAGATGCTCAAGTATATTTGAAGTGAGCTATTTAACAAAAATTTGACTTGAATACAACTCAATCAAAAATCACAAAGTTTTCCTTCAAGTTCCAATATTTTAATCAAAGTAGGTTTTTCAATAAGAAGCCCAATGAACAATATATATGAATATGTGTTTATGTACTTCTTGAATTTCAAATCAATCAACCAAGCTAACAAGTTTTTCTCAAAACATGATCTTCCCGAAAATCAGTTTTTATATGTGAATACACACTCAAGATCAAAACCTCTTTCTAACGATAAACACGTAAAGAGATTAGAGGTTCTTGAAAAGTAATAACTTGACAGATCAAACCTTAATACTGGATCAAAGTTTAGTTGGATGAATGAATGCCCTTTTGATTTCAGTAGAGATTTTCCTAAACAAAGATGGAAGAAGATTGAAGTGCAGAAAACCGGCTCTAGGGTTCAAATCTTGCAATGAGAAGTATGTATTTCTTGTTGTGTCCCTTAGCTTGTGTTCTAGGGTTTAGATATTCATAATATATATTATATTACCCTTAGAATTAATCTCAGTTGTTGGATCAATAAGATACTGCGCGTGTCTTTTTAATAAAGATCTGATTTTTAGGCTTTCCCGGTTTAGGCAACCGAACTCGACTTCAAGCTCCTGAAGTATCAACTTCAGGCACCTAAGGTTCCAAGGTCAGGCAACCGAAGAGCCTCGGCCAGGTTTTGTCTTCTCCATTTAATTCTTCACGCGACTGAACTTAATCTTCAGGAAACCGAAGAAATTCTTCAGGCTACTGAGGTTTGAGTTCAGGCGACCGAACTCCCCATTCTCTCAAATTTTCATTTCTAACTAAAAGACCTGCTTGGCTTCTTTTCTTGGGTCTTTCATAAAATATATTTTTCATGATTTTGAAAACATTTCAAGGTCCATGAGAGTTTCCTAATGATGTACATGAAATGCATGAATCCTAAAACCATTCTAAGTTATAATGAGCCTCGAATTAAATCATATGAAAATGTTAATACATGAGTTCTAAATACCCTTTCCCAAGATATTCTTGAACTTTGCCACTTGCATCTTGATTCCCGTACACTTTGAGTTCCATGGATCTTGCCGAGATGTGTCAGCTTTACTTTATGGCTTCCATGACTCGTTATCTTTCCGTGCATGCTTAACATGGTTCCTATTCACAAACTCAATGCACAGATCAAATACCAAGTGATTTGTCATTATCAAAACAAGATTGGACTCGTAGAGTCAACAGTCTTAATTTTACCAAGTACCAAATTTATAATAACCTTGATTTTATTTAGAAAAATTAATAATTTTAGACTGCGAAATTTAAACAAAGCTACTTTAAATAAACTATTCAAGAGAATTTAAAACTGGATGCCGCGTATCAAATTACTAATGGTTAAAACTTCTAGGAAACCAATTTCGCCTAATTTCTCACTATGCTTTACTCATCTAGCCAATTTGAATTCGTATTCTCTATTTGTTAGCAAATCTCCAATTTTTCCAAAAGCCTCTTTCGATAGCCAATCAGAACTTATTCTTGTTTATTATTTAATATAAAATTATGCAAATTAATAACGCAAAAATGCAATAAGACCCTCAATTTTTAATGCTACGTAGGTTCATACAAGTCTTTCACACTCTATATTTACCTGCGCTGAATTATTCAAGATCTATCCTATAATCCCCCCTTTCAGTAGCAAATCACAAGACTAAAATCATTTAATTAATGGTCAGTTAATTAAAAGCATTAGGCACAGAATAACTCAAACAAATATTAATGAAAATTATTTCAGATTAGCATCAAAGAGCAAGCATAGTTCGAAAATAGCTACATCGTTTTCCTAGAATACAAAAATTTAGTTCATTCCGAAAATTAAATTCAAAAATAAAGATTTCACCATGTTTTCTTTTATTTGGAGAGTAGAGGAAAAATCAACACTCGCAGCACCATCATCGCTCACCGTGAATACCCCAAACACCGCCATTGTTCGCCGTCTTCCGATTCTGAAAAGATATTAGTTTTCTTTACACCACTAGCCACCTTCCTTGCTACCATGTGTTTTGAACTTCAATCGCACAGTCACGAGAAGAAAACCTCAAGAAAAATTTCTACCCTTTTTCCCAAATTTTGGTGCGGCATCTTGTATGTGAAAAAAATGGTTTGTTTCCTTCCTCCTATGCTTGTGCAGCCTCCTCCGTGTCTCAGCGCCTGCTACCCCCTTATATCTCAAAACCTTCTACCCGGCTCCCAAAGAACCCTACTTCAAAGATGCCTCATTTTTTTCTTTTACTTTTCTTACCTCCCTTTCTTTCTCTTTTAATTTATTTCTTTCCATTTCTTTGTGTAATCCAGCACCTCACCCAGCTAAGATGACCCGGCTGCATGGCCGGGTCACATCTTTTTTTTTTTTTTTTTCTTTTCTTTTCCTTTTTCAAAAGTACACAATCTGCCCTCTACCTTTAGGCCCAACTTAGCGCCTCCTACGGTCCGTAACTCTCAATGCTCAAAACATAAGAGTTGTAGAGCTCTTTCTCAACTTTCTCCAAAATTTTGAATTGTCTCGATCGAAGTTCGGACAATAAAGTTACGCCCAGATTACGGAGAATTTTTGAAATAGTCCATAAAATGGCATATGGTAACTTCATGTCTGATTTTGACCTTGATGCAGCCACTATTTCACAAAACACAAAAATGAAAATTGTAGAGAGTTTTCTTATCTTTCTATGGCATCTTGAATCATCTAAATCGACGATCATATGAGAGAGTTACGCACAGATTACAAAGTACCATCGGTTTTTGGCTTCCAATAGCTGTCCTACAATAAAAAAATACCAAAATTTCATAAAATAGTCAATAAAACCCAAATATTATAAATAAAACTCAATGCTAGAATATTGAGAGTAATTAGGCATTTAAATAAAAAAAATATAATTTTTAATGTATGAATTAAAGTACCTAATTACGCAATTTAAACGCGCAATCATATATATATTTGTAGTTATTGTAAGTGTAGGTGAGACACATATGTGTAACTTTACACGGAGATAAAACATGGGGATACATATGTGTAACTCGGATGGTTTAGAACTCTAGTAACGTATTTGAGGTTAAATTGTCTTCCACTGCATGTTTTAAATACAATTGTGGTATTAGAAATATATATGTATGTATGTATAGAATAATAGGACTATGGGCCCCACCGGGTTCGGGGCGTTACAATTGTGGTATCAGAACCCAAGTTGATAGGTCCTGTAGACTTTAACGGATGATCTTACCAAAGTATAGGTTCGAGTTAGGAGGAGAATAGGAACAGGTAGATTAGGATATTGGTAGGTTATTTTGAGTTTAATCTTGCAGCCTGGAGGTAGAAATTCCTTGATAGTCTTTTGTGTTTTTCTTGAAACGATAGTTTCAGAAAAGCCATAGTAAATCCATCAACAGTTTTTTTTTTTTTTTAAGTAGAGAGACTAGAACTTGAAAAATTAGAACTAGAATGTTTAGTTGGTTGGATATGTCGTAAATTCGGTGGTGATTTGAGGCTTATTCTTAAAATGATTAAATGCATACAAGGAGAGGGATTGGTAAAGTTTCTAGGGCCAAACCGTTGACGGTTTTCTGTAGCATTCACAAACCATTGACGGTTTCCTCAAAACAGGCTCTCGAGATCTCAAGTTTTTCGTCGACGGTTTTAGGGGTCTTAGTAAAACCATCAACGGTTTTGTGTCTGAACAATAGGATTGAACCTTAAATAGAGAACTTAGACTTAAAAGTGGTTTTTGGAATTCTAAATTCATTTATGTCCTATCTTCAGGATGGATCTCAAGGATAACAATGTGGATGCTAAAGGAAGTAGCAACGAGGGGGTTTCCCACGAGATCGTCATTGATTTTACCTCAGTGCTACGTGGCTTAGCCTAGCAAGTATATGTGAAATTTTAGGGGGCAGAACTGTTCCACCACTGAACTAGGTTGCACCATCAAGCAATTTACCCACATGAATCCTCCAACCTTTTTAGGAGGAGCTGACCCAATCATTGTGGAAAATTGGGTTCAAGAGAATGAGGAAATATTGGCAGTACTATGCTGCACTAATGAGCAGAAAGTCCTTTATGCCACATTTAAAATGACAAAGAGGCCAAGCATTGGTGGATATATGTGAAGCTACTTGAGGAATAGAGGCCAGTGCCAGCAGCTCTAACCTGAAACCATTTCAAAGAGATTTTCTATGATCAATACTTCCTCAGCTCCACCAAAGATGCTAAGGTGGAGGAGTTTATGAACCTAACCCAGGGGCACTTAACCATTCCGCAGTATGCGGCCAAGTTCGTTGAGCTGTCTCACTTTGCCCCATATATGGTAGTTAGATGAGGCCAAGAAGATGCGGAGGTTTGAGAAGGGCCTGAGAAAGGGGATCTATGAGCAAGTGGTGGTATTTCAGGTGTTGAATTTCTTGAAGTTGGTGGATAAAGCCACCATAGTAGAGACGAGTCTATAGAGAAGTGTAGGAATTCTGGATCAAAGGAAGAAGCCTATGCCTCCTCGTATTCATGTAGGTGCAATTTAGGGTCCTTGGAGGAGGCATGGTAATAGTGGGAGCCAAAAACAGGAGATGGGGAACCATGCATATCAAGGTAACCCATCATACCCCATTTGTCCGAAATGTAATAAAAGGCATCCGAGGGAATGCCGGGGTGGATTAGGCACTTGTTACCAGCGCGGTAGACCCGACCACATTGCACGAGACTTCTATGGGCCGACAAATAATGCACCCCCACCTTATCAATACTAGGGAGGTAATCAGGCACCCTGAGGCAATTACCAGAGGAACATCGCCCAGGCACGGGTTTATTCTCTTAATCTGGGGGACGTAGAGAATGTTGGTGATGTGGTGACAGGTACTATTTTTATGCTTTCAAATAAAGTTGTTGTGTTATTATATTCATAAGCAACACACTCTTTCATATCTCTGGGGTATATTAAATTATGTGGGGTAGAAACTCAGCTACTAGATGCCAAATTATCTGTAGTCACACCGACAGGAACAGTAGTGGTATATAGAAAAGTGATTAGAGATTATCCAGTGAGTATTTTGGGAAGAATGTTACCTGCTATTCTAATAGTGTTTGACATACATGGATTTGACGTCATTTTAGGAATGGACTAGCTAGCCTCCAATTATGCTAATATAGACTGTCATAGGAAAGAGGTAGTGTTTGGACCTCGTAGGGAGCAGGAGTACAAGTTTGTCGGGACATGTATGTGCGCCTAACCATGGATTCTATTAGCTATTCAAGCAAGGAGGCTACTTTTGGAGGGATGTCAGGGGTATCTAGCATGTGTGAAAGAAGTACCAATGAAAGAACTAAAGCTGCAGGATATCCCAGGTAATAAGGGAGTTCTCAGAATTTTTCTAGAGGACTTACCTGGGGGGTTGCCTACCGATCGTAAAGAGGAGTTTTCTATTGACTTACTTCCAGGAAAGGCCCCAATCTCTAAGGCTTCGTACATAATGGCTCCAGCTAAATTGAGAGAATTGAAGGAGTAGTTATAGGAACCATTGGACAAGGGATTCATCAAACCTAGTGTGTCACCCTAGGGAGCACCCGTGGTATTTATGAAAAAAAAAGACAGGTCGATGAGCATGTGTATCAACTACAGGGAAATAAATAAGGCGACGACTAAGAATAAGTACCCGCTGCCCCGTATTAATGATTTGTTTGACCAACTTCAGGGAACATAGGTCTTCTTGAAGATCAATCTCTGATTCGGGTATCATCAGGTGAAAGTCAAATTAGAGGATGTTCTAAAGACTGCTTTTTGAACCACGTATGGCCACTATGAGTTCTTTGTTATGCTATTCGGACTAACTAATGCTCCTGCTGCATTCATGAGCCTGATGAACAAGGTCTTCCATAAGCATCTGGATCAGTTTGTGATGATGTTCATTGATGACATTTTGATTTATTCGAGGAGTCCCGAGAAGCATGAGACTCATTTGAAGCTGGTACTTCAGGTGCTAAGAGTAAGGAAACTTTATGCTAAATTCAAGAAATGCAAATTCTGGTTTGAACAAGTTGTATATCTGGGACATGTAATGAAAAGTAAGGTGTACTCCCAAGAAGGGGGTGAATTGGGTTACTAAAATTTTCTTTTAATTGTTTTTATGGATTCTTAATCTCTTGTTGATTTATCAAAATCATAGCAAAAGCTTCATTACTTAAGCAATCCATAACCCAATACTTAACACAACACAAGTAAAAAAAACTTAAACAAACATCTAACCAATCAACAACTTAAAGTAATCAATCACAAAATACCAAACCAGGATATAATATGCAATTCTTTGGCAATTTCAGCTTTTGCAAGAATTCAAGATATTTGCTTGTTTATAGCCCTGTGAATATATGTAAGCCCTATATTGAATGAAAATTGTTTGCACTCTCTTAACTAAGATTTCCGCAAACGATTAAACAACGTACTCCCTTTTGGGTTTCCACAAAAGTTTAATCAAAATGTACTTTCTTATAATAAGAGTCTTCTTTAATCTCAGTTTCTTTAATCTTAGCAACCTGCACTTTACATACACACACAATATATATATGAAAATTAAAGAGAGTAAGGAAAGAAAGTGACACCACATTTTTTACGAGGTTCGGCTTATCCCCAGCTTATGTCCTCGCCTTAGGCCAATACCACCTAAGGATTCCACTATACCGTTCCTTTCCGGGAAGAACAAGTCGTTGCAAGTGATACCCCACACTCAGTCACTCCTTTAATAGGCTAGAGCAACACCTCTCCAAGCGATACCCCACACTCAGTCCAATGATCCAACAACCTGGAATCGTTCAAAGAACTACAAGAAATAAGAAACAATATGGTGTACAAATACACTCTCACAACAAAGTTGATTAGTACAATTTAAATCTATATACTTCAATCAAAATCACAATATGGAAAGTTGAAGCTTAATAAGATATTATTGGGGTTCTTTCTTAGCTGTAAAACTCAATTAAGAACACAAGAACCATGGCCTTTAAATCAACAAAATCTCAATAGTGGAATTTAGAAATTGATTGCACAAGAGAGCTTTGAGAGAATTGGGAGATTTGAGAGCAAGAAAGCTTGATTGCTGTATTTTCTTAGTATAATTAATCCTTAGCCTTGGGGGGTTGCTTATAGATGAGAAATCAAGTCTATATCATGTTCTACAAGTGACTTGGAGTGTTTCCAAAGTTTATAGAAAGTTTAGAGCACAAGAAATACGAATTTGAATTTAAAAACTTTTTTAAAAAATATGGTCGTTATAGTGTCCAGTAGACTGAAATGTCGGGTTCAGTCTTCTAAAGTACATTAAAACATTGAAAAATTCAGTCTAGAAATAGGGTCAAAAGACTGGAGTGAAGAGTTCAATCTTTTGAGGCTATACTGCCTTTTAAGGATTTCTCTAGAAAATTCTTCAGTAGACTAAACTTAATCTTCAGCAAAAACGTTTGTTTCCTGACAACTTCAACCCCGCTTAAGGGTTGTGAACTTTTCTATAAAACTCCAAATTATATGTTCTTGGTATCAATAGAAAGTTAAAAGAAAATTCCACAACGTTCATGTTCAACACTTTTTAAAATAAGTAGTGTTTGATAGAGAAAAATGCACATTAATTTGGATATATAAAATATAACAGCATTTGGAAAATCCTATTTTTGGTGCTTTTCATTCCAAAAATAATTTTAACCTTTTTAAAATAATTTTTGACCTTATAAAAATATTTTCCAAGTATTTTAAAAGGTATCTGGGTCCAAGAAATTAACCTAAAAGTTTCACGCATCCATATTGAAATTATTTGAAGTACGTAAATAAAGACTTCTTAGGACATTGACATTCTAAGCACTTAAGTCTTCATGCATGTATTTCTTTGGCTCCATCTTGTCTTTAAACTTCAATATACTTTAAGCTTTTAGCAAGTTCTCTCAAATAGTCATGCTCTCATAATCTTCAAACTTTATTAGATCATCTTTGAATTCATGCCTTAATACTCTTTAAGCTTCATTTGATCATTTTTCTTTGGAGTATAAGCTTTCAATGATCCTTGTGAGCACTTGACCTTGTATTCACATACTTGAAATATCATCACTTAAGCAAATATGTTAAGTTCCTCTGATTTGTTATCATCAAAACAAGATTTTAAGTCTTGTAAGGCCAACAATCTCCCTTTTTTTGATAATGATAAATAAGGAGCAAAAAATTGAGTAAGCCTTAAAAAGACTCCCCCTTACAATAAGCATCAACTTAACAATATTTGCTATATCAAGGTCAATTTCAATGTTATTTCAATATAATGCTCATATATCAAAATCACATCATTCAAGATCAAGATCACATCATTCAATATCAAATACTTTCGTACTTGAGCCAATATATCAACTTAAGTATGCACTATCATGCTCAATTTTTGCCCAAAATTTCTCCTCCTTTTGACATCAATCACAAAAAGTAAGATATCAAGAAAAATGTATAAATACTAAAGCAATGAGCAACCATAAGCAAAAGTATAAATCTAGTGAAGGCTCAAAACAAAAACTTTGCATTTATCATGCATAAAAAAGTCTCAAAGTAGCATGAAAAAAAATACAAAAGATTGTATATCATAATTTTCAATGATTTCCACAAATCATGATATCACTATTTAACAAGTCTAACTCCCCCCCCCCCCCCCCCGAATGAAATGTATCTTATATGCAATAAATTTAGACTTTCATTTGTGAATTGTAAACTATGTATTCATGAAGATACCAATTGTGCTTTTAAATTTATCATGTCATGCTCAAATATCAATTAATTTCATGTAAGTGCTCATGGATACCAACTATCAAGAATAAGACCAATATCATATCAATATCATAACATGCTCATGGATACCAATATGCTGTCATGCTCAAGTATCAATTAACATACTCATAGATACCAATATATTTCATAGATACCAATACTAATATCATAGCATACCAAGATTCATGCTTCATAATCATGCTCAATAATATCATGCTCAAATTTGCAATGTATAGTGAGCCAAAAATCATCAATATAAGTCAAGTCATTATCAACATATCATACATGTCAGCATTTTACCATAGTCATAGCTCAATATTTAGTTCATATTATCATAGCATTAGTATCTCACCACATATGCATATCAAAATATCAGCATTTAGCATGCAAGTATGTAGCATATCATCGTATATAAGCATGGAGCACATTATTATCATTTGTGCATTGTACTGCAATTTTGCTCAAATTGATCTAATGTAGCCCAAGTATCTCTCATTCTCAAATATCTTTTCTTAATCAAAATAATCATGCAATAAGCTCAATTTACTTTAGATTTTCTTTCTTTTGATTTCATATGAATTCCCAAAATTTATATTGCTTTCCAAATCATCGAGGTTAAGCCTTGTACAAATTATCCTATGATTTTGGCCAACAATGCCATTTTTATTTTAATTTGTCTCAATGTTATAGTCGTCAATAGTTCCCGCAACCTCAGAATGCTGAAGATTTAGTTCAGTCTTCTAAAGATTTTCAGAATAAGGAAACTGAACAGGTAGTAGCACCTCAGTCATACGAGGTCCAGGCTCAGTCGTCTGAGCCTTCAGTGCTACAGTGTTAAGTCGTCTGAGCTTACAAGCTCAGTCGTCTAAAGTTTGTAAATTTTCAAAAATCTTTCTATTCTTATCCTAAAACCTTCCTAATTACTTCCCTACTATGCTTTATCAAATTATTAAGCTTCAAGCATTTTCTTAGTATTGCCTTTTGAGACATATAGCTTCCTTGTTCATTGAAGATAAGCCATGTCAAATTAAGGTTCTCTTGATTTGAGGCTACCAATGACATTTTTGTGATTTGTCAACTATCTCATAAGCTTTTCTTTATTTCAACTAGTTCATTATCCTTGTCGAAAACTGAATTAAGTGATTTTCTTAATTTCTTAAAGGGAATGACTAATCCTAATATCTTTGGAGTCCTTAGTTTGTGAACTAGGTTTTTTATCTAGGTACCCATACTTTCTTGGGTTCAGAGGCTTTCGTAAAGTACCCCATATAGAGGTTCTTTTTTCTTGTATTTTCAACGCCATTAAACCCTATGCCTTCTTTATTCAAAGATATTCTTTGTGCACCAATTGTAATGACCCCCTTATCTAATCATATAATAAAACATAATAAGTAAAATAGTCAACCCGAACCCTTGGGTAGGGGGGACACCTGACATACATAGTGGAACCTAGGCAGTAGTAAATGTAAATCATCAACCTCATTACCACAAAATACATAATACTAGAGTTAACAATAATCCAAAACACTGTGTCTATATACAATCTCCCAAAATATCCAAAAATACCAAAAGTATTTCCTAAGATCCTACAACAAGACTATTGATCCTAGTTCAAACTTACCCTCCTAACGGGGTGGTACAATAGGCTCAACAGCAGCCACGACCCGCCGGTCCTTCTGGGTTTTCTAAAAATTATTTTAGTTCGGGGGGTGAGACACTTCTCAGTAGAGAAAATAAACTAAATACAGTTGTGTGGCAACATGAATATTTAATGATAATATAGATATACAGTACATTCTTCATACGAGAAAACATTAATCATTTAATAACTGCATAAACGTACACCTTTATATTTTTAATAAATCATACTAATCATAACTGTCTGGTATAGCTAATAATACTGAAAACATACTCAAGATGAATAGTTAGCTGATGCCATGTATTACCCACCATGACGGGTTGTGCAACCCGAATGCGGGACCTGACAATGCCTGGCCGACCACTGCCGAGTCAAAAATGTCTATAATTATAATGGACCTGCCACACACTGGTCCAGACTGCCAGGTGGACGTCTACAACTCTACACTGAAAGTCACATCAACTATTCATCTCCCACCCCCTTGTGGGGATGTTAGTACCAATCTGAACATAGATATCTAATCTATATAGCTACCGTATCGTGCTCCTGAAACTAAACTAAACTAACATTCGGGTTCTGATAACATATAATACATGATAATATAACGTTTGACATAAATGGATTGATAGCATTTTCTATAACTTCATAAATATGGCCTTATGCTGAATATTTCATAAATACAGACTTGTGTCGAAATCATACCAAAAACACGGCCTTGCGCCAACTATCAATCACAGCCTTGCGCCGAATATCTCATACATATCATTCTGAATAAATAAATCAATTATCATGTATTTTGAAAATCATAATGTACTGTATTATTTCATAATTCCTGGAAACATGCTTTACTCATAAAATTTTTCATAACATAATACTTATCATGGAAAATAATATTCATGCCACACATTGCTGAGTAAAATCATACATTTCATTCTAAAATCGTATTTCCTGTATAGCAGCAGTATTTTCCCAAATGTGCATTTTCTCAATAATATTCAAATATAATACATGCTTTCCTGAAAATTAATTTACTAATAAATAATAATAATTCCTATGGAACATAACTGCTTTAGTTTATTTCCTTACCTCACACTAGAAAGAAACCTCTCAAAAATTCCACTCGTCCTGCACCTGCAGGGTTCTCCGCTCAACACCCTGAATTCAACAACTCCCATAACTAAACTTTAGTATTTTCACGTGAATATCATTTCCTATAACTATGAAATGACGAAATTTTTCTTAAAAAGTCTTACCTCAACTCAGGGATGAATTTCAATTCGCTTCCACCAACGATCCGCTCTGGCAGATTTGGAGAGAACTTCCCTATGAGCGTCGTGGTGGCCTTAGATCATCGATCCGACGAACGACAGGGCCAGAATCAAATAGAGAGGAGAGAGAAATCGTAGGGAGGAGAGAGAGAGAGAGAGAGAGAGAGAGAGAGTGTGATTTTTCCCAATTTTTTGCGTTTAAAGCTGAATTTCACACTATTTATACTAGTAGCTTCGTCGACGAGCCACGTCACCTCATCGACGAGGTCAATAGGAAATTCATCGACAAGCTCTCCCCTTGGTCGATGAAATTCAGAATCACCCCAAATATCCTCTCAGTATCTTCTCGTCGATGAGCCACATTACCTCGTCGATAAGGTTAGTAGATAATTCGTCGACGAACTCCCCCTTCGTCGACCAAATTCAGAGTTGCCCAAGTTACCACGTCGTCAACGAACACAAGTCTGGTACACTTTCCATTTCCCTTTCTCTTTAATATTTAAATATCATTATTCCTCAAGTCATTACATTCTCCCCTCCTTATAAAATTTCGTCCTCGAAATTTACTATTCATACAACTCATTATCCCTTAAAGGCAAAATGGTTTACTTGTTTTATTACTTACCCTCACTTATGGCAGAGGAATACCGTGGTTACATTCCGAGTCCTGGGAGACTACATATTCCAAAAGAAAATTTCCCCCAAAACTAAAATACCACTTACTACTAAAGTATTACATGTACCTGCAAAAGAAACATTATATAATCACTTACATTTCCTTATTCATGACTAAATTTCATGGAACAACTGCTCGTATTTTTGTCTGATCTATTCTTCGAGTTCCCAAGAAGCCTCTTTTACTGCATGATTCCTCCATAGAACCTTTATTAGAGGAATCTTCTTATTATGTAGTTCCTGTCCTCTTCTGTCCAAAATCTGCACGGGTGCCTCCTCATAGACTAGTGAATCACTGAGCTCTAATTCACCATAACTAATAATATGAGAAGGGTCTGGGATGTATTTCCTTAGCATCGAAACATGGAATACGTCGTGCATCCTAGATAATATAGGCAGTAAAGCTAACCTGTAGGCAACCGGTCCCACTTTTTTTGAAATTTCAAACGGACCGATGAACTTAAGGCTAAGTTTACCCTTCCTTCCAAACCTCATAACCCCTTTTAACGAAGCTATCTTCAAAAATACATGATCACCAACATCAAATTCTAAATTTCTGCAGCGATTATCGACATAACTCTTCTGTCGGCTCTGAGCTGCACTAATTCTATCCCTGATAAGCCGAACTTTATCGTACGCCTACTACACAAGCTCTGGTCCTATAACTCGCTGCTCACCCATCTCGTCCCAATACAAAGGAGATCGGCATATCCTATCGTATAAAGCTTCAAACAGTGCCATGCCAATACTGAACTGATAGCTATTATTATACTCGAGTTCCACCAGTGGCATGAACTGAGTCTAGCTACCCCCAAAATCTAATACACATGCTCGAAGTGTATCTTCTAGTATCTGTATCGTCCTCTTATTCTGCCCATCTGATTGAGGATGGAATGTCGTGCTAAACGATAACTGAGACCCTAAAGCTTCCTGCAAGCTTCTCCAGAACCGTGATGTGAAACGCAAGTCTCGAACTGACACTATAGACACAGGCACTCCATGAGAACGAAGTATCTCCTGAATGTAAATCTTCGCCAAATGGCTGAGGGAATAGCTGATCTTGATAGGGATGAAATGGGCAGTCTTAGTCAACCGATCTACTATCACCCAAATTACATTCTGGCCATGCGATGTCGACGGAAACCCTGAGACAAAATCCATAGATATATGATCCCATTTCCACTCTGGGATAAATAGTGGCTGCAACTGACCTGCTGGCCTCTGTTGCTCAGCTTTTACCTACTGGCATGTCAGACACTAAGCTACATACTTGGAAATTTCTCTATTCATTCCACTCCACCAGTAAAACTCTCATAGATCCCTGTACATTTTTGTACTAGTCGGGATGAACCGTATACAAAGATCTGTGAGCCTCCTCCAAAATAGCCTTCCTAATGTCAGTATCAACAAGAACACATAATCTGGAATGGAACCGTAAAGTACCATCATCTGAAATGCAGAATTCCTCTCCCTGACCAATCTACACTTTATCAATCACCACAGCTAATTTTGAGTCTTCCTTCTAAGTAGCTTTAATTCTTTCCTGTAGAGTAGCCTGTACCACTAAACTAGCGACACATACTAGACGATTACTCTCTACCAACTTTATATCGAGTCTCTCCAGATCCATCATGATCGGATACTGGATCTCCATAGCTGCCATCACTGGTCTCGCAGACTTCCTGCTCAACGCATCAGCTACCACATTTGCTTTCCTTGGGTGGTAACTGATAGTACAATCGAAATCCTTAATAAGCTCCAACCATCTTCTCTGTCTCATATTCAATTCATTTTGTGTGAAGAAATACTTTAAACTCTTGTGGTGGGAGAAAATTTCACACTGCTCACCGTATAGGTAATGCCTCCAAATCTTCAATTCGTGTACCACTGCAGCCAATTCAAGATCATGTGTAGGGTAGTTTTTTTTATATTTTTTTCAACTTTCTGGATGCATACGCCACCACCCTACCATGCTACATCAATATACAGCCAAGTCCTTTAAAAGACGCATCACTATAAATAGTATAACCCTCACCCCCAGACAGGATGATCAATACAAACGTTGTGACTAGCCTCTACTTCAATTCCTGAAAAACTCTACTCAAAGCTGTCATCCCATTCAAATTTGGCATTCTTCCTAGTCAGTCGTGTTAGAAGCCTTGATAAAGTTGAGAATCCCTTAATAAAATGATGGTAATATCCATCTAACCCCAAGAAACTCCTAATCTCCTTGACATTCCTCGGTCTAGCCCAATTCACTACTGCATCAATTTTACTGGGATCTACAGAAATTCCATCTCTTAAGATAACATGCCCTAAAAACACAACTTTCTCGAGCCAGAAGTCGCATTTACTGAACTTGACATACAGCTTCTTCTCCCTGAGCATCTGCAAAACCTGCCTCAAATTTATCTCGTGCTCCTCATAGTTCCTCGAATAGGTTAGTACATCATCAATAAAAACAACAACAAACTAATCTAAATATGGATGAAAAATCCTATTCATCAAATCCATAAATATCGTAGGAGCATTCGTCAAACCAAATGGCATAACAAGAAATTCGTAATGCCCATACCTGGTCCTGAAAGCTGTCTTCAATACATCTTCTACCCTTACCTTTACTTGATGGTAGCCTGACCTAAGGTCGATCTTACAATACACCCGTGTACCCTGGAGCTGGTCAAACAAATCATCAATACGGGGTAGAGGATACTTGTTCTTGATTGTCACTTTATTAATCTCCCTGTAATCTATGCACATCCTCATAGACTCGTCCTTCTTCTTTACAAATAGTACTGGGGCTCCCCATGAAGATACACAAGGTTGTATAAAGCCCTTATCAAGTAAATCCTGCAACTGATCTTTCAATTCTACCAACTCTGCTGGCACCATTTGATACGGTGCTTTAAAGATCGGCGTTGTACCTGGAAGTAGATCAATGGGAAAATCTACCTCACGATCAGGTGGAAAACCCAATCATTTATCCGAAAAAACATCAGTAAACTCCTTTACTACTGGCGTACAGGTGAGCTCCACTTCATTCCTTGTGGTTTCCTTCACAAAGGCCACAAATCCCTGACAACCACTAAGAAGTAGCCTCCTCACCTGAATAGTTGAGACCATTTGAGGTAGAGACTGCACTCATGACCCTATAAATCTGATTTTTTGTCTTCTTTGAGGTCTGAATATAACTTCTCTCGCACAGCAATCTATACTAGAAAAATTAGCTGTTGGCTAATCCATGCCAAAAATGATATCAAATCCATGCATGTCCAGCACTACCACATCAGCAGATAGAATCCTCCCCTGAATATCAATTGGACAACCACGGAATACCCTACTACATCTCACCACTGTCCCAGTTGGTGTAGCTACTAATAATTCAACATCTAATGTTTGTGTTTTAGCCCCACACAATTGAACACATTCCATAGATGCAAACAAGTGTGTGGCCCCTGAGTCAAATAGTGTAATAATTTTAAATGAAAACATATTAACCGTACCTATCACCACGTTGCCGGTCGCCTCAGCATCACCCGGCAACAGAGCAAAAACCCTACTTGGAGCCATATTCCTCTACTGGCCTCCACTTGGCGCCTGGTAGCCTCCTCGAACAAGTCTAGGAGCAGCAGCAGCACCAATCTGTGCCTAACAATCCCTTATCATATGCCCTGGCTCCCCACACCGATAGCAAACACTTCGCCTGGCATGACACTCCTCCAGGTGTCTCTTCCCGCAAAACGGGCAAGCTGGAGATGGCTGCACACCCTGGAAACCATGATTCCCAGTCTCCAACCTTTGATCTCTATAGTAGCCACCTCTCTTCCACGAACCACGGTCGACTCCCTACTAGGAACCAGAAGGTGTGGATCTCTTCTTCTGTCTCTACTCCTTAGCCTCTAACCGTTCTCCAATCTCTGCTATAGTGGCTCTATCCACTAGCTTAGCAAAATCCCGTAACTTCAGAATTGACACCTTCTTATAAATTTCTCTCCTCAAACCTCTTTCAAATTGCCGTACCTTTTTCACCTCATCTAGTATAATGTACGGGGCGAAGTGAGATAGTTCAATGAACCTTGTCGCGTACTGCTATACGGTCTGCTATCCTTGCTTCAGATTCAGGAACTTCTCAATCTTCGCTTCCCTAAACAAGGCTGGGAAATACCTATTGAAAAATATTTCCTTAAATCGCTCCCACGTCATCTCCATAGGTACTGCCCTCTTCTGCTCTAAGAGTTTCACCGCTCACCACCATCTCTCGGCCTCTCCAGTTAGTTTATATGTAGCAAATAGTACCCTCTGAACACTGCAGTACTGCAAACACTTTCTCTATCTCCTACACCCAGTTTTCAGCGACTGCAGGATCAGTTCTTCCTGAGAAATCCAAAGGATTCATCTTAATGAATTTCTTGATCGAGCTACCTTGGCCTACCGACGGACCACCCTGTTCCCTCGAGGTTCTGGCAATTTTAGCCATGACTTGCTGTGCACGGTGCGTAAAATCTACATCTGAATCTCCACTCGTAGCGCCTGAGGTTCTGGCACCCATATTTCCACCAGCATGGGCACTACTGCCACCAGGGTCCATCCTGAAAAGCAAATAACTTAACTTAGAATCCCTTCACAATACATAGCACCCAACCAATATAATATTTACTCCTAATTAATTCATCTCTTCTGATCTTAATTCAAGGTCCAATCCTGCAATCTAAATACCCAACCCGACAATAGTTTACCATGACTTTCTTGAAATCATCACCCCAGGAAAAATCACACAAACCACCACGGAAGTCCTGCATCTAGACTGCAAAACCATACCTCAAATTCTCTTATCCTACACTCTGGTATTATTACTACTGCATTCTAGTATCTGCAAACCTAGCATCCTAGATTCTGATACCAAACTGTAACGATCCCCTTATCTAATCATATAATAAAACATAATAAGTAAAATAGTCAACCCGAACCCATGGGTAGCGGGGACACCTAACATACACAGTGGAACCTAGGTAGCAATAAATGTAAATCATCAACCTCATTACCACAAAATACATAATACCAAAGTTAACAATAATCCAAAACACTGTGTCTATATACAAATCTCCCTAAATATCCAAAAATACCAAAAGTATTTCCTAGGGTCTTACAACAAGACTATTGATCCTCGTTCAAACTTACCCTCCTAATGGGGTGGTACAACAGGCTCAACAGTGGCCACGACCCGCCGGACCTTCTGGGTTTTCTAAAAATTATTTAAGTTCAGGGGGTGAGACATCTCAGTAAGGGAAAATAAACTAAATACAGTTGTGTGGCAACATGAATATTTAATGATAATATATATATAGTACATTCTTCATACGAGAAAACATTAATTATTTAATAACTGCATAAACGTACACCTTCATATTTTTAATAAATCATACTAATCATAACTGTCTGGTATAGCTAATAATATTGAAAACATACCCAAGATGAATAGTTAGCTGATGCCATGTATTACCCTCCATGACGGGTTGTGCAGCCCGAAGGCGAGACCTGACAATGCCTGGTCGACCACTGTTGAGTCAAAAATGTCTATAATTATAATGGACCTGCCACACACTGGTCCAGACTGCCAGGTGGACGTCTACAACTCTACACTGAAAGTCACATCAACTATTCATCTCCCACCCCCTTGTGGGGATGTTAGTACCAATCTGAACATAGATATCTAATCTATATAGCTACCGTATCGTGCTCCTGAAACTAAACTAAACTAACATTCGGGTTCTGATAACATATAATACATGATAATATAACGTTTGACATAAATGGATTGACAGCATTTTCTATAACTTTGTAAATATGGCCTTATGCCGAATATTTCATAAATACGGACTTGTGCCAAAATCATACATAAAACACGGCCTTGCGCCGACTATCAATCACGGCCTTGCGATGAATATCTCATACATATCATTCTGAATAAATAAATCAATTATCATATATTTTCAAAACCATAATGTACTGTATTATTTCATAATTCCTGAAAACATGCTTTACTCATAAAATTTTCCATAGCATAATACTTATCATGGAAAACAATATTCATGCCACACATTACTGAGTAAAATCATACATTTCATTCTAAAATTGTATTTCCTGTATAGAAGCAGTATTTTCCCAAATGTGCATTTTCTCAATAATATTCAAATATAATACATGCTTTCCTAAAAATTAATTTTCTGATAAATAATAATAATTCCTATGGAACATAACTACTTTAATTTATTTCCTTACCTCACACTAGAAAGAAACCTCTCAAAAATTCCACTCGTCCTGCACCTGCAGAGTTCCCCACTCAACACCCTAAATTCAACAACTCCCATAACTAAACTTCAGTATTTTCACTTGAATATCATTTCCTATAACTATGAAATGATGAAATTTTTCTTTAAAAGTCTTACCTCAACTCAGGGATGAATTTCAACTCGCTTCAACCAACGATCCGCTCCGGTAGATTTGGAGAGAACTTCCCTAGGAGCGTCGTGGTGGCCTTAGATAGTCGACCAGACGAACGACGGGACCGGAATCGAAAAGAGAGGAGAGAGAAACCGTAGGGAGGAGAGAGAGAGAGAGAGAGAGAGAGTGAGTGATTTTTCCCAATTTTTTGCGTTTAAAACCGAATTTCACACTATTTATACTAGTAGCTTCATGGACGAGCCACGTCACCTCGTCAACGAGGTCAATAGGAAATTCGTCGACGAGCTCTCCCCTTCATCGACGAAATTCAGAGTCACCCCAGATATCCTCTTGATATCTTCTCGTCGACGAGGTTAATAGATAATTTGTCGACGACCTCCCCCTTTGCCAACAGAATTCAGAGTGTCCCAAGTTGCCACGTCGTCGACGAACGCGGTGCGTTTGTCAACGAATTCTGCTGCCACCTTCCATTTTTCTCTCTCTTTAATGTTTAAATACCATTATTCCTCGGGTCATTACACCAATCATTCTATCAAAGTTCTCTTTTCCTCTAATGAAATTGTAAATTATTTTAGCTTGATCCTTATTTTTTCTTTTAAGATCAATGTCTTATATATTTTTACCCTTTTCTTGCACCTTTACTTGATCTTGAGACATCTTACTGATTTTACTTTCTAATTCAGAAATATATAAGTATTTTTCTTTATCCATAGAAGTTTTGGACTTTAAATCTTCTAGTTCTTTTATCACATTCTCACTCTTCCTTTCTAGTCTATTTATTTTTAAATCTTTTTCTCTTTCCGAAAGTCTTAGAGATTCTAATTCTTTTATTACAGTTTAATTCTTATTTTTCAATGACGTATACCATTTGGTTACTTTGACTAGAATCTTATGAATCTTGAATAATTCACTTTGTAATTCTTCTTAAGATGGCATACTCTCATCATTGGATTCATTAGATGAATCATCACTATAATCATTAAATGATTTAGATGAGGAGCTTTGTTCTGTCTCATTGTCCCATGCCATAAAGCAAGCGACCTCTTGGTCACTTAATTCATTATCTGAATCACTTGAGCTAGTATCATCCCAAGTAGCTTTCATCGCCTTCTTTTTCTTCTTTTTGGCATCCTTTTTGAGTTGTGGACAATCAGGTTTAATATGTCCAACCTTTTTACAATTGTAACAAGTAGGGGGTTCTTTCTTATTTTCCTTTTTACTAGTTTCTCCTTTTTTAGATTTTGACCCTTTAAACTTTCTACCAAACTTTTTGTTTTTTTTAAATAATTTTCCAAACCTCTTAGTAATGAATGCTAGTTCTACATCATCTAAGTCACTTGTATCTTCCTTTTCTTCTCTAGAGCTTTCTTTTGCTGCCTTAAGGGCTATAGATTTTCTATTTTTGTTTTCAGCATTTCTTTCATTTATAGCCATCTCATAGGTGAGAAGAGATCCAATAAGTTCATCTAGTGAGGTATTCTTAAGGTTTTTTCCTTCTGTAATAGCTTCGGCTTTAGGTTCCCAAACGGGTGGAAGACCTCTCTAAGGATTTTTTGAATCATTTCATAAGAGTAATTCTTTCCTAAGGCATTAAGGGAGTTTATGATGTGAGTGAACCTAGTACACATACCTGTGATAGATTCATCCGGGTTTATTCTAAAAGCTTCATATTCACTAGTAAGCATGTCAATTCTATTATCTCTTACATTAATGGTGCTTTCATATATTATTTATAGTTTGTCCCATATTTCTTTTGCTATTTTACAAGCCATGACCCTATTGAACTTATTTATGTCAAAGGCACAATATAAGGCATTAATAGCACTAGAGTTTACTTGTAACATCTTGTGATCAATTTCAGTCATGTCTTTTTATTCCTTAGGTACTTCTTTTCCATCTACTCGTTTTATAGGAATTAAGTCACCATGTGTGACAACCTTCCATGCTTTCCAATCCATGGTTTGAATATATATCTTCATTCTTTGTTTTCAAAAAGTATAGTTTATACCACAAAATATGGGAGGCCTAGTTAAGGATTGACCCTCTCTAAATGGAGCTACTCCTAGGTGTGCCATATAGATCTTTATATAACTATTTGTTAAGATTTGTTATAGCCCCGCTCTGATATCAATTGAAAGTTGAGGAGTTGTCCCAAGAGGGGGGGTGAATTGGGTTATTAAAATATTCTTTTAATTCTTATTATGGAATCTTAATCTCCTGTTGATTTATCAAACACACAACAAAAGCTTAGTTACTTAAGCAATCCACAACCCAATACTTAACACATCACAAGTAAACAAAACTTAAACAAACATCCAACCAATCAACAACTTAAAGTAATCAATCACAAAAAACCAAACTGGGATATAATATGCAATTCTTTGGCAATTTTAGCTTTTACAAGAATTCAAGATATTTGCTTGTTTGTAGTCCTGTGAATATATGTAAGCCTTGTATTGAATGAAAATTGTTTGCACTCTCTTAACTAAGATTTCTGCAAACGATTAAACAATGAACTCTCTTTTGGGTTTCCGCAAAATTTTAATCAAAACGTACTTTCTTATATTAAGAGTCGTCTTTAATCTTAGTTTTTTTAATCTCAGCAACCTGCACTTTGCATACACACACAATATATATATATGCTAAAAAGTAAAAAGAGTAAGGAAAGAGAGTGACACCCCGTTTTTTACGAGATTCGACTTATCTCCAGCCTACATTCTCGCCTTAGGCCAATACCACCTAAGGATTCCACTATACAGTTCCTTTCCAGGCAGAACAAACCGTTACAAGTGATACCCCATGCTTAGTCACTCCTTCAATAGGCTAGAGCAATGCTTCTCCAAGCGATACGCCACGCTCGGTCCAATGATCCAACAACCTGAAATCATTCAAAGAACTACAAGAAACAAGAAACAATATGGTGTACAAGTACACTCTCACAATAGAGCTAATTAGTACAATTTAAATCTATATACTTCAATCAAAATCACAATATGGAAAGGTGAAGCTCAAGAAGATATTATTGGGGTTCTTTCTTAGTTGTAAAACTCAATTAAGAACACAAGAACTGTGGCCTTTAAATTAACAAAATATCAGTAGTGGAATTTAGAAATTTATTGCACAAGAGAACTTTGAGAGAATTAGGAGATTTGAGAGTAAGAAAGCTTGATTGTTGTATCTTCTTGGTGTAATTAATCCTTAGCCTTGGGGGGTTATTTATAGATGAGAAATCAAGTCTATTTCGTGTTCCTTAAGTGACTTGGAATGTTTCCCAATTTTATAGAAAGTTTGGAGCAAGAGAAATACGAATTTGATTTTAAAAACTTTTTTAAAAAATATGGTCATTAATAGTGTTCAATATACTGAAGTGTCGAGTTCAATCTTCAAAAGTACTTTAAAACACTGAAAAATTCAGTTTGGAAACAGGGTCAGAAGATTAAAGTAAAGAGTTCAGTCTTCTGAGGCTATACTACCTCTTTAGAATTTCTCCAAAAAATTCTTTAGTAGAATGAACTTAATCTTCAGTCTTTTGAAGAAATTCTTCAGCAAACTAAAGTTAAACTTCAGTCTTCTGGGCAGACAAAAACTTCGACCCCCCTTTAGTGTTTTAGTCATAAAGTTTTCTATATAACTCCAAATTATACGATCTTGATATCAATAGAAATATAAAAGAAAATCCCACAACTTTAATGTTGAACACTTTTTAAAATAACGAGTGTTTGATAGAGAAAAATATTCATCAATACAGATATAGAAAAAATAACAGCATTTGGAAAATCCTATTTTTGGTACTTTTCATTCCAAAAATAATTTTAACCTTTTTGAAATAATTTTTGACCATATAAAAATATTTTACAAGTATTTGAAAAGGTATCTAGGTCTAAGAAATTAACCTAAGAGTTTCATGCATCCATATTGAAATTATTTGAAGTACTTACATAAATACTTCTTAGGACTTTGACATTCTAAGCACTTAAGTCCTCATGCTTGTCTTTCTTTGGCTCCATCTTGTCTTCAAACTTCAATATACTTTAAACTTTTAAAAAGTTCTCTTTAATATTCATACTCTCATGATTTTCAATTTTTATTAGATCATCTTTGAATTCATGCCTTAATGTTCTTTAAGCTTCATTTGATCATCTTTCTTTGGAGTATAAGCTTTCAATGATCCTTGTGAGCACTTGAACTTGTATTCACATACTTCAGTCCTTAAATATCATCACTTAACCAAATATGTTAAGTTCCTCTGATTTGTTATCATCAAAACAAGATTTTAAGCCTTATAAGGCCAACAATATTGATTCGATTATCTTTCACTTCAATAGTACCTTCATAGGTTACTTCTAGTTTATCCCAGATTTCTTTAGCTGATTTACATGTCATGACCCTATTGAATTCATTTACATCAAGAGCACAATATAGTCCATTCATTGCACTAGAGTTTATTTGTAGTAGTTTTTTTGTCATTGTCGGTCATCTCTTTTTCTTCCTTAGGTACATCTTTGTTGTCTACGATTTTAGCAAGGATGAGGTCACCATGTGTGACTACTTTCCAAGTTTTCCAATCCATGGTTTGCAAACAAGTTCTCATTCGTTGTTTCCAAAAAGTTTAGTTAACACCATAAAATATAGGTGGTCGAGAAGAGGATTGACCCTCAGTAGAAAAAGATACACCTGGGTGTGCCATAGGGATCTTTATGTAGCTTCTAATTTAAGATTTACTACAACCGCGCTCTGATACCAATTGAAAAGTAAGGTATACTCCCAAGAGGGGGGTGAATTGGATTTTTAAAATTTTCTTTGCTTACTTTGTATTTTAAAAATTCCTTTGTTTAATTTTAATCTCAGCAATATATACTTTAAACAATTTACCAATAACCATAATACTATTTAGTTTAACCAATATTCAATCACAAGTTTAAACCTTTGATGTTGATACTCAGCTGATTAAATTCTAAAAATCATATTAGAATAGTTTAGAAATAAAACTCAGATTTTAATAGAAAACTCAGATTTTAATAGAAAACTCAAATTTTTTTTTTTTTTTTTTACCGTAATCAGTGTGATTTTTGAACACTTTTAGCTTAAGATACTTTGCAGCTATTTTGATATTCAAAAATCAGAACTTTGATAACTTTATCAAACCAAACAATCAGCTAAAGTAAGATGCATTTAATATGCTTCAGAATCAGAATTCCAACACTCCAAAAAGTTTAGCAAGACATCAAGATCATACACATTTAATATCCTTGCAGAATTTAAAGAGAGTAGGGAAGAAGAACTTTGAACTAGATTTTTACAAGGTTTGTCCTATAGCCTATGTCCTTGCCCCAAGCAACCATTTTGAGGATTCCAACATTCTTTGTTAGGCCAAAGTTACAACCTCTCTCCTTCTCAAGTAGAGTTCCCTCTCTAACGAGAATCCCCTCTCGTTAGGCAACGATTCAATCCCCTGAACCGTCAAAACAAATTTCTCTCTAACAACAATACCCCTTCTTGCTAGTCCAACGATTCAACAATCCCGAACTGTCAAAAAATAACAAGAGAAACAATTTGTGTACAAGTAACACTCTCAACAAGAGCAGATTAGTACAATTGAAAATCACAAAATACTTCAATTAAAATCAATATAGAAAGATGAAGCTCAGATGATTGTTACCAGATTTCTGATTTAGAATCCAAATTCTCAATGTAAAAATATCAGAAAAACCTTGGCTTTATCAGCAATAGCACAACAATAAGTTCATAAAATTTCAGCAATAGACTCTTGAATTTGTATTATGTATGTACTTGCGAGTTGTTGTTTAATTCATGTGAATAATATGTATTTATAGAGTTAAAAAGTAATTTTTCATGTTGCTCAAGTTACTTGGAGTATTTCCTAAGTTTTCTCAAAGTTTGGGGGTCAAACAATCAAATTTGGAAACTTTACCTCTCTATTATAAATTTAAAATCACGAAGGTCAGTCACCTGATTCTAAAGGTCAGTCACCTGTGCCTTTAAATTTCAGCGTATTTTGAAACACAGAATAAGGTCAGTCACCTGATCATATGAGGTCATTCAACTGATCCAATGCTATTTATTTAATTTTTATCGGCATAAAATTTCAGTCGCCTGATCATGAAGCATCAGTTGCCTGATCGTGCAAAACATATGCTTTTAATAACTTTGTTTCCAAAAAATCTTTAGCTTTTATACTTATCATATTGAATCAAGACTTCTGAAAATATTTTCCATGGGTTTTCAAAAATGGGTCTCTAAGTCAATTATGATTCTTAAGAGCTTCATGCATCCATATTGAAATCCATTGAAGTACTTACACGAGACTCTTTCAAGACTATAACGTTCTAACCTCTAAGTCTTCATGTATTTGCTTTGCTCTTCAATGTCTTCATGTATTTGCTTTGATTCTTTATATTTGACTTGACTTCAAGCTTCATAAGATTTTGTAGCATTAAATTCAAGCTTTTAACAGTCTTGTCAAGCACTTGATATTGATCACTTGAGTCACTTGATTTTGATCTAAAAACACTTAAGTCACCTGAAACTTTACTTAACCAAATATGTTAAGTTCCTTTGATTTTTTTATTATCAAAATAAGATTCTAAGCCTTGTTAGGCCAACATGTAATAACCAAGGATGGTATTTCAGTGGACCCGAGTAAGATAGAGGCGGTAGTGGATTGGCCAAAACCAAAAAATGTTCAAGAGATCAAGAGTTTCTTAGGTCTAGTAAGGTATTATTTCCAATTCGTGGAAGGATTTTCTAAACTATTAAGTCCTCTAACTCAGTTGACAAGAAATAATGTGAAGTATGAGTGGACTAGTGATTGTGAGCAGAGCTTTCAAGAATTGAAACAACGACTCGTCATTGTTCCTGTTCTGATCATTCCATCTGGAGATAGTGGATTTGTGATTTACAGTGATGCGTCTCAGAAAGGGCGTGGGTGTGTTTCAATGCAACAGGAGAAGGTCATCGCATATGCTTCTTGTTAACTAAAGGAATACGAGAATAACTATCCCACGCATGATATGGAATTGGCAGTAGTAGTGTATGCGTTGAAAATCTAGAGGCACTACCTGTATAGTGAAAGATGCAAGATCTTTATAGACCATAAGAGCCTCAAGTACTTCTTTATGCAAAAGGAACTGAATATGATATAGAGGATATGGTTAGGGCTAATAAAGGAATATGATTGTACCATCAGTTCCCACCTAAGGAAAGCTAATGTGGTAGCTGATGCATTAAGTCGAAAGTCAGTTGGTGCAATAGTATCAGCAATTGTAACTCAACATCAAATTACGATGGATCTGGAAAGTTTTAGTGTGGAAATTGTGGAAGGAAATAACCAGGCATTCATTGCTAGTCTACTAATCCAACTGACCTTACTAGAGAGGATTAAGGCCACTCAGATGAAAGATGCAGAGTTGGTGAAGATTGTGGATAAAGTACAAAGTGGACTGAGGGCAAATTTTAACATCTTAGATGATGGGGTTTTGAGATTTTACACCAAGTTATGTGTACCCAATGATGCTTATTGGCTTTATGGGGAGTCAGCAGTCAACCTTGTTGCGAGGATCGTAGCAATGGGTCCTACAGTGCTTGGCGTGCCAGCCCATCGGCACCCCTGCTTGGAATTGGTGCAGCCCCTCATGTCTACCTGACACTTAGTGCGGGGCTCTGCGCTACCATTTAAAGGAAAAAGTTGTGCCCCTTCTACCACCAATTGGTTTTAGAAGAACCGGTAGCGCTTGATCTTGACAAGTGGTATCAGAGCCCGATTATAGAAAAACCTAACAAGTAGCTATATAAAGATCAAAATGGCACAGATAGGAGTAGCTCCCTTTAGTGAGGGTCAATCCTCAACTAGGCCACCCATTTTTTGTGGACTAAATTACACCTTTTGGAAGCAAAGAATGGAAATATACCTTCAAAAAATGGATTGGAAGGCATGGAATGTTGTCACGAATGGAAATCTGATTCCCACTAAACTATTTGATGGGAAAGAAGTTCTTAAAGAAGATAAAGAATTAAACGACTCGGATTAAAAAATGTTGCAAATTAACTCAAGTGCAATAAACGCCTTATACTGTGCACTTGACGCAAATTAATTTAATAGAGTAATGGCATGTAAAATAGCTAAAAAGATTTGGGATAAATTGGATATAACCTATGAAGGCATAGTAGATGTTAGGAAAGTAGAATTGATATGTTAACTAGTGAATATGAAGCTTTTAGGATGAATTATGATGAAAGTATAACAAGCATGTACACTAGGTTCGCCCATATCATAAACTCACTTAAGTGCCTTAGGAAAAACTTATTCCGCCCATGAGATGATCCGCAAAATTCTAAGAGCACTTCCACCTATTTGGGAACTGAAAGCTAATGCAATAATGGAAGGTAGGAACCTTAAAACCACTTCTTTAGATGAACTAATAGGTTCTCTACTCACATATGAAATGTCAATGAATGATAGGAATGGTAAAACCAAGGCTCAGAATCTATAGCATTTAAAGCTTCAAAAGAAAACTCTAGTAGTGAAGAAAAGATGGATGAAGATGAACTAGACTTCATATCCAAGAAACTTACAAAAATTCTTAGAAGGAAAAACAAATTCAAAAGAAGAAACCAAACTCCAAATCAGATGAAGAAGAAATTAACAACAAGAAATCAAGAAATAAAATTCCTACATGTTATAATTGCAACAAAGCTGGACATATAAAACCGGAATGTCCACTACTCAAGAAGGATTCAAAAAAGGAAAAAGCAATGAAAGCCACTTGGGATAATCTAGATACAAGTAGTTCTGATGATGAATCAAGTAGCCACGAGGTTGCTTATATGGCATGGGACGACGATGAAGAACATTGTTCCTCATCCAAATCAGATAATGAATATGACAGTGCTTCATCTAATGAATTCGATGATGATGAGAGTATGCCATCCTATGAAGAACTTCAAAATGATTTATTCAAGGTTCATAAAATGTTAGTTAATGTGACTAAATGATACACATAATTGAAAAACAAGAATGAAGGAGTTATGAAAGAATTAGAAGCTAAAAATCATGTTGAAAATGAAAAAGATTTGAAAATCAAGAAGTCAGAAAGCAAGAATGAAAAATTGATGAAAGAAATAGAAGATCTAAGACTCCAAACTTCTATGGAAATTGAGAAAGACATATATTTCTAAATTAAAAAGTAAAATCAATAACTTGTCTCAAGAAAGAGTGAAATCACAAGCAAATGTTGATGGAAAGAAAGATATAGAGATAAATAATCTCAAAAGCAACTTGAAGATAAAGAAAAGGTCATTTACAATTTTACTAGAGGGAAAGAAAACTTTGATAAAATAATTGGATCACAAAGAATGTCAATAAACAAAGAAGGCATAAGATTTAATGGAACTGAGAATAAAAGAAAAAAGAATCTCTACATGGGATACTTTACAAAAAGCCTCAAAAAATTATGCTAGCACCTATTCTAATGTCTATACTCACACTATATGCTACCGATGTAAGAAGAAGGGACATATAAAGTTTGAATTTCCATTAAAGAGAAAAGATGTGAAAATTAAACAAGTCTAGAAAGTAAAAGAAACTTCTCCTGTTAAACCATCAATACCTAAGAAATATGCGTACCAAGATAAAAGTCAAGTTCAAAAATCAAGGACTCCATAGATGTTAGGAATTCCTTTTAGAAACTATGAAAGAAACTTAAACACATCTTCTACAAGGATTTTGAACCAGTTGATATGAAAAGATGAGTTTTAAGAAGCCTAATGATCATATTAAAACTAATGAAAATTGTTAGCCTAAATCAATGAATGAATCGTACAAGGCTTAAGTTAGAAAACATTATGTTTTGAAAAGCAAATTTTGGAGTTCATATGAAATCAAAAAGAAAAGAAAAATTAGAAGCAAATTGAGCTCTTTGCATAACTATCTGTCCACTACATAGTAGAGAAACAAACTAAAATGACAAGGCTTAAAGAAAAACCTACAATTAGCCAATTGACTCTAAGGTTAGCTGACTAACTGAAGTATTTTTCTTTTGGAACAGAGGCCAGTTAGCCAACTGACCCTGAGGTTAGCTAACTGATTGAGGTAGATTGCCTTGAACTCGAGAGCAGTCAACCAACTAACACTGAGGTCAACCGACTGACTGACAGAGAAACCCTAGACTTGTTTGTGAAACTTAAAAGTGTCAGTCAACTGAAAAATAGGGGGTTTGTTTCTTTGTGTGATCTAAGTTTGTTGTGGCATGTACTTTGAAGTGTTGTATGATACAACACTTAGCTTGGATTGCTTTCCTTGTTGTTTGAAAAATAGGCTTATGATATGTAATATGAAGCATGCTACATGTGGATGTTTGAAAAATTGGCATCTTGAAATTAGTATTTTGAAAATCTGAGCATAAAGTTATTAAGTATGAAACATGATTTTTTAAATGTCTTGACCATGTATGCTTATGATCACATGAATAAATGAAAAATTAGCATCTATGAGAAGTGCATGATAAAACTTCAATATGAATATCTAAGATGTATATTGGTATCCATGAATATATCACTTGATTTTTTAGCAATACAACATAATTATGAGCATTGGTAATATTGTCATGATCTTGGTATTTGAATGATGCATTATGCATGACAAATGTAATTTTTTTAAATATTTTTTTTTCACAAATATGAATGTTGGGCACCATGTGCATGATTGAAAATTCAAATATGTCATAACACATATTAAATAAGAATACCCAATATGAAATATGATATTGAATTTTGGCATGATTGAGAAGTGTGTGATCATATGTTCATTTGAATATTTACCCTTTTTGATTGATGTCAAAAGGGGGAGTAGTATTTGAGCAAAAATTTTGAGCATGATAGTGAAAAATCATATTTAAGCATGTTGAGCATAATAAGAATTAAAAATTGAGCAATGAGCATGATTGGCCTTGAATCTACAAATTGTTAAAATAATGCTTATTGTAAGGGGGAGTAGAATAATGCTAGTTGTAAGGGGGAGGTTTTTTTTAACGCTTATTCATATTTTTTGCTCCTCATTTGTCATCATCAAAAATGGAGATATTGTTGGCCTAACTGGGCTTTTCAATCTTGTTTTGATGATAACAAAATGAAGGATGCTTTAGCATGTGGTGTTGAGTGATTTGACTTCAGATCTAGGTAAAAGAACACTCACAATTGATAAGCTGAAGATCAATGTCAATCTAGTGGAAGCTCCTCGAAATATTGAAGCAATGAATGAAAAATGAAGAGATTAAAGGCTAAGAAAATCTTAAATTCAAAAGTGAACCTCGAGAGGATGAAGGAGGCTGAAGGACTTAGTGATTAAGAAGACCATGATTAGAAGGATTGTTGTAAGTACTTCAAAGCCATTACTATCTAGATATGTGAAACTCTTATAAATCAAAAGAAACTAAGAAACACATTTTTTAAAGATCTTAAAATATGTTTTTGAAATCAAAGTAACAAAGGTCTTAAAGGAAGAAAAGTTTTCAAATAATATAAGGGAAAAACTAAGAGCTAGGCGACTGCCCTATATAGGCAGCAGACTACCAAAATTTAGAAGAAGTAAACTTGGGAGGCAGTAGGGTGTCAGGCAACTGCCTAAGCATTGTCAGGCACCTGGGTGGTCAAGCCACGCAACTGCCAACCTTTTGGTTGTCTAGGTTTCACTATGGCAGGCGACTGCCAGGTCGTGGCAGGCAACTGCCACTCGGAATAGATTTTTAAAACTCAACGAGAAGATTGTCAAAATTTTGAATTTCAAAATTTATTCTATAATTTAATACTCTTTGAAAAGTTACCTAATTAAATGAGGAAACTTTTCTTTGAATAAGTCTATAAATACCTCCTTTGAGCAATGAAAAAATGAACAAGCTAAGAAAGCCAAAAGATCAAATGAGCTATACGCCAAAGCTATTCCTGCACTGAAATTCTCCTTAAGTTCTTTTTGCTCACATCATCTTGTCAGAGAAAAACTCTACGATTTTGGTGGATTGAAAAATCAAAAGCTTGGTTCCGAATTGCATTCAATTTTTTTTAAGAACCATCTGTGACTTCTAAACCTTTAAAGTTTCACATTTTCTTTTTAGCTTTGGTTTTTGAAGTACAATTTAGAATTTAATTTGTACAACCTGCTCTAAATTTTGAGAGTGTTTTTGTACGCAAAATTTATCTTATACTCTTGTAGATTGTAACGATTCCAAGTTTGTTGGATCGTTGGCTAGGCGAGGGGATATCGCTTAGAGAGGTACTGCTCTAGTCTAATTGAAGGAGTGACCAAACGAGGGTATATCGTTTGGAGAGGCGGGCTCTAGCCTACTAAAGGGGTGTGTAAAGGTTTTTGTTCCACCCAGAAGGAACAAGGTATAGTGAACTCCTTAGACCTAAGGCGAGGACGTAAGCTGGGTATAAGCTGAACCTCATAAAAGTGGTGGTGTCACTCTCTTTCTCTTACTCTCTTTTAATTTCAGCAACGATATAACCTATGTGGATGATTTAATACTTTGAATCATAAAAGTAACACGTATTAGAAAATTAAGTAAACCCAAATCCTAATATGTTCTTGGGCTTGCGGAAATCGAAAGGGAATATGTTGGTTAATTGATCTTTTGCAGAAACCAAAAAAAAGTACGTTGATTGGTTAACAACCCAAAACCTATCAGTTGAAGGTTTATTTAAATTCTAATATTGTAAAAGTGATTGGATGTTATTTTAAATATTAAATTCAAAAGCCAACTACAGGAATTGCACTTTCATATACAGGGCCGCTAAATATAACAACTTAATTTCTTGCGGAATGGTTGTTTTACTTGAGCAGTTAATTGATTGATTGTGGTTGTTGTGATTGTGGATTGATTAGAGAAAATAAGAGTTTTTGTGGATTGTCCGATTAACAAAAATACAAGAAATCCTTAAAAGATTGCAAAAAGGGTCAAGAACTCTTAAAAAGGATTTAAGGAATTTTTAAATAACCCAATTCACCTCCTCATCTTGGGACTACACCTTAGGTTTCAATTGGTATCAGAGCGAGGTCACAGGTTCGAGCGCTCCCAGGGTAGCTACTGGGGGGTGATTGTTGGCTTTATGGGCAGTCAGTAGTCAACCCTATTGCGAGGGATCGTAGTAGTGGGCCCTAGCTCGACAATGCTTGGCGTTCCAGCCCATCGGCACCCCTGCTTGGAATTGGTGCAGCCCCTCATGTCCACCCAACGCTTAGTGTAGAGCTCTGCACTGTCGTTTAAAGGAAAAAGTTGCGCCCCTTCTACCACCAATTGGTTTTAGAAGAACCGGTAACGCTTGATCTTGACAATGCTAATATTAAAAGAACCATTCTGGAAGAGGCTCATTGCTCTCTTTATACAGTACATCTAGGGAGCACCAAGATGTACCAGAATTTACGAGAATCTTACTGGTGGAACAACATGAAGAGAGAAATTACCTGATTCGCGGAGCAGATCCTAACATGTCAGCAAGTGAAGGCTGAGCATCAGAGACCAGCAAGACCATTGCAACCACTTCACATTCCTAAGTGGAAGTGAGAGCACATTTCTATGGACTTTGTTACGGGGTTACCACTAGAACTTCATGGGCAAAACGCCATTTGGGTAATTGTTGATGGACTGACAAAGACTGCTTATTTTTTTCTGATTAAAGTTAACTACTCCATGAATAGACTGATAGAGTTGTATGTTCAGGAGATAGTTGGACTACACGGCATACCTTTTCTATCATTTAATACCAGGATCCATAATTCATATTTAGTTTTGGAAGAGTTTGCAGAAAGCTTTTGCATCTTAATTTACCTTTAGCACAACATTTTACCCCTAGACAGATGGATAATCAAAGAGAACGATTAAGATATTAGAGGATATATTGCAGGCATGTGTGCTAGATTTCGGAGGTAGTTGGATTCGGTATCTGTCACTGGTTAAGTTTGCCTACAACAATAGCTATCAGGCTAGTATCGAAATGGCACCGTATGAAGCATTATACGGTCGAAGGTGTCAATCTCCATTGTATTGGGATGAGGTTGGTGAACAGAAAATTTTGGGGCCAGAAATTATACAGCAAACTTCGGAGAAAATCAAACTCATTAGGGAAAGAATTAAACTGGCTCAGAGTCGACAGAAGAGTTATGCTGATATTCGCCAATGAAAGCTAGATTTTGAGGTAGAAGATAGGATATTTCTAAGGATTGCTCCGATGAAAGGAGTTATGAGATTTGTAAATAAGGGTAAACTAAGCACTAGGTATATCAAGCCATTTAAGATATTAAAGAGGGTTGGTCCGGTTGCTTACATGATAGCGTTACCCCCAGCATTGTCTAGGATCCATGACATGTTTCACGTGTCTATGTTGAAAAAGTATGTCTCAGATCCTTCACATGTAATAAGCTACGATTCATTGGAAGTCAGCGATACTTTATCATATGATGAAGTGTCAGTTCATATTCTAGACCGTAAGGAGCTAGAACTACGTACCAAAAAGATTCCATTAGTGAAAGTACTCTGGCGTAATCATGCAGCTGAGGAAGCTTCATAGGAATTAGAGGAGGAGATACGTCAGAAGTATTCTTATTTATTCAGCGAGGCGCAACGTTAGGCAGGTAAGTGTGACAGTTCAGGTAAGTGTTTGATTTTTGAATATGGACTTATTAGAGTAGGTTATTTTGTTAGGTTTGTTTGGTTTTAAATTGTTTATTATTTGTTTTAGGTTAAGAGTGGTTTTTGGGAGAGAGTTTTGATTTGCTATATGTAATCTCCCATAAGCATATATGTAACCACGGTATTCCTCTGCCATAAGTGAGGGTAATTAATAAATTTGGGATGAGGCCGTTATGTGGGTGGCTATTGGCTCTTTCTAAAGTCGGGTAAACATTTCAGTGATTTTTAGATGTTGCTATAAGTGGTAGTTAGCAATTTTGAAGACGAAATTTTTATAAGGAGGGGAGGATGTAGGAACCCGAACCAAGAAAAGAAAAGAAAAGAAAAGAAAAGGGAAAAGAAAAGAAAGAAAACGATTTGCTACAAAGACCGAATCGTTGACGGTTTAAGGAATCTTAGGAAAAACCATTGACGATTTAGGGGAGCAATGGTTTGGTTTGAGACCAAACTGTCAACGGTTATATAAATCTTAGGGAAACCATCGACGGTTTCAAACAACCGAGCATTTTTATACAAGAACACAGGAAAATTTGGTTTGGTAAGTGACCAAACTGTCAACAATTTCAGGAAACCATCGATGGTTTCGTGCGGGCTAGCTTGCCTATAAATATGAATAAGTTCATTTTTAAAGAACAACTCTCTCTCTCTCTCTCTCTCTCTCTCTCTCTCTCTCTCTCTCTCTCTCTCTCTCTCTCTCTTAGGGTTTCGATTTTTATCACTCTCTGACGTGTCTCTCTTTCTCTCGTAAGCTCTCTTGGGTCTCCCTTGAGCTCTCTGATCCATTTCCTCTCCTCCTGACATGTCGGCCCTCGTTTCTAGGCCAGGCATAAGAAGCTAGGGTTTTGGTAGGCTCGCCAAGGCTTGGGTCCTTAACTACCAAAGATAATATTTATAAAACCTTACTATCCCAAGTTTAGTAGAAAGTGGGTAAGTCAGGTATCGATCCATGGAGACTTAAAGTGCAGTTATCAAACCACTTTCAAATTAGTTTATTATAACCTTGTTATGAAAAAGAAGTAAAAGGTGGTATTTTTAAATAGGTGAAATCTAACCAACTACTGGAAAGAAATTAAACAAAAGCAAGTAAATCTATATTAACTCTACTCCTACAAAGCATTTTTTAGATATGAGTATAGTTTAGGATGTCGTTCTGCCTACTCCAAGTTCAATGAGTTTATCGTACTAAACTAACCAGAACCCAGCTAAATAATCCAAGGAGCCGTTCGAGGGCATAGAGTAGCAAGGGTGCACCAGCTGTCCAAAGCATGGTCAGGAACTGGAGTATACTCTATCACAATGATCACGAGAACGTCCATGGGAGACTATAGCCTAATGTGTGTGCCTGAATGAAGCAATAGAGGTGCTAATCTTGTCACTAAACATCATCATAATCTAAATAAAAAATGAAAGCAGTAAAGGAAAGCTGTAAATAAAAGCATGTAAAAAGATCATCCCTTTGCATTCGTCACGTTTGCCACTAATGCCAAGAAGTACAAAAGAAGACTGTGTAATGTACACGGAGAGCACATGAACGCCACCGGTTGTCCCAGACCGTCGAACACTTCATACACACACCGAAAAAGGAATGAAAACTCTACTCTAACTAATCTACAATGGCTCTCAATGACATCTTAAGTCTGTCACTAACCTAAGAGAGGCCAAAGAGGAACCCAAAGCTTGTGTTCATAGCGAATACTTATATGCTCTAGGGTTTACAAGGTTTGTTTTACAAGTTAGGAAAGTTTGTTGCAAATAAGGCATAGAAGATCGTCGTTGTCCACCAAGTCGCCCCTTTTTCATTCTTGTGTGCCACCTGGTTGAGGCTCGCGGAAAGTCAGGGATTTGAATCTTCAATGTCTTCGACTTCGTCATGCCTCAGGGCCTTGCTAGTTGAGCTGATGGTCAACACTTGCAGGATCTCGATCTTCTAGAAATTTTAGGAATTCGACATGGTCGCCCCTGAAGGTCTCTTGGTCAAACACTTCGTCGAGACTCTCGGTATTTATGCTCTCAATTCTGTCTTAGTATCTCGATGTGGTCACTCTGGAGAATTACTTGGTCAAGCACTTGGTCAAACCTTGTAGCATTCTAATCTCAGTCTGAACCTTGGAGTCCGTAGTGGAAGACTAAGTCACCATTTTGTGTTGCTAGTCGCGCCACATGGTCGAGCATCATCTTCTTGTCCATTTATGTCTTAATATTTTGTTGCTTGTCTAAGCATATGAATTTGAGCCTTGAGTCTTCCAAATCCTCGTTGGCTTCTCTTAATGCCCAACTCCATGTTCTTAACCCGATATTTCTAAAAGTACAAACAAACCTTGCATATCTCTGAACAACAATAACTCTTGGTAAATACATAATAAAATGAGGATAAAAAAAAGATAAATGAGGGTCTAAAATCATGTATTTTAGGGACTCATCACAACCCCTAACTTACACTTTGCTAGTCCTCGAGCAAATAAAAATATAAGAAAACTATCAAATCCTACCTACATCCTCTTTCGCAGGAAACACGGTTGCATATACCATGTGCAACAAGGCTTTAAACCCCTAAGTTAATCCTAGTTGACAAGTTCTAGTCTCATGAGGGTTTCCAGGGTGATACCCACCAACACGAGTTTAGTAAATAAAAGATGGAAACATATGCAGAATAATCATACCATTTTACATACAAAGATATAACCTTATTACATACAGCTTCCTTCATACACGACTCCATTATACACACACTCCGCAACATTTCAATCATGTAAAGCTCAACACAACACAACCATCTCAAGACACCACTCACAGAGAATAAACCCATGATTATAATTTGGAGTTGATATTAGCATGTAAATCCAAGTATGAATAGGCCACTTCACAGGGCATGTGTAATGTATATAATTTGTCTCACTCAGAATGCTCTTGGGGCACCTACAGAATGGTCTTCTTGACTCAGCCTCACTGGTTTATTCCTTCAAAAGTCACTCAAGAGAATAGGTTCACTCTTATATGTGAGGAATAGTTTCATGATCAAACGTCCCACATATTTGAAGAACTAACGCTAGATGTGTGGAGTGGACTAATGTGAACACCCGAATAAAATGGAGTTTAAATAATAAAGATGAAAGGAAATTACTAGAGGACTCGTCGACAAGGGTATAAGAGAATTCGTCAACGAAGACAGGATTCGTCGACAAGGAAATACCGAGAGAAGTTTTGAGCAGACTGAATTTCGTCGATGAGGACTGAATTTTGTCTACAAAATTATTAAAGGATTCGTCAACAAATGATGTGGCTCGTCGACGAATCCAGTTCTATAAATATCAAAAATCTGAGTTTTAACTTCTCAGCTAAGCTAACTCTCTCCTCTCTCTCTCTTCCCTTCGGTTCTCTCTCTTTATTTCTTCTATTTTGGGCCAAATTTACGCCGGATCGACAATCTGAAGCCACCACGACGTTCTTGAGGAAGTTCTCTCCAAATTTGCCGGAGAAGATCGTTGGTGAAAGTAAGTTGGAAATCATCCCTGAGTTGAGGTAAGGCTTTTTAAGCCAAATTTGGTCTTGCAGTAGTTATAGGAAATGATATGCACGTGGAAATATTAAAGTTTAATACTGGGAGTTTTCATTTTCAGGATATTGATCAGGAAATCCTACGGGTGTTAGACTAGAATATTTTATGGGCTTTCTTAGTAGCCAGGTAAGGAAATAAATTAAAGCAGTTTATTTTCATGCAAATTATTATTATTTATGAGAAAAAAAATTTTCTAGAAAGCATGTATTATATCTGTAGATTACGGAAGAAATGTACGTTTGAGAAAAATATTGCTACTATGTTGAAATGTATATATATGTATGAGATGTCAGGAATTATGATTTTTAGAATCCAATGTATGGTTTTATACAGCAAATGTGTGGCATGAATATTATTTTACGTGGAAAAATATCATGATATCACAATGATATGAATGAAATATGTTTTGAGAAATTATGGAAGAATACAGTATATTATGATGTTGAAAATACATGATAAATTGATTATTTTCAGAATGATATACATATATGAAATGATTTCAGCGTGAGGCCGTATATATGTAGGACTTCGGCGCTAGGTCATATTTATGTATGATTTCGGCACGAGGTTGTATTTATGTATGATTTAGGCATGAGGCCGTATTTATGAGACGATCGGCACGAGGCCATATTTATGAAATGTTTGGCGCGAGGTCGTATTTATGAAATTATGAAAAATACTATATTATATGTTATCAGAACCCGGATGTTAGTTTAGTTCAGTTCAGGTGCACGGTACCATTACTTATAGATAAGATGTTATGATCAGATTAGTGCTAACCACCCCACGAGGGGATGGGAGATGGATAGTCGATATGGCTTTCAGTAGAGTGTGGACGTCCACCTGGCAATCCAGACCAGAGTGTGGCAGGCCCATCATACTTACAGACATTTTTGACTCGACAGTGGTCGGCTAGCCATTGTCGGGTCCCACCTTCGGGCTGCACAACCCATTATGGGGGGTAATACATGACATCAGCTAGCTATTCATCTTGGGTATATTTTCAGTATTATCAGTTATAACAGATGTTTTATGTACGATACGATTTATTAGCAAATATGAAAGTATGTGATTATTCAGTGCAATATATTAAACGTTTACAGAAATATGAAATGTACTGTATATGTATAATTGCATTAAATGTTCATGTTGCCACACAATAGTATTTAGTTTGTTTTCCTTTACTGAGAAGTGTCTCACCCCCGAACTAAATTAATTTTTCAGGAGACCCTGAGAGACCGGCGGGTAGTGACCGCCATTGAGTCAGTGATATATTACCCCATTAGGAGGGTAAGTAATGTACTATGATCAGAATTTTTTTGGTTATGGGATCCTAAATGTATTTTGAAATATTTTGGAAGAATGTAAATAAATATAGTATTTTGGGAATGTAAATAACTTTGGTATTATGCTTTATGGATGGATGATTGAGATTTTATACTTGCTGCTACTTAAGTTTCCGCTATGATTGAAAGGTGTCCCCGTTACCCACGGGTTCGGGTCAACTTTTCTATTTATTATATTTCATTTTCTATTAAGGAATTTGAGGTCGTTACAACTGGTCTTATAAGAAAGGAATCCAGCCCTTACTGAGGTGTCTGGTACTTCACCCTAACATCTTCTCACTTACTCGCCACATTTAATCAAGACCACCCTCGATGAACTTATTCCCAGACTAGCGTGAATTCATCAAATGCATTGGTCAGAAGATCCTTCATACATGTAGAATTGTAGTGTAGTGTCCTTAGCTTGACCTCTTTATCTTTGCTCAGAGCATGTGTATATTTTTGTTTTCATTTTTCTCTGCTCAAGTTTTTCCTTCTTTTTTCTTAATTTTCTTTTCAATTTATTTCTTTGCATGGTTGGCTAAGACAATCTTCGCATTTTTATATTGTCTTCATGTTTCCAATGGGAATGTGGCTCGAACAGAAATCCATGGAAAAAGTCAGTCTCTTGGGGTGGCTTAACCTTCATGTATTGAGCAAGCTACAAGACCTAGATTTATATCTCCCCACTTGATGTCACCTCTAGGCAAGAAAATACAAGAGCAAATACTAGTTGACAAAGGAAATCCAGCAAAAGAAGGAAGGTTGAGTTTTATAAACTCAAAGTTTGACGTCAAAAACTCGAGAAATGAACGAATGACTCAACAGTACCTCACAAGGTGTCATACTCATCACAGTTGTTCTATTAGCGATCTCAAAGAACCCTAAGTTCTAAAAACCACGTGTAAGTGTGTTTTTAGCCCCATGAAGTACCATATAAATACAAGAGTTTACATTACAGTATTAACTCAAACAAACCACTAGTTAACTACCTAGAGTAATATCAAGTTGTTAGTTATGTTATGCAAATTTTACACAACTAATTCACTACATTGTTGGTGAGCATAATGAAATCATGTAGTTGAGAAGCCTATGCAAGTAACACTAGGTTATATAGGTGTATGTAGAGAGTATAAAATATATGTTAGCATGGTTCACTAGAGTTTGTTTTCAAAAATTTTAAAATGTGTTATTTTTGTGCATGAAATGTGTCATGCAGTGTGCCACCCCCTACCCCCAACTTAGAACTTCAGCGCCCTCACTAAAGTGTAGAAAGAAAAATAGAACCCGAGCATGGGATAGGACAGTGCATGGTGCCAGTAATAGCAAACAGTGGTCTGCATTTTATAAAATCCAGAAATAGCATGCATACAAAGATATACTATAGCACAAAAGACATGTAGTAGCCAAAAGCACCATGAAAGTTTTCATTAATATTCTAGTCAATATAATATAGAAAGGAACATTACAAGTATGGAGACTGCTATAGAAACATGGTGAACTAGGGCGAGAAAGAAAAAGAAAGAAAACAACACTATGCCGCAGAGGCACAATGCAAGACCCAATAGTAAATGACATAGCTATGTTGATTTTAGACATAATCAAAATCAAAATCCAAATCAGATGAAAACATTAGTGGTTTGGCTAATGCTACATCACGAGTTGGTGTCATTTCCTGCAGGTAATGAAGCTAGCGAGAAGAAAGTGGAGGTCGAGTCTATCGTGGCTATAGAGCCTAGAGTGGCCTCGGCTGATCAGGTATGGTACTTGGCAGGAGGACTGATATGATGGAAAGGGGTATAGCCACGGTTGTAGGTCATTCCTAGCAGCCGAAAGCTCTGTGGTGAAATCATCGATGACCTCTGACGGTGAAATATACGGCATGGTAGGGCGAAATTGTTGGAATGGCAGTGGGTGGGGAAATCGGACCTCATGAAGACCGGTGGAGGGTTAGTCCACGAATGACTACATTTTAGAGTATGGTGGGTGCATCTGCAAGTCCTCATTGGCATCCCCATAGTCTGTGCCGAGCCTCCTATTCGCAGGGCCAAACCCCATTATGGTATCTGCCGTAGAGGTCGTTGAGGTGCCTGTACCACGTACACAACCTCCTCATGTGCTTCTAAACTCTATCGGCCCCTCAATGAAGAACCCCATTGTGGCAAGGCTTGAAGTCGTTGCCACTTGGCAGCGGGTTGATATGATGCATAGGAGGATGTCTTAGATGAATTAGAAGGAGAAGACATTTTAAGGGAGTGCAATGATGCCACGACTTGCTCTAGTGTCAGGGCGAGGAGAGGGCAACTATGATCGACCAAGCTATAATAAGAAGGTAGGAGATGAAGAGTCGGGATCAAGAAGGTTTTAAACAAGTTCAGTGTTTTTAACCAAGGCGCACCCAGCTCAGTTCTAGTTGCGGACATGGTCGACCCTCTCAGTATTTTCCAATCTCTGAACAGCTCAAGGGCTAAACTAGGTTGCCCACACGCGTGATGGTTGCTCTGCTAGTCGCTCCCCTAACTTATCCTAAAACCTACTCTAAGCACTCTGAATTCTAGTTAGTATATTCTAAATACCCTAAGGACTCAAAAAGAAAATAAAAACTATCGGGTTGCCTCCCAAAAGCGCTAAGTTTACCGTATTCGTCCAAACGCTTTAAAGCATCCTGAACTCATCCTGGTTCCCAGGTAACATTGGTTTCTCCTTTCTTTTCCTCACACCTGAAGTTGCATACCCTCAGCTTATTTTCAAAATTAGGGACCAAATCATGTTTTATTGTAAATTGCTCAAAAGGATCCTCAAATGTAGTTGTGATAGGGCTTTCAAGTTGAAGTGTACTATCGCAAGGGTATTTCCATAACATTGAAGGAGTTGCTTCCCTAATAATTTTGTCAATCACGTCTTCATCCATAGCATGTATGGTGTTAAGTGGATGTTGGGAGGCATTAAATATGTTCATCCTACGTTGTTTATGGCACCATGAGATGTCCATAATCCCCGTCCTACATTGAATGCAAGCATTGACTGTGGTTAGGAATGGTCGTCCCAAAAAGATAAGGATTAGGTTTGTGGAAGTCACCATATCTAAAATGATGAAATCGACAGGGTAATGAAAATATCACACCTTGACTACCACATCTTTTACCACACCCCGAGGTTGCTTATGAGATTGATCAGCAAGACACAATGTGACCGAGGTGGGTTGTAACTCTTCTAGGTTAAGTTTTTGATAGGCCAAGTATGAAAGGATGTTCATGCTTGCTCCTAAATCTAAAAGAGCCCTATCAATGGTGTAACTGCCAATTACACATGAAATAGTGGGTGAGCCAGGGTCTTTTAGTTTAGGAACAAGGTGCCTTAGTATCATGGGGCTCATGTGCTCGGCCTGCTTAACCAACCCATCCATATGCACCCTTGACCCTATCTCCTGCATTGACAAGTCCCTAAGGAATTTTGTGAATGCAGGTGATTGCTTAATTTCATCAAGGAGAGGCTTATCCATTCTTACTTGTTTAAACATGTCCTAGATAGACTCAATGGAAGCCTCTTTCCTAAATATAGACAATGCAAGAGGAGCTACAGGATGTGTCACTGAGGAGCTGTGAAAAGCCCTATGGGGGGCGAAGTGAGGTGTGGTCCTTTTAGTGGTGGGTGTGAGACTCAAGGGTTTGTGTGTCCAACTAAAGGAAGAGAGAGTAAATGAACTAGTGTTGGGTGCTTCTAGTTTTTCATTTTCGATATCCCCCTTGCTCAATTGCTCCTTGCCTTGTTCATCTGTCAGCCTGCCACTTTGGAAGGTTGTTACCTCTTAAGCTTACTTAGAATATGATAAGGGGTTAGCATCTGGTTCACATTCCACCTCATCTTGTCCCCTAGGATTTACTATGGGCTAACTTAGAAACTTGCCCTCATCTCTTCGAATCAAGGTAACAACTAGTTGCCCTAAGGTGACTTCTAGCTTCACGATGGATTGGGAGTGAGAGTGAAGGAGTTGCTGATCCACATCAGCCTCAATATTCTTAAGGGATCTTAACACCGTCTATTGAAATGTGTCGTACTTCGGCTGCTGAGGAGGCAGCTGCTGAACGGCTAAAGATCTGAGGGCTGAATCAGAATGACTGGGGAAGTTTTGGTATTGGGGTGGAGACAAAGTATTCGGGGCTTGTGGAGGTCTTTGGGATTGAAAACCCAGAGCTTGCGGCCTCCAAGAGAAGTTGAGATGTTGTTTCCACCTAGGGGTGTAGGTATTCGAATATTGGTCATTGGATGGTTTATCATACCAATTGTGGGTGGCCTTCACTTCCTCTTGCACAAGCTCAGGTTGGGAATGCGCGTGAGGGCAATTATAACATGAATGGGAAGGGTCAGAGCAGATTGCACACACCTCTGCACACACCATTGTCTACGGTCCTAATAACAAGCATTGGTCTAATTTTTTGGATATGACATGCAAGGTAAGGGGTCTTGGCTCGTGGTCAACTCGTAAACTCCCTTATGTTTAAAGTTTGATGGATTGGGTAGTCTACGGGTGGCAACCATGTGCTGCTGAGAATTTTCAGCCAAATTCTCAAAGAGAATCCAAGGTGCATTCTCATGCTTTGTGAGGAAAGTACCTCTGCACGATGCATCAACCATGGACCTATCTCTCTCAACTAACCCTTTGTAAAAAGTTTGAACTAATTGTCACTTGGGGACCTTATAATGTAAGCATTTACGGAGTAGGTCCCTAAAGCACTCCCATGTCTCGAAAAAAAGTTCCCCATCCATCTGTGAGAAACTTGTGATGACTCTCGGAAGCTAATTAGTCTTCCCAATGGGAAGTACTTTTTAAGAAATTCATGCTGCATGGTGGCCCAATTGGCCACCGAGTTCAATTCTAAGGATGTCAGCCAATATTTGGCCTTATCCTCTAGAGAGAACGATAAAAGCCTAAGACGGAGGGCATCATCACTAAAATTAGGTATGTGGATGGTGGAACAAATTTCCAAGAATTCATCCAAATGCTGATATGGATTTTCAGTAGAGTTCCTATGAAAGTTTGGCAGCATCAAGATTATTGAAGTCTTGATCTCAAATTGTGCCACCTGAACATTCGGGAATCAGATGCAAGACGGCAATGTGTACGCATTAGGTACAAAGTAGTCCCTAAAAGACCAAAAGGGTTGCTCTCCTAACACAGGTAGGCAGGGAGGGTGGGGTTTCGAGATTTGTTTAGCGGGAACCGGTGGGTTATTTTCGGCCATGGCGCTCAGCTCATACGACTCAGCCTTCTCTAGATTAAAGATAGGTTTCCTAAGGGACCAACGAGATTTTTCAATCGTAGGATCTATGGGAAGTATCTGAGGTTCCAAAGAACGCAAACCAAACATACACACTTGTAAGCACAAAGATTCAGACTTCAAAAACAATGAACAAAAATAAAGAAAATAAAAATAACAAAGAAAGTGAAAATAAAAAGAGAGCAAATCAAAAGAACAAGGCAACAATACTCTAAAGCGGAAGTTGGCTTATAACTGTAGTCAAGTCCCTGGCAACGGCATCAAAACTTGGTAGGCTTGCTAAGGCTTGGGTCCTTAATTACCAAAGATAATATTTATAAAACCTAACTATCCCAAGTTCAGCAGAAAGTGGGTAAATCGGGTATCGATCCATGGAGACTTAAAGCACAGTTATCAAACAACTTCCAAATTAGTTTACTATAACCTTGTTATGAAAAATAAGTAAAAGGTGATATTTTTCAATGGGTGAAATCTAACCAACTACTGGAAAGCAATTAAACAAAAGCAAGTAAATCTATATTAACTTTACTCCAACAAAGTTGTTTTTACACATGAGTATATTTTAGGATGTTGTTCTGCTTACTCCAAGTTTAGTAAGTTTATTGTACTAAACTAATCGGAACCCAGCTAAACAATCCAAGGAGCCATTCGAGGGCATAGAGTAGCATGGGTGCACCAGTTGTCCTGAGCACGGTTGGGAATTGGAGTATACTTTATCACAAAGATCATGAGAACCTCTATGGGATACTGTAGCCTAATACGTGTACCTGACTGAAGCAATAGAGGTGCTAGTCTTCACTAAACATCATCACAATGTAAACCATAAATGAAAGTAGTAACGGAAAGTTGTTAATGAAAGCATGTAAAAAGATCATCCCTTTGAATTCATCACATCTGTAACTAACTTCAAGAAGTACAAAAGAAGATCGTGTAATGTACACAGGGAGCACATGAATGCCACCGGTTATTACAAGTCGTTTGACACTTCATACATGCACCGAAACAAGAATTGAAACTCTACTCTAACTAATCTACAATGGCTCTCAATGACATCTTAAGTTTGTCACTAACCTAAGAGAGACCAAGAGGAACCCGGAGCTTGTGTTCATAGCGAATACTTATAGGCTCTAGGGTTTACAAGGTTTCTTTTACAAGTTAGAAAAGTTTGCAGCAAATCTCGCACAGAAGATAGTCACTGTCGACCAAGTCGCCCCTTTATCATTCTTGTGTGCACCTTGGTCGAGACTCGTGGGAAGTCAGAGATTCGAATCTTCAATGTCTTTGACTTCGTCGTGCCTTAGGGTCTTGCTGGTCGAGCTGATGGTCGAAACTTACAGGATCTTAATCTTCAAGAAATCTTAGGAATTCGACATGGTCACCCTTGAAGGTCTCTTAGTCGAACACTTCGTCGAGACTCTCGGTATTTTTGCTCTTAGTTCTATCTTAGCATCTCGATGTGATCGCTCTGGAGAGTCACTTGGTCGAGCACTTGGTCGAACCTTGCAACATTATGATCTCAGTCTGAACCTTCGAGTCCGTAGTGGCAGACTAAGTCGCCCTTATGTGTTGCTAGTCGCACCACATGGTCGAGCATCATCTTCTTGTCCATTTATGATCTGAAGCTTCCGGAGCTTGGCTAAGCATCTGAATTCAAGCTTTGAGTCTTCCAAATCTTCTTTGGCTTCTCGTAATGCCTAACTCCATGGTTTTAACCTGTTTTTCCTTAAAAGACGAATAAACCTTGCATAGCTCTGAACAATGATAACTTTGGGTAAATACATAATAAAATGAGGATAAACAAATATAAATAAGGATCTAAAATCATGTATTTTAGGGACTCATCAGGTTTTCTCTGAAGGTTGTAAGCAGATTTTCAGGGACAGGTAAGGGGATTAGATTATGTCAGTTATTTTTTAAATATGAACCGAATGAACTGAAGTATATGGATACAGGAATATTATGTATGATTTTTGAATGAATCGGGCATATAAAAATGAGGGTTTTGGTATTATATACCTATTTGGGGAAAACTAAAGTGAGTTGGGTAATTATCTTTTTTTTCTTATAAATCATATAATTTGAGTTAAATTAAATCCTAGAAATGATTATACCTTTATTTTTAGCAAGATATATTTTTCTCGGGAAATTTATTATATTATGATATATCACTCAAATCATGTGGCATGAGAATGTTTATTATTGTTGCATAATTAAACCTGATGGTTTATATGGTATTGTACAATAAAAGATATGATTTTACACTGATCTCAGGAAACCTTAAGAATAATGTGGATTTATGATATGACATGTTTTATACAGATTCAAGAACATGACGGTTTATACGGATTTATGAAAATGAGATGATGTTACTATTTTTACTACGTAAATTATATAGATGGTTTATGGACCCTAAGGGACTAGCTCTTATGGAAGCTCGGTATCGCAGCTAGTGAAAGTGTTAGTGCAGCCACACTGTAGTGGAAGTGTAGGCGGTAGACAATCGATTCAAATACTATTTCAAAGCATGTCATGTTGACCTAGTAGTGATCGGGCGGCTAGATTGTTAGGTCCAGTCTTCGGACCGCATAACCCAATCATGGGGGTTATTCATCATGATGTTTTATGATGACCCAATAAGGATGGTTCTTTATTCATCCATGTAATTTATGAAAAATGAGCTATATTGAGTTGAAAGTATGTTATCAAGGAAAATGTATGTATTTTTTATAATGTAGGTGTGAGTACAGTTTTCAAATGCCATTTCACTTACAGTTAAATATATGAATGTATTTTATTCACACTAAAACTCATGTTAGCCGCACAATAATGATAATCTAATCCGTCTTACTGAGAAGTATCTCACCCCAATATCCAACTCATATTTCAGGTCCTACAGTTAATCGAGCCTGGCGAGCTACGAGGCTGGGATTAGATTTTTTTTGCTGTTATTGTAAGTGCATGCGAGACACTAGTTTATTATGTTTTGTTTACTTTGAGATGTAATATATAACATGGATATACATGTGTAACTGGGATGATTTAGAACTCTAGTAACATATTTGAGGTTAAATTGTCTTTCGCTGCATGTTTTAAATATAGTTGTGGTATCATAAATATATATATGTATGGAATAATAGCATTCCGACCCCCACCAATTTCGGGGCGCTACAGCCTCAACCCAGAAGTTCTTCGATAGCCATGTATTAAGCTTAAGACACCAAGCTCTTTCAATTAGAGTCTAGTTCATCGTTTCCGCCACACCATTTTGCCGAGGTGTCCGATGAACAGTAAAGTGTCTCTTAATGCCCTGCTGCTCATAAAACTCCATAAATCGAGAATCAGCGTACTCGGTCCCATTGTTCGACCTCAAGCATTTGATTCTCCTCCCCATCTGGTTTCCCACTTCAGCCTTCCAAATCCTGAACCTGGAAAACGTATCAAACTTGTGCCAGATGAAGTGTACCCAGACTTTCCGTGAGTAATCATCAACAAAACTCACATAATACACATGTCCACCCTTTGATGCAACTCTAACTGGGCCCTAAGCATCGGAATGCACATAATCAAGAATACCTTTCATCATGTGTACAACTGATTTAAATTTTTCCCTGTTTTGCTTTCCAAGAACACAAATCCTACAAAAGTCTAGATGACATGATTTTAAACCCTTCAAGAGTTTCCACTTGTGTAATTCTTTCATACCATGTTCCCTCATATGTCCAAGATGCATATGCCACAAGACGGTCTCATCAACATTCAGCATCTACGGCCGCAGCTCCACCTACAATAGTAGTTCCCTGCAATGTGTAGATATTCCCATCTAATTTTTGCCCTTTCATCACTGCCATATTTCCTTTCCATACCATAACTCCACTTTCGATCTTATAATTGAAACAATTACAATCCAAGATGTCAAATGATATCAAACTCTTTTTTAACTCCAATATATGTCTTACGTTACTCAAGGTTCTCATAGCACCATCAAGCATTTTTATCTTAACATTTCATATGCTAATGATCTTATAGGAAACATCATGACCTATAAGAACTGAACCTGAGTTCACTAACCTGTAAGTGTTGAACCACTCTTTGTTTGGAGTCATATGGAAAGAATATGCCGAGTCAAGTATCCAATAGTCTGTAAGGTTATCCGACCCTGATGAAACTGAAAGAACATCACCGTCGCATCAAATTGAACCTCCTTCTTGAACTACATTTTCTGATTTCAAAATCCCCTCATGATTTTCAGCATTTCCCTTTTTCCAATCCAGACACTCCAGTATCACATGCCCCTTTTTACTACATTTATAACACTGGATTTCTTTTTTCTTCTTGAATTGAGTGCGAGATTTCTAACTTGACCCACTTTTGAACTTTCCTTTGCCACACTCATTGTTACCTTTGACCACAAGTCCTTCTCTTTCATCACATATTTTCAGTCTTTGATGAAAATTTAGTAAGACACTTGTTACCTCTTCTAGATCAAGAGTTTATTTTCCCCACATAAGGGCCGTGACTAGATTTTCATAGGTATGAGTTGATGGCAAGGAGTTTAGAAACATCAAAGTCTTATCATCTTCATCAAACTTAACATTAACTCTCATCAAATCATTTATGATTTGATTAAAGACATTGATATGTTGATCTAAATTTGATCCTTCAACCATCTTAAGCCAATAAAGACGTTGTTTAAGAAAAAATTTATTATTGAGTGATTTGGACATGTACCAGCTTTCTAACTTTTTTCATATAGTCGCTGGAGAATCCTTTTCCATCACACAATAGAGCATTTTGTCGATCAAACACAAGTGTATTGTAGAAGCGACCTTTGCTTGCAATTCTCCCCATGTTACCTCATCCATTCCATTCAGTTAGACGCCAAGTAAAGCCTTTCTCATTCCTTATTGCAAAAGTATATCCTTAACTCTCCTCTACCATAAATCGAAATTTCTTGTTCCATCGAATTTGACAATGTCAAATCATGCGGAAGATGATCCCGATGTCATGACAACAATCACTCTGATACCAATTTGTTGTAAATAATAATCAGATAAAGGATGCATAGCAGAATAAGTAAAACAACAAGAAGCAAATAAAACACAACTAGTAAATGAAAAACAACAAGAATCAACACGAGAATTAACATGGTTCGGCAAAGCCTACATCCATGGAAGCAATTGACACAATAATTTCACTAAGAAATATCAAAGTACACAATACACTTCCCAATGATCTCTCTCTTTTGTCAATACACGCCTAGAAGAACATAAATAAGACTCTCTCAGAAGTTTTCCTCCAAATTCCCAACCACCCCAACGTTCCAATTCAAAATTCAAATATTTTCTCATAGTCCAGATGCACTCATTGACGAGAACAGGTTACTCGTCGACGAGCCAGAGAAGTAGACTCATCGACTAGTATGGCCGACTACTCGTCGATAACCCCATTTTTTCGCTTTCGGTATCTCAAAAACTCTGAACTTTTGGATCTCTCGATATCTACTCGTTGACGAGGACAGGGCACTCATCAACGAGTCTCTGCTGTGCAGCCCCCTTATATTTTTCTTCCTTCCTTTGTATATGAAACCTTAAGTATAAGTCACACCATAAACAATACAAAACATCCACCTAAATCATATGGTTCATTTGTTCCATGTGCCCCTTTTTTGGCAAGCTAATATGGTTCATTTGATACTTGCAAAAGCCGATGAGTAGTTGTCATTTTTGTGCTATTTTTTTTTTTTTTTCTACTTTTTCTTTTCTGTCATCCAATATTAACTATTGCCAAATACTTTTACGCGTACTCATGAACAAGAGTGTTTAAGTTCTGAACTATGATTTGCATGACTTTTGGCCAAAACTTAATATGTTTTTGTTTTGCAATTTATTCAAATCAACACAAATAAATTTAAATTTAAGAACCAAAATCCAAGCTCACAAACTCTCATAGAATGACCAAATTGCTTTTAGAAATGAAATAATTCAAAATATAAAGAAGCTGTCTAAACTGGGAGGCAGATCTACGCCAGGGAATTTAGACAGTTATTTTTCTTCCCCGAGAAACTAGAGCTGTAGTCTAGTCTCTGGGGATTTTTTGCAGATCACTTGGCTAATTTGGGTCATGAATCTGGTATTGGAGTGAAAATATAGGAATAATCTCTGAGATCTTCAAAATCTTGGATGGAAGTGGTCTTTTAGTTTTTCCGTCTTTTCTTTCCCTGTATCCAAAAAGAAAAAAGCTGAATTTATGCTATACTCAATGCTATAAATAAATTCAAACATTTTTTGCAGCACTATGCACATCTTTATTTTTGGTATGAAAATAAAAGGACGCATTTTATCGAACCTAGTCCCACTGTGTCTTCCAGTGAAAGTTGATGTCCGAGACATTTACGGTAGTCTTACCATTGGGGCCAACTGGATGGTAGGGCGAATCTTCAGCAAATTCAGTTGGCAGTGACCTCCAGTGCAGACTTGGTACCCAGTCAGCTTCTTTGAGGACCTTCAGTATCTCCTCCACAACTATCTTGCTTCCCTCAGACGACAAATGGATCCCATCCCTGGGGCAGCAATAGAGAAGCTGTTGTGTTAGCAGAGAAGTTTTACATTTTATCTAGAACAAAACAATTGTTTGAGCTCAATGACACTTGCATTATAGCAACTAAGTTAAAAATTGCAGTTAATTTGTAATCCAAAAGAAAATGGAAGCTAATTTCAACTCCACTTCTTTAATCCAAGCAAAACCCCCGCCCCCACCCCACCATCACAATGCACACACACACTTTTTTCCAGTTTTACTTGTGTTTTAACTTTTGAATAAATAATCATATTCTGGCCAGCAACTGATAATCCTCAAGCAGGCTCCAGATCAGATGAATCAAAAACTCTATGATCAATATGCCAATGAATCATGAAGATGGAAGCAAGCAAAATAGCTACAACATGAATATCCATGAGAAAATGCAAAGGTATGATACGCAATGGGAGGCATCCAATAGAAATTTCATTGGCATCCATATATTCCATAACAAATTATTAAGGGACAGCTTTGTGAACTTTGGGGTACCCAAATGATGTTGCATCAGTCATATCATTGTGTTTCAGTAATAAAATCTCTTCAAAACAAGAACTCCAGTTCAATCATAAATCAATTATTTGTAAATGCATATAATTTAATGATAATTGGCCTTTACCTCATCTCCAAAAAGTAAAAGATTATAGCAAATAATACCCAATATCCTTGATTTTTATTCTTAATTTTTTTATACATGTGTTTTGCCCTCACCGAAAGCAGTGATTTACAAAAGCAAACTTACGTAAAGCAAGAAGTTAGCCAACCATCCCTTTTCTGAAATTCAGTGCAAAGATCAACAGCCTTCACGCCCATCTCCTGGCATAGAACTATACAAGCTTCTGAATATCTCTGGCAGGCCTCATTTGTGCGGCCCATATCATTGAATTGACCCCTGGGGCAAGGAAAATGGTTCTATTTTAGATTTAAAAAGCAATAGGATCCAAAACACAACAACAACAAAACAATAAGGTCAGTGCACCAGAATTTGCGGATCTGTGCCTCATTGACAGGAGGAGTACTAAGAAAGATAATGCGGGTCTTCTCTGACAGGCTCTAATAAACAAATAGTCAATAGTTTGAAATCCATCAAGCATATTTTGCTCAATAGAGCAAGACAAAGCAGATACAATTTTTTTTTTTTTTTTTTAAATCAGTATACAGGAATATTCTCCAGCACTAAGACAACATGCACAACATAAAAATTACCTTCAAATGCAGAGCAATTTTCCTCATATTTTCAATGTATTCCGGAAGGGGCACATGAGGGCCTAGGCCACTTGGATGCGGCTTCATTGAATCATTGCCACCAAAATACACTATCACTAATGAAGGCTGTACTGCGGCATCCTGAGTTGAAGGTCAGAAAAACACGATTCCAACCTCAGACTTGAACAGACATAGGAATGAGTAATCCAGCTAAAAATCGCATAAAAAAGTGAAAAATATGACTTTTCCTGATGATATAAATAAACTCTCAGAAAATAAATTATCAATAAAACATAAACATTTCAAGAACGTCTGAAATAGTTCCAATGTCTTCTACCAATAATGAACAAACTTGCAGCCACTTAATTAAGGAAGCAGTGCCCAAGAAACCCACTCACAAATAAATTATTTGGAGATGCATCTCCTACATAATATACAGTGATCTGAAAAGGCAGGAACATTTCTTCAATGGCAGTATGATGTTAGCAACCAAATTACAATACCTTCGGAAAAACTTGGTCTAGAACTTCGAGTGCACGCCTTGAATTCCATCCAGCATATCCTCGCAACAATATATCTGCCTATATATGCCCAAATGCAAGCCAAAAATAAGTTTAACTAGAAAAAATAGAGCTCTTAGAACAAAGTCATGGGACCTAGAAACAAGGTTGGTGCTTGTATGGTAAACATATAAGTTGAAGAAACTAAGAGGATGACTAACAAATGAAAATATAAAAATTAGAAACAGGAAGATTTAAAACACTAGCCTTCGGCCTGGCCCATAACAACCATTTCTTAATAAACTATGATTTCTAATGTATAAATTCTTGAAAAGGGAGGTAATTGACATTCAAGAAACCTAAGGAAATGTCAATGATAATATCAGGCTCCTCTGCTTTTGATGCTCACTTGAAAAGAAAAAAAAAAAAAAAAAAAGAAGGTTAAGTAAAACCTTTTAAGAACACGATTGATGAAAAAGCAGGGAAGAAATACAACAACAACAACAAAACCAAGTCTAAGTCCCACTAGGTAACAACAACAACAAAACCAAGCCTTAGTCCCACTAGGTGGGGTCAGCTATATGAAAAAGCAGGGAAGAAATAAGCCTGGAAAAACAAAAAACCTTGAAGAAGAAAAATGTCGCTTCCTTTGCTAGAAAGGATGACAAAATAGCTTACAAAAGAATATAGATGAAGAAAACCAGAAATGCAGTACACCATAGTTGTCAAATCGAGATTTGAGTCGTGAATCGAAATTCCAATTTTGGGAATCAAGAATCAAATCGAATCGTAAGATTCAGTTCAAATTTTCAAAATCAATTCTAAATGATAAGTGTACATTGATGTACAAACAAGTAAAATAGATACATTTAAATTTCTCCAATATAAAAATCATATTTCATGTGTATGCTTTTCCTAAGCAAATGAAAAGTAAGGGCATGAGTCCAGAAATATTAATAAAAAAACGAACTTGCTGTTTGAGGGAAAGAAATCAAGGAAAAAATAGTAAAAAACTGAACTTTTGATGTTTATCAACAATTAAAAAAATATTTTATGCACATGGTTTCTCGATTTAAAATAAAAAACAATTAAATTAAAAAATGATAATAATTGAACAACCTAATTAAAGAACCCTGTTTTGTATTTTAACAACAAAACAAGACATGAGTATTGCCTTAGCAGAGTGTTCTGCCCTGTCTTCTCAATAGCACAAAACTATACTCCTCCAAGAGTGAAGAATGGTTTTGTGAAGACAATATAAGACCTAAAGTTCTACTTTCTCCTTTTTTTAGCACAAAAAGGCACAGATAAGGAACAGAAGGTAATTGTTTAAAAATAAAAGAAAAAAGAAAAAGAAATGAAGTTTTGTATTAGTTGTATCTATCAGGGTATGCTAGGCCTAGAATCTTGTGAATCGATAGATTCAGATCAATTCATCAGATTCGCAAGGTGAATCGATAGATTCAGAAATGATTTAGTTGTTTTTAGATTCAGTAGTAAAATTTGAATTGATTTGGTCTAGAATTGATACAGATTGTATAAATTGAACCGTGAATGGTAAGATTCTAACAACTATGCAGTACACCAACAAAGCTGTATATGTATTAAAAGGAAAGATCTCAGAAATTAAAATGGAAGAGGAAATCATTGGTCTTATTTCTGAATTTTTTACTGATTCCCAAAAATACGAGCCCTATAGATATTTATGGCTTAGTGATTTTCACCTTTATGAATTATTATTTTATCTATTTATCCAAAGATAATAGATACTTATAATGAGTACATAATAATATTACAAAAACATTATTCTTATATTATAAGAACAATTAATCGACCTTTGGGTGATTCTTGATGTCTTATAATAATTTTATATCATTCTAGCATCAAACATATGAGTACTTTACTTAATGATTTAGTCATTTTGGTGATTAAAATCAAAATACTTTACGCTACTCACAATATTTTTGGATGAAATGAAAAGCTGATGTGCTAGCTGCATCAAATAGGATTAAATGGTTGGCAGAAAAGTTGCTTTCTACAGCATTGTTCTTGGCAAATATATAAAATGAACTTTGTAAGTGCAGGGAGTAAATTTAAACTTCACAAACACTATCATTGCCCCATGATACCCGAAAAGTAAACCAACAAGGAGTTATGCAACTTATGTTAGTCCAATGAAGATCTAGTGGTCCAACCAATGAATAAAGGTTGCATTTGTGAAATTTTGATAGAATTGTTCAAGACATTGAGCAGGGATTGCCAAAATAAATTAATTTGTGGCAGCAGAAAATGTCATGCTTGCAAACACTGCAGAACTAACTATATGTCCAAGTGCGGTGTACATTTACTTAGGAGAGACCTTCCAAATTCCAACCACTGGTATGAGACATACGAGTTATTAGGTTTCAATTCCCTTGTATATTTCTCACAGCATGCTCATGAAGCACATTGAAATGCATCAACTCAAGGAACAATACAGCAGTCATTCAGCAAATGAAGAAACCCATTATCAACTAGGTGACCACTCTCCAAAGCATACAAACCATAATAATATTATTACACTGATGTAATGGAATGCTGTGGGAATAAAATAGATATAATATGAGGATTAAAAAAAGGTACAGATTATAACAATGTGAATGTAAACATTATTTCAACTAACATCGAATCATATGCAAGTAGGCGTTCTTTGTCTGTTACAAGTAACAAACCAAATGTTTGAATGGCACAAACATTTGCGTGTCCATTTTCCTTGGAACTCAAGTTTTTTTTATTATAAACCACTAGTTTTGTTCAATGTTTAATCCATCCTCACCCTATTTCATTTTACAAAACAAATATAATATTATGGTACAACAATTGATTGGTTCATGAGCCCACTGAACAGAATGATGAGTATCATAAATGGAAATCCACCTAGGCTGAAAAAATAAAATTTCCTTTATGGCTTTTTATTGTCACTATAGTAGTCACTCTATGTAGCGTCTCTCTAGGATCATTTGATTATTTTCTTAGAACATGTTAAAGCTTTATATACATTGTTAGCCCACAAAGCTAATAGCTTAAGCATTTAGGTGAAGTGGTAATCTAACATGGTGTTAGCGGTGTTTACCAGGAGGTCTTAGGTTCTAGCCTCATTGCCCCCGTTTATTGTGTGGTCGGAGACTATCAAGATAACAATATCAATCACAAAGTGTAGTATCAAAGATCTTAAGCACAGAAGCAAATATCTCAAAAATGTTTTTCTCAAAAATCAACCACAAGAGATATTTGGATTTAGTTTGTCATAAATGTTTTTCACAAACAAACACAATACAAGCTCTTGAGTTTTGCAACAATAATGCAAGACTCACAAGCCCTGGAGAGTTTTGATCCTGTAATAATTCTTATTTTTTTAATAATAAGCCCACTTTCAAGTTTCCACTAAACTTATTTCAAAAATAAAAATATGATTACCATTTCGATTATCCAGTAAATTTTGTCCTTTTCATTTTTTATATTAGAAAATAAACGGGTACCCAAACCATTTGACCTAATGAAATGCACGAACTCCCTATAAAGGGCAATCATATCCTACAAAATCATTATTAAAAGCTGCCATGATGGAACAATTCCCCCATTAATTTAGCTTATTAGGTGGTTTTTGTCCTTCCTTTCTTTTTCCTTTTATAGTTTTAACATTGTCCGCACTGCACTCATGTTTGTTTCCTATAGGAATATTAATTAAATCTTTTGTAATCAATTAGTCTTAATTATTATATTGTTATCAAAATATAGACTAAAGCTGGTGCGCAAGGAAGTCATAACAATAAAGATAAATGAGGAACCCACAACAAGAAAAAGCCAAAACGCTATCAAATCACATTGAAATGACACGCCTAGCAGTTGGAACCTTCCCAAAAACAAAACCAAAAAATCAAAACAAGCACAATAAATAATATCAAAACAATTGATAGACTCCAAACTTGAAAACCCATTTTATGGATTACACTCATACCTTCAAAAGAACTGTCTATTTGCAAATTCAAAACAAGAAACCCATTTATAGATTACACTCATACCTTCAAAAGAACTGTCCATTTGCAAATTCAGTAACTTAGGAGAGTATACAGATCATTAAGGACAAAGGTTAATCAAATAGATGCCCATCAGAATCCTGAAAAAGGAAGAAAGGGGGGAAGGAGGAGGATGAAGAGAATGGTACCTTGCGAGCGTAGATGTCAGCTAGTGTGGCTCCCCAACCTTCGTTGCTGTAGCTGAACTGTACTATTGATGAACCAAATAGCACGAACTGAGGACGCCCCGGCCCAACCATCTCTCTCTCTCTCTCTCCTCTGCGCGTCTCTTTAGTTTTCGACCTTTCGCCGGGGGGGGGGGGGGGGGGGGTTGGTTTTGTTGTGGGGAATGGTGGAGTATATATAGGCAGAACATATACAATATAATAATATAAATAATGGAGACTGTTGCATGCAATATTTGCCCGTCGAATGCTCCTCCCCCCTACTTTTCTTACCAGCCGCCCTTGACTTTTTACCTCTATCCTTCGACACTTTGTCAACACTTTTGATTTTTTTTTTTTTTAAATTAATCTACAGTACAAAAAGCAACACCAAAAATGCAAGCGGAAATGTGAGCTCATCATACCAAATTAGGTGGGTATAAGAGTGGGAAGGGGTGGCAAAAAGGTTCGCTCGTGGCGGATCAAATTTGGGTAAAGGTTAAATGGATTGGAATTTGACTTGATCCGATTATTGAGTGATTAATATATAAATTCAAATCTGTCTGAATAGTAGGTATCCATTAAGAACTCATTTCAAAATATAATGTATTTATTTTAAATTTTTTAAAATATATCATATAAAGTGATATATTTTTTTTGAAAAAAAAAAAAATAAGGCTCTTTTATTTTATTTATTAATATTTTAGAAAAATATAAAATATAGAAACTAGTACATATCTTTGTACGTGTTTATACAAAGTTGTGAGTTAAATGAGATTTTTAATAATGAAGAATAACTTTTAGAATTGGAACTACGATGCTTAAGTCATACTATTCCAATTTTAACATTTGATTTTTTTGGCAAAATCATAAGAGTCAAAGTGATTATACTTTTACAGTTTGAAGAAGATATCTTATTTACATAAAATTAAACTTTCAAAATCAAAACATTTATCTTTATATATTGGTGGATCAATTGTGTGGTAGAGTAAGATTTTAGTTCAACTCCATCATAGAGTACTTTGTTAAGAATTTAACTTGTGAGTTTGTTTCACATTACGAAAATTGAGTGAATGATAAGTGCTTATATACATGCTTGGATCTAAAACTCAATAGGTTTAAACTTTTGAATCAAGTTGGTATTCACCCATGTGTATCGAACCTACCCATAGACTCTTCCAGTGCTAACAAGTGGTATCAAAGCTGACGGTTCGTAATTTTGGGTGAGCGACATTGTAAAAGTCGAGACGTGAAACTAATTATCCTGATGTGCTAACAGTTGGAGGACCAAGTGTGTAACCGAAGTCAATAAATGATCATTTAGGTTGGAGATGGTCTGAATAGGGTCAAGATGTGGGAGGTAGGATTGATTCGGAGGCATGTGGAATGTAATTCAAGGCACGTAAGGCGCCAGTGGTAAGGCCCACTTGAGCAACTGTTGGGGAATTGGGTTTGAGATAGTTTCCGTTCAAGGGGGAGCAGTTGGAACTCACAAGTGAGGAGGAGATTGTTAAGAATTTCACTTTTGAGTTTGTCCTACATAGGAAAACTTGAGTGGATAATGGGTGCTTACATACATGGTTTGACCTAGGACTTAATAGGTTTAAGCTTTTGGGTCAAGTTGGTGTTCACTCATGTGTATCAAGCCTACCCATGAGCTCCTCTGGTGTTAACACACTTTATTCCTCCCCTTCATGTATAATGAATTACTAAACACCAAGAAAGTTTGCAAGCTTCCTTTGGAGGAGTTTCCTAGCATTTCCGGCCTTTTGGAGGTGATGTCCACTAAGAATGTCTTAGAATATGTAAAGGGTGCTGCAACCTTTTTGATAATTGCCTTTGTGGCAGGACACTAAGAGAAAAGAGGTGCTCACAAATCTTTGGTGAAGTCCACATAGTTTGTAACTATTGTTGGCTACTTTCTCCCATGATGCTAATTTTTCAAAGGTTACTAGCCCGTTTAATGGTTTGCCAGGTTGAAAGCTTGTTTTAGGATATTGTGCTTCATCCAAATGATTTTTTCCTAAGAGATGGTGTAGGAATGTGTTGTCAAATGGAGTCCCATGTTGTTCAGTTAGATAATTTCCCAAAGGGGTGGGTTAGTGCCCAAATAATTGAATATTCACTTAAAGTGTTTGACTCACTATTTGTGTTTCTCTACATTTTGTAGGCATTGGGTAAAGGTCTCCCTAGCCATATCTATTTGCCTTTACAAATCATGTCTTTCACTTTTGCATTCTTGGTGAGGCCAAATTTAGAAAGAAAATGATGCCTAAAATGATCAATCAAGGGCTATTTTGGAGTCAATTGTCAAAATAGACAAACTTAGAAGTTCCTTTTCTAACAGGATTGCAAACGAGTTGAGTCGAGCTGTGGGTCGCTCGAGCTTGGCTTGTTTTTTATAAGCAAGCTCAAGAGCCAAGCTCAAGTTCGACTTGACTTTAAAGTTTTCTATTTGATCTTGACTCATTTAGCATATATATAACTCAATCTCGACTTGAGCTCAACTTAACTAAAACTCATTTAATATATAAACGAGTCAAGCTCAAGCTCAAACTCGGCTCGATCGAAACTCATTTACAAACTAATAAACGGACCAAACCACTAATTGATTAAATTAATTGATAATTAATGTATACAATTTGAGAAAATATATTTTAAAGTAAAAAATTAAAATCAAATACTTAATATGATTAATATTGAGTTTGTTCACGAGTCTAATATCGAGTTGGTTCATGAGCCTTGTTGGCCTAACAAGGCTTACAAATCTTATTTTGATGATAACAAATCAAGGGAACTTAACATATTTTGGTTAAGTGATGATGTTTCAGAAATCAAGCATATGAGTTCAAAATCAAGTACTCACAAGCTTTGTTGAAAGTTTATACTCCAAAGACAAGTGGTCAAATGAAAGTTTAAAGTATATTTAAAGCGTGGGCTCAAAGATAGAAAAATTTGATGAAACTTAAAGTATATTGAAGCTTAAAGATAAGATGGACTCAAAGAAAGACAAGCATGAAGACTTGGTGCTTAGAACATTTAAGTCTTAAAGAGTCTTCTGTAAGTACTTCATTTAATGTTGATTGATGTATTGAAGCTCTTAGGTTCCATTATTAACTTAGAGACCAAATTTTGAAAATCTCAGAAAATATTTTCAAAAGTCTCAAAGTAATATAACAAGTATAAAAGTTGACAAAAGTTTTTAGAAACAAAATTGAAAAAACATATATTGTTGCACGTTCAGGCGACTGACCTAGTTTGGTCAGGCGACTGTACTTTTTATGTCGAAATAAATTGGAAACACATAATAGGCTCAGTCGATTGACCCCATGAGTTCAGGCGACTAACCCTATTCTGACTTTGAAATTTCATTGGTTTTTAAAAAAACAGGCGACTAACCCCAATAGTCCAGTCGACTGTACTACGCAATGATCAAATTTAAACAGCAAAGAAAAGTTTTCAAATTTGATTGCTTGGACCCTAAATTTTATGAAAACTTGGGAAATACTCAAAGCAACTAGGGGAACACAAAGTAGAAGCTTTTTTCATCTATAAATACATGGGAAACCTTAAGATTTTACACACCAACAAATTGCAAATAGCATTTAAGCTATATTATTCACACTCTTCAAAATTTCTTATTGCAAACACTCTGCTAAAATTCTTGCTAATCAAATCACACGGTTCTTTGCTCACTTACTCACAAATTCAAATCCAAAAAAGAACCCGGTGATAAATTTTTGAGCTTCAATTCTTTCTATATTGATATTTAATTGGAGTATCTTTGTTGTGCATTCATTTGTATTAATCGGCTCTTTTGAGAGTGTCATTGTACACAAATTGTATCTTGTTGATTTTGACGGTTCACGTTGTTGAATCGTTGGACTAGCGAGAGGGAATTCTTGCTAGGGAAATTTGTTGACGGTTCAGGGGATTGGATCCTTGTACTAACGAGAGGAGATTCTTGTTAGAGAGGTCGTAACTTTGGCCTAATAAAAAAAGTTAGAAAGGAAAATCCTCACAGCGGTTTGCTTGGGGCAAGGACATAGGTCTTGGACCGAACATTGTAAAAATATGGTGTCACTCTCCCTACCCTACTCTCTTTAATTATTTGCATTTATAAATTGCGTGGATGATTAGTTAATTGTGGAAATTAATTTGACTTTGGTAATTGCGGAAACCTTGATTAAAGAAAGTACGTTGATTGCAAAAATCTTGATTAAATGAAGTACGTTGATAAACATCAAAGTTCATTAATAGATTTAAACTCAAGTAACTTTTTTGATATCAAAATCTGAATTTTGAAAGCTTGTTGAAAATTTTATTTTATTGTGAAATCTATCTTATCTTATTGATTGGATTGAGTGTTGGTCATTGCAAACCAATTATACTTGTGTGTGATAACTAAAAAGAAACATAGTTGGGATTCAAAATTAACTAAAGGAACTTATGAAAGAATTTGCAAAAAAAAATTTAAATCTCAATTCACCCCCTATTGGGAATATACCTTACTTTTTAAGTCTCATATCAAGTTAATTCACAAGTTACTAATGAACTTGTAAATGAGTTGATATACAAGTTGAATCGCGAGTTGTAACGAGCTAGCTCATAAGCCTTTAAACAAGTTAGCGTAATAGGCTAAGTATGAACTAGCTCGAGCTCAACTCCTTCAGTTGACGAATTCAAAATTTGAGATTGAGTTTGACCCATTTAGCTTTTTAAATGAATTTGAGCGAGTCACTATTAAGTTGAGCACCGAGTAGCTCAAAGTGGTTCAACTCATTCGCAACCCTATTTGCTAATGATGTATTTTATGTTATGGTAGACCGGAGGCATGGATGCCTAGCTCTTAGGATTTTTTTTCTCCCAAATCTTGGAACTTGCAGTAGGGGTTTAACCATAAGTTTCTCTTTGAGCTTGTATGTGTGGGCCCAAATGATTAAAATTGTCAATTTTCATTTGTTGTGCAAATTGGAGATCATATTTCGTGATTTTTTAATTGTTTTGATAAACTATTATCATAATATTTTAATACCTAAAATTTCATTTTTATGAATTGAATCATTCTATGCACAGTTTTAATAAAAAATTGAAGTAAACTAATAGTACTTATACAGAATATAATTTTAAAATATCCATAATAATTTTGAAAAAAAAAGTTATTCAAATTCTATTTAACTTGATTTTCAATTGTCAATACACAATAAGATTATTCTTGAGCACTAAAAATTGAATTTAAAAGTATAATAATTAAGTAAAATAGTTATAACTAATTTATTTTTATTATAAAATTTCTTACTTTTATTCCTTCTTTTGCATTTTCATTATTTTAATCATATTTTTTTAACTGCTACTTGAGTTTATGACAAAAAATAAACAAATGTTCAATTAGGTTTTAATCGATTTTAGTTTTGAAAATATTAATTAAATTGGTTACTAACTTTAAATTTTTAATTTCTATTGTTAATTTATAGAAAATACTCCTAATTTTGGACCTAACATTGAACTTCATTTTATACTCCTAGTATAAATCATTTTGTAAATCAAAATTTCTTTATCTATACTATATATAAAAACAACGATAGATTAAATCATTTTTGTGGAAAAGTATCCTTATTCTTTGAAAGTAAGACAAAACATTTATTAATGTAATAAGCTCAATTAAATTTAAATAAAATTATAATATAAATCAGAAAAATAATAAACCTAACTTCTAAAAAAATAAATATTAGAAATAAATCATAGATTCAAAACTATTTTTGTATTACAAAATCAAATCAATTTGTAATTATGAACAAATGACTAATTGAATTAATGTTTAGCCTAGCCTCAAAAGGGTTCAAATGTTTGTTGAAAATTAAACTTGACTGGAGATGGCCGACAACCCACCTTTGTTGAACTTGATTGGAGATGGCCGACAACCCACCTTTGTTGAACTTGGGCTGGAGTCGGCAGCAACCTCACCAAAATCTCACCAACTTCAGCTACCATTGTTGATTATATTATTCTAACCTTACTATTAATAAATGTGTGTGTGTAATATAATATGTGGTGTAGAGAGAGTGAATAACTAGTGAGAAGAGAGAAATTGTATATTAAAGAATTCTTCTGTATTTTGTTTCAGATTATTTATTGAAATCAATTAAGTGCAAATTTTGTACAATTCTCACTAAGTTTCAACCACAACCAGTGATAAAGTGTGTTCCCTCCACCCATCAGTGGCATCAGAGCTTTAGGTTTGCCGGAATTCACCAAATAGAGGCAAACATAGAGAAAATTCAATTTTTTTGCTAGATTTGAAGTTACTATAAATTCAAAATTGAGCATACTATTGTAAAATTCGAGTCAAGATGAGTTCAGCGGTGAAAACCGTGCTTCAAAAAGGAGTTTAGGAGCCCCCACACGCACTCTCACGCGCCAATAGATAAAACAGCGTCCTCCACACGCGCCGCACGCGCTGGCAAGGATACTGACTGCTGACGCCACGCCCATACGCGCCCGCACGCATCTTCTTCACCCAGCTAGTGAGATCCGACCCGGATACACGAAAACTCGATCCACAACCCAGCCCAACAACTCGGCTCTAGACCCGCGTGGACAACCTGACCCGACTGACGAACCCGCATCCACTCGCCAACACGTGGCACGCCCGGAAGCCACCACATGGCCATAATGGTAATTACTAATGCCGTTAACATCTGTTAAGTTAAATCGGTTCAGAATTGTTTTGGCCAATTTAGTGATTTTTAAACCGGTTCTTTGCAACCCAAAATCGGTTCCTAAAGTTTTTCGACCTTCTGAACACATTGGTGGCATCATATTTGCCAAAATAAATCTCTATCGCTCTTTGTTTTTTTGATATATTAAACTTGATGGTGAACGATGCTACCCAAGCGGTCATTCCAAAGTTGACATGGTAGAATTACAAATATTGGCTCGAGCTTGAACTTTATCTAAGATTGAATCAATTTAGTTGAGCTGAGTCAAGTTCGAGTTTAGATAATATAAACTCTATTTAGTTTTGAGTCTAATTTTTACCTATTGAGTTAAGTTCGAGTTTTGCACCTTAAACTTGACTTGAATCAATCACATCCCTAGGGCTGAGTGGCTAAATGCAAAACTAGTGAAGATGAATGAATAATGTGATCTCTTGGGTTTCTTTCTAATTTTGAATATATAATTTCTAAGTTCTTTTTAATCATGGGGGCGTCTGAATTCTGATTTTGGTTTTGGTTTGAATGGTCGGTAATGGGACTAAACCTTGGTGAATTAGGTTGATGTTGCCTAGGTGCCTAGGATAATAGCAAATGGGCATATCACATGAATTTTGGCTTGGGCTTTATTTTTTAATGGGTCGACAAATATAAGTATGATAAACTAGACCCAACCAGTTTAGTAGCAGACAAAATTTTTTAAACCATATCCGATTCATTTAACATATGGGCCAGTAATGGATCGATTTAGACAGAATTCAATTCAGTTTAACAAATTTTTATATTTTTAGCTACGTCTAAACATGCTAAGGTAGTTGTGTAAGAGGACCCAACATTTTCTTTAAATTTTAGATTCACTTATTTTGTTAATGAGTAATGTTAAACACAATGGACTCGTGACCATCACAAGCTCATGTAACAAGATAAGGTTTGATTAGCCCCCACGGCATGGCACGGTGGAAAGGCATCAGTAAGTAAGAAGGAGCATCAGGGGTTCAATTCCAGGTAAATACACTCATGGAGCCAGCGGTACCGGTGGATGGTGAAAGTTTACTCTATGAGCCAGTGGGGACCATGGATGGTGAGAATTTGCTCTGTGAGCCAGCGGGGATCGTGGATGGTAATGGAGATGTGTCCTAGGAGTCGGGTTGGCCGAATGTCCAACTGATGCACAGAAGTCGTGTCCGTATCCAGACTTTACCCTGATTAGCGAGACCTAAGGGCGGAGGACGTTGATCCGTAGGTTTAGTGCCGCACCAGGGGGTCCGAAGAGCTCGTTAGTGGCTGGAGTTCCTATGTAAATAATAAAAAAAAAAAGATTACGTTTGGTCAAGCAGGGAGTACCCACTCTACTTCATCCATGCTAATCTTATCAATTGAGCATGTGATGTCATGGATTCATAATAGTCACAATCTTTTCCTTTACTAATGTTGTGCATGTGTGATGCAAGTGGTATCATGAACTTTTTTTTAAAAAGGGAAAAATTGGTTAAAACATATATAAAATAAATGCTCCATTAACAATGCATTTTTATACACCACATTATTTAAGCATTTTGTTTTTCTACCTTAACTAAAGTATAATAATTTGTATAGAGTTGCGATGTAGCGATATGCAAATGCTCGTATGTAAAAGGAGAGCATTTACATTTCTTGCAAAGACAAACATGATATGATATCGTATTGACTAATAATGTAATAGCCCCTTATAAACTTTCTTGCATTCACATTAATTGCAAAGAAATCAATTTTAATCTTAATTGGACTCTCTCTTAAAAAATAAAAAATAAGAAGGCAAGGAGAAAAAAAATGTACTCATTTCTTGCAAAGACAAACATGATATGATATCGTAATGACTAATAATGTAATAACCCTTTATAAACTTTCTTGCATTCACATTAATTGCAAAGAAATCATTCCTAATCTTAATTGGACTCTCTCTTTTAAAAAAAAAAAAAAGGCAAGGTGGAAAAAAATGTATTCATTTCTTGCAAAGACAAATATGATATCATATCGCGCATATTGACTAATAATGTAATAACCCCTTATAAACTTTTTTGCATTCATATTAATTGCAAAGAAATCATTCCTAATCTTAATTGGACTCTCTCTTAAAAAATAAAAAAGAGACAAGGAGAAAAAAAATGTACTCATCCAACAAAACCATAACGATTGTATAATCCAACAATTGAAACATAATCAATGCCATACCAAGTAGGATCAGTATCATCATTAATTTGTTCCTTTTTTCACCAAGAAACATAATTTGTAGCTATCAATTATGTTGGAGAAGGCAAGAAAGCATAAGATGAATACAAAACAAGTGCATTATCATCCAATCTAATGACAATGCTTGGTCCAAATTTCAAAGATAGATTTGACGCTTGTATATTATATTTATATACACTTTTGCCTCATGTGATCATTATTTTTCATCGTCATCCTAAAAGAGGGGTGTAGGGGTTAAGGGAGTAAAAATAGGTAGGAAAAATTGTATTCGTAAGGGTGGCATAAGAAAATTTATTCATTAACATCAGTGTCAGTTTTGAGAAGATAAATATAAAGTTTAAAAACAAAGTAGTGAATATGGAATTCATGTTACAAAAAAATATTAAAAAACTTTTCATGTTGTAGCTCAATACAAACAATATTTCATTTGAAAACACAAAGAAAAAAAAAATACCGTGGATGAAAATTGGAGACAAGATAACAATGTCATTCACAGAAATGAGATTGAGGACATTCGAGAATATCATGCACTTGAAACATATAAGATACTTCCAAATTCCAATCAAACAACACATAAACTTAGCAATTCAAGTGTATCTTCTAGTCATTGTCCCCAAGATGCAATGAGAGGCCAAGTTTATTCCAATTTTCTAGGCAAGTTATAAAAATCAACAATAGCAATGACAACACATTATATGTTGAAATGATAAAAATGTGATAAATTTGAAGTGTTTACTAACAACCAAGCTAAGATGCTCAATATAGTTTAAAAGTACATGTTGACCATTTTAGTAAAAAATTAAGGAAAATGAAATGAGTTGGGAATTGAAAAAAGAAGAGTAAAGTGACACAATGTGTTCAACATGGCCTCATGGAAGAGGTTCTAGCATGAACATGTTTTGTAGATAATGATATTGACAATTAAATTTCAATTATTAAGAAGGTAATACAATTATAAACCAAATGTGAACGATGCTCTGGCATGACCCAAGATTATCTTCACACTTGTTAGATTTTAGCCAACCTATACCAATCATTTGTGTTGAATAAGGTGTAATCCCAAGAGAGCGGGGGGGGGGGGGGGGGTGAATTGGGTATTTAAAAATTCTAAGGCACTAAGTTACCTCTTAAACTCTTCTTATAAATTTGCCAACAATTTCTTATTACTCAATTATGTATGTGTACGGCTATTCAATCTATGCATCAATGTGCACAATTTAAATGCAATACTGAAAATAAGGAGTGAAGGGAAGAGAGAAGACAAAAGCAGTTTTATGAGGTTCAGCCGTCTTGGCCTACGTCCTCGCCTTGAGTAACCACTCAAGGATTCACTGAAACCCTGCTCCTTAAAGTGGGACAGAGCTTCACTTACAATCCGCTGCTTACAAGAGGTATAGCTTCCTCCTACTCCGCTGCTTACAAGAGATACAACTCTCTCCTCACACACCGGTTCACACACCGAATCGTGTATACAATAAAATCTTGAAAACAACACTCAAAACAATGCTTCTAGCAAAAGCTTGTGAGTACAGTTCAATTTCCTAGCACATTAACATATGATATAACTTGAAGCTCAAGAATGCATGAAAAACGAAACAATCGTTTGATGTATGATATGCTTCAACACAAATTCTTATTTAATCAAAAACTCCCAAGTAAAGTGATATTTGAAATGCCTTGGAGTCAACTAGGGTTTTTGATTCACTTTGTAAAGATACACAAGTATGTTTGAAGTGAGCTATTTAACAAAACTTTGACTTGAATACAACTCAAAAAAAAATCAAAAAGTTTTCCTTCAAGTTCCAATATTTTAATCAAAGTAGGTTTTTCAATAAGAAGCCCTATGAACAATATATATATATCTCAGTGTGTGTGTGTGTGTGTGTGTGTGTGTGTGTGTTTATATACTTCTTGAATCACAAATCAATCAACCAAGCTAACAAGTTTTTCTCAAGACATGATCTTTTCAAAATCAGTTTTTATATGTGAATACACACTCAAGATCAAAACCTCTTTCTAATGATAAACACGTAAAGAGATTAGAGGTTCTTGAAAAGTAATAACTTGAAAGATCAAACCTTAATACTGGATTGAAGTTTAGTTGAATGAATGGATGCCCTTTGATTTCAGAAGAGATTTGCCCAAAGAAGATGGAGGAAGATTGAAGTGCAGACAATCAGCTCTAGGGTTTCCTCAAATCTTGCAATGAGATGTGTTCTTTTCTTGTTGTGTGTCTTAGCCTCGTTTTAGGGTTTAGATATTTAGTATATATAGTATAACCCTTAGGATTGATCTCAGTTGTTGGATCAATAATATAGCTCGCGAGTTCTTTTAATAAAAAATAAGTTTTTAACTTTCCCGCGACTTCAGGCGCTTGAGGGTAAAGGTCCAGGCAACCGAAGTTCCTTAAGCCTTAAAAAATCACGATGGAACACAGGGTTAGGTGACCGAAGTGGTGACTTCAGGCACCTGAGGTTCTAGGGTCAGGCCACCGAAGAGCCTCTGCCAGGTTCTGTCTTTTCCATTTAATTCTTCAGGCTACTGAACTTAATCTTTAGGCAACCAAAGAAAATCTTCAGGCGCTTGAGGTTAACTTCAGGCTACCGAAGTACCCTTTTTCACACATATTAATTTTCAATTTAAAATTCTTCTTTGATTCTCTTCTTGGGTCTTTTATAAAACATATTTTTCATGATTTTGAAAACATTTCTAAGTCAATGAGAGTTTCCTAATGATGTACATGAAATGCATGAATCTTAAAATCATTCTAAGTTATATTTGAGCCTCAAATTAAATCATATGGAAATGTAAGTACATGAATTCTAAATACCCATTCCTAAGATATTCTTGAACTTTGCTGCTTGCATCTTAATTCTAATACTCTTTGAGTTCCATGGTGCTTTATAAGATTTGTAAGCTTTACTTGAAGGCTTCCATGACCCGTTATCTTTTCGTGCATGCTTAATATAAGTTCTGTTCACAAACTCAATGCACAGATCAAATAGCAAGTGATTTGTCATTATCAAAACAAGATTGGACTCATAGAGTCAACAATCTCCCCCTTTTTTATGATGACAAATGCACGAACAAAAATAAATAATGAGTTATGCCTAAGAAGGCTCCCCCTCAATTAATGCATCAAATAATTAAGGAAATGACAATATGCTCATGTTCATACAAAAAGTATTTAGCCTGAATCCAAATGAAATATGAAATATGTTCATCCTTGAATGTAATATGCTAGATTTTCCCTTTGTATATCTAACCCTTTGCTTCCATTTTATTATTTTTTCTTCCAAACTTTCTCCCCTTTTTTACATCAACAAAAAGGTGTAAACTAATAAAGCATGAGTAGACCCTTATGTTCTTCTCTCCTTAGAAAGCTAAAGATTTTGAATGTGTCCAATTGTTTAATAAATGCAATACCAGGTGATAACATCACAAGAAATGTTGCTCCCCCTGAATTATATTATCTAACATGATTCTAAGCAGCCTCTCAACTACACATGAGACCTAATTCACGTCTAATTTGGATAAATATATCCTCTGCAAGTGATTTCGTGAATATATCTACCCATTGTTCATCCATGCATACAAACTATAATGTTACATCCCCTTTTTGTACATGGTCATGAAGAAAGCGATGTCGTATTTCTATGTGCTTAGTTTGTGAATGTAATATGGGATTCTTTGAGATATTTATTGCACTTGTATTATCGCATCTTATAGGGATTGTTTCATAATTTAATCCAAAATCCTTCAGTTGTTGCTTCATGTAAAACGTTTGAGCACAACAACTACCTGCCGCTATGTATTCAGCCTCAGCTGTGGAAAGAACAACTGAATTTTGTTTCTTGGAAAACCAAGAGACCAAGGAGTTTCCTAAGAAATAACAAGTACCACTAGTGCTTTTCCTATCCACTTTGCTACCCGCATAATCAGCATCTAAATAACTAAGAATCTCAAAGGATGTGTACTTAGGATACCATAATCTAATGTCCACGGTTCCTATCAAATATCTAAGTATGCGTTTAACAGCTAGCAAATGAGACTCTTTTGGAGCAGACTGAAATCTTGAGCACAAACATACGCTAAACATTATATCTGGTCTACTGGCAGTCAGGTATAACAAACTACCTATCATTCCACGATATAGCTTGACATCTATTGGTATACCTTGTTCATCTTTATCTAATTTCAATGAAGTGCTCATAGGTGTACCTAATATTTTTCCATCTTCCATATTGAACTTTTTGAGTAGGTCTCTAATATACTTTCATTGATTTATGAATATTCCATGATTTGCTTGTTTGATCTGAAGTCCTAAGAAAAAATTTAGTTCACCCATCATGTTCATCTCAAATTCATTTTGCATCGTATTAGCAAATTCATTACACAATTCTTTATCTGTAGCGCCAAATATGATGTCATCTACATATACTTGCACTAGGAGAATATCATCTTTCTTAGACCTTATGAACAGGGTTGTATCTATCTTTCCTCTTATAAATTCATTTTCTAATAGAAAACCACTTAGCCTTTCATACCAAGCTCTAGGAGCTTGCTTTAAACCGTACAAGGCTTTCGTCAGTCTATAAACATGATCTAGATTCTTATGATTTTCAAAGCCTGGGGGTTGTTCTACATACACTTCTTCATTTATGTAGCCATTTAAAAATGCACTTTTGACGTCCATTTGGTATAGCTTGAAATCCTTAAAAGCTACAAATGCTAATAGCATTCGTATGGCTTTCATCCTAACTATAGGGGCAAAAGTTTCTTCAAAATCTATACCTTCTTCTTAATTATATCCCTGAGCTACTAATCTAGCCTTATTTCTCACAACTACTCCATGTTTATCTTTCTTATTTTTATATATCCATTTGGTCCCTATGATTGACTTATCCTCTGGTCTGGGAACTAAAGTCCATACTTTGTTTCTTTTAAATTGATTTTAATTCCTCTTGCATGGACAGCACCCAAGATTCATCCTCTATAGCTTCACTCACATTCTTAGGTTCTTCTTGAGATAAAAATGCACAATGACTCATCATGTTTCTAAGAGTGGAGCGAGTGGATACTCCACGTAACGGTTCACCTATTATTTGATCTATGGGATGATTCTTTATGTATTTCCATTCTCTAGGTGGTTCATTAGCCTCATTTGTAGTTTGATCAATTTTAATGGATGGTTCTTTAAGTTCATTTTTCTTTTCTGAATGATTCTCAATTGATAGTTCTTCTAGTTCCTTGTTTAATTCAATTTCATATTCATCAGTTCTTTTAGAGAAGGAATTTGACTCATCGAACACTACATGAATAGATTCTATGACCGTCAATGTTCGTTTATTATATACTCTATAAGCTTTACTATCTAAGGCATACCCTAGGAAGATACCTTCATCTGATTTCACATCAAACTTTCCTAGATGCTCATTGTCTCTAAGCACAAAACACTTACTACCAAAGATATGTTTAGTCTATGGTCATTCCATAATTCGTAAGGAGTCTTATTAAGTGATGGTCTAATCATAACTCTATTAAGCACATAGCAGGCGGTATTCACTGCCTTGGCCCAGAAGTATTTAGGTAATTTATGTTCGTTAAGCATAGTTCTGGCCATTTCTTGAATAGACCTATTCTTCCTTTTAATTACACCATTCTGTTGTGGTGTTCTAGGACCTGAAAATTATGGGCAATTCCTAATGAGTTACCATAGTCTTCCATGCCTTGATTTTTAAACTCTCGACCCCTATCATTTCGGATTTTGGTAATTGTGTATCCCTTTTCATTTTGTACTTTCTTGCACAGGTTTATAAATTTTTCACATGCTTCATCTTTATGACCTAAGAATAGTACCCATGTGTATCGTGAAAAATCATCAACAATGACAAATGCGTATGATTTTCCTCCTAAACTCTAAATTGGGTTTGGTCTAAATAAGTCTAAGTGAAGCATTTGAAGTGGCCTAGTAGTGGAGATCTCTTTCTTCTTCTTAAAGCTTGTTCTTGCTTGTTTTCCTAGTTGGCATGCATCACAAATTTTATCTTTCACAAATTTAGTCTTAGGCAATCCCTTAACTAATTCTTTCTTAACCAACTTTGAGATTAAATCCATGTTTGCGTGTCCTAGTCTCCTATGCCAAATCCAACTTATTTCATTCATAGCAGATAAGCATGTCACACTCTGTGAAGTTAAGTTATCAAAGCTTGTGGTATATACGTTTTCATGATGCTTAGCAATGAACAGTGTCTTATTATCAGTTTTGTGTTCAACTATGCACTTGTCATGTTCAAATGATACTTTGTAGCCTTTATCACATAGTTGACTTATGCTTAATAAATTGTTCTTTAAACCTTCAACTAATAAGACATCATCAATAATGAGTGAAGAATCATTACCGACGTTACCTACACCTATGATCCTTCCCTTAGCATTATCACCAAAAGTAACAAACCCTTCATCCTTGAGTGTGATGGATGTGAATTTTGCTTTATCTCTGGTCATGTGGCGTGAGCATTCGCTATCCATGTACCATCTATCTTTTGAGGATGAGGATCTTAAGCAAATCTGCAAGAAACAATTAAACAACTAGTTTCGGTACCCAGATTGTCTTAGGTCTAGGAGGGTTAGTGCTAGATTGACCTTTAACCTTCCATACTTTCTTAATTTTTACATCTTTATTTTTGAAAGGACATTCGAATTGTATGTGACCCAACCTTCTACATTTAAAGCATGTAATATATCTATAATGATTCTTAGTTGGAACAAATGACTTTGATTCTTTTGTAAAATACTCCATGTAAAGACGTCTTTTCTTTATATTTTCTTTACCATTAAAACCGAGCCCTTCCTTTTTTAGAGAATTTCTTTAAGATCCTAAGAGCTTTTCAAAATTATTTTGTCCTTCAGTAAATTTATAGATAATTTCATATTTATCTTTCAAGTCCTTTTCTAACTCCTTAATTTTCAAATCTTTATCTTTTATAAAAGATGCATGGGATTCATTTTGGTGTTCAACTAGATCTGAAAGTTCTTTGACTTTGCTTCTCAACTTAGAAATTTTCTTTGTTTTCTTCTCAAGCATTTTAATAGTGTACAGGTATTCTTGTTTCAGTTCATCCTATGAGATCATATCATTTTCATTTTTAGATTCATTAGAGTAGTATGAAGATTATGAACGAGATGATTGTACCTCAAGGTCATCATGTGCCATTAGACACAGATTGGCAGTCTCGTCATCGCTGGATTCAAATTCTGAACTGCTAATGCTGTGTGTATCCCATCCAACTTTCAGCGCCTTCTTCTTTTTCTTTGAAGCTTTTATGAGCTTGAGGCACTCAGGCTTGATGTGTCCAACTTCTTGACAGTTGTAGCATGTTGGTGGATCTTCCTTCTTTTTCTTCATGCTTTGCTCTCCTCTTTCTGTTTTAGAGTTCCGAAATTTTCTGTTGAACTTTTTGTTCTTCTTCAAGAACTTCCGGAACTTCTTTGTTAGCAAGGCCATGTCATCATCCATTTTGGAATCGCTTCCTTCACTTGAATAGCTTGATGATGCCTTAAGTGCAGTGGTCTTCTTAGCTTTGCTTTGCTCATTTTTCCTCTCGTTTATCGCTAGGTCATAGGTGATGAGTGATCTAATGAGTTCATCCACCGACATCTCCTTGAGATTTCTCCCTTTTGCTATTACAGTAGCTTTTTCTTCCCACACTGGAGGTAATCCCCTGAGTATTTTCCTGATCAACTCATAAAAAGGGTAAGTTTTTCCAAGAGTATTTAATGAGTTAATGATGTGTGTGAATCTAGTGTACATGAATTGTATGGATTCATCAACTGTCATTTTAAATGCTTCATATTCACTAGTGAGCATGTCTATCCTACTATCCTCTTCCTTAGTGCCTTCATATGTAACTTCTAATTTTTCCCAAATTTCTTTAGTTAAGTTACATGTCATTACCCTATTAAATTCATTGACATCTAGTGCACAGAAAAGTATATTCATGGCAGTGGCATTAATTTGAACTGACTTCCAATCTTCTTCAGTATATTCATCTTCATTTTTAGGTACATTAATCTTATCAATTACTTTCATGGGAATGTGATTTCCCTTAGTCACAATTCTCCAAACCTTCCAATCTACGTTCATTAGATATATGCTCATCCTACGTTTCCAATAGGTGTAATTTACACCACAGAAAATGGGTGGTCTAGTGGATGAGTGTCCCTCACCGAATGGAGTTACACCAATGTGTGCCATGTGGTCATTTTACAAATTAACTATCAAGTCTATGTAAACCCGCTCTGATACCAAATGTTGAATTAGGTGTAATCCCAAGAGGGGGGGTGAATTGAGTATTTAAAAATTCTAAGGCACTTAGTTACCTCTTAAACTCTTCTTATAAATTTGCCAACAATTTTTTGTTACTCAATTATGTATGTGTACGGCTATTCAATCTATGCATCAATGCACACAATTTAAATGCAATACTGAAAATAAGGAGTGAAGGGAAGAGAGAAGACAAACGCAGTTTTATGAGGTTCAGTCGTCTTGGCCTACGTCCTCGCCTTGAGCAACCACTCAAGGATTCACTGAAACCTTGCTCCTTAAAGTGGGACAGAGCTTCCCTTACAATCCTCTACTTACAAGAGGTATAGCTTCCTCCTAATCCGCTACTTACAAGAGATACAACTCTCTCCTCACACACCGGTTCACATACCGAACCGTGTATACAATAAAATCTTGAAAACAACACTCAAAACAATGCTTCTAGCAAAAGCTTGTGAATATAGTTCAATTTCCTAGCACATTAACATATGATATAACTTGAAGTTCAAGAATGCATGAAAAACGAAACAATCGTTTGATGTATGATATGCTTCAACACAAATTCTTATTTAATCAAAAACTCCCAAGTAAAGTGATATTTGAAATGCCTTGGAGTCAACTAGGGTTTTTGATTCACTTTGTAAAGATACACAAGTATGTTTGAAGTGAGCTATTTAACAAAACTTTGACTTGAATACAACTCAAAAAAAATCACAAAGTTTTCCTTCAAGTTCCAATATTTTAATTAAAGTAGGTTTTTCAATAAGAAGCCCTATGAACAATATATATATATATATATATATATATATATATATATATATATATATCTCAGTGTGTGTGTGTGTGTGTGTGTGTGTTTATATACTTCTTGAATCACAAATCAATCAACCAAGCTAACAAGTTTTTCTCAAGACATGATCTTTTCAAAATCTGTTTTTATATGTGAATACACACTCAAGATCAAAACCTCTTTCTAATGATAAACACGTAAAGAGATGAGAGGTTCTTGAAAAGTAATAACTTGAAAGATCAAGCCGTAATACTGGATTGAAGTTTAGTTGAATGAATGGATGCCCTTTGATTTCAGAAGAGATTTGCCCAAAGAAGAAAGAAGAAGATTGAAGTGCAGACAATTAGCTCTAGGGTTTCCTCAAATCTTGCAATGAGGTGTGTTCTTTTCTTGTTGTGTGTCTTAGCCTCATTTTAGGGTTTAGACATTTAGTATATATAGTATATAACCCTTAGGATTGATCTCAGCCGTTGGATCAATAATATAGCTCACAAGTTCTTTTAATAAAAAACAAGTTTTTAACTTTCCCGCGACTTCAGGCGCCTGAGGGTAAAGGTCCAGGCGACCGAAGTTCCTTAAGCCTTAAAAAATCACGATGGAACATAGGGTCAGGCGACCGAAGTGGTGACTTCAGGCTCCTGAGGTTCCAGGATCAGGAGACTGAAGAGCCTCTACCAGGTTCTGTCTTTTCCATTTAATTCTTCAGGCTACTGAACTTAATCTTTAGGCAACCAAAGAAAATCTTCAGGCGCCTGAGGTTAACTTCAGGCTACCGAAGTCCCCTTTTTCACACATATTAATTTCCAATTTAAAATTCTTCTTTGATTCTCTTCTTGGGTCTTTTATAAAACATATTTTTCATGATTTTGAAAACATTTTTAAGTCAATGAGAGTTTCGTAATGATGTACATGAAATGCATGAATTTTAAAATCATTCTAAGTTTATATTTGAGCCTCAAATTAAATCATATGGAAATTTAAGTACATGAGTTCTAAATACCCATTCCCAAGATATTCTTGAACTTTGCCGTTTGCATCTTGATTCTAATACTCTTTGAGTTCCATGGTGCTTTATAAGATTTGTAAGCTTTACTTGAAGGCTTCCATGACCCGTTATCTTTCCGTGCATGCTTAATGTAAGTCCTGTTCACAAACTTAATGCACAGATCAAATAGCAAGTGATTTGTCATTATCAAAATAAGATTGGACTCATAGAGTCAACAATTTGCATCAAGGTCTGTTTGGCTTTAGTTTAGTGAAATGGCAATTGTAACATCAAGGAGCACCTTAGATGCCATGAACCAAATGCCACATAGGTATCCACAAGGAAAATTCAATAAGGAGAAAAAAGAAACCAACATATGAAAAACATATAGGGCATATGATGAAGGAATATATTCATTTAGGATATCAACAAATAAATATCTAATGGATTACAACATAAAACGGAGAAAAAAGTAAATAATTTTTCAAAATTAACATATGCACCAAATAATGTATTTCTATTCAACCTACTCCAAGTTTGTTTGTTGTAGATAAACTATTAGTAGTTGTAGGTACACTTGCATAGCTAAATAATGGTAGAACTTCCTTCCTCCCATCTCTCATTAACCCATTTGATGAGTCACCAAAACAGAACATATCTTCAACTTCTCAGTAATCTACAAAGTCCTCCATTAATTTTTTTTTTTTTTTTTTTGTGATTCAATAGTCCAATTTTATCATACCCTTCAAATGTGAATCTATTAAGGGGTAGTATTGCTAGAAAAAAATACAAGAAGTTATTCTCTAATAGTAAAATGGATGAGTACCATTAGCTTAAATTTCCATATAATGGATGAATAAAATGGTAAATATAAGAAAATGGAAGCACTAGATGGAGTGTATCCAAGGTTGAGAGTCAATTGCTCCTCATTCTCGCCCAACAACTTCTTTTAATTTGATTGCTGTTTAGAATCCTAAACCAACTTGGATTAGTGTAGGGCCATAACAAGAGAACTATAATTAACCTGCCACTGGTGACTTACTAAAGGCTCCATAGGATAAAAGAGATGGGACAATTTTATAATAAGGCAAAGGTCCCTTTTACTCCTTTTTCTCTCTGAAATCTTTATAGCATTTCCTGTAAAGCCCACATTGGGAATGGCCACGAAGCGATCATAACATATAGGGGAGTAGGCAGAGCCATCATCTTATTAGCATATACTTGGCATTTGTAACACCTCCGCACAAAGTCTATATAATTGGCTTCCATTGTTAACTAGTAACATGCTGCTCAAAGTATTCTTCTCGCTAACATATGACCATGAGGATGAGTTGAACATGCCCCTTCATAAACTCTTCCATAATATATTGGGCTTCCATCACATTTACTCATTGGAGTAGGCTCATATCTAAACCTCTTTTATATAGAACATTCCTACACAGAAAATTCCATGCTGCTAGGCATTTTATGGTCCTCTTATCGTTTCTTGAGGCATGAGGAGGATACTTTTGTTCTGCCAATAACTATTTGAGATCATAATACCACAGTTTTCCATCGACCTCCTCTTAAAGGTCCATACGGTAACGCCCCAAACCTAAAAAAGGGGTCCGAAGGGTTATATTAAATAAATCTCTTATACTAACAAATACATAGTGTAAGATCTTCATAACAATTACCAAAGTACTAAAAATCATCCTTTATTACAATAAAAATTCCAGTATCACAATAAAGTTCTAAACTCATAAAAAACATAAATAAAATAAAAACAATTCTAACCAAGGACCTTCTACCCCACCAACGCTTCCATTGCGCACTCTGATTACTATCATACTCCTCATGGCCTCTAAAAAATAATTAATCATGATGGGGTGAGACACCTCTCAATAAAAAGGAATAAATTATTATCAGTGTGTGGCCAATGAGTTTTAGTGTATCATATATATGAATAACATTTAATATTGTAACATTCATGTTTACATATAAAACAATTAAACAGTTCTATAAACGAATATTTATATCTCCTCATTCCCTGGATCATGTTTACGTATAAACAATTCTACATTTCGGTGACCACATCTGGTGCACACCCAGGCACTCGCTGTGAGGCGTTACGTATCGTCGTACCCCGCCAGCAAGCCCTTGGGCTAAGTCTTAAGGATCGGAGCGTTACGTATTGTCGTCCCCCTCTGCCTTGATATCACCAAATATATCCCTTAGATATACAATTACACCATACAACGATACCATATATCTGACAATCTTTCCACTTTAGTTTCAACAATCCTCGTGATCTCAATAGGTTTAATTTATACAATAAACTGAAATATTCTCATGCCACACATTTAAATGATAAATCATATTTGATAACATTCATATAATCATATACCTCATAATATATTCAGATTAAAACCCACATAATTTTCACATAATTATAATCTTTAATTTAATCGGTTAATCTTTAAAAATAGTTAACATAATTTATTCCCCTTACCTAATCTTGAAGATCTGCCTATCACTTTCCTAAAAAGGTTCCTGCAGCTTTGAAGAACGAAACCCTAACTTCCTTAACTTGTCGAGTAGAGAAATTCGGCAAGTCGAGAATGGAGAACCGATCAGAAACCTAGCTGGAGTCCCAGGAGACCTTAGGAGAGAGAGAGAGAGAGAGAGAGAGAGAGAGAGAGAGAGAGAGAGAGAGAGATGAATGAGAGAAAGAAATCAGCGAGAGGGTTAAAACCCTAGTAGAGAGAAAAAGAAGAGAGGAAAGAATGACTTAAATCTTATTTATAGGTTCTTAGCTCTGCAGGGAAACTGTCGAAGGTTTCCTTGAGATTTCTAAAACTTTTGATGGTTTGGTTTGGTCTTATACCAAACCTCTACCCGACTGAAACAGTCCACGGTTTTTCTGTGGGTTCTTAAAACTGTCGACGGTTTGGTGTTGTACCAAACCATCTCTTATCTTTTCCTTGCTTTTCATTCCCATTTTTTATTTTCTTTTATTTTCTTTCTTTGGGTTCCTACATTCTCCCCTCCTTATAAAAATTTCATCCTAGAAATTTGTTAAATATAACCTCGAAGAACGACATCAATCATGAATCCAACAAACTTAAGCTAAACTTGTGAACAATCCTATCCTCCTCATAACTCAAACCTATACTTTGGTAATAATCATTCCTAACATCTATAGAATCTGTATCCTAAACTCTAATACCACTTTGTAATGTCCTGAACTTGAAAAAGGGGTCCGGAGGACTATATTAAATAAATCTCTAATACCAACAAATACACAGCGGAAGATCTCCATAACAATTATCAGAGTACTAAACATTATCCTTTAGTACAATAAAAATCTCAATATCACAGTAAAGTTCTGTACTCATCAAAAACAAAAATAAAATAATAACAATTCTAGCCAAGGACCTGAAAAATAATTGATCATGATGGTGTGAGATACCTCTTAGTAAGAAGGAATAAATTATTATCAGTATGTGGTCAATGAGTTTTAGTGTATCATATATATGAATAACATTTAATACTGTAACATTCATGTTTACATATAAAACAATTAAATAGTTTCATAAACCAATATTTCTATCTCCTCATTCCTTGGATCATGTTTACGTATGAGCAATTCTATCTTTCTATGACCACTTCTGGTGTATACCCAGGCACTTACTGTGAGGCATTACGTATCGTCGTCCCCCACCAACAAGCCTTCGGGTTAAGTCCCGAGGATCGGAGCGTTACGTATTGTCATCCCCCTCTACCTTGATATCACCAAACATATCCCTCAGATACACAATTGCACTATACAACGATACCATATTTCTAACAATTTGTCCACTTTACTTTCAACAATCCCCATGATCTCAATAGGTTTAATTTATACAATAAACTGAAACATTCTTATGCCACACATTTAAATGATAAATCATATTTGATAACATTCATATAATCATATAGCTCATAATATACTCAGATTAAAACCCACATAATTTCACATACTTGTAATCTTTAATTTAATCGGTTAATATTTAAAAACAGTTAACATTATTTATTCCCCTTACCTGATCCTGCAGATCTGCCTATCACTTTCCTAAAAAGGTGTCTGCAGCTTTGAAGAACAAAATCCTAGTTTCCTTAATTTGTTGAGGAGAGAAATTTGGCAAGCCGAGAATGGAATATCGATCGAAAACCTAGCTGGAGTCCTGGGAGACCTTAGGAGAGAGAGAAACATGAAGGAGAGAGAGTAATCAACGATAGGGTTGAAACCCTATCGTACACCTTTAGGCTGCAGACAAACCTCCTTATTCCCTGGAGCTCCACACAATCTTAGCCATAACCTACTGAGCTACGCTGCGGAAAATAGCATCTGAATCTCCGCCACCCATGCTAGAAGGCCCTACACCATCATCGCCGCTAGCATAAGCACTACTACCTCTAGGATCCACCCTGTAATAATACCAAATAATTTTGAGAATCCGAATCTCATAACTTTATTCTTACATTAATCTAACTAAGATATCCTCATACCACCTATCATTCATTTAAGGTCTAGTCCTACCATATGGAAATAGAAACCAATGATAGTTTACTATGGTTTTCCTGAAATCGTCACTCTAGGGAAATCACAGAAACCACCCTCATGTTCCTGCTTCTAGACTGCAAAGTAGAACCACAAATTATCATCTTAATTTCCCAACATTAACTCACTAAAATTCTATTCCTATATTTTTGATACTGCTTTCCGCTGTATACTAAAGTCTGCAGAACCTAGCAACCTAGGCTTTGATACCAAACTATAAAGACTCAAAAATCCATACCATTTTTTATATATATGCTATAATTGTAAGAACCTAAACCATGATATATGAGTTTATTTTGTAAAAGAGGGGTAAAATGGAAATTCTGCAGACTTCATCGACGAGGCCATAATTCGTCGACGAAGGTAGTAGGCTTTTCGTCGACGAAATTTAGAGGTTCATCGATGAGAAAAAGCCGAGAAGTTCAGGGAAATTTAAATATCAGGGTTCGTCAACAAAATCATTGTCTCGTCAACAAAATCCCTAAAGACTTCGTCGACAAGGACACCAATTCGTCGATGAAGCCTCTCGGGTCAAAGGCTTATAAAAGATATTTTTGAGTTTCTTCATTGCTAAGTTTTGGAAATCCTCTCTCTCTCTCTCTCTCTCCTCAATTTCTTCACCGTTTGTCACCAAATTCAAAAATCCAAAGTTACTATGAGGATCAGTGAAGGATTCTTTACATTTGTACTGGATCGGAATCTCGATTCGAGTGTTTTTAGGTTTCAGGCCAAAATCGAGGTAAGGTTCGGATTTTGTTTCTAATTCAGTATATGTGTAGTAGTACGGATTGTAAGTATGTTTTGTACTATGGTTTGTAGGTTTCGGAGTCTTGGTTCGTAGTTTTGAGGACCGTAGAGTTCGTAGTTGGTTTTCGGGTTAAGGTAAGAGGATTCTGTTTATATTAGTCCATTTTCAAAATCAGGATTGGTAATCTTGTAGGCTATGATCGTATGTATGTTATGACTACTTATTTGGGGAAATCTATCGAGTAAAAATACGGGATTTTTGGGTCGTAGTTTTTCGGGAAAATTGGGGAATTCGGGTATCATCTCTATTTTGTTTGGAAAAGCGTTGGTTGCGTTAAAACTGTATTATTGAGGTGACCGTAATCCATATTTGCATAAACTGTATACTTGAAATTGTAAATGATATGAATTGTCATTAACCAAATAAGTGTGGTATGTATGGATGTATTTATTTGTTTCAGGTATTTGTAAAACAGTTATGTGGCGGTTAATTACTGTACGCTGAAATGTATAGGAACGTGAGTTCCAAAATGATTCCAGGTTTTGTGAAATCGGCTAGGGGCGGCTAATTACAGTATGCCGAGAGTGATCGGCTCTATATTCGAGGGTGTGAAATATTACTAGTCTAATTCTGGTTGGTCACTAAAGTGGTGTGAGCTATATGCTACATCATATAATGCAATGGATTCACTGTGGACCTAGGTCGTTGTAGCATAGTTGTGCATATGGCAATGTAATCGGGGTGAGACTAGGTGACCTTGTATAGTTGGGTACGTAGCAATGGATTCACTATTGGGCCTGAGTCGTAGATCTTCATAGTTGCATGTGTAGTAATGTAATCACTGTGAGACTAGGTTACCTTTTGTAGTTGCGTATGAGGTAATGGATTCACCATTGGGCCTTGATCGTCGCAACGTAGTTGCGTATATAGCAATGTAATCATTGTGAGACGAGGTGACCTAGTGTAGTTGCGAACTAGTGTGATGACACTAACCGTATGTATGTATGTATGTTGGGTATCGTATGAACTGGAATGGTTTTCTAAAAATACTGGAACTGTATGTATTTGTATGAAACTGTACGAATTGTTTCAAACTATATCGTATGTATAGTGTTATGAAATATGTAAAATGACACTGGTATACCACACACTGATATAAATTGTTTTCTTCCTTACTGAGAGGCATCTCATCTCGAATGTACGTACGATATTTTTCAGGGCCTTCAGGTAGTGGTAAGTAGCATCCTAGCGTCTAGAAGCAAGGGTGTCGTAGTTGCTGCTAGTACCTTCTAGGTATAAGTTTTAGTATCCAGGTTTTCAGGATAGTTTTGTAGACACCTGGGGTATGTTTTGTAATATGGGAATGCATATCCTAGATGGTATAGTATAGACTCTGGTATGATACTGGTTATGTATAAAAGACCATATTTCGTTGCGTATTCTAGATAGTATGGACGGTTGTATATATGTATGTAGGGCATCTGTTCACCCCACGGGGTCGGACCCTCTTTGTATGTTGTATCAGGTATGTTTTAATTGATACAGAGACAAGTTAGGTTACTTAAATTCACCCCTGGGTTCCATTTCCGGGTTCGGGGCGTGACATCTTGGTGTCAGAGCTAATCAGGTTGTTAGGTCTTGTAGACTTGGTTAGGCATATTGATGTGTACATACCAGAGTATAGGATGTAGAAAATGGGTAGTCTTGGCCGAGGGTTGTTCCGTTTCTAGATCGGGATGTGTCAGCAGTATTTCATGTTTTTCTTGGAATGACGATTCCAGTAAAGGCAGGGCAGACCATTGATGGATTCGTGTCAGTGTGACAGGACAGGCTTATACTTGTGAGAGTAATCGTTGACATGATTAGGTCTATGATTATGTTAACTGCGTACCATATAGGAATTCTAACCGATTCCTATTCTGTTTTCAATATGGAGCCCAAGGATAATAACTTGGAGAGTGGCTCCAAGGAGACAGCGAGCGACGAGTCTCCTTATGTGTCTCGTGGTTTAGCAAGACAAGTGATCCGAGAGATTGGGCGGAGTGTTAGGAGACGCGAGAGCTCTCCTACTAATATGGGGTGTACCATTGAGAGGTTCACACGCATGCACCCTTCGACATTTACGGGAGGACCTGATCCGATAGTGGTAGAGGACTGGGTCGAGAAGACCGAAAGGATTTTGGAAGTCCTCCACTACACTGAGAAGCATAAGGTTTTGTACTCTACGTTCCAGCTGACTGGGGAGGCAGGGCGATGGTGGACGGCAGTGAGCCTACAGGAGAGGCAGAGAGCTGGTCCATCTAGTATGACGTGGGGCCGTTTCAAGAAGGTATTCTTCGAGAGATACTTCCCGGTCTCCACTCGGGATTCGAAGGCCAATGAGTTTTTAGGCCTGACACAGGGTACTTTGATAGTGCAGAAGTATGCTACTAGATTTATCGATCTATCTCGATTTGCACCGTACTTGGTTCCGAATGAGCACAAGAAGGCTCAGAGGTTAGAGAGGGGTCTAAGGAAAGACATCCGCCGTCTTGTGGGGATGCTGCAGATCCGTGAGTTCTCTGTCCTAGTGGATAAAGCCACCATAGTTGAGACCGACCTTTGAGGAGATGAGGTAGTGCAGGTTCAGGGGAAGAGGCCAGTACCTTCTAGTCCCCAGAGTGGTCCTCGACAGGGTCCGTGGAAGAAGAAGAAGAACTACAACTCTGGTTATCGGTAGAACATCGAGCGTCCAAATGCTCAGGGGGATCCATCCTCCGCACCATGCGCTAAGTGCCATAAATGGCATAATGGCGAGTGTCGACCATTTTGGGGTGTATGCTACAGTTGTGGCACATCAGGCCACATAGCGAAGAACTGTCAGGAACAAGGAAGGATTATGCCTGCACAGAGCCAGAACCGTGTGAGTAATCAGATGCCCCGGGTAAATTACCAGGCGACCATGGCTCCAGCAAGAGTATATTCACTTGCTCCAGCAGATACGAAACACGCTGGGAACGTGGTGACAGGTACCATATTATTGCTTTCGAATAGAGCTGTTGTTTTATTTGATTCGGGGGCAACCCATTCGTTCATATCTGCTAGATTTGTGAAATTGTGTGGGGTTGAAACCCAACTTTTGGAGGAATGTTTGGTTGTAACTACGCCAACTGGGAGTATAACAATTTGTAGTAAGATGTTAGGAAACTTCCCATTTGTGATTCAAGAGAGACTGTTACCGGCAAATCTTATAGTATATGACATGTCAAGTTTTGATGTTATACTGGGAATGGATTGGTTGTTTTCCAGCTATGCGGTGATTGATTGTCGGAAGAAGGTGGTAGTGTTCAGACCTCCTAGGAAGCAGGAGTTTGAGTTCGCTGGATTGTGTGTGCGTTCTACGCCACAGATTCTATCAACTTTACCGGTAAGGAGGTTACTCTTGGATGGCTATCAAGGGTACCTAGCTTGTGTGAAGGAACAGCCGCGGGATGAGTTGAGACTCAAGGATATTCGAGTGGTCAATGAGTTTCCAGATGTGTTTTTAGAAGATTTACCCGGTTTACCTCCGGATCATGAGGTGGAGTTTACAATTGAGTTGCTACCTGGTAAGGCACCGATCTCTAAAGCTCCATACCGGATGGCTCCAGCAGAACTTCAGGAGTTGAAGGAGCAGTTGCAGGAATTACTAGACAAGGGATTCATTCGACCTAGTGTTTTGCCCTGGGGAGCTCCAGTATTATTTGTGAAGAAGAAGGATGGGTCGATGCATATGTGCATTGATTACCGTGAGATCAACAAAGTGACGGTGAAGAACCATTACCCTTTGCCTCGTATAGATGATCTTTTTGACCAGTTGCAGAGGACGTAGATCTTTTCAAAGATCGACTTGCGGTCAGGATATCATCAGTTGAGGGTTAGAGTAAAGGATGTAGCGAAGACTGCTTTCTGAACCAGATATGGCCACTACGAGTTCTTGGTCATGCCTTTTGGGTTGACAAATGCTCCGGCGGTGTTCATGGATCTGATGAACAGGGTTTTCCATGAGCCAAGATCGATTCGTAGTGTTATTCATTGACGACATTCTGGTATACTCGAGGAATACGGAAGAGCATGTGGAACATTTGAGGTCAGTATTATAGATTCTGCGGAAGAAGAAGTTGTATGCTAAGCTGAAGAAGTGTGAGTTCTGGTTGAATCAGGTCGTGTTTTTAGGCCATGTGGTGCCTGAGGGTGGTATTTCGGTTGATCCTAGTAAAATTGAAGCTGTGGTCGATTGGGCTAGACCGAAGAGTATGCAGGAGGTTCGAAGTTTTGTGGGATTGGCGGGTTACTATCGTCAGTTTGTGGTGGGTTTCTCTAAATTGTCTAGACCTCTGACATGATTGACTAAGAAAGGGTGAGGTATGATTGGACTAGTGATTGCGAACAGTGCTTTCTCGAGTTGAAGCACCGGTTGGTCACTGCTCCGGTGTTGACCATTCCTTTGGGGGATGGGGACTTTGTGATTTACAGCGACGTGTCTCTGAAAGGTTTGGGATGTGTGCTTATGCAACAGGGTAAGGTGGTAGCTTATGCTTCTCAGCAACTTAAAGAGTATAAGAAGAATTACCCTAAGCATGACCTAGAGTTAGCTGTTGTTGTTTATGCCTTGAAGATCTGGCGACATTATCTATATGGTGTTCAGTGTGAGATTTTCACTGATCACAAAAACCTCAGGTACTTTTTCACACAGAAGGAGCGGAATATGAGACAGAGGTAGTTGCTAGAGTTAATTAAGGACTACGATTGCACGATCAGTTATCACCTAGGAAAGGCTAATGTGGTAGCAGATGCATTGAGTTGAAAGTCAGAACATGCAGCAGTATCTGTAGTTGTAGATCAGCATCATGTTAGGCGAGATTTAGAAAGCCTTGGCATAGAGTTGGTGTCTGGTGATCATCAGGCTTTCATTGCTAGCTTGGTGATTCAACTGATCTTGTTTGAGCATATTAAAGTTGCGCAGGCTAGTGATGCAGGGTTAGCTGAGATTGTGGGGAAAGTGCAGTAGGGTTTGGCTGCGGATTTTAACATCTCTGACAGAGGTGTGTTGAGATTTGGGACCAGACTGTGTGTTCCAAATGATGATGAGATCAGAAAAACGATTCTGGAGGAAGCACATTGTTCTCTGTATACGGTACATCCAGGTAGTACGAAGATGTATTAGGATTTGCGCGAGTCCTTCTGGTGGAGTGGTATGAAGAGGAATATTGCCCTATTGTTGGAGCAGTGTCTGATGTGTCAGTAGGTGAAAGCTGAACATCAGAGGCCGGCAGGCCGTTGCAACCTTTGCCTATTCCGGTATGGAAATGGGAACATATTTCCATGAACTTTGTTACCGAATTGCCGCCAGTGCTTCACGGGCAGAATGCTATTTGGGTAATTGTGGAAAGATTGATGAAATCTGCTCACTTTGTACCGATGAAGGTTAGCTACGCTTTGAGTAAGCTAGCTGATATGTACGTGCATGAGATTGTGAGAATGCACGGGGTACCGGTGTCCATTGTTTCATATCAGGATCCAAGGTTTACTTCTCGATTTTGGAAGAGCTTGCAGGAAGCATTGGGGGCGAAGATTACATTCAGTACAGTGTTCCACCCCCAGACCGCGGAGAGGACGATACAGATCTTGGAAGATATGTTACAGGCTTATGTATTGGACTTAGGTGGTAGTTGGATTCAGTTTCTGCCACTAGTGGAGTTTGCCTATAACAACAACTTCCAGGCTAGTATAGGGATGGCCCCGTTTAAGGCTTTGTATGGTCAGAGGTGTCGATCTCCTTTGTATTGGGGTGAGGTTGGTGAATGGTAGGTTTTAGGACCTGAACTCGTGCAGCAGGCATCTGAGAAGGTAGGTTTGATCCGGGAGAGGATTAGATTGGCTCAGAGTTGGCAGAAGAGTTACATGGATGTTCACCGTCATGAGTTGGAGTTCTAGGTAGGGGGTAAAGTATTCCTTAGAATTGCTCCGATGAAGGGAGTGATGAGATTTGGAAGGAAGGGTAAGTTGAGCCCGAGGTATATCGGACCATTCGAGGTACTTGAGCGAGTGGGTCCGGTAGCCTACAAAGTTGCACTACCCCCAACAGTCTCGAGGGTCCACGATGTGTTTCACGTATCCATGTTGAGGAGGTACGTGTTAGATCCTTCACATGTTATTAGTTATTATGAGTTAGAAATTGGGGATACTTTACCATATGAGGAGATACCTGTTCAGGTTCTGGACCGTAAAGTTCAGAAGCTTCGTACCAAAGAAATACCGTTAGTGAAGGTATTGTGGCGAAACCACGAGGTTATGGAAGTTTCTTGGGAACTAGAAATAGAATTACGCCAGAAGTATCCGCAGTTGTTCTGAGTAGTACTTGGATAGCAGGGTGATATAAGTATGTATATAATCCTCTATTATCAAATTGTATTTAGTGGTTAGTCTCTAGGAGAGTCATGTTATATTGTAAGCTCTCGAGATTGTGTATATAGGTAACGACGGTATTCCTCCGCCATAAGTGAGGGAATGTATGTATTGCAACGGGGCTGCGTATAAATGGCCGATGTGTTCTCTAGAGTATATATGTATGTATTGTAACGGGGCTGTATATAAATGGCCGCCGTATTCTCTAGAGTGAGTATGTATGTATTGTAGAGGGACTGCGTATAAATAGTCACCGTTTCACTTCAGAGTATGTATGTAGTAGTATGAATGTGATTGTAAAGAGAGTTTGCAAATTTCGAGGATGAAATTTTTGTAAGGAGGGGAGGTTGTAAAAACCCGAACCATGATATATGGGTTTATTTTGTAAAAGAGGGGTAAAATGAAAATTCTGCAGACATCGTCGACGAGGCCATAATTTTTTGACAAAGGTAGTAGATTTTTCGTCGACAAAATTCAGAGGTTCGTCGACGAGAAAAAGCCGAGAGGTTCAGGGAAATTTAAATATCAGGGTTCATCGACGAAATTGCTATCTCGTCAATGAATCCCTAAAGACTTCGTCGATGAGGACACCAATTCGTCGACGAAGCCTCTCGGGTCAAAGGATTATAAAAGATATTTTTTAGTTTCTTCATTACTAAGTTTTGGAAATCCTCTCTCTCTCTCTCTTTAGATTTCGAAGCTCTCTCTCCTTGATTTCTTTGCAGTTTTCCGCTGGATTCAAAAATCCAAAGTTACTACGAGGATCAGTGAAGGATTCTCTACACTTCTACTGGATCGGAATCTCAATTCGAGCGTTTTTGGGTATCGAGCCAAAATCGAGGTAAGGTTCAGTTTTCGTTTATGATTCAGTATATGTGTAGTAGTACGGATTGTAAGTATGTTTTATACTATGGTTTGTAGGTTTCGGAGTCTCGGTTCATAGTTTTGAGGACCATAGAGTTCATAGTTGGTTTTCGGGTTAAGTTAAGCGGATTCTGTTTATATCAGTCCATTTTCAAAATCAGGATTGGTAAGCTTGCAGGCTACGATCGTATGCATGTTATGACTACTTATTTGGGGAAATCTATCTAGTAAAAAATACGGGATTTTCAGGTTGCAGTTTTTTGGGAAAATTGGGGATTTCGGGTATCATCTCTATTTTGTTTGGAAAACCGTTGGTTGCGTTAAAACTGTATTATTGAGGTGATCGTAATCCATATTTGCATAAACTGTATACTTGAAATTGTAAATGATATGAATTGCCGTAAACCAAATAAGTGTGGTATGTATGGATGTATGTACTTGTTCCAGGTATTTGTAAAACATCTATGTGGCAGCTAATTACCATACGCTGAAAAGTATAGGAACATGAGTTCCAAAATGATTCCAGGTTTTGTGAAATCGGTTAGGGGCGACTAATTACCGTACGCCAAGAGTGACCGGCTCTATATCCGAGGGTGTGAAATATCACCAGTCTAATTTCAGTTGGTCACCGAAGTGGTGTGAGCTATATGCTACATCATATGATGCAATGGATTCACTATGGGCCTAGGTCGTCGCAATGTAGTTGTGCATATGGCAATGTAATCAGGGTGAGACTAGGTGACCTTGTGTAGTTGCGTATGTAGCAATGGATTCACTATTAGGCCTGAGTTGTAGATCTTCGTAGTTGCATGTGTAGTAATGTAATCGCTGTGAGACTAGGTGACCTTATGTAGTTGCGTATGAGGCAATCGATTCACCATTGGGCCTTGATTGTTGCAGCCTAGTTGCGTATGTAGCAATGTAATCGCTGTGACACGAGGTGGCCTGGTGTAGTTGCGAACTAGTGTGACGACACTGACTGTATGTATGTATGTATGTTTTTATGTTGGGTATCGTATGAACTGGAATGGTTTTCTAAAAATACTGGAACTGTATGTATTTGTATGAAACTGTACGAATTGTTTCAAATTGTATCGTATGTATAGTGTCATGAAATATATAAAATGACACTGGTATGCCACACACTGATATAAACTGTTTTCTTCCTTACTGAGAGGTGTCTTACCCCGAATGTACGTACAATATTTTTCAGGGCCTTCAGGTAGCGGTAAGTAACATCCTAGCGTCTGGAAGCAAGGGTGTCGTAGCTACTGCTAGTACCATCTAGGTCCGAGTTTTGGTATCCAGGTTGTTAGGATAGTTTTGTAGACACCTAGGGTATGTTTTGTAATATGGGAATGCATATCCTAGATGGTATAGTATAGACTTTGGTATGATACTGGTTATTCCGCTGCATATTCTGGATAGTATGGACGGTTGTATGTATGTATGTAGGGCATCCGTTCACCCCACAGGGTCGGACCCTCTTTATATGTTGTATCAGGTATGTTTTAATTGATACAGAGATAGGTTAGGTTACTTAAATTCATCCCCGCGTTCCATTTCCAGGTTCGGGGGGTAACAATAATATCATATTACTCCGATATCCCTGTTAAAGTCTACTAAAACATCTTGATCCCTAATTGGGCACTGAGACAATTCATGTTCATAAGATAACACTTATGCAACGGAAAACATAAAATCATAAAACCGATATTACAATACCAGAATTCAGTATTTTCCTCAAAACATATATATACACATTTTACCCAAAATCCTCCACCATATCTCCTAGAAACTACTAATATTGTGTTGGTTGGATGATTTGATATGTATATGATTTTATGTTTTCCGCTGCTTAGGTTTCAGAGTTCTATTTCAGGTATATCTCTCGCACCCATGGATCCAAATTGATCATGTTTTATCAGCTTAATAGGTTATCAGGGTTATTATATTAAATGCTATTATAAAAAAAAATAATTATCGTTAAATAGGCAGGTCGTTACAAAATAGGATTGTAAGGAAGTATTGTTCTTTGTTGTTTAGGTTTTGGGAACTCGGTTCATAGTTTTGAAGTTGTAGAGTTCGTGTTTTGGTTTTCGGGTAAAGGTAAGGGGATTCTGCTTATATCAGTTGTTTTTGAAATCAGAATTGGTAGACATGTAGTTTACGATTGTATATATGATTTGGCTACTTATTTGGGAAAATTTATCAGGTGAAAATACAGGATTTTTGGGTTACTGTTTTGGGGAAATTTGTGGGTTTTGGGTATCATCTCTGTTTCTATTGGAAAGTCGTAGTATAAACTGTGGTATTGAGATGACCGTACCTATATTTGTATTAAAATGTGTTCTTGAACTGAAAACGATATGATTTGTTGTATACCAAATAAGTGTGAAATGAACTATTGTATGTAAAATGTTCCAGGTGTGTGAAAACAGCCATGATGGCTAATTACCATAAGTTAAGAGGTATAGGAACATTAGTTCCAAAATTGTTCCAGGTTTTGTGAAATTTGCCACGTCTCGGCTAATTACCGTGGGCAAACGTCATGTTTTGGCTAAATACCGTAGGCGAGAGTGTCTAGCTCTATATCCGAGGGTGTGAAATATCACCTATTTGTTTCAGTTGGTCATCGATGGGTGCGAGTTAACATCTTATTAGCAACGATATCGCCGTGGGGCTTCGGCTAATGCCAAGTTATCAAGTGCTCCGTGTAATGCGGTCAGTTTCGGCCAAAGAGTATGACGACACTGATCGTATGTTTTGTATCATATGTACTGAAAATGGATTGTGAAAAAACTGCAACTGTATCGTGTTATGTTTAATGTCGAAATAACACTTGTATGCTACACACTGATATAACATGTTTCTTCCTTACTGAGAGGAGTCTCACCCCGATTATACAAATATTTTTCAAGTCCTTCGAGTAGTCGTCACTAGCGTCCTAGCGTAACAAGAGCATGGTTGTCGGTTAGTTGCATATAGTACTTGTGTAAGTACTGATTTTATAACTGATTTGTCATTGTTGGGTTTTGTAGACCCCCTAGGGTACGTATTGTATTTTGGAGCGAAGACTTTAGTTATGTGTAGACTCTGGTAAGGTACGTTGTATGTATTATAAAGAACATTTCCGCTGCGTATGTGATGTGTATGTATGTGTATATGAATGTGTATAGGGTATACTTGTACCCCATGGGGTTGGACCCTCATTCAGTGTAGTATCATGTATGTTTTAATTGATATAGAGATAGGTTAGGTTACTAAATTCACACTTGGGGTCCATCTACGGGTTCGAGGCGTGACACCCTGTGTCTGAACCAGGCTGCGTTGGGCCAATCGTACTACAGATAAAGTATTTTGACTTTACCTGGTAGGCCAACCAAGGTTAAGTCCCGCCTTTGGACCGCACAACTTGGTTATGTGGGGTTCATACATAACGGTGATATGAATGGGTTCCTCATTACAAACGCGATACACTCATATTATTATGCTTTGGCAGTTATGTTATTTTGAACACATAAATAATTACTGAGCGTGATCATATTTATGAGAAAAATATATGGATGCAAACGTATATATATGTATATGGATATAAGTACAATTTTTATGTTTTCTCAATTAAGTTAATTTTTATATGAACATGATATGACACTAAAACTCATTTGCCACACACTGATAATAATTTATTCCCTTTTACTGAGAGGTGTCTCACCCAATAGATTTTAAACATTTCAGGAAATCTAGGACGTCAAGCGAACCAAACTTCGAGATAAAGGAGGAGTAGATTATTATTAGTCAGGGTATGTTCTTATTTTGGGACTAGGTAAATGTTTGTGTAGACTTGGAGGATTTGATTATTTTCGAGGGTAGGTATGTATATTTTTGGAAGGCCGTAGTACCCTATTATTATATTTAAAGTTTAGTTGTGTTATTTTTTCCGCTGCATAGATAAAATATAAATATGGATGGGTGTATCCCCGATACCCCACCTTGGGTGTGGGTAGACTTTGTTAATTATTATGATGGTATCAGAGGTGCCACATTTTGGTATCAGAGCCTAAGTTGCTAGGTTTTACATATTTTAGGACGGCGGATAATGATTACGAATCAAAGTTGCGTAATTAAGCGTTTAAATTTATGCATTAAAGATTATAATTTTAATTAAATGCTTAATTATGTTCAATATTTTAACATTGCGCTCAATTTATAATATTTGGGTTTTTATTCAATAATTTATGATTTTTTGGTATTTTATTATTGCAGGGTAATGTATGAACATTAAAACCAATATTACTTCGTAATCTGGGCATAACTCTCTCATCCGAGCTCCGATCAAGATGATTCAAAATTATGTGGAAAGCCAAGAAATTGCTCTACAACTTTTGTGTTTTGAGTTTTTAGAGCTATGAGTTGTAAGAAGGCTAAAATCGGGTTTGAAAGTGCAGAACCAGCCATGTATTAACAAAAGAAAAAGAAAGAAGAGGCCAATTAATTGATGTGACCCGCCCATGCAGACAATGAAGGAGCCATGTGCAACATAGAATGGGGAGCTTTGGAGAGTTGCTTGTGAGGGCATTAATGGAAAGGAAAGAGAGGCTAGAGTATATTATTAAAATAGAGTTGCTTTGGCTTTTTGCTTTTTGGTAGGCTTGCTTTTTAGGTCTTTAGGGTAGTAGGATTTTAAATGTTTTGAAAGGAGATTTTTTCTTTCAGGGAGGGGGGGGGGGCGTTCAAAAACTTGACTCACTCTAAAAATGAGCAGCTTAGAAGCTATCTCAAGTATTGAAGTTCAGTCATGTAATAATTAGTCCGAGTGTCAGATCATCTCCTCAGGGAATGCAATTTAATTCCAAACTTTATGTATTTCCAAAAGAAAATAAGAAAAAAAAGGTTTACTGAACACAGTTCAGATTTAGTTCTCCTCTCACGGATTGTTCTCCTCTCTCTCTCTCTCTCTCTCTCTCTCTCTCTCTCTCTCTCTCTCTCTCTCTCTCTCTCTCTCTCTCTCTCTCTCTCTCTCTCTTTTTCTCTCTTTTCCTCTTCTCTCTTCTTCTCTCCTTATTTTTTATTTGAATCTTAAACAATTGTTGGATCTATTTTCATTATTAAAAGTTAGTTTTAGTTTATTATTATTTAAATATTGTTAATTAGTTTTAGATTGAATTTTTCTCTCTCTTTTACTCCCTTTCTTTAGTTTATTTGTTTAATAAAAAGTTGTGGTTGAAATTTTATTTTGGTTTGAATTAATCAGTTTAGTTTGTTATTTCTAAAGTCTTGCATTGAATCTTTAATATTTGTTTGGATCATTATTTAGTTTTTTTTTTTTTTTATTTGGAGTCTTTGTTGGAATTTAAATAGTTCTTTAGGTGTTTGTATTATTAAAGTTGGTATTTTTATTTAGTTAGAGTTTATTCTTGTCCGAGTTTATGTTTAAAGTTAGTATTTTTATTTAATAGAATGATTGCAGAGTTTGTTTATTTCATTATTCTGGCATTGAATCTTGCATTTATTTACTTATTTTTATGCATGTTAAATTTCTAGTTAGGATTTACGTTGTTCTAAGTTTCGTTGCAAAAATCTCAAAAATCCTTGGAACTGAATCTGAACTGTGTTCAATGAACCTTTCTTTTCTTATTTTCATTTGGAAATACACAAAGTTTGGGATTAAACTGCATTCCATAAGGAGATGATCTGGCTCTCGGGCTAATTATAACACGATTGAACTCCTATACTTGGTATAGCTTCCAAGCTGCTCATTTTTAGAATGAGTCAAGTTTTTGAACCGACGAGTTTCCAAATTTGAGTCACCACAATGAATCCGTCTTGTTACCTGCACAAAAGTCAGCCTCAAATAAATCAATATGTTCTAAGGTACCAGACAAAACATGTGTAGATTAGCTCCCTAGTTTTAACAAGAAAAGATCTTTATTCAGTATATTTTCTATGAAATTCACTTTTTTAAGAACCTGTTTTAAGATAAAGTTGTCAGAGAAATTAGTTACCTTTGGTTCTTCAAAAGCATCAACATTAAAATTTTTACCTGGTTCCTTTAAACGTTCACCATTTTGCTCACCCTCATTATCGGGTGTACCCATCACCTTACCACAATGGGGATTTGCTTCAGCATTGCACTCCTTGACATTTACTCCAGTAGGGAGTGATGGTTTCACAACTATCAATCTCTGAGGCTATGGTACCACAGGTTGGTACTCGTTAATGGTCTCGGTCTCCACGTTAACTGACTTCTTCAATTCTCGAAATAATAATGACCTCCGCTGTCTCAAGAGAAACATTATGTATTTGTTGCTATTAGTGCTAGTATTCTTGAGGATTAGACTGAGGTTCTACGGAAAATTTCCCTTTTTCTAAGATATTCAATTGTGTGTTCATCTCATTAATGGTGTCCCGCAATTCATTCATGGTTTGAGTATTAATTTACATGAACTTCTAAAGAGCATCCTCGAGAGACTTCTCCGGTGGAGCAAGTGCAGCATTTGATTGAAATCTTGAAGGTGCACAGCTCTGAGAGATCTGTTGTGGCTGATACTGATGCTGAAAGGCAGTCTGATGATATGGCGGATGATAAGGGAGTGCATAGGACTGGGAAGGTTGATTCCAAAGTTACTTTGTACTATTCTCTTTTTCAATCGCCATAGCCTCCATTCTTCTGGTGAGTTCATCCATATGTGCCTCAACATAAAAATCATCTTTTAGTTCATACCACTCTCCACCATGTATTGCTCTTAATGGTTGAGCTGCAATTGGTCTTTTGTCAATCCTAGTGTTCCACTGCTGAACATAGTTAGCTAAATAATCTAGAAAATCCAATGCCTCATCAGGCTCATTGTCGAAGAAATATCTTAAGCACATAGTATGAACGAACTGTTTTGATTCAAGAGTCAATGCAGTGTAGAAATAGTTGACCAGGCGCCATGATTCAAATCCATGGTGGGGTCACATGTTGACCAAATCTCTAAATCTCTCCCAACTTTCATGAAATGTCTCATCAACTTCTTGCATGAATTGATTGATTTGTTCCTACAAAAATTGAGTTCTCTATAAGGGAAAAAATTTATGTAGAAATTCATTTTACATATCAACCCAACTAGAGATAGAATTAGGCCTAAGAAAATTAAATCACGTCTTAACCTTGTCTTTCAATGAAAAAGGAAATAGACACACTTTAATTGCCTGATTTATATCAGCTCCATCTATGAATGTAACACATGCAAGCTCAAAATCAGTTAAATGCTGACACGGATTTTCACACTTCATCCCATAAAATTGAGGTATCACGGATATCATTCTAGGCTTAATGTTAAAGTTCTGTGCATTTTCAGGCAATGTGATGCAAGATGGTTATGTGGTTCGTGTGGGCTGCAAAAAATCCATAAGCGTGCGTGGTGCAAGCGCAGCCATATTTTGTTCAAGACTCTTTTTTCTCTTTTTTTTCTTTTTCTTTCTTTTTCATGAGAAAAATTAAAATAATGGAAAAAACACTAGTTTAAAACTAAAACTAACATTCCCTAGCAGCGGCGTCAAAAACTTAACTCACTCAAAAAATAAGCAGGTTGCAAGCTATCACAAGTATAATAGTTAAGTCGTGTAATAATTAACCTAAGGGTCAGATCGTCTCCTCAAGGAATGTAGTTTAATTCCAAACTTTGTGTATTTCCAAAATAAAATAAGAAAAGAAAGATTTACTGAACACAATTCAGATTCAATTCTTGGGATTTTTTCAATGAAACTTAGAACAACGTAAATCCTAATTAGAAATTTAACATGCAAAAAAATAAGTAAATAAATGCCAGAATAATGAAATAAACAAACTTTGCAATGATTCTATTAAATAAAAATGCTAACTTTAAACATAAACCCAGACAAGAATAAACTCTAACTAAATAAAAATACCAACTTTAATAAGAAAAACACCTAAAGAACTATTTAAATTCCAACAAAGATTCCAAATAAAAATAAAAAACAAACTCAATAATGACCCAAACAAATATTAAAGATTCAACGCAAGACTTTAGAAAGAACAATCTAAACTGAATAATTCAAACCAAAATAAAATTTGAACCACAACTTTTTATTAAACAAATAAACTAAAGAAAAAAAAGTAAAAGAGAGAGAAAGATTCAATCTAAAACTAATTAACAATATTTAATTAACAAAAAATCAAACTAACTTTTAATAATGAAAGTAGATCCAGCAATTGTTTAAGATTCAAATAAAAAAATAAGGAGATAATGAGAGAGAGGAGGAAGAGAGAGGGAGAGAGAGAGAGAGAGAGAGGAGAACAATCTGTGAGGGGAGACTCCTCCAAGCTGCGCACGGCCTCCAAACCCCAAAAAAAAAAAAAAAACCTCCTTTCAAAACATTTAAAACCCTACTCTCCTAAAGACCTAAAAAGCAAGCCTACCAAAAAGCAAAAAGCAAAAAGCAAAAGAACTCTATTTTAATAATATACTCTAACCTCTCTTTCCTTTCCATTAATGCCCTCACAAGCAACTCTCCAAAGCTCCCCATTCTATGTTGCGCACGGCTCCTTCATTGTTTGCATGGGCAGGTCACATCAACTAATGGATCTCTCCTTTTTTTTTTTTTTTTTTGCTAGCGACTAGCAAAGATAAAATTTGTGATGTTTGCCAACTAGGAAAACAAATGAAGACAAGTTTTAAAAATAAGAAATACATATCAACTAGTAGACTTATTTGGACCTATTAGAACACAAAACTTAGGAGGAAAACAATATGCGTTCGTGATTGTTGATGACTACTCTAGATACACATCGGTATTGTTTTTAACTAATAAAGATGAAACTTGTAATATGTTAATAAATTTATGCAAGAAACTTCAAAATGAGAAAGGTTACAATGTTTCAAACCTAAGAAGTGACCAAGGAATAGAATTTAAAAATAAAGATGTTGAAAAATTTTGTAATGGTCATGGAATAAGCCATAATTTCTTAGCACTTAGGACTCCACAACAAAATGGAGTTATTTTGAGGAAAAATAGAACTCTTTAAGAAATGACAAGAACTATGCTAAATGAAAATAATCTACCTAAGTATTTTTTAACCAAAGCTGCAAATACAGTTTGTTATGTAATTAATAGAGTTTCTATTAGAACAAGTATAAACAAGACACCTTATGAATTATGGAAAGAAAGAAGGCCTAACATAGCTTACTTCCATGTTTTTGGGTGTAAGTGTTTTGTTCTCAATAACAAAGAAAACTTAGGAAAATTTGATGCCAAATCAGATGAAGGAATTTTCCTTGGATATTCTACAAATAGTAAGGCATATAGGATCTATAACAAAAGAACACTAACCATCATTGAATAAATACATGTAAACTTTGACGAATCAAATCCTTTTACAAAAGAAATTAAGAATGAAGAAAAGGAGGATATTTTACAACAACAAAAAATGATGATCTGGAAATCAAGGAAGAAAAAGAAGAAAATAATGAAAAAAAAAAAACCTCAAAATATAATCCTATAGAAAATCTTGAATTACCAAGAGAATGGAAATATGTAAGAAATCACCCTCAAGATCAAATTATAGGAGAACCATCTAGAGGTGTAACCACTAGATATTCATTAAAGAATCTATGTAATCATTGTGCTTTCCTATCTCAAGATGAACCTAAAAATATTGAAGAAGCTCTTAAAGATGACTCTTGGATAATTACTATGCAAGAAGAGTTAAATCAATTTGAAAGAAGTAAAGTATGACAATTAGTACCCAAACCTGAAAATCAATCAATTATTGGAACAAAATGGGTATTTAGAAATAAAAAGGATGAAAATGGTATTGTGGTTAGAAACAAAGCTAGACTTGTAGCTAAAGGGAATAACCAAGAAGAAGGGATAGATTATGATGAAACTTTTGCCCCGTAGCTAAAATGGAAGCTAAAAGAATGCTATTAGCTTATACATTCCACAAAGAATTCAAATTATTCCAAATGGATGTTAAAAGTGCTTTCTTAAATGGTCATATTAATGAACAGGTATATGCTGAACAACCCCCTGGATTTGAAGATATAAAAAATCTTGATTATGTGTTTAGACTTACTAAGGCTTTATATGGGTTGAAACAAGCCCCTAGGGCTTAGTATGAAAGACTTAGTAGATTTTTAATAGGGAAGGGGTTTTCAAGAGGAAAAATCGATAGTACCTTGTTCATTAAAACTAAGAAGGATGACATGCTTTTAATTCAAATATATGTAGATGATATAATATTTGGTGCTACAAATGATAATCTGTGTAAGGAATTTGCAAAAAGCATGCAAGAAGAATTTGAAATGAGCATGATGGGGGAATTAAACTATTTTCTTGGACTATAAATCAAACAAGCAAAGAATGAGACTTTCATAAGTCAATCAAAATACATAAAAGATATGATTAAAAAAATTTGATATAGAAAATAGTAAACCCATAGGAACCCCCATGAGCACTTCCATTAACCTAGATAAAGATGAGAAAGGAAAACCGGTAGATATGAAGTATTATAGAGGTATGATAGGAAGTTTACTATATCTAATAGCAAGTAGGCCAGACATAATGTTTAGTGTGTGTATGTGTGCACGTTTTCAATCAGCACCCAAAGAATCATACCAAATAGCTGTTAATAGAATTTTAAGATACTTAATAGGCACCATGGACTTAGGACTTTGGTATCCTAAGAACACCAAATTTGAAATGATTAGTTATTCGGATGCAGACTATGCAGGATGTAAAATAGACAGAAAGAGCACTAGTGGCATTTGTCACTTTCTAGGACGCTCACTAGTCTCTTGGTTTTCTAAAAAGCAAAACTCCGTAGCCCTATCCACAACTGAAGTCAAATACGTAGCAGCCGGGAGTTGTTGTGCACAAACTCTATGCATGAAACAACAACTAAAAGACTACAGTTTGGAATATTCAATCATTCCAATCAAACGTGATAATACAAGTACAATAAATATATCTAAAAATTCAATATCTCATTCAAGAACTAAACATATTGATATTAAACATCATTTCTTGAGAGATCATGTTCAAAAAGAAGATATAACACTTGAATTTATTAATGCAAATGTTCAATGGGCTGATATTTTTACAAAACCTCTCTTAGAAGACAAATTTATAACCATTAGAAGATAACATGGTTTGTTACATAACAGAGAAATTGTGTAAGAATACAAATTTTAAGAAAGAGCAAAGGTCAGCGGACTGACCAAAAGTGTAGCCGACTGACTGAAGGCAATTTTTTTGAAAACAACAAAGAGTCAGCCGACTGACTAATGGAACTTTTTGAAAGTATTCAGTATTTTGGAAGTAATACACTTAGTTTGTTTGTTTCCTTGCCTTGCTTGTAATTGTATGGCTTCTTATCTTGTTTGGTGGCTTGTTACTTTTACCCCTTGTTTTTGATTGATGTCCAAAGGGGGAGAGAATTTTAAAGGGCAAAGATGAAATATTTTGAGCATATTAAATATTTTATTCACCATGTTAAAGTATTTTGAGCATATTAGATCATATTGAAGATATTACAGGATACGAAGCACTTTACACATGCTATATTAAAATAAATTGGATTGTGTGTGTTCATAAGCTTGATATATGTGTTTGATTTCATATACTTCAAATATTGAAAGGAATGCTTATTGTAAGGAGGAGCCTTTTCAAAGGAACCCTCATCTTTGCTCCTTGTTTGTCATCATCAAAACGGGGGAGATTGTTGGCCTAACATGGATTTTCAATCTTGTTTTGATGATAACAAATGAAGGATATCTTAACATGTGTTGTTTAAAGAGACAATGTTTTAGGATCAAAATGCTCACATGGTCATCAAGGAAGAAAGTTAACAATTAAAGCCAATCAAATGAAAGCTTACCATAATATAGAAGTATTATGTTTAATGGAAGATAACAAATGAAAGCTTAAAGATTATTGGGACATGAAGTCAAGCTGGACCTCAAGAGATGGAAAAATCTTGAAGACTTAGTGCTTAATGTGTTCATAATTAGAAAGTCATACGTAAGTACTTCAATTCAAAATTATATAGATATATGAAACTCTTTAGGATGCAATATGGACTTAGAGACCAATTTTTGAAAACCCTGGAAAATGATTTTAAAAGTCACATTTTAGTTTTTCAAACAACAAAAGTTCAAAGCCTTAAAAATTCCAGCCGACTAACAAATTAAATTGTCTAGCTGACTGACCAAAATGAACGGTGTTCACTCAGCCGACTAACAATTAATTTTTTTAATTTTTGGATAGACAGAAGGGACTCAGCTGACTAACCTTATACAAAAAAAGGCCCAATTGAGTGACCCAGTCGATTGACCCTGCGGAGATTTTAAATTTTGAACTTTAACGGGAAAATTCCAAAAATTAGTTTTTCAAATTTAAATTTTATAAAAACTTGGGGGACACTCCAAGAAACTAAGGCAACAAGGAAACTCACTCTAAAAACTCTATAAATACTCCGTTAACCCAATGGATTAAATGACCAAGCAAACAATCATCATTCAAGAACTCTACTTTCAAACTCTTCTAAAGCTCACTCTTGCTCAAATTCTTGTCGGGAGAATTCTACTAAATTGTTGTTGATCAAAAGCCTGCGGTTCTAATTTGCAATTGAGTTTTCTCAAATCCTAAAAAAGAACCTCCAGTGATATCTAATCTTGAGCTTCATATTGTCTATTTAGTAATTGATTTGAAGTATATTAGTGCTCTGATTAGTACTAATTTTCTCTGTTGTGAGAGTGTCTTTGTACACCCATTCTTGTTCCTATTTTGTAGGTCTTTAACGGTTTAAGGTTGATTTGGATCATTGGACCAAGCGTGGGGGATCGCTTAGAGTGGTATCTCTACCTAAAAAAGAGGGATTTGTAAAAGGTTTACTCCACCCGAAAAGGAGTGCAAATAGTGGAATCCTTTGGTGGTATTAGCCAAAGGCGAGGACGTAGGTTGGGGATAAGCTAAACCTCGTAAAAATCTTGGTGTTCTTCTTTCCCTACTCTTTTAAATTTCAACACGTTATATATTATTGTGTGTATGCTAAGTGCAGGCTACAGGGATCAAAACTAAATTAAAAAAAGACTTTTAATAAAAAGAAAGTACGTTTTAATTAACCTTTTACAGAAACCAACAAGGGAGTACATTGGTTAATTATTTGCGAAAATATTAATTAAGAGAAAGCAATTAATTTCATCCAAACACAGGGCTTTCAATAACTCACAAGGTTTCTATCAAAGCAAAAATATTCAAAAGCTGAAATTCCACAAAGTACTGCAAATTGTGGTTGATTGGGTATTTGTGATTGGTTATTTTGAGTTATTGATTGATTGATTGTTTGGTTAAGTTTTTTTTTTTTTTTAACTTGTGGTGTGTTTAGTGTTGGTTGTGAATTGATTGAATTATTAAAAGCTTTGCTGTGTATTGAACATGTAAGTCAAGAATCCATAAAAAGAATTAAAATCTTTAATAATCCAATCCATCCCCCCTTTTGGAATAACTACTTCACTTTCACTGAAGTCTTGCGTTGAATCTTTAATATTTGTTTAGGTCATTATTCAGTTTGTTTTTTTTTTTTTAATTGGAGTCTTTGTTGGAATTTAATAGTTTTTTAGGTGTTTTTATTATTAAAGTTAGTATTTTTATTAAGTTAGAGTTTATTCTTGTCTGGGTTTATATTTAAAGTTAGTATTTTTATTTAATAGAATGATTGCAGAGTTTGTTTCTTTCATTATTCTGGCATTGAATTTAGCATTTATTTACTTATTTTTATGCATGTTAAATTTCCAGTTAGAATTTACGTTGTTCTAAGTTTCGTTGCAAAAATCCCAAAAATCGCGGGAATTGAATATGAACTGTGTTCAGCAAACCTTTCTTTTCTTATTTTCTTTTGGAAATACACAAAGTTTGAATATAAATTGCATTCCCTGAGGAGATGATCTGACCCTCGGGCTAATTATTACACGACTGAACTCCTATACTTGGGATAACTTCCGAACTACTCATTTTTAAAGTGAGTCGGATAACAATACTAGATTATAGGAATGGATTTTGGTGAGGATTAAGATGAGAATTTAGGGTTTTATCTCGCAGCCCAAAGGCGGGAAATTTCGTGGTGGTTTCCGTAATTTTCCTAGGGTGGCGATTTCAGAAAAACCATGGTAAACTATTGTCGGTTCTTGTTTCTGAGTGGTAAGACTAAATCTTAAATTAGGAATGAGGATGTAAAGATGATTAGTAAAGGAGGATATGTTTTGGTTCTTAGATAGATAAATGCATTAGACGTGTTATGATGATAGGATTCTAAAATTGGTTATGTTTTATTTTCAAGATGGACCCTAGAAATAGTAATGCTCATACTGGTGGTGACGATGTGGGGCCCTCTCGTAGTAGCCACGGCGATTGTGACACAGTCCTGCGCAATGTTGCTCAGCAGTTCATGGTTGAGATAGCACAAAATTCTAGGGAGTAGGGATGCTTGCCAATGGACCAAGGCTACACTATAGAGCATTTCACTAGGATGAATCCCCCAGCCTTTTTAGGGAGTACAAGCCCGATTATGGCACAGAACTAGATACAGGAGATTGGAAATATCCTGACTATACTGTGCTGCACCGATGAGCAGAGAGTTCTATATGCCACATTCAGACTGACAAAGGAGATTGAGAGTTGGTGGTTTGATGTAAGGATCTTGGAGGAGTAGAGGCCGATACCAATAGCTCTTACTTGGGGAAGGTTTAAGGATATCTTTTTCGACCACTACCCCGCCTCCATTAGAGATGCTAAGATGGAGGAATTTCTAATTCTGACTCAAGGTCATCTGATAGTGCCACAGTATGCTGCTAAATTTGTGAAGCTGTCCCATTTTGCCCACTTCATGATCCCAGATGAGTTTAGGAAGGCATATAGATTCGAAAGAGGGCTGAGACAGGAGGTGTGGATAAATACACCGTAGCCAAAGCAAGTCGAAAAAGGGGTATGGGAGGACAGAGTTAGAGGAAAAGGCCTGTGCCTCCTAGTTTTCAGGCGAGCACTAGTCAGGGCCAGTGGAGGAGGCATGATGTGGGTCAGCATAGGTAAGGGACAACGAGTTTCTTGGGGCAATCCAGCACCTCCTACCTGCCCTCGATGCTACAGGAGACATTCACGAGAGTGTCAGGCTGGGTTAGTCACCTGCTATCGATGTGGATGGTCGGGCCATAGGGTGCGGGATTGTCATATGCCCCCGAGTAATTTGCCAACTCCCATACCATACTAAGGAAATTATCCAGCACCCAGAGGTGACCAACAAAGGAATACCACCCCAACCTAGGTGTATGCTTTGACCCTGGGAGATGCAGAGGCAGCAGGCGACGTGGTGACAGGTATTATTTATATTTTGTCATATAAAACTGTTGTTTTATTTGATTTAGGGGCAACACATCCCTTTCTAGCTCGGGAGTTTGTTAAATTGTGTGGGTTAGAAGCTCAACCACTGGATGTTATTCTATCTGTGGCTACACCGACGTGGACCATAGCACTGTGTAGGAGGGTACTTAGACAATTTCTTATTAAAATTTCAGCTAAAGATGTTGTCTGCTAATCTGGTGGTTCTGGATATGTATGGGGCCGACAAGATTATGGAAATGGACTAGTTAGCTACATGTTATGCCCTTATTGAATGTCATAACAAAGAGGTAGTCTTCAGACCTCCAGGGAGTTGGAGTACCAATATGTGGGGAAGTGCGCGCACTCCTTACCACATATGTTATCAACAGTACAGGCGAGGAGAATGTGATGACCTGAAAATTTAAACAACCAAATAACATAATTAACGATGCCATCAAATAAATGCTCTGATACCACGTACGATGACCCCAAAAAATTTCAACACATCATATACATAAATACCCGGAATTCCACATCATAACTACCATTAACATATGCATGCCCTGATACCACGATTGTCATATCATAAAGAACCCAATGGGGTCTGAAATATCACTACCCATAACATAATTAAACAAACAACAAAAAAAATTTATTTTTCCTAATAGCATACCTACTAGAGTACTAACCCAACTAGGACATCTACCAGTTCCAAATTAATACATATAACCCTAAATATCCAAAAACATCCAGCATAAACCATACAGTATCTTGCCCACACTCACCCTCGGAGTGATGGTTTAAGTTCTGCCCTAGAGCTCCTAGGCTCAACTTCCTAAAGGACCTAAAAAGTGAGTCCTCTAGATGGGGTGAGACACCTCTTAGTAAGACGAAATACATTATTATCAGTGTGTGGCAGATGAATTCTATTGTGACAATAATTTATATATGTCTCTTATATTACCCCTAAATATACTCAACATCGTCATAATCAACATGATGCAGTTAGATAAGTCTACTAACGTAAGTTTTACAACATATCACACACAAGGTAAAACAATTTATAATAAATCTACTAACGTAAGGTTTACGACATATCACAAACAATATAATGCAGTTCAATTACATCTACTAACGTAGGTTTTACAATACATCACAAATAATTTAATTTACACTTCTATAGCACTTCTATATGCCACACCGACCTTCTTCTATTTGTACGCCACACAGGCCTTCGACATCAGTATAGACTTCAAACAGAGTTTCTATACTGAGCATCACCACTTCAATTTATATGCCACACAGGCCTTCGACATCAGTATAGACTTCACATATAGTTTCTATACTGAGCATCACCACTTCATATTTTTCAATCAAATGCAAAATCTAACTTACCATTTCATGATTAATGGAATTAAACTGTCATATCTCCATATCCATATCCATATCAAACCTATCATTTTAAAATTTCACAGTAATCCCACTATATACATGTATCCATAAACTAGTATTACGCCACATACTCACGATATCATACCATAACAATTTCAACAAACTCATATAAAATTATTTGTTAATTAATCTCATGTCACACTGTTATACATTAAAATTTTCATTTAAGTAATCTGTCAGGAAAAGGTGCGTATTTCTAAAATTTGGTTCGATTTTTTTCCAAAAAATCTATTTAATTTTAAACATGCAATTTTTCCTAAAATGGAGGCACATGAACCACCCTCCTATTTACTCCCAAATATGTATAACACTCAAAAATGACCATTCCATATGCCCAAATCATATATAAATTCAAATATGGCATATACATATAATATACTCAAATTTAATCGGTTCTAAATCTTTAAAAAGCTGACATAATGTATTCCCTTACCTAATTCCTAGAGAAATACCTACAGTGATCCCAAGGCAGTTGTAACGCCCCAACCTGGGTCTACTTGGGAGCATTACATCTCTCATCCTCGACTTGGACTAGAAAACAGGGGGCGCGCCTTATCAGACTAATGACTGGCCCCATAAACCAACACGAGTCCTTTTTAGTGTGTTTTGTCCTCACTCACTCACTTCCAAAGGTCACCCATCCTACGCTTAACCGTTGAGTTCTTATGGGAAGACTCCCAAAAAGAAAGGTGCATTTTGTTGACATGGGTAGTAACATTAAATCCTTTTTAACCCTTTCTTCCACAGGGTATCACAGCAGTGCCTGCGGCATTCGCACAAATCCCTTAGCCTTAGAGTGGTGTCTAGGATCCCCAAATCAAAAATATGGTCCGATTAAATTGACGAGGATCGAAGTCGGGACCCTTATCCCAGAAGTGGTGCCTACGATGCTCCTACGGCAATTCACTTTGGTTAAAATGTTGGTGGCTAGAAATGGAATCCAAGGGTATTTTCCATTCTTCGATCGGTACACATTTGGCCGTGGAAATCAAGAAGAGAGAGAGAGAGAGAGAGAGAGAGAGAGAGAGCATAGAGAAAACTAAGAGAGATGAGAGGCGCAGGGGCAATTGGAAATGTCTCAGAGAATGCTTCAATGTTAAGTTTTCTTATATATATAAGATTACTTTATTATATTTTATTAATATTACACACACACAAACACACATTACTTAATCCAAATTTTTATATGTATACTTATATATCCATCATATCATTTATTTATTTACTTTAATTTAATAATGTTTAATTAATTAATTGATTAATAACTATTTTCATTTATTTATTTATTTATTTCCGAGTTACTACATTTTCCCCTCCTCATAAAAATTTTGTCCTTGAAATTTGGTACCTTACATTTATCTTAACTTTTTTTGGGAATCACTGGAATGTTTATCCGACTCTAGAAAGAGCCGGTAGTTACCCACATAGCGGCTCTATCCCAAGTTTATTAGTTACCCTCATTTATGGCAGAGGTAATCATTCTTACTTATGTAATTACACGTATATAAATATATATAAATGCATGACAAATAATAAAAATGATTTTCATTTCTATACACACACACACACACACAAATAAACTCTATAGTGAGCGTATTCTCCCATCAGCATCAACATAGACTTCACATAGAGTTTCTATGCTGAGCATAACTTCTCATCGACATCAGTATAGACTTCACACAGAGTTTCTATACTAAGCATATTCTCCCACCAGGATTAGCATAGACTTCACACAGAGTTTCTATACTAAATCTTCACACAACAGTTCCCATAGTCATCTCACATTTCCCAAATCAATGCAGAGTCTAACATATCCTTAAATAGCATCACAAACTGTCATATTCACATAATCATATAAAACTTGTCATGTCATGTCTCAGCATAAAGCCATTGTATCATATTTGGGCATATAGTCATCATATCATACCCCGGCACACAAATGTCATATCATAACTCTTACCATAGAGTACCATACAATACAATTTATAATAACAATATTGTAACATGATCTCATTTTCATAAGTCCGTATAAAATCTAACATGTTCACAATTCTGTATAAAATCTGTCTTATTATATTTCCATTTAAAATTGTTATTTTTAAACTTGGCATAAAGCCATCTGGACGGAATTCGGCATAAAGTCGTCTGAACATCATGTTTAATCATACAATAACAATTATTCTCGGAAGTTTGTCAAATATTCTTCGACCCCACTCATATAAATCTACAATTTACATGAGCCGTACATATCAAGTACATGCTGAGAGGCGTCTCGCATCATTGTCCCTCAAATCAACAAGCCCTTGGACCTAAGTCTCGAGGATAGGGGTGCTTCATATCGCCATCCCCCTTTTTGCCTTTTTCCATAATTACTTCAACCAACACCAGTATTTTCCCTAATTTTCATTCATTCACGTGTTCATATTAAACTATTATATCTATAAATCGGTAAAAAAATTACATTTCTATATATATAAACACATTTCCACCATCCAAATAATATATCCAGATTTTTAATGCAAAAACCACCGCCACTAATTCCAAGTCATGTGTCGGGTAATTCTTCTCGTACTCCTTGAGTTGCTGAGAAGCATATGCATTTACTTTCCCATATTGTAATAGCACACAGCCAAGTCCTTTCTAAGACGCATTACTGTAAATTGCAAAATCCCCTTCTCCTGAAGGAATGGTCAGTACCGGCGCAGTAACGAGTCGCTGCTTTAACTCTTAGAAACTTTGCTCGCATTCGCCTGTCCATTCATATCTTATATTCTTCCTGGTCAACTTGGTCAAAAGACCTGACAACTTGGGAAAACCCTCTATAAATCAGCGGTAATATCCTGCTAATCCCAAGAAACTCCTAACCTTGTGGACATTTTTTAGTCTTGCCCAATCCACCACTACCTCTATCTTACTCGAGTCCACACAAATACCACCCCTAGATCTCACGTGCCCAAGAAATGCAACTTCTTCTAACCAAAACTCACATTTCCTAAATTTGGCATATAATCTCCTTTCTCTCAACACCTGAAGTATCATCCCCAAATGATCCTCGTGCTCCTCATGAATTTTTGAATATACCAGAATATTGTAAATCAACACCACCATGAACCAATCTAAATATTCATGAGATACTCTGTTCAAAAGGTCCATGAATGCAAGAGGTGCATTAGTTAATCCAAAGGGCATAACCAAAAATTCATAGTGGTCATACCGAGTTCGGAATGCTATTTTAGGTACATCCTCTACCTCGACCCTCACCTGATGATACCCTAATCGAAGATCAATCTTAGGGAAAACCCGTGTTTCCCGAAGTTGGTCAAACAGATCATCTAAATGAGGAAGCGGTTACTTGTTCTTAATTGTCACTTTATTTATCTCTCGGTAGTCGATGCACATTCTCATCGACTTGTCCTTCGTTAACAAACAACACCGGTGCACCCCACGGTGATACACTCAGCCTAATAAATTCCTTGTCCAACAACTGCTATAATTGTTCTTTTAAATCTCTCAACTCTACTGGAGTCATTCTATATGGAGCCTAAAAAATTGGTGTCATTCCGAGAGATAGGTCGATAACAAACTCCACCTCACGCCCGAGAGGTAACCCCAGGAAATCCTTTGGGAACACATCAAGAAATTCCTTTACTATCGGGATATCCTAAGGTTTTAAATTACCCTCTGGCGCTCCCTTACACAAGCTATGTACCCCTGACTCCCATCCAGGAGTAGCCTTGTAGCCTATATGGCTGATAGGATCGGTGGCAAACTTCCTTCTTATAACAGTCCATAATGATATAGCTAGATGCTAGCCAATTCGTCCCCAGAATTATGTTAAAACCGTGCATGTCAAAAACCACAAGATCAACCAGCAGTGTTCTCCCCTATATGCTAATAAGATAATCCTTAGAAATCCTTCTACACACTATCACGGTCCCCGTTGGCATGACCATCGATAGATCAACACCCAATGGCTGAATTTTCACCCCACATGACTTGATAATCCTTCCTAGCTATAACTGAATATGTCGCCCCCATATGGCTACTCCCTCCAGCGTTTGCATTATTGTTCCCACAGGTCCATCCTAAAAATAGAACAGTGAATGATTTCTTAGAATCATACAGCTAGCACACGACTAATACCATTACTAACTAATATTCAAATTCACTACCCTCTCATACTAAAATACCTATACTTCCTCCTTACCATGAACTAGTAACCTTCCAAATTTCTAATCATAGGTTTCAATCTTACAGTTTAGAAACAAAATCGTTGATGGTATGCCATAATTTTCCTGAAACCGTCGCCTCAGGAAAACCACAGAAGACCGTTACGAAATCTCTGCCTCCGGGCTACAAGACAAAAACCTCATTCCTATCCTTTCCTTAACTCATTCCTATACTCTGGTAGTATTATCTACTATAGTCTGCAGAACCTAGAAACCTAGGCTCTGATACCATAATTGTGATGACCCAAAAATTTAAACAACCAAATGACATAATTAACAACGCCATCAGATAAATGCTCTGATACCACTTACCATGACCCCGAAAAATTTCAACACATCATATACATAAATATTTGGAATGCCATATCATAACTACCATAAACACATACATGCCCTAATACTGCGATAGTCATATCGTAAAGAACCCAATGCGGTTCGAGGTATCACTGCCCATAACATAATTAAACAAACAATGGAAACAAATATTTTTCCTAATAGCATACCTACCGGAGCACTAACCCAACCAAGACATCCACCAGTCCCAAAATAATACATATGACCACCCCCTAAATATCCAAAAACATCTAGCATAAACCATACAGTATCCTACCCACACTCACCCTCGGTGTGATGGTTTAAGTCCCGCCCTGGAGCTCCTAGGCTCGACTTCCTAAAGGACCTAAAAAGTTAATATTCTAGATGGGGTGAGACACCTCTCAGTAAGACGAAATACATTATTATCAGTGTGTGGCAGATGAGTTCTATTGTGACAATTATTTATATATGTCTCTTCTATTACCCCTAAATATACTCAACATCAGCATAATCAACATGATGCAGTTAAATAAGTCTACTAACGTAAGTTTTACGACATATCACACATGAGGTAAAGCAGTTTATAATAAATCTACTAACATAAGGTTTACGACATATCACAAACAATATAATGCAGTTCAATTACATCTACTAACGTAGGTTTTACAACACATCACAGATAATTTAATTTACACTTCTATAACACTTCTATATGCCACACCGACCTTCTCCTTCTATTTATATGCCACACAAGCCTTCGACATCAGTATAGACTTCACACAGAGTTTATATACTAAACATCACCACTTCAATTTATACACCACACAGGCCTTTGGCATCAGTATAGACTTCACATATAGTTTCTATACTGAGCATCACCACTTCATATTTTTCAATCAAACGCAAAATCTAACTTACCATTTCATGATTAATGGAATTAAACTATCATATATCCATATCCATATCCATATCACACCTGTCATTTTAAAATTTCACAGTAATCCCACTATATACATATATCCATAAACTAGTATTAAGCCACATACTCCCAATATCATACCATAACAATTTCAACGAACTCATATAAAATTATTTGTTAATTAATCTCATGCCACATGATTATACGTTAAAATTTTCATTTAAGTAATCCACCGGGAAAAAGTGCATATTTCTAAAATATGGTCCGATTGTTTTCTGAAAATTCTATTTAATTTTAAACATGTAAGTTTTCCTAAAATGGAGGCACACAAACCACCCTCCTGATTATTCCCAAATATGTATAACATTCAAAAATGACCTATGATACCCCGTGGAAGAAAAGCTTATAAAGGATTAGATGTTACTACTCATATCAATAAGGTGTACCTTTCTTTTCGACAGCCTTCTCGTAAGAACTCCACGGTTAAGCCTGCTTGGTTTGGAGTAATCTTGGGATGAGTTACCTTCTGGGATGTTTTCTCAGGAAGTGTGTGAGTGAGGACAAAACACATTAAAAAGGACATGTGTTGGTCTATAGGGCCAGTCATTAGTCCGATAAGTCCCACTCCCCCTGTTTTCTGGTCCAGGTGAAGGAGGAGAGACGCAGTGCTCCCTAGCAGACCCAGGTTGGGGTGTCACAAAATGGTATCAAAGCAATTACCCAGTCGGAAGTGTGTAAGATTCACATAGCCTGGATTTGGAAATGTGGGTTCGCAATGAGAACGTTGCGTTTTGTAAGTGGGGGAGAATGTGATACCCCATGGAAGAAAGGCTTAAAAAGGATTAGATGTTACTACCAATATCAATAAGGTATACCTTTATTTTCGAGAGCCTTCCCATAAGAACTCCACGATTATGCGTGCTTGTCTTGGAGTAATCTTGGGATGAGTGACCTTTTGGGAAGTTTTCTCAGGAAGTGTGTGAATGAGGACAAAACACACTGAAAAGGACACGTGTTGGTCTGTGGGGCCAGTCATTAGTTTGATAAGTCCTGCTCCCCCTGTTGTCTGGTCCAAGTGGAGGAGGAGAGACGCAGTGTTCCCTGGCAGACCCAGGTTGGGGCGTTGCACGACCATTCCATACGCCCAAATCATATAGAAATTCAAATATGCCGTATACGTATATTATACTCAAATTTAATCGATTATAAATCTTAAAAAATCTGACATAATGTATTCCCCTTACCTAATTCCTAGAGAAATACCTGTAGGGATCCTAAGGCAGTGCCTGCGGCGTTCACACAAATCCCTTCGCCTTGGAGTGGTGCCTAGGATCCCCAAATAAAAAATCTGCTCCGATTAAATTGACGAGGATCGGAGTCGGGACCCTTATCCTAGGAGTGGTGCCTACGACACTCCTATGACTAATCCACTCAAGTTAAAATGTTGGTGGCCGAGAATGGAATCCAAGGGTATATTCTGTTCTTCGATCGATGCTTGTTTGGTCAAGAAAATCGAGGAGAGAGAGAGAGAGAGAGCGTGGAGAAAACTAAGAGAGATAAAAGGGGCAGGGGCAATGGGAAATGTCTCAGAGAATGCTTCAATGTTAAGTTTTCTTATATATATAAGATTACTTTATTATATTTTATTAATATTATACACACACACACACACACATTACTTAATCCATATTTTTATATGTATACTTATATATTGATCATATCATTTAGTTACTTACTTTAATTTAATAATGTTTAATTAATTAATTGATTAATAATTATTTTTATTTATTTATTTATTTCTGGCTTACTATAGAGATTGCTTCTGGAGGGATGCCAGGGTATCTAGCCTATGTGAATGAGGCACCAGAAGGGGTATTAAAGTCGGAGGATATCCCGATAGTGAGGGATTTTCCTGATGTGTTTCTAGAGGGTTTGCCGAGATTGCCTCTTGATCGAGAAGTTGAGTTTGCAATTGATTTACTCCTAGGGATGGCATTGATCTCTAAGGCTCCGTACATAATGGCTCTAGTAGAGTTAAAAGAATTAAAAGAACAGTTGCAAGATTTATTGGACAAAGGATTTATCAGGCCTAGCGTGTTACCCTAGGGAGTGCTGGTATTGTTTGTGAAAAAAAAAATGGATCGATGAGAATGTGCATCGACTATAGAGAGATAAAAAAAGTGACAATTAAGAATAAATACCCATTTCCCCACATTGATGACTTGTTTGACCAACTACGGGGGATGCAGACTTTCTCAAAAATTGATATACGATCTGGATATCATCAGGTAAAGGTCAAGGCTGAGGATGTTTCGAAAACAACGTTCCAAACTCGATATGGCCATTATGAGTTTCTGGTTATGCCGTTTGGACTTACAAATGCTCATGTCGTATTCATGGACCTGATGAATAGAGTTTCCATCAATACCTGGATTAGTTTGTTGTAGTTTTTATTGATGATATTCTTGTGTATTCAAATAGCCCCAAGGAGCACAAGGAACATTTAAGGGGTAGTTCTTCAAATACTAAGAGAAACAATGTTGTATGCAAAATTTAAGAAGTGTGAATTCTGGTTGAAGCCAGTCACCTTCCTCAGGCATGTAGTATCAAGGGGTGGCATTTCTATGGATCTGAGCAAGATTAAGGCGGTAGTGACTGGGAAAGATAAAAGAATGTGCAGGAAGTCAGGAGTTTCTTGGGATTGGCAGGATATTCTCGCCAATTTGTAGAAGGATTCTCTAAACTATTAGGCCCTTTAACAAAATTGACAAGGAAAAGTGTGAAGTTTATATGGACAGATGAGTGTGAACAGAGCTTTCAAGAGTTAAAGCAGCGACTCATTACTACACTAATTTTGATGATTCCTTCGGGAGAAGAGGGTTTTGTAATCTAAAATGATGCATCACACAAAGGGCTTGGGTGTGTGTTGATGCAGCAGGGGAAAGTTGTAACTTATGCATCGCAACAGCTTAAATAATATGAAAATAATTACCCTATCCATGATTTGGAGTTAGCAGGGGTGGTTTATGCCTTAAAGACTTGGAGACATTATTTGCATGGGGGTAGGTGTGAGATTTTCACATACCACAAGAGTTTGAAATACTTCTTCACACAAAAAGAGTTAAATATAAGACAAAGGAGGTGGTTGGAGGTAATTAAAGATTATGACTGCAACATCAGTTACCACCCAAGAAAATCTAATGTGGTAGTTGATGCTTGAGCCGAAAATTAGTGGGTTTATCAATATCAGAAGTGGTGAATTAGCATCCGATCCAGATGGATTTGGAAATGCTTGGTGTGGAGTTGGTAGAGGAAAATCACCGGGCACTCATTACTAATCTGGTACTTCAGCCTACATTACAGGAAGGAATTAAAACTACCCAGATGAAAGATGCGGAATTATTAAAGATTATAGATAAAGTGTAGAAAGGTCAGGGAGCAGAGTTTAATATCTCAGATGATGGAGCTTTCAGGTTCTGTACAAGACTTTGTGTGCCTGCTGATGTTGAAATTAAAAAGATTATCCTAGAGGAAGCGCATTGATCTCTTTATACAGTACACCTTGGAAGCACTAAAATGTACAGTGATCTACGGGAATCTTTATGGTGGGATAATATGAAGAAAGAAATTGTTGAATATGTAGAGTAGTGTATTAGCTTTACCATGATCCCAAGAGGGGGGTGAATTGGTATTTTTAAACTTAATCCCTAGGTGAATGTTCTAACACCAGTATGTTCACAACCTTAAGGACAATCTAGTGCAAGTAAAGTAAATATACCAGAATTTAAACAAAGCAATTTATTTAACGCCACATCCACCAAAAAACACCAAAGAAAAAGTGACACACAGAGATGTTATTAAGGTTTGGCCAATTGCCTACGTCCCCGCCTTGGCTCACTAGCACAAGGATTACCACTATAACTTGCTCACTTAAACAGGTGAAGCGGCACCTATACAAACCAGGTCAATTTAAGGGTTGACCTCAACCAGTACATACAATCCTTACCGGGCTAGATTACCGCACCCTCAGGCCACGCATGGAAATACTCAGATTTTACAATCAAATGGTACAACAGATAGGTGCTTTCACATAAAGCAAATTTGTACCCAAATAATACGCTCAATCAAATACGCATCAATAGCATGGATATAGTATAAGCTCAGTGATGCAAAGTTTGTTCTATCAATACTCAATACAGTATAGTCAATATAAAGCTCAAGAGTATTCAACACAATACGATCAGTATGATGCTCAAGAATAATTGACACAATACGATCAATATGAGGCTCAAGAATAATCAACACAAGCAGTCAACCAAAACATCAATATTCCAAGTATACTAGGTAGATAATCAAACTAGTTTTAGAATGGTTTTCTTCAATGAAATAAGCACAAAGCTTGTTTGAAAAGATTGCTTGCTTATTTGAAAAATTCTTTGCACACCAAAAACAAAGCTCTTGGACACTTGCAATGGAATGCAAATATCTCAAGCTTTCTTGGTTTAATCCCGCATGAGATTTACAAAGGAGAAATCTGTGGGACAAACTTAAGCTATGCTCCCAATAAAATGAATTTCAAGCACACACAACAATGGGAGTATTAGCATGAAGCAATAATCACATAAACAAAGATGGAACTTTTGCACTCTCGGATTTTATCAAAGGGATGCAAGTTTAAAAGTGTTAGGGCACAAAATGGATTTTCAAGAGAGAGAGAATTTTTGCTAATCACTTTTTTTAACCACCCTTTAATTGAGTAAATGGACTCATATTTATAGTCAGGTAAAAAATTATTACCGTTCGGGATATAATGGGCATTATTAAAAAGTCTCAAAAGATTAAAATTCAATTAGCCTGAAATAACCCTATTTTACCGCGGTTAATTTATTTTAACCGGCTGGAGTTCGGGTGGCTGAACCAAGATTCGATCGCCCGAACAAACACAGCAATAAAAGTGTTCTAAGCTAATTTTTTGCCCGTGTCTTGGTTCGGCAACCCAAAAAAAAGTCAGAAACATTTGTTCGTAGGTTAAGGTGCCTGGTCTTGAGTTCAGTTAATCGAACTAGGCCATTCGGCCACCCAAACCACTTTTTGAACTGAGGTGGTCGGTTGCCCGAGTTGGTGGCATGTTCTTCTCGGGGCGTTCAGGCGCTTAAGGAAAATATGCACAATTAAGGTTCGGTCACCTGAGGGTAGGTCAACATTTTGACCTTCAAGGTTCGGGCACCCGAGGAGTTTTGTATTCCAAAGGTTCGGTCACCCGACCCCTCTTAGTTTGCTTAGATATGATCAATTTCAGTACAATTATTTCACACTCATATTTTATGCAATGTGTGTGTGAGTGTTGGAGCCTAGGGTCTTGCTATAGTCTTAGTTGAGCTTACATTATATCTTGTGTGCATGATGTGCATGTGATAAGCATACATCCATATGCCTAAGTTACTATTACAGACCTATATTATTACAGACCGATATGAATTTCAATTACAAATTACAAATCTTCACGGTCTTCTTGTTTCCTCAAGTCTCCTTCATTGGAATATTAATTTAAACCTGCACAAGCACTTGTCAATCATCAAATATTAGTATTTATCATTATCAAAATTGGGTGCGACCTATAAGGTCAACATTCTCCCCCTTTTTGATGATGACAAATACACCATGCAAAAATATCAATATAGCCTAAGACGGCTCCCCCTATCAATATGCATCCAATTTATTTTAGCCAAATTAATTATTTTACCCATTATTTAATTTTCCTCTCCATCTTCCCCGCAACAACAAAAAGGGTTGTAAGTGTGAACACTCTAGGCAATGGATAAATGTTACATTTAAACAAGAGACATTTTGGAAAGATTTAGAAAAAAAATTCGGTAGAGTGCCATTTGTAAATTGGACTTTCCAAAAATAAATCCTATATAATTGTAACCTGTTTGAGTGTAAATATTTCCAAACAGTTTATCCACAACTACTCAAACAATTTAGCATAGTCCAACAATCCAGTATAAAATTCAAAGTCATCATGAAGTGGACAAAGGAGTTGTGCAATACAAGTAATAATCAATATTCATTGCATTCAATATTATCATGCTTTAAATATATGTATACATATATAGATATATGACATGTGTACATGAGCTATAGTCAACATCCACAAAGTCTAAAGTAAGAAGGCAAATCAACAGTGATGTTAGTTGCTAAGACTTATAAGTTTCATATGAAAGCTCCCCCTAAATTTATGCAAACCATGAAGTATGTAGGAAGCTTCTCTACTATGCATCAGACCTAACTCACGTCTAATTTGTATGAACCTATCTTCGAGAAGTGGTTTAGTAAGTATATCCGCCCATTGTTCATTAGTGCATACAAACTCAAGAGCCACATCTCCTTTTTGCACATGATCACGATGAAAGTGATGTCTAATCTCGATATGTTTAGTTCTTGAATGTGAGATAGGATTTTTAAAGATGTTGATTGCACTAGTATTATCACATTTAATCGGTATTGTTTCATAGTGCAATCCAAATCCACAAGTTGTTGTTTCATAGAAAGAGTTTGGGCACAACAACTTCCAATCGCAATATATTCTGCTTTGGCTGTGGATAAGGCAACTAAGTTTTGCTTCTTGGAGAACCAAGAAACAAGAGATTGTCCTAAATAATGACAAGTGCCGCTAGTACTCTTTCTATCAACCTTACTACTGGCAAAGTCAGTATCCGTATAACTCACAATCTCAAAGGATGTATGCTTAGGGTACCACAAGCCCAAATCTATAATCCCAACTAGATACCTAAGGATTCTTTTAACAGCTTTTAAATGAGATTCCTTAGGGGCAGCCTGAAATCTAGCACACATACACACACTAAACATAATGTCAGGCCTACTAGTAGTGAGATATAGGAGACTCCCAATCATGCTACGATACAGTTTTACATCAATAGGGATCCCTTTCTCATCTTTATCAAGCTTAATGGAAGAATTCATAGGAGTACAAAGAATTTTACAATCTTCCATATTAAATTTCTTTAGCAAATCCCTGATATATTTAGATTGGCATATGAAAGTTCCATTTTTAGCTTGTTTAATCTGCAACCCTAAGAAGAAACTAAGCTCACCCATCATGCTCATTCCAAACTCACTTTGCATGCATTTGGCAAATTCATTAGACAACTCATCATTAGTTGCTCCAAAAATGATATCGTCCATATATATTTGAAGAAGGAGCATATCATCATTTTTAGACTTGATGAAGAGTGTAGTGTCAATCTTGCCACGGGTGAACCCATTTTCTAGTAGAAAACCACTAAGCCTCTCATACCAAACTCTAGGAGCTTGTTTCAATCCATACATGGACTTAGACAATCGGTAAACATGATCTGGATGTTTATGATTTTCAAAACCGAGTGGTTGTTCTACATATGCTTCTTCATTAATAAAGCCACTTAGAAAAGCACTTTTAACATCCATTTGAAATAATTTGAAATTTTTAAAAGTGGCAAAAGCAAGTAGCATACGAATGGCTTCTAACCTAGCAATAGGAGCATATGTTTCATCAAAGTCAATCCCTTCCTGCTGGTTATAACCTTAGGCAACTAATCTAACCTTATTCCTAGTTACTACCCCATTCTCATCTTTCTTATTTTTGTATATCCATTTAGTTCCAATGATGGTATGAACTAGAGTCCACACTTTACTTCTTTCAAATTGATTAAGTTCTTCTTGCATGGACATTATCCAAGACTCATCTTCTAGGGCTTCTTTAATATTTTTAGGTTCTTCTTGGGATAGGAAAGCAGAATGATTCACTAGATTTCTCAAGGAGGATCTTGTGGCTACTCCACGGGATGGTTCGCCTATGATTTGATCCATAGGATGATTTCTAATGAATTTCCAATCTCTATGCAGTTTCTGATTTGCATTTTCATTATCTTTAGATGATTTTTCATTTACTTCCTGATTTTCAATTGCATTGTTTTCAATAGACATTTTTTCAAAGCATTTTCTAATATCAATATCATCTTCAACATCTTTATTAGAAAAATGGATTAGATTCATCAAACACAACATGAATAGATTCAATTACTGTCAATGTTCGTTTATTGAAAACCCTATATGCTTTGCTATTGAGTGCATAGCCTAGGAACGTGCCTTCGTCAGATTTAGAATCAAATTTACCTAAGTGTTCATTATCCCTAAGCACAAAGCATTAATAACCAAACACATGAAAGTAGGAAATATTAGGCTTACGATTGTTCCGCAGTTCATAAGGAGTTTTATTAATTGAAGGTCTAATCATCACCCTATTCATAACATGGCATGCAGTATTAATGGCCTCGGCCCAAAAATATTTAGGTAAGTTATGCTCATTTAGCATAGTTCTACCCATTTCTTGTAGTGACCTATTCTTTCTTTCTACTACACCATTTTGTTGAGGTGCCCTAGGTGCAAAGAAGTTATGGGATATGCCCTCTAAGTCACAGTATTTCTCTATGCCTTCATTTTTGAATTTCGTGCCTCTATCACTTCTTATGTGAGTTATTTTATATCCTTTTTTATTCTGGATTCTTTTACAAAGTTTAGTGAACTGTTCACATGATTCATTTTTATGTGCAAGAAACAACACCCATGTGAATCTAGAGAAGTCATCCACAATTACAAAAGCATAAGATTTTCCACCAAGACTTTGCATAGAATTGGGTCCAAACAAATCTAGGTGCAGCATCTCTAAAAGGTCTAGTAGTAGATATGAATTTATTTTTCTTAAAACTAGATTTGGTTTGCTTACCCATTTGACATGCATCACAGATTTTATCCTTTACAAAAGACATTTTAGGCAAGCCCTTAACTAATCCTTTCTTAATAAGTTTAGACAACAAGTCCATGCTAGCATGTCCTAATCGCCTATGCCATAACCAACTAGTTTCATTTACAACAAAAAAAACATGTGACTTGTTGTGAAACTAAGTTATCAAGGGAAGTAGTATAGATATTTTCATGGCAGTTTGCAGTAAAAAGCATTGTGTGATCTAATCTATCTTCTACTATGCATTTATTATTTTCAAAAGATACTTTACATCCTATGTCACACAACTGACTTATGCTAAGTAGATTATGCTTCAACCCATCAACTAACAGAATATTGTCAATAGTAGGAGAAGAATCCTTATCAACCTTACCTACCCCGATGATACGTCCTTTGACATTGTCGCCAAATGTTACATAGCCTCCATCCTTGGGTACAATTGAAGTGAATTTTCCCTTGTCTCCGATCATGTGCCGTAAGCACCCACTATCCAAGTACCACCAGTCCTTGGAGGAGGACGATCTTAGGCATACCTACAAAATGAGTTAAGTAACTGATGTTGGTCCCCAAATTTTGTTTGGTCCATGGGGGTTAGTAGCAGGATCTCCCTTAACTACCCATACTTTCCTAATTCTAGCATGCTTATTCCTAAGTGGACAATCAAACTGAATGTGACCAATTTATTTACATTTAAAACATCTTAATCTGCACTTAATCTCTTTAGGAGGAATATGAGATTTTGACTCACGTGTAAAGTGTCCTAAGTAAATATTAGGTCATCTAATATTTTCAACACTATTAAAACCAAGACCCTCTTTACTTAAGGAGTTTCTTTGGGCACCAAGTAATTTTTCAAAATTATCTTTGCCCTTGGTGAATTTAAAAATGATTTTGGAGCTATCCTCCAGTTTCCTCTCCAACTCAACAATAGTGGCATCTTTTTCTTTTAAAATAGAGACATGAGAGATTTTTTTCCATATTAAACAACTTTGACCAATTTTCACATTTCTTTTTCAAATCATTATTTTCCTTGGTCATTTTTCCTAATAATTTAGAAACATGAATATATTCAAACTTTAATTCTCTAAATATAGGCATGCAATTAGAATCACAATCATCATATGAGAAGTATGAAGACAATGAACTAGAAGACAATACATGATCCTCGTGTGCCATCAAGCACAGATTGGCAACCTCCGAGTCGCTGTGATCTGATTCTGAGTCGCTGCTACTGAGTTTGTCCCATGAAGTCCCGGTCTTCATGGCTTTCTTCTTTTTCTTAGCCTCCTTCTTCAGCAGTGGGCAGTCAGGTTTAATGTTCCTCACCTTGTTGCCATTATAGCACGTAGGAGTAGTTGATTTTTTTTTTTATTTTGCTAGACTCTCCTTTCTCATTAGTAGACTCCCTGTATTTTTTAAAAGGCTTCCTATTCTTCCTAAAAAATATGCTAAATTTTCTAGTTAGCATAGCTATTTTTATCATCGGTGTCAGATTCACTGCACTCACTAGATGTGTTAGTGGAGGCTTTCAATGAAGTAACCTTCTTAGCCCTATTATGCTCATTAAGTCTTTCATTTGTGCTCAATTCATATGTGATCAGGGAACCTATCAATTCATCTAGGGTAATGACCTTAAGATCTCTACCCTCAGTAATGGTCATAGCCTTAGCTTCCCAAACAGGAGGTAAGCCTCTAAGGATCTTTCTAATCATCTCATATGTGGGATAGGTCTTTCCTAATGCATGTAGTGAATTTATAATGTGTGTGAATCTGGTGTACATGCTCTGAATGGACTCACCAACATTCATCCTAAATGCCTCATACTCACTAGTCAACATATCTATCCTACCGTCCTTCACTTCTCTAGTACCCTCATAAGTGACCTCTAACTTATCCCATATTTCTTTTGTAGTAGAACATGCCATAATTCTGTTAAATTCATTTACATTAAGACTACAGTATAAAATATTCATGGCAGTGGCATTAAGACTAACAGCTTTCATATCATCCTCATCATACTCATCCTCAGTCTTAGGAACCCTAGTTGCACCCTCTGTTTTCATAGGGACATAGTTTCCCTTAGAGACGATCCTCCACACATTCCAATTAGTATTCTGAAGGTAAATGCGCATCCTCTGTTTCCAGAAGGTATAATTGATACCATTGAAAACAGGAGGTCGTGTGGAAGATGGTCCCTTAGTGAAAGGGGTCACGAAGCTATGAGTCATATGTGATCTTATTGCAAAATTACAACTAGTCAATGCAACGTGGCTCTGATACCAATTGTTAGCTTTACCATGATCCCAAGAGGGGGGTGAATTGGTGTTCCCAAGAGGGGGGTGAATTGGTGTTTTTAAATTTAATCCCTAGGTGAATGTTCTAACACCAGTATGTTCACAACCTTAAGGACAATCTAGTGCAAGTAAAGTAAATATACCAGAATTTAAATAAAGCAATTTATTTAACGCCACATGCACCAGAAAGCACCAAATAAAAAGTACAACACAGAGATGTTATCAAGGTTCGGCCAATTGCCTATGTCCCCACCTTAGCTCACCAACATAAGGATTACAACCATAACTTGCTGACTTAAACGGGTGGAGCGGCACCTATACAAACTAGGTCAATTCAAGGGTTGACCTCAACTAGTACATACAATCCTTACCGGGCTGGATTACCGCCCCCTCAGGCCACACTTGGAAACACTCAGATTTTACAATCAAATGGTACAATAGATAAGTGCTTTCACATAAAATAGATTTGTACCCAAAAATACGCTCAATCAAATACGCTTCAATAGCATGGATATAGTGTAAGTTCAATGATGCAAGGTTTGTTTTTATCAATACTCAACACAGTATAGTCAATATAAAGCTCAAGAGTATTCAACACAATACGATCAGTATGATGCTCAAGAATAATTGACACAATACGATCAATATGATGCTCAAGAATAATCAACACAAGTAGTGGCTTGGAATTTAAACAAAATATTTCAACAAAACATCAATATTCCTAGTATACTAGGTAGATAATCAAACTAGTTTCAGAATGGTTTTCTTCAATGAAATAAGCACAAAGCTAGTTTAAAAAATTGCTTGCTTATTTGAAAAATTCTTTGCACACCAAAACCAAAGCTATTGGACACTTGCAATGGAATGCAAATATCCCAAGCTTTCTTGGTTTAATCCCACATGAGATTTATAAAGGAGAAATCCATGTGACAAAACTAAGCTATGCTCCCAATAAAATGAATTTCAAGCACACACAATAATGGGAGTATTAGCACGGAGCAATAATCACATAAACAAAGATGGAACTCTTGCACTCTCGGATTTTATCAAAGGGATGCAAGTTTGAAAGTGTTAGGGCACAAAATGGATTTTCAAGAGAGAGAGAATTTTTACTAATCACTTTTGTTAATCACCCCTTAATTGAGCAAATGGACTCATATTTATAGCCAGGTAAAAAATTATTACCGTTCGGGATATAATGGGCATTATTAAAAAGTCTCAAAAGATTAAAATTCAATTAGCCCTAAATAACCCTATTTTACCGCGATTAATTTATTTTAACCGGCTGGAGTTCAGGTGGCTGAACCGAGGTTCAATCGCCCGAACAGACACAGCAAGAAAAGTGTTCTAAGCTAATTCGGTCACCTGTGTCTTGGTTTGGCAGCCCAAACAAAATTCAGAAAAATTTTTTCGTAGGTTAGGGTACCTAGTTCTGGGTTCGGTTAATCGAACTAGGCCATTCGGTCGCCCGAGCCACTTTTTGAACTGAGGTGGTCGGTTACCCGAGTTGATGGGATGTTCTTCTCGAGGCGTTCGGGCGCCTGAGGAAAATATGCACAATTAAGATTCAGTCACCTGAGGGTAGGTCAACATTTCGACCTTCAAGGTTCGGATGCCTAAGGAGTTTTGTACTCCAAAGGTTCGGTCGCCAACCCCTTTTAGTTTGCTTAGATATGATCAATTTCAACACAATTATTTCACACTCATATTTTATGCAATGTGTGTGTGAGTGTTGGAGCCTAGGGTCTTGCTATGGTCTTAGTTGAGCTTACACAATATCTTGTGTGCACGATGTGCATGTGATAAGCATACATCCACATGCCTAAGTTACTATTACAGACCCATATTATTACAGATCGATATGAATTTCAATTACAAATTACAAATCTTCATGGTCTTCTTGTTTCCTTAAGTCTGCTTCCTTAGAGTATTAATTTGAACTTGCACGAGCACTTGTCAATCATCAAATATCAGTATATGTCATTATCAAAACCGAGTGTGACCTATAAGGTCAACATAGTGTTTGACATGCCAGCAGGTGAAAGCTGAGCATCAGAAATCGGTGGGATCATTGCAACCACTTCATATTCTTGAATGGAAGTGGGAGCATATCTCTATGGATTTCGTCACAGTTTTGCCACCGGCACTTCATGGACAGGAAGCCATCTGGGTAATCATAGACCGGTTGACAAAGACTACCCACTTTCTTCCCAGTAAAGTTAGCTACTCCATGAGTATTTTTACGAAGCTATACATATAGGAGATAGTGATATTGCATGGAGTGACTGTGTCCATCGTCTCTGACCAAGACCCATGGTTTACGTCACAATTTTAGAGGAGTTTGTAGAGGGCTATAGGGTCTCAACTAACATTTAGTACGACATTTCACCCTTAGAATGATGGAGAGACAGAGAGGACCATACAGATATTGGAGGATATGCTATGGGCCTGTGTATTGGATTTTGGTGGTAGTTGGATCTGGTGCATGCCACTGGTCGAATTTGCTTATAATAAAAGCTATCAAGCTAGCATTGGGATGACACCATATGAAGCATTATATGGTCAAAGGTGCCGATCTCCTTTGTACTAGGATGAAACTGGTGAAAGACAGGTTTTGGGGCCAGAGTTGGTACAACAGACTTATGATAAAGTCAGGCTTATCAGAGACAGAATCAGAGCAGCTCAGAGTCAATCGAAAAGTTATGTAGATACTCGTCGGCGAGAGATGGAGTTTGAAGTAGGGGATTATGTGTTCTTGAGAGTGGCACCAATGAAAGGAATTATGAGATTTGGGGAAAAGGGTAAGTTGAGCCCTAGGTATATTGGACCATTTGAGACTTGGAAAGAGTGGCTCCAATTACCTATAGGTTAGCATTACCTTCGGTGATGTCTAAGATCCATGACGTATTCCATGTATCAATGTTGAGGAAATACGTCCCAAATCCTTCACATGTAATCAGTTATGAGGCATTGGAGTTTAGAGATAGCCTATCATATGAAGAAGTGCCAGTGCAGATTCTGGATCAGAAAGAACAGGAACTATGCACTAAAAGGATCCCACTAGTGAAAGTACTATGGCGTAATCACATAGTAGAAGAAGCTTTGTCGGAATTGGAGGATAAGATGCGCCAGATATATCCTCACCTATTCAACGGTACTTTGAGTTGAATTAGTAAGAACAAAAGTAAATGACAGCGTATGTCTATTGACTTGTACAGTGTAGGGCAGTTAGTGTTCTGGTTTTTGGGTTATGTTTGGGAGAGTTTTCTTTTTATGTGATTGATTGTAATCTCCTAGGACCCTCCTTTGTAATCACGGTATTCCTCCATCATAAGTGAGGGTAATTAATAAAACTTAAGTGTTTTTCCCTAAGATTGGTATCATGTTATAAAAAGCAAATTTTGAGGACAAACATTTTTGTAAGGAGGGGAGGATGTAGACTCCTGGAAAAATTAAATAATAAGAAAAACAAAGAAAGGATGGAAGATGGTTTGGTGTAGATCAAACCGTCGATGGTTTGGTGGGAGGGCAGAAAATTGTCGATGATTTTGTGTAACCGCAGCCCAGTAACGGTAAAACGATGAAAAACTAAGGGGTTAAAAATCCAAATCATTGACAGTTTCCCAAACCATCGACGGTTTCGTCAAGAAGTGCTTAATAAAATAGATCTTGCAGTGTTGTTTTAATGTAATCAAAATATAAACCTCTCTCTCTCTCTCTCTCTCTCTCTCTCTCTCTCTCTCTCTCTCTCTCTAAACTTGCCGAACCCTCTCCCTTCTCTCTTCGATTTCTCTCTGATCTCAGCCCGATTAGACAATCAGACACCACCACGAGGTCCTATGAGCGACCCTTAGCAAGTTAATCAGAGCGAATTCGTGTTTTGGGGCTCCTAGGCACCACTCCAAAGTTGAGATAAGTGTGAAAAATGTGTTAATTGCTTAAAAATTATCGAATTAAATGGAGCGTATAGGCCTACGGATGTTTAAATGATTATAATTCTATGGTTGAGCTGATTGAACTGGAAAATGTGGTTTAAGGGTTTTGAGCTCCGATATCGCCGCAGGCATCAGTTTAGGGATCCTAGCAGGCACCTTCTTAGTAAGCAGGTAAGGGGAATTAAATTATATCAGGAATTTTTGGAAATTAATTGATTAAATTAAAGTATAATATGAAAATATTATATGTGATATTCTAACTTATCAAGCATATAAGAAATAATAGTTTTGGGACTATCCTATGCTTTATTGGATAATTATTATATTGTTAAATAATACTGAAAACCCTATGTGGCATGAGAAAGGATTTTGATTACTATAAAATGAATATGTGAATATATTATATGAAGAGACATGATTTATGTTGAGATAAAAACATATATGTTTTAAATAGATATGTTGATATGGGATATGTACAGATATGTTTTACACTGATATAATGATGAGTTATATACAAATATGTTTAATACAAATATGTTGAGATGAGATATATACAGACTAGTTTTATCAGATATGATGATATGTGATATATATACAGACAAGAATTTCATCGATATGTTAAAATGAGATATATATAGACATGATGAAATATAATGAACAACCATTAGTTAAAGATGAGATGTATTATTTACACAGGGATACTCACGAGTTTGAGCTTGTTTATGAGAAATGAAAACTTTTGGAAAGGTATTATTATGTATACTAAGTCGTGGATATGAGAACTCAGTTGGTTAATGATATGAGAGCACAGTACCATTGCTAGTGATTGAGTTAGTGCAACCACACTACTCGAGGAGCGTGTTGGTAATATAAATCGATTTAGCCTTTAGAGAGATGTTGATTGTCCCTGGGTCCAGACCAGGCTGCAGTGGGCCAATCATACTACAAACAAGGTATTTTGACTTAACCTAGTAGGCCAACCAGGGTTAAGTCTCGCCTTCAGGCCGCACAACCCGGTCATGTGGGGTTATTACATGACAATGATATGAATGGATTCCTCATTACAGACAAGATACACTCATATGATTATACTTTGGCAGTTATCTTATTTTGAACACAGAAATATTTACTGAGCATAATCATATTTATGAGAAAAATATATGGATGCAAACGTATATATATGTATATGGATATGAGTACAATTTCATGATTTCTCAGTTGTTGGAATTGGTGTATTCCTAAGAGGGGGGTGAATTATAATTTTAAAACTTCTTCTTAAGTTAAACAAGATATCAGTAATACACAACCTAGGGTCTTTCTAATCATATACCAATTGCGCAGATAAAAATAATATGCGAAAATTAAATATAACATACATATGAAGGAATATAAAGTGCTAGAAATTAAAATAGACACATGATATGTTATCAGGGTTCGGCCAATACTTCCTACATCCCCACCTCAACTCGCAAGCCCAAGGATTCCACTAAAGCTCACTTAATGGGTGGAGCGGCACTGTATACAATACTAGGGCTGACATCAACCTTTACAATCAATCCTTACGGGTTAGATTAACACCCCCTCAGGCTACGCTGGGAATACAACAGATCAATATAATTTTGTGTACAATGAAAGGTGCTTCTAACACAAGAAGATTTGTACAATATTATAATCCAAATATGCACTCATAGATAATAAGAATATATGCTCAAGTGAGATTTGATTAAACAAGATTTGAACTCTCCAAAGATGTATATGAACGTGTGTATACGTGAGAGTGATTATCTTTGATTCACAATATTATAATTAGTATATAATCAAAGGAATCTTGAATCTCTAAGTGGAAATCTCAATAATAATGTTTTTTCAAATATTAAGCACTATTGAGATTAGGGTTCTAGTTTGCTCAAAAGTATTTTATCAAATAATGCAAGCAAGCTTTCAAATCTGGCAATGAAGATGCCAAGACTCGGAAGCTAACAAGAGTTCTTCTCAAATAATATTTATCAATCAAATATATTAAGAGAAACCCTAGCTTTACTTTCCAAGAAAAATATCAAACAATGCAAGACCGTGAGAGTAAAAAGCTTCAAGAACAATATATCTAAGCTTACACAAGTGAGAATCACACTCACTTTAGCTTGCAATTAGTTTGCAAGAAAGGAGCACAAGAAAAATATAACTCTTTGTTTTAAAAAGATTTAGCAAGAATAAAATGAGAGAGTATCAATAATAAGGCTTGTAAATATGAAGAATATGCAATGTGGGCTCAAGAAAGTCAGAGAGAGTTTTTTTTCTAATTATGTTGCTAATCCTCTGTTAATCTCTCCAAATGAATGGGTATATATATTCAATGAATTATAACCATTGGGGGACACAAAGGTCATTTTAGAAAAGTTTAATGAAAGTTAATTAAAAATAACCTTAGTTTAATGTGGTAAAAAAATAAGGCAACCCAAGAGTTTCAATCACCCGAACAGACACATAAAGAAAAGTGAACTTTTTGTCTTCGGGTGCTCGAGGGTGAGTTCGAGTGGCTGAGCCAAGGCGATTTCCCACACGTTCGAGGTTCGGTCACTCGGTGAATAGTTTGATCTACTGAACTTCATAATTCGGTCGCATCGGGGGGGGGGGATTTTGAACTAAACATTCGATCACCCGGAGATAGTGGAAATGTGGCTTTTAAGCATTCAGTCAACCAGGGACAGTTAGTTCAAATTAAGTTCGGTCAGCTAAGCAAAGTCAAAAGTTGACTTCCTGGTTGTTTGGTCTACCGAGGCGTTTATAGCAGTGATGGTTCGGTCGACTAAGGTCTCTTGAAAACTTTTCTTCTTCTTTTGTCCTTATATGATTTAATCCCTAATTGTATATGTTTGCAATTTTGGCTTAAGGGACATAATCATAATGTGACCTATGGTCAATCATGGCCTTGAGAGTTAACCCAAAAAATTTGACGTCGGTAGACCGAAGGTGATCCCTAAGGTCAATCTATGGTCTTGAGTATATAAACCCAATCATGCATGAAGATGCATTATTACAGAGCATAATAATTATTACAGACCCAAGAATAATAAATGTATTTACAAATAAAGATGAACACGTCTTCTTCTTTGCTCTTCATATTTCCATGGAATATGCCAGGAGTATGTGCTCTTTAAGTTCCTTCTGGTTTCCATCCCCTTTATCACATGTGCATGTTAAGATATAGACATGTTCAAACATTAGATGCACACGTGAGAAACATGCGCGTTGTCAGCATCAAAACAGGGATCAGACTCAAAAAGTCAACACCAGTTAAGTTTATTTTTATACGAATATGATATGATACACTAAAACTCATTTGCCACACACTGATAATATTTTATTCCCACTTACTAAGAGGTGTCTCACCCCATAGATTTTAAACATTTCAAGAAATCAAGGACGTCAGGCGGACCGAACTCCGAGATAGAGGAGGAGTATATTATTATTAGTATGTTCTTTTTTTGGGACTAGGTAAATGTCTATGTAAACTTGGAGGATTTGATGATTTTCAAGGGTTGGTATGTATATTTTTGGAAGATTGTTGTACACTAGTATTGTATTTCAAGTTTGGTTGTGTTATGTTTTTTGCTGCATAGATAAAATATGAATATGGACAAGTGTATCCCTGGTACCCCACCTTGGGTCCGGGTGGACTTTGTTCATTATTATGATGGTATTAGAGGTATTTGACTGTATATATATATATATATATATATAATACAGGGTGCCACAGTTTGGTATCAGAGCCTAGGTTGTTAGGTTCTGCAGACTTTAGGGCAGCAGATAACAATACCTAAGTATAGGAATGGATTTTGGTGAGAATTAAGATTAGAAGTTAGGGTTCTGTCTCGTAGCCCAAAGGCAGGAAATTCCATGGTGGTTTCTGTGATTTTCCTAGGGCAACGATTTTAGGAAAACCATGATAAACTATTGTCGATTCTTATTTTTGAGTGGTAAGACTGAATCTTAAATTAGGAATGAGAATGTAAATATGATTAGTAAAGGAGGATATGTTTTGATTCTTAGATAGATAAATGCATTAGATGTGTTATGATATATGATAGGATTCTAAAACTATTTCTATTCTATTTTCAGGATGGACCTTAGAAATAGCAATGCTCATGCTGGTGGTGATGATGTGGGGCCCTCTAGTAGGAACAGCAACGATTATGATGCAATGATGTGCAGTGTTGCTCAGAAGTTCATGGCTAAGATAGCGCGGAATTTTAGGGAGCACAAATGCCCGCCAGTGGACCAGGGCTGCACTATAAAGCAGTTCACCAAGATGAATCCTTCGGCCTTTTCAGGGAGTACAGACCCGATTATGGTAGAGAATTGGATACAGGAGATTGAAAATATCTTGATTGTACTACACCACACTGATGAGCAGAGAGTTCTATATGCCACATTCAAACTAACAGGGAGGCTGAGCGTTAGTAGTCTGTTGTAAGGCTCGTGGGGGAGCAGAGTTTGGTACTAATAGCTCTGACTTGGGGAAGGTTTAAGGAGATCTTTTTCGACTGCTATTTCCTTGCCTCTATTAGAGATGCTAAGATGGAGGAATTTTTGAATCTAACTCAGGGTCATCTGATAGTACCATAGTATTCTATTAAATTTGTGGAGCTGTCCCATTTTCCCCCCTTCATGATCTCAGATGAGTTTAGGACGGCATAGAGATTTGAAAGAGGGCTGAGACTAGAGGTGTATAAGATGGTGGCGGTTTTGCAGATATGTTATTTTTCTGAACTAGTGGATAAAGCCATCATAACTGAAGTAGTCGACAAAGGGGTATGAGAGGACAGAGCCAGAGGAAGAGGCCTGCACCTCCTAGTTTTCAGGTGAGCACTAGTAAGGGCCAGTGGAGGAGGCATGATGTGGGTCAGTGACCAGTAGGGGGATACCGAGTTCCTCAGGGCGATCCAGCACCTCCTACTTGCCCTCGATGCTCCCTAAAATAGATTGATCAAAATGGATATATACAATATACATTGGGCATACCCAGTCAAAGAGGAAAACTAGCCCCATCGAAAATGCAAAGCATACAATCAAACGGAAAGTCAAAAAGGCTCCTTAAAACAAGAACAAATAGTTACATCACAAGCCTCACAAAGGCCATCAACAAACTGAACACTTGAAATCTAACCAAGCATTCCAAATCTCAAGCAAAGTAATACAAGCCAAATTTGTCATAGATAGCTCTATAGGTGTAAGATTGAATCACCTTAATCAAGGCCTTCGGATCAATGGCTCTGCCTTCAAATCTCATTTTGTTCCTAGAGTGACAGAGGAAGTACATTGTTGCAGCCAGACAAATTTTCTCTGAATGGACTTTATCCCTGTGCCCTTAGCCTCCTAATACAGCCATTTCAAAGATGCTTTCAAGGTTGTCATCTCCCATGTTAACCCCAACCAGTATCGAATACAATTCCACTCCATTTTGGAGAGATTGCATTTAAAAAAGAGATGATCAATAGATTCAATTTTAGCTTTGCAAAACAATCATTTCTGGTCAGCTCCATCATCTGTCATCTTATCATAAGTGAAAAGCTTACCATTAAGACCCAGCCACAAGATAAAGGCATGCTTTGGTAAGCTCCCACATTTCCAAACCTCTTTGTGGCACACGACTTTGCTTCTTTTGTTACTCCAAAAATTATAACTGTTAGAGAAGCTGATCTAATCATCCAATACCTAGTGATTCAACAAATTTTCGGCAACCACTAGAGCCCCACATACCTGCAGGAGATGATCCTTAGTTTCAATCACCTTCTTAAATAAAGGAGAGTCATCATGCTTTGGAGAAGCCTCCCACACACTAGAACCCCTAAGTAAATTTGATGAACCCATTTAGATCATAGAGAGTCTTTCTTTGAGTTTTTTCTCTTTTTAATTTTATTTTTTAATAAAATATTAAATAATAGTATGATTGGGAAAAAATTTCTCCTTTTAATGCTTATGTAATCTCGCTGCTCGGTCCAATGAGATTTAAACAAATCTCGTTGGACCGAGCAGCGAGATTACCACGCATTAGCACTTGCTTCTTTCCCAAGCAAATATCACTGGATAGTCTAACAAGATTTTCTTGACACACGTCAAAACACGATTGGGCAGGCCATTTAAATCTCGCTGGACTGTCCAGTGAGATTTACTCTGCATGCAATTTTTTGTAAATTAAAAAATCCTAAGTATTCAATTCTTTTTTTATATTTTTAAGATTTTGAATACTTAATTTGTGCTTTAATGTAAAAATGAACAAAAAATATAATAATTTTTTTAATGTTTGATTCTAAGAAAATTAGAAAATAAAAAATATAATAAATTAATGAGAAAAAATAATTTTACAATCATTAATATTTTAATTTTAATTTTTTAAAAAATATTAATATATCATTAATATAATTAAGAGTTAAGAAAAATTAAATATAAATAGTATATTTTCTTGTTTCCTAAAAATTTTCAACTTTTAAAGAAAGCAAAACCTTGTTATTGCTAATTTTCACCACTCCCAAAAGAAGTCTAAAATGTGATGATACAAGCTTGGGTCATGCTTTTTGGGGTTATTTTTTGTCGAGTTGACGTCGTGTCTATTCTTGCTTATAATATTGTTGTTACTTTGAAGGTGGATGGGTCAAATATTCTTATAATTATTGAACGGAAATGTGGATGGATTAGATTAGCATGTAACCAAATGAACACTGTTTTTTTCCATTTTGTTTTCCCATGTATGTGATTTTTTGTCTCCACTATTGCCAATTTTCTTTCTTACACATTCAAAGTATCGAATTACTGTAAAAATTTCAGCAAAGTATCCTTTAAAAAATGATTAGATCCATACATGTACCCATTCAAAGAAAACATTTTTCCTGGGCAATTGATACCAGTATGTTCACAAATTTCATTCACAACTGTCATACACATTCAAAGTATCAAATTACTGTAAAAATTTCAGCGGAATTTCCTTTAAAAAATGACCATATCCATCCATCCACCTGCTTAAAGAAAAAAAATTTCCTAGGCAATTGATACCACTATGTTCACAAATTTCATTCACAGCTTTCATACACATTCAAAGTATCGAATTAGTGTAAAAATTTTGACAAAGTCTCCTTTTAAAAATGACCATATCCATCCAAGCACCTTTTCAAAGAAAAAATTTACCCTCGATAATCAATGCCAGTATGTTCACAAATTTCATTCACAACTTTCATATACATATGCATATTGGGAAACAATACATAAGAGCACCTGTTCAAATCCATGCACATGTTCAAAGAAAACAATTTTAATTGGGAGTACCAGTGTGGTCACAACGTTTATTTACAACTTTTATTAACAATTATCATACACAACTTTCATTCGCATATACATATTGAGGAAAATGAATAAACATTCCCAATTATACATAAAGAATGCAACAATGCTATACAAATGAAAAAAAAAAATCGATGATATACAAATGAAATAAAAATAATCGATGCTATACAAATGAAATAAAAATAATCGATGTTATACAAATGAAATAAAAATAATCGATGCTACTCGGTGCCGCATACAAGTTGTCTCTGGTTCTGAGGTGACTGCCATTTTGTTTGCCCTCTCATGGTTGCTCATCTACATCTGGTGTCCTATCCCATTGTCGTCCTGTATGTCCAGCATCTTCACCAAGAGGTACTGCATAATCAGCATCCATGTGAAGCAGATGGGGAGATAACTCATATAATGGCTCTGGATGAGAATGAGGTGGCATAGCAGGTTCATTAACGTCCTCTGTATCAAAAATTTCATCCAATAGATATCACCTGGATAGGGTGGCAGTTGATTCAAAAATGGCATCTGCCGGTCGTGGCAGTTGATTCAAACATGGCATATGCCGGTCTACTGGATGGTTCCGCAATATCAACTCCTGGATAAGGCGCATACGGTCCAGACAAGCCGAACACGTACTCCGCCTGTACAACGGGTGGCTCATTAGAGTGGCTAAGTAGACGACTGGATGAAGCATGTCCTCCTTGTACTAGAGTTGCTCGACCTCCTCATGCAGGCGGGTCAGGTCGAGGTCTACAAAAGGTACTAGTGAAATATAGTAAATATATAAATAACATGATGTGTAGTAAAAGTTCTATAAGTGTGTAATACGTCAATGCAAAGGGCCAGCTGCATCCCCAGGTTGCGTCCTTCTCAGACACCTTGTGTGGTTATTTCCTTCTTGATGACATATGCTGCACATGCTCTTATTCCTACCTTCCCTTGCGTCCATCTCATTTCGTAGACGTGAACTCCTAGGCTGACCTTTATGCCGAGCATACGCAGGATTTGCGTGCAAAGTCGGGAATGAGGATGATGGTCAATCCTCTTGCCTAACCGAATTACAATCGGTGGCGTATGTCGCATAGTGCTCAGCTGTGCTCCAGCATGAATCAACATACTGGACAGCGTTCAGTCGTGTCTCTACACATGCAGCGAGAAAGTGGGAGTAGGGTAAATGTAAAGCTTGCCACTTCCCACATGAGCATTCGTGTCCATTTATGCTCAAAATTTGGACATTATTTCCTTTATATGGCTCCAAACTAGCGGTTATGATGCTAAAGGTACCCTTGGACCGGTTGAACGTCATGACTCGATGTCTAGTCGCCTTGAGCTTCCCTCTTTCCATCGTTAGCAGAATATGTGGAGTAAATGCATTTGCCCCAGCTATTGCCTTATAAGCAGCCTCTCGTCGGCTATTAAAATAATGTGCAATGTGATAAAATGTTAGTTGCCTAAGGGCTATTATTGGGAGGCTACGAGCTCCTTTCAAGATGGTGTTCAAACATTCCATAAAGTTAGTGGTCATGTTCCCATACCTTCGTCCACCGTCATAGCACTAAGTCCACATATGAGGAGAGATCTACTCGAAAAATGACTTTACTAGTTCTCCACCCTCATCAAATATCCTCTTCATCCACTTGTCGAATTTTCTTACCTGATGCTCCCTTCCCACTCGCTCAGCCATACGCTTCAAATTGATACTCTATACTTTCGTATTAAAATTGTTGGCCACGTGTTGAAGGCAAAATCAGTGGTGGGCACGTGGTGGTTGCCAATCAATATTGCATTGCACTGAAGCGAGAATTCCTGGATGTCGATCTAATGTCAGGACAATGTCTTCCCTATTGGTAATAAAATGAAGACAACACAAAAACCAATTCATGTGTCCAGACTTTCCTCTTGGACAATAGCAAATGCAAGGGGAAAGATTTGCCTATTTGCATCCAGGCACATCGTAATTAGAAGTTTACCCTTGTACTTACTATATAGGTATGTCCCGTATACATATATAAAAGGAGGGCAACGACGGAAACCCTAAATGGATGCTTCAAACGACCAAAATGCAGATACAAACATTGTAGTGTTTTCGCAACCTAGAACATGAGTCCACCTCCACTTGACTATAGTACTAGGATTGTACACGCACAACGCTTCCATCCACTTCAGCAAAGTTTGATAGGACATCTCCCAATCACCGAATACTTGGGCAATCACCTTCTGTTTGTCCAACCAGACCATCTTATACGAGATCGAATAGTTGAAGCGACGATCCATGAACTCTTTCAATGTGGCGATTGATGTTGACGCATCTCCCCTTATCATATTCACTATCTCCCTAGAAATTAGAGATGATGTGATTTGGTTATGGTCCTGTAAGAAAAGTTCATTGAAACACATGTGCTGCCACCATATTGGGTGATTTTGAATAATCAGTGTTTCATCCAATATATTGCATGCATTCTCCATCCGCAATCAAATTCCTTACACCTAGTAATCTATGACACTAGATTAGACTACATAACGTAGAAATCATGGTGGGTTCAAGCATGATAAATTTGCACTACTACTATAAACTAATCCTTCAACCCGAATAGCACCCCCTACCCAGTTCAAATGATTCATCCCAACGAGTCGTCCGTATAAGAAGCTCCTCTTCAGGTGACAAATCTGCAACATCAACATCAATTTGAGGGTACATTAGAGGTTCGTCCATAAACTGGGTGTTGTAGATGACATCATTCGTTTCACCTGGGGGTGGGTTCACATCATCGGTGAACTCATTTAACCCTTCACTTGTTTCCTGCTTGTACGTGTACTCATCTTCTAAATTAACATCATTTGTAATATTCATCCCCTCGTCTAACACAACGTTAGCAATGGCAAACAACGATCCGGGACCTTCTGTAGTAACTTCTTCGCAACCTCCCTGTTCAACCGTGTGAAGAATAGGTCTTTTGTACGCTAGCGGCTCGAACAACAACGCCAAACTTTTGTTGAAATCCACCGCAGGTGTCCTACCAACCTCTGCACTCGTGTATGGTTTAATACCTTCATCCGCAGTCATTTCATAATGACGTGTTTGTTGGGTGTCTTCCTCCACTTCACACATATGTTCCGCAGGCGTCCCTATCTGCCTATCCATGCTGACACCCATTTGAGGAATGGCTTCCATATATAACTGCACACTTAAATATGTTGGACCTACGCAGTGTGCATCCAACACAATGCGCAAACCATAGTCATCAATTACGGGGACAACCTCATAGAGGGCTGTATCATTGAACCCTCACATATGGTATCTTGTCATCCACAATGCATAATGGTTTGGATCAATATGCAAATATTTGTATATCTTCGCATACAATTTATTTAATTTAGTCCTATGCCCAATTCGAATCGGTCGAGTCGGCTTAGTACTATAACTAACACCTTCTACTTTGGTGATAATTTCCCTCCCCCGTATACAACAACAAGGTCACCGAAACACTACCTGAACTTCTTGCCATTTAGATTGATCCTCAAGAACTAGTACAGACCTACGAAAAACAACATTATATATAAGTGCATGACATAACACCTCTTTTAGAGATTTTAGAGAATCAAAGTTTTTATCTTCTTTAGTTTTAAGAAGAAGAAGACATTACGCACACTAAAATTCTTTTGCTAAAAGCTATTCTCACTCCCTAAACCCCTTCTTTTTGGGGGTTAGCAAAGTGACTTTTTCCAAATAGTGTTTCTCTAGTAAGTGTTATATTTTATTGATATGCATTACATATATCATCATAGTGTTTGTGCATTAAAATATATTAATGTACAATTATTATAGCTATTTTTACTGAATTTTATTTTATTAAAAAAAATTTATGTTAGTACCTTTTTAAACCATAATAATAATAATAATAATAATAATAATAATAATAATAATAATAATAATAATAATAATAATAAGAAGTTACCCTTCAAAAGTGATGATGATATTTCACTATTGTTTGTTAAGACAATTACCTGGTGTTTAAAAAGGAAAAAAAAACAAAAAAATCACTTCAGAAAGATTAAAACCAAAAACAGAGTTTGAATTTTGATTGATTCCTGCACAAATTTTTTTTTTAACTTTTTTAAATAAAATTTTGACAAATTGAAAAATAATTAGACATTTCATACTTACTTAATTTTTCAAAACTTAAAATATAAATTATTATCTACAATTGAACAAGTCTGGGTTTGTTTTAAGAAATTAGAATGTAAATTAAAAGCATGAAGATGGAATGCAAAATCAAAAAAAAAAAAAAAATGGACAACAATAATATATTCATATAAATTAAATAAAAAATCCAAACTCACAATGCCAATCCAAACAATAAATCATTTAAAATTAAAATCCAATCAATATTTTTTCCAATACCAATTTTAAAACACTCAATTACAACATACCCAAACACTAAATTACACATACAATATATAACAAATTCAAGAATGTAAAATACTAACACAAGAACCCTAACCTCAAATTTGGGCGTTTCCAAATGATGCTTCTAATCAGCGAATTGAAGGTGATAGGTACTAATTTACGAGCCACACTAACGAATTTATGAATCAAACTAACAATCTTTTTCAATCAAACTAACAAATCTGAATTCAAAAATATATGAGCATAAGGGTTTTTGAGTGAAGTTACATACCTCATCTCCCCCTTTTATATCTTCCTCCTCAACGTTCAACGAGCAACGTTCAGCGAGTCCAACGGTCACTTGCTCACGTCCAATTGTCCAGCCACTGCCCTCTGCTGCGACACTGCCCTCCCCTTTGCAACTCTGCAATTCGCGACGAAATGAAGGTGTTAGCTTTGGTGTGATTCCAAGAGGGGAGGGGGTGAATTGGGTTTTAAAATATTTTGGCTAATTTAAACATTTACACCTATTCACCACAGTTCATATCCCGTTCATAATGTAAACGTGTATATAAAAAGACTAAGCTATCAGCGCAGACATACACGTGTGCAACATATCTCATTTAAATTAGATGTGTGCATGCGAATAATTATAGCAATGAACAAGCAAGCATACCCATATGGAAATTAAAGTGCAGTAATTAAATGAGAGAGAGAGAGAGAGAGAGAGAGAGAGAGAGAGAGAGAGAGAGAGCGACACATGATATTTGTTATTAAGGTTCGGCCAAACAAGCCTACGATCCCGCCTTAGGCATACCCCCCAAGGATTACACTAACCCTGCTCACTTAAACGGGCGGAGCAAAAGCTATTTACATCATCTCCTTATAGAGCGAGGAAAACCTCAACTCAGTTACTAGGCTGAGTCGAACTAGTCTCACTTACGAGGATAAGACTCCCCAGTTCAATTTTAGGATTGAACCAAATTGGTCTCACTTACGGGGCTGAGACTCCCCAGTTCAATTCCGAGCTAAACCCAACCGTTACATGAAAAATAATTTTTGTATATAATACAATGCTTCTAAATACAAGCAGAAATGTACACATTAAAATTCTAAGATGTATGCACTCTCTTATGATGTGATTTGAGCTCAGTAGAGTAAAGTGTGCTTATCTAAATAATTAATGCACAAATAAAACATATGAATATATAAGATGATTAATATGTTCTCCAAAAAAATATTTGCAAATAAAAGTATTTGGAGAATCTGGAGTTTAAGTTCAAAAGGATTTGTGCAATAAATAATTTCTCCAAAAAAATGTTTCTCAAAAGAAATAACTGGGAGAAACCAAAGTTATACTCTCAATAAAATGATTTTCAAAGATGAATAATATGTGAGAGTGTAAGCATGTATACATAAAAATAAATGCTCAAAATGAATATACTCTCTTTCACACTGATTTTGAAATAAGTGAATGGAATGAGAGTTGGAGAGTTTTGATTAAAACATTTTGCCCCAAAGGAATGATTTAAACAATGAAAAACATTTTGGGGGAACTTTGAATAACAATAAATTAAATAGAAAATTTGGGTTAATCAAAGTCACTAATCTGAGTTATGAAGGGGGTATTTATAAATTTTCAAGAAAATATGACCGTTGGGGACCTATTGAGAATTTTGGAAATGCTTTAATTAAGTTTTAACCTTAATTACCTAGTAAAAAATTAGCAACCCGAAAGTTTTGGTCGCCTGAGCCATAGGTTCGGTCATCCGAACACTCACAAAGAGAAAAGGCGTTTTTTTGAAGTTTGAGTGCTCGTGGACAGGGTCGGTTGGCTAAACTAGGCGATTCTTAAAATGTCCGAGATTCGGTCACCCAGTCTCAAGTTCGGTCGCATGATGGTACTTTGAACGTGGAGTTTGGGCGCTTGGAGTAGGTGAAAAGTGACCACTCTAAGGTTCAATAGCCTAAGGACACTCAGTTCAATTTGGTTTGGTCGCCCGAACCAAGTCAAACTTGTTGACCAGTCAACCATTCGGTCACCCAAAGTTATTTTGAACTTAAGAGTTTAGTCGCCTGAATCCCTTTTAAAATTCAAGATAAGTTCATATTTTCCTGATAAGATTTTTCCCTATAATTATAAGTGTGATGCATGGGGACCTATGGTCAATCTACGGCCAAGACTTTTCAATTATGTGCAAAAACCTGGCGTCGGTCGACCTCTGTGTATGGTCATTTGTCTTCCCTACAGTCAATCTATGGTCCTATCTTAGCATTCAATTCATATCATGTTGATGCATGCATTATTACAGGCCAAATAATGAAAATAAATGCAATACAAATTAAAATCAAAATGTCTTCTTCTTTTACTCTTCATTTTCTATGGAATTTGCCAGAAGTGTGTGAGTTTTATGTCCCTACTGGCTTCCATTTGGTGGCATCTTATGTTCATGCTAAAATGATAATCTGTTCACACACTAAATGCACACATAAGATATAGGTGGTTTGTCAGCATCAAAATAGAAATCAAACTCAAAAAGCCAACAGAAGGAGGAAGAAGGATTTGAACAGACGAGCAAAACTCGTTGGACCATCTAGCGAGTTTTGTCATGCATTAGCACTGTAAGCATTTCTAAAGCAAATCTCGCTGAACGGTCTAGCAAGATTTGAGTGACATGCGTCAAAACATGATTGAGCAAACCTCAATTGTGACGCCTCGATTTTTGTACAAATTTTTTTTATAAACAATAATAAATAAATATTCACTCGTCATCAACAACATTCATAAATCGGTCACGTCAACAACCCTATTACCATTCATATGCCCGACCCACATTGGGTACCGGGTAAAAATTCATTTTATTTATACAACCTAATAGCAGAAGATAGTACATACTTAACAACCAGAATACAATACCTAGAGTATCAACATATATACACACACACACACACACACACACATTACCATCCCATACTAAAAAACAACTCAACTCTAAGGGAATTACACCTCCCCTAGTCCAAAAACTCACCCTGTGTGTCAGGGTCTTAGCTCCCTAAGGTCTTAGAGCTCTATCGCTTGGCTTATCTCTGTTCCCTGAAAAATTTAGAAAATTTGGGTGAGACACATCTCAGCAAGAAGGAATAAATTATTTATAGTGTGTGGTCATATGAGTTCAGTTATAACACACTTTACTTTTCAAATCAACATTTCATTTGAGAAAAATACACTAATAAACATATTCTCATAATCATATAGATATACAACACAAGCTTTTATACCCTTAAAAATCATTCCTTAAATTCAATCATTTCCAACACATATTTACTCGCGAAGTTCTAGAGAATAGGGAAGATTACCCGCCCATACAGGTAGCTTCCCTCTGCCCAAACACGTTATGCAGCCAGGTATAGCCACATCTAATACCTATCAAGGCACTCACCTTACTCAGTAAGCCCTCAGGCGGAGAGTTTCACTTCACCTTAATTATTTATGTTATTAACTCAAACGGATCCATTACTCAATTTTATTGTTCTTTATTTCTCATTTACCATTATTTCTTTCATTTCTCATTTTAGCTCATTTTATCATTATTTCACTTTCCGTTTCCATTTCACTATCCGGCTCATGAGTGTCCTTGGTATCTAGTACCAACATCACGTCTGTAACTCATGGCTACCCTGAGGATCTTTCTTTCCACACCATGCTTCCCCCCATGGTCAAGGTTGTGCACCCCGAACACTGGATCTAACCGCGGTTGGCCGACCTGGTTAGATCAAAATATCATATCACATATCTCGAGTCTGTAGTACGACTGACCGGCCTATAGCCCTGATCCAGACTCAGGGGGCACAACAACTCTACTAAACAATTCAATTGACTGTCACGCCACATGCTCCAAGAGTCCGTGTGGCTGCACTACACCACTAGAAACGATACTGTGCTCAATATCACAACCCATCATTAGGGTTTCCACAACCATCAATCAAGGTTATCACTACCACATACCCGCAATCATTATGCGGTATTGGCATTTCATTAATCACTATTAGAATTGGTGTATTCCCAAAAGGGGGGTGAATTGGAATTTTAAAAATTTATCTACTAAGTTAAACAAGATAGCCGTATGATACAATAGATGTTTGTAAATGATTTTGAAAGGATTTTGCAACCAAAATAAATTACGGGCTTCTCAAGATGTTGCAATGAATATGCAATCTCAAAAGATCAAATGAAAGTCTTCTTAGGATAGACTTATTAACAAAGTCTCCTGAGAATACTTGGGTTTGGTCCTGTAGAAAAATTATATCAAGTAATCATAAAACCAGAAGAAAGCAAACCCTTTTTAAGAAAACAACCACTCAAAACAAACTTACGAAGGATTTAGGATTTAGAAGGTAAGTATGAGTGAATGAGGCTTAGAAATAAGTATTATGGGATTTGGGAAACTCAGAGAATTTTTCTTAATCAAGATTGTTAATCCCTTGCTAATTATTCCAAATGAGGGGCTATTTATAGACTTCCCCTGAAATATAACCATTAGGGACATGGTTTGAATAATTAGAAAAGTTGTAATGATTTGTAATCACTTTAACCCCGTTTAACTAAGTTAACCACGGTAAAAAAATAAGTCCAACCCTAGAGCACCGATCGACTAGGACAAGTTCGGTCGACCAAAGTTCTTGGGGTTCAGTCGACCAGGCCAAAAATGAACTGCCCATTAGGTCGACCGAACATGTATGTTCGAGGCGATTTTTCAATATTTCTGAGGTTCGATCGACCAGGCTGATTTTGAACTAAACTCGTCGGTCGGCCAAACCGTTGAGTTCCCACACGTGAGAACTCAGTCGACCAGGTTGGTGGTATACAATTTCTTCTCGGTCGACCAGGAAGTCAAAATGTTGACTTCAAGGAGGTTCAGTCCACTGTGGCCATTTGAACTACAAGAGTTTGGTCGACCGAGATGTGGTCAACCGGTTGACCCAGACCAAGTTCGGTTGACCGAGGGCCAAATGAACATAAATGGTCGGTTGACCAAAGGTGCACATTTTGTGCAATTCGGTCCTATTTCATGCAGCAAACACCCTATTCAAAAGTATGACACATACATGTGCAATAGTGGGTGTCCTAAGGTCTTTTCTAAGTTCAGTTTAATTTATATTTCAGTTTGACTTTACCTATTAGACCATGCATATGGAGTGTGTTATTATTACAAACAAAACACCTTAATTTTCTATTAAAGACCCTTTACATAAATGAAATATATTACAACATAAAAGATTGGGTCTTCAATCTTCACTTTCTCTATGTGCATCATGATCTGTCAATTTAAGTTCTTGCACATAATCTCAAACACCCATTAGATATAATGAGTATTTGTCATTATCAAAACCGGGCGTGACCTATAAGATCAACATTCTCCCCCTTTTTGATGATGACAAATACAACACGCAAAAATATGGGTATAAGACTAAGAAGGCTCCCCCTATCAATATGCATCCACTTATTTTAGCCCAATTATTTTACCCAATTATTTTTGCCTCTCCATCTCTCCCCTTTGGCAACAGCAAAAGGGGCTATAAGAGTTAAGCACTCTAGGCAATGGGTAAGTATACTATTTATACATTATAAGTTTTGGAAATATTTTGAAAACCGGACTTTCCAAAACATATATTGTATAAATAATATCCTATATGAGTTTATATTTCCCAACAGTTTATCCATAACTACTCAAACGGTTCAATATGATCCAACAATCAAACATAAATTCCAATATCATCATGCAATAGATGGAAGAATGATACACACAAGCAAGAATCATTTTACTAAGTCTAATCCAATGAGAAATACCAACAATTATACTGTAGTTAGACTTGTAAATTTTACTTGAAAGCTCCTTAAATATCTGTTGATTATGTGAAGAAGAGGTTGAATTTTCATTTGGTTTTTCACTCATCCTTTCAAAAAGATTTTAAAGTTAATTTTATCATAATCATTTTTGGTGGCCAAAATAAACATGTATTATCACAAGGCATAATATAATGAAAGCATGCTGGCCTAATACCAAGTGCTACAACTACGTGGTAAAGGAGATACTAACTGTTAAGATACCACTAGTTAGAGTACCACATAGTTAACATATTTTTCAAATGATATATAGAATGAAGGCACAACACATATTTATTTCTCATGGGATAATGATTTTAATGTTAAGTGACTCCCCCTAAGAATAGGCATTTTCTTTACAAATTAACTTGAGTATAATTCAAATACTATTTTAGAAACATAACTCAAGTTTTAAGAAAATATTCATTTAGAGAAGATATAAAGTTATGTGTAATAATTTTTAAAAAATTTGGCAGCATTTTGTTTGAAAATGTGATCAATCCATAAGAACCTGCCAATGTCTAAGCACTTTAAGTATATATGCACAATCTGCTCCAAGGTATTTAAAGATTTGAAGCAAATAAGCCAAGTGTGAATATTTAAAATCTAAGATCAAAATTCATTTGCACCCAAGATATTCAATCATTTCAGCCTTTTGGGCAAATGTCTACAGAAAATTCGGCAGCATGCTAGCTATAAACTGGACATTTCCCAAAACTAACCTGCACAAAATAGATTCTTAAACAACAGTATCTCAAGATTCTAAGGCATACGAGAACCTAAATCTACCAGTAGGCAATTCTCATCAGCTGCATCTGCTATGTAGGAGGCATTCTATACTAAGCATGCATTTCAATAGTACATTTATTTAAGCACAAAAACTCATATAATCCTGAATTCTATCAAATATAATTGATCATTAAGCAAAAGCATAAACATCACAGGATAGTATTAGCGTGTGTGTGTGGTGAGTGTGATCGTCATGATAAAACAAAAACAAAGATAAAAGTTGTTTTATGTGGGTACAAGCTAGATGGTATAAAATGAAATGAATCATAGCCACAAATTCTGATCTGCAGACTGCTCTCCTGGGCCTAGATGTCCCCTCCATCAACACCATCATCAACACCATCACCTGCGTCAAAATTGAAGTCCATAGTCGTCCGGTCTCTCTCGTTCTGCATCTCCTGAATCCGATCATTTAACTCACTAAAGTTAATTGCCACGGTCCTCTCTAAATCTGTGAACCAACTAGCAGTGGAGATGGAGAACTGTCGAAACTCTTCATGAAGTGCAACAAACGACGACGCAAGATCTCTAAGATCTGACTGACCTGATCCTCTAAACTGCCTAAAAGAATCAGAGAGGCTAGTGATGGCATCCATCAGATCCACGTACAACGGCTGCGCGGGCTATGGTGGAAACTCCTATGGGGCCTCCTCCTGTGTTGTAGCACCCCTAGATGGCAACCAAACGTTGCCAACTAGATCATACCCCATAAGTCTCAGGGTGACGGCTAAAAATATATCAGTAGACCTCCTTCTCTTTAGTGTAGCCACATTGGTGCGGGTGACTCCTATGGATCGAAACAACTTGTTCAAAATTCCTTTATACGACATAATAATCCTGTGGTCGACCATTTTAGCCTTCATCCATTGTATTATCAAGCTCGGTAGATCTAGATTTTTGCGAGCAAACAAGCACCACATAATGAAGCAGTCCAAGAAAGATACATGCACTCTAGAACCTGCCTTAGGAAGGACATTATATGTTATCAAGTGGTGCACAACTTTGGCCTCTAAAGTAAACTACTTATATTGTGGGGGATGATTTTGACTGGCTGTATGTAGATCGGACATGGTTAGGTTTGCAAATGTCACAACCTTAAAATCCTGTTCGTGGATCCAAGAAGTTACCAAGTCCGGGCACTCAAAGTCTCCACAATCTATATCAAGGACATCAGAGAGATACTATGCATCAAAACGAACGTTTGTCCTTAATGCTCTGGAGAAATATCCATTCTCGTCATTTCCTAGATTCGCGTAAAATAACCTAACATATGTTGGGTAATGGCCACTAGGCTGATAAGAAATAAAAGTTTCCCAGCCTTGATACTTAAACATGTTCATGACATTTCCAAAATACTGATCCATAAATTCTAAGTTTAGAATCTTACCCAGTATTGCTTCTTTAAGACAAAACTCCCGTACGTATCGGATCTTGGAGCAATCCGTAAAAAAATAGTTGTCCTCAGCTTGCGCCAGATTGTGGGCTTCAATACGCTCATTTTGAAAAGCCATGGGTGCAGGATGAAAGAGGTTTGACACTAGTCTAAGGATATTGGCTGATTTTTGGAGGAACAATGAAGAAGGCTCTGAAATTTTCTAAGAAAAATGAGCTTTGAACGTGAAGAAGGTATATATATATATATATATATATATCGTGGTTTGATCGACCAGGAGCAGATTCAATCGACCAACGATTCAAATTTTTCACGAATCGACACTGTTCGCTCAACCGGATAGAATTTGTACTGAAATGGGTGATTGACCGAGTGACGCACAGTTCTTCTATTCGGTTGACTAAGGGAAAATTGATGATTCGGTCGATCGGAGTGGAGAGGGTCATGGAGGGTTGGTCGATTGTAAATTCAAAAGTCAGGGGGTCGGTCGACTGGGAGATCTAGTTCAGTTAATGCTCGGTTGACTGAGTATAGTAAATTTCTCCAATTTGACTTTATTTTGACCAAAATTTCTCCTTAAGTTCAAATTTGATATGTTACATATATTTTCTCATTAACATGATTCTTAAGGATCCTTGGTGAAGTAATATCATACAATTAAGGCACGAACCAAGATTTGACGGACTAGACATAGGTTACTTCCTAGTCTTCCAATTACCACAATCCCTAAACTCAAAGACTAACGAAGGATCAATTAGAGGATGATTTCACTTATAATGCACTTTTCCTTGAGTTCTATGGGATTCTCTATCATGACTAACCAATCCATTTCTCTTCCCAAGCCTCTGGCACTTTTAGATAGACAATTAGGTTTAATGTACCCCTTTCTTTTGTAGTGTAAGTAAGTTGGGTGTGTGTGTGACAGAGTATGCTTTTTGACTTTATGTTTGCACGAAGAAGCATGATTGTGGGATTTAAAATATGAACCCTTTTTGAAAAATTTATTTCTTTTGAATCTTAAGGGTTTTGTATGATTATTCTTTCCATATTTTACTTTAAGTGAAGCTTTAGAATAATCACCTACTCCTTTCCTTAAGTAGACAATTTTCAATATCTTTTTAATTTTTCTCTTATCAAGAATAACATAATAATCTTTTAATTCTATCAATTGTACAACTATCCTTTTGTTTTGATTATTTAGAAAAGTTTTATGATATGACATTCTAACTAGAGATTTGTGAATTTTAAATGAATCATTTTCAAGTCATCTATTCAATGATATGTTTTCATCATAAAACTCACTGCATGATTCAATGCAAGATTTCTCTTTATAATTATCAAATGAGTCCATGCATAGAGTATCATTGTCAAAAACAATTAATGATTCATTATGAGATATATCACCAAAATTACATGAACCATCACATGCTATGTCAATAGTAATATCACAATGAATACCGGATGATTCATCAAACAAATTTGCACAATAAATTTCACATGAATCATCGCATGCAATAACAACAGTATTTTCACAAAGAACCACAGATGATTCTCCACATGATATTTTGCAATAGTCAACATAACAGTCATAAGCGGCATAACAAACTGAAACAAAAGGTGACTCATATACCTCCTCGTTGACCACTAGCTCATGAATCGCTGCCACCAGATCATCTGATCTTGGTCCTTCTAGATTAATAGTCTCCTTGTCTTGGGTCTCTCTATATCTCTTTCCTAATTCAACCCGTATTTCCTTATTCCAAATGAGGGGGTATTTATAGACTTCCCTTGAAATATAACCACTAGGGACATGGTTTGAATAATTAGAAAAGTTTTAATGATTTTTAATCACTTTAATCCCGTTTAACCGAGTTAACCACGATAAAAAAATAAGTCCAACCCTAGAGCACCGGTCGACTAGGACAAGTTCGGTCGACCGAAGTTCTTATGGTTCGGTCAACCGAAGTTCTTGTGGTTCGGTCGACCATGCCAAAAAATGAACTGCCCGTTCGGTCGACCAAACATATACATCCAAGGCGATTTTTTAATATTTCCAAGGTTCGGTTGACCAAGCTGATTTTGAACTAAACTCGTCGGTCGACCAGACCGTTGAGTTCCCACATGTGGGAACTCAGCCGATCAAGTTGGTGGTATACAATTTCTTCTCGGTCGACCAAGAAGTCAAAATGTTGACTTCAGGGAGGTTCGGTCGACTGGGGCCATTTGAACTACAAGAATTCGGTCGGCCGAGATCTGGTCAACCGGTTGACTCGGACCAGGTTCGCTCGATCGGGGGCCAAATGAACATAAATGGTCAGTTGACCGAAGGTGCACATTTTGTGCAATGCGGTCCTGTTTCATGCAGCAAACACCCTATTCAAAAGTATGACACATACATGTGCAATAGTGGGTGTCCTAGGGTCTTTTCTAAGTTCAGCTTCATTTATGTTTCAATTTGAGCTTACCTATTAGACCATGCATGTGGAATGTGTGATTATTACAAACAAGACACCCTAATTAGCTATTATAGACCCTTTACATAAATGAAATATATTACAATATAAAAGATTGAGTCTTCAATCTTCACTTTCTCTCTGTGCATCATGATCTATCAATTTAAGTTCGTGCACATAACCTCAAACACCCATTAGATATAATGAATATTTGTCATTATCAAAATCGGGCATGACCTATAAGGTTAACAATCACATTTCAATTTCCATATTGCAGTATTCACGTTACAATTTTCTCATTTTCTCATTCTCAACTCAATATTCACAATGTCATATTTACATTTTAGTATACTCATTTCAATATTAATATTTCAACTATTCATATTGCAACATTTACATTATAATATTCATATTTCTCATTTTCACATTTCAGTATTTACCTTGCAGAATTCTCAAAACAATTTTCACATTTCCAACATTCACAATTTTAGAATTCCCCATCTCAATATACACATTTCATTCTCAAAATAATATATATATATATATATATATATATATATATATATCCCATTTCGTGAATTTCCATACTTTTCAATAATAAAAATCATATTCTCATATTTCCCCATTTATTATAGACAATATTTTGATAATCATATTTCACATTCCAAAATATCACAATTTAATATTACTCAAATGCTACACAATTTATCTGATATTTATATCATAATAATTTCCAAACAAAATATCATATGCTTATTTTCACGTATCAATTCAAACAGTAGTTCTAAAAATACTGCTATAATTTATTCCCCCTTACTTGGCTTACTAAGAGTTTCATTAAAACCCAGATCCTACGCCCTTGGCACCCGAAACTCAAATCCTGCAATTCGCATTTTTCCTAGATTAATTAACTCATTTCCCCAAAATAATACTCATATAACCTTCCCTAGGCTCCATATACCCCAAATTAATATTTAAACTAATATTTAACACTCCCACTTAATTTTTTGAACTATACTTGCGGGTCTCGAAATTACATTTGCGGCGATCACCCGAGCCCTAAATTTCAAAAATCTTACTTCAACCTCAGATGCTCAATATTCTAGCGTTTCTAAATCAACACTATTTAAATAACAATTACCCCCTTAATAACCCCCTTATCCCAAATTTGGGGTTATGCCCACGACGACCCCACAAGAAATCTGCTTCACTAGACTTATAGAGAATTATCCCTAGATTCTCGTGGTAGTGTCCGATTGTCGATTGGGCTTAAAATTTGCAAGAAATTTATGTAAAAGTGAAAATTTAGCTTACCCCAGGATATACGTCTACGCCACTCTTACCACCAATCCGTTCCGATAGAAATGATGGCAACAGAAAACGGAGTCCAGCGGTATCTTTCGATTTCCGATCAGGCGAGTATTCGTCGGGAAAAATAAGGAGAGAGGGAGAGAAAGACGGAGGGGAGAGAGAAATTCAGAGAGAGAGGGGGACGCAGAAGCTTCAAGTAAGTTTATATATATATATATATATATATATTGTAACGACATGCTTATCTTATCATATAATAAAACATATTTAATAATAATATCACCCGAACCCAAGGGTAACGGGGTACACCTGACATACACAGCAGAAACCTAAGCAACAATAAATGTAAATCACATTTTCCAAACCACAAAATACATATTACCAGAGTCAACTACATTCCAAAATATCGTGTTTATATACAATCTCCAAAAATACAAAAGTATATACATATCTAGGAACCCATAACGTAAATCTTCTGTTCTTAGATCAAAACTTACCCTCCAAGCAGGGTAGTATCACACTATCTCAACGACGGCCTTGATTCGCCGGTCCTTCTGGGTTTCCTGAAAATTATTTAATGTTAGGGGTGAGACACTTCTCAGTAAGGGAAAATAAACTAAATACAGTTGTGTGAAAACATGAATATTTAGTGCTATAATACATATATAGTACATTTCATATGCTAGAAAACATTCATCATAACATATTGAATAATCATATACTTTCATAATTTCTATTAAGCCATACTAATCATGAAATGTCTGATATAACCGATAATACTGAAAATTTACTCAGGATGTATAGTTAGATGATGTCATGTATTATAACGACCTCAAAATTTATTCCATTTTAGATTTCATAGCAGGGGAATCAGAGTAGTTCATATTTGTGTGTATATATATATAGATTTCGTAGCAGGGGTATTAGAGTAGTTCATATTTGTTATACACACACACTACATACACACACACACACACACACACATATATGAACTACTCTGATGCTCCTGCTACGAAATCTCATACCTCAAAAGGGCACTAGGGTATTCTTGTATACAATAATCATACCTACGCAGTGGAAACATAAATCATACAACCATATATACTATACAATACTAGAATTCAATATTTCCATACCATAATCTTATAATACATCTCTCACCAGTATCATCTACCTAAAATACCATACTCTGTACAAAGTTACCCTATAAACAAGGCAACAAAATAGTCATGCTATCTGTGAGCCTGATCTACTCGCTTAACTGGCTCACCTGAAAAATATTAAAGTAATGGGGTGAGTCGATGCTCAGTAAGTGGAAATATGTTATTACCAGTGTGTGGCGACTAAGTTGCATACTATTTTAATAACATCTGAATTGTATGAAATGATAAATCTGTAAACATATCGTACATTTTTCACAGTTTAAAGTCTACTGTATCATTTGTATTTTCTACTTTTCATACTAATAATATCATACTAAACTCATCAAATACTGTAAAACTGTATACATATATATAACTGTGCTTTTTACCTAGAACTCTGTATGTCATGATCTGACCCCTAATAACGGTGTTGTGTGGCCCGTAAGTGGGACTCAATGCTGGTCGGCCCTCTAGGTAAGTCATTATACTATACACTACCTCAGCCCGGTCAAACTGCATCCACTCCTAGATGCGGAACTAGACTACTGCCTCGTCAAACCGGCCCCCTCCACCCAGCGAACTAGGGAGCTGCAACCTCTCCGAGCACGGTTTGATGGTACCCACACACTATCTGAGATATGTGGTTGCACTCTATCTGTATTAGCAACAGTATCGTGCTCTGTAATCTGTATCTATCTATAATCTTTTCACAGGGATCTGATATCATATATATAATACTATAAACTTTCTGTTGTTTTCATCATGTTTCCAAAATAACCATAACACTATAATTTTGTACTGTAAATACTGTAATATCTTAGTCACATAATTGTAGCATCTTGATGCTATAATTGTATAATCTGTCTATATAAACTATCTGTATAATCTGTATGTATAATCTGAGTGTTATGGCATTAGGAAAACATGGTATTCTGTAAATACTGCATATATTGATCTGTATAAAAACTATAGTATACTAATTCTGAATAAAACATCTGTATATGTATACTGATCTGAATAATCATCTGTATATATATTGTATAACATAATATGTTGGAAAAAGCTTTATAAGTTCTATATTAGATAAATACCTACTTAGGCCACACAAACATTGAAAACTCTTATTCTGTAAAAACTATATAATAGATTGGTATATATGTATCAATGAAATCTCTATTAACTTTTTAAAAGTCCTAGCATAGCATATTTCCCTTACCTGATTTCTGCAAAAAGCCCCCTACTGTGCCTGGTCTTGCTCCCGCAGGGTTCCCCACTTAACACCCTGAAAACAATATCTCCCAGAATAAAATATCCTTATTTTCCCACGTACAACATTTTATATAACTATAGGAAAGGAGAATTCTCAATAAAATGCCCTACCAATTGGAATGGAATTCGAATCACTCTCACCAACGATCCGCTCCGGTAGACTTGCAGAGAACTTTCCCAGGAGCGTCGTGGTGGTCTCCGATCATCGATCCGGCGAGAAACAGAGCCGGGATCGAAGAGCTAAGGAGAGGGAGACGTTTAGAGAGAGAGAGAGAGACGGGGGGGATTTTGCGCCAATTTTTGATGAAAAATCCAGGTTTTGGCTATTTATAGCCCTAGGTTCGTCGACAAGGCACAGCATCTCGTCGATGAGTCTCTAAAGAAGTTCGTCAACGAACCTTCACCCCTCATCGATGAATTTCAGACTGTTCCAAACCCCTTCTCGGTATCTTCTCGTCGATGAGACGTGTCCTCGTCAATGAGACCTTCATGTACCCTCATCAACGAATCCCATGTATTCGTCAACGAGGCTCTATTTATTTTTCTTGGGTTATTACATTCTTCCCTCCTTATAAAATTTTGTCCTCGAAATTTACTATCTGTGTTGAATACCATCCATACAATCTACCTTCCTATTGAGGCAAATGATCTACTTATTTTATTACTTACCCTCACTTATGGTAGAGGAATACCGTGGTTACATTTTAAACTCTAGGAGATTACACCTTTAAAACTAAAAGACTACCTACTAACTAAATTGATACATGTACCTGCAAAACAAACATTACCTAACTATTTACATTTTATCTTATTACCATTAATTCTCTTGGAACAAATGCGGATATTTCTATCTTATTTCGTCCTCAAGTTCCCATGAAGCTTCTTCTGTAGCATGGTTCTTCCACAAAACTATCACTAGCTGAATTCTTTTAGTGCGCAATTCTTGTGTCTTCCAATCTAATATATGTATTGGTACTTCTTCATAGGCTAGTGAATCTTTAAGTTCTATCTCTGGATAGCTGATTATGAGAGATGGGTCTGGGATGTTTTTCTTTAACATAGCAACATGAAAGACATCATGTATTCTAGACAGAGCTGGCGGCAAAGCTAGCCTAGGCAACTGACCCGATTCTCTCTTGTATCTCAAAAGGGCCAATATACCTAGGGCTCAACTTGCCCTTCTTACCAAACCTCATAACTCCTTTCAGGGGAGCTATCTTCAAGAATACATGGTCCCCCACATCAATTTCTAATTCCCGGCGGTGAGTGTCTACGTAGCTTTTCTGCTGACTCTACGTAGTACTGATTCTTTCTTTAATTAGTCAGACCTTGTCGTACACCTATTGTACTATCTTTGGACCCAAAACTCACCTTTCACCTACTTCACCCCAAAAAATAGCAGAACGACATCTCCTACCATATAATGCCTCGTAAGATGCCATGTCGATGCTAGCTTGATAGTTGTTATTATAAGAAAACTCGACCAACGGCATAAACTGGGTCCAACTACCCCCAAAATAAAGCACGCAAGCACAAAGCATATCTTCTAATGTCCTGATCATCCTCTCGGTCTGTCCATCTGTCTAGGGGTGAAAAGCAGTGCTGAATGCTAACTATGTACCCATAGCCTTTTGAAAGCTTTTCCAAAATCGTGAGGTAAACTGAGGATCTCGGTCTGAAACTATGGATACCAGTACACCATGGACACGAACTATCTCCTAAACATATATTTCTACCAACCTATCCATGGAATAATCGACTTTAATAGGGATGAAATGGGCGGTCTTCGTCAGATGATCAACAACCACCCAAATTGCATTCAACCCCTATCACACTAGTGGTAACCTCATAACGAAGTCTATAGAAACTTGATACCATTTCCACTCTGGAATGAACAATGGCTGCAATAGCCCTGCTGGTCTCTAGTGCTCAGCTTTAACTCGCTGGCACGTCAGGCACTGCTAAACAAACTTCGCTATCTTCCTTTTCATTCAACTCCACCAGAAATACTCTCACAGATCCCTATACATTTTAGTACTGCCAGGATGAATCGTGTATAGTGATCTGTGAGCTTCCTTTAAAATTGTCCTTTTAATTTCGTCTTCTGCAAGTACACACAGTCTGGTGTGAAACCTTAGAGCTCCATCCTCAGAGATACTAAACTCCTCTTACTTACCATCCTGCACTTTTGCCATTGAGTCATCACCCTGAGCTTCTTTAATCTTCTCGTATAGTGTAGGTTGAACTACTAGGCTGGCAACAAATGCTTAAGGACTATCCTTTACTAACTCTATGATGAGTCTCTCCAAGTCCATCAAAATTGAGTGCTGAATCCCCATGCCTGCCAGTGCTGGTCCCACTGATTTCCTGCTCAGAGCATCAGCTATCACATTCGCTTTCCTTGGGTGGCAACTAATAGTGCAATCATAGTCCTTAATGAGTTCTAGCCACCTTCTTTGTCTCATATTCAATTCTTTCTGGGTAAAGAAATATTTCAAGTTCTTGTGATCTGTGAAAATCTCGCACTTTCCACCATATAAATAATGGCTCTAGATCTTTAAAGTGTACACCACAATAGCTAACTCCAAATCATGCACACGATAATTTTTCTCGTATTCTTTAAGCTATCTAGAAGCATACGCAATAACCCTGCTGTGATGACCAAATAATAATAATGTAATTTAAATAAACAGGAAGGGAAATTGAAATAGTAACAGAAGGAGGCAGTCGACAACATTGCACTTGGAAGGAATAACTAAGGGAAATTATCAGGGCCTCGTCGACGAACACAGGGGATTCGTCGACGAGGGTGTAAGAGGACGTTGTCGACGAAGACAAGATTCGTCGACAAGAAGATATCGAGAGAGGGTTTTTGGGAAGTCTGAAATTTGTTGACAAAGGTGCAGGTTAGTCGACGAACTTTCTACAGCACTCGTCAACGAGGTGACGTGTCTCGTCGACGAATCTAGTTCAATAAATATCAAAAACCCGGATTTAAATGTCAAAATTTATAAAAATCTCACTCTCTCTTTCTCCCTTTGGCTCCCTCCTCTTCTCCCTTCGATTTCGAGTCGGATTTTTGCCAGATCGACGATCTGAAGCCACCACAATGCTCCTGGAGAAGTTCTCTACACATCTGCCAGAGCGGATTGTCGGTGGAACTTCGTTAAAAATCATCCCTGAGTTGAGGTAAGGCTTTTTATGCCGAATTTGGTCCTACTGTAGTTGTAGGAAATGATATTTGCATGAAAATACTGAAGTTTAGTACTGGAAGTTTTCATTTTCAGGGTATTGATTAGGAAATCCTACAGGTGTGAGACCAAAATTTATAAGGGCTTTTTTTTCAACAGCCGGGTAAGGGAATAAACTAAAGCAGTTATTTTCCATGCAAATTAATATTATATATGAGTAAACTTATTTTCAGGAAAGCATGTATTATATCTGTATATTACAAAAGAAATGCACGTTTGGGAAAATACTACTATTATGTTGAAATGTATATATATGTATGAGATACCAGAAATCATGATTTTTAGAATACAATGTATGGCCTTATACAGCAAATGTGTGGCATGAATATTACTTTACGTGAAATGTATTACGATGTGACTTTGTTACGAATGAAGCATGTTTTCAAGAATATGAAATGTTACAAAACAAATGATGTTGAAAATACATGATAATTGATTTATTTTCAGAATGACATATATGAAATGATTTCGGCACGAGGCCGTATATATATATGAGATGATTTCGGAGCGAGGCCGTATATATATATGAAATGATTTCGACGTGAGGCCGTGTTTATGAAATGATTTCGGTGTGAGGCCGTATTTATGAAATGTTCAGCGCGAGGCTGTATATATGGAATGATTTCAGTGCGAGGCCGTATTTATGGAATGATTTTTGATGCAAGGCCGTATTTATGAAATGATGAAAATGCTATAATATCATGTATTATATGTTATCAGAACCCAGATGTTAATTTAGTTCAATTCAGGAGCACGGTACCATAGCTTATAGATCAGATATCTATGATCAAATTGGTGCTAACCACCCCACGAGGGGGTGGGAGATGGATAGTCAATGTGGCTTTCAGTAGAGTGTGGACGTCCACCTGGCAGTCCGGACCAAGGTGTGGCGGACCCATCGTACTTACAAACATTTTTGACTCAACAGTGGTCGGCCAGCCATTGTCAAGTCCCGCTTTCGGGCTACACAACCCGTCATGGGGGGTAATACATGACATCAGCTAATTATTCATCCTGGGATCAAATCAATTGCAAATTTCACCTCACGATCAAGAGGCAACCTCAGTAAATCCTCTAGAAAAACATCAGAGAACTCCTTTATCACTGGGATATCTTCCAACTTGAGTTCATCCTTTGGTGCTTCCTTCACCATTGCAAGGTAACCCTAGAATCCCCCCAAAAGTAACTTCTTTGCCTAAATAGTAGAAAGGATCTGTGGTGCCGAACGCACACACGACCCAACAAATACAAAATCCTACTCCCCAGGAGGTCTGAATACCACCTCCTTCCTGCAACAGTCAATGCTCGCGTACGTGGATGCTAGCTAGTCCATGCCCAGAATAATGTCAAAACCATGCATATCAAAGACTATCAAACTAGCAGGCAGCACTCTCCCCTGAATCTCTATTGGATAAACCCTAATCACCTTGCTACATATTAACATTGACCCTGTCGGTGTGCCCACTACTAACTCCGTCTCTAACAGTTGAACCCCTAACCCACATAGTTTAACAAACCCCCGAGACACAAACGAGTGGGTTGCACCTAAATCAAATAATACAATGACACTATTTGACAGTATGTAGATAGGATATAACCTGACTTAGAAATTTCACCCTTAACATAATTAATACAAATATGGAATAATGGAATTGACATAATATATAGGTTCTAATTTAATAATTCATATTCCAATTCTATCACAAAACCATTAGGGTAAAAATCTCCATCCTAACATTAACTTCACACACATACCCACTCATCCTAACATTCCAACCTAAATTTCCTGAGTTCAAGTCCCTCAACCTAGAAAAGAAACCATCGATGGATTTACCATGGTTTTCTGAAACTTGCGACTAATTTAGAAATTCACAGAAGTCCGTCAATAGATTTTCTGCCTCCAAGCTTCCAAACCAAAACCCATATTAACCTACCCAATCCTATCCCTATCTTATCTCAACCTATACTCTGTTAATTATCAATCCTCGAAGTCTGCAAAACCTAACAAACCTAGGCTCTGATACCACCTGTAACGACCCCGACCCACCACGTGGGCCCGAAGTGCTACTTTAGTGACGTCAGTGTACCTGATACCTTATTCATCAAATATAAAACACACATACGCAGCGAAAATAAAATATAAAATCCTCAAATTACATTACCAGAGTTCTAACTATCTTTATACACAAAAGTATCCATTTTCACATAACTACATCCCATAAAACTAAACAAAAATAAAATCTCTATCTAAACACTACCTACATGAATTTACACCTCTAGCCTGGCTCCTTTAGCCCGCTAGACCTAATATCTAGGATTCCTTGAAAAGACAGTTTGCAAAGTAGGGGTGAGGCACAACTCAATAAGAGAAAGACTAAATTAATGTCAGTGTGTGGCCAACATGCATTTAATATATAGAAAATAATTAGTTCGCTAAATAAATAAATATATTTATGAAAACATTCTTAATTTACACTCACACACACAATTAGCCGAGGATAGGGAAGATTACCCACCCATACAAGTAGCTTTCCTCTACTCTAGTACCATTACTGCTACTAGGGCACTCACCTTTCTCAGTAAGCCCTCGAAGTTATTTTATTAATTAACCATATTCACATAAATTAACAGATATGCATATAAGACATTCCCTGTGACAAACACGTCATTTACATCCCCATGGTACGGGTTGTGCAGCCCAAAGGCTGGACTAATGTCCTAGGAGATCCACCCAGACAGTAGTCATCTATACTCTCCGCTAACATACTCCACGGGTACATGCAGCTCCAACTGCTAGTCCGATTGCCCTCACCCAAGGGTGCATTCTCCTCACGTAGGCAAATTGGACAAGGCCACCCTACACCTTTCAGCACAGGTGTGGGCGCACATGGCCACATAACAAATCTCTAACAACAGTACCGTGCTCACACTACATTGGTCCCCAAGGTTCCTAAAGCATATCATGCAATTTAAATAATAGAAAATATCATTTAAAACATCATTTCACATATATTTCTTGTTATTCCAAATACCCAGCCCGCGGCCAAAAATACAATTTGGCACATAGCCATCAAATAAAACTTGGCCCTTGGCCGTCAAATAATAATCCTAGCTCTTGGCCAATCAAACAATACCCGGCCACTGGTCATTAGTTCAAACCCCTGCATTTCATAAACAGTTCTAGTATTTTCACAAGCATTTCCAGTATTTTTCACAACAATTCAAGTATTTCAAATCCCAAATCCAGATATACAATAATCCATACAAATTAAATCATCTACCACACAATTTTCCACATTCTAATATATCCATATAAATAAACAAGTTTTCCATCGTTCATTTTATTCAAAAATATCATTACCGTATATCCTATGTTTGTAAAACCCATTTCGAATGGTTGATTTCCAAAATAGCATTTAAATTCCCAAATGAATAAATAAATTAATTAATTTAATAGGTTCAAATTAAATAAAATTCCTGACTTAACATAATCCCCTTACCTGATTCCTGAAAAAGCCCGCTAATACCTCGACCTATGCCCCAGGCGTTAAAAAATCCTTGAGCTCTGAAATTAAAAATTCACTTTATTATTCATCATAATTCCTAGTCTTTCTCAACTCACCACTGTCTCTATCTTACTCGAATAAATTGATACACCTACCTTAGAGATCACATAGCTGAGGAAGGTAACCTGCCTTAACCAGAACTGACATTTTTTGAATTTTACATACAATTTTCTTTCCCTCAATATCTGCAGCACCAGCCTCAAATGATGCTCGTGCTCTTTAAAACTCCTTGAGTAGACTAATATATCATCAATAAACACAACCAAAAATTGGTCCAAATACTGATGGAACACCCGGTTCATTAGATTCATAAATACTGCTAGTGCATTAGTCAATCCAAATGGCATCACTAAGAATTCGTAATGCCCATATCTAGTTTGGAACATGGTCTTCAAAATATCTTCTACTTTAACTTTCACTTGATGATAACCAACCGCAGATCAATTTTAGAGTAAACCTAGGTCCCCTGAAACTAATCGAACAAATTATCGATCCTAAGGAGAGAGTATTTATTCTTGACTGTCAGTTTGTTTATCTCCCTATAATCGATACATAATCTCATGGTCTCATCTTTCTTTTTCATGAACAAAACTGGCGCTCCCCTGGGCGACGCACTGGGCCTAATAAATCCCTTGTCTAGCAATTCATGTAACGGATCTTTCAATTCTTTCAACTCGACTGGAGTCATACGGTATGGTGCTTTAGATACTGGTGCTGACCCCGGCAACAAATCTACAGTAAACTCAATTTCTTAGTCTCGTGGCAAGTTAGGCAATTCCTCTGAAAAGAAATCTGGAAATTCTCTCACTATTGGTATGTCAACTTGTTTTAATTCTTCTTTTAGTAATTCTTTTATGTATGCAACATACCCCTGGCAACCACCTTGTAATAATTTCCTCACCTGGATAGCCAACACCAGCTATGGCGAGGCACACACTCATGAACCCATGAATCTATATTCTTGCTCACTCGACCAGAAAATCACTTCTTTATGATGGAAATCTATGCTGGCGTGATGAGTTGCTAGCCAATCCATGCCCAGTATCACATAAAACCCCTGCATATCTAGGACCATGAGATCAGCTGTTAGTACTCTCTCTTGAATACATACTGGAAATTTTCGAAGCACCTTCCTGCATTTTACTACAGATCCCATTGGCGTACCCACAGACAGTTCTATATCTAATAGTTGTGTCTATACCCCAGTTATTCTTACATATCCTGTGAATATAAAGGAATGAGTGGCACCTGTATCAAATAAAACAATAAATTTATATGGTAAAACAATAAGGGTACCTGTGACTATGAATCTGGCCGTCTCCGTGTCATCCGACATCAACACATAGACCCTCGCCGGCGCAGTGTTCCTCTACTAACCTCCGCGGGGCGCCTGGTATCCACCCTAAAATGGTCTAGGAATTGGTGCATAATTTGACGGCACCTGACACGATCGAGCCATATGGTTGGGTCTTCCACAATGGTAGCAGACATTCTCCCTCAGTCGGCACTCACTTGGATGTCTCCGTCCACATCTAGGGCAAGTGGTAAGAGGTGGTGCACCCTGAAATCCACCATGCTCTACCATCTGCCTCTGACCCTGCAAAATCTACCTCCTCTCCAAGGGCCTCGGCTGGGATCCACCTGAAAACTCGAGGCTGTGGTCCTCTTCTTCTGACTCTAAATCTTAGTCTCCCTTGGCAAACTCTCCTCTACTATAATAGCCTTGTCAACCAACTTTGAGAAATCCTGGATCCTCAATACTACCACCAGCCTGTGAATATCTCACCTCAGATTTCTTTTGAACATTCTAGCCCTTCTTAACTTCCCCAGGGCGACACATTGGGCTCAATGAATTTCTCCACGTACTGATGGATGGTCAATGATCCTTGGAATAAGCTCAAAAACTCATGTACTCGAGCCTCTCTAACTGAGGCAGGATAATACCTATCAAAGAACACGTCCCTGAATCGAGTCCAGGTCATCGACACTGGAATAGCCCTCTGATCTTCCAATAATCTAGTGGCTGACCACCATCTCTCGACCTCACCTGCTAGCCTATACATAGCATACAGAACCCTCTGCTAATCCATGCAGTAAAGTACTGTCAGAATCTTTTTTACCTCCTGCATCCAATTCTCCGCAACAGCAGGGTCAGCCGATCCTGAAAATGCCAGTGGGTTCATCTTTATAAATTTCTCTATAGTATATCCCTGAGCTGGAGATGGACCTCCCTGCTCTCTAGAGCTCTGAGCTATCTCAGTCATAACTTGCTGAGCCACACAGCGTAGCACAGCATCTGAATCCTCGTATCTAGCACCAGAAGGTCCAGCTTCATCATCTCCACTAGCGTGAGCGCTACTACCCCTGGATCCATCCTACAATTACATCAAACACTATTTCAGAATCCTATTTCCCCTATAGATTTAATTTATCTCATTCAACTAAAACCACAAATTCTCTATTAATCATCACCCCTATTCTTGGCCCAAAATCCAATCCTGCAACCTAAACACACGACTCATCAGTAGTTTACTATGACTTTCCTGAAATTGTCATCCCAGGAAAACACAGAAACTACCACGAAAATCCTGTATCTAGACTACAAAACAACCTCAAATCATTTTCTTATATTCTGGTATTATTTTCCGCTGCATTCTAGAGTCTACAGAACTTAGCAACCTAGGCTCAGACACCAAAATGTAACAACCTCAAAATTTATTCCATTTTTTTTTTTTTATATATATACAAATATGAACTACTCTGATACCCCTACTATGAAATCTCAAGCCTCAAAAGGGCACTGGGGTATTCCTGTATACAATAATCATACCTACGCAGTGGAAACATAAATCATACAACCATATATACCATACAATACCATAATTCAGTATTTCCATACGATAGTCTTATAATACATCTCTCTCTAGTATCTACCCAAAATACCATACTCTGTCCAAACTTACCCTATAAACAAAACAACAAAATAGTCACGCTATCTGCAAGCTTGATTGGCTCACCTAGCTAGCTCACTTGAAAAATATTAAAGTAATGGGGTGAGTCGATGCTCAGTAAGTGGAAATATGCTATTACTAGTCTGTGGCGACTAAGTTGCATACTATTTTTATAACGTCTAAACTGTATGAAATGATAAATCTGTAAACATATCGTACATTTTTCACAGTTTAAAGTCTACTGTATCATCTGTATTTTCTACTTTTCATACTGATAATATCATACTATACTCATTAAATACTATAAAACTGTATACATATATATATATATATATATATATAACTGTGCTTTTTCCCTGGAACTCTGTATGTCATGTTTGACCCCTCATGACAGGGTTGTGTGGCCCGTAAGTAGGACTTGACGCTGGTCGGCCCTCTAGGTAAGTCACTATATGTGGCGACCTGCTTAATTTCCACATTTTTTTAATAATATAATACAATATCACAAAGCTCAGTAGATCATAATCCACTTGGACATGTGGGTACCAGGAATACATCAGAACACATAACGGAAGTCTAAGCAATAGGAAACATAAAATCAATATATCATAAACACAAACCATCCATCATAATACCAGAGATACTACATCCACTGTATTTAAGTTTATACATCCTAAAAAGAAAAAATAACTAGGGATATTTTCACAAAAATCCAACCATCCTCACCAAAACTTACCCTTCAGAGAGGGTAGATCAACAGAATTACAACAGCCGAGCTTTATTCGCTCTCCTATCAGGGACTCCTGAAATGTTTATGAAATTTGGGGTGAGACACTTCTCAGTAAGGAAAATAAACTAACACTAATGTGTGGCAACATGAGCATTTCTATGGTATACATATATTTATAAACATAACCAGTAAAACTGTATATATATCATTTATGGGAAAAACATGTATAACCAAAACATGGCTGAACATAATGGTTTTCATAGCATAATTCATCTCATATAAATAGTAATACAAAAAAAAACATCCCTGGAAGGTTAGCTGGTTATTATCATGTATTACCCCCACATGACTAGGTTGTGTGGCCCGAAGGTAAGACCTGACAATGGTTGGTCAACCATTGCCAAGTCAAGAGTACAGTCTCTAAGTCTGATGGGTTTGCCAAACCTGGTCCGTACACCAGGGGCGCTCACACACTTCTTAAAACCACATCAACCATCTAATCTCACACCACTCCGTACAGCGGCGTTAACACAAATATCATGATAAATCATGAACACATAGCATCGGTACCATGCAAGTGCTAGCCTAGACCAAGCCAACCAGGTTCTCATATCATATATCATATACTGAAACTATGATACATGGATATTTCATTCCATTAATTATCAAATCAATCATATCATTTTGCACATATACGTATATCATGAAAATCATCGGCTCGTACGCTGGTATTTCACATTTTTCCATAGCTCGGCCCGTGTGCCAACAAATTATATCCATAGGTCAGCCCATACGCTGGCAAATCATATCCATAGCTCGGCCTGTACGCCGGCAAATCATATACATAGCATGACCCATATGCTGGCAAAAAAATGATAAATCAAGAAATAAATTCTTCTCGTAATAAATCGGGAAAAAAATTCTTTTAATATATATTTTTTAAAAAATGATAAATTAGAAAATAAATCTTCTAGGTAATAAATCCGGAAATAAAACAAAATTTAATTCTTTCTCTTATTACTTTTGGAACAATAAATTTTTGAAAAAAAGAAAATTCCTATTTAATTATATCTATTTTTTTCTATTTAATATATTTTTAAATTTTTTTTTTACTTAAAAGTATTATTTTGTTCACTAGATTTAAAGATTCTTTATTTAGTCTATCTTATATCAATATAGAAAATGTATAGACGATACCCATTTCTCTATTTGGTTCATAACAAAAAAAAAAAAAAAATTTCTACATAAGATTCTCATGGGTTGCATGAAATTAAAATTTTCATATTTTTTAAACATTGTTATATGTGAGGATAAAGATAAGAGTGTCACATTTTTTTAAATTTTATATTCCTCAAAATATAAAAATTGTCATCATATATGGCTTTCTAATCACCAGTTAAATGTAAAAAAAGCCCCTAAAGCAAACAGCCCCACACCCATATGGTTTCCCATTCAACACCCTGAAAACAACATTTCCCATAGCTAAAGTTCAGTATTACTACGCGTACTACGCTTTATTCAACTACCAAATAGGGAAAAACTGAGTAGAAAATCTTACCCTAGATTTGTGATGGTTTCCAACTCAGTCCTACCGACGATCCGCTCCGGCAGACTTGCAGAGAACTTTCCCAGGAGCATCATGGTAGCCTCAAATTGTTGATCCGGCAGAAATCCAGCCCAAAAACTTAGAGAGAAGGGAGGAGGGGTGTAGAGGAGAGAGAAGGAGGAATATTTGCGTAGGTTTTCACCCAAAAATAATTTTTACCCCTAATTATACACTGGCCTTCATCGACAAGCCACGTCATCTTGTCGACGAGGTCATGAAGAAGACTCGAGAATGGTCCTTCTAATATCCATATCGGCAAGAACACATAATCTGGAACGGAACCGCAAAGCACCGTCATCTACAACATTGAATTCCTTCCCTTGACCATTCTGCACTCTATCCATCACCTCTGCTAATTCTGGGTCTTCTTTCTGAGAAGCTTTAATTCTTTCTTACAGAGTAGGCTGCACCACTAAACTAGCAATGTGAGCTTGAAAACCACTTTCAACTAACTCAATGCTGAGTCTTTTCAGATCCATCATGATCGGATATTGGATCTCCATAGCCGCCAACACTAGTTCCTTGGACTTCCTACTCAACGCACCAGCTACCACGTTTGCTTTCCCTGGGTGATAACTGATAGTGCATTGAAAGTCTTTAATAAGTTCAGACCATCTTCTCTGCCTTATATTTAATTCCTTCTGCGTGAAAAAGTACTTCAAACTCTTGTGGTCGGAAAAGATTTCACACTGCTCGCCATATAGATAATGCCTCCAAATCTTCAATGCGTGTACTACTGTAGCCAATTCAAGATCATGGGTAGGGTAGTTATTTTCATATTCTTTCAACTGTCTGGACGCATACGCCACCACCCTACCATGCTGCATCAATACGCAGTCAAGTCCCCTCAAGGACGCATCACTGTAGATAGTATAACCCTCACCCCCTGACGGGATGATCAGTACCGGCGCTGTGACTAGCCTTTGCATCAACTCTTGAAAACTCTGCTCGTAGCTATCGTTCCACTCAAATCTAACATTCTTCTTAGTCAATCGTGTCAAAGGCCCCAGTAGCGCTAAGAATCCCTCTACAAAACAATGGTAATAACCAGCTAGCCCCAAGCAACTCCTGATCTCCTGGACATTCCTCGGTCTAACCCAATTCACTACGGCCTCAACCTTACTAGGATCCACAGAAATACCGTCTCCAGATACAACATGCCCCAAGAACATGACCTTCATAATCCAGAATTCACATTTACTAAACTTAGCATACAACTTCTTTTCCCGTAACATTTGCAGAACCTGCCTCAAATGCATCTCATGCTCTTAATAGCTCCTCGAATAGACCAGTACATCATCAATAAAAACAACAACAAACTAGTCTAGTTATTGGTGGAAGACTCTGTTCATCAAGTCCATAAATACCGCGGGAGCATTCGTTAAACCAAACTGCATAATAAGAAACTCATTATGCCCGTACCTAGTTCTGAAAGCCGTCTTCGAGATGTCTTCTACTTTCACTTTCACCTGATGATAACCAGATCTGAGGTCAATCTTCGAATACACCCATGTACCCTGGAGCTGGTTAAACAAATCGTCGATATGGGGTAGAGGATACTTGTTTTTGATTGTCACTTTATTAATCTCCCTACAGTCTATACACATCCTCATAGACCCGTATTTCTTTTTCACAAATAAAACTGGAGCTCCCCACGGAGATATACTAGGTCGTATGAAGCCCTTATCATGCAGATCTTGCAACTAATCCTTCAATTCTACTAATTCTGCTGGTGCCATTCAGTAAGGTACTTTGGAAATTGGCGCTACACCTGGAAGTAGATCAATAAAAAAATCTACCTCATGATAAGGTGGCAAGCCTGGTAAGTCATATGGGAAAACATCTGTAAATTCCTTTACTACAGGCATGCTAGCAAGTTTCAATTCATTCTCTGACATCTCCTTCACAACTGCCACAAACCCCTGACAACCACTCAACAGTAGTCTCCCAGTCTAGATAGTTGAAACTAGTTGAGACGGGGATTGCACCTACGATCTTACAAACCTAAATTTTACTTTCCCTAGAGGTCTGAATATCACTTCTTATGCTCAGCAATCTATGTTGGCAAAATTAGTTGCTAGTCAATTCATGCCAGATATAACATCAAACTCGTGCATGTATAGTACTATTAAATCAGCAGACAAAGTCTTCCCTTGGATATCAACTAGACAACCTTGGAACACCCTATTACATCTCACTGCTAACCCAGTTGGTGTAGATACCAACGACTCAATGTCTAACAACTATGTTTCTACCCCACATAGTCTAGTGCACCCCGAAGACACAAATGAGTGTGTGGCATCTGAATCAAACAATGCAATAACATTAAAAGAAAGCATAACAACCATACCTGTGACAACGTCACTGCTGTCTCAGCGTCACTTAGCGTCAGCGCAAACACTCTAGTTGGAGCTGTATTCCTCTGCTAGGCCCCTATGGTGCCTAATAACCTCCCCGATATGGTTTGGGAGCTGAAGCTGCATCTCGTGGTGTAGGGCAGTCTCGCACCATATATCCTGGTTTACCGCAACGATAGCATACCACCCCACCAGCTCGACACTCTCCTTAGTGCCTCTTACCACAAGTCTGATAGACTAGAGGACCCTGCACTGCCTGAACCTCACGACCTTCGGTATCCTGCCTCAACCCTCTGCCATGGTTTCCTCTTCTCCACTAACTCGGTCTATGACCTTGCTAATAACCTGTAGATGTAGATCTCTTCCTCTGGTCCTCTGTATCCAAACACTCACCAATCTCTGCCAAGGCTGCTCTATCGACTAACTCAGCAAAGTCCTAGATCCGCAGCACCACCACCTTCTTGAATATACTCCGCCTCAAGCCTCTCTCAAACTGCCTCGCTTTCTTAACCTCATTAGGAAAAATGTACGAGGCGAAACAAAAGAGCTCAATGAAACGTGCCGCAAACTGCTAGACAGATAACTATCCCTGCTTCAGACTCAAGAACTCTTCTACTTTAGCCTCCCTGACAATAGATGGAAAATATCTATCGAAGAAGAATTTTTTGAACCGATCCCAAGTCATGACTATCGGCGTAGTCCTCTGCTGCTCCAAAATCCTCACAGCAGTCCACCATCTCTTGGCCTTCCTATCAGTCTATAGGTGGCGAAAAGGACCCTCTACTCTTAAGTACACTGAAACACAACCATGACTTTCTCAGTTTCCTGCATCCAGTTCTCAGCGGCTACATAATAGACTCCTCTCGAAAAGGCCGGAGGATTCATTTTCGTGAACTTCTCGATAGTGCACCCATGGCCAACTAACGGACCACCCTGCTCCCTCGAGCTCCTAGCGATCTCAACCATAACCTACTGAGCCATGCTATGTAATATCGCGTCAGAGTTGGTCCCAGCTGCACCTGATGGCCATGCTCCATCACTGCCATTCGCATGGGCACTACTTCCTCTTGAATCCTTCCTGAAAACAACAACGCAACTTAGAAATTCTATCTTTATAATTTACCCACCTAACCTCACCACTTATCTTAACATTTCCAACTTATTTCTAATCCCCAGTTCTACCTTCTAGGAACATAACCTGACAATAGCTTACTATGATTTTCCTGAAATCGTCACCCTAGTAAAAACACAAAAACTACCATGGAAGTCCTATCTCCAGACTGTAGAACAAAACCTTAAATCATTTTTTATACTCTGGTATTGTTCCCGCTACATTCTAAAGTCTACAGAACCTAGCAACCTAGGCTCTAATACCAAACTATGACAACTTGCTTAATTTTCACATTTTTTTTTATAATATAATACAATATAACAAAGCTCGGCAGATCATAATCCACCTGGACCTGTGGGTACCAGGGATACATCAAAACACAGAATGGAAGCCTAAGCAACAGGAAACATAAAATCAATATATCATAAACACAAACCATCCATCACAATACCAAAGTTGCTACATCTGTTGTATTTAAGTTTATACATCCTAAAAAGAAAAAAACCTAGGGACATTTTCACAAAAATCCAACCGTTCCCGCCAAAACTTACCCTTCAGAGAGGGTAAATCAACAGAACTATAACAGCGGAGCTTTACCTGCTCTCCTATCAGGGGCTCTTGAAATGTTTATGAAATTCGGGGTGAGACACCTCTTAGTAAGGGAAATAAACTAACACTAGTGTGTGGCAACATGAGCATTTCTGTGGTATACATATAATTATAAACATAAATAGTAAAATTGTATATATATCATTTATGGGAAAAACATGTATAACCAAAACATGGCTAAATATAATGGTTTCCATAGCATAATTCATCTCATATAAATAATAATACAAAAACAAATATCCCTGGAAGGTTAGCTGGCTATTGTCACCTATTACCCCTATATGACTGAGTTGTGTGGCCCGAAGGCGGGACTTGACAATGGTTGACCGACCACTACCAAGTCAAGAGTACAATCTGTAAGTCCGATGGGTCTGCCAGACCTGGTCTGTACACTAGGGGCACTCTCACACTTCTTAAAACCACATCACCCATCCAATCTCACACTACTTCGTACAGCTGCGTTAACACAAATATCATGATAAATCATGAACACATAGCATCGATACCGTGCAACTGCTAGCCTAGACCAAACCAACAAATCATATCCATAGCTCAGCCCGTACGCTGGCAAATCATATCCATAGCTCGGTTCGTACGTCGGCAAATCATATACATAGCACGACCCGTACGCCAAAAAATCATACACATGATTCGGCCCGTACGTCGGCAAATCATACACATAGCTCGGCCCTTACGCCGGCAAATATATCAAAATCTCGGCCCATACGCCAATTTTCCTTTATAAAAATCCGTATCATTGAGACATTCCTAGAAAACAGTTTTTTATTATAATTTCTACTCATATCACACGAAATAGGTTTTTCATATATCTAACATACCATCATTTTCAGCAGTATTTCCCAAATATAAATCATATATAAATATATTTATTTTCCTGAAATCAAATGATGTAACAATATTCATATTTTTCATAAAATTATTAACTTAATTTATCCCCTTACCTGAATCTTGAAAAGCCCCTAAAACAAACAGCCCTGCACCCACAGGGTTTCCCATTCAACACCCTGAAAACGATATTTTCTAGAACTAAAGTGTAGTATTACTACACGTACTACGCTTTCTACAACTGTCAAATAGGTAAATACTAAGTAGAAAGCCTTACCCTGGATTTGGGATGGTTTCCAACTCAGTCACAACGACGATCCGCTTCTGTAGACTTGCAGAGAACTTTCCCAAGAGCGTCGTAGTGGACTCAAATCATCGATCTGGCAGAAATCCGGCCCAAAAACTTAGAGAGAAGGGAGGAGGGGCGTAGAGGAAAGAAAATGAGGAATATTTGCATAGATTTTCGGCCAAAAATGAATTTTACCCCTACTTATACACTGGCCTTCGTCGATGAGCCACGTCATCTCGTCGATTAGGTCATGAAGAAGACTTGTCGACGAACTCTCTCCTTATCGATGAAATTCAGAATCCCTTAAACCCTTGCTCGGTATTTTCTCATTGACCAATCATGTCCTCATTGACAAGTTCCTCTTATATCCTCATCGACGAATCCCGTGCGTTCGTCGACGAGGAGCTGAAAAATTCCTCGGGTTATCACACTATACTCTACACTATCTCAGCCCGGCCAAACTGCATCCACTCCTTGGCATGGAACTGGACTGCTACCTCGTTAAACCAACCCCCTCCACCCAGCGAATTAGGGAGCTGCAACCTCTCCGAGCACGGTTTGACGATTCCCACACACTATCTGAGATATGTGGTTGCACTCTATCTGTATTAGCAACGGTACTGTGCTCTATAATCTGTATCTGTCTATAATCTTTTCATAGGGATCTGATATCATATATATAATACTCTAAACTTTATACTGTTTTCATCATGTTTCCAAAATAACCATAACACTATAATTTTGTACTGTAAATACTGTAATATCTAAGTCACATAACTGTAGAATCTTGATGCTATAATTGTATAATCTGTCTGTATAAACTGTCTATATAATATGTCTATATAAACTATCTGTATAATCTGTATGTATAATCTAAGTGTTATGGCATTAGGAAAACATGGTATTCTGTAAATACTGCATATATTGATCTGTATAAAAACTATAGTATACTAATTCTGAATAAAACATCTGTATATGCATACTGATATGAATAATCATTTGTATATATACTGTATAACATAATATGCTAGAAAAAGTTTTATAAGTTCTATATTAGATAAATACCTACTCAGGCCACATAAACATTGAAAACTCTTATTTTGTAAAAACTATATAATATACTGGTATATATGTATCAATGAAATCTCTATTAACATTTTAAAACTCCTAGCATAACATATTTCCCTTACCTAATTTCTGCAAAATGCCCCCTAGTGTGTTTGGTCTTGCTCCCGTAGGGCGTAGGGTTCCCCACTCAATACCCTGAAAACAATATCTCCTAGATTAAAATATCATTATTTTCCTATGTACAACATTTTATATAACTATAGGAAAGACAAATTCTGAATAAAATGTCTTATCCTGAAATTGGGATGGAATTCGAATCACTCCAAGCAACGATCCGCTCCGGCAGACTTGTAGAGAACTTTCTTAGGAGTGTCGTGGTGGTCTCCAATCATCAATCCGCGCGAGAAACGGAGCTGGGATTGAAAAGAGAAGGAGAGGGAGATGTTTAGAGAGAGAGAGGGAGGGTTTTGAGCCAATTTTTGATGAAAAATTCGAGTTTTAGCTATTTATAGTCGTGGGTTCGTCGAAGAGACACGTCATCTTGTCGACGAGTCTCTGAAGAAGTTCATCAACGAACCTTCACCCCTCGTTGACGAATTTTCGGATTGTTCCAAACCCCCTCTCGGTATCTTCTTGTCGACGAGACCCTCATGTACCCTCGTCGACGAATCCCCTGTGTTCGTCGACGAGGCTCTGTTTATTTTTCTTGGGTTATTACATGTATTACCCCCCATAACGAGTTGTGTAGCCTGAAGGCGGGACCTGACAATGGCTGGCCAATCACTGCCGAGTAAAAAATGTCTGTAAGTACGATGAGCCCACCACACCCTGGTTCAGACTGCCAGGTGGACGTCTACAACTCTACACTAAAAGCCACATCGACTATCCATCTCCCACCCCCTTTACAAAGGCAGTTAGCACAAGTTTGAACATAATAATCTGATCTGTATAGCTATGGTACCGTGTTCCTGAAACTGAACTGAACTATCATCCGACTTTTGATAACATATAATACATGACAATATACTTGTCTAACATAAATAGATTGATAACATTTTTTGTAATAACATACATACATACATACGACCTTGTGCCGAATTCTTTTATATCTGCGGCCTTGTGCCGAACATTCATAAATACGACCTTGTGTCGAAATCATACATAATACATGGCCTTGTGTTGACTTTCAATCACGACCTTGCGCCGAACATTTCATACTTATCATTTTGAATAAATAATTCATTTATTATGTATTTTGAAATCATAATGTACTGTTTTATTTCATAATCTGTGAAAACATACCTTATTCATAAAATTGCCATAACATAATACTTTTCATGTAAAATAATATTCATGCCATACAATGCTGAATAAAACCATACATTCTATTCTAAAATCATATTTTCTAGCATTTCATAATATATATATACATTTCAACATAATAGTAGTATTTTCCCATAGATGCATTTTTACCAATCTACTCATATATATATATATATATATATAATACATGCTTCCTGAAAATTAATTTGCTAATAAATAATAATAATGTATGGAAAATGACTGTTTTAGTTTATTCTCTTACCTAATTACTGAAAAGAAATCCCCCTAAAATTCACTAGTCCTGCACTCGTAGGGTTCCCCGTTTAACACCCTGAAAACGACAACTCGTAGAACCAAATTTCAGTATTTTTTTGTGAATAACATTTCTTATAACTATGGGAAGATCAAATTTTGAATAAATAACCTTACCTTGAATCAGGGATGAATTTCAAACTAGCCCCACCGACGATCCACTCCAGCAAATACGTAGAAAACTTTCTCAAAAGTGTCGTGGTGGCTTTAGATCGTCGAACCAGTGTAAATCCGGCCTAGAAACTTAGAGAGAAGGGAGGAGGGACAAAGTGAGAAGAGAGAGAGAGAGAGAGAGAGAGAGAGAGAGAGAGAGAGAGAGAGAGAGAGAGAGAGAGGAGTTCTCGCAAACTTTTCTGACCAAAAATGAGTTTTAGGCCTATTTATACACTGGACATCGTCTACGAGCCACGTCATTTCGTCGACGAGGCCAAGAAGGTAATTCGTCGACGAACTCACCTCTCGTTGATGAAATTCAGAATTTTCAAAAACATCCTTTCGGTATCTTCTTGTCGACGAAGCGTACCTCGTTGAAGTCTGCTACCGCCCTCTTGTACTATTTCCATTTTCTTTTCTCTTTAATATTTAAATACCATTATTTTTTCGGATCATTACATATATAATAATAATAATAATAATAATAATAATAATAATAATAATAATATATTTTATTAATAAAAATAAAAATAAAAATAAAAAATATTTTAATTATTATTAATTAATTAATTAATTTTTTGAAATCACTCACTAATCTTGTACAACCATTTTTGGGGTTATTACATCAATGTTTACTGCTTGCTTGCCACGACTTTCATGAATTGATTACTGTTTCCGCTACCAATTGAATGAATGCTAATAAAAGTATTTCGTGAATGAATATTGGTAAACGATAGGCTGACAAGAGTGTTTTAGCTAGCGCTGCACAACCCTTGACAAATGTGTGAAAATAGTCGGCCCATGACACTTGGTACAAATCTCGCTAGACCGAACAGCGAGATTACGTAAGTATTAAAATATGAAAATTTTTCTTAATCAAACTATTATTTAATATGTTATTAAAAAATAAATTTAAAAAGGAAAAAAACTTGTATTTCTTTGAATGAATGTTCCATAAGGTTTTAGTGAGGGATTAGGGTGGCGTGCTATATTCGAATTCGAGGTGTGCTCTTCTGAGTAGGAATGTGTGTTATGCGAGAAGAGGCGTATCAAGTAGGCGATTCCAATTTTTTGGTATAGAAAGAGATGGTCGGAACTTTGGGGAGCTAAGTCGTAAAATTCGTGGAAATGGTGGGCTTGTTGCGCTTGGACTTTCTTAAAAAAAATTCTTCGTTCCAAACTTTGATATGAAGCACACCTAGGCCACCTTCATCTTTGGGGGAGACGAGCCTCTTTCCAGGCCACATGAGGCCTGTTGTCTTTACCCGTTTTAGCTCTTAGGGTCCTAGTCCAACGGAGGTACCATGGTTGGGTGACTTGGGTCAGCAGATTCAGCACACGTAGTCGAATACAGAAGAAAACATTCTAGGTCCGCCAAAACTTCACTGGGACTTTGGGTTGGTCGCTTGTGAGCAGAAGAAGAAATGGACATTGCTCTCTTCTCTCCATCCTCGCTTTTCGCCGACGCTGATGCTTGCTCTAGTGGTGTGCTCTCTCTCTCTCTCTCTCTCTCTCTCTCTCTCTCTCTCTCTCTCTCTCTCACCTGATTGATATTAAATATCATGTGGGTATTGTCTGCAGATGAGGAAGCGACAGGCACCCATCAAAGATACATGGAAAGAAGGCATCAATTTCCTGGAATGGTAAGCACCCACACCCGCAGTAAATAATTACTAGTATTCATTTCAAAATAATTGAATAATATAATTTCGTTTTCCCGTGATTAATGTCTAAAGTTATCCATTTTTTTAGAAAAAAAAAATAAAAATAAATATTGGTGATTACTTTTTATGTAATCTCAAATGGCTTTTGTCTTTTAGTTACTCCCTTTCATTAGATTTTTTTATACTTTGTGTATAGTTTTTCTTTGGTGGGGAAGGGGAGGGAATTCAAATCAAGTAGAATGGCCAATACTCAAATATGACGAGTGGGCAACAATGAAATCAACACCACAAAATCAGGTACACACATGAATTAGACAACACGATTTAGGTGGAACATTGGAAAACCTTTTACTGCACGTTTGGTGCGAAGGAATGGAATAGAATCCAGGGGAATGGAATAAAATTTATCATTTGATTTGGTCATATTCTCCATACAAATTTTCATTCTATTCTTATCCCATTTTTTTTCTGCAAACCAAAAATGCCATTAGTGTGAAGGGAAAAACCTAGGACCTAAAGGGAGTGGCGATGCAACTCATGCAAGTCCTTGGAAGTTTGTTTCACAAGTTGTTGTTGTTGATCTCCTTCCCTCCCCCTTCACACGCTTCAAAGTGGGGATTGGGAATGAAATTTGTTTTTGCATGATATTTGGGTCGGTGAGTCTTTGTTGGAGCTATTTGGATCATGGACACTTTGAGGTCATTCTCTTCAAAGTATTTCTTCTCTAATCTTACAAAATTCACAAACACTAGTCCCTTCCTTTCAAACAAAGTTGTTTGGAAAAGCAAACGTTACATTTAAAATCCCGGCATACTGTCAATAAGCTCAATATGAACAATGTGTTACATATATGGAATCCATACAAAGCTCTTAGTCCAAACATTTGCATTTTGTGCATCTAATCAAATAAGACTTCTTGCCATATTTTCCTTCATTGTGAGATTGCAAGATACATGTGGAACAATCAATTTTCATGTTTTGGAGAGGATTGGGTTGCTCTAGAATCTATTCATGATTTTTTGATGGTGAAGTTTTGAGGTTTTGGGAAGAATAAAATGGGAAGGAATTTTTGGGACTGAGATTTTTACAGTGCTGTGGGTTCTCTGGTTTGAAAGGAATGTTTGAATTTTCAAAGATCTAAAGACTTCTCCATTTTTGCTTTGGGCGAAAGTTACCTTTTATGCTTCTTTTTGGGCACATTCTTTTGGGGATTTTGACGGTCTAACATTGTTTGACATCCAAAGATATTGGAAGGCATCTATGATGTAATTGTGTTTTAAGTTTGCTAGTTCTCTTTTTTTTTTTTTGGGAGGATCCTTTATCCTCCGTACGTCATAATTATTTCTTTCATTAGTATATCTGTTTTGTTATCCAATAAAAAAAAAAAAAAAAAAAAATTAGGTCCTAAGTCCATTTCCAATCTTCTGTAATAATTTCCAATTATGCTATGGCAAAATACAATGAGTCCTTTTTGGTTTAAACTAGAGGCATATATGAACATTAATCATCAAGAACAACAAATACTTGGCACCTAAGACAACATATGTCATCACCAACAAGGTGGAAATAAAAAAAAAAAAATGTGGAGAGGTCTCACCCAAAAACAGTGGCTGCTGTCCTAGCAACAAAAACCAGCTCTAAAGAGCTCCAAAATTGTCATGGATGAGTCATGAATTCGATGTCAAGATTTCAACTTAGGCAGACTAGAAGTCCCCATTCAATCATAATGAGAAAGGTATGCAAGCCCCTTCAACCAAAAATTTTCTACAAACTTTCTCCTTCTCACTCACTCTCACTCCCTTCTTGGCAATCCCAAGGCATGCATAAAACCAAAGTTGCTGGCATGCATTTGCTTCCCGAAGATCAACTTTGCTTCGACAAAGATGACTACTCATCTTCCAAAGCAAATTATAACCATGCTATTAAATCAAATTCCATTTCATGATTTTTTAACGAAGTGGCTTCCCACCAAATGCATATCATTTGCCACTTTGGAAGGGACCAAGTTATCTAGGTGGACCACTCCAAATATATGTGGGTCATCCTCAACATAGGAGGGAAACCCAACAAATCTCCCCCTCTTGACTATGTGGAGACTTTTGGAAATCTTACTTCACGTTTCTTGTTTCGCCTATGGTATTTTGTCACCATGTTTCAACCGTTTTCATTAGCATGGATCTTCTTATTGTTTTTATTTTTGATAAGAAAAGCTATTCACTAGAAAAAGAAAAACAAGAAAACAGGCTTTAGAGGACAAGACGTCCACTTGAGCTGAAAAAGATTACAAAAGTGTGGCTCTTTAGCCTCTGCCTCTTTTGAGATCTGTTGATGGTTATCTTAGTCATTAGCATTGTTAGTGTGTGAATGTCATGTTAACAAGTAAGAGTTAGTAAGGGCATTATGGTCATTTTATGTACTTTGACATGTATTATAAATAAAGGGAGAGACCTATCATTGTGTGTAGGTCTTCTTTTTCACCCAATTATTCTGCATGGTATCAGAGCAAGATTCTGAGACCTAAACCCTAATTGTCACAGCCACCATCAAATGGAAGCCCAAAACCCTAAATCTACTGCATGTCTACCATTGTAGAAGAATTTCCAGCAACATTTTATCCCTTAAAAAAATAGCCAGCAGCTGCCGGAAGCCAGAGAAATTGCAGGAAAATTTGTGGCCATGCTGTCAGTTGAGGAACACAAAATCTAAAATAGATTTTGCAAAAACAACACCATGGTCACCCACAGACACTGCCAATATGCCCCTACTGAAATCTCATCTCTAGTAGCTTCCCCACGGGCCATCATGCCCCAGTCGAAGGCTGCCAGGGCCGAGCTCATGCGCCGGTGCATGAAGCAAATTTCAGGCATGTTATTGATCTGAATTCTTCCAGTAGGGCTCGAATCCTTCTATAACCATATTACTGAAGTTTTTTGTGATGTTTTTTGTTCAAAGATCTTACCTCTTTTAGTTGCTCATTTTCAACATCCGAGAAATGGTTGTTTGGTGATTCTCAAAGCTCTTTATCAATGTTTATTGAGTCTGAAAGTGGTATTTGCTGTGTTTTTTGATTGGTATGTTGTGGGCTTGTGGTTTGCATAAGTTGTTGAAGGTTGTTTATGTTGGGATGAGTTGGTGAATTTGAAAAACATGGTGCCTGCTGTATGTTTTTGATTTGCTGCTCTATCGAGGTCGTATTTGTGTTAAGATGGAGTTCCAAAATCCCAAAAGTGTGTCTCCCTTGTCAGTTACTTGTTCAAGTGAACAACGTACTATAAGTGTTTCAGAGGAAGAGTATTTAAAGTTCTTTCCGTATTTGGCATCCCAACAAACATCTCATCACATTGCGTTTGTTGCTCAGAAAAGTAACCATACCATCTATATGTCATCCGATACCTCTCCCACTAGTCCCTAGGTTATCGACTTTGTTGCTACTAACCATATGACAGGTGTCACCAATTTCTTTTCTACTCTCAAGGATTCTACAAATCTACCCAAAGTTACCCTTACTGATGGGTCCACTACTGCTGCTAAGGGGATAGGAACAATAAATCCTACTCCCTTCATCTTTATTTCTTGTATTCTCTACATTCCTAATCTACCTTTAATTACGAAGTCACTAAATTGCTCTATAACCTTCTTTCCTAATTCTGTTCTTATTCAAGATCTAAAGTGTTGCTGTCACACCACATTGTCACCTTGGTTATCCATCATTAGACAAGTTAAAATAGCTAGTTCCTACTTTGAGTTTTGTGTCTACCCTTGATTGTGAGTCTTTTCAATTAGGAAAGCATCATCATGTTCCCTTTGCCTCCCGAGCTAATAAAATAGTCATTAACCCTTTTATGTTAGTACATTCTGGTGTTTGGGGTCCTAGTTATGTCATGTCAAAGTTGGAATTTCGATACTTTGTCACTTTTGCCGAAGACTATTTTGGAATGACTTGGTTGTATTTGATGAAAGATCACTCTGAGTTGTTTAATATCTTTTCTGCCTTCTTTCTCAAATAAGAACTTAGTTTGATATGCTAGTCTGAGTACTTTGTAGTGATAATGCTAAAGAGTACATTAGTACTTAATTCATTACTTATAAAACAAACATTGGCATGATCCATTAGTCATCTTGTGCCCACACTCCACAATAAAATGGAGTTACAAAGAGGAAAAATATGCATATTCTTGAAGTCACTCGAACCTTTTTGTGTCAAATGAATGTCCCCAAAGTTTTTTGGAGTGATGTTGTACTCATTGCTTGCTCTCTTATCAATAAAATGCCATTTTCTGTCCTTAGTGGTAAAATCCCATATTCAATTATCTTCCCTAAGGATCCTTTGTTCTCCCTTCCTCCTCGTATATTTGGTTGTGTGTCCTTCGTTCATCAGTTAAATCCAGGAAGGGATAAACTGGATCCTTGTGCTATCAAATGCATTTTTCTGGGTTATTCCTATACTTGAAAAGGATATCGATGTTACAGTCCCACTTTACATCGATTCTTTGTCTCTGCTGATGTCACCTTTTTTGAGTCTACACTGTACTGTTCTGATTCCTTGAGTTCCGTCGACCTTGATGGGTCTCTTCCTGTGCCTAGCCTTCCTAATCCTAACTTATTTCCTTTGTCTAGTGCATCTTTTTCCAGTTTGAGTCCTTTTCATGGCTTGCATCATCCCAATTTGCAAGTGTACACACAATGACTCAAGGCAGGAGAGCCTGCTCCAGCTTCCACTTCTATGCCTCCAGTTTCCTCGTCAAATGATCCTCTTCCCCTAGTGGCTGATCCACTTATCGTTGTTTGAAAAGGTAAAAGCAGTTGTACCCAACATCCAATCTTTAATTTTGTTTCTTATGATTTCTTATCATCCTTATACTACTTTGTTAGTATTGTATCTTCTATTGCTCTTCCTAAGTCTATTTCTAAAACCCTATCCCATTTTGGGTGGAGGAATGCAATGATAGAAGAGATGCATGCTCTATAGGATAATGATACTTGGGACTTGATACGTTTTCTTCCTATTAAGTTTGTGGTTGGTTGTTGTTGGGTATATACTGTGAAGGTTAATCCAGATGGTTCCCTAGTTCAATTGAAGGCCCACCTTGTTGCTAAGGGATATACTTGGGTGTATGGCCTAGACTATTCAGACTCGTTCTCCCTTATAGCCAAACTTGCCTTAGTATGTTTGTTCATCTCCTTAGCTACCACCTATCACTGGCCTCTACACCAGTTAGGTGTAAAGAATGCTTTCCTACATGGTGATCTTTTGGAGGAGGTCTATAAGGAGCAAACGGCTGGGTTTGTTGCTCAGGGGGAGTTAGGTTTAGTGTGTCAGCTCAAGAAGTCACTATATGATTCAAAATAGTCTCCGAGGGCATGGTTTGGTCACTTCAGTGCTGTAGTACTTGACTTAGGCATTCAACATTGTGTAATAGATTATTCTGTAGTTTATCATCATACTCCATCTGGAAGGATTCTGCTTATTGTGTACATAAATAATATTGTGATTATTGGCGATGATGATCAAGGTGTTTAGAGCCTAAAGCATTTACAGCAGGCTAAGTTTCAGACAAAGGATTTGGGACCATTGAAGTACTTCTTGGATATAGAAGTATAAAGATCTCATACCAGAATCATCTTGTCATAGAGGAAGTGTGTTCTTGATCTTTTAGATGAGATTGGATTGTTGAGATCAAACTCGTTGATACACCTATGGATTCTAACAGTAAGCTATTGCCAGATATGGGTGATTTGTTGTCCAACCTAGGACGATATCGGAGACTTGTTGGAAATTTGAATTATCTCACAGTCACTCGACCGGATATATCTTTCGCAACAAGTGTGGTGAGTCAGTTTCTTGATTCTTCGAGAACAAGTCATTGGGATGTAGTAATTCGCATCTTGAGATATCTCAAAAGTAAACTTGGGAGAGGTCTCTTATATCATGATCGAGGTCACACTCATATTTAGGGATATACTAATGTAGATTGGGCCGAGTCACCTCTGATAGAAGATCTACAATTGGGTATTGTGTCCTTGGTGGAAATTTGGTTTTTGGAGGAGTAAGAAACAAATTGTAGTGGCCAGGTTAAGTGCTGAGTCAGAGTATAGGGCCATGGCTCACACTATATGTGAACTTGTTTGGTTGAAGAACATGCTGGAAGAACTAGGTTTTCCACATTCTCAATCTGTGGAGCTGATATGTGATAATCAAGCTGCCATTCATACTGCTTCCAATCCGGTCTCCCATGAGCGGACAATACACATTGAAGTTGATTGCCTTTTTGTTCATGAGAAACTTGTGCAGAAGCTCATTACCACCACTTACGTGAAGTTTGATTTGCAGCTTGCTGATTTATTTACTAAAGCCTTGGGGGATGCTTGTGTTAAGTTCATTTGTAACAAGCTAGGAGCATATGATATATACATGTTCTAGCTTGAGGGGGTGTGTTTATGGTTATCTTAGTCATTTGCATTGTTAGTGTGTGAGTGTTATGTTAACAAGTAAGAGTTTGTAAGGGCATTATGGTCATTGTATATATTATAAATAAACGGAGATACGTATCATTGTGTGTAGGTCTTCCATTTCATCCAATTATTCAACAAGGTCAAACTATGAAATCCTCCAAAAACTCTCAAAAGAGCACCCAAAAAAAGAGAAAAAACTACTCTATCCCAAAGCAAGTATAAAGTAGTAGTTTTAGTTTCCAATTCATCTCTAGTTCGATGGTGTTTCACAATAACGTGTTTTGATTAAGAATGGAACTATGATTATTATTAAGATGAATAGCATTCTGATTATCGTGATGCAACACTTACTTTTTTTTTTTTTTTTTTTTGAACTTAAGCCCTAGTAGAAATCTTTTCATCCACAAGACTTACATAACATGGATGTACCTTAGAGTATGCATTTTAGGACAATCAAATGACCTCAACCAATATTGGAAAGGATTTTGCGAACACCCATGGCATAAAAGTGATGTCTAGCCTTGTGCAAACCATCGCATGCATCAAACTTCCAGTTGCATGAGAATGTGGAACTTTTCTCCTCTCTTTATTCTTTTTTTTAATGGAAGGACATTGCTTGGAACTCAACTTGAAGTGATTACAAGAGGAGAGCTAATTCCTTGGACTTATTATGTTGATCCTTTCAAGGACTTTCTCAATGTATTTCTCTTGTGATAACCAAAATTGCTTGGCTTTCCTATCATGGGTGATTGTCATGTCAACGACTTTTCGCTCGCCGCAAGTCTTTCATCTCAAATGACTTGCTCAACTTGTTCAATGTATCAATCTAAGACACATTATAGATAATGACTAGCATATCATTGTTAAGCTTGAAAGACTCGAGCTCGATTGATCTCAAAATTGTTAAATTGAGCTTGTTTTGGTTGCAAGTTCTTAAAACTTGATCTCGCTCAATTAAGCTCGATTTGATTTTACATTAATATTAAACACATGTATAAAATATACAATGCATATCTAATGTTAAATATATGTGTAATATATATTGTATGACTTATATAAAATAGAAATAACAAAATTGAAAAGCTCGATTAAACTCGTAGTATTACAAAGCTTGAACTTGACTTGTGAAGATACTTGAGTAAAATCAAGCCATGTCAAGTTAGAGAGCGATTTGAGTTTGAGTAGCTTGTGAGTAGGCTTGATTTACTTACACCCTTATTGTGAACTATAATAAAGGTGATAGGAGTTTGAGTGTTATTAGTGGGATTAAATGAGGATCCTTTTGTGGAATGTGTGAAGATTAGGGGATATAGGTAAATAGAGATTGGTTTAAGGAGTTAGTCTAGAGGGTTAGCCCGCACACTTCACTTTTACCATAATCCAAGTCAGAGGATGTGGATGCTTTCTTATATTGGAGCTTTGTTATTATTCTTTTTAATGGAAAAAGAAGATATATTAAAAGAGGAAAGGAGATTACAATTAAAAAGAGGACAAGCAATCCCCCCTTAAAAAATAAAATAAATAAAATGAAAAATAAAAAATAAAAAATAAAAGACCTAATGATGTAGGACAAGAAGCAAGACTTTGGGAAGATCCTTGTTGGAGAATAATCAAGAAAAGTTGGGTCAAGGATTTGTTGGGTTTTGTTTGTAATTAAATGCATGCTTAGTTTGATTTGTATAAATTATGTGTGTTTGGGGGCTTGTTTTGAATATTTGTGTATTAGGGTATGTTTGTAATTTCATGTTGTTTTAAGGGAATATGTGTAATTTCAGGTGCAGAAGCTTTCTTATAAATAGTGTGTGAAAGCCATGTAGATGTTGGTTGTTGAATTTGAATTGTGAAAGTGAAAATGTTTTTCTCCCTTGTATCTCGTGAGTCTGCTCTGCGCTCTTGCCTCTTCCTTCCTCTCCTTTCCTCCCTTCTATCTCTCATGGCTGCGGTTCATTGATGCTGCCCTTGCATCACCTAACTAACAAGTCACATAAGCAAACCCCCTCTTTAAGCTCTTGTCCTCATAGTTTATCGAACACTTCAAGTTAGCTAATTTGTGATGCCCCTTCATCAATTTCTTCCTCTCTCCATCTACGTGAATGTCGTTGCCTTGTGAACTTCATTAGGTCTAGGACTGGAAAACTGCAACCCCATCTGGAGTGGGCAAAATCCCTTCCTTACATTCTCGCTGCTTTACCAAACCTTCCTCCTCAATTATAAAAGTGCCCTCTAAGCCTGAGATGGTCTCACATATGACAAATTCCCAACTAAATCAGATGATTCAGAAACATATTCACACTGATCTCGAATCTCATCCAAAAGTACCCTCATCCAGAAAATTCACTAATATCATCATGACATTATCCGACGCATCATCCCATTTTTTCTTTTCCTTACCCATATTACTCTTTCATTTGTATCTCTTTTGAAGATTCTGGGAATTCAAAACATATAAAGAACTTCCAGAATTGTTGATTAGATTTTCCCCAGAATTCCTAGAAATATCTTGCTTGTCCATCAGGTGAACATAAACCTTCTCGAAATTGCTTCCCTTAGCTGAAGAATTGTTCTCATCATGAGCAGCCAACCTCTGTATGTTATCCAAACTACATTTGTGAACCTTAGTGCAAGCTGCTTCCTCAACTAACATTGAGGGCAACATCTTGATCAAACCTCATCCTGGCAGCAACCCTCTCAAGCACATGATCACCAGTTGAGTTCCCAATACTAACTGAGTTGCCACTAGCCCTAGTTGGTGGTTGCCCTGCTGGATCACTCTACCAATCCCCTTGTGTTGTGAGTCCCTTTCTCGCAATAGAGCATTAAACCTATTTTGAGAAAAGGGAAGTGTTGTTTCCATCTGAGAGTTAACTGTACTGGACTTATATGTCCATCTCTAAGAGCTTTTGGGATGTTAGGTTTAAAGATTGGTGTCTTCAGGAAGTTAGGAACTTTTGATGATCAGGTTGTGGCTTAGGATATGAGGGTGACTTGGCTTAGAGAGTGTTTGGTAGGGTCCTTTTTGTTGTTAGTGCTGGTAGACGTGAGGGGTTTTGAAGTGTGGTGGTTTAAGTTTGTTTATGGGTCAATCTTCTAGGCAGGATTTTTTTTTTCCTCTCTAAAGAGTTGGCTAGCCTTTTTGGTCTTTGCAATTATCTGCATTCGGGGCCCCGGGGGGGGGGGGGGGGGGTGTGGGGATGTGAATGTTATCAAGGCTTCTAGTTATAAGTTGGGTGGGTCTGCGACTCTGCGGTGACTAGTAGCATGAGGGAGTTTGATTTCATTTGGGATTGTGGGCTTACGGATATTCCCTTGACCAATGGGCATTTCATTCTAGTCTTTGTCACTTTTTTTTGGGTGGGATTTTTAATGACCATATGCCTTCTTGGGACTTCGACTTTTGTAGATCTCTAAATCATAGGGTGGTAGTGGATTTCTTCTTCTTTGTTGATGATGTTGGAAAATTGTTGTCCTTCTTTTTGAGCTTCTTGATCCTTAGATCCTCTGGAGGTTTGTTCTTGTAAATCTTTCTTTTTTTTTTGACTTGTGCTAATATCTCTTTTCTTCTCCATAAATAATTTGTAAGGTCCAAATTCCCTAAAAAATTAAGGCTTTTATCTTGTTGGTTGTTCTTCATAGAGTTAACAACAATTACTTGTTGTAGAGCATGAGACCTTCAAAGAGCTAACAACAATTATTTGTTGTAGAGCATGAGACCTTCAAATGCAGTTTCTCCTGATTTTTCTTGGAAGATGTTGAATAAGCTTTTGATTTATTGGGAGAAAGTTGGGTTTGTCCAGTTAAGGTGTAGGATTTGTTGGTCATTTTGCTTTTCTAGTTTTGGTAAAAACAAAATGCAATTGCTGTATGGAGATATGAGTTTTTTTTCTGCGATGTGGGGATTATGTCTGCAACATAATGTGCATATATTTACAGGGAAAGAGCTCAATATCTCTTTGTTATGGTGCATGATTCATTATTTAGCGTTGCTTTGGTGTGCCGGCGCTGGTTTCTTTAAAGAGGTTCTTTGACATCCAGATGGATTGGCTTACTTTGTTAGTTCGATTGTTGTTTTTTCCCTTTTTTTTTTTTTTTCTCTTTTTTATTTATTTATTTTTGGTTTTGGAGGGTTTCATATTCTCCTTTTTGTACGTTCTTCCCTGTCTCATGAATTCATCTTCTTTTGTTATTAAAAAAATCACTAGGTTTGGTTGACTCACCAAGAATAGGAGCATGATAGTCTTGCAATAAAGGAGTAGTCTACTTTTACTTTCTAAATATTATAATTACTCTAATTCAGACTAATCATTCTACTAGTGTTCACCTTTATGGCCACAAACTAATCAAGCTCTGATACCATTGTGAGGGAAGGGTGGTAGGAGGTGATGGCTAGAATGCAATAGCCTAAGATAATCCTTCCCCTCGAATCAACATTGAGTGGAACAATCAATTACCATATATCACTAGTGAGCAACAATGAAATAAAAAACACAAAATCAGCCACACACACATAAAAAAGGCACCAAAGTTTACACAGAAAACCTTTTGGTGTGAAAGGAAAAAAACATATGGCTTAAGTCTCCCAAAAATAGAGGCTGCTGTCTCAGAAATGAAAACCAGCTCTAGAGAACTTCAGATAATAATAACAGAGCCCACAACATAGAGGGGCAGGGCACAAATGTGCTGTCAATTGTAACTCAATCAGACCAGAGTTCACCATCCTTTAGAGAAGAGCAAGCTGAGTGCATGGGTCTCTTCAAACTGTAACTTCAGCTAACTTTTTTTGCTCACTCTCACTCTCACTGTCTTCTTGGCTGTACCAAGGCATGCACAAACCAAAGCTGCTAGTGAGCATTTGCTTCCCAAAGAATAGACTTTTATCCTTGTTAAAGCTTAACATACATTTTCGGCCTACAATCTAACAGCTTTAGCTTTTAGGTAAAGTGGTAATCTAACATGCTACCAGAGCTGGTTACCAGGATGTCAAGGGTTCTAATCTTGTTGCCTGCACTTATTGTGTGGTGTTTAAAAATTATTGTATTCCTGGTAATGGGTGTTGTTTATCGTTTGTTTATTGGTCCAAATGCTGTTGGACTGCACGTGTGGGGGAGCGTTAAGCTTGATATACATTGTTGGCCCACAATATAATAGCTTAAGCTTTTTGATAAAGTGGTAATTTAATAATTTTCTGAAGATGACTTCTTATCTTCCAAAGCAAATTATAACCATGTTAATCCAATTCCATAACATGACCTTCCAACCAAGTAGGCTACCACCATATAGATGTTATCTTCCATGTGGGCATTGGTCAATAGATCCAAGTGCCATGTGGATCACTCCAAACATATATGGGACATCCAAACTAGAAAGGGTTGGCAGCGATCCCCACATAGGGATTTATCTTGGGCATCTTTTGATAGGAATGATGTACAAGCATTATGGTCACATAGTGGACACAGATCTCATTAAAAAATGGGGTCTTTTTTGATTTTTTTTCCTAACATAATTAACCATGTGATTTGTGAATTATCCTCTTGAGGCTTGACAACTTCATGTTGAAAAAGTAGTTTTCCTTATTGATGTGGAGCTACCCTGTGCTCCATGTTAAATTTGGGAAAAGTAACCATGAATTCTGTAATTAGTTAGACATACACAACAATTAGAGAATTGGAAAAGATAGCATTTACCAGTTCTTTAGCTATTAGAGGTGTTGATGTCCTGCATTTGGGTTTAATTTGGCAAAAACCTTTTTTTACAACAACTTGCGATTATTACAAGGATGTTATTTTAAGTTTAGAGTATCATTTTCTGTTTTAATATTTTAAAAGCAGGTTGAGGTTCTTATTTTCTTATTTGTTTGGTATTATGTAAGATTATACATTTTACATTTCTTTATATGTTTTATGTTTTTTTATGTTTTGGTTTGCCTGCAGGAGTTGCTCATCCGCGAATTTTCCTTTCACAAGCTGAATGCTAATTTACTCTGGCCAGGAACATTTGCATTTGCGGAATGGTTAATTCAACACCAGTCATGGATAGAAGGACGACACTGCATTGAATTAGGCAGGCATGACCCTGTTGGTTGTAGTTTAAGATCTTATATCACATCATGAAGACATGAATACACTATTTTAGTTTTATTACTTTTTTTTTCCTTCTAAATAATCTTGACAATTATCGTATTTGATCCGAAGCTTACCTTCTTTTGTGCTTGTTGCTTTTCCTAACACCTTTTTGTACACATTTTTGTGTGAAAGCTTTCATCTGGTGCCTAATGGATGATAAATCTGTCAGGTTTTTATGGATCCCACCAAGGTGGTACCTTGTTTCATAATTGACCAAGAATGGAAGTGTGAGGGGTTTGAGGTATTCGTGCCGGAGCAGTAAATACTGTCCTAAATATATTCTAGGTTTTCTGCAAGCTGGGATGGAAAAAAAACAGAACTTTTTATTAATCAAAAAATAATGTGTATGACAGTGGCCTTGCATGGCTATTTATAGCACTCAAAACCCTGGAATTAGGCCTAAAATTACTCCTAACATATATGGTAACCTGCTAAGGTGTTGTTTTGGCTATTAGAGACTTAAAATACCTAAAAATTATCAAATCAAATCCTTGTGATTAATGGCTACGAAATTAAATAAAATCAATGAGAAGCAAGATATATGTTTGATTGTCCATATGTTGTGTCCTACATCAGACCTTTCCGCTTGATGAATTTTTATCCTCCAATTTCTTAGTTGAGTCTACAATTTTTTGCTCCACTGAAAAAGATATTTAGAATATTTTAAAGGTCTTGATTTTTACATTTTGTTTTTCCAATATTTGCACATTCCAAATTTCCTTCCAATAAATCTTCAACTAATTTGCAGGGTCCTTGAAATGCTCTACACTTTTCAAATTAAATGCTTCAACTCCAATGAAACCAACACACTCAATTGTTGAGTATTCTAAAAGACCTTGAAATTTGTAGGTTATTGGCTCATCTCCATGTGCGACCTTAATTGAATCCTTCATCAGTTTCTCAATAGTCATTTCATCTTGAATTTCAGGATTTTCTTCAATCACTTGTAAAATAATTTCTCTAGGAGAAGCATCAAGATGATGATTGCCCACATTCAACCATGGAGAAGTATGGTAATGTTGAACTTCAACTTCTTGTGCAATTGAATCTTTCTTAGAGGTTCACTCCACATCCTCATTTGAATCATCATTAACCACAACCCTTCACCATGGAGGCTTGAGGTTTGGGCTTGGCTTGTCTTATTGGTCCCTCAACACTCATGTGAGCATGCTGCATAGCTTTTGTGGGTGTTCTGAGGACTGATTGGAAGCCTTTGTATTGTAGCTTGTAGATTTTGCATCGTTTGCTCATTTTGCTGCGCAATCTCCATGAGCTTGACTTTTATAAGAGTTGAGTTGCTGCTTCATCCATCATTAAGCCTGCTCAGTTGCTTTGATTCCAATGATGCAAAACTGAAGCATAGGGTGTTTGAGATTTTAACTTTGGAGTAGTTAATCTTGTCTTGGATCAATTCTAGGGTTACCTATGATCAGGGATAGGAGGAAAACTGAACTTTTTAATGACCAATGATTTACAAGGCTATTTATAGTTGTCAAAATCCTAAGGGGTTGTTTGGTTTGCGGCATCTTTCAAATGGTTTTAAAAAAATCGATGCATAATTGTGCTTATGTAACAGTAATAATGGCTTCCTAAGGTCTTTATTGAGACCATTACAGGGTGATATCTTGTAGGTCCTCTGAGTCGCGACTATAATGGTTTATACTGTTATAGGGTGTCATGAGCCAAGCTTGTTTAGGGCATTATGCTTGCTTGTAATTGCTTGCCTTGTGTGCATGGAATGAATACCATCATGTAAATTGTAAATAGTAATATATGTTTTCTACTTTGAGTATGTGTAGGTCTTAGTATAGAGTGGGAGTATAACTCCTCGGACATTTTTATGTTTCTTAGTGTTAGAGCTAAAAAGTATAGAAAGCTCTTCAAGGGAGGGCGAGTGTTCATTAATCTTGTAAAAATCACTAGCATTTTTTAAATGTGTTTAGCTTACCTGCTTCCCTTGCTAAACACACGTTGCGTACGGAGGTGCTAATGAATTAGGTTGCTTCAATGTTATCGCTTGCTTGCCATTTGCTTTCATGAATTGCTTACTACTCTCAATTACTCTTCTTTTAGATGTTATGTATGTGTTTTGTAAATTGCAGTAATCTTTGGCTGACTAGTTAAGCAAGAGAGCTTTAGCTAGTGTTGCACAACCCTTAACAAGGTGTGAAGTGTTCGACTTGTGACATATGTGACTTCGGTTGCCTTCATAGTGTTATTGGATGAAGCATTGCCGCATTGGTGAGTGAACATGCCGACCAATATTGAGAGAATTGAAGTGCTAGAGGCACAAGCTGATACAACCAACAATGTGGTCATGGAGGTGGCCAAGCTTGCCGAATGTGTTGATGCATTGGAGGGATCATAAAAGCATTAACAAGGTTCAATGATGTAGGTGTCAGAGGACCTTCGATGACGATAGAAACTTTATAAGTTGTGGAGTTGATTGTTGGGCAAGCTTGAAGAAAGCACACAGCCAAATTCTTTCCTAAGAATGTTAAGTACAATGCTCGATGGACACAGTGAGATCTTAAGCACATTGGTTCAATGAGGTAGTACATAAAACAATTCTCTGCTTTGATGTTGGATACTTGGGACATGTCAAAGAAAGACAAGTTGTTCTGTTTTCTTGAGGGGTTGAAATTGTGGGCAAGGGAAGAACTTCATTGACAAAGAGTTCAAGATTTGATGTTGGAGAGTTTTCCACAATGTCCAAAGAGAGTGGCGTGGGTGGAGACATAGGAAAGTCTTTCAAAAATGGAAAATCCAATAGTGGGGGAGCCGACACCAAGGCATCAACTTCTAGGGAAGCTTCATCATCTCAATCATTCAAAACACTAATGATAAGGGTAAGATGACATGTTTCTTATGTCTAGGCCCTCATAGAGTTGCTAATTGCCCGCACAAATCATCACCAATGCCTTACTAGCTTCCATTACGGAGAGGACACTAGAAGATAACGAGGATGAAGAGGAAACCCTAACATGGGTGCAATGCAGTTACTTAGCGTGTTTGAGATATAGACAAAAGAGACAAAAATTTACCCAAGCTAAAGGGCTAATGTTTGTGGTTTTACGAATCAATGGGAAGAGTACCCGTGCTATGTGGATACTGGGGCTACCCATAACTCTGTCTCATGGGTAGAAGTGCTGAGACTTATGTTGACCATAGAGAAGGATTAGGACGCATCAAAGCGGTTAACTCTACAACTCAACCTTCGTTGGGAGTAGCCAAGCAAGTCACTGTGAAGCTTGGATAGTGGCGGGACATGTGAAATTCACAGTCGTGTGTTGGATGATTTCTAGGTGATTCTTGGAATGTAATTCTTAAGGTAGACTAGGGCGGTACTAAAGCTGCTTGTTGGTTCTTTTTGTTTTATGGGAGACCACCCTTGCATGGTGCAAGTTATTGTGAAGAAAGGGGATGATGAGAAGTTTCTCTTTGCCATGCAACTGAAGAAGGGTTTAAGGAGGGGTGACCAGACATACCTTGCCACATTGGTGGTAAATGAAGACGTAGGTCAAGAGTAGGTGCCTACTATTATCCAAGTTGTGTTGGATGAGTGTAAAGTTGTGATGCCAAACAAGATACTTTGCAACTTGCCTTCACAAGTGTGGAGCATGAAATCGAGTTGTTAATAGAAGTGAAGCCACCTACTAAAAGGCCACATTGAATGGCATCTTTAGAGTTAACAGAGTTAAGGAGACAACTTGATGAACTATTAGAAACGGGCTATATACGCCCTTCCAAAGCACCATTCAGAGCATTGGTGTTGTTTCATTGGAAACATGATGGGAGCATGCGGATGTGTGTGGACTAGCGCACGCTTAACAAGGTGACTGTGTGCAACAAGTGTCCCATTCCGTTGATTGCTAATTTGTTTGATCAGCTAAGTCGTGCAAAGTGCTTCACCAAGCTTGACTGCCACGCTACTATTATGTGAGTATAGTAGTTGAGGATGTACTTAAGACGACCTGTGTGAAACGATGGGGCATACAAATTTTTGGTAATGCTCTTCGGGGTGATGAATGTGCTAGCAACATTCTGCATCTTGATGAACCGGGTATTTCATGAGTACCTTAACAAGTTTGTTGTGGAATACTTGAATGATATTGTTGTCTATAGTTTCACTTTGGAGTAACATAAAGAGCATTTGCAGAAGGTGTTCGATACATTGAAGGAGAACAATCTCTATGTGAAGAGAGAAGTGATGTTTCGCTTAGCGGAGCATCAAATTCCTTGGTCATGTGATCAAGCAAGGTTATTTTTGGATAGATAGAAGGTGAGAGCTATTCAAGATTGGAAGATCCCAACAATAGTGAAGGAGCTGCATATCTTTCTTAGACTTTCCAACTATTAATGAAAATTCATGGAGGGGTACTCAAAGAGAACTGCTCCTTTGATAAAACTACTACGGAAAGGTAATCAATGGAATTGGACAGAGAAGTGCTAGGGAGCCTTTGATAAATTAAAGGAAGTCATGATGCGATAGATCCATTGTGGTCCGCCCCTTCCCTGGACCCCGCATACACGGGAGCTTTGTGCACCAAGCTGCCCTTTTTTTTTTTTTTCATGATGCGAGATCTGGTACTTAGTCTTTTAGACATCATGAAACCTTCGAGGTATATACAAATGCTTCAGACTATGCCTTTGGTGGAGTCTTGTTATAGGATGATCATCCTGTTGCGTATGAGAACCATAAGCTTATTGAAACAAAGCGGAAGTACACAACCCAAGAGAAGGGGATGCTAGCGGGGATACATTGCCTTTGCATGCGTGGCATAGGTTAAAATTTGTGGTGAAATCAAATAACTTGGCTGTTAGTCACTTCTCTGCACAACCAAAATTATCCCCTGAGCAGGCTTGTTGGCAAGAATTCATGGCGGAGTTTGATTTTTTATTTGAGCACAAGGTGGGTGGATGAATTAAGTCACAGATGCATTGAGCAAGAAGGTTGAGCTTGCGGCCTTGCAGATGATAGCTCACCTGACAATAAGTTAGGGTACCACGACAATGCGGGAGTGGAGGAGAACCTTCCAAAGATATAGTTTTTGTAAACATCATAAAGAGGGCAATGCGCTCTAGTTCTTGTTAGAAGAAAAAATTGCTAATGACACATGGTAACTGAATCTTTGTCCCTTGATTTGGAGATTTGAGGAAGACACTGTGATGCAGGAGCACCATCAAGGTTCTATAGCCATTGAGAAATTAGAAGAGATGAAGGAAGGGGAAGGGAGGAGAGAGGAGATACCAGGGTGGGGGGGGGGGGGTTAACTCACGTTCAATTCAATTCAAATTCATCAACAACTACCTACATCATGGCTTTTACACACTATTTTATAAGAAAGCCTCTTTACATGACTTACACATAAACTCCTAAAACTACATTACATTAGAAACATGACTCTACACAAATATCACAAACAACCCCCAAATACACATAATCCTATACTAATTAATACTAAACACACATAATAAACTACTAACTTAATCTTACAATTCCTTAAGGTCTTGCATTTTGTCCTACATCAACTCTCCCCTAGTTAGAAAAAATTCAGCCTCAAATTTTGAAATGTTGGAGGATCAAAAGGGAGAAGCAAACTTGGATTCTTTGGAAGCCAACACTTGAGTGATAAAAGAAACCATGATCTTTTGGCAGCATCATAGACTTGAATTGAGAGTTGGCATCAATAAGCACATCATGAACGACAAACTGAACAATTGTAGTGTCTGAAGGACTTTGGATGTTTTCTAACACATTCATTGCCTTGCTTGTAGTGTCTTTAGGTTGAGTAACTTTGACTTGATCAATAATCTTAGATTCTTTGCCCTGGTTCACTGGTAGAGTGGACTTCAAAATGATTTTCTTTCTATTATAGTGAAAGACATGTGTTCTCATGTCCTTGAGTTGCACCTAAATCATGCAACCATGGAGAACCAATGAGTACATGGCCAATCTTCATAGGTAGGATATCACACCAAAAATTAGCCAAATATTCATCCATTTGGATGGGAACCAAACATCTTTCATAAACATGTACAATAGAGTTATCAACCCAAAATATTTCATAAGGCTCTGGTTGAGGTTCCGGATGAAGCTGCATTTGAGTGACTCCATTTATGGAAACCAAATTCATTGGACATCTTCCATCAATAATGATTTTGCAAACCTTTTCTCCACATTTGAGAAAGGTGTTGAAGAGCTTGAAATTATGACGAAGGTATGATAAATGACATTCTTTTTTCCTATAATTTGTCACCATTTTGGCTAAATTTTTGGATATATATGCTGCAACATAGATATCACCAACAACCCTCCAACACAATTTTCCACAAGCCTTACTCCCAATATCTCAAAAACTATCTTCACTTCACCTTGATATTGATTGTCCTGCTAAAATGAAACAAATTCACAAAGAACTCACAAATTACAGCAACAAAACCTGACTTTTAGTGCTGGAGTGACAGTTTCTAGAGTTCCATGCCAAAAATTATGGCATATGCTTGCAATATATTATGTTTACAATCAAAATATCTTCTTGCAGCTCAAAATATCGCAGAGAAAATCCAAAATATTTTGCCTGGGCAATTCCTCGTGAGACTGGAAACGGGAGATGCTAGCAGACACTCTCACTCACAGTTGCTGATGCGTGGGGTGTGTGGGCCGCCGGCAATGGTGGGTGATGACTTTTTAGGTGAGGGTAGATCAGGGGGTGGGGAATGCAGTGGTGGTCGCTGTATATCATAAGAACTCTGGCAATGGTGGATTTTGAAGGGGGCGGCGGCTGGAGAATTTCGGGTGGCGAGTGGGGCTTCACAGCTGGTCGGTTGGTGATGGAATTTTGAGAGGAAAGGTTTCCCGCGCGGGGGGGGGGGGGGGGGGGGGGGGGGGGGGGTGGGGGTGTCTGTTTTTGGTGGTATGCGTGGTGTTGCAGGATGCTGGCTGGAAGGTGGTGTTTAAAGAAATGGGGACACGACTGGAATTTTATGAAAATTTTGAAACTGCAGAACTATTTTTTATTTTTTATATTTTTTTAATACTGAAATTTCAGAATGGAAACAAAGAGATTAGAGTAACAGAGAAGGAAAGAAGAAGCAGCAGCAGAGAGGGAGGGAGAGGTTACAGAACAGAGGAGGAGGAAAGAGGAAGAGAAGGAGAAGAGAAACAGACAAGAAGAAGAGGGCAGACTGCTGCTGGGCAGCAGGGAATTATGGACAGAACAGGAGATCAGAAACAGAGAAGAAAGAAGAAGTGAAAGCGAAGAGGAGAAGAGTGAGGGAGAATGAGTGGACTGAAATGGAAGAATGGAGATAGTGAGTGGGCTCTGATACCAAATGATGCAGGGGCAGCATCAAGGTTCTGCAGCCGTGGAGAAATTAGAAGAGATGAAGGAAGGGGAAGGGAGGAGAGAGGAGATACCAGGGGGGAAACTCATGAGCAATTCAATTCAAATTCATCAACAAATGCCTACATCATGGCTTTCACACACTATTTATAAGAAAGCTTCTTTACATAAATTACAGATAAACCCCTAAAACTACATTACATTAGAAACATACCTCTACTTTACACAAATATCACAAACAACCCCTAAATACACATAATCCTATACTAATTAATACTAAACACACATAATAAACTGCTCTTCTTAATTATTCTCCAGCAAGGATCCTCCCAATGTCGTGCTTCTTGACCTGCATCATACTATTGAGAGTGTGTCATGACTTTAAGTGGGCAGGTCATCTAAGATGACATCGCACTTTGGCATTGCTGAAGCAGAGGTATTACTGACTACACATGTGTGATGATGTGGTCGAGTATAATTGAACTTGTTTCACCTATTAGTAAGACAAGGTGGAGCGGAAGAAGATTGCGGAGTTGTTGAAGCTTCTTCAAGCACCAAAGAGACTGTGGGAGAGTGTCCCACTTAACTTCATCACCAACTTGCCCAAAGTGGGAGATACAAGGTCTATACTTGTGGGTAGATAGGTTTTCGAAGTATGACACTTTCATATCCCCACCAAAGTACTATTCGAAAGATGAGACAACTTAATTGTTTTTCAAATACATTGTGAAGTATTGAGGTGCGCCCCAAGATATTATTAGTGACTGAGACTCAAGAGTCATGGGCAACTCTTGGACATAACTTTTTAGAATCCTTAGTTCATAACTTGATATATCTTTGAGTTACCATCCGTAGATAGATGGATGGACATAAATATTCAACGGGCATAAGAAGAACTAGGTGTAGTTACTTTATGTGGCTTAGTTTTGTTTTAATGCCCAAACGAGCTCAACCACCAATAAATGTTTTAAGCTTGTTATAGGCTAGAAGCAATCATTACCTCACACAGTGAACGAGTTGTATAGAGGAAAGAGTCCAAAAGCATACATTTTTACCAAAGTTTGGAGACAAAATGCAGGGATTGCCCGAGTTTGCTTGGAGCAAGCTTCCTTCCAAGCGGATGAAGAAGTGAGTAGATCAAGGGAGAAGACTGTTGCACCTCAACATGGGTGACTTTGCTTGTTAAGCACCATCATGAAAAGGTCGAGAAAGGAGACTACTTTGCAAATATGAAGGACCAATCTCCATCTTGGCTAAAGTCGAGGTCTCTTACCAGGTTGATCCTCTAGCTTGGATGAAAGTGTATCCTGTGTTTCATATCAATTGCCTCGAGCTATTTAACACCAATATTGAAGATCCAAGAAAAAGTTAGTCATCTAGAGCACCACTAAAGACAACACAATCTGATAGAAGAGAAATTGAAGGAAGTCATCCTTGTAGACAGAGTTCACATCATCAAGGAAGAAGTGACACGAGTTCTTAGTGAAGTGGAAAGACCTTGGAGATGAAGAAATTAGCTGGATTTCAGCAGAAGACTTTGTTTGTGACAAAGTTGAAGAGTACCTAGTGTCAAAGTCTATGAGGATGTCGACCATATAGGTTGGGGGGAGAATGTCATGAGCCGAGCTTGTTCAAGGTATTATGCTTGCTTGTGACTACTTGCCTTGTGTGCATGGATGGGTCAGCATCATGTAAAAAGTAGTATGGATTTTATGCTTCGAGTATGTGTAGGCTTTAATGTAAAGTGGGAGTATGATTGCTCGGACATTTTGCCTGAGCTAAAACAACATAGAAAGCTCTTCATGTAAAGTGAGTTTTCATTAGTCTTGTAAAACTCACTAGAAATTTTTAAACGTGTTTGGCCTACTTGCATCCCTTGCTAAACACACATTGCTTATGGAGATGTTAATGAATCACATTGCTTCAATAATTACCACTTACTTTCCATTTGCTTTCTGAATTGTTTACTGCTTCCGATTACTTTTCATTTAACTGCTGTGAATGTGTTTTGTGTTAAACTGCGATAATCTTTGGCTAACTAGTTAAAAAAACATGCTTTAGCTAGTGCCGCCCAATCCTTCACAAGGTGTGAAGTGTTCATCCTATGACTCAAGGTGATGTCTTGGAGGTCCTCTAATTCACAACGTAATGGCTATTATAGACTGTTAAGGGCCATTATAGTATAATCTTAGGCTAACTAGTTAAAAAAATGTGCTTTAGCTAGTGCCGCACAATCCTTCACAAGGTGTGAAGTGTTCATCCTATGACTCAAGGTGATGTTTTGGAGGTCCTCTAATTCACAATGTAATGGCTGTTATAGACCGTTATGGGCCATTATGGTACCATACTAGCTGTGAATGACACCAATAGGTTATTGAGTCCCTTTTTTGCATTTTCTCCTATTTTCCATTTATTGAAGCTTAGAAACTCAATTTAAAATCAAGATATCTCTAGGCCTAAAGATAGTAAATGTTGTTAGTGCATATACTTCTTGAGTAGGCTTAGTAGAAAATATTGGAGGACAAATTTGGAAATATATGGATAGTATTATTCAAGGGATACCAATGTTTGAAAAGACATTTATAGGAGCTTATTTGAATGGACACGTTGATAGACAATATACGTTATGAGAGGATACATGGAGGCCTTGGATATGGAGATTGTTAAAGCTTGATATACATTGTTGTCCCACAACCTAACAACTAAAGATTTTGGGTAAAGTAGTAACCTAACATGGTATCAGAAGATTCAAAACTGATTACTGGGATGTCCTGGGCTCTAGTCTTGTCGCTTGCATTTATTGGTGGTGTTTAAAAAAAAAATATTGTATTCCTTATTATGGGTGCTATTATCGTGTGTTTATCTTTCCATGTGATATCGGGCTGCACATGCAGGGGAGTGCTAAAGCTTGATATATATTCTTGGCCCACAACCTAATAACTTAAGCTTTTAGATGAAATGGTAATCTATCAAAGATGAAAAATGAGGCCGGTGATACAATTTTAGATTTTGCCATGTCCTATGATTTCGTTATATTGAATACCTGCTTTATAAAAAGAGAACATTTAATAACTTTCAAGAGTGAGCAAGATAGAAGTCAAATAGAATTCTTCTTAACTAGGAAGAGGGATCGTTTATCATGTAAAGATTGTGAAGTGATTCTAGGTGAAAGTTTGACTAGACCACATAGAGTTCTAGTATTCGATATATATATACTAAAAAAGAGAAAGAACAACATAAATCAATGTAAAAGGGAGAATATATAGTTAAATTCAAAGATAAAATGATTAAAAGAGCGATTGGACAATATGGGATAAGGTAGATGTGAACACTATGTGGAATAGAATGACTAACTCTATCATAAGGATAGAAAAAGAGGTTTTTAGTGAATCTAGAGGAAGATACTCAATAGTAATGAAAGTTGGTGGTGGGATCAAGATGTCCAAAAAACAGTAAAGACAAAAAGAAACTGGTATAAAACGTATTTGTATAAATATAGAAAATCTTGAAAAGTATAAAAAGGTTAGAAAAAATGCAAAAAGGGCTATTGGTGAAGCTAAACATAGAGCTTATGATAGTTTATATACTTAGACGAGCTACAAAAGAAGGAGAAAGATACATTTATAAACTAGCTAGAACTGGAGAAAGAAAATAAAAAATTCAGGTAATATAAAATGTATAAAGGATGAGAACGGTAATGTCTTAATCAAAGAAGACGACGTAAAAGAGAAGTGGTGGAGATACTTTATTAAGTTGTTTAATGAAAATCAAATTGAAAGTTCGAGCTTGGAAGTGGCAAACGAGGAAAAAACTAAAAAAAGGAGATTTGTTTGCAAAATAGAGTCCTTGAAATTAAAATGGCTTTAAAAAAAGATGAATAGTGGGAAATCTATAGCACCTAATAACATACCAATTGAAGTTCGGAAATTTTTAGGGGATAAAGGAAATAGATGGTTAACTAATCTATTCAACAGTACTATAAAAGCCAAGAAAAATGCTAGAGGAATGGAGGGAAAACCTATTAATACCTTTATGCAAAAATAAAGTTGATATTCAAAATTGTAATAACTAGATTATGAGTCATATGATGAAACTATGGGAAAGGATAATTGAACAAAGAATAAGACTAGAAATGAGAGTTTCAAATAATTTATTTGGTTTTATGCCTAGGAGATTAACTACAAAACCTACTTATCTTTTAAGAAGATGAAGGGAAAAGTTTAGGGAAAAGAAGAGAGACTTGCATATAGTTTTTATTCACCTGGTAAAGGAGGAAAATGCTCTCGATCAAGTGAATTTACGAAAAAGGATTCATGTAGCTAACCCCATGTAGTGGACTTAAAGGCTTGTTGTTGTTGTTGTTGTAGAAACTCAATTTAAAGTTGGTTTATTTTAGTTAGTAATTTTTTTGATAAAAAAATCATTTTTGAGTTATTTTTGTTGGCATCTTATATGCATTTTTTTTAAAAAATAGAATAGGCACTTAAATAAACCCAATTTTTCTCTCACTAAATTACATATGTTAATTGTTAAAGCTTGATATACATTATTGGACCACAACCTAACAACTTAAAGCTTTTAGGCTAAGTGTAATCTAACATGGTATTAGAGCCCTTGTTGCTAGGAGGTCTTAGGTTCTAGTCTTGTTGCCTACATTATTGTGTGGTGGTTAAAAGTTATCTTACTAGTTATTTCCTGTATGGGTGTTATTTATTTATTGTTTGTTTATCTCTGCACGTGCAATCAAGCTGCATGTGCCGGGCAGCGTTAAAGCTTGGCATACTTTGTTAGACCACAACCTAACAGCCTAAGCTTTTAGGTAAAGTGGTAATCAAACATTTGTATTCTAAGTTTTTTCAAATTTATTTTATTTTATTTTCCATGTTTTTTTGACACTGAATTTGGAGAAAAAAAGAAATGCATTCTTTTGCTTCTTGTTTAGCATATGAACACTCTATATCTATTTTTTGGATAACATAAATTCCATTAAACACTAAATAAGTTTAGAAGGTGGCATTCTATATTTTGTGTTTCTTTATATTTATGATTACTTAATTAAAACTTCACTTATAATCAATAAAGTATAGCAAATACATGCTTCTTCTCACCAATAGGAGCTAAAACATCTCATTCCTGCGTTTGTTTGGCACATGAATTTGACGACATAGGAATCCTAACATGGGAATGAAGGATGTCAACACGTGCAAAGGGTCACCTCAACCGGGGTGAATCTCCAAACCATCTTGACATGGATGGTGAACTGAAAATGAGAAATTTTGAATGGGGTTGAGATATGGGTTAAAATTGTATACCGACGGAGTCGCCACTAACCTACTTTATCCTAGGTTAGGCTATAATATTGAATTAATCACTATTGATTAATTGGTCAACTAGCTGCACAGAGTCCAAGGGACCAATAGTTAAAAGTCTGTTTCCCAAGTCAAGTTCGGGAGTACATTTATGTAAGAGGAAGGTACTAGCATCCGCTGCACGCCTACTCTACAAATGATACCTAATAAGTCGGGTTGTAATCAGTTCTCACCGGTTCAGTTATACCCCAAATCAATAACCAAACTAAAATTATCTGTTCTATAATTTCCAAACTGATGCCAATAACCACGGTTCACTTATATGGTTATCCTGGTTTACCAGTCTTATTTGGTTTTGCATCCAATTAAAAAATTCTTTTGAACTCAAATAAAATATATACTAGTGTGGGCTTGAAGGGGAATTCTAAAATTCCCTTTAAAAGTAGGTCCAGGGCGCAGCTGATATTGCTAGCCCAGCCCAAACCTGTGCAGATGAAAGGAAAGGAGTCCAAGCTTTCCTCTTATAACAAGAAGCATGCTCTCAACTTTTATATTCAGTTGATGTGAGGCAAAGACGATTGCTGCAATGCACAGCCTACTCTGCCTTGTGAGTTGTGCTATATGAAGATTGAAGACACACTAGAATGGGAAAGGGAAATAGGAAGTATGGAACCACTTGTCCCACATCGTTTATTAGAAGAAATGGCCCTCATCCCCATCTATAAATAGTTAAATACTCCTTTCAAAATTTAAAATTTGTTCAATAAGGTTAATTATATTAATAATACTAATGCAAAAAATAAACTATTTTAGTGAATAATGTTCCGAACTAACAAAAATAATTAAGTATTATTGTTCTAATATAGAACATAATATTTGAAATTTAACTAATCCATTTATATTTCCGTTTTTGGTTTACTAGTAAAATTGAAACCTAAATTGAGAACCAATTTTTAAATTTTGACAAACCCAAACCGAAAATTGTAACCGAGAAATTGAACTAAAATTTCAAATGATTCAGTTTTGGTATGATTTTCAGTAATTTATGTACACCCTGCTACTAAGCTGAGTATAATCACCAATCCACATTCATTGCCCTTTGTTTTTATTTGCATTACCTCTCCATTTAATATTGTTCCACCTTGCATTCCTCGCTGTTTTCTGATGTGGAGTGCAAGACTTCTCTCACTTCAAGAAAAACGACGGAGGGTGCTATTGCATCCGCCTTTGACATCCATAACTTGATTAGTTATTTTAGTATTTTTAGGTTGATTTCACCATGCATAGATAAACATAATTTCAAAGAATCAATATCATAGCCTAACACATCATACCATGAACCTAGATGAGCAATAGAAGAATGTATTCTATCAGGCCAACGCAAGAAAGGTAACTCAAACCCACAATAACCAAGAGAAAAGTCATGGCTAAGAAAACCAATTACAGCAATCCCTATAATAACGATGTTTAGAATCTTATGTGCTACACTAGGGAAGAGCTTTCAAATAGATTTAAAAAGGGCTTTCCTAAATTGTAAAATCCGTATTTCTCTAAAATAAGAGCAAGCAAAGTAAGATTAAATCTTTCTAAACAAAAATAAATACAATCCTACTTACCTTATTTTAAAGGATTCCACTTTCCTATAATAAAATGAGCGAAGTACAGTCAAAGCTCCCCCCCCCCCCCCCCACTTCAAAAAAAAGAGGGGAAAAAAAATCCTACCTACCTTATTTATCACAATGAACAAAGTAAAGCCAAAGCTTTCCGAATAAAATAAAGACAATCCAACTTGCATTATTCAAAAGATTTCAACTTTCCAAAATAAGGAAGAAAATAAAGCAGAATCAAAATTTTATGTACAAAAAGCAAACTTTCCTTTTATTTTAAATTTTATTTTGCCAAATAGAAAACCTTAAACACAAGGAAAACCTAGGACCTATAAGTCAACCATTGAATGTTTTAGGAATTTTCTTCAAATTTTGATTTTTTTTTTTTTTAATTTTTGATGAAAAATTAAACCACTAAAAAAACTATAAAAACAATAATAATAATAATATAGAAAAAAAAAATTTTTAATCAATTTTCTGATTTTTTTTTTACAATAGTTGATTACGCGTCAAAACTGCGTAATTGGGCATCTTAACCCGGGCTTTACAGTTTATATTTTTAATTAAATGTCCAAAATTGTCCAATATTTTAATAAAGTGCCAAAATCATCATTCTTGAACTTTATTACACTATTTATGAAGTCTTGATAATTTTTGTCGTAGGAAAATTCCCGGGAACCAAAACCGACACCTGTTCGTATTTTATGCATAACTTTTCTGTCCAAGCTCTGATCGAGACGATTTAAATTTCTGGAGAAAAAAGAAAGGATTATCTACAATTTTCGTGTTTTGAGTTTTGTGAGATTTGGGCTCCAGAAGAGTCAGATTTGCGATGAACAGAGAATGAAAAAAAAAATGAAAAAAAAAATATAACAATTCGGGTCAACTTCAATTGGGTCAAGTTGCTGGGTTGGTTGGATCCGGGTCAGCTCCTACCGGGTCTTGGGTCCTAGGGCACTGCCCCCTACCCTTTAAAATCCCTTCTTATTCCCTGCGCACGACTGCTCTCAAAAAAAAAAAACTCTCTCCCTTGCTCCTTCTCATTCTCTCCCTCTCTCCTTTGTCCTTCCCTTCCCTTAACTCTATGCCCTCCTTCTCTATCACCCTTTGCTCCCTCTCTCATTCTCTTCTCTTCCTTGATATTTCTCTCTTCCTCTTTCCCGAGCCCTCTCTTCTTCCTTCTTCCCCTATTCCTCTTCTTCTCCCTCTCTCTAAGCTCTCGTCTTCTCTCTATTCCTCTCCCTACTCTTCTCTCTCAACCTCTGTTCTTCCAGCCCCTCTGCTCCCTCCTTCGGTCACCCTCGACAGCCCATCAGACCAGCAGCAGATCAACTAGACCACTCTCGGCCAGAGCAGCAGCCGTGGCAGCTCTGGCCAGTCTCTAGCAAAAGCAGGCCTCTCGGCCACTTCTCCACCATCCATTCTCCGCCCACTCCAGCCTACAGCAACTCTCTACAGCTCTACATTCCAGACTCGCCGAGCCAACTCCTTCGCCACCAGCAGTCCTCTTCAACGTCTCCAGCAGCCGAGACCCCCTGCTACAATAGCAACCACCTTCCTCCGAAAACTCACATTAGAGAAGCACACCAGCCTCGGCTTTGCTCCAACCCAGTCTCCACAGCAACCCCCGGACAGCCACGAGCCACTGCACAGAGTAGCCAGTAGACACCCAGCCGGAGATCCTCCTCTGCAACAACCAGCTAGCCACCACCCTCTATTTCTCTCTCTCTCTCTCTCTCTCTCTCTCTCATCTTTTCTTTCTTTTTATATAATTTTTGGTTAGTTGAATAAGTGTTAAATGTTATCTTTTGAAGATTATTTAAAGTTTTGAATTTGAATACTGTGTTAGTCGGATAACTATTAAGTATTAATTTTTTTTGGGTTATTTGAAATTTTGAATTGCGAATGTTAATTAAAGTGCTTTTATTATGGTAGTATTCATTTATTTTCCTAGACAAAAATTAGTGGTATATTTAGCTAGCAGTAGTTAATTTTTGGTTCTTTTTGAAGCTCAGCTTAATTAGGGTCAGATTTATCAAGGTTTGCATTTTTATTGTGTTTCGATAGCATTTAAATTTAGGTTTTTTGTTTGTGTTTTTTTTATTATTTTGGTTTGAGTTATTGATTTTTGTTAAAGTTTCGATTTCTAGTGCATGTTTGTGTCTAATTAAGTTTCCATTCCTACGTGTTTTAATTTCGTGTCCAAAGTTACCATCTTTAATTAGTGTGTATTCCGGTATTTCCTTAAGTCGGCTAGGGTTTCCATTTTTGCTTTTTAATGTAATGAATGCTAGTTTTTAGGGTTTAATGTGCATGTTATTTAATTTGTTAAGAATGAAATCAAACAATCTTGAAATCCCGAATATGAACCAAGTTCAGTGCAATTTAATTTTGATTGGAAGAACGTGAAATTGAAATTAAAACGCATTCCCTGAGGAGACGATCTAGCCCTTGGGCTTAATATTACATGACATAACTCCTATACTTGGGATAGCTTCCGAGCTGCTCATTTTTTGAGTGAGTCAATAGTTTATGTTTTAAAAGATTTATAAACTAATAGACAAATAAAAACAAAATTTTTTTTTTTAATAAATATATCTTGGTTAGGTTTGTTCCCCTTCACTCTTGCTGTGATTTTTTAATAGTTCTAGAAAACATTAACATCAACCACGTAGTTCCACTAGAACAACTTTAACCTCAACCCAAGCATGTAGAGATTGTAAGATTTGAAAGAAAAATTTCTTCTTCCATATGAACATAGAGTCCCAATTACAATTTTTGCACAAAAATGAGATAAAGATTGTAATTTTAACACTACAATATCACAGATCAAAATTTTTAACACAAACATGGAATAACAATTGCAATTTTAACAATCACATGAAAGGAAGATCCCAACTTCAGCTTCAAGTTGAAGGCAACATGCATCAACCTTCAAGCATACTTCATGCTTGTACCTTAATCTTCATCTAATCACATCTAACATCATGCTAAGGAACATAAAGGAGAGAATCAAGAGTCATACCATGTTTTCCTTTCTTCCAAGAACTAGAATACCAAAAGAAAAATCCCAAGAATATCAAGAAGAACCAAAAAATCATAATCTTTCTTCCTCCTCTGAACGTGCACACTCTTCCCAAGTTCTCCTTTGAACGTGAATGTCTTTTCCCCTCAAGTTCTTGAACGTGAGGCACTCCTTCCAATATTCGTTGTGTGTTTCTCAAGCTTGAGGTGTGTCCCCTTAATCTTCAATGTGTGTCTTCTCTCCAAGATGCAATGTGTCCCCAAGGTTGAGTCTCTTCAATTCGATGTGTGCTTCCTTTGGTGAACGTATTCTCCAAGCAATTTGGTGTGTGTAGCTTCCTTTTCAACGTTTCTCCCCCTTTTCAAAGGGAGCCATAGCTTCCTTTTTATAAAGAAAATGATGATAGGTGCGCCTTTATCCACCCTTTCCAAAAACACCCTTGAGGATTAAGGAAAATCTTTCCTTGTCTTACAAGATTTCTTGGACACAAGCTCATTCCAATCGAAAGGGTAAATCCCTATCCAAGTTATGGATAGCTCTCTATTGGATGAGAAAAAAGTCAATCAAATATAAAATTGGAGGCCGTAACCTAGCCTAAAGTTAAATTGTACTAGCAAGGGTTTAGAGAAAGGTGGGAAAATCACTATTAATGGCATCATGATCAAATATTATCCTTTATCCTCTAATTGATTGGGAAATTTCCATCTCGGACAAAATGGGTGTCTACCAAGGATTTTGATATAACATGACCATCCCATTCATACCCTGTGAGTTTCATGCGAATCCTTTTTTTGGGACCAAATTACCCTCACTCTTTTGGCTGTGGATCAATGCCCCCATAATATACAGTATTTTTATACACAATTACTATATTTAAAATAATAAATTTTTTTTTTTGGGTCATTGAATAAGAAAACTTTTATTTAACACCAAATGGGATAATATAGTACATAGCGAACTACCTAGATTGCTATTAATAGTAGCTACGTTTCAGCAATACATATCCAAACTAGCAATATTGGAACATGTATTCTGACTTGCATTGTGGCTTTTTAACTTTTATTTTATTCACTAGGGAGTTTCATAAATCAAGGAGTTTCTAGCTCTTCATATATTATAGATGGAAGAGGTTCATGCCAGTTTGTTTTTCTCTTCAATTGAGGAGTTTTTGAGCCCATTGAGGTAGCGATGATCGGTACCCTAGCTAAGAGGCTCTTTCTTATCTTCAAGGCTTCTATAGTTCTAATGTACATGAGATGGGTAGCGGTGCAACTGAAGTATATGTGGTTTATGGATTTAGGGCATGCACCATAGAGTTTGAAAGGGTTTGTGGTTGTTTTCCCCCATGCTACACGTTTATCAAGGATGGGCAGTCTCCTTTGAATTGTCGATCAAGTGACAAATGAGTGTTTTGGGATGCTATTTTTAGACCAGAAAAAATGGTTGACCAAATGATAGGTACTTTGTTTGACATGATTATGTATAAGCTGAAGAAAAACAAAGTTTCTTTAACGGGGACCAAAGTACTTTGCCCTCTTTGCAGATCTCAGGGTTGGTCCATGGATGAGGCCAGTGCTCTATATGGGCAATAGTTGTTGTAGACACCCAATTTTTTCCAAGGTTGATTTTATTAAACATTGGAATTTCTCAAATAATTGGAGAATAGTGGACAATTATTGGCTAGAAAACATTTAATTGTGATTTCTCCACCTTTCTCTGAGACCTTGTTATTGCAATTTAATTTCGGGTTAGGTTGTGGCCTCCAATTTTATATTTAATTGACTTTTTCTCATTTAATAGGGGGCTATCCCTAACTTGGATAAGGATTTACTCTTTTGATTAGAGTGAGCTTGTGTCGAGCAATCTTGTGGGATAAGGAAAGGATTTCCTGTGTTTTTGGAAAGAGTGGATTAGGGCAACACCTTGTTTTCCTTTTCTCTATAAAAAGGAAAGCTAGGGCTCCCTTTGAAAGGAGGGAGACAATGAATATGAGTAGACATGTTGAAAAGGAGACTCAATTGCTTGGAGAATATGTTCACCAAAGGAGGCACACGTGGAATTGAAGAGGCTTAAGCTTGGGGACACATGTTGCATCTTGGAGAGAATACACACATTGAAAATGAGGGGACACACCTCAAGCTTGAGAAACACACGTTGAATATTGGGAGGAAAGGCCCACGTTCAAGAACTTGGGAGGGAAACACATTCATGTTTAGGGGAGAACTTGGGAAGAGTGCATATTCAAGGGAAGAAGAAAGTTTATGATTCTTTGGTTCTTGTTGATAACTTGAGATTTCTTTTGGTATTCTAGTTCTTGGAAGAAAGGAAAACAAGGCAATGCTTTTGATTCTCTCCTTCATGTTCCTTAGCATGATGTTAGATGTGATTAAATGAAGATTAAGGTGCGAGCATGAAGTATGCTTGAAGGTTGATGCATGTTTTTTTAAATTGATGCTAAAGTTGGAATATTTCTTCCATGTGATTGTTAAAATTGCAATCGTTATTTTGTGTGTTAAAAATATTGATCTATGCTATTCTAGTGTTAAAAATTACAATCTTTATCTCATTGTTTTTGTTAAAATTGTAATTGGGGCTCTATGTCCATATGAAAGTAGAAATTTTCTTTCAAATCTACAGTTTCTACATGCTTGGGTTGAGGTTAAAGTTGTCTTGGTGGAACTATGTGGTTGATGTTAAAGTTTTGGAGGACTATTAGAAAATCACAGCAAGAGTGAAGGGGAACAAACCCAACCCAGACATATTTTTTATTAACAAATTAATTTTTACTTATTTTTCTTTTTCTGTTAGTTTATAATTCTTTTTAAACATAAAAAATAATTTTTAAAAATTCACAAATCAATGAAAAATTTAATTTCTGTTATTATTATTATTATGATGATTGTTTTATGATTTTTTTAGAGGCTTAATTTTTCATCAAAAATCAGAAAAAATAAAAAAATTGAAAAATTCCAAAAAAAATAAAAATAAAAAAATAAATCTATGGTTGATGTATATGTTCTAGATTTTCCTTGTGCGTGTTTATAGACGACGGTTTTCTATTTTCCATAGAAAATAAAAGGAAAAAAAAACTAAGAAGAAAATGTTTCCTTTTTGTACATAAAATTTTGATTTTGCTTTTGTTTCTTTCTTATTTAGTAAATTTGAAATCTTTTGAAGAAGGTAAGTTGAAATGTTTTTATTTTATTTGGAAGGCTTTGACTTTATTTTGTTCAGTGTGATTTTAGGAAAGTTAAAATGTTGTAAATAAGGTTGGTAGGATTTTTTGTTCATTTTATTTGTTTGGAAAGCTTTGACCTTACTTTGCTCATTGTTATTTTAGGAACTGAGAATCTTTTAAATAAGATAAGTACGATGGTGTAATGGCTAGTGTAAGGACTATAGGTAGAGAGACTAGAGAATTTCCAATCACAATATGTGTACATCAAGGATTTGCTTTGAGCCTTTATTTTTTTGCTTTGGTGAATGGATCAACTGACTAGTCCATGGTGTATGTTGTTTGCAGATGATATTGTATTGATTGATGAAACTAGGGGTGGAATAGGGGCTAAGTTAGAATTATGGAGAGAAGCTTTATAATCTAGAGGCTTTAGGATAAGTAGAAATAAGATAAAATATATGAAATATAAGTTCAATAATAGTAGGAGGAATATTGGAGACAAAGTTAAACTTGCTTGATGATGTTAATAAATAGCACTTGTAGATTTCGATACCTTGGATCTATTATGCACGCTGAAGGAGAAATCGTAGAGGATGTAATGCATAGAGTTAAAACAGGTTGGGTAAAATGTGGAAGTGCTTCAAGTGTGTTTTGTGATTGTAGAATACCCTTAAAATTAAAAGGGAAGTTTTATAGGACGACTATAAGACTAGTTATGCTATATGGATAAAAATGTTTGGCAACTAAGAAACAACATACCAAAAAATGAAAGTTGTTGAGATGAGAATGCTTAGATGGATGAATGGTATAACAATGAAAGATAAATTAAAAAATAAACATATTCTTAGTAAGTTAGGCATAGCTCTTGTAGAAGATAAGATAAGGGAGGGACGAGTCAAATGGTTTGGCCCTTGCAACATAGGCTACATAGTGCACTAGTGAGGAAGAGTGAGTTAGTTGTTGTAAGGAGTAGTAGAAGGGGTAGGAGTAGATCTAAAATAACTTGGAATGAGATAGTGAGTAAGGATTTAATAGTCCTGAATTTGTCGAAATAAATTGTCCATGATCGCATAAATTGGCGGAAAAGGATTCTTGTAGCCGATTCCACCTAGTGAGACTTAAGACTTGGTTTTGTTATTGTTGTTGTAAGTAGGATTGTATTTATTTTAGTTTAGTGAAAGGGTTGGAGGTGGGGAGAGAGGGGGTCAGAGTTTTGCACGTTTAGCTTGCTGATGATAATTTCTTCTTTTCAGAGGATCATAACTTTTTTTTTTTTGGGTCTCCTCCATGTTTTTGAGAAGGTTTCTGTGCTTAAAAATCAATATAGGGAAGTGCGGTGTCACAACTAGCAAAATGCTTGATGAGAGTGTTGGGAGTTGTCTGTGGAGGTGGGTGGTAGTGTTTTTAGTTGGCCGCTGTCCTATCTGGGGGTTCCTTTGGGGGGTAATGCTAGATATGCCCGTGTTTGGGATCCGGTTGTGGAAAGGGTTTCCAAGAGATTAGATAGATTGAAAAGTGCTTTTTTTCTATGGTGGTAGAGTTACACTCATCTAGGCTTGTCTTTCTTGCATTCCTTTACACTTTCTTTCTATTTTAAGATTTTTGTGTAGGTAGCTAGCAAGATCAAGAAGATAACGAGGGACTTCTTGTGGTCAGGGATAGGTGGCTTGAGGGATCATTTGGTTTGTTGGGAAGTGGTTGGTAGGTCTAAACCGGAGGGTGGTTTGGGTATTGGAAACTTGGTGTCTAGAAACACAACTCTTCTAGCTAAATGGCTTTGACGGTTTCTGCTAGAGAATTCTTCCTTTCGGCATAAAGTATGGATTAAACGAGAATGGGCGGGATACTAATTTGAGATTTAGATGTTTTTCAGGGAGTCTATGGAAAGCGATCTCTTAGAGTTATCCCCTCTTTGTTTCATCTTTTCTTGTTGATCCAGGTGGTCATTTGACTTGGGATTTTCATTTTCGTCGGTTGTTGAATAATAGGGTGTTGGTAAAGCTATCCTTTTTGCTAGTCTTGCTCAATAACTGTCGATTTTCTTTGGAGAACGATGCTCGATCTTGGTCTTTGGATCCTTTGTGGGTTTATTCTTGTAGATGTCTTTGTGATTTTCTGACTAGATCTAATTCATCTTGTTGAAGATCTGCTGCATATGGAAAGCTACCATTCTCAGAAACTCTAAATATAGAGTGTGCCGAGAATCACAATTAGTGTGTCCTAAATTAGACTTGCCTTCTTAGCTATAATTTCCTAGAATTATATGTATAAAGTGTGAGTTGATTTCTTTCTATTTATAGGCACTTGACTTTATGTATAAAAGCAGCAGTATATGATGACATTATACACAACATAATACAAAAAGTCATTCGTTAGTTTTTTCTACTTGGTGTCAGAGCCTAAGATTCTTAATACCCTAGCCTCACAGTCTTGAAAAAACCCTAGCCGCACATTCCATTGTTGGGAAAACCCTAGTTACCATTTGCTTCTTGAGCACACAGACTCTGGCCGAGAAAGTGGTTCAACTACCACCCTATTAGGCTGAGAAAGAAGTCCAGCCACAAGTTCAGCTGCCACCCTCTTAGGTTGAGAAAGAAGTTCAGCCGCCACCCCCTTATCAAGCAAAACCCTAGCTGCCACACGTCCCTACCCACCTGCAACCAGAAACCTTACAAATCACCATGTCAATCCAACCTCCCGATGGTCTTTGAGAAGCTGAATTCCACCAATTATGTCAATTGGGCACAGTCAGTCAAGATGACCATCAGAGGGAAGAGCAAGTTGGGATATCTAGATGGCCCTAAAAAGCGGCCAGAAGAAGATGAAGCTGCAGGCTTGCAGCAGAGAGATGGGAAGATGAGAGCTCACAGGTGTTGGCTTGGCTGATCAACACTATGCAGCCAAACATTGGGCGTAACTACCTATTCATGGAGAAGGCAAGCGATCTATGGGCAGCTGTTAAAAATGAATTTTCTCAAGTGGAGGTAATGATGGTTCAATGTATGAGCTGGAGAATCAGATCCGAGATACTAAACAAGGTGATTCCAATGTTAACTCCTATTTCAGTACTCTAAAAGGGATTATGGATGGAATTGGATTATTATCAAAATTTAGAACTTGAGAATGCTCATGTGCCAATTAGAGTTATTCGCCTTATGGAGAAGGGTAGGACGTATAAATTCTTTGCTGGTTTATGATCTGAATTCGATAATGTGTTCTCCGTGGTGATTAGTATAACTCCTTTTCCTTCCCTCAGTGAAGCTTTCTTGATGGTATGAAGTGAAGAGAGCAGAAGAAAGGCGATGACTAAGGATCGGAGTGGAGATTCTGTGGCTATGGCAGTCAACAGAGATCGTAGACCTCCAAATAAGAGGAAGAGAGAGAAAGGGATGACAAGGACAATCTTTGGTGTTGCCGATGCCATAAATGGAGGCATACTATTGACACTTGTTGGGAGATACATGGAAGACCAGGAGCTAATAAGGGTAAAAAGGTGAGTAAAGCATATATTGTCGAAGGTGCGTAACAACAGGAGGAGATTTTGTCAACTTTTACCAACAAGCAACTTGCAGAACTAATGAAGTTGCTAGAAATCCTTGCTGAGACTGCTAACTCCACAGGAGGTGGTAAAACTTACTATGCTCTCTCTACTACCTCAAATAACTGTAACATATGGATTGTTGATTCAGGTGCTTCAGACCATATAACAGGAAATAACTCTGTTTTTATCTCATATAAACCTAGCCCTGATAACCATAAAGCTGAAATTGCTGATGGTTCAGCATCAGTAGTTGCAGGAAAAGGAACAATTCATCTTGGAGGGAAACTGACATTATTTAATGTTTTGCATGTGCCTCGACTATCAGCAAACCTAATCTTTGTTCAAAAGTTATGTAGGCAACTTAACTGTTAACTGTGTTTTTCTGAATCTGGTTGTTTTCTTCAGGATCTGACCTCAATGCAGAAGAGTGGTGCGGGTGAGGAAGAAAATGGGTTGTACTTGGTGAAGATGCACAATGGGCACCAACAGCAGATACAATCCACAAGTTTTCATGAAATACAACGACTTGGTGATCCTCTTGAAGCTTGGCTGTGGCATATGAGACTTGGTCATTCATCTTTTCTTGTTCTTAGTAAAATGTTTCCAAGCCCAATAAAGCCCTTTGATGTACCCGAGTTTCATTGTTCTACTTGTGAATTAGCTAAACATCATAGAGTGTCTTATTCCTCAAAGTACTACTAAAGCATCTACTCCTTTTTCAGTTATTCATTTGTATGTGTGGGGATCTTGTCGCATATCTTCTGTCTTTGGTCATCATTGGTTTTTAACATTCATAGATGAGCACACTAGACATATGTGGGTGTGTCTGATGCGTGACAAATCTGAGGTTTTTTCACTGTTTGTTATTTTTTACAACATGATCCACAATATCTTTGACACAAAAATCAGAATACTTCATAGTGACCAAGGTAGAGAATATGTCAATAATGACTTCAAAACATTCTTTACCGAAAAAGGCATTATTTACCATATGTTATGTGCACACACCTCTCCTAGAATGGTCTGGCAGAAAGAAAAAACCAGCACCTTCTAGATGTCACTCGTAGCTTACTCTTTAATCATAATGTTCCTAAGCATTTTTGAGGTGATGCGCTCTTAACTGCTACCTTTCTTATGAACAGGATACCTTCTAGAGTTTTAGACTTTGAATCTCCACTGGACAAACTCAAAGCTATTTATCCCACAGTTAAATTCTATCCTCATCTCCCATTACGTGTTTTTGGGTGTGTTGCCTTTGTTCAGAATGTGTCAAGCAATATTAGTAAGTTAGAACCTTATGCAACAAAATGTATTTTCCTTGGGTACTTGATGTTTCACAAAGGGTACATGTGTTATTGTCCATAGACTCGTATGCTGTTTATTATTAGAGATGTCACCTTCCACGAGTTGCTCCCATTTGACCTCCCTACTGCTTGGCATGGGGAGAATAGGGTCAATCCCGAGCAGCTCTGGAGTCCTAATCAAGGTCTAGATCAAGTCTCTATGTCAATTACTATGCCTACTGATGTGTAGGAATATTAAACCATCACAGAACACGCTGACATGCGGCCTGATTTCCTGCAACGTGAACCTGCACCTTGAGACTTCCTATCACCAGACACTTTGCAGCCTGAATCTAAACCCACAAACATCCTGCAGCAGACTAACTCTTCTCAATTGCCAAAAACAGCAGAGTTTTTGACATACCAAAGAAGGAGACAATACCAGACAAAGAACCAGGCACAAATGAACCCATTTATTCCTCACAAGATTCCTTGGATGCAATAGAGAAAGTATGTCTGAAGGTACAAACTCAGCTTTAGATTTATATTGAACTTGATATGCCTATTTCTATTAGGAAAGGGGTTCGAACGTGCAGTAAACATCCACTGTCAAATTATGTATCCTATCATAGACTTGGACCAGTGTTTAAAGCTTTCACTACTAGCCTAACAAATCTTTACATTCCAAAGAATGTCACAGAGGCACTTCTACAGGACATTAGGACAATTGGTGGAAAGCAGTATTAGAAGAGTTGGGAGTGTTAGAAAAGAATCAGATGTGGAAGTTGTGCACACTACCAAAAGGAAAAAGGGCAGTTGGTTGCAGATGGGTATTTGCAGTAAAGTATAAACCAGATGGAAGTGTTGAAAGGTTCAAAGCATGCCTAGTAGCTAAAGGATATGCTCAAACTCCAGGTGTTGATTACTTTGAAACATTTTCTCCAAATGGCTAAGATGAATACAGTTAGAATCCTAGTGTCTCTAGTAGCAAATTTGGATTGAGAACTGAAATAGTATGATGTTAAGAATGAATTTCTTCATGGAGAACTTGAGGAAGAAGTCTACATGGAAATTCCACCGGGGCTAATAGGAGAAGATGTAAAGGGGAAAGTGTGTCACCTTTAGAAATCCTTGTATGGACTAAAGTAGTGACATAGAACATGGTTTGGGAGATTTACAACTGAGGATGGCCTGAGAGTTTGAGATCAAAGACCTTGAAAATCTAAAGTATTTTCTAGGAATATAAGTTGCCAGATCTAAATGGGGTGGGGTATTTTTATCACTCAAAGGAAATATGTTCTTGATCTATTAAAATAGGTTGGGATGGAAGGAAGTAGACCAGTAGGAACTCCAATTGAAGCAAATGCCAAGCTAAGAGTGAATGAAGGGGGTGAAGCAGTTGACAAGGGAAGATATCAGTAGTTAGTTGGTAGATTAATTTACCTAGCACATACTAGACCTGATATTGCTTTTTCTATAAGTTCTATGAGCAGATTCATGCACTGTCTTGGTAAAGAACATATGGAAGCTGTGAATCGAATCCTAAGGTATTTGACGTCATGCTCAGGAAAGGGTATTCTATACAAAAAACATGATACATTGAATGTAGAAGTCTATATCGACTCAGATTGGGCAGGATGTTTGGATGATAGAAGATCCACTATAGGATACCGTGTGTATATGGCGGGAAACTTAGTTACATGGAAGATTAAGATGCAAAATGTTCTTGCTAGATCCAGTATAGAAGCAAAATTCCGAGCCCTAGCTAAAGGATTAGATGAGATATTGTGGATTAAACTAATCCTGAAGGACCTGCGAATGAACATCAATGGAATCATGAAGCTACTATGACATGAAGTAAGCAATCTCATTAGCTCACAATCCAGTGCTACATGAAAGAACTAAACATATTGAGATTGATAGACACTTCATTAGAGAGAAAATTGAGTTTGGAGATGTGTGTATGCCATATATCCCTACAGATCAACAAGTGGTAGATCTGTTTACTAAAAGATAATACACTTATGAAGCTCTAGTAGACAAGCTTGGGATGATTGACATCTATTTGCCAGCTTGAGGGGTAGTGTTGAAGATCTACCGCATATGGAAAGCTACTATTCTCGACAACCTAAATATAGCGTGTGCCGAGAATCACAATTAGTGTCCTAAAATATACTTGCCTTATTATCTATAATTTTCTAGAATTAATTGTTTAGAGTGTGAGTTGATTTCTTTCTATTATAGGCATCTGACTTTATTTATAAAAGCAGCAGTATGTGATGACATTATACACAACATAATACAAAAAGTCATTCGTTAGTGTTTTCTGCTCATTTTTTTTTAATTTTTATTTCTCTATAGTTCCAATTGGAAGGCCAAAGGCCCTTCTAAAATCAAGGCTTTTATTTGGTTGGTTGTTCTTGATAAAATTAATACCAATAACTTTAAGGCTCTATGTCCAAACATCTATGTTCTTTGTTCTTTTTTATTTTTTATTTTTTATTGAGTATAGGAAAATTTATTGAAAAAGCATCAAGGGGATGCCATCCCATGATAAATTAAGCACCCTGAAGGGTGTCAAAAAAATCAAAATATGGTCATTAACAACAGTCTCACTATGCCAGATATTGACTGAAATAAAGCAGAGCTCTTTGCTAATCTGGAGTGCTGAGGTTGAATTTTTAAACACTCATATTCCTCTCTTTCCAAATGCACCAGAAAATTGCAAGCGGAATAAGGGACATAGGCTTTCTCTTCTGGGATGCAAGATGGGAACTTTCTCAATTGACTACCTTGAGGTACCTCTCGTTCAAAGATAAGGCAGCGTGGGACCCCATCATTGAAGATTACATGAAGATGCTCCTCCCTGTTGCTCCCCCTTGCCAACCCCTCCTCCCTGGTTTGTGATGATAGATTCTTCCATTTCGTGATGATGGGAGATATCCCTAAATCAGAGATCCTCTTTACCTCTTCTCCCATCCTCTTTCTTTCCCCTGCCTTTACCTTCTCTCTTTGCTGAAAACCCAAAACCCCCTGCATCACCCTTTCCCTTGTGCAGCTTCGTCCTTCCTTCCCTGCGACTGTTGTGGCCCCCCCACCCTCACCCTCACCTTCCTTCTTCCATGGCAGGTGTGAAGTTTTTGGTGTGCACTGAGAGGAAGATTTTCTACTTGGTCATTGAAGGGGAGGAATTAAACATCCTGAGACTCACGGAGCTTCGTAATGGTTGTCACACATCCATATTTTTGGATTTGGAGCAGCCTGCTTGGTTCCTTTGAGCCTGAGAAGACTTATGGAGCTCGAGAAGAGGCCCCCACTCAACCTCATGGTTCTGCAGAATCCAGAACAAGGAGAAAACCCTGTCGCTTCTCATGAAGTTGGACCAAGGTGGGAGGTTCATCTCTCTTTTTGAAACCAACAGTGGAGGCTGGAGGCATTTGGTCTTCCCGAGGGTTTTGATTTGAAGGGCTGGTACAAAATCTCTGATGGTGCAAATCTGTAACTGAACTGGGTCAACGCCTGCTTCAGCACTCTTGTTGGAAGCCCAAAATCAGGCAGCAACACAGACCCTTGCCCCCCTCCTCGAGCTGGGAGGTTTTGAAGACCTCAGCTTCTGTTTTAGCCCCTGGTACCTTCTTGAAGCCAGCAACAGCTCGGCCATGTACCCACCTCACTTGCCTTTGCTATGGAAAACCCCTTCAACTGATCTCGAAAGCTGACCAGCTGCAAAAAAATCATGGGTTGGGGAAGTCATCTGGTTTTGGCCAATCTTTTTTCAGCATTGTTGAGAAGAACAGTCTAGGCCTGGGCAAACCTAAACTTTTTTCCTCCGTTGAGTTTGGACAGAATGACGGTGGACAAAGGCACTCTGTTTGAGGAGGCTCTTCCCCTTAGCCTCCCTGCTTCTAAAACTTCCCCAACAACCGAACCAATTTTTTTTCAGTCCCTTTATTTTCTACAAGGCCCTTGTCAACTGAGAAGACTTCAATCTTCTGGTTAACCCTGTGATTGAGCCCCACTCTCAGGTCTTTGCCTCTCGTGACGCCAAGAAGGAACGAGATTCAGGGCCTCCAATTACATAGGCTGATGCTGCTGATTTATCCTTAACTCCAGCTCCTTCAGACCACCTAGAGGCCTTCAGACCAGTCCTAGTCCAGCCGATACCCAGGACACCACCAACTTTGAATTGCTGAATGGAATAGACCTGGAAATCACACATTTTAAGGAGCAGGTCTCTGAGTTGGTGTTTCAGAAAATGAAAATGATCAGTAAAGCCATTGGCATGTCTTTCGATGGCTTTCAAGACGGGGCTTTGAAATTGTTTGAAGAGATCGAAAAAGAGAAGGGGGGGCACAACTTAGCTCCAAAAAACCTATGGGCAGTAACAAGAAACTGCACACAAACAGGGAGCTGAAATGCCTGGATTGTTCAGTGAATTATAATAATTGGGTGGATGCACAGATTTGGTGGAGGCAAGCAATAGTTGGTTTTGCACTACTAAATCATGTTAAGGGAACTCATTTCCTGGAATGTGAGGGAATCGAATGACAAAGATAAAAGGAGTTTAATCAATTCTTAAAGTTTGGAGAGGTGACATTGTCTGCTTACAGGAAACTAAAGTGGAAAATATGGATCAATAGTCAGAAATCTTTGGGGATGGGAGAATTGTGGTTGGATCTCCCTTGGTGCTGTGGGCAACACAGGAGGCATCCTCATTTTGTGGAATCTCAATGTTGTGGAGATGATCAATCATTCCATCAATTCCTCTTTCTCGTGCTTGTTTAAAAATCTGGATGATAATTTTAATTTTCTATGTGTTCTCACTGGGGTCTATGGCTCTGCTTTGCATCTTTTTTAACATTGTGATTATGCTTGGAGGATATAGAACAAGTTATTTGGTTTTTTAAGCGAATGTTGGGTGAGTTCAGAGGCAATGGAGGACTTTTTGGCAGTTTCCCTTTTGTTGGTTTTGGCTGGAAAAAGAATGGGCAGCACTCTAGAAATGTGCCTTCTTTGCAGTATTTTGGGGGTTCTGGATGGAGCATGATGCCCATATTTTTTTAGGGAAGAAGTTGCTGCATTGGCTGGTGGGTAAAGATACATTATTTGGCTTCTCTTTGTTGTGTGGTTTGGGAATATTAAAGGGGTGAGCTTTTCTGATATTCAGCCTGATTGGCACTGTGTGCTGGATTGTTAGTTTGCGCTGGTTTTACTCGCTTTTTTTAGTTTTCCGTTTTTTTCTTATGTTTCTTTGTATGGGGTTTTTCAGACTTCACTGTGTAGATGTCTTATTCTCCTGGTTGTATATTCTTAAACTATTAATGAAATTCTTCTTTTACTAAAAAAATAAAATAAAATAAATAAGATAGGGGTGCAAATAGGAAATATCTGGGTTGATTTTTGTATCTCTGTTATGTTGAACAGTTGGGGTTGAGTTCAACCATACCTGCCATTCCAAAATTGCTAGACTTTTAGAGAAAGGCCCAAGTTCTCTGAATGATTTGAGACACCCTGGAGAGGCCGAAGGGTTTTATTTTCAGTTCTAGCAGACAAATATCTGAATATTGTTTTGATAAGTTCTCTTATACTTCTTTTTGTTTCATTGGGTAATTTAGACCTCTAATATTCCAGCATGAAATTGCGTTCATTTGGGGTGTGGGGTTTTTCCTCATGTTTAACCAGAACTTTTGGGGTCCCCCTTCTTTATTTTTGTATCTCTGTTATGTTGAACAGATTGGGGTTGAGTTCAACCATACCTGCCATTCCAAAATTGCTAGAGTTTTAGAGAAAGGCCCAAGTTCTCTGAATGATTTAAGACACCCTGGAGAGGCCAAAGGGTTTTATTTTCAGTTCTAGCAGACAAATATCTGAATATTGTTTTGATAAGTTCTCTTATACTTCTTTTTGTTTCATTGGGTTATTTAGACCTCTAATATTCCAGCATGAAATTGCATTCATTTGGGGTGTGGGGTTTGGGGTTTTTCCTCATGTTTAACCAGAACTTTTGGGGTCCCCCTTCTTTTTTCATTTCTTTCCCCAGATGGTTTATCAGCTGGATCAGCCAAGGGGATTTCCCCTGGTTTCTTGTTGGGACTTACCTTTGGCTTATGGGGAGTTCACAGCAATCTGTTTTGGGAGCTTTTCAATTTCCCTTCCTTCCGCTTTCTTCTTATCAGTGATTTTTTTGGAGGTTATTATGCTACCAGAAGCTATAGAGCAGGGTTCCTCCAGGGTTGACTCTACTTGGTGGCTTGCCCAGGTTCTTCATGTGTTTCCATTTTTTGGCTTTTCTTGTTTCTTGCTTTGTACTGGCTCCGTGTGAGTAGGTTCCCAATTGGAAGCTTGAGATCCCCAAAGTAGGGCAGATCCTCCTCCATGTTGATCTGAATGCAAATGCGAGCATAGGTGAGGTTTCTCATCTGCTTAGTCAACAGTCGAGGAATTGGTGCTTTCCTATTGAGCTGGCAGTATAGCTGAGGCCCAAAGATGTGCAGTAGACTTATGGGATGTTGTAGTATTTCTCGCCCAAATGGGGAGTTTTTCCAACTTTATGCTGTTGCTTTCAATTGAATGGTCCAATTGGGATAGAAAAAGGGGATGATTTTCTATGAACTAGGGCCGTTTTCCAAACCTGCATGAATCTTGGCTTAGGACAAGAATTTCAGATGTCTTCAATGATTGAGTGGCTAGGCTCTGGAACTGGTATCTTGATGAGGGGTTCTGGAGATTAGAGGGTGTGTTTCGGAGGCACACATTTGCTCATAGTTGCTAATGTGCGCTGGGAGCAAAATGAGAGGTTTCCCACTTCTAATTTAATTCTAAAATAATAAATTATTAATGAAAATAGAATTAATATTATAATAATGTTATAATAACATAATATAATGGTTAAAATTTGGAGATCATATTCCCCCAATTATTTTAATTAATTGGATTATTCAATGTTGAATTTTTTTAGTTTCTGACAGTTGAAACTTTTAAGACGGACTTAATTAGGTACATAATTTTAATAGTTTTTTTTCTTTTTCTGTTGACTATATAATTATTCTTCAAATATTGCTTATACAGGTGATAGGTATAATAGTCTTCTTAAAATGCTTCTTAGGATTCATGTTTTGAACCGAACACTGACATGGGCATCGTATGTGTATTATTGGGAATCTTACAGCATGAACTAAACAAAAATATCCCATGAGGCAGGCATCCCATTTCCAGAAATGAGATTCCTAGGAAAGGCATTTCATGGGAATATTTTTGATTCCACTAACTAGACATCCCCTAAATTTAAGCCAAAAAACTTTAATACTTAAAAAATCATCAAATCAATTCCCTATAGTAAGGCTATGAAAATTAAATAAAATGGACAAGAATCAAGATATATGTTCGATTTATCTGCATATTGCATCCTACATCAACGATTCACATCCATAAGATGATAGGAAGAAATGTATGGCATAGTATTCTCACTGCATTGTAACCTAAATATCTTTAGGTAGCACTTGCAACTTTGACAATTGGACTGTTATAAATAGATTGTGATGCTGTCTTTATTGTTCGTGTCTTTTTATGCATGCGTGTGCATGTATGTGTGGACTTGGTGCTGCTTTCCCAAACATTGGCCATGATTTTGAAATCTGGAGCCAGAGGTGGTCTTTTGGTATAAAAATTATTACTCTTCCAAAATATGAATGGATAATATATATTAATATATACAATATAATGCTGATGAAAAAAAATTTGTGGGGTAGATAACAAGAATGAATAACTCTAGATAAAGTGTGTTCCTAAGTATCATTCTTCTCAACTAACAATTGTTGCTGCAAAGGCATTTTCAAGGCATGCCTCGGTATTTTGGAACCTAAACTCATCGAAGTAATTTTCTAAAAGCGCAAGTCCCAAAATGCGAAAGCTTTTCTTCTGGTAGACACACGCTCGAGTAAAAAGGTGTGCATTTTACACCTTGCCAGAGAAGGCGTACACATAATGTCAACAGTTATTATATATTTTCTTATCAGAAAAAGAATGGATTTGGGCTCGAAAGGACTCCATTGATTTTTTATGCAGCTGAAAGTGAAGAGATAAGCTGCCAGTTAAGCTTCACTGATCTCTCTTTGCCTTTGACTCAAATTTGTTCATACCCACCTTCACTCTTGATTGTTAATCGCATGCAGCAGCTTCTTTGATGGTCTCTCTCGACCTTCCTCGCCCTTTGATGAGCTTCTCTGATCGACATCTGATGCTATCTCGATTGTATCTGTTCTAAAAAACTCCTTTATTTTAGATTTCTCTCCAGGATGATGTGCATGAGAAGCACAGAAGAGAGTTGAGAGAAGGGCTGTGCTGCTGGAATTTGGGTCATGAGATATTTCATTGGATCTATTTGACTCTCTGCTGCAATAGGGAAAGTGGCAATCTTGTATTTCCTTTATGTACTTAAAAAATAATCTTTGTTCTTTAGTTTTGTAAACCCCTGTGCAAGTGATAAAAGGGTAGTGGGAAATTGAGAGACGTGTCATTTTCTCGGGTATGCATTGTAGTGCACCTCAGTTGGTAAATTCAATTCTGAAGCTTTTTTTTTTGGTGCGAACTGTTTCTTTGACTTTTTTATTGACAAAAATACACAAACAAATTGGAGGGATTTTTTTTCCCCCTTAAAACTTCAAATCTAGATAAGCAATAGAAGTCATATGGCCTTGAATTTATGCCTTAAATGTTTTTGAGATGTTACTTAATTGGCCATTTTATTATTTTGTTATGTTATTCATTATGATAAACACCAAATGTGATGCAGAGTTTTAAGATTTTATTTTTTATTTATTTTTATTATGTCAGTTAAATATAGTAAATGGAGTATGAGTTAAAATAAATAAATAATTGTAAAACATTCTTGTTTTATATTTGTCATGAGAACCCATTGTCAGTCAATGTACTGCATGTATAAACGATGTGATTTGGAAGTGTGAGTGTGCTTCACTTCACGCTTTAGCATATAACTCAAATTTCAAGAACTGTGAACCTGACTAGTCACCATGACTACGAATTTTTTGTTTAAGCTTATTGCTCCTCTATCATTTCCTTCATGTAGATTCCAGCTAGATGTTGTAGAAACTATCCTTGATTTAGCTGTTTACAATCTGATCCAGTGTTAGATGATGGAAGGTAATAGGATAGTTTGACTGCTTTATTTTATGTCCTTTTCTAACAGTTGCTTATCTATTAAATGGCAGTGGAACTGGAGCTTTGGCCATTTTTTTGCGGAAACTTTTGCAACTTGATATCACTACTTCAGACTATAATGATCCAGAAATTGAAGAAAATATTGCTCACAATTGCACGATGAATGGGATAACACCAATCCTTCCTCACATAAAGCGTGAGTGGCTTTTCCTGTGCAGTCCTATGGCTCATTGTTTATAACTAAGCAGACAGGATGAGTCAATTTGGTATGGATTGTTGTAATATTTGATGCTGTTGACTCCTATCCACTGCCATCCCCCAAATAAGCAGTTGAAAAGTTTTTTCGATCTAATTGCAGAGTCCAGATGGTTATGATCAGGATAATCTTGACCCTATGATCTGGTGAACAGGATCAATCTTATGATGGTTCCCTAGTACCTAGACATGGATTATAAGGCATGCCATTTTGGCTGTTCACTAGGGAGGAGAAAATATTTTGCTTTCTCCTGTCCAAAGTTTGGCTCTTTTGTTTGTTTACTGTGCAAATGATAGCTGCATGTTTTATCTTTTTAATTGTTTTTTTTTATTATTATTTATTATTTTCATTTCTTCAAATAGGTTTGTACGAATGACAAAACTTCTCATGTTTCCAGATTCATGGGGAGACACATTTCCAACAACAGAGCCAGACTGGGACCTGGTTATTGCTAGTGATATTCTATTGTGTGAGCATCCCACTTCACATTAGCTCGTTCAAAATTCTTGAAATTTGAGAGTTCTTTTCAATTGAAAGAGTGTAATTTTTCTTAAAAGAACTGCATGATTTAGTTAATCAAGTCGATCAGCATTCACCAAATGGAAGGACAAATGAATTCCAGATTCCTTGATACAAGGGATAATTTGGCACTTGAGACTATCTAATAAGAGTTGAGAAAAGGGTTTGCCGGCAGTGATTGCAAAATTCAATTTTAATTTTTGGAATCAATTGCATATTCCCTTCGTGCTTGATGAGCATGATTGAGTTGTCTCATGCTGAGTCCATTGTCCATTTGAGGTGACTTTTAAATTCACATTGCAGTGTGTAGCAATTCCTATGTCTTTAGCTGAGGTGGGAATTGAAGAGGAGTTCCTGGTGATTTTATATTTTGTAGGGAAGGTTCCATCCCCCCTCCCTCCTCTTTGTTTTGGTTTTCTTGAATGTTGATTGGGTTTCCTATGTTTAGGATGTAGGCAGATTACTTGGCCAAGAGGATTGCTACCCCTTTTGAGGATTATTCCCCCTTGGTGAGGGGTCCATCTTTTCGTGCTCCTATATTTTTTTTCTTCTTTCTATTTTTACTTTATTATTTCCTTGCTTTTTTCAAGAAGACATCCAACTCCTCCTCTCTGCTCACTGTATTTTGCAACTTTTAATGTTTTGTTTATTTATCTATTTGTTTTGGCCCAAAGATAATGAACTAGGCACCTTCATCCTTATTGAGGGGAGGGTTGGATCCAGGTTTGTGGTACTGCCCCTTTGATAGTTCACAAACAAGCCAGCTGATCCCATTCTTTCTCAATTAAAGAATACAATACGGGCAATGCTTCCGTGATAAAATCAGATGGTCCTCAGACATGCTAGTTCCATGACAATTTTTGACTCATGTCTTGTCTTGTGACATTTTTTTTTTTTTAAAGCACATGCGAACCATTTGCTAATCATTAATGGAAAATGTTTGATTGAATCACCAAAAAACCACCAATAACTTGGGCCATCTTTGGAAGAAGGTTGTCTCACTGCCTTGCATGTCTAGCTTGATGTTTAACAAACTAATTTCTTTACCAACAGGGACATTTGCTTCCTGGTTAAAACCTGCTAATCATTTAACCCAAGATGGAAATTTTATGACCTATTCCTTCTGTATGGATGCTGTAGATGTGAAACAGTACACCAACTTGATAACAACTCTCTCCTTTCTCCTAAAATCTTTCAAGTCAAAGGATGAAAACACACTGGCTCTGATGGAAGAAGGTAATTATGGTGGCATCATGTAAGTTAATTCCGTAATTTTTTTTGCATGGAGTTGGAAATAGACCAGTTGTCTGATTCTTTTATACATTCTACTGCAGAAACAACTGTAGGGTTGCCTCGGCCAGCATTTTTAATGAGTTGGAGACGTCGAATAGGAAAGGAGGATGAGTCCCTTTTCTTCACTGGCTGTGAAAATGCTGGTCTTGATGTACAGCATTTGGGATCTCGTGTGTATTGCATCAAGCCTAGGAAAACAACTCTTGAAGGGGGAACAAGCGGTCACGCGAAATCGTTCCATTAACTTCAGTTGCCTTCCAGAGGTAGTTCTCACAGAAGATGTGGCTTTATAGATATACTTCATCAATTTTCTCATGATATTTTCAGACTCCATTACATATATAGGACCAAGAAAGGGAAAAAAAAGTGTTTTAAGGTCCGTTGTGAAGAAGTCAATTCCAACATACGCATGCAAAAAAAAAAAAAAAAGAAAAAGAAAAAGAAAAAGAAAAAAAGAATTGCAGTCCATTATTTCACCATTCTTTCTTAGAATTGGTAATTCTCAAAAATCATGTTCGTCCATACAGCTTAAAGTACATTATTTCTATATGAAATCTAGGCTTCTAATTGTTTATCGGAAGACGACCAGGTTTGTGTCTATGATTCTAAATACTTAGATTAGAAATTGATGATATTACAACAATCTTTTTTAAATGCACCTCATCCTTATAATATCGAGTAGAAAAATGTTGACATAAGGCTTATTTGGATTTTTTGGGGAACAATTTTTTTTAACAAAATGTAATCTAATATTTTGGAAAATAATTTTCATGCAACCAAATGGGGCTTTCTTACCTTGTGTCAGCCTAATTATTGATTTGTTTAGCTCAGGATAAAATTGTTTGCGAGGGCCTAGGATTGTTTTGACACTTATTTTCTCACACCCAAGACGTGCATGGGTACAAGGTTCACCATCTCTATTCAGGGTACGTGCTAGCAAATACGACCCTTATTTTGTACGTAAGTATGGAATGGTATAGAAAGAAACTAACTATTCAATTGCTACATGTTTGTCCTTCAATTTTTATTCTTTTATTCCCATAAACTTTTTATTATAACATACTAACCATTTTGCACACGAGTTCTTTCAAATCCCTATATTGATCCAACTTCTTCTGCATTGCCCCAGAGAATGATTGATCTGGCATCAACCTAATAAGAAACTTCAAAGAAATCGCATGAACGCGGCAAGTAGCAATCCCGCAGCTGACGGCACACATCACAAGCTGGGCCCTCCATGCTCTTTTAGGACAAGCATCAAACACATGGTGACCATCAGTTCGGCTGGATCAATTGCTACCACACAATGACGTGACATATCCTAAAACTTTTGAGGTAGATATGCTAATGCCCAATTGAATGCATGAGAGGTCATTGTTGAGTGAATTTGTTATTTTCATAATTTCAGTGGAGCTGACTTAATACTTTTTAATACAAATTTATCAATCTGAAAAATATGTAAACTATAAATTTATGTTATGATATAATTTAAACAATTATATTCATGGTCTCAGTCACGAATAAAAAGGTGGGAAGCAAAGCGGGAGATTTTGGGGGAGGGGTGTGGAGTACCATAAGAGCTTTCAAATTATAACCTTCATTAAAAACAAACATAAAATGGTTGTACAAAACAAAGTTATAAAAATATGGCAAATATTTAGCATTTTGAAAGGCTATTGATGGATCATGGGGTTGTGTTTAACAAGTCCTTTGAACTAATTGCGCGAATGGAAACAACTATTTGCTGATTTGTTTACGGAGTTACGATGTCCTTTGGTGTTGTGATTCTTGAAAATTGTATTATTCTTGATACAAGATTTTTGAGAATACAAAATTCTCTTGTTTGGTAATTTAGTTTAAACTAATAATTTGTTTTGTACACAAGAATGCAGAGCGAAGAAATTGGTCATTATAATTATATCTTTCCGGCACATAATTTTTTTATATCATTTTGAAACATTAGGCATAAGTTTACAAACTTACCATAAAAACAGCATTGTTAAATGGAAAATTAAAGAAAGAAGAATATGGGGAAGAAAATATGATCTAGAGGGTTGTCTTTTGGTATTCTGGTTTAAGGATTAAATTCTCATATTTGATGTAATTATGTGGTTAGCTATTTGGAATAGGCTGGACAGTAAGGACAGAAAGCACATACCTTCTAGTACCTATATTTCCTGTGATAAGAGAGTGAGAGTAGAGACCACCTATTCTTCTCTTGAATTATCTAAGTTACATTTACTATAGAGTATCTATTACTACCAAGTGCCAACTCCTCTATGCACTTGGTAGAGAGAGAGAGAGAGAGCACTTGATAGTCTTTTACCTCCCAAAACAAAGGTCTCTTTGAATATATCAAAAATGGAAACAAATGAGAAGAGGAAGAAGAGCACTTGTTTGAGGTGGTTGATTGGTCCCACTAGGCGGTTGATCGACCTTGCCTCCAAAATTAGCCTTTGGCACCATCCTACAGGCCGTTGACCAACCCCTCTAGGTTGTCGATTGGTTTGCCCCAAATTTGAAATTTTGAGTTGTAGATGCCACGTGCCCCTTTGATGTCATATGTCAACTGCCAACAATGACAGTTGATGGTTGGTCGTTGTTGGTGATTAATTTTGGAATTTGAATTTTGAAAATTCAAATTCCAAAGTGGGGTCCCTTCACTTTTCAAGAGGTCTATAAGAGTACCCTCTTGAGGAGAGATTAGGGTACGTTCAAGTGAGAGTAAGGTGAGGATTTTTGTGAAGAAGAGGGGCCAAAGAAGGGTGTTTTAGTAAAGAAGATGGAGGGAAAACTTCATTCGTTCAAGTTTGCCAAGGGATATTTGGTGAGTGATTTGCAAAAAAAGAGGACCTTACTTTACCTACAGAGTGAGAAGACATTCTAAAGGCAGTCCCTAATCCCTCATTCTATGTGATTTCATTCATTTTCATAAGTATAACATGCATGTACTCTAGATACATGTTTTTGGATTTGCATATGATCTACTTTGTTGTCTCCATGTTTCTATGATGCTATTTATGTCATTTTGTAGTGCATTTATTTATCTTTAAGATGTGTATAATCATGCGCGAGAAGAGTGCCAAAATTGGCATGAAAATACCAAATTATAGTGTAGGCGATCGACTAGGTTCCACATTTTTGAAAAAGTAGCTTGTTGACTTTGGTGTATTCCTAATAAGGGGGTGAATTAAAATTTTAAACTTATTCTTAAGTTAAACCAGATGTTAGCAATATTTCATAACCTAGGGTCTTTCTATACAATCTGAATAAAATATTTAAACAATTAAACGCAAACATTTAGGTGTTGAAATTTAAAGTAGGTACAAGAAATGTTATCGGGGTTTGGCCAATACTGCCTATGTCCTTGCCTTGGCTTACAAGCACAAGGATTCCATTAAGGCTCACTTCACGAGTGGAGCGACACCGTATGCAATACCTTACTAGGATGGCGCACTTAGCTTTTCTAACAGTGTCAAAGTCAATCTGAGACTTTTCATAGGACAAGTCTCTCTTTTCAGGATCATGCCTGGAGTACAACCAAATCACAATACAAGATGTATACAAAGTATATGCTTCTCAACTAAGCAGATTTGTACCTGTATCAATCAATGCACATTAATAATATAAGAATTATAAGCTCAGTGCTATATGTGTGCAATCAACACTTAATATAATGTCTATATTCAATCAAGCACAAGAGTATATTAACAAGCTAATCTTTGAATCAATGTATAAATGTAAATCTTAATCACAATTTAGGATTTCAAGAATTTTCACCAAGTGTAATCAAAATATCTCTAAAAATATTTTCTCAATATTCAAGTAAAAGAGATATTCGAAAAATTAGCTTGTGAAAAATAATACTTGCACAATCAAAAACACAAGCTCAATGAGTTTTGCAATAATGAAGCAAAGACTCACTAACTATAAGATTTTTCCCACACAATGATTTATTAAATAAAATCGGGGGAAAAATATTTACTCAACTCCCAATCCAAAAATAAAACAAACAAAGAGCACAATGAGAGTTTCTAGCAAATCAGAATAATGTATAATCACTCAAAGTACTCTCACAAGGATTGATTTAGCAAAGGAATAATAGTATGAGAGTGTATGAGAATTGTGTTTTGAAAAAGGTCTCTAAAAAATATAGAGAATATTTTTGCTAATCAAAGTGCTAATTACTCTTTAATTGAGCAAATGAACTTGTATTTATAGATTTGGCCAAAATTATAACTGTTGGGGATACATAGGGAATTATTAAATTTATTTTAAAAGAGTTTAAAAAAATTAACCCTGTTTAACCCCAATTAACCTCGGTAAAAATTAGGCCAACCCGAGAGTTTCAGTCAACCGAACCATAGGTTTAGTCGCTCGAATAGACACATGAGAAAAAATAACTTTTCATGTTCGGGTGCCTGATTAATTGTTCGGTTTGCTGACCAAGGCAATTTTCCAACTTACTTGAGGTTTGGTCGCCTTGTCTCAAGTTTGGTTTACCGAACTTATACTTTCTGTCGCCCGAGGGTATTTTGAACGTAAACGTTCGGGCGCCTGAATTGTTGGAAAAGGTCAAAATATGAGTTCAGTTGATCGAAGACGCTAAGGTCTTTTTGGTTTGATCGCCAGAAGTCAAGTCAACACTTTGACTTCCCAACGGTTCGATAAACTGAGGCGTTTTCAACACCAAGGTTCGGTCGCCCTTTACAAATTTAGGACTTAAATCTTATGTTTACCCCTGATTACATATGTGATAGTGGGGATTAACCTAACTGCTTGTGCAAGGTCCTAAGGTTTTTTTAAGGACTTTTTGAGCTAACCCCAAAAATTTTGCGTCGGTCGATCGATTCCTAAGGTCCATTTATGGTTTTAAGCTTATAGTCCCTACATGCATGATATGTATCAATTATTACAGACCTTAAAATAGTTATTACAGATCCAATGAATTGAATATAAATTGTAACAATTAAAACACTTTGAGTCTTCATTTTTTCTTTGAGTCATCATGTGCCACCATATGATTTTGCTAATTGATCCTGCATACAAACTCAACAAACATTAAATACCAATGTATTTGTCATGATCAAAATAGGATATGACCCATAAGGTCAACATAGCTATTGGGCTACACATGGTTGGCTGACCCTCTGAACTACAAATGGCTCAATTCCTCTTTTGAGGATATGTAGGCAGTCTATATTTTTAAATTTAGTCATACCAAACATAAAACTTAAATTTCTCTTTCATTTTCTCTTTGTTTGCATGCTTGTATGTATTTTTGCGTACTTTGTATGTCGATTTTGATTAAGCATTAAAGTTAGTAAGACTTTCATGAGGTTAAGTCCTCTGAATAAGCCTATAAAAATGTTCTCAAAAAGGTTTATGGGTGAGATATTTTTTAAATAAATAAAACCAAAAAGATGAGAAATTGTAGAGGGTAGTTAACTGGTCTCTACTAGCGGTTGACCGCTTGGTTTTCAAAAATCCATTTCATGTTCCTTTTCCAAAATTTAAGTTTATTTTTAGAAATCATTTCAAGATGGAATGTATATACAAAAAGTAAGCACAACACCCATTCAATAGAATGGGTGTTTTAAGGTGCTAACCCTTTGAATTTTCTTAAAAATGAAATCTAAGGTGTTACCTTCCCTATTCTCAATTGTACTCGCAAATCTAATATCTTTAAAAAGTTTTTCATTATTTTTATTTTTCAAAAAATTAAAATAAAATGGTGACTCTATTGTTCTAAAGTAAAAAAGGACAAATTAGAGGACTAATGGCTACACTTGTTTCTAAACGGTCACTAAACACTGTGAACCCAAATAGGTTCTCAAAACCTAATGTCAACAAGTTTGATGACTCCGCTAGGGATATTAGAGAGTTGGCCGCCTCTTGTGTGTTGTTTCTATGTATGTGTTCTTGCATGTGTTTGTCTCTTTCCATGCCATGTTATGTGTACTATTTATGTGGTGTTGTGTTGATTGTTTATATGCTAGATGTGTTATGTCCTTGCCATGTCCATGCATTTGAATATAATAATTCCCTATTCATACGCCTCACTACCTTGCACGAGTCATATACCCAAACTCCCCCTACCTTGTAGGATATAGGAGAAGAAAGTAGTACAAAACTTTGTGTGGCTTTGTCTCGTATATAGGCCTTATGAAAATTCCATCACTTGATTTGTTCTATTCAAAGAAAATCTAGGAGCCGTTAGGGTTGTATAATATTCATTCTTATGCACTAGATTACTTTTATCCCTACCATAGGATTGAAACTTTACTTGGTGTATGGTGCTGAGCTTAAATGTTGGGACACATAGAGTCATAGACATAACCCCTAAAACACATGTTAACATGTCGTACCACTTGAATGATTTATTTTTCATCATATAATTTAATTGCATAGGTATACAACATGTCGGTGAGATTGATCATCGTGATAGAAGAGGCATACCATTCTACAAAAGAGTTTTCAATTGAAAAAATACCATTCCACAAGACTTTCAAAGTACCTTATGGAATAAGATAAGTTTGTGGTGAAGAAGCGAGATATGGACAGAATCCCAGGTTGTTGGGATTGCCCATCAGAGGAAGACTAAAGGAGTTTTAATTTTTCTTATGGTCATGTTATGGATGTCCTCAAAGTGGATGTAGATTGGAAACTTTTAGACCTTTTGATTTAACATTAGGACCCTATTTTTAGGCGCTTCAGATTCAGATCGACTCATATAGTTCCCCTTGTTGAAGGATACGAAGAATTGCTTCAAATTCTCAATAATGCTCATAGTAAGGTTTTTATTTTTTGACTCCAACACTAACCTACTTTGTGCCTTGATCCGATCTATGAGAGGTAAAGCTAAAGAATTATCAGGGAAGACATGAAAAAAGGGTGAAACCATTAAGGATGACATTGGAATGATAGTGAGAAGATTTTCAGGGCTTATTTAGATGGGCCAGATGCAAAGTTTAGACTTCAGCTGCGAGATTTATCAATATATGGGTTAGTTTTATTACCCTTGGTTGCTCATATTATTGATCATGGAGCTCCCATGGTCTTTGTAGAGATAGAGCACAAAAGGCAAGCTTCGGTTCACACCATCATTGCCGAGGCACTTGCATCACTCAACTTCTATTGGGAGAAAGGTAAAGGAGCTTTCCTTGGTCATGTAGCTCCCCACCTCTTTCGAAGTGCTTTTGTGGGAGATAGAAACCCACTGCTCGATCACACAATTGGTCATCAGAAGTTGGACTTAGCTGTAGTTTTGGAGAGTTTAGAGGGGAATACTGTAAGATGGTTGGCAAAGTAGATGCCTATTTGATCTATGCTACTTCGACGTGGAGACATGTTGTGAATCCCACTATTCGAAGCAAAGGGATGCATTGGCTATGCACCCGCCTCGACTTTATGCTAGCTCAGACATTTCTAGTATATACCCCTAACTATGGGACTTCACCAATTTCATTGCTAGTACCTGGATATTTCTAGTCTACCGCATTGCATTCCACACCTCCTCTGCAACTTTCGAATTTAGTAATACCCTTGGTGATCTGATAATCAAGAAACACGTCATACTCACTGCCTTTGTTCATAAGTTCTTTGCAAACCCTGCATTCAACTTAAGACACCGAGCTCTTTCAGCTATAGTTCGATTCATTCTTTCCGCCACACCATTCTATTGTGGTGTCTTGCGTACTGTGAAATGTTTCCTTATGTCATGTTGCTCGCACAACTCCATGAACCTCAAATCAGCGTACTTAGTTCCATTGTCTGACTTGAGACATTTAATCTTCCTCCTAGTCTGGTTTTCCACCTCAATTTTCCACAATTTGAACCTGGAAAGCGTCTCTAACTTGTGCTGCATGAAGTACACCCCAAACCCAAAAATCCGGTCCAGTGCGTTATACCTGAATAAACTGTGCTTCATGGCGCCCCGAACCCGCCTGGCGGGACCTGGGTGCCATGTCATCCATTCATTTACCTGATACCTAACATTCTATTATCATTTACGCAGCTGAAAACATAAATATAATCCCCCAACAATATAATACCAGAATTTTCTACATCTATCTACATTCCAAAATAAACCATTCATCCACCTGTATCCATATATATATATATATATACATATCTCCAAAAACATAATCTATAACTTCTAGTATTCAGAAGTCAGAAGACTTAAAACATAAAACATAAAACATTAAACTTATAAATCCCAAAAGTATCATCAAAGTTTATACCATTTTTCTTTCTATATCCAAAAATGCTATAATAACCTCCGAGCTCTCTAAACTCAATCACGTGGAGGTCCTGAAAAAGATAAATTTGTATTCGAGTAAGACACATCTCAGTAAAGGAAGAAATAATATATTAAATCAGCGTGTGACCAACATGAGGTTTGTAAATAACATATGTATATGTATTCATCATTTGCAAATCATTATCATAATTTCTAAAATCTTTTCCTGAGTCTGATCAAACACATGTAAGGTATTTTACCCACGAGAATACCTAAGGATTGGGATGATTACCCGTCCGTACAAATAGCATCCCTCTGCTCTGATACCTTAGGTAACCAATGGTCACAGTTGAAGCACATCAGGACACTTACCTTACTCAGAAAATTCTCAGGTGAAAAAGTAATCTCATACTCACACAGTTCATACAAAGGTTTACCATCAAAGACTCCCTATAATAAGGAAATTTATTGGCCCATATAAGTAATTTTCCTCTGCTCTAATACGTTATGCAGCCTAGTGCTACATCTGATACCTATTAGGGCACTCGCCTTTCTCAACAAGCTCTCGAGCAAAGAGTTTGCCCCGCCCATATAAATACATATCATACTAGCATGGATATTGATAGTACAATAATACATTACTCTATCTGTCATTTATTCTGTATTTCTCATTTGTTCATATTTTCAACTTTGACATTTCATAACATTTCACTTTACATGACTCTTTCCCATTTTACATTATTCACATTGCACATTTCATTCCCATTTCATACATATTTCATTTCATTATCATTTCCATTTCATTTCCTGCATTCGTACTACAACTCCTTTCAGCTGTACATCAGTTAGTCTACATAGACACGCACTAGCCTGCTACTACAACTCCTTTCAGCTGTCATCAGTTAGTCTACAACTTCTTTCAGCTATTCATTGTTTCCATAATTACATTAATAATCACATGCAACATAATTCATATAATATTTTCATTCTCAATGCATTTCCTGTATAACCTGTATCTTATACATATAATATAATTTACACAGAATTTCCATTTTACTCATGGCACACAATTTAGTAGTAAAATTCATACATTCCCTATAAAATAAACCAACCTACATTTAACATTCATATATTGAAAATATACCTTTAATTTCTTACATAATTATCCTGAAAAATATTTCACTTTCATCAGTCCATTTTCATATATACATAACCAATAAAACAGTCTTAGGCTCAGAAATAATAATTTAAACGGTTGATATTTTAAACCCATATGAAAACATTTATATATATATATATATATATATAAAACATAATCCATTTATCCGTTTAATTCATAAAACCTAGTTTAATATATATTCCTCTTTACATGTGTTCTTGAATTACGCCTACAGGGACCTCGAAAAGATACCTGCGGCATTCACCCGAACCTTGAATCAAAAATCCTAGTTCCATTAAATTAACCTTAAATAAAATACTATTTTAACATTTCCTAAGTTTATAAATTCCAAATAAACAATTAAACTCTCAAATATAACTAATTTGCTTAATTTTTCAAATCCAACTCTCGCTTTGGAGTGGTGCCTAGGATACCCAAATTGAAAATTTATTCCGGCCAAAATGACGACAATCGATAATAGAACCCTGTGGTGGTGCCCGATAGTCGATTTAGTTGAAGATCTAAGGAGAAATTGAGTAAAAAGAGAAGGTTTACCTTTCTAAGGAGTGGTGCCTACGCCGCTCTCACGACAAATGCGGTCTGATAGAAATGTCGGTGGCGGAGATAGGAACCCAGCGATATCTTCGATTTTATGATTGACCGAATATTTGCCGAAAATTTTTTAAGAGAGTGAAGTTAAGGAGAGAGAAAGTGGTAATAGGAGGCATGAGGCTTCTGTTAGCAAATTCCAATTTCAATTTAGACTTCTATTTGCAATTCCAATTCCAATTTGCTTCTTTTGAATTGCTTACAAAGGAAGCATCCAAGCCCACTAACCTATATAATAATATTATACTAATATCATATATATATATATATATATATATATATATATATATATATGTATACTTATATATCTATCATACCATTTATTTAATTACTTTAATTTAATAATGCTTAATTAATTATTTGATTAATAATTATTATTTATTTATTTTTTCTAATTATTTTAATCATTATAATTTTCCGAGTCATTACACTTTTCGTGAGTAATCAATAAAACTCATGAAGTACATATGTCTATCCCGTGATGCTACCCTTATCGCCCCCCCAAACATCTAAATGAATATAGTCGAGAATCCCTTCCGTCTTGTGTGTGACTATTTTAAACTCTACCCTATTCTATTTCCTAAGAAGACAATGCTTGCAGAATTTCAACCTGCGTATTTTGACACCCTTCAAAAGATTTATCTTATGAAGCTCCATCATCCCACGCTCACTTATATGCCCTAACCGCATATGCCATAAGATAGTATTGTCTGACTCAGACTCTGCAGCTGCAGTTCCACCTACAACTGTTGTACCCAACAGTGCATGCATAAAATATTTCTTACTAATTTCTGTCCTTTCATCACCGTTAAGATGCCTTTACATACTTTCATTAATCCACTTTCAGACTTGTAACTAAACCCTTTACAATCTAAAGTGTCAAATGAAATCAAATTCTTCCATAGATCCAGTATATGCCTAACATCACATAATGTTCTCACAATACCATAAAAATTTTTAATTATGATATTCCCTATTCCAACAATTTCGCATAAAACATCATTTCCCATAAGAACAAAACCAGAATTTATTAATCGGTAGGTGCTGAACTAATCATTATTTGGTGTCTTGTGATAAGATCACGCCGAATCTAGGATCCAAGAATCTGTAAGGCAACCTGAACTCGATGAAACAAAAACTATATCACCATCACTGCCCTCTGAGTCTTCTTCTTTCGCTACATTCGTAGATTTTGATGAACCCTTTTGATTTTTTGCATTCACTTTCTTCCTTTCTAGACAATCTGATTTTGTGTGCCCCTTTTACTCACACTTAAAGTATCATATGTCCTTCTTCTTCCTGGACTGAGATTGAGATTTATTATTACTCGATCCACTCTGGAACTTGCTTCTCCCACGTTCCTGGTTATCCTTTACCACAAGCCCTTCACCTTGACAAATCTCATCATTGACTTTCTTTCTCTAATGAAAGTTGATGGGGATACATGCACCTCGAGTACCTTTCGCGGATATTGTGAGATGTGGAGGACCACCTAAAATCCACCATTGAATGTGAACATTATTTATAGCAATTGAAGCTTCTTTTGGAAGCTAGCTTGGAATGAGGATGACAACTTGCACGTCAAAGAGTCTTGATTTTTCAAGAAGCATGATAACTTACAAGTCAAAAGGTCTTATTTTTTTTTTTCATGAAACATTTATTTCATTTTAAGTTCCTAGACTCCACTATAATAATTATTCTAGTTCTTAGGCACCTATTTCATATGACAAACTATTTCCTAGGAACCTCATTACCTATGTTTTAAATTTTTATTTTACTTTTGTATTTTCTTTAATGTATTAAGAAGCCATGTGCAAGTCATGTGCATGCTCATCTAAGGCTATAAATACGCCATCACTTGTATTGTAAAAGACATCAATTAAAAGAAAAAAAAAAAAAAAAAGCTTTTTTTTGAACTTGTGAATCTTGTTCCTCTCCTTGTGAGTGAGTAGTGTGAGGCTGCGTTGCGTAATCCTAGAGATTGGGTTGTGAGTGACCACGACAACATCAACGTCATCATCAACACTACACATCCACTCCTCTTTCATAACTCACAACCACAACCACCTCAAGCTTCATTTTTGTCTTAAGATTTCTAAGGATCAACAAGCTTGTTTGTGGTGCGATCGAGTACTCGTGTGTTTTGGTGTTTGTCGCTCCAAACCTTTTGGTAAGCTCATTTTAATTCCTTGTTTGTGACAATCAAAAACAGTCCCTAAAGGTATCTTGTGAGCCTTGAAACTCTACCCTAATCTTTGATTGAAAAACCTTGTTTATTCTCTTTGAATCTTCCTAGATTTTCAACATGAACATGCTATCTAGTGCGATGCTTAGGTATATTTGATTTGTACACTAGGACTTGTAATCTAAGACTTCTAATATAACATCTTTTAAAGTAGACTTAATTACTTGAATGAAATGATCAACTAAGGGTTTTCAAAACAAATCATATACATTTTCAAAATCTCAACAACTTGTGATCATTAGAATATGTTTGTGATGTTCATGATTGACCCCATAGATTGTGATATTGTGTGTGTGCTACAAATAGGGTCAATCGTAGGACTATGGTTACTTAGAACCGGCCTACATCAAAAACCTAATAGAGCGTTTGTGACCTCCTCCAAATTCAGGGTTTCTTTTTCCCACGTCAGAATTGTAACCAAGTTTTCATACGTACGAGACGCAGGTAGGAAATTCAATAACATCAACGCCTTGTCTTCTTCCTTGAAGTTCACATCAACTCGCATTAAATCACTGATGATCTGATTGAATACGTTGATGAGCTGATTCAAATCCGAACCCTCTGCCATCTTAAGCCAATACAATTTCTGCTTAAGATACAACTTGTTCGTCAAAGTCCTGGACATATACTAGCTTTCCAATTTATGCCAAACATCCATAAGAGATTCCTCATCCATGACGTGATACAACACGTCATCAGTCAGAGAAAGCTTGATAGTTGCCACAACCTTTGCTTTCAATTCCTTCCAACTTGTTTCATCCATGCCTTCGGATTGACTTCCGTATAATGCCTTCACCATACCCTGTTGCCCTAATAGATCCTTAACCCTCTACCATAGTATGAAATTTCCCGATCCATCGAACTTGACAATGTCGAACTTTGCAGAAGAAATCCCAGCCATTGTAACCAATTGCTCTGAAACCAATTTGTTGTGCAAATCAATGTGCAATGGAAACAAACAAACTGTTTGGATCTTACGATGTAGCAACCAACGATGAATAATAAGAAAACACAATCACATAGGTTATATGAAAGTAATAAAACAATGACACAGGATTTACGTGGATCGACAATGCTTACGTCCATGGGCGCAAACAATTGTAATTTTCACTCGTGTCAAAAACTAGAGTTACAACATATAACATTCTATATATGCTAACCCTCTTCAATCCCCTAAGGTTTCCCCCCCGAAATCTCAACCTGCACAACTTCCCAATTTAAAATTCAAATATAACATTGAGTAACCGAACAAAATCCTCGACGGTTTTAGACATACCATCGACGGTTTATTCTGGATACCAAACGATCGATGTAACCATCGATGTTTTTTGTAAAACCGTCGACGATTTCTTTCTGAACCTAACTTCGTCGAAGCAACTCTGCAAAATTGTCGACGATTTCCTCTGCAAACCAATTTCTTTGTTTTTTCTCATCATATTTTCTTTGTACAGGTGTTCTACATAATATATGAGCCATATATATATATATATATATATATATATATATATATATATATCACAATACACGATAATTTCAAAATTCTTGAATGAACTTAGAAAAAAATCATTATATCATTTGGTACCTAAGCAAATACTGCAATTTTCTTGAAAGGCATAAATAACTTTGGCATAAAAGACATCACAAAACAGGACAATGTAATGATGTTGTTGGATGCAATATTGACAGTGACTATAGTTCAAATTCTCCTGATGATGGAAGTAGTGTCATATCCCCGTCCTCCAAAGAGTAAATGACAGTCGCTTTTCAATTGGATTAGATTAGAAGAATTTTTTGAGGTTAACTCTAAAATCAAATCACCACCTCTCAGCCGCCTGTTGCTACAACATGTCTACCAGTGCCATGACAAATTTTTCTTTTTTTTTTTTGGCTCATTTAATTGTGGGAGATATTTTTTATTTTAAAAATTAGAAAAATATAATTTTTAAAATTTTTCATGATTTGTATTTGAAAAGGTAGAAAATTAAAAATAATTAGAAAATAATTTTTATTTGTCATTTCTAGATCCCAAATAATTTTAAATCACACCTAATTTTTTTAATTTTCTAAGAATTATGCAAAGAATTTAAAATTTATTATATTCTAATTTTTCTATAAAAAAATAGAAAAATTAGAAAAGAAGATTGCTTTTTTTTTTTTTTATTATTTAAAAAAGGGAACTAAAAAAATAAAATTATTTTTCACAAGAGAACAGTGCCAAATATTTTTATTATTTTTAAATTTTCTATAAAATGTTGCAAATATAAAAAGTAAGCTGGATTTTTTTCTTTGTAATTATTTGGAAAAAAAAAAAAACTATTTTCTAAGTAAAAGACCATTTTCCCATACAAGTGTAAAGTACTTAACACTTCTTAGAGAAATCTTATTGGCAAAGAAGAAATTAATTGTCGCCTAGGCGACACCCTAATGGTTAAACCTTGGGACTTGTAAGCTAGAGGTCTCAAGTTTGAATATAAGGAAGGTTGAAACGGGATATGAGATCGGTGGGAAATGGTTTATCTGTATAGGGGAAAAAAAATTGATAAGGCAAACATTTTCACAGAAGCAGTTTCATTCGAAAAGTTGGAATAATTTATTTATTTTTTTATTTTTATTATTTTGCATTACAAATTAAGTTTGATGTTAAAAAGTACGTTGTGACGTTATAGCTTAGTTGTTATTTGGCGTTGTGTATGTTGCTCTCTATTTTTGTTGTTATCTAGTGAACAAATAATAAGTCAGGACTAATCGTTTTTTTTTTTATGGTGCTATATATATATATAAATTTTTTTATTTATTTATAGATTTTTGATAAAAACCAAGACTTATAGATTTAACTTATGATTTTCAGTTGTTGTGGTAACCCTATCCTACATCATTTTAATGTTCAAAATTAATATGTTAAAAAGTAATTTGTAAGGTCATAGCTTAGTTGCCTATTCCTACATCTTGATGTTCAAAATTAATTTTTTTAAGTTAAAATGCTTGTTTTATATAGAATTTTAATTAAATTAAAATAATCAAGTGACCATGTGCATTTAATTAAAATGTAATAAGTTAAGAATAATTCAAAAATTAATATTTCTAAAAGCTTGAAAAAAAAAATATTAAGAAGAAGTTTACCGTTTTCAGTTGTCATATTATATAGGATTGCTCTTGGAGTACTAAAAGTGAATTTAAAAATATAATAATTAAATAAATAATTATAATTAATTTTGTTTTTTTATAATATTATCTTTTGTTTGATTATTTTAAATTATGTTGTTTTATTTGTTATTTGATTCAACCATAAACATTGAAGATGAGTTCAATTAGATTTTTAATTTGTTCTAGCTTAAAAATATTAACAAAAAAACATGTTGATAGGTTTTAATTTAGTTTTTAATTTCTACTAATTTTTAACTTTTTCAAAAAATTTTATTTCAATTTTTTACTATGGTATTGTTATGATAATGCTGCTAAGTGAATTGTGCATGTGAGGCGACATGTACATATATGTGACAAGGTCAAATTTATGATGTAGTGGGGTTCTATGAGAAATGTGTGAGATTTATATTGCAAAGGATATGTTCCACATGAATGATATGAGTCCCACATGTAGGGTATATGTCTCATATGATAAGGACATGAATGGTTATATGGGTTAACTAAAGGATTTTTTCGGATTTTTTGGGTATTCTTCTCGATAGATATGATATGGCCGATTCCAGTATGTAAAGTTTATAGTTTATGATTCACTTATTTTCTGTATAAAGGTTATTGATTTAAAGTTCATGATTTAAAGGTTATTTTCTGTATAATTGAAGATCTTTGATTACAGTATATTTAATAAATTTTTCTTACAAAATCGTCCTAGGTACAAAGACTAAGCATTTTATTGTATATGAAAGATTGCAGGACCTTGCTAACTTTGAACACTATGATACGATACCAAATTCAAGAGAATGAAATCTGTTCATTCATTGACATACCCCTGATAAATTCTCGAGAAGAAATTGAACCCGTGACTTTGGGTCACTAAAACCACAACCCGGCTGGGCATGACCATTTTTTTTATGGTGAAAATTTTTTAGGCCAAGGTACAGATTGGGAAGAAAACAAAAAGGACCCAACGACCCTACAATCTAAGTACCACATAATTTTCACTTTTCATGGAAGAAGCGTCTCGTGGGTACCTTCGTCGTCATTGCATTAATATCTTCTGTACTCCTGCTCATAATTGAATTCACAGTGAAATATATATATACTTCTGTACTCCTGCTCATAATTGAATTCACAGTGAAATATATATATATATATATATATATGTATGTATGTATATATATATATATATATATATATATGTATGTATACCCAACACACGTCATTCTTTTTTTTTTTTCTTTCTAAAAACAACTTAATTAAGGTAAATAGAGACGTCTCCACCACTCAAGCATGCAAAAAATTATTGCAAATCCCAGGGTGTGGTTCAGGTGATAGTACAGGCTGCGGGAGTGCCTCTCACGAGATCAGGTGTTCAAACCCTTTCGAGTTCGTTTCCGTCCCTCGATTCCTAAAATTTATCTTTCTTTAGAGTTATGGGATCAGCTTCAAAGGACACGGGATTAGTCACGTGAACCGTAAAACGGACACATGAAAACCCAGTGTGTAATCCAAAAAAAAAAAATTATTGCAAAATTAACAAACACAATAATAGATCTGGCAACTGATCGAATGTTGACATGATCCGCTGGATCATCGATCCATGGCTCACATGTGCACTGAACCCATAGAAACTTCGCGGAAATCGCGCGGACCACAGGCAGCCCTCCAACCCAACACACCCTTAGGAGCCGTGCATAACTATATGTGATTCCTGCAATGCCACTGTGTTGTAGCTATCCGAAGATATTTTGACGAGTACTTGCGCACGTACTAAATTACGTATTTTTGAAACTTCATGGAAGGTGGTGATCTGTTTGGCACACATGCGTGGAGTATTCTGTACTGGGATGGGGTGGACCTGTCCTGATATTAAGAATGGAATTTGCTAGATTCATAAATGCATGCATGGAGAGTGGAGACTGCTGAGAGATGAAGGAGCAATTTTACTGTTTTACAATGATAAGAAAAAAGAGTAGCCGTGCTACGTACATACACTTGTATACTTACTGCTGGGACAACGTGAGAGAGCTGACTATTCACATTTCAAATATTTATTTTTTACTGAAAAGTTCAGTCCTCAAGACTCCAAATCTTAATGAGCCTAAATCAAAAATAATACATGTTATACCCAGTCTATGAACCGTCCCACGATCGCCATAATGTTGATTGAATCGACATTCAAACACGATGCCCAGATTGAAATGATGACTGAATTCATCGGGAAACGCATAAAATTTTCTAAAAATTGGCTGAGAATTGAGAAAATATGGCAAAGTCTTAAGAGATTCATCTGGGAAAAAAAAATTTCTCAGCTGGAAAATACAGACTGATGGAGTTAAGAAAATAATAGGATGGGCATCTGCAAAGCATGCAGCATTATTTGCATGCACTGTTGAAATTAAAAACTACCCAGAATTGGAGAGGAAAGGGCTTCAGGTGCTCCTTGGGAATTTGAATTCCTAAAATATATATATATCTATATATAGGAAAGCTAGATAGGCCCCTGGGGATATGCTTAAGCAGTGAGATTAATTAATCAGAGGAAACTTCTTTCTTCTTTCCCCACTTTGGCACTTTTCAGAATCATACACATAAACATGCATAATTAATATTATATTAGAGGAAATTTTCAAGGAATATAGATTTATATATTGTTGAATCATTTCTTATTGGCTAGTTAACTAGGGCAGAGCTAGGGCTGTTATCACACTGCAACATGCAGAACCTTTAAAGGTTCAACCATGGGTTTGATGACGTTCAAGAAATTTGCCTACTTCGATCAAAACAATAATAGAACGGTTTGTCCTTCGTGGTATGATTCCTTTCCATTATTTGATCAATGAGTAACACCCATAACTGCTTAATTTGTACGTAGGCAGCAGGGGGAGTTTCTTTGAAGGTTCCTAGAGCCGTACGTTCAACGCATCAAACATCTATAGGATCATCCTTGCTTTAGTTAAATAAAATTTGGGATGAGTCAGCCGGATTTGCTCAAGTGGTAAAGGTGACTTATAAGTTTGGTAATCCCAAGGTCATGGGTTTGATTCTACCTTGAGAATTTACTTTGATGAATTACCAAGAGTGCGTCAATGGGCGAGCGGCTTTCACCCACTCGAATTTGGTGTTGCATCATAATCCAAAGTGACATGATGGTGGCTAGAGTCATCGGGTTATTAAAAAAAAAAAATTGCAATGAATTGAAGGTCCGAGAATAGATTTTAGATCGTTCATGGGTGTAGAAACCTCATTTTGTCCGGAACTTATATAACACAAATAGGCAAAATTTTATTAATATAAGAAAATACAAGAAAAATGAAAATACAGGGAAAATTGAATTTTTGCATTAAATATTAAAAAAAAAAAGCATAAAATGAAGTAAAGTGGGTCAACATTTTCATCTTTAAACTTGCAAGCACAAAAGGGGAAAAAAAAAAAAATGAAAATTAGACATGTAGAAATTTTCATAAGTAACATGTGGGTAAAATTATGGTTTAATGCAAACATAAATTGATCAGTTTAATTTGATTTTCATTGATCATTTAAATTCTGATTAATTAGATTAGGATTGATTTAATTGATCACCTAAGCCTATAAAAGTGGACTTTAGAAGGGTAAGGAATAGAGGTGGAGACAGACAAACAGAGACACAAAAACTGAGATCCAAAGAGAGTAAAAGAAAAAAAAATTATTTGTTGAGAATTTTGGGAAGGAATTGTGAGAATAAGAAAGAAGAGCTAGAGTGTAGTAATCGGAACCAAGAAAATAAAGAAATAAATAAAAGAAAAGAGAAAGGAAAAGGGAAAAGAGGAAATTGGTTTGGTTAAGAGAAAACCGGCGATGATTTTGTGAGGATTAGAAAAACCGTCGACGATTTTCCTGCAGGTAAACAACTGAGAGCTGATATAATGCCAAACTGTCGTTGGTTTGGTCAAGCCCAGGAAAACGAGTGACGGTTTTCTTGCGAGTCTGTTTACTTAAAGGCTAAGTTACTCATTTTTGTTTCATAAGTTACATTTGCTCTCTCTCTCTCTCTCTCTCTCTCTCTCTCTCTCTCTCTCTCTCTCTCTCTCTCGCTCTCTCTCTAAAAATTAGGGTTTTGGTTCTTTCTCTCTCTAGCTTGGGAAATCTTCGCTAGTGCTCTCCGGTTCTCTCTCCCTTGTCCCGGCACGTAGGCCGTTGATTTTCGGAGGATTCGTATGGTTAGATTTTCATGGTTTTGAAGGTTTATACATTTTCTTCAGGAACAGGTAAGGGGAATAAATTATATTAGTTTTTTCTAAATCCTACTGGTTAAAAAGAAGTTTATTTTTATATATATATGTTTACAGCTTTTGTTTCAAAATCCAACTGTTTAAAAAGGAGTATTTGAGCTTAGGGTTAGGTTATAGGTTATTATCTTCAAAACTAGCCGGTTAAACTTGAATACGAGACGATAAAATTAAAGTAGTGAGTTTTCTAAATGTGTTGATCGGGTTAGAATATTTTATTGGATTATCTTATAGATTATGTAAAGAATCAAAGTAAGTAGGGTTGACTAGCTCAATTTTGTAAAGTACAGTTTAAATCCTTAAATTATGTAGCATGAGATTGACTTTTATTAATGAAATGGATATTGTGACTGTGGTGTATTTGCCTGCTTGGTTGATGTGATATGTATATTACTAAGAAACGAGTGGTTGTGATTTGTAACTGTGGGACCTTGTTGTGACATATCTATGGGACTCTATTGTCACATTAGGACTCTATCATGATGTACGTACTAAGAACGATGGGGAGGGATGCTCATATTGCTGGGCACCATGCAATGAAAAGTAACTTGGGCACCATGTGTTGAAATGTAACTAGGCACCATGCGTTGAGAAGGAATTTGGGCACCATGTGAAATGAAGTGTTTGTGCATTATCACCTGTATGTGTATGCAGATACTGAGGTTTGCTTTATTGTAAATATGTGTGTACCATCTGCTAGTATATATTCATTTTTTATTGTTTATCATACGATTATATTTTGGATATATACATTAAAACTCATCTGACACACACTGTTATACTTTATTCGTCCTTACTAAGAAGTGTTTCACTCTAGCGATTCATTAACTTTTCAGGTCCTTTTGGTGGTTAAGCTTAGCAAGCTCCGGGGCAGGGTTTAGTTTTTGTGGTTGTTAGTTAATGTAAGATACTGGAATATATAGGTTTATGTTTTAAATGCTGATATGTAATATGGACAAATGGAAGTATTTTTTTAGTTGTGTAATATGAATTATAGAATACTTCTTTTTGGGATGATATATAGCCCTGATATTATTGTTGAGGATGTATTATTATTATTTCCGCCGTGTGTATGAATAATATGGTATCAGAGATGGATTTTTGGACACCTAACACCTCAAGCCCCACTTGGCGGGTTTGGGGTGTTACCTAGAGAACTTGAGGTTCAAAAGAGAAGCAGAGGAACTATAAGGTATTGGATTGCAAAAGTTTTGCAGAAAAAGACTCTAGATGCTCGGGAAAAAGGAGGAGAAGATTGCAAAGTGGAGAATTTAGGAACAAAGGCAGGTACTTGTTAATTTCATGCTTAGTTTTTAATTCAATTTCTAGCAATGCTAAATTTTGAGTTTAAATTTAAAAATAATAGGAATCAATAATTTATCCAGAATATGCCAAATAGAATTTAGGTATTTGACCCTGGTTCAAAATATCCAGACCCGGGTGTTGAGTGTTGACCCAGATCCAACCTAAAAACCTAGGTTAACTTAACCCAAGCCTAAGTCAATCGACTGAAATGTTGACCTAGATTCAATTACCCTAGTGTTAAATTTTTGATCAGATCCCTGTTTTGATTATGACAAACCACATTATCTCATATGTGTGTTTTTTTCTGTATTTGAACATGTTTATGTTTTAGTTAGTACAAATGATGATGCAAGGTGGAAGCTGTAAGAGCACCTGAACGACCATATCCCGGCGTATTCCATGGAATTGCAAAGGAGCCGCGGATGAAGATCGATTTATATTTCAAGTTGTATTATGTTTTTATATTTATCATTTGGGTTTGTAATCTTATATGGTCTGTAATAAATAATGCATTTCATGCATGATAGGATAGATAGGCTCAATAACCATAGCTGGACCTTAGTTCGGTCGACTGATGCCAGATTTTTGGGGTTAATTCTCAAATGTCTTAGACTGACCATAGGACCCCCTATACTACATAAAAATATGCCCTATATTCTTAAATTTAATCATTGAAAAGCAAGGTGTAGTCCCAAGAGGGGGGGGGGTGAATTGGCTTTAAAATATTATCTTTTAAATCTTTGTAGGAATTCTTAACTTGTTGATTTTTCAAACTTTCAGCAAAAGCTTATTTCTTAATTCAATCCACAACCACACAATCATTCAATCATCCAAGTAATCAATCAACCAAACCAATCAACCACAATTTGAAAGCAAACAACAAAACCAAGATTAAAATATACAGCACTTTGGTAATATAAGAACTTGAGATGGTTTGTTTGTTTATATAAGCCTTGTGGATATGAATTTGAACTAATCCCTATAGTGAATATGAAATCGTTCCTTCAATGCAAACCTCAACTTAATTTCCAAACAACTCATAATTTAAATAATCTCTTTTGTTAATTTGTCTTTGGGTGTTTAACTAAGTAACGTACTCCCGTATGGTTTCCACAAAGAATGTTTAATCAACGTACTCCTTTTCAGTTTTTGCAAATCTCAAATAAAAAATTAAACCTTAAGTTTATTTAACTTCCAAATTACGTAGTTTGAATGATTATCGATTAAACCATCCATGCAATTTTAAATATGCTGAAAATAAAGAGTAAGGGAAAGAGAGAATTAGACTGGGATTTTTAAGAGGTTTGACTTATACCCAACCTACGTCCTCACTTTTGGCAAACCACCAAAGGATTCACTAAACATGTTCCTTTACCGGGTGGAACAAACCTTTACACACTCCTTCAGTAGGCTAGAGCCCGCCTCTCCAAACGATGTACCCTCGTTCGGTCACTCCTTCAAATAGGCTAGAGTCTACCTCTCTAAGAAATATCCCCTTACTTAACCAACGATCCAAACAATCATTGGAATCGTAAATCTACAAAATACAAGTCAAATAGATGTACAGAGAATTGCTCCTCAAAGAGTTGATTAGTACAGTTCAAAACTACATACTTCAATAAAATTTATAATATGAAATTCAGATTGAAGCTTTAGAAATTTTTCACCGTATGATTCTTTCTATGGATGAAAGAATTGATATTTGAAATACAATATCAGTGAGAAAATTAGCAAGACTTCAATAGACTTCGTGCAAGATGTAAGCAATAGAGAGCTTTTAGAATTTCAGAATGCTTGAGAGAAATTTGATTGCTGAATTGAATTCTTGTTTATCAAATCAATGTAACTTGAGGGTATATATAGATGTAGAAATGTATTTAACTTGTTCACAAAGTTTACTTGGAGTAGGGTCCAAGTTTTATATTAGTTCGAGTCTCAAGTAATTAAAATTTTGAAAATATGTCCATTGAGTATTTTAAAATTTTCGTAAGACAGATGACTGTGTGGTCTCTGGCAGTCGGTTGTCCATGCATTTCAAGTATAAACTTTACAAACAGTAAGGTGACAGTTGTCTGTCATCAACCAGTTATGAGTCTGTCACTAAACAACTTGATTTTTTAAAAACCATATAGAAGAGTGGCAGACGACTGGCAAAACACTCATAGTCGTCTCAATTGTCACCGACAGTCATTTGTTTAGTACTTGACAGTCATCTGTCATGTTTCTGCCTACTTGATTAAAGTCCTTTAACATGCCGGTTGACTGACCATTGATAGTCATTCGCCTGTCAAACACTTATTTCTCATTTTAAGACATTTTTAATTTCTCTCTTCTTTATTGCTTAATTTATCTTGGAATATTAACTTGTTTAACTTTGAAAAATATGTTCCAAGACTTTAAAAATCAGGTCTCTAGGTCTCTTTGCCTAGCTTCAAAATGAAAAATCATACTTGAATCATATTTGAAGTACTTACAAAGCTTGTCCTAAAGACTCATTTGATTCTTCTTTGCTTTGAGTTCTCCTTATAGCTGAGTTTCAATGATCCTGAATTTGATGTGAGCTTTCAATTCTTTATCTTTCTTGATTTTTCAACTAATTCAGACTTTGAGCTTCATTGATCTTTGATTTTTCCATGTTGATCACTTGAGCTTTTATTCTTGAAGCTTTTTCTTTAATATCAATGCTCTCATGATCTTCATGTTTTAATTTATGCCTTAAGTTTGATATAATCATCATTTTTTGAAATATAAGCTTTCATGAATTCTTTAACCTTGCATTCATCATTGAGTCCTGAAAAGACATCGCTAAACAAAGCATGTTAAGTTCTACTTGTTTGTTAGCATCAAAACATGATGTTAAGCCTTGTAAGGCCAACAATCATCATATGAATAGGGTTTATATACAAATAGATTAGGACTGAAATGCACCTAAAATGCATGTTCGGTCTACTGAACCAGAATGCATGAAGAGCATTCAATCGACCGGACTGGTTCATGGTCAACAGTTTGACCACACTATGGTCCACCGAACCTGGCCAAGATAATATTGCTTGGTCGACCGAATCTCCCTGGGTCAGAAGTTGACCCTTTGGTCGACCGACCCAAAATGAGCTTCAACGCTCTGGTCGACCGAACTTCTTAGTTCAAATTGATCTGGTCAACCAAACCAAGCGGATTTGGGAAATCGCCTTCAAAATCTCAAGATGGTTGACCATCTTCTTAGGTCAATTTTTACCTGGTTGGTTGAACTGGGACACTCGGTCAATCGAACCTCAAGTTTGGTCGACTGAGCCTCTCGGGTTGTTGAATTTTTACCGAGAGTTAAACTGGGTTAATTTTAATTAAACTCATTTAATATTTTCTAAAATACCTAGCGTGTCTCCAACGACTATAATTTTTATAAATTATATATATAGGCCCTTATTTGCAAAATTAATACATGATTAGCCAAAATTCTATGAAAATTTTATTGGGCAAAAATCTTTCTTACTTCCATATTTTTTCATACTCATTGCCAAAATCTCTTCTCATACTCATCTTTCTATTTATTTTGAGAGAGATTAGGGTTTCATATTATTCTTACAAGCTTTAACTCTCCCTCATTTCATTTAATTGTGTATTGATTTTTGGAGAGTTGCTTAAGGTTTTTTCTTATAATATTTCATTCATAAATATTTAATTGGGAAAAACCCTTGTGTGACTTTTGATCTTGCATCCTCATTGCAAGTTTCATAAGCTTGATTTGTGCTTTGACGAAAATATTTTTAGCAAGCTTAAAACCCTATTATCTACTGTGCTTTACATTTGAAAAATATTTATGTGATATTTTCTTAGGGTTATAATGATTGTCTGATCATCCACACAAGAAGCATATTTGCTGAAGATCAAAAGTCTTACTCTCCCACACATACAATGATACACATTTAAATGAGAGTTAACACATGAGTTAACAAAATCTCACTTACAATGATACACATTTAAATGAGAGTTAACACATGAGTTAACAAAATCTCACTTAAGCTTAATATCTTATTATACGTGAGTGTATTATTCAGTTGAGCTTATTGGTATGTATTTGCTTAGCGTAAGAATAATTTTACGTGTACGCACATTATTGGTTAAATTTGTTGTATTCCATGCATAAGCCTGAAGAGGGACACTAGGCCTATTGAATAGTCTTGAATTGGCTTAGACCCGGTTAGGAAAGTTAGGTGCACCATCCTGATAAGGTATAGGTTGAGGTCAACCCCGCTAATTGATCTGGTTGTAAACGGTGTGCTCCACCCATGAAGTGAGCCATTAATGGAATCCTCGGGCTTGCGAGCTAGAGGCGGGGACGTAGGCACAATTGGTCGAACCCCAATAACATATCGTGTGTGTACTTTATTTTACCGTAATTTATTTACTGCACGTGTATGTTATTCTTCAATTGTCGGTGTTGCGCATGATTTAAATTTTTGCATATTATATCTATCTGCGCATTTGGAATTGCATAGAAAGACCCTAGGTTGTGAAATACTGCTAACATCTAGTTTAACCTAGAAATAAGTTTTAAAATTCCAATTCACCCTCCTCTTGGGAATACACCAAAGCTAACACCTAGATCCTAGTACCCATACTCGATTATACCCTAGATCCAAATACGCATACCAGATACTCTTGGATTCGACCGAAAATACCTGAGTCAACTTGACCTGGGTCCAAATCCAATAACTTGGGTCCAACCCAGCCAACTAACTACCCTAGCCCAATAGCTCACGATGCAATTGGGCCTAGCCTAATTGATCAAATCCAATTTCCCAAACTGAGCTTAGCCCAACCCAATTAATACAACCCAATTGTCCCTAGCCTTCGACCCAAAACCAAATTAAGCCATAATTAGTCCAATCCTATAAACCTAGTTAACTCAACCTAACCCCAAAATTAAACTAGACTTGACCCCAAACCAAATCTAGGTTAGATTAACTTGAGCCCCATCTTGTTTATCTCACAAGAAAACTCGAGAAAATCCAAGCAAACCAAAAATGAAAAGAGAAATAAAAAAACAAAGAAAAATAAAGAAAAAGGAAACAAAGAACTTATCTTCGGGGTGTTTAACCTGAACTCATATATGAAAGCAAAGAGCCCAAAGCTCTCTACTTATGCTTCCTTTCAATCAAAACCTGTAAAATGAGAAAAGAAAGTGTAAGAACAGAGAGAAGAAAGAAAGATCGAAGGGAGGAGGAGATAAAATAGAGAGAAGAAATAAAGATTGAAAGAAAGAGAAAGAAAAGACAGATAGAAGAAAGAAAGATTAGAGGAAGAGAGAAAGAGTTGTGCGAGAGAGAGTAGAGAAAGAGAGAACAGGATAAAGAAGAGAAAAGAGAAAAAAAAAAGAGAGCTATATAGAAGAAAGAGAAAGAGAGTGAGAAGAGAGAAGAGAGAAGATATATATATATATATATATATAGAGAGAGAGAGAGAGAGAGAGAGAGAGAGAGAGAGAGAGAGAGAGAGAGAGAGAGAGAGAGAGAGAGAATGAGAGAACAGAGTGGAGAGAAGAGAGAGAAAGTTTTGCGAGAAAGAGCAAAAGGAGAGGAGTGAAAGAGACATAGGGTATGAGAGAGAGAGAGAGAGAGAGAGAGAGAGAGAGTAGAGAAAAAAAGAACAGGATAGAGAAGAGAAAAGAGAAAAGAGAGAGAGAGCTATAGAAAGAAAGAAAGAGAGAGTGAGAATAGAGAACAGAGAAGAGAGAGAGAGAGAGAGAGAAAGAGAGAGAGAATGAGAGAACATAGTGGAGAGAAGAGAGAGAAAGTTTTGTGAGAAAGAGCAAAAGGAGAGAAGAGTGAAAGAGGCAAAGGGTATGAGAGTTAAGAGAGGGAGAGAGAGAAATTCGATAGAATTCAAGAAGAAAAGGAAAAGAAAGAAAAAAGAAAATAAACATTTTTATATTAAAATTTCAATAATAATAATAATTAGTCGGACAAGTGTCACTGTATGAACGACGACACATGGCGCGCCAGGACTGCATGTGACTGGCCACCTTGACCCAGGGTCTAATCGATTTGACTTGGGTCAACCTGAGTTGACTTGTTGACCTAACTAAGACCAGTTCTTCCTGAACTGCTGGTTCATTTATTAAATTTTAAAATCAATTTTAAAATTTTAAAAATTGGAAAAAATAGTTAAAAATAAAAAAAGTGAGAAAACATATTAAAAAAATTAGAAAAATAAATAAAAATTATTTGAGTTATTTTGACTCAAGTAACAAATAAAATGGAAAAATAAAAATATCAAAAATGAAGGAAAAAGTCTTCAAAAAATCCTAGAACAGTATAGAAAAATGTTGAAAATCTTTCAGAAAAACTAAAATTTTTTGGAAAATCTAATAACGTTTCAAATACTTTTTTGTTCAAATTTGATGAAAATATTTAATTATTATCTGTATATATATAAGAATGTTTTAAATACTCTTTTTGTTCAAATTTGATGAAAATTATAAATTATTATTATTATCATATATAATATATATATATATATATATATATATATATTCTATTTTTTTCTGTATGCATCCTAATGAGTAAACAAATGGTAAATAGGTATTTCAGACCTTACCTATATTAAGTTTAAGGGAGATTTATTGAATAAGATCCTCTCATTTGGAGATCATATTATGATAGTTTTGGTGCAACCACAAGAGGGGGAGGGGGGTGAATTGGGTGTTTAAAATTTATCGCCTAGGTCTACTAGTTTTAACAATAGTATAACACAGCCTAGGGTCAATCTATGCAATCAATAAATAACCATAGACGTGCAATAAAAGTAAAGTTCAGAAAAGTAAACAATACACGCAATATGTTATCGAGGTTTAGTCAAATTACCTACGTCCCCGCCTTGGCCACACTAGCACAAGGATTCCACTACTGCTCACTTAAAGGGTGGAGTGGCACCGGTTACAATTAGGTCAATTCAAGGGGCTGACCTCAACCAATACTCCTTACCAGGATGGTGCACGTAGCTTTCCTAACCGGGTCTAAGCCAGTTCGGGACTATTCAACATTGCTAGTCTTCCTCTTTAGGCCCACACCTGGAATACAAAAAATGTGTATAAATTTTGTACATGGAAATACGCTTCTTACACAAATAGGTATGTGCACCAGTACAACTTAAACAATAATGCAAGCACATATGATATGTAAATATGCTCAGTGCTCTACTGTGTGCTACACACTCAATCAAGTATAGATTATCAGTTCAGATCTAGAGTATATATCAAAGCAAGATTTGAAACACAATATGTGAATAATGCAAGATCAGATCAGGGTTTCAAATATACTAAGCAAGTCGATTCAAACAAACTCAACAGGATATTTCAATATACAAAGCACAATAGAGTGTTTGAAAAACTAGCTTTTGTAAAGGATTTTGCACACAAAAATATAGACTTAGGTGTCTTGGAATGACAATGCAAGAACCACAACCTTCAAAGTCTTTCCACACAAGATTTATCAAATAAAATCAGTGGAAGAACTTAATGCTATACTTTTAAATAAAATCAACCAAACAATATAGCAAATGAGAGTACTAGCTAGGAAGATTAAGCACAATCACTTTAGAACTACTCACAACACTTAAAAGATAAAAAAAAATGGAGTGTATGAGTGTTTGTGAGTAGTATAGGCTAAAAAGAGATTTTTGAAATTGAGTGAATTTTGGCCTTAATCAAATGCTAATCCTTTGCGAATTATGACAAATGAACAGGTATTTATAGGCAATGAGAGATTTTTGATTGTTGGGGACCCAATGGAAATAATTAAATTTATTTAAAAAGTCATTAAGAAAATTAACTCATTTTACCCCTTTTAAAATATCAGTAAAAATCTTTTAATCCACGAGATTTGGGTGCCCAACGTAAGGTTCGGGTACCCGAACAGACTTAGTCAAAAATCTAATTTTTAATGGTTCGGGTGCCCGAATTGAGGACCGGTTGGCTGAACCAAAGTCAGTAGCCAAATGTCCGAGGTTCGGGTGCCCGAGGCTACATTCGGTTAACCGATTCAAGCAATTTGGTCGCCCGAGCCCATTTTGAACGTGATCGTTCAGGCGTCCGGGTAGTTGAAAAGGAACTTGACACAGGTTTAGGTGCCCAAGGAAGATATGCTCAAAATGGTTCGGGTGCCCGAACAAAAGTCAACAAGTTGACTTGTCTAGGGTTCGGTTGCCCGAGCACTCTCAACATTTCCTAAATCGAACCTTATTAAGCATTTTATTTTTAAATTTTAAATGCTTATTCATTTTTTCGTAGAACAGGTGTATAAGGGGTGCTAGTACATTCCTATCGCATAATTGAACTCTTGATCCTAACTCTAGTAAATATAGACTGAGACTACTGGTTCCTTGGCCTTAGGATTAGTCTAGTGACCAATCAACGATTAGTAATTAGTAGAACTTGTAGCAGCTAGCTAAATAACAGGTTAGTGGCGACTCCATTGAACTTATAATATTATTATTCCTCCCCATTTCGGACCCTTATTCGAGATATTGCGACAATATGATTATAGGGTTGTGAAAGTATAGATCAAGTGTATTAGGCTAGCTATTAAGATCATGTATCAAAGCTAGATTAGCATAGAAAGTTCTTTATGGGAGAGTGAGTATTTATTAATTTGTAAAACCTACTAGTCATTGTAATTGTGTTTAGACTACTTGTCTCTCTTGTTAGACTCACATCATTAACGAAAGTGTTACTTTAATGAATTGCATTGTTTCAATGTTTACCGCTTGCTTGTCATTACTTTGAGTTTCTTATTAATTCTGCTTGCATTTCATTTAACTACTATGAATGTGTTATGTTGGTTAACCATGGTAAAATTTTGGCTGGCTAGTTAAACAAGAGTGTCTTAGCTAGCGTCGCACTACCCTTTACAAAGGTGTGAAATACTCAACCCATGATAGTCTTTACCTTGGTTAATTTGTTGGGAAATCACAAGAATTAAATATGTATGAGCATATATAAGGCAACAAAACTTTACTAGTTAAGTCATGTTTTCTTGTACTCAACTAGATGTATGACAATACATAGCTATGGATTCATTTAATGGTCTAGGTAGGTGTGGTTGATCGATAACTCGTGTAGGCAAGTCCCACACACGAAGTGCTTCATTGTATAAAATCTTGTTCCAAATAGTGGACTGGTACTCATTGATGAAACTTAGTCCAAATGATAAAGGGGTTGTACTTGTCTTCCACTAGTATCATTCGAGTGCTATATATATAACCTCAACTTCCATAAGCATGACTCTCTGTAGAATAGCGTACTATGCTATTAAAGAAAGACACACACACACACACACACACACACACACAAACACACACACACACACACACACACACACACACACACACACACACACACACACACACACATATAAAGACATAGTGATTCCTTGGTAGCCTAATTTATATGAAGTAGTATCACATGGATAATGGTAATCCAAGGACTGAAATAGAAGATGCATTGTCTTAGGCTCTCATTTGAAAATGGAATGTGACATAATATTTCTAGTGTCATCCACACATGAGCGCGCGTGCGCGCGCACACACACACACACATATATAATCCCTCATGAAAATTCCAAGCATCCCTTACCACCTGCATAGAATGAAATTAAATTTAAGGCTGCAATTCCAATTCCTTTGTTTGGTTCACATAATCAAGGACTAAAATCATTCCAAGTGTTAATCTTAGGACTAGCATAGAAAGTGCATGTCTTAAGGCTCTTATTTGAGAATGGGATATGACATAATATTTTTCCAAGCACCCCTTGCCACATGCACATAATGGAATTAAATTTGAGGCTGCAATTCCAATTCCTTTGTTTGGTTTGCATAATCGAGGACTGAAATGTGATACCTTGTGGAAGAAAGGTTTAAAATGATTTGATGTTACTACCCATATCAATAAGGTGTACCTTTCTTTTGGGGAGCCTTCCCATAAGAATTCCACGGTTAAGCGTGCTTAGATTGGAGTAATCTTGGGATGGGTGACGTTCTGGGAAGTTTTATCAGGAAGTGTGTGAGTGAGGACAAAACACATTGAAAAGGACACGTATTGGTCTATGGGACCAGTCATTAGTCCGATAAGGCCCACCTCTTGTTGTCTGGTCCAGGTGGAGGAAGAGAGACGCAGTGCTCCCTGGTAGACCCAGGTTGGGGTGTCACATGAAATCATTCCAAATGAAATACTAATGCCATGATATGAGGGAATGATGACTCCCCCTACAACCAATAGAAATCATGATGTAGGACAGTTCTAAGTAGCCCTAGTCCTACAGTTGACCCTCTTTGTAGTATACACACAATATCAAAATTTGTGAGAAGAATTGAATTAACCAAGCATGTGTTGGGTCCAACCCACATAAAAAAAAAAAGAAGAGGAAGCCCATGTGGGTTGAAGCCCATTAAAGCAAAGTAAAAAAGGGTGTGGCAGTGTGGAGTGCTGCCAACACACAGAGAAAAAAAAAATTGAGTGCTGCAAACTATGCGTTAAACAGTGTGTGTGTGTGTGTGTGTGTATGTTTGTGTGGTTGTGTGTGAGGCATCAAATTGACAATTGGAAGGTCTTTTGTGATTCAATTTTTCTAAAATTCAGAGAGCACGTTCGGGATTCATTGACCTTTGATCTGGACAATGGGGATCTGTTTCAGAATTTTGAAGGACATGATTTTGCAGTATTGATAGTAACTATGTTCAGATGACTTGTTTCCGCTCATTCTTATTTTATCGCGATTCTTTTCGGAATCCTTTTTGTCCTAAGTTTCTGAACATTTTGGTTATTGTACCGCTATGATTTTTTGCCTTTATTATAGTAGAAATTTTATTGGGTCTCATAGGCCCCGTGGTTTTTACCCTTCACATTGGAGGGGTTTTCTACATTAAAAATTGTGGTGTTTCTATTGTGGTGTGTGATTTATTATTATTGTTGGTTGGTTATTTTTTCTCGTCACAGATTTAATTTTTGGGAAAAATTTATCCGTTGTGCTAGTTGTCTTGTTACTTTCCCAACAAGTGGTATTAGAGCGTTAGGTTCATATAAAATATAGAAGACAACGTAGTACGTACTATGTGCAAGCTCACAACTTCAAATTATTCAATTTGGAAACCAAAGATGGAAGATATTCTTTATTGTAAGGATTATTTGATCCTATTGAGTTGGGTAGCAATAAGCTGGAAAAACAAGCTGAAGTTGACTGGAAGAAAATGCATAGGAAAGTAGTTGGCATAATCAGACAGTGGGTGGATAATAGTGTTTTTTATCATGTGACTCAAGAGACAGATGCCCAAATAATTTGGAAGAAGTTGGAGAGTCTTTATGAGAGAAAGACTGCTCACAACAAAGCTTTTGCAATTAGAAAGCTTGTAAATTTGAAGCTTAGAGAAGGAAAATATGTTATTGAGCATTTGAGCGATTTCCAGAATTTGGTAAACCAGTTAACCAACATGAAGATAATTTTAGATGATGAACTACAAGTTTTATTGCTATTAAGGTCTTTTCTAGATAGTTGGGAGACTCTTGTAGTATCTCTTAGCAACTCATCCCCAAACGGTGTGTTGATCCTATCATTTGTTAAAGATAGTTTGTTTAATGAAAAGACTAGAAGGAAAGAAATGGGTACAAATAATACCCAGCAATTGGTTACAGAAGATAGGGGAGAAGCTGATATAAAAATGAAAGGGGTAGAAGTAAAGTAGAAGCAAGTCAAGGTCAAGATTTAAAAATCTTGAGTGTCATTATTGTGGTAAAAATGGTCATGTCAAGAAGTATTGTTACAAGTGGAAGAAATAAAATAAAAGTAACAGTGACAAGAAAAAGAAGAAGGATCAAGATAATAATGATCGTGTTGCCACTACTATTGGAGATGATTTGGTTCTTGCTTATAATGATAATGTAATTAGTGTTGCCTGTAATGAAGTTAATAAGGTGGTTGATAGCGGTACCTCTTTTCACATGACATCAAGGAAGGATTTCTTCAGCTCATATACTTCCAGTGACTTTGGAGTTTCGAAGATGGGAAATGATGTTGTGGTACCGATAGTTGGCACTGGAATTGTTTGCTTAAAGACCAACAAGGGAACATAATTGGTACTCAATAATATCAGGCATGCTCATAGTGTTTTTCAGCATTTGATCTCTACTGGAAGACTTGATGATGAAGGATATTGCAACTTCTTTGGTAATGGACAATGGAGACTTACTAAATGAAATTTTAATTGTGGCCCAAGGTAACAAATTTTCTAATTTATATTTTATGAATGCTTCTATTTTCTTGAACTTTGTGAATGTAATTGATAGCAATATCACATCAGAACTATGGAACAAGTGACTCAGTCACATGAGTGAGAAAGGACTCAATTGCTTGGCCAAGAAGAATTTGCTGTCAGGCTTAAATGGTGCAAAACTAAAAAGATGTGTTCACTATTTGGACAAGAAGCAGAAAAGAGTTTCATTTAAGAGTCATCTCCCTTCCAGGAAAACAGAGTTACTTGAGTTGATCATTTAGATGTTTGTGGCCCAATTAAAGTAAGGACCCTTCGTGGTGCACTTTATTTTGTTACTTTTATTGATGATCATTCAAGAAAACTCTAGGTTTATGTTTTGAAATCCAAAGATCAGGTGCTTGATATGTTTAAAGATTTTCAGGCTTTAGTTGAGAGAGAAACAAGAAAGAAGATAAAATGTATTCGCATTGATAATGGTGGCGAGTATTGTTGTCCATTTGATGTGTATTGTAGACAATAGGACATCCGATATCAGAGGACACCTCCTAAGACTCATCAGTTGAATGGTTTGGCAGAAAGGATGAACAGAACACTGGAAGAGAGAGTCAGATGATTGCTTTCAGAAGCAAAACTACCTAGATCATTTTGGGGTGAGGCATTATATATTGTTGCTTATGTAATTAACTTGTTTCCTACCGTTGCACCGTAGAATGATGTCCCTGATAGAATTTGGTATGGGAAGGATATTTCCTATGACCATCTTCATGTGTTTGGCTGTAAAGCCTTTGTTCATGTGCCTAAAGATGAAAGGTCCAAGTTAGACGTCAAGGCAAGGCAGTGCATTTTTATTGGGTATGATCAGGATGAGTTTGGCTATAGGTTTTATGATCCAGTGGAAAAGAAACTTGTGAGAAGCCACGATGTAGTCTTCATGGAGGATCAAACAATTGAAGACATTGGTAAGATAGAAAATTCTTAGTTTCAGGATAGTGATGGCTTAATTGACTTGGATCAGATTCCTTTTGAAAATTTTCCTGATATAGTTGAGATTGAAAATCAGTATGATATAGAGGTAGATGTTCAAAATGATCATGTGGTGGAAGATCATGAAACTGTTGATGAGGAAGGTACTTCGACTATTGAACCACCTACAGCTTCACTCAGGAGATCTACTAGAGACTGATAGCCTTTCACGAGATATCCTATAGATGAGTATGTTCTTCTAACTGATGAAGGAGAACCAAAGTGTTATGAAGAAGCCATTGAAAGTGAGCATAAGCAACAATGGTTTAGTGCAATGGAAGAATATGAAATGAAATCTCTGCATGACAACCACACTTTTGAGCTGGTAAAATTACCTAAAGGTAAGAGAGCTTTGAAAAATCGGTGGGTCTATATATTAAAATAGGAAGAGAATTCTTCACTCTCATGGTACAAAGTTAGATTAGTTGTCAAAGGCTTCAGTTAGAAAAAGGGGATTGATTTTGGGGAGATTTTCTCACCGACAGCGAAAATGTCATCAATCTGTGTTGTTTTGGGCTTGGTAGCTAGTCTTGATTTGGAGGTTAAGTAGATGGATGTGAAAGCTACTTTCCTCCATGGCGATCTTAAGGAAGAAATTTATATGAACCAGCTTGAGGGTTTTGTGGTGAAAGGTAAGGAGAATTATGTTTGCAGATTGAAGAAAACCTTGTATGGCCTAAAACAAGCTCCTAGACAGTGGTATAAGAAGTTTGAGTCTATCATGGTTCAACAAGGCTACACGAAGACAAATTCAGACCATTGTGTATTTGCTAAAAAATTCTATAATGATAATTTCATTATTTTGTTGCTTTATGTTGATGACATGCTCATTATTGGTCACAATGCTTCTAGAATTGATAGGTTAAAGCATGTGTTGAGCAAGTATTTTGCCATGAAATACTTGGGACCAGCGAAACAAATTCTTGGTATAAGAATCTCATGTGACAGAAGTGCTAAGAAGTTATGGCCATCTCAAGAAAAAGTATATTGAGAAGGTACTTCAACGATTTCACATGGAGAAAGCCAAAGTGGTAAGTACTCCTCTTGCTACACATTTCAAGTTAAGTAGTAAACAATCTCCTTCTAATGATGAAGAAAAGAGAGATATGGAATGTAACAAACCAGAAAATAATGGTATTTAAATAATGAAGAGAGAGAGAAATGGAATCAGTAACAGAAGGAGGTAGTAGACTTAGTGTTCGTCGACGACATTGCATTTTGGAGAATACAATTTCAAGAATTTCCAGGATTTGTCGACGAATATAGGGATTTGTCGATGAATGTCTTCAGGATCTCGTTGACGAGGTCTCGTTTTGTCAATGAGAAAATACCAAGAGACGGATTTGGGCTACTCTAAATTTCGTCGACGAAGGGTAGGGTTCGTCGACAAATTTACTGAAGGACTCATCGATGAGGTGACTTGTCTCGCCGACGAATCTGGCCCTATAAGTAGTGAAAAATTGGATTTTTATCACATTTTCAGGCTTCTCTCTCTCTTTCTCTCTCTCTCTCTCTCTCTCTCTCTCTCTCTCTCTCTCTCTCTCTCTCTCTCTCCTCTCTATCTCCTACGGACTCTCTCCCTTCTCTCTTCGATATTTGCCCGCCAGTCGCCGGATCAACGATCCGAAGCCACCACGACACTCCTGGCAAAGTTCTTTACAAGTCTGTCGGAGCGGATCGTTGGTGAAACAAAGTTGGAATTCATTCCAAATCCAGGGTAAGGTCTTTTATTCAATTTTTGGCTTTCTGGCAGTTGTAGGAAATGATGTAGGCCAAGAAATATTGATGTTTTGTTATGAGATTTATGGTTTTCAGGGTGTTTAGTGGAGAACCCAGCGGGTGTTGGACCCATTATAATAGAGGATTTTTAGCAGGAACAGGTAAGGGAAATATGCTATGCTAGGTTATATGAATATGTTTTCAGTATGAAATTATAAATGTTCCACCAGAGTATTGCTTACAATAGAGATTTATACAGTTTATCAAATGTGATTAATATGTTTTAAAATTACTGTGTGGCTTAAAAATATAGATATGGTATAGAAACATGCTTTACAGTATTTTTAGAGATGTGTTTTACAGAATATATAGACAATGAATGTATTTTATAGCAATTACAGAAATACCATGATTATACAGTTTTGCAGTACGATGACATACAAATTTACAGTTAATTACAGAGACACAGTTGATATAGATACAGTTTTCCACAGCGTCATGGTTTATACAGCTATTACAAAATCATGGTAAAACAGATAGTTGTATATAGAGGTGTATTATATAGTATTAGACCCTATTGGACCATACAGTTACAGAGCACGGTACCGTAGCTACATACAGTTTATAGGGTGCAACCACATATTCAGATAATACGTGGTATGAAGGTCGATTGCATAGAGCCCACGAGTGGATAGGCTCCCCATCAGATATGGGTTGAGGAGGGCTGGTCAGACTATGGAGTATAGTGATTTATTCCTGGTTGGTCAGCCAGGGTAAATCCCGCCTACGGGCCGCACAACCCTGTCATGAGGGGTTAAATCATGAAACACAGTTATCCACAGGGAAGTTTATAGTTATTATTATGTTTATACAGCTTTGCAGAAACAGAAAAGATATACATATACTGGTAGTATTTTTAATAGAAACCTAAAGTATAGAAATGTTAAGCAATAGGTAAAAGATGAAGATTATATTTCTAAGTATTGTGCTTTACAGATCCAATGATACATAACTATATAGTAATAGATTTTCTAAGTATTGTAGCTCAATTGCCACACACTAGTAATAGCATATTTCGTCTTACTAAGCGTTGAATTATTTTTCAAGTGATCCAGGTAGGCGAGCAGACTAGATTTGCAGATAGAGGGGCCACAGTACTGCCCTGTCAGAGAGAGAGTGAGTATATTTTGGGAATATTTTTGTATACCCCTCACCAGTTGAGGATATTGGGGGAATAGTGATATGTGTATATTTTGGGAAACATGTTAGCACTCTGGTGTTGTATTGTACATAATTATATATGGATATGTTTATTTGATTTCCGCTTCTTGCTGCTTAGGTTAATAATTGGGTTTTCCCCAGTATGGTATCAGAACATGTAGAATGTGATTGTATAAAAAAAAAAAAAAAAACCTTGTTAAATAGTAGGTCATTACATGGAAAGTGTTCTATATGCATCTGCAGTTGGTAACTTAATATATGCCATGGTTTGCACTAGGCTAGATTTAGATCATACAGCTGGTGTAGTTAGTAGATTTCTCTCTGATCTAGGTAGAGAGCATTGGAATGCTGTGAAATGGATTATGAGGTATCTCCATGGTATAGCTGATTTGAAACTCTGTTTTGGTTCTGAAAAACCTATTCTGGTTAGCTATATAGTTTCAGACATGGCTGGAGATTCGGACTCGAGGAAATCTACTTCAGTTTATTTGATTACCTTTGCAGGTGGAGCTGTGTCTTGGCAATCTAGGTTACAGAAATGTGTTGCTCTGTCCACTACAGAAGCTAAGTTCATTGTAGCTACTAAGGTATGTAAAGATTTATTATGGATGAAGAAATTGGTTCATGAACTTGGATTCACTCAGAAGAGGTATGTGTTGTTTTGTGATAACCAAAGTGCTATTTATCTCAGTAAGAATTCAATCTTTCATGGTAAATCAAAGAATATTGATGTGAGATATCATTGGAATCAAGATTTTTTCGATTCTAAGTTGCTCGAACTTAAGAAGATCTACATAGATAAGAATGCTGCTGATATGATGACAAAGGTGGTGCCTCGTGCGAAGCTTGAGTTGTGTGTCGAGGTAGTCGGTATCAAAATTGTTTGATAATCTTAACGAATGTCTCCTTCCTCTTATGGGCTAGAGGGGTAGATTTGTTGAGTCTAGCCTACATAAATAAATAAATAAATAAATAAATAAGAGGAAGCCCATGTGGGCTAAAGCCCATTAGAGTAAAGTAAAAAAGGGTGCGGCAGTGTGGAGTGCCCCCAACACACAAAGGGAAAAAAAAATTGACACTATAAATTGTGTGTGAAACAGTGTGTGTAACACTATGTTGACCTTATTTGTCAGGCCCGATTTTGATTATGATAAATACTCATTGTATCTAATGGGTACTTGAGACTTTGTGCAGGAACTTAAATTGTCAGATCATAATGCACATGAAAGCAAGTGAAGCTTGAAGACCCTATTTCTCATGTTGTATTATAATTCATTCATGTAAAGGGTCTGTAATAGTAATTAGGGCTTTTCTGTATGTAATAATCACACACATCACATGCATGGTTAAATACGTAAGCTCATAATTCTTATAATGCAAATGGCCCTAGAAAGACCTTAGGGGTTACCCTTCGGTCGACCGACATTGGATTTTTTTGGTGTCTTCAAAAGGACCCATAAATGACCCTAGGACACTCACCTTTGCACCTATGAATGTTAGGCACTTGATTAGGGTTTGTGTGAATCATAACAAGACCAAAATGCACACATTGTGCAATTTCGGTCAATCGGCCAAGGTAGTTTATTCTGCCTCGATCGACCAAAATTGGTCTAGGTCAACGGTTGACCATGTCTCGGTCGACCGAACTATTGTAGTTCAAAATGGCCTGGTCGACCGAACCCTCCTGAAGTCAACCGTTTGACTTCCTGGTCGACCGAGAAGAATTTGTATACCACCAACCTGGTCGACTGAGGGTCCTCTGGAAAAATCCCAACTGTCCGGTAGACCGAACCATTTAACTCACAATAGCTTGGTCGACCGAACCTCGGAGAAATGGAAAATCGCCCTTTGGACAGGCACTTTCAGTCGACCGAGTCTCCAGTTCAAAAGTGTCCTGGTCGACCGAACCATATGAACTTCGGTCGACCGAAATGGTTTTGGTCGACCGGACCTCTCGGGTTGCCCTGATTTTTTACCGTGGATAATTTTTTTAAAATAGGGTTAAAATAATTAAAATGTCATTAAACTTTTCTAAAAATTCCAAATAGGTCCCTAACAGTTATATTTTAAGGGGTGTCTATAAATACCCCCTCATTTGGGATAATTAGCATGGGATTAAAAATATTGATTAAGAGAAATTCTCCGAAAATCCCAAAACCTATAATACTCATATCCAATCCCCATTCACTCATGCTTACTTTCTCGATTTCTTAAATCCTCTATAAGTTGATTGAGTGTTTATATTAATAGGTTTGCTCTCCTATTCATATTTGATTGATTTATTTTCATTGAGAGCTAAACCTAAGTATTCTTAGAAGACTTTGTTAATAAGTCTATCCTAAGAAGACTTTCATTTGATCTTCTAAGATTGCACCTTCATTGCAACATCTTGAGAAGATTGTATTTGTTTTTGGTTGCAAAATATTTTCAAAATACTTTCAAATATCTAGTGTGTTTTATCTTGATAAAACTTTGAAGAGATATTTGTGTGTGTGAGAAAAATCTTTGTTCCAATATTCATTGATTTATATCTTTAGTTGAATACAAAGATTAAACTCTTTTTGCAAACCAAACTTATACATTGTTAAAGCTTCATATATATATATATATATATATATATATATATATATATATATATTATTTGGTTGATATCTTTGTTTGAGCACTTAGATTGAATACATCTTATGATACAAAGATTGTAGTATTCACACTCTCACGCACTGATTATAACGATAGTAAATCTATTTGAGAGTAGACATCTTAAACCACATTGAGTTTACTTATTAAATTATATTGTGGTGTACGTGACTGAGTGTATTTGGGTACATATCTACTTTACACGAAAGCACAATCACTGTACCAATATTATTTGATTTCAAATCTATTGCATTTCCGGGCACGGGCTTGAAGAGGGAGACTAGCCCTGAAATAGTCCCGGATTGGCTTAGAGCCGGTTAGGAAAGTTAGGTGCGCCATCCTGTTAAGGAGTGTAGGTTGAGGTCAGCCTCGCTAATTAACCTGGTTAAGGTTAAGGTTAGCCCTGTGCTAATTGACTTGGTTGTAATCGGTGCCGCTCCATCCTTAAGTGAGCTATTAGTGGAATCCTCGGGGTTGCGAGCTAGAGGCGGGGCATAGGCACAGTTGGCCGAATCCCGATAACATATCATGTGTTTGTTCATATTTCCACACTTTATATTTACAACACGTGTATGTTATTATGTGAATGATGCGCTTGATTTAAATTTCCGTATATTATATTTATCGGCATATTTGGAACTGCATATAAGGACCCTAGGTTGTAATATTCTGCTAACATCTAGCTCAACATAAGAGAAAAGTTTAAAGTTCCAATTCACCTCCCCAATTGGGAATACACCAATTCTAAAACATTGTGTGTGAGGCATCAACTCAATGATCATAAGGTATTTTGTGATCCATTTTTTCTAAAATTTGGAGAGCACGCTCAAGATTCATCGACCTTTGATATGGACAGTGGAGATCTATTCCAGAGTTTTGGAGGACCTGATTTTGCAGTATTGACAGTAATTGCGTTCGGGTGACTTCTTTCCGCTCATTCTTATTTTATTGCGATTTTTTTGGGAATCCTTTTTGCTCTAAGTTTGTGAGCATTTTGGTAATTGTACTATCGTGATTTTTTGCCTCTATTATAGTGGAACTTTTATTGGGTCTCATAGGCCCCTTGGTTTTTACCCTTCACATTAGAGGGGTTTTCCACGTTAAAATTCGTGGTGTTCCTATTGTGGTGTGTGATTTATTATTATTGCTAGTGGTGATTTTTGCTCATCACAAATTTAATTTTTGAGAAAAATTTATCTGTTGTGCTAGTTGTCTTGTTACTTTCCCAACAACATGAACTTCACAAACATATTCTAATGATCACAAGTTGTTGAGATTTTGAAAACATATATGATTTGGTTCAAAGCCCTTAATCAATAATTTCATTCAAGTAATCAAGTTCACTTTAAAATATGTTATATTAGAAGTCTTAGATCAGAACTCCTAGCATACAAATCAAATATCCCTAAGCATGGTACTAGCAAGTATGTTCATGTTGAAAATCTAGGAAGATTCAAAGAGAATGAACAAGGTTTTGCAATCAATGCATTAAGTAGAGTTTCAAGGCTTAAAAGGTACTGTTAGGGGCTGTTTTAGATGGCCACAAACAAAGAATTGAAATGAGATTACCAAAAGGATTGGAATGTCAAGCACCAAGACACACGAGTACTTGATTGTACCACGAACAAGCTTGTTGATCCTTAGGAATCTTGCAACAAGAATAAAGCTTGAGGTGGTTGTGGCTGTGAGCTCTATATATGAAAAGGTGAGGGGTGTGTAGTGTTGATGATGACGTTGATGTTGTCATGGTCTCTCACCACCCAATCTCCGGGGAGATAGAACATAACCTCACACTACCCACTTACAAGGAGAGGAACAAGATTCACAAGTTCAAGCAAAAGCTTTTTAAAAAAAAAAAAAAAAAATTGATAATGCAAGATGCATTTTACAATACAAGTGATGACATATTTATAGCCTTACAAGCACATGACTTGCACATGGCTTCTTAAAAGATTAAAGAAAATAAAAAACTAAAATAAAACATTTAAAACATAGGTAATGAGGTTCCTAGGAAATAGTTTGTCGTATGAAATAGGTGCCTAAGAATTAGAATACTTATGATAGTGGAGTCTAGGAACTTAAAATGAAATAAATGCTTCTTGAAAGTCAAAGACTCTTTGACTTGCAAGCTATCATCCTCTTTCCAAGCTAGCTTTTAAGAGAAGCTTCAATTGCTGCAAATAAAGTTCACATCAATGGACTTCGGGTGGTCATCCACGTGTCACAATATCCATGAAAGATACTCAAGGTGCATGTTGATCCCCATCATCTCTCCTCGACCGAAAAGAATTCTCCTCTAGAGAATTATGTTGAAAATACTCACTATACAACTCTGAGTTGAGATGATGGACATCATCTTTAAGAGTCCAACTACTTTTAGATAGCAACTTCCCTTTCCATTTGACCAGAAAATTTTGGTTTGTTCAAGCTTGTGTGCTCGTTGCTTTGACGTCCACAATGTTTTCAATTTTCTTAAGTTTCTTTGGTGGGACTAATGGTGGTGGCAAAGGTAAATTTGGCTTTTCTGGTGCAACTGGAGTTATGAATAGAGTAGGTTCATCTACAGGGTTAGTAGGGCTAGGTTCTGCAAAAGAATTAGCTTTCAAAAAAGACGTTAGATCTTCAACATTAAATACATTGCTTATACCAAAATCATCAGGAATATCTAACATGTAAGCATGAGAACTTATTTTCTTGAGAACTTTGAATGGTCCTATATTTTTGGCATGAAGCTTTCTTACCTTTCTTGACGGAATCTGTTCAGGGTGAATTCGAACTACAACCATATCACCTTCTGAAAATTCCTGCAACCTGCGATGTACATCAGCAATAGATTTATAATGCTCATTACTTAAATTAATTTTCATTTTTATCCGAGAGTGTAAATCATGTATGTTCTTTGCAAATGCATCAACCTGCTCACTCACTTTAGACTCATGTGTTAATGGAATGAGATCTATAGGCTTCCTAGGATTATATCCTGTAAAAACCTAAAACGGGCTAGGTCCTATGGTCCTATTAATTGAACTATTGAATGCAAACTCGGCCATAGGAAGACATAAATCCCAAGCTATGATGTTCTCACCTACCAACATCTCAATAGGTCCCCAAGGTTCTTATTTACCACCTCAATCTGACCATCAGTACGTGGGTGATATGCACTAGAAAATTTGAGCTTGGTACCTAGTAATGCCCATAAGGTTTTCCAGAAGTAGCTCACAAACTTCAGATCCCTATCAGAAACAATGGTTTTGGGAAGACCATGAAGTCTCACCACTTCCATGAAAAATATAGTGGCAATCCTGTAGGAATCATGTGTTTTATTGCATGGAATAAAATGTGACATTTTTGAAAATCTGTCCACAACAAAAAACACTAAATCATTTCCTCTGGCAGTCTTGGGGAGACCTAACACAAATTCCATATTGATATCCTACCATGGAATGTGTGGCATAGGAAAATGGGTATACAATCCCGAGTTCTGTTTCTTACCCTTCATTGTCTAACAAGTACAACATTCTGAAATAATCCTAATGACATCTCTTTTCAAACTAGGCCAGTAGAACCTATCCTCAATTATAGCTATGGTCCTATCTCTACTGAAGTGACTCGCAACATCTCCAGCATGTAATTCCAAATCAGCTGGTCACGTAGAGATATGGATGGGATACATAGTCTAGCCCCTCTAAAAATAAATCCATCATGAATCACAAAGTCTAGGTGATATCTAGGAACTTCCTATAGTAAATCAGAAAATATATCATAGAAGTATTTACACTAAGAGTATTGTTGCTTAATGCTATCGAAGCCAATAACTTTCACCTGAAGAGTTTGTATGGTGGCTATAACTCGGCTAAAACCATCAGCAGCCATGTTCTCAACACCATCTCGATGTTTGAATACAAAAGTGTACTGTTGTATGTAATCAACCCATTTCATATGTCTATGTGTAGAAACCTGAACCCAAAAAAAATAAAAAATAAATAAAAAAGAAAAGAAGCAAGGAAAATTTAAAAGGGCAAAGCAGCAAGACTCATCGATGAATCCCCTATTTTCATCGACGAGTTCTCTTCTGTGACTCATCGACGAAGTTCAGGAGTTGTTGACGAAGGAATCCCAAGAGACGGTAAATATCAGGCTTAAGGTTTTTCGATGAACCCCTCTTTCATTGATGAATGTGCTTCAGAAACTCATCGAAGAATACTCCTTTTCGTTGATGAAGGTGGCCGGGTCAATGGCTTATAAAAGAAGCTAAAGAAGATATTTTTTTAGAAAATGAAATATCTCTCTCTCTAACCCATGAACTCCCATCCCCTCTCTCTTCGATTTCTTGCCCTTCGTCACCCGAATCGGCGATCGGAAGTCACCACGAGGATCTAGGAGCATTTCTCTAAAAGTCTAGTGGAGTAGATTTTTGAGCTGGGCTTTCCAAGCACCACTCCTAGGCTAGGGTAAGATTTAGGGAATTTATAAAATTTGATGTTTTTGGAAGTTTAATCATTTATTTGGAGTTTGTGGATCTAAGGAATGTTAAAATAGTATTTTACCTGGGGTTGAGTTGATTAAACTAATATTTATGAATTCAGGGTTCATGTGAGTGCCACAAGCACAATTTTGGAATCCCTGCAGGCGTAGTTTTAAGGAAATAGGTAAGGGGATTATATTATGTCAATTGTTTTTTGAATTATGGATCGATTAAATTGCAATGTATGTTTACAGAAACGGTATATATGATTTTTTGAATGAATCGAGTATATGACAAGGGTTGTGTGAACTTTTATACGTTTTTGGGAAAAACTAACGTGATTGGTTTGAAATTTCCTGTTTGCAATAAAATATGTAGTTTGAGTTAAATGAAACCCCGGAGATGCTCAGACCCTGTTTTTAGCAACTTGTATGTTTCCCCATCAGTTTATTTATTTATGGTTATTAGATGAAAATTGTGTGGCATGAGAACAGTTTTTTAAATGGTATATCTGGGCAAAATGTTTTTACTGATATTATACAGTATAATATAACAGTTGGGGGCTGAGTTTTTATATAACGGTCGGGGACCGAGTTTTGATATAACGGTTGAGGGCTGAGTTTAAATATAATGGCCAGGGGTTGAGTTTTGATATGATGGTTGGGGGCCGGGTTTTGATATAATGGTCGGGGACTGAGTTTTACTAAATGTCAGGTTTTATAAAAAATGAGTTACAATACAGTTTTTATTGTGTAAATTGTCATAAATGATTCTAGAACCCTATGGATATGAAATGTGATATTGTGAGCACGGTACCGTAGCTATATGTTGGTAGTGAGTGCAATCACACGGGGATGAAAGTGTGATATGGGATAGTCGATTGGAGACCTGGGCCGCAGTATTACTCTGAGGTTTGTGACGGGGGCCCCATTTGAGGCAGTTTCGGGTGACCATAGGTAGGCACAATCGTACTTACAACCTTATTTCTAGCTCAGTTTTGGTTGATCGGCTGTGAGTTAAGTCCAACTTTCGGCCCACACAACCCGTCATGGGGGGAAGCATGTTGTATGAGTATGTGATAGCGTGACGATGCTAATTTGTCAGTCCAGGTTGTGTCTTTTATGCATATATTGGCAAATTTACTATAAATGGGTTATATTGAGCTGACAAGTTATTATTTTGAAATTATGTATTTTTAGATATACAGTGCAGTATAAATTTAAAATTTTATTTCATATATAGTTATATAATGGATGTTTTATATTCACGGGAACTCATGCTAGCCACACACTGATAATAATATAATCCGTTGTACTGAGAAGTGTCTTACCCCATTATACAAATCATTTTCAAGTTTGTTGACTTTTTGAGTCCTTTCTTGTTTTTAATAATGACAAATACAAGGTATTTAATGTTTGCCGAGTTTATGTGCAGGATCAAATTAGCAAAATCATATGGTGGCACATGATGACTCAAAGGAAAAATGAAGACCCAAAGTGTTTTAATTATTGTAATTTATATTCAATTCAATGTTTTGTAATAATTATTTCAAGGTCTGTAATAATTGATGCATATCATGCATGTAGGGACTATAAGCTCAAAATTGTAGATGGACCTTAGGGATCACCCTTGGTTGACCGACGCTAGGTTTTTTGGCTAAGTTAAAGTGCCTAGACCTTAGAAAAGATCCTAGGTCCTTGCACTAGCACTTAGAAAAGTCCCTATTATCACATAGGCTATAAGGGGAAACTTTTGATTTAAATATGGATCGAAATACACATTTTTAGTGTGTTCAGTCGATCGAACCCTAACAAACAGAGACACTTCAGTCAACCGAACCTCCCTAGGGTCAAAAGTTTGACCAGTTGGTCGACTGTCCTTAAAATGAACGTCAATGCCCTGGTAAACCAAATTGGCACGTGAGAAATCCCAACGCCTTGGTTGACCAAACTCCTAGTTGTAAAATGGCCTGGTTGACTGAATGTTCAACTTCAGTCAACCAAACTTAGCCTGATCGGCCAAACCTCGGTGGTTCTGAAATCACCTCAAGTCTGGTCGACCACCTTCTCAATTCAAATACACCTTGGTCGACCGAACTGAGCAACCCGGTTGACCGAACCTCTTGGGTTGCTCGAATTTTACCAAGATTAAAAACGTGATTATTTTTTTATTAACCATACTTAATATTTTCTAAAATTTCATATATGTCCCCCAATGGTTATTTTTTTAGTATGTCTACATATATGGGTTCATTTGAAAAGATTAAGCCAAGACTAGGGAGTTTGATTAAGAAAATTATCTTTGAATTTTTGAGAGCCCTTTATTCATACACAACCTATATACTCTTCCATTGATCATTCCTTTGAAAAATAATCTTAAGTGAGAGTATCCTACATCATCTTACATTGCTCACCATTGCTAAAACTCTCATTTTTGTGATTGTGTGATTGCTTTTCAATTGAGAGTTTAGCCCAAAGTTTTTCCCCCCGATTTAATCAATATATCCATTGCCTAGGGGAAAACTTACTAGCTTGTGAGTCTTAGCATTTGTATTGCAAGACTCCTAAGCTTGTATTGTGATTTGTGAAGAAAAATATTTTTTACAAGCTTATACTCAAATATCTCTTGTGCATTATATTTTCGAAAATCATTTTTGAGATATTTGATCAATATATTAGAAATCTTTGAAACCTTACTTGTGATTGATACATACCTATATATTGTTTCAAAGATAGTTTGATAATATACTCTTACATTAGACTGCTCATTGACATTAGATTGAGTATTACTGCACATATCTGCACTGAGCATATAGTTCTATCATTTGATGTGCGTTGATTATTGGTTGTGTGTATTGGTACATAATCTACTTGTATTAGAAGCAACTTTATTTGTACACAAAATTTCAATTTTCTGTTGTATTCCACGCCTGGCCTCAGGGGGTTTGATCAAGCCAGTAAGGATCGGTGGGGCCTTCTCTGCCCAGCAAGGAGAGTGTGTAAAGGTTGAGGTCAGCCTTGCTTTGATTTGACCTAGTTGTAAACGGTGCTGCTCCACCCGTTAAGTGAGCATTAGTGGAATCCTCGAGTTGGCAAGCTGAGGTGAGAACGTAGACAGTATTGGACAAACCCCAATAACATATCTTGTGTGCAATTTATATTTCAGCAATTTATTTACTACACGTGTATGTTACTTTCAGTAGTTTGTGAATGCTACACATGAATTAATTTCCGCACTTTATATTTATTTGTGCATTTAGGATTGCATAGACAGACCCTAGGTTGCGAAATACTGTTTGTGAAACTAGAATTAGCCTAGGAAGTTTTAAATACCCAATTCACCCTGCTTTTGGGAATACACAAATTCCACCAATTGGTATCAGAGTCTCGTGGCACTGACTTAAACATTTTTGCTAAAGATCGAGATGACTCACATTGGTGTATCCCCATTCGGAGAGGGACATTCACCTTCTAGGCCTCCTGTATTTTGTGTTGTCGATTACATCACCTGGAAAATTAGAATGAGCCTATTTATAAAATCAATGGACCGAAGGGCCTGGTGGGTGATTTTCAAAGGAATTTGTATGCCTGTAAACGAAAATGATCTTACAATGATGCATGCAAATTCACATGTCATAGACTTACTATATTACGCTTTAGATTCTAACATTTTTCTTGAGATTATGGCATGTACAAGTGCGAGGGAAATATGGGTTGAGCTGGAAAGGAGATATGGAGAGACCTAGGAGAAGGAGATCGCCACTCGAGAAGCACTAAGTTTAAATGATCAGGTAGTGGCGAATCATGAGCAAATAATCAACGAGGAGGTATATGATTAACCTCCTATTTCACTTTGTTATGCAGTTGATGATTGAAATTAGGAATAGCTTCCCAAGAGGGGAGGGGGGGGGGTGAATTGGATTTTAAAAATTTATTTTAATTCCTTTTAGAATTCTTAAACTTATTTTATTTCTTTTAACTAGTTTTTTTTTATTTGTTTAATTTGTTAAGCACTCAAGAACTTAGTTTCTTTATTTAATTTTTAACCATAAAAACATCCAATCATTCAACCAAACCAATCAACTATATTTAGAAAGTAAACAAACAAGCCAATACACAGCACTTATGTAATATAACAACTCAAGATGGTTGTTTGTTTATATTAGCCAAATTTGAACCAAGCCCTGTAGTGAATGAGAATTTATATTTGCTGATGTAAAGCTCTGTATAGATGAATCCAATCACTCTTTCCAAATAATTAGAACTCGAATAAACTCTTGGTAAATTTGTCTTTGGGATGTTAACCAAGTAACGTACTCTCGTATGGTTTCCGCAAGATATGAGGTAACCAACGTACTCCTTTTTGGTTTCCGCAACCCAAATCAAAATTAAACCTTAAGTTTGTTTGATTTCCAAATATACATAGTTTATATGATTATCAAATTTAAACCATCCACACAATTTAAATATGCACTGAAAATAAAGAATAGGGAAAGAGAGAGTGAGACGAAGATTTTTATGAGGTTCGGCTTATACCCAGCCTACGTCCTCGCCTTTGGCAAACTACCAAAAGATTCACTAAACCTGTTCCATTGACGAGTGGACAAAACCTAATTACAAATGATATCCCATGCTCAAACACTCCTTCACTTAGGCTAAAGCCCGCCTCTCCAAACGATGTCCCCTCGTTCGGTCACTCCTTTAGGCTAGAGCCCACCTTTCTAAGCAATATGCCCTTGCTTAGGCAACGATCCAAACAATCCTTGGAACGTTAAAGAACACTATCCCTCTTAGATGAGGATTAGCAGTAGGAATTCAGAGAAGGAAGGTTTAACACTTCAGAATATCTCAGCAAAAGAGTTTTGCAATGAGTGAGTAAGAGAACTTTGGAAGAACAAGAGTGCTTTCAGCTTCTCAAAATAGATTTTTCAATTCTTGGATGTATTTTGATTTGCAAAACCATGTATTTATAGGCTTTCAAACAAGTTTCCTTAGAGAGTTTCCCAAGTTGTTAGAAAATTTGGAGCTCGAAACGGCTATATTTTAAAAGATTAGAATTTAAAAATTTTTCCGTTGAATAGTGTTCAGATGTTTGAAGATTCGAGTTCAGTCATCTGAAGTTCCTGAAACCCTTAAAAAATGAACTAGACACAGGGTTAGACATCTGAAGATAGGGTTCAGACGTCTGAGGTACTAGGTTCAGATGTCTGAAGTCACGAGTTCAGACGTCTGAACTACTACTGCCTGGTTCTGTCTTGGTTCATAAAATCTTCAGACGTCTGCACTTAATCTTCAGATGTCTGAAGTAATTCTTTAGATGTCTGAATATGAAGTTCAGTCATCTGAACTCCCAAAAACCTGTTTTAAAAAATATTTTTCTTTGAAAACTGATTTGCTCTCTTGTGATTTTTACAAAGCTTATTTCAGAAATATTCAATAGGTCTTTCAAGTTCTTTTAATCTCTTGAAAGAGCTTCAAAATATTTCAAACAATATTTTAAACATTAAAGCACTTACATGAGACTTCTAAGACATTAACATTCTAGGTTCTTGAGTCTTCATGTTTTGTCCTTGGATTGAGTCCATCTTTTCTTCAAGCTTCCATATTCTTTGGGCTTTCTCACTTTGCCTTTCTTTGGCTCTTTTGACTTTAATATTCCTTGGCTTTCAATAACTCATTCATGCCCTCACAATCTTCAAGGTTTAATATGTCATCTTTAAATCCATGCTTTGACTCATTTAAGCTTCATTTGATCCTTGTGAGCACTTTGACCTTGCTTTCTCATATATGAGCCTTGAAATATCATTACTCACACAAATACATTAAATTTCACTTGTTTGTTAGCATTAAAATAAGATAACAAGATTTTAAACCTTGTAAGGCCAACAATCTCCCCCTTTTTGATGATGACAAATAAGGAGCAAAAATGTAAGTAAGCCTTAAAATGGCTCCCCCTTTCAATAAGCTTCTTCTTAATAAGATCAATATTAATTTCATCAATTATGCTCATCACTTTCTTTTGATTAGATATAATGTTCATGCTTAATTATGCTCAATTTTTGATTCACAACTTCTCCCCCTTTTGACATCAATCAAAAAGAAAAGAAATGATTCAAATACAAATCATTTTAAGCATATCAATAACCATGTATTCCAAACATATGTACACACTCAAGTTATTGTTTTTCAATATAGCATGTGTAGTGTGTAGCTCACGCCAATTATTCAAGGTACCAGTTGATATTATTTTGATGATTTTTATGATACCAATTTAAAATTTAAAATTTAATTCATGATATCAATTGATTAATGATTCATGATACTCCCCCTGAATTCAATACATTTAGTTTTGTTATTAATTTTGCTTTTATCATCCCATGTAAAATATTGAATCATATCATGTATCAATATCATGCTAAGATAATCAATATCACATCATGCTCATAGACATAATCATGCTCATAAATAATTTGACTTTGTGATATCAAGTGAGCTTTTAGATTTGATATCTATTGAAAATTTTAACATGTGATGCCAAGAATAATTTATAGATACCAAAGCTTAATATCACATAATGTATAGTTCATGGATACCAATATAACTATTATATCTTTCATAGCTCATAGATAAAGAGCAGTATGTTTATCCATGTGATTCATTTAAAATCATGCATGTTCAAAAATTATCCTTATATAAAAAATTTATGCTTAAACTCAATAATCTCATTCTCAATTTCAACATAGTGAGTCATACTTTTCAATATAAATCAAGTCAAGTCAATTAATATACATGTAGCATATAGCATATCAATACATCACATGTAGGCAAGTAATCATGTAGCATGTAACATCAAGGCGCTTATATAATAAGCTCAGATTTGATATTTTCTTTATATTTTCTTAAGTTAAGCCTTGTAAAAAGTCATCCTATGATTTTGGCCAACAATGCCATTTTCTATTATATATATATATATATATATATATGTGTGTGTGTGTGTGTGTGTGTGTGTGTGTGTGTGTGTGTGTGTGTGTGTGTGTGTGTGTGTGTGTGAAGTCATTATTTCATTTTTAGTACCCATATTTTCTTGGGTCCGGAGGATTTTTCAAGGGAGGTTTCTTTTATCTTCCATACTTGTTTTGTTTTAACACCTTTTCTCTTAAATGGACATTCAAACTTTATATGTCCTTTTTTCTTGCATTGATAGCATATGATATTTGTGTAGGCATTAGAAGATGTGCAAGTATAGTCTTTGGATTCTTTTGAGAAATATCCCATGTAAGAATTATTTTTCTTTTTATTTTCAATTCCAATGAAACCAATGCCTTCTTTATTTAGAGACATTCTTTGTAAGCCAATCATCTTATCAAGATTTTCTTTTCCCAATCTGACTCTTGAGATTTTCTATCTCATTCTTGTTATCAACCTTCATTTGTGATTTCTCTAACTCTAGAGATAATTTTCTTATTCTATCCTCTAATCTAGAAATATACATATCTTTCTCATATACCGTAAAGGATAGGGATCAAAGGTCTTTTATTATTTGTTCATTCTTACTTTCTAGTTTCTCAATTTTCAAGTTGTTTTCTTTTTCAGCAAGATTTTTGGATTCTATTTCTTTCATTACTGATTCATACTTATGTTCTAATTGCTTGAGTTTTGAGTCTTTATCTCTTTCAGCATTTTTTAGGAATTCTAACTTTTTCATTAAACTTTCATTTTTATTCTTCAATGAGGTGTTTTTTTTATTTGCTTTCATCATCATCTTATGTACTTTGAATAGATTATTTTGAAGTTTATCATAAGATGGCATACCCTCATCACTTGATTCATCACTACAAGAGTTATTTGAAGATTTAATTGAAGAGAGCTTTCTTCGTTATCCCATGCCATAAAGCACGTGTAAGTAACCTTTTGGTCACTTATTTCATTCTTCGAACTACTTGTACTATCCCAAGTAGTGGCTTTCATGGCCTTCTTGTTTTTCTTTTCAGACTCTTTCTTTAATAGAGGATATTCTAGTTTTATATGTCCAATTTTATTGCAATTATAACATGTAGGAGTTTTATTTTTAGATTTATTTTTGTTGATTTCTTCTTCTAATTCATCTGATTCAGATTTTTGATTGCTTCTCTTGAATTTGTTTCACCTTTTTAGTAACCTTGCTAGCTTTTTAGATATGAAGGCTTCTTCATCTTCATCTATTTCACTACTTGAGTTTTCTTTTAAGGCTTTAAAGGTTATTTTTTTCTTAGGCTTTGGTTTTCCCACTCTTTTCATTCATTGCCATTTCATATGTAAGGAGAGAACCTATAAGTTCATCTAAGAAAGTGTTTTTCAAATTTATTCCTTCGGTTATGGCAGTGGCTTTTGGTTCCCATACGGTTGGTAGCCCTCTAAGCATTTTCCTTATCATTTCATAAGTAGTGTAGGTTTTTCCTAGTGCATTTAGGGAATTGATTATGTGAGTGAACCTAGTAAACATATTTGTAATTGATTCATTCGGGTTCATCTTAAAGGCTTCATATTCTCTTGTGAGCATATCAACCCTATTATCCCTGACATCTGTTGTTCCTTCATAAGTAACTTCTAGCTTATCCCATATTTCCTTAGCTGATTTACAAGCCATTACTCGATTAAATTCATTAGCATCCAAGGCACAATATAAAGCATTTATAGCACTTGAATTTGTTTGGAGCATTTTATAATCTTGATCGGTCATATCTTTCTTCTCTTTTGGGATTTTTTTTTCCATCTACTATCTTAGTAGGAATTTGATCTCCATCTATAACAACTTCCTATACTTTCCAATTCATCGTTTGGAGATAGATTTGTATTTTATTTTTCCAAAACGAGTAGTTCAAACCACAAAAGATTGGTGGCCTAGTTGAAGATTGTCCCTCTCCAAAGAGAGCTACGCCTAAGTTAGCCATTACGATCTTTTTATAGCTTCTAGTTAAGAGTTGCTATAACCCCGCTCTGATACCAATTGAAATTAGGAATAGCTTCCCAAGGGGGGGGGTGGATTGGCTTTTAAAAATTTATTTTAATTCTTTTTAGAATTCTTAAACTTATTTTATTTCTTTTAAACAGTTTGTGACTTATTTGTTTAATTTGTTAAGCACTCAAGAACTTAGTTTCTTTATTTAATTTTCAACCATACAAACATCCAATCATTCAACCAAACCAATCAACTATATTTAGAAAGTAAAAAAACAAGCCAATAAACAGCACTTGTGTAATATAACAACTCAAGATGGTTGTTTTTTTATATTAGCCAAATTTGAACCAAGCCCTTTAGTGAATGAGAATTTATGCTTGCTGATGTAAAGCCCTGTATAGATGAATCTAATCACTCTTTCCAAATATTTAGAACTCAAATAAACTCTTGGTAAATTTATCTTTGGGATGTTAACCAAGTAATGTACTCCCGTATGGTTTCCGCAAGATATGGTGTAACCAACGTACTTCCTTTCGGTTTCTGCAACCCAAATCAAAATTAAACCTTAAGTTTGTTTGATTTCCAAATATACGTAGTTTATATGATTTTCAAATTTAAACCATCCACGCAATTTAAATATGCACTGAAAATAAAGAATAGGGAAAGAGAGAGTGAGATAGAGATTTTTACGAGGTTCGGCTTATACCCAGCCTACGTCCTCAACTTTGGCAAACCACCAAAATATTCACTAAACCTATTCCATTGATGGGTGGAACAAAACCTGATTACAAGCGATACCCCATGCTCAAACACTCCTTCACTTAGGCTAGAGCCCGCCTCTCCAAACGATATCCCTTTGTTCGGTCACTCCTTTAGGCTAGCGCTCGCCTTTCTAAGCAATATCCCCTTGCTTAGCCAATGATCCAAACAATCCTTTGAAAATTAAAGAACAATATCCTTCTTAGATGAGGATTAGCAGTGGGAATTCAAAGAAGGAAGGATTAGCACTTGAGAATATCTCAGCAAAAGAGTTTTACAATGAGTGAGCAAGAGAAATTTGGAAGAACAAGAGTACTTTCAGCTTCTCAAAATAGATTTTTCAATTCTTGGATGTATTTTTATTTGCAAAACCATGTATTTATAGGCTTTCAAACAAGTTTCCTTGTTTCTAAAGTTTCCTTAGAGAGTTTCCCAAGTTGTTAGAAAATTTGGAGCTCAAAACGGCTATATTTTAAAAGATTAGAATTTAAAAATTTTCCCGTTGAACAGTGTTTAGATGTCTGAAGATTCGAGTTCAGTCATTTGAAGTTCTTGAAACCCCTTAAAAAATGAACTAGACACAAGGTCAGACATCTGAAGATAGGGTTCAGACGTCTGAGGTACTAGGTTCAGATGTCTGAAGTCACGAGTTCAGACGTCTGAACTGCTACTACCTGGTTTTGTCTTGGTTCATAAAATCTTCTGACGTCTACACTTAATCTTCAGACGTCTGAAGTAATTCTTCAAATGTCTGAACATGAAGTTCAGTCATCTGAAGTTGTCACTTCAATCATCTGAACTCCCAAAAACCTGTTTTAAAAAATATTTTTCTTTGAAAACTAATTTGCTCTCTTATGACTTTTACAAAGCTTATTTCAGAAATATTCAATAGGTCTTTTAAGTTCTTATAATCTCTTGAAAGAGCTTCAAAATATTTAGAACGATATTTTAAACATTAAAGTACTTACATGAGACTTCTACGACATTAACATTCTAGGTTCTTGAGTCTTCATGTTTTGTCCTTGGATTGAGTCCATCTTTTCTTCAAGCTTCCATATTCTTTGAGCTTTCTCACTTTGCCTTTCTTTGGCTCTTTTGAATTTAATATTCCTTGGCTTTCAATAACTCATTCATATCCTCACATTCTTCAAGATTTAATATATCATCTTTAAATCCATGCTTTGACTCATTTAAGCTTCATTTGATCCTTGTGAGCACTTTTATCTTGCTTTCTCATATATGAGCCCTGAAATATCATTAGTTACAAAAATGCATTAAATTTCATTTGTTTGTTAGCATCAAAACAAGATAACAAGATTTTAAACCTTGTAAGGCCAACAATGATTCTTATGTTGATTTTTGCAAAATATCATGTGGTGAATCATCTATCGAACTTTGTGAAAATACCGTTATTGTTGTATACAATGATTCATGTGAAAATTTATTGTGTTAATTTTTTTGATGAATCACGTGCTGAATTGAACAATGAAGGCATGTTGTTATATGAAAAATTAGAAAAGAATTTATTGAAAATAAATAAATTTCTAGTTAAGCTATCTAAACAGAAATCATTTTTGAAAATTGAGAATAAGAGGATAGCTATACAATTAAAATAATTAAAAGATTATCATACGACTTGAGAAGAGAAAGATTAAGAAGATATTGAAAATTATCTCCTTATAAGAAGAAATAAATGATTATTCTATAGTTGTACCCAAAGTAGAATATGAAAAGAATAATCATAATAAACCCTTAAGAGCCAAAAGAAATAAATTTTTAAAAAAAGGTTCATATTTTAAGTCCAACAGTCATATGTCGTGAAATAAAAATAAAACAAGTAAGCATAATCTGTTACATGCATATAAATTTCGCTTATCTTGTAAAATGAAAGGGCATATCTAACTTAGAAATGCCAGAAGTATAGACAAAGAAATGATATGGGTTATTATGAAGGCAAACCCCTTAGGACCTGAGGAAGACCGGTGTTAAATAGATATAACCTAAATATTTTATTCTTCCTTAGATCTTAGGATTAGGTTTAAGAGTTGTGATGACTATAGGATCGGGAAGTGGTGCGCGCTTAAAATTCCAAATCTTAGTATATGCATTCACTATACATTATATTGAATACTAAGATTATTAGAAATACATGTAACATATCCAATCTTAACTTAATGCGAATATATATCATAATGATTGGATAAAATATGAAAACATTGGTTGTAGCATACTTGAAATCCACTTCCAAATGGACAAGGCATTCTTGCTTGGTAAATAATTCTAAATGCTTAACTCATGGTTAAAAGATAAAACATCTTAAGTTAAGCAACTGTTGTTCATTGCATAGAGATGAGGTTTAGGGATCCATCCTATTCTATATATCCTTAACCCTAATCTCATTAATCAAAATTGAGTCATCACTCTAGGTATAAGCACTTATTTTATAAATGGCCATTCCACTAAGTGCTTATTAAGAAGACATCCTTCATAACCAAATTAGGGGTATCCACTAAGGGAATCAAGTCCTCATCTAGATATAATAAAATTTTCCCTTGAGCTTAAATTAAAAATTGTCTAATTTTGATTTATCTCATCCACAAGAAATCTTTACCAAATTGTGATCAAATCAAGTAAAGATCCATCCCATTCCTTAGTTTGTATTTGTTGGTCTTGCAAGGCTTAAAATCTTATTTTGATGATAACAAATAAGAGGAACTTAACATATTTCGTTAAGTGATGATATTTCAAGATTCAAGTATGTGAACATAAGGTCAAATGCTCACAAGGATCATTCAAAACTAATGTTCCAAAGAAAGATGATCAAATGAAGCTTAAAGAGTCAAAGCATGGATTCAAAGATGATCTAATAAAGTTTGAAGATTATGAGAACATGGATGTTAAAGGGGACTTGCTAAAAGCTTAAAGTATATCAAAGATTGAAGACAAGATGGAACTAAAGGAAGACAAAGAAAGAGAGCTCAAAGAAAGACAAGCATGAAGGCTCAAGTGTTTAGAATGTCAATCATCATAAGAAGTCTTCATGTAAGTACTTCGCATATAAATATCTTTGAGAAATATGTTGAAAGCTCTTATTGGGTTAATTATGGACTTAGAGACCCTATTTGAAAACCCAAAAAATATTTTATAAGAAATCAAAGCAAGAGAGCAAAAAGGATTTTTGAAAACTAAAATGAAAATTCTGGAGTTGGTCTGCCCAGACAACTGAGGTGTACCCTCAAAAGTCTAAAAATGTACCTCAGATGACTGACGTTTTATTTCAGATGTCTGAAGAATTTCTTTAGAAGACTGAAAAATTAGTTCAGTCTACTGAAAATTTATTTGTTGAAAAATAGAACAGGCAGAACACCCTCAGAAGACTGAACCCTCGTTTCAGTCGTCTGAGCTGAGACTTCAAAAGTCTAAACTTACAATTTAGTCGTATGACCCTGTGTCCAGACTATAATTTCTAGTGCTTTAAAGAACATCAAAAGACTGAACCCGATACTTCAGTCATCTGAACACTATTAACGATTAGAAATTTTAAATGTTTTAAATTTCAAATGAAGGTTTCTTATGCCCCAAAATAAATGAAAACTTAGGAGATACTCCAAGTAATCTTGGGCAACACGAAATAACTTTTTTAAGCCTATAAATACCTGGTTTTGCAAATCAAATTAGAACCAAGAACAAAAGAATTGAAAAATCTATTTGTAAGCTGAAAGCTATCTTGTTGCTCTCTCTTGCTTAAATCTTTGCTCAACTGAAGTTCTAAATTTCTGAAGAGTTGATCCATCCTACTTCTAAGCTCTGAGTTACTAATTCTCATCTAGAAGGAATTCAGTGATAAATTCTCTTAAGCTTCATTGTATTTCATATTGATATTTAATATTGAAGTATGTAGTGATTGGATTTGTACTAATCTGCTCTATGTGAGAGTTTTCTTGTACGCAACTATTGTTTCTTGTTTCTTAAAGATTATAGGTCGTTGGATCATTGACCAAGTGTGGGGTATCACTTAGAGAGGTGTTGCTCTAGCCTACGTAAGGAGTGTTTAAGCGTGGGGTGTCACTTGTAAAAGGTTTGTTTCACCTATAAAGGAACGGTATAGTGGAATCCTTTGGTGGTATTGGCCAAACACAAGGACGTAGGCTGGGGAAAAGTCGAACCTTGTAAAAAACGTGGTGTCACTCTCTTTCCCTATTCTCTATAATTTCCTGCATATATTAACTGCGTGGTTGTGTTTTAATTTTTGATCATATTCACTATGTGGATTAGATATTAAATAAACTAAATCTTAATTTGTTTTTTGGAATTTGTGGAAATCGAAAGGAAGTACATTAGTTGATCAATACAAATTGCGGAAACCGTAAGGGAGTACATTGATTGGTTCAACACCCATGACTTATTAACTGAAAATTTATTTAAGGTCTAAGTTTTTGGAAAGAGTGTTGGATTACATATTGAGCATTATATTGAGAAATCAAATCAATCAATACAGGGCTTACATATATCCACAGGGTTGCAAACAAGCAAATATCTTGAATTCCTTCAAAAGTTGAAATTGCCAAAGAATTGCACATTATATCTTAAGTTGGTATCTTTGGTTGTTTAATTTAAAGTTATTGATTGATTGTTGGTTGATTATTTAAGTTTTGATTACTTGTTTTAAGTTTTGGTTTGTGGATTGAGTAATTAACTAAAGCTTTACTATGTGATTGTTAATTCAACAAGAGGTTAAGAATTCTTGAAAAGAATTAAAAGAAAATTTTAAAACCCAATTCACCCCACTCTTGGGACAACTCCTTAACTTTCAATTGGTATTAGAGCGGGGTTGTAGCAAATCCTAACTAGTAGCTACATAAAGATCTACATGGCACACCTAGGAGTAGCTCAGTTTGGAGAGGGTTAATCCTCAACTAGGCCTCCCATATTTTGTGGTTTAAATTATACATTTTGAAAACAAAGGATGAGAATTTATATTCAAACCATGGATTGGAAAGCATGGAAGGTTGTCACACATGGTGACTACATTCCTACAAAAACCGTAGATGGCAAAGAAATTCCTAAAGAAGAAAAGGACTTAATCGACATTGATTACAAGATGATGCAAGTAAACTCTAGTGCCATGATGCACTATATTGTGCCTTAGATGTTAATGAGTTTAATAGGGTCATGACATGTAAGCCAGCCAAAGAAATATGGGATAAACTAGAAGTGACTTATCAAGGAACTATAGATGTTAAAGATAGTAGAATTGACAAGCTCACAAGTGAGCATGAAGCTTTCAAGATGAACCCAGATGAAACCATAACAAATATGTATAACTCCCTCAGTGCCTTAAGGAAAAATTATTCAATTTATGAGATGATCCGAAAAATCCTTAGAGGACTTCCTCCAATATGGGAACTTAAAGCTACAGTAATTACAGAAGGAAAAAATCTCAAAAATACATCCCTAGATGAACTCATAGGATCTCTTCTCACCTATGAGATGGCCATGAATGAAAGAAGTGGAAAAACTAAAGGCCAAGAATCTATAGCCTTTAAAACATCAAACAAAAACTCTAGTAGTGAAGATGAAGAAGATGAACTAGCCTTCATATCCAAGAAACTTGCAAGAATACTAAGAAGGAAAAATAAATTCAAAAGAAAATCCAAAACTCAAGTTCAGATGAGGAAGAAATTAAGAAGAAAGAAACAAAGAAAGAACTCCCTACATGTTATAATTGTAAGAAAGTTGGACACCTAAAACTGGATTTTCCAAAACTTAAGAAAGATTCTAAAATGGAGAAGAAAAAGCCAATAAAGGCCACTACATGGGATAATCAAAGTTCTAGTAGTTCAAATGATGAATCAAGTGACCAAGAGGTTACTTGCTATATGACATGGGACCATGAGGAAAGCTCCTCATCTGAATCAATTAATGATTCTTGTAGTGATTCATCTAATGATTCCAATGATGAAAGTATGTGTTCTTATAAAGAACTTTAAAATGAATTATTCAAGGTTCATAAGATCTTAGTTAATGTGACTAAACGATACACATCAATGAAAAACAAGAATGAAGGTGTAATGAAAGAATTAGAATCTTTAAAACTTGCTGAAAGAGAAAAGGATTCAAAAATCAATAAACTAGAAAGCAAGAATGAGAAGAGCTAGAAAATTTAAAGTCGAAAACTTCTATGGATAAAGAAAAAGACATATATTTCTGAATTAGAAAGTAAAATCAGCAAGGTGTCTCAAATCCAAGAAAAGGTGCAAGAAAAGGGAAAAAATATACAAAATTCAGAAATCTATGATGTTGACCCTATGAGTCATACCCTGTTTTGATTATGACAAATACTCAGGTATTTAATGGTTGCCAAGTTTGTGTGTAGGTTCTTATTGACAAGTTCCTATAATGGTATGCGGCAACCTGAAGAGAAGTGAAGACCCAACATATTTATTGTTGTATTTTTTATCATTGGGTCTATAATAATTTTAGTTTAAATGGGTCTATAACAATCTCTACATGTAATGCATATAGGGAGTAAGCTCAGCAAATGATCATACGCAGACAATAGAAAGACCTTAAGGGCTTCGGTCAATCGACGCAGGATTTTTGGGACTATCTCAAAACAGCCTTAGAAAAGACCTTAGGTCCCTACACATATGCATAAACAGTCCCCATAATAACTTGCTAAATCCGGGGATCAAATTGAAAATGAATTGGACCATATAGGAAAAATTGTGAGAGGTCGGGCAACCGAACCCTTGGTGTTCAAAACACCTCGGGCACCTAAACCACTGGGAAGTCAGCGGGTTGACCTGGTTTCGGGGTGAACGAAGTAGAAATAAGTGTATCATGTTCGGGCGATCGAGCCCTTAAAAGGAAACTTTTCACCAACTCGGGCCTCCAAAGGTTTAGTTCAAAATAGGCCCCGGGCGACCGAACACTTGTGTTCGGTTAATTGAACTTAGCTTTGGGCACCCGAACCGCAGATAGAAAGTTTCTGACTTGTTTTTAGCCAATCGAGCTTGAACTCGGGCACTCGAACCTTTTAAAATGACCTTTTTGAGCTGAGTCTATTCGGGTGGCTGAACTAATTGGGGTTAATTTTTTTAAACATAATTAAAATATTTTGAAAAATTCCCAGCATGTCCCCCAACGGTTATTTTTCCCCCATTTCAATATATACCCAATCATTTGTCAAAATTAGTGGAGGATTAGCAAAAAGATTAGGGCAAAAATTCTTTGAAAATCCATAACCTTGTTTTGCCCATACTACCTCCAAATACTCACATATACTCCTCTCCTTGATCATTCATCTATTGTGAGTGATCTAAGTGTGATTATGGTAAATCCTAAGATTGCTAAATACTCTCTCTTGTTCTTATTGTTTGTGTTTGATTTTTGAAAATTAAGTAAGGGCGTTTCCCACCAATTTCATTTGATAAATTTTGTGTGGGAAAACTCATTGGCCTTAGGATCTTTGCATTGTTGTTGCAAGATTCTTTGTGCTACATTTTTGTGTGTGCAAAAACCCATTTCCCAAAGCTTATTTTTCAATTAACTTTTGTGCCTTTTACATTGAAGAAAATATTGTTGAGGTTGTTTGAATATTCTGATTGGCATCTTCGAAACCCTAAGCTTGCATTGAGATATTTTATATTGTGCTTCAAAGAAAACCTTGTTTATACACTTTTGTGCATATTTGAGATTATCCATAATGCTGAGTGTTGATTGCACATAGTCACATCACCGAGCTTACATTTCCTATATTGTTGATACGTGTTGATTGATTGTCATTTGGTACGTATCTTCTTGATTGAGAAGCACAATCACTGTACCCTGTTTGGTTTGTAATGTATTGGTTGTATTCCATGCGTGGGCCTAAAGAGGGAGACTAGCCCTATGGAATAGTCTCGGTTTGGCTTAGACCTGATTAGGAAAGTTAGGTGCACCATCTTGGTAAGGTGTAGGTTGAGGTCAGCCCTGATAATTGACCTGGTTGTAAATGGTGCCGCTCCACCCATTAAGTGAGTTTATAGTGTAATCCTTGTGCGAGTGTGCCATGGCGAGGATGGAGGTAGTATTGGCCAAACCCGAATAACATATCATATGTCTATTTATATTTTTGCATTTTATATTCCTGCACGTGTATGTTATAGTGTGAATGATGCGCATGATTTAAATTTCTGAATATTATATTTTTTTGCGTATTTGGGATTGCCTAGAAAGACCCTAGGTTGTGAAATACTGTTAATATATGGTTTAACCTAGGATTAAGTTTTAAAATTCCAATTCACCCCCCTTTTAGGAATACACCAAAGCTAACAATTGGTATTAGAGCCTCGTGGCATTGACTTAAATGTTTTTGCTAAAAGATCGAGATGGCTCTCATTGGTATATCCCCATTCGGAGAGGGACAGTCACCTACTAGTCCTCCATAGTTTTGTGGTGTCAATGACACCACTTGGAAAATTAGAATGAGTGTATTTATAAAATCTATGAGTTGGAGGGTCTGGCAGGTGATTGTCAAAGGAATTTGTATGCCTGTAAGCGAAAATGATATTACTTTGATGCATGTGAATTCATATGCCATGGAATTATTATATTGTGCTTTAAATTCTAATATCTTTCTTGAGATCATGATATGTAGAAGTGCATAGGAAATCTGAGATGAACTTGAAAGAAAATATGAAGAATCCCGAGAGAATGAAACCATCACTCAGGAAGTGGTAAATGACGAGGTTAGTGCATTAATAGAACAGGAGGTATACGATTCTATCTCTGCCTCTATTGATGATTCTTGTGCTAAATGCTGTAATGTGTCTTATGTTGAATCATTTGTTGATAATACTGTTAATGATGCATGCAATGATTTTGGTGAAAAATATTTCTATATATCTTATGATGAATCATCTGATACTCTTTGTGATAGTCTTGTTGAACAAGCATGAACTAATTCATATAATAACTATGATATATCTTATGATGAATCATATGATGAAGTGATAAATGAAAGCATGCCTTCATATAAAAAACTAGATAAAAATTTATTGAAAATGAATAAATTTCTAGCAAAGTTATCTAAGCAAAAATTCATTTTGAAAAAAGGAAATAAAATCATGACAAAGCAATTAGGAAAAATAAAATATTATTATGCCATCTTAGAAAAGAAAAAGATTAAGAAGATCTTAAAAATTATCTGTTTAGAAGAGGAAATGGATGATCATTCTAGAGCTACACTCAAAGTTATAAATGAAAAGAATAATCTTAATAAATCCTTAGAGATTAAAAAGAAAAATATTTTCAAAAAGGATTTAGGATTATCATACAATTCCCACTATCATGCATCAACAAGTAATCATAAGAATTGTAAGCATAACCTTTCATGTATTTACAAAACTTGCTTACATAATAAAAGAAAAGGGCACAACCGATTTACTTTCTCATCCAGAAGTGCCTGAGGGTTAAAAAAAGAAATGATGTGGGTAATCATGAAAGCAAACCCTATAGGGTCTAAGGAAGATTGGATTCCAATAGAAATTGTATAAATATTTTAATCTTCCCTTAGTTCCTAGGTTTAGGGGTTGTGATGACTATAGGATCGGGAAGTGGTGTGTGCTTAAAATTCCAAATCTTAGTATATGCATTCACTATATACTACATTGAATACTAAGAATCTTAAATAATTAATCCAAAAATATGAAAACATCGGCCATAGCATACTTGATGAAATCCACTTCCAAATGGACAAGGCTTTCTTGCTTGGTAAATAATTCTAAATGCTTAACTCATGCTTAAAGATAAAACATCTTAAGTTAAGCAATTGTTGTCCATTGCATAGAGATGAGATTTAGGGATCCATCATATTCTATATATCTTTAACACTAATCTCATTAATCAAAATTGAGTCATCACTCTAGGTATAAGCACCAATAATCATAAATTCCATATCTACTAGTGCTAATTAAAAGTCATTCCTCTCATAACCAAATTAGGGGCATCCACTAAGGGAATCAAGTCTTCATCTAGATATCATAAAAATTTTCCCTTTGAGTTTAAATCATGAATCCTCTAATTTTTGGCTTATCCCATCCACAAGAAATCTTTACCACTTTATGATCATATCTGGTAAAGTATTATCCATCCATAGGCTCGTATCCTTAACTTAACCGGTCAATTATATTTCAACGGATACCCTTCAGCCATGGTTGATTTGAAATTATCAAAGAGCATCATTCTTTAAATTTTCATACACTCCATATTGCTCTTTGCTAAAACTAGTTAGGACATATTTTTTGGTGTGCTCATCATGCATATCATCCTACTTCCTCAAATACTTTTCTGAACATAATCAAAATTTAATCCTTAAGAGTATTTAATTTATACTTCTCACATAGCTCTCAACTTTTAAATCAAATCCTTTAGAGCGCTATATACCTTGAGTGTGTTGAATGACTAAATTGGTTGCTTAGGTCCTTATCTTAATAAATGCATATATATCTCAAAGTGACCTATGCACATGCAATTAATATCGAAATTCATTTCGACTCGTGCCTCTCACATATTGAAATTCATAAGAAAAGAGGCAGACATAAGCTTATTACCTCAAAAAATATATATTGTGACTTTTTGGTTCGATAAGCCTAAAGCATTCAATGCCAAGTTTAAACCATTGAAAATCTTGAGATCCTTAGCCAAGATATTTAGAGATGAAAAAGGCATAAAATGATTAAGTGCATAACTCAGGGGGAGCATTTATCTTTCATATCTATATATATTAAAATGCTCTCAATTTTTATTTATACTTACATGTATGTATGCTCTTGTGAGAACAACTCTACACTAATATCATAACTATCCATTGTTTGTTATTGTTCATATGATCTATTGGATAGTTCATTTCTTTTCTAAGTTGTTGATTGAACTACTAGAAAGCATGCTTGTGTTGAAAGCTTCTTGCATGGTGGATGTAGTGTTATAATTTGCATGCTAGTTGTGGATATTAGGTTGTGGCTTGCTTTATATGATTTATCTATTGAAAACAACCCACTATCAGGTACAAGTTTTATGGAAAAAACTTCCAATTTACAGACGACATGTTGCAAAAATTTCGGTGGATTTTTTCCCAAAATAATACCTTGTACAAAGATGATTATGATAGATCAAATATTAAAATCTTTTTGAAATGATGAGTGAAAATTAAATGAAAATCAAGTTTCATCCTCACATAATCATCAAATGATTAGGGGAGCTCAGCTCCATCCCTATAGAGAAAGCTTAAAGAACCAATATGTATCACTTTCATTTATTGAATATCCAGGCTCTTCTAAAATCCCTGAACATTAAATCTTGTGCTTAACACTTTATGATATGATATGGATTGTTCTTGGTTAGGTGCTTTATCTTATGCCTTAATATATATTTTCTGATGCATGTGTGACCTATAGGGATGATTATATTGGTCGAATGGTATAATGAATAAATCTTAATCCAGTACATTCGTTTTAAATGACTTAAAAAAAATGATTGCTTATACTTCTTGGCATACTTACTGAAATTAATCCTTAGTAAGTATAAGCGGTTTATTTCATCTAAGCCATAATTAAAATCGATAGGGGGAGCATCCAAAATAAAATTCCATCTTGATATGCTCTCTAACTTTTGAGGCTTAGATCTATGTTTTAATTCACTGTGGCATGTGTTTAAATGAAATGATCTTTGTGAAAATCTTAAGTTGATATATTGGTTTACCACAAGTTGCTTGTGTTTGCCATATGATCTTGCATGTGATTGTTAAATTTTTAAGATCATCTTGGTTGTGGTTTTCTGGTTATATTTCAGTTTGTGTGCTTAATAATAAACCAGAAAAATGTTACTTGCTTGCATGATCTTTAATTTTTTTTTTTTTTTTGGGCAAGAAACGCCCAGTACTTTAAGCAAACATTATAAAGGGGATATATATTTATATGTATATACATATATATATATATATATATATATATATGGCAAGAACTTATTTCAAAACTAAATTTTTTCTCTCTTGCCTTATTATTATTATTATTATTATTATTATTATTATTATTATTATTATTATTATTATTATTATTATTATATACATATATGGTTTTAAAGTCGCGCAATTGGTTCAGTAACTACACACAAAAATGCATGCAAACTAGTCGGACTATTTTTATGCTCAAACCTTCTATTTGCTTTCATATGCTGTGTGCTTTGAACTAAAATCTTTCACAGGTCTTATGAAATATTTGAACTGAAATGGTTTGTGGATAATTCTGGTCTGCCTTGTTTTCATCTCATTTAAATCATCTTAATAACCAGTTATACAGTGTGTGTGTGTGTGTGTGGTTCATTGCTATATTTCATGCTTTGTGAATTTGTTTATGATTTGAAATGCATGACTATCATATCTCTTGCATGTTGATAGTTATACTCTTGTTTATTGTTGTTGATCATGTTGGACTGTTTGAGTTGATTGTTGCGTACAATTGAAAATTTGAACTCAATCAGGTCATTTCTATACATATATTTTTGGGAAAATTTCTTTTTTCAAATGCCATGCTGCCGATTTTTCTACAAACTTTCCCAAATCATATCTTGTATTCAAATGATTCCTACTCAATGCTTTGCCTATATACTAAAATGTTTATTTAAGCCTTTTTTGTTGTTGCCAAAAGGGGGAGAAGTAGGCAAGTATTTGTCACCATCAAAAAAGGGAGATTGTTAACCCTATGGGTCATACCCTATTTTGATTATGACAAATACTAAGGTATTTAATGGTTGCCAAGTTTGTGTGTACGTTTTTATTGGAAAGTTCATATAATGGCATGCAGCAACCTGAAGAGAAGTGAAGGCAGAAAATATTTAAAAGAAAATTTTAAAACCTCAATTCACCCCCTCTTGGGACAACTCCTTAACTTTCAGTATCCTTACTCTAAATTATGATCATATCTAATGGATACTTTCCATCCTCCAAAGAGCACTGGTCCATAAATAATGGTATACTTATAGTTGCTCTTAGTCTAACTATTAGGACATATTAGTTAGCACGAATAAATTTTGAACAATGTCCTACCTCTCCTAAACACTCTTCTAAACTTAATAGAAATTTAACTGTTAATAGTATTTATTCTTTACTTCTCTCACAAGCTCTCAAATCGTAAAGTCATATCCTTTAGAGCTTCATATCCTTAGAGATGTGTTGAATGGCTGAAATTAATTGCACTAGGTTTCAAATCTAGATGATGGAATGAAAATTCAAAGAGACCTATGCATATGCAACTAAAGTTAAATTCATGCAACCTTGTGCCTCTCATGAATTAAGATTCACAAGAAAAGAGGCTATATAGGCTTTGTACATTGAAAGAATATTGATTGTGACTTTTTGGTCCATTAAAGCCTATACATTAAGGGCCAAGATTAAACCATTAAAAATCTTAAAATTCTTGGCTGATGGAATTCGAAAATAGAGAAAAGACATAAAATGAATGAGTGAATAACTCAGGGGGAGCATTTATCTTTCATGATTATAAATTGAAATGCTCTCTTGATATCACATCTCTTATGCTCAAATGTTGTTATGAACAACATTGCAAACTGATATCCATAATGCATTAAATGATTGAATCTCTTTTATGGATGATTTATATGTAATGTGAATTGTTAATTGTGTTACTTGATTGCATGCGTAGTCTAGAATGCCACCTGCATGACGAATGCAGTTGATGTGTATTGCATGCTAGTAGTGGTTATAGGTTCTCGTGTGCCTTGAACTGAATTATAAATTGCTTATTTGAACCTATCAGGTTCAGGTTTTATGGGAAAACATCTAATTTACAAATGGCATGCTGTCAAAATTTCGGTAGATTTTTCCCAAAATAAAACCTTATACAAATATGATTATGTTAAAATAATGATAAAACATTTTTTGAAAGGATGAGTAAAAACTAATTGAATATTAAATTTTTTCTTAGCATAATCATCGAATAGTTAGAGGAGCTCAGCTCCATTCCTAGAGAAAGAGCATAAAGAGCTCATATGCATCATGCTATGCTTTTTGAACATTGAGGCTCTTTTAAGAACCCTAAACATCATTTCTCACTTTTAAAACTCTATGTTTTGATATGGATTGTTCTCGGTTATGTGCTTTATTTCATGCCTTAATATATATTTTCTGATGCATGTGTGACCTATAGGAATAATTATACTTGTCGAATGGTAAAATGAGCAAATTTGAATCCAGTATACTCATTTTAAAAGACTTGAAAATGAATGCTTATACCTCTTGGTCTGTTAAATGAATGTAACTTTTGATATATATAAGCACTTAGAAGCATCTAAGCTATCACTCAAAACGAAAGGGGGAGCATCTAAACATAAATTCCAATTTTGTTTTGCTCACAAATGTTTTCAACTTAGATATATTTTGAATTCAATGTGGCATGTACTTAAATGAAATGATCTTTGTGAAAATCTTAAGTTGATATATATTGCTTTGCTACATGTTGTTTGCGTTTGCCATATGATCTTGCATGTGATTGTTAAATCTTTAGGATCATTATGGTTGTGGTTTTCTAATTATATTTTAGTATGTGCTTAATTGGCATATCAGAAAATTTGTGCTTGCTTGATTGTTGACCTTATTGGTCATTTCCCGGTTTTGATAATAACAAATACTTTTTGTATTTAATGGCTTTCAAGTTTGTGTACATGATCATACTAATTGGATTATGTTGATGGCATACGGCGCACAGTGGCTTAAAGAAAAAGAAGGCCCAGAAGAGTCATTGTTGTAATTTTATAAGTTTCATATTGGGTCTAAAATAGTAATATAGGAACGGTCTGTAATAATTAATGCATGACATGCATGTAGGATCTATAAGCTTAGCAAGACCGAATGACCTTAGGGAACACCCTTCAATAGACCTTCAATCGACTGACGCCAAATTTTTAGGCGTACTTAAAAAAGCCTTAGAAAGACCTTAGGTCCCAACAAATATGCACAAATGAGTCCCCATTATCACTTGCACAATTAGGGGATCAACTTGAAATAAATTGGACAAATTAAGCATGTTCGGTCGACTGACCCAACCAAGCTTATTCATCTTGGTCAACCGAACTAGCCAGAAGTCAACTATTTGACCACAGTACGGTCGACCAAACCTTGCCAAGTTCATACAACTTGGTCAAGCGAACTCCCATGGGTCAACGTTTGACTCCTCGGTCGACCGACTAGAATTATACGGGCAACACCCTAGTCAACTGAACCCCCACATGGGAGAATCTAACTGCCTGGCCGACCAAACTACCCAGTTTAAAATCACCTGGTCGACCGAACCATACGGTATTGGAAAAATTGCCCTTAAGACTCTTAGTCCAGTCGACCAAACCCTCAGTTTATTTTTTGCACGGTCGACCAAACTTTGTCACTTGGTTAACCGAACCTCAAGTTCAGTCGACCGGTGCTCTTGGGTGGGACAAGTTTTTTTACCGCGGTTAAAATTTTTAAATAGGGTTAACTTTTTTAAATTGTTTTAAAACAATCCTAATAATACCCTACATGTCCTAAATGGTCATAATTTGCCCAACTTCTATGTATAGGGGCTCATTTGTGAAAATTAGCAAGAGATTAGTAAGATCATTAACGAAAAATTCTCTCAAATTTGAAAAACTTATTTTGCCAAATACTATCCCAAATGGTCCTCTATTTCATTTTCTTTGATCATCCAAGTCTAGAGAGAGTGTTTAGATTATTAGTGCTTCATTCTAAATAGCCCTATACTCTCATTGATATTTGTATTGTTTGATTTTTGTTGAGATTTTGGTTAGGGTTCTTCCCATGGATTTAACTTGATAAATCTTGTGCTGGGAAACTCTTTAGCTTGAGGATCTTTGCATTGTCATTGCAAGATTCCTTAAGTAATTATTTTTGTGTGCAAAATATTTTACAAAACTTGTTTTCAAACAACTCTTGTGCTTTATACAATTTAAGAAAATATTTTTGAGTTCGTTTGAATAATATTGCTAGCATCTTTGAAACACTAATATGATATTGAGATTTGATATACTTTGCTTTCAAAGATTAGCTTGTTTGAACACTCTTGCGCTTGAATGAGTATAATCATTATATTGAGTGTAGATTGCACATATACACCACTGAGCTTATAGTTCGTACATGTTTGGTGTGGATTGATTATTACTTGTGCATAGTGGTACATATTTTCTTGTGTAAGAAGCATTTCCGTGTACGCAAAATTTTATATACATTGTTGTATTCTAGGCGTGGGTCTGAAGAGGGAGACTAGCCCTATTGAATAGTCCCGTATTGGCTTAAACCTGGTTAGGAAAGTTAGGTGCACCATCCTGGTAAGGTATATGTTGAGTTCAGCCCCGCTAATTGACCTGATTGTAACCGATGCCGCTCCACCCTTTAAGTAAGCATTAGTGGAATCCTCCGGCTTGTGAGTTAGAGGCAGGAACATAGGCAGTATTGGCCGAACCCCGATAACATATCGTGTGTGCATTTTATTTTTCCATAATTTATTTATCGCACGTGTATGTTATATTGTGAATGTCACGCATGATTTAATTTCCGCATGTTTTATTTATCTGCGCATTTGGAATTATATAGACAGACCCTAGGTTGTGATTATACTGCTGTTAGATTAGCTAAACTTAGGAATAAATTTTAAATTTCCAATTCACCCCCATCTTAGGAATACACCAAAGCTAACATTGATCTTTAAAGTTTCTTCTTCAGCATGCAACCCCCAATGCCTTTTTGCAAACATCAAAGGGGGATATATATTTATTATTATATACATATATATATTTTTAAATTGCATAACTAGTTCAGTAATTGCACATGAAAATACATGCGAACTAGTTAAATCATGTTTATGCTCAAACCTTTTATATATATATATATATATATATATATATATATATATATATATATATATATATATATGACACATGTCTTCAAATTCCAATTTTTTGCGGGTCTTATGAAATGCTTAAATTGCAATGGTTTGAGGATATTTCTAGTTTGACTATGTTTTCATGTCATTTAAATCTTTAAATGACTAGTTCTACTGTTTGTATGCTTCATTGTCATATTTTTCAAAACCAATTATATTTGTTTTCTTTATATACCCTCTTTGCTGATGCCAAAAGGGGGAGAAATACACTTGCAAAAATTGGTATGCATACCCTTAGGGGGAGCTTTATTTGGCTTTACCCATTTTTGTATTTGTATTTGTCATCATTAAAAATGGGGAGATTGTTGATTTTTTGAGCACTATCTCGTTTTTTATAATGGCAAATACAAGATATTTAATGTTTGCCGAGTTTATGTGTAAGATCAAATTAGCAAAATCATATAGTGGCACATGATGACTCAAAGGAAAAATGAAGGCCCAAAGTGTTTAATTGTTGTAATTTATATTCAATTCATTGGGTCTGTAATAATTATTTCAAGGTCTATAATAATTGATGCATATCATGCATGTAGGGACTATAAGCTCAAAACCATAGATAGACCTTAGGGATCACCCTTGGTCGACCGACGCCAGGTTTTTTAGGCTAAGTTAAAATGCCTACACCTTAGAAAATACCCTAGGTCCTTGCACTGGCACTTAGGAAAGTTCCCATTATCACATATGCTATCAGAGGAAACTTTTAATTTAAATATGGACCGAAATACACATTTTTTGTGCGTTCGGTCGACTGAACCCTAACACACAGAGACACTTCGGTTGACCGAACCTCACGAGGGTCAAAAGTTTGACTAGTTGGTCGACCGTCCTTAAAATGAACGTCGACGCCTTGGTTAACTGAACTGGCACGTGGGAAATCCTAATGCTCTGGTCAATTGAACTCCTAGTTGTAAAATGGCCTGGTCAACCGAATGTTCAACTTTGGTCAACCGAACTTAGCCCGATTGACCGAACCTCGATGGTTCTGAAATCGCTTCAAGTCTAGTCGACCATCTTCTCAGTTCAAATACACTTTGATCGACCAAAGTAAGCAACCCAATTGACCAAACCTTAAAAATGGTCGACCGAACCTCTCGAGTTGCTCGAATTTTATCAAAATTAAAACGTGGTTATTTTTTATTAACCATACTTAATCTTTTCCAAAATTCCATCTATGTCTTCCAATAGTTATTTTTTTAGTGTGTCTATATATATGGGTTCATTTGTAAAGATTAAGCCAAGATTAGGGAGTTTGATTAAGAAAATTTTCTCTGAATTTTTGGGAGCCCTTTCTTCATACACAATCCATATACTCTTCCATTGATCACTCCTTTGAAAAATAATCTTGAGTAGGAGTATCCTACATCATCCTACATTGCTCACCATTGCTAAAACTCTCATTGTTGTGATTGTGTGATTGCTTTTTGATTGAGAGTTTAGCCAAAAGTTCCCCCCCCCTCCCCCCACCGATTTAATCAATAAATCCATTGTGTGGGGAAAACTTGGTAGCTTGCGAGTTTTAGCATTTGTGTTGCAAGACTCCTAAGCATGTATTGAAAATATTTTTTACAAGCTTATACTATTGGAACCTGAACTCGAAAAATAAAATAAAATAATAAATAAATAAATAAATAAAACAATAAATATCTTGGAGGAGATATTTTTAGATATTTATATAATAAAATCTTGGAGGAGATATTTTTAGATATTTATATAATAAAATCTTGGAGGAGATATTTTTAGATATTTTTATATAAATATCTTGGAGTAGATATTTTAGTTACTTAAGAGCTAAGTTATGTATTTTTTTTTTATATATAACTCTCTCTCTCTCTCTTTCTCTAGAACCTATGCCCACTGTCACTCTCTCTCTCTCTCTCTTCGATCTTTCGCCAATCATTTGCCCGATTCAACGATCAGAAGTTACCACGAGGATCAAGGAGTGAATATCTACAAGTCTAGAAGAGCAGATTCTCAAACTCGGGAAAAAGCTAGGGTTCGATTTTCGAGCATCTCGAGTTGTTTTTTAGGAAATAAGTAAGGGGAGTTGTTTACATCAGTTATTTTAGAAAACTAAACTAGTAGAACTGTAACTTATGTTTATATGTACGTTATGACTTTTCATTTGGAAAATTCTACCAAATAAAATAGTCATTTTTACGATTCTACAGTTTTGGCATATGATCTCCAAACTTCTCAAAACTCCTTTATTTGTATTAAACTTAAAGTAGGAGATGCTTGAAACCCTTGTTTGCAGTTTAAATGATATTTTACAAACCATTTTACTATGTATTGTATACTTAACCAAATGAGTACAGCATATGATATGGAAATAGGAATGTATTGAAATGAAAAGCATGTTTATGAAATATGGAAACTGGAGTTCCAAATGATTATCAAGAAATACGGAAAAGAGATGTTGGTTAGATACTGAACGCTATGCATGCAAGGGTTCAACCGAGAGTGCGTGTGCCGGTTTATACCATAGAATGAATGTATTAAAGAATGTTTGAAAGAATGTATGAATGAGTTTGTGAAAAATAGTGGAATTGCTTAGATGATTTATGGAATGAAATTGGTTAATATGCTTTTATTATAAATTGTATATGAAATGAAGAATAGCTTCCCAAGAGGGGGGGGGGGTGAATTGGATTCTTTTTGATATTTTAATGATTTTTAGACTTTTGATTTTAACAACCCAGAAAACAAGATATATATGAATGATAACCACACTTAGGAATATTGAAATTTAAATTTACAAGTCAATAAATGAAATCATGATAATTCAATCACTCAATCAAAATGTAAAAGCTTTTGTTAATTTTTCTGTAGACTCTTAGTATGCACTTTGCTTGATCAAGATTTCCGCAGATTAACCAACGTACTCCCTTTTTGGGTTTCCACAAATGATTAATCAAAACGTACTTTCTAAATATCAAGTACCTTTGTTTCTTTCTCACTTAAGAATCTGCAACCTGCACATTTATATCATACCACAATAGCAAGTAAATAATATAAAGTAAAGCAGAGAGAAAGACACAAGATTTTTACGAGGTTCGGCTTCAACACAGCCTACATCCTCGCCTTTGGCAAAACACCAAAGGATTCCACTATATCAGTTCCATTACGTCGTGGAACAATACCAATTTACAACTACTCCTTCTGTCAGGCTAGAGCTCGCCTCTCCAAACAATAACCCCTTGTTTGGTCCAACGATTCAACAACTCTGAATCATTTAAGAATGATGATAAAGAAATTTGTGTACAAAAGAGAACTCTCATAATATAGTAGATTAGCACAATGATCAGCTCACTTATACTCCAAAGTAATTCAAATATAAAAAATTTGAAGCTCAACGCTTAGTATGAATTACCAAATGATTTTTCAAAGAAAATGAAAGATTCTAGTTTTTTAAAGCTTTGCTTCAAAAATATAAATCAATATCAGATCAGAAATTTTAAGCACAAGAAAATTTTAGATCCTTTTGAGAAATTTGAATACTTGAAAATCACTTGATCTAAAAAACCTTTGAAAAGTAGTTTGATCTAAAAACCTTGAAGGTTGCTTGATCTTAAACTTTGAAGATTGCTGGATCTGAAACTTTGAAGATTTCTGGATCTAAAACTTTTGAGAATTGCTTAATTTCAAAAACCTTTTAATATTGCCTCTATGATAATTATTTTAAACCTTTGAAACTTTTGACTATTTATAGATGTTTTTAGAAGCCATCCATTACTCCCAAAGATTCCTAAAATTCATTTCCAAATATTTTGAAATTAATATGTTTAAAAACATGGTTTAAAAAATCTTCCCTTCTTAAGCTCTTTTTATTTATTAAAAAAAAAAAAAAATACTTTTTAGAGTATATATGTTTAAAAAAAATATTTTTGATTTTCTATAAGCTTCAAACCATTTTATATTTGAGTTTAACCTTTGAAGTACTTACATTAAGAACATCCTAAAATATAATTTTTTAATCTTCAATCTTGTTCTTCCATCATCTTTGTTGTTTCAATCTTTTATTTGAGCTTTTCACCAGTATAATTTTATTCCTCATGCTCTTTGTAATCCATAAGTTTTTCTTTGTGTTCTTCAAGGATTCTTTGTAATCCATAAACTATACTTGTATTCTTCAAAAATTCTTTGTAATCCATAGGCTTCTTTATACACTTGGGCTTTGTCACTTTCCTGAAAAATATTTTACTTGAAACATATTAAACATATCATTGATTTGTTATCATCAAAATAAGAATTGTAAGCCTTATTAGGCCAACAGTACATATGATGTTGGAATTGCCTTAGAAAGCTTGTTACTAATAAAGCTTTAGATAAGCTTATTATCAGAGAGCCTTAAAAAGCTCATTATTATCAATTGCGTGGTACCGTTGCTAGAATATGAGATACAGTGCAACCACACGATAGTTTCTTTGGTGTGGGTATCGAGATAGTCGATTGGTATGAGGGGCCACTGGTCGACTTAAGGGCTAGGGTGGTGATGGCCAAATCAGACTGGAGAGAACATGATGCCTGACAATGCCTACACGAACATGGCTGGATCAGAGCTTTATTATCGCACAACCCTTGCCATGGGGGCAATAGATGGCTTAGTTATGATGTTTCAAAGTTGGGATGAGTTCTATATATATATATATATATATATATATATATATATATATATATGTACATGATTTAAAAACTAAAATGGGCAAAGTCATAGGGTTGAGTTCCAAGCGGAGGGATTGTACAGTGTAGGGGCCTATACCCTACCCTAACTTCGGGAAATCTTGCTTGTAATGATGCTGAAATATCTATTGCAAGAATTGTATATATATATATATATATATATATATATATATCTTGTATTACAGGATTGAGAATATTTTAAATGTTTAATTGCTTCTACTAAAATAAACTCATGTTGTCACACACTGATGTAATATGATCTACCTTGCTGAGAAGTGTCTCACCTCAATATACAACCTTTGTTTCAGGTTTTACAGGAAACCGGTCCTAGATTTCTAGGGGGACTTTGGAGCATAGTGTTGTTTTAGTTTATGTAAGTTTTGTATATGTACTGGATTTTTGGCTAGGATGTCTTTTGGAGATTGTAATAGAAAATTATGTTTTAGTATGTATGAATGTATTTAAGAAACATTTAGATACTCTGGTAGTCTATCAGAAGAAGTATGAACTTTTATGTTTTCCGATGTGCATGAGAATATAGATCAGTATGATACACCCGTATGTCCCTTATTAGGGCGGGTAGTTTGTGTTTATTATCAGAGATATGCATGTTATGTATGTTAGTAGCACTTCGGGGCCACCTAGAGGGCCGGGGCATCACAGTTGGCATCAGAGTCATAGCCAGCCGGAAGTGTGATAAGATTCGCACTGCTTGGTTATGGAAATGCTAAGAACTTAGGTTGCTAGGTTTTGTAGACTAGAATTTACTAGAGCATAGGACGAGAATAAGATCTTCGAGTTTTGCTTTGTATACTTGTAGATAGAAAACCATTGAAAAACTTTTATGTTTTTTTGGGTCAGCCAACGGATCAAAAAGTCACAACAATCCATCAACATTTTTGTTTCCAAGTGCAGAGGCGGAACTTGAGTTAGAATGAGAATGTTGAGTTAGCAAAGTATGTTAGTATTAGGAATGTTGATTCAAGGAAATGAGTTTTATAATATTGTAGTTGTCGCAGATATGTAGGTTATTAAGATTCTAAACAATCTTCTCAATTGTTTTTTTAGGATGGAGTCTAGGGATAATACTGCCAACGTTGGAGGTAGTAGTAGTGAGGGGGTTAGCCATGAGGCCGACAGTCACTCCTTGGTAGTACTATGAGACTTCGTGCAGCAGCTTATGGCCGAGGTGGTGCAAACAAATAGGGGGAAGGACCATCCCACGACTGAGTTGGGATGCTCCATTGATCAGTTTAACTGAGTAAAGTCTCCTGCCTTTGTAGGAAATGTAGACCCAATCTGAGCAGAGAATTGGATTCGAGAGATTGAGAAGAACTTGGATGTCTTGAACTGCACAGAGAAGCAGAAGGTGGCCTTTGAAACATTTAAGTTTGCAGGCGAGGCGAAGAGATCGTGGGAATCAGTAAAGATGCTAGAGGAGCATCGACCGATACCAGTGGCGATGTCATGGGGCCGTTTCAGAGAGATATTCCTTGAGCGGCACTTCCCAACCACGGTTAGAAAGGCGAAGATGGAGGAATTGATGACTCTGCCATAGGGGCAGCTGACAGTTCAGTAGTACGCTTCTAGGTTCCAGGAGTTGTCACAATTTACTCCATTTATGATACCCGATGATGCAATGAAGGCTTGGAAGTTTCAGAGGGTTTTAAAGAAGAAGATATGGAAATATATAGCAATCCTGCAGATTCAGAACTTCGTTACTCTGGTAGAAAAAGCCATTGTAGTAGAGGAGAGCCTGTAGGAGGACATAGAGGTCCAAATCCCTAAGAAGAGGTCAGTGCCTCCCAATTCTTTTTCAAGTGTGATTCAGGGCACTTGGAAGAAACCTAGCAGTGGTGAGGCTAGAGGCAAGAGACCAGTGGTGGCACATCTCAGAGTACCCCATCATTCCCAACTTGCCCTTCTTGTGGCAAGCATCATCTAGTGAAGTGTTTGTTGCGTTCAGGAACTTGCTTTCAATGTGGTAAGATAGGGCATTTGGTGCATGATTGTAGCATGCTGAGGAGCAAAGCAGCCTCACAGCAGCCTTATGAAGGAGGTCCTTAGGCGTAGCGTGGTTGTTATCAAAGGGGTATAACCCAAGCAAGGGTGTATTCCCTAACTTCGGGCGATCTAAGGAACACTGGGGATGTAGTCACAAGTATTATTTTCATGCTTTCGAATAAAGCTGTCATATTATTTGATTCAAGAGCGACGCATTCCTTTATTTCCTAGGGATTCGTTAAACTATGTGGCTTAGATGTGCAGCAGTTAGATGATGATTTAGCAGTGGCTACACCATCAAGGTCAGTAGTCGTCTATAATAAGGTGACTCAAGATTTCCCAGTAGAGATTTAGGGGAGAGTTTTACTAGTCAGCCTTATTATGTTTGACATGCATGGCTTCGATATCATTCTGGGTATGGACTAACCATCAGCTAGTTATGCCAATATTGATTCCTGTAGTAAGCGAGTTCCCAGATGTATTCCCAAAGGACTTGCTGGGATTACCTCCAGATCGTGAGGTGGAGTTTGCTATAGGGTTGAATGCCAATATCAAAAGCTTCATATCGCATGGCTCCGGTAGGACTAAGAGAACTGAAGGAGCAACTATAGGAGCTACTAGACAAGGGATACATTCGACCGAGTGTTTCACTCTAAGGAGCATCGGTTCTATTTGTAAAGAAGAAGGATGGGTCAATGAGGATGTGCATCGACTACAGAGGGATTAACAAGGTGATAGTAAAGAATAGATACCCGTTACCCAGGATTGACGATCTGTTTGACCAGCTACAAGGCACACAGATATTCTCTAAGATCGATCTGCGATCCGAGTATCACCAACTGAAGGTGAAAGTGGAGGACGTACTGAAGACAACTTTCTAAACCTGGTATGGCCAATACAAATTCTTGGTCATGCCATTCGGTTTGACAAATGCACATGCATCATTTATGGATCTAATGAACAGGGTGTTTCACGAATATTTAGACCAGTTCGTCGTGGTATTCATTGATGACATCCTAGTTTTTTTTCTAGGATTTATATAAAGCATGAAATTCACTTGAGGTTGGTACTACAAGTTCTCAAAGAGAAGAAGCTATATCCTAAGCTGAAGAAATGCGAGTTCTGGCTAGAACAGATTGCATTTCTAGGGCATGTAGTGTCCAAGGAAGGAGTATCAGTGGACCCTAGCAAGATAGATGCGGTAGTTGATTGGGCAAGATCGAGGAATGTGCAGGAGGTTTGGAGTTTCTTGGGTCTAGCCGGGTATTATTGTCGGTTCGTCGAGGGCTTTTCCAAATTGTCAGGTCCTCTGACACAACTTATGAGGAAGAACAACATATTTGAGTGGACTAAGGAGATTGAATTGAGTTTTTAGGAGTTGAAACAACGTTTAGTCACAACTCTAGTATTATCCATTTTGTTAGAGGTGGATGATTATGTGATTTATAGTGACACATCCTAGAAGGGACTTGGGTGTGTTTTGAAGCAAGAGGGAAAGGTTACAACTTATGCTTCTCATCAACTCAAAGAGTATAAGAAGAATTACCCTACGCATGATTTAGAGCTAGCATATGTTGTATTTGCACTAAAGATCTGGTGGCCCTACCTATATGGTGAAAGGTGTGAGATCTATACGGATCACAAGATCCTCAAATACTTCTTCACCCAGAAGGAGTTAAACATGAGGCAACGTAGATGGCTATAACTGATTAAGGATTATGACTGCACCATTAATTACCGCCATGGAAAAGCTAATGTGGAATCTAACGCTTTGAGTCGGAAGTCATTGGATGCATCGATCTCAGCAGTTGTTATACAGCCTCAGATCATGATGGATCTAGAGAGGCTGGGAGTGGAGTTGGTGGAAAAGGATCCACAACTATTCATTTCCAGTTTAGTTGTTCATACAGCCTTGCAAAAAAGAATCAGAGCTACTCATAAGGAAGACATAGAGCTGATAGAGGTTATGGAAGGGGTTCAGGAGGGTTTAAAGCCAGATTTCAATATCTCAAGTGATGAGATATTGAGATTTCTCAGCAGGATTTGCGTACTGAATGACGTTGAGATTAAGCGTGTCATTCTAGAGGAGGCACATCATTCGCTCAACACCGTACATTCAGGAAGTACGGAGATGTACAAAGATTTGAGGGAATCTTTCTGGTGGTCTAACATGAAAAGGGAGATTGCCCATTTCGTAAAGCAGTACCTAATATGTTAGCAGGTTAAGGTAGAGTACCAAAGGCTAGCATGACCCCTTCAGCTACTTGACATTCCCAAGTGGAAGTGAAAGCATATCTCGATAGATTTTATATTGGGGTTACCCGTGGTGGTTCATGGATAGAATGCTATATGAGTTGTAGTAGATTTTTTGATGAAGACTTCGCATTTTATTCCCATCAGAATCAGCTATTCTCTGAATAGGCTGGCAAAGCTATATGTGCAGGAGATAGTACGACTCCACAACATCCATGTTTTTATCATTTCAAATCGAGACCCATGTTTTATCTCTCGTTTCTAGAAGAGTTTGTAGGATGCCTTGGGATCGCAACTCACATTCAGTACATCATTTCACCCATAAATAGATGGACAATTCAAGAGGAGTATTCAGACTTTAGAAGATATGTTGTGGGCCTGCATACTGGATTTTGGGGACAGTTGGATACGACACCTATTACTCATGGAGTTTGCGTATAATAACAGCTACCAGGCCAATATAGAGATGGCACCATATGAGGCATTGTATGTTTGTCGGTGTCGATCTCCTTTGTACTAGGATGAAGTAGGCGAGTGGCAGATTTTAGGACTGAAACTGATTTAGTAGGCCTTTTCAAAGGTCAAGCTAATTAGGGAGAGGATCAGGGCAGCATAGAGTCGGCAGAAGAGTTATGCAGATACTCTCTAACGAGTGTTGGAGTTTGAAATTGGAGATATGGTATTCTTGAGGATTGCTCCGATGAAGGGAGTGATGAGGTTCGAAAAGAAAGGCAAGCTGAGTCCTCGGTATATTGGGCCGTTTGAGATCCTAGAAAGGATTGGTCCAGTGGCTTATCGAGTGGTGTTACCCCCAGCATTGTCTTGAGTTCATAACATTTTCCATGTATCAGTGCTGAGGAAGTATGTAGCAGATCCTACGCAGGTGATCAACTATGAACACTTAGAGTTAAGGGATATTTTGACTTACGAGGAGGTACCAATCCAGATTCTAGATCAGAAAGTACGAAAGCTGCATATGAAGGAAATACCATTAATGAGGGTACTGTGGCATAATCTTGATGTCGAGGAGACTTCATGGGAGTTAGAAACAGAAATACGCCAGAAGTACCAATTGCTTTTTAGTGATGATCGGTTTAGACAAACCGGTACGGTTGATTAGGTAAGAGTTAGTTATATGCATGTCAGGTAAGGTAGGTATGTTTAGTTGTTAGTTGTGTATGAGTTTATGTATGGATGGTCTCTGGGAGTTTCATGTATGGTATTGTTAACTCCCGAGACATTATGTTGTAACCACAGTATTACTCCGCCATAAGTGAGGCAGGTAATAAATTTGAGACAGTGCTGCTATGTGGGTAGCCGCCGACTTTTCTTTGGGTTGGAACAGTTCAGATAAGATGATAGGTTAGGAAATAGTTAGCAAATTTTGAGGAAAAAATTCTTATAAGGAGGGGAGATTGTAGGAACCCGAACCCGATAAATAAAATAAAATAAAATAATAAATAAGTAAATAAATATAATAATAAATATCTTGGAGGAGATATTTTTAGATATTTATATAATAAATATATTAGAGGAGATATTTTTAGATATTTTTAAATAAATATCTTGGAGGAGATATTTTAGTTACTTAAGAGCTAAGTTATGCATTTTTTTTTATGTATAACTCTCTCTCTCTCTCTCTCTCTCTCTCTCTCTCTCTTTGATGGGCCACGATCGGAAGTTTCCACGAGGATCAAGGAGTGAATAACTACAAGTCTAGCGGAGCGGAATCTCAAACTTAGGAAAAAGCTAGGGTTCGATTTTTGAGTGTCTCGGGTTGTTTTTCAGGAAATAAGTAAGGGGGTTTGTTTACATCAGTTATTTTAGAAAACTAAATTGGTAGAATTGTAGCTTATGTTTATATGTACGTTATGACTGTTCATTTGGAAAATTCTACAGAGTAAAATGGTCATTTTTATGATTTTACGATTTTGGTAAAAATTATGGTGAAAACTAAGGTGTGGTCCCAAGAGGGGGGTGAATTGGATTTAAAAAATTTCTTTTAATTCTTTTCAAGAATTCTTAACCTCCTTTAATTCTTTTAATGAATTCTTGACTTCTTATTGATTTATCTAATACAAAACAAATACTTAAAATAATATAATATCCACCAACATATACCAACAAAGTAAATCAAAACTTAAATTTTCAGCCAAACAATCAACCAAAGTGTTCCACCCATGAAATTCAATATTCAGCACTTTACCGATTCTCATATTTTGCAGCCTTGTGTATATTAAATTAATTTAAGCTCTATGATTAATGCAAGCCCTGTGGATAATTGATTACTTAATATGAAGCACAACACTCTTTCCAAGAGAATTAGACTTGAAACAAACTCTCAGTTAATAAATCTTTGGGCGTTTCACCAATTAACGTACTCCCTTACGATTTCCGCAAAGTGTGGATCAACCAACGTACTCCCTTTCGATTTCCACAATCCCAAAAATAAACTAAGCTTAAGTTTATTTAATATCTAATCAACGTAGTGTATATGATTAAGGAATTTAAAACATCCACGTAGTTTATATATGCTGAAAATAAAGAGAGTAAGGGAAAGAGAGTGAGACCGAGTTTTTATGAGGTTCAGCTTATCCCTAGCCTACATCATCGCCTTTGCCAAACCACCAAAGGATTCCACTAATCTAGTTCCTTTCTTGAGCGGAACAACACCATTACACGCTCTTTGAATAGGCTAGAGCCCGCCTCTCCAAGTGATACCCCTCACTTGGTCACTCCTTCAATTAAGCTAGAGCTGCACCTCTCCAAGCAATACCCCACACTTGGTCAACGATCCAAACACTTGAATCGTCAATCAATCTAGAAGACAAGATTCAAAAGAAGGTGTATAAGAGATGTTCTTAAATGAGCTGATTAGTACAAATTCAATCTATATACTTCGAAGTAATTCAAATATGAAACTTAGATTGAAGCTCAAAAGAGTGTATCACCGAATAGTTCTTTCAATGATTGAAAGAATTCATAATTGTAGCACAAGATTGGTGATTTAGAATCACCAAAGCCTTAGAAATTTTCGTGCACAAGATGAATGTGAGAGAGCCTTTGAGTGTTAAGTGCAATTGAGAGAGTTTGAATATTGAATTTGATTCTTGGTATTGAATTTATTGGTCTTGAGTCTTATTTATAGATGTAGAAAATCATTTAACTTGTTCCCCAAGTTTACTTGGAGCAGTGTCCAAGTTTTAACCAAGTGTGAGCCCTAAGCAATCTAATTTTTAAAAATTTGTCTACTATAAAATTTGAAATCTGCAGCATGGCAGTAGCCTGATGAAATTTGGTTAGGCGCCTGTCAATAAGATATACATGTATTTTTCACAGGCAGTAGGGTGGCAGTCGCCTCTCACCTTGTGGTCGGATGACTGTCATTGAAATTCTCAGTTTTAAAAAAACAGGAAGTAGGGTGATAGTAGCCTGATGAAACCTAGACAGGCTTCTCAGATTACCTCGTTAGGCGCCTATCAAGGTCCAGCCAGTAGCCTGATGACCTTCTGTCTGTGTATTTTAAACCCCTTAAGTTGGTAGCCGACTGACAAGTTTAGTCAGGCTCCTGTCAAGAGAAAATTCTGGTTTTCAAAATATACTTGAACTAACTCTCTTTGCTCCTCATTTCTTGGAATGTTAATTTGTTTTCTTTAAAAAATATTTTCCAAGTTTACAATAAGGTTTCTAAGTTTCTTTTTCCTAATGAGCTTCAACAAAAATTTCATACTTGAAATATACTTGAAGTACTTACAAAGCATTTCCTAATGACACATTTGACTCTTCATTCTTGCTTTGAGTTCTCTTTGTTTCTAAGCTTCAATGATCCTTGATCTTTCAATACTGAATTTGATATGAGCTTTCAAATCCTTATTGTTTTAAATTCTGAGTTTCATTGATCCTTGAGCTTTCCATATTGATCACATGAATTTGATATGAGCCTTCAAATGATTCCTTGTGAAATATGCTAGGCTTCAATATATGTTTTTCCTGAAACACCACAACTTTAAAGCAAACTAAATAACCTTACTTTGTTATCATCAAAATTAAGAGTCATAAGCCATGTTTAGCCAAACATAGGGTTTTGGCATATGATCTCCAAACTTCTCAAAACTCCTTTATTTACATTAAACTTAAAGTAGGAGATGCTTGGAACCCTTGTTTGCAGTTTAAATGATATTTTATGAACCATTTTACTATGTATTGTATACTTAACCAATTGAGTGTGGCATATGATATGAAATAGGAATGTACTGAAATGAAAAGCATGTTTATGAAATATGGGAATTGGAGTTCCAAATGATTATTAGGAAATACATTAAAGAGATGCTGGTTAGATACCGAGCGCTATGTATGCAAGGGTTAAACGAAGAGTGCGTGTGCCAATTTATACCATAGAATGAACGTATGAATGAGTTTGTGAAAAATACTGGAATTTCTTAGATGATTTATGGAATGAAACAAGTTAATATGATTTTATTATAAATTATATATATGATGTTGGAACCGCCTTAGAAAGCTTGTTACTAATAAAGCTTTAGATAAGCTTATTATCAGAGAGCCTTAAAAAACTCATTATTATCAGTAAGCGTGGTACCGTTGCTAGAATATGAGGTACAATGCAACCACATGACAGTTTCTTTGGTGTGGGTATCGAGATAGTAGATTGGTATGAAGGGCCACTACTCGACTTAAGGGCTAGGTTGGTGATGGCCAAATCGGACTAGAGAGAACATGATGCCAGACAATGCCTGCACGAACAGTGCTAGATCAGAGCTTTATTATCGCACAACCCTTGCCATAGGGGCAGTAGATGGCTTAGTTATGATGTTTGAAAGCTGTCACGAGTTCTATATATATATACATGATTTAAAAACTAAAATGGGCAAAGTCACAGGGTTGAGTACCGAGTGGAGGGATTGTACAGTGTATGGGCCTGTACCCTACCCTAACCTTGGGAACTCTCGCTTGTAATGATGCTGAATTATCTATTTCAGGAATTTTATATATATATATATATATATATATATATATATATATCTCCTATATTACAAGATTGAGAATGTTTTAAATATTTAACTGCTTCTACTAAAATAAACTCATGTTGACACACATTGATGTAATATGATCTACCTTACTAAGAAGTGTCTCACCCCAATATACAACCTTTGTTTTAGGTCCTATAGGAAACTAGTCCTAAATTTCTAGAGGGACTTTGGAGCGTAGTGTTGTTTTAGTTTATGTAAGTTTTGTATATGCACTAGATTTTTGGCCGAGATGTCTTTTGGGGATTGTAATAGAAAATTATGTTTTAGTACGTATGAATGTATATAAGAAACAGTTAGATACTCTAGTAGTCTATCAGAATATGTATGAACTTTTATGTTTTCCGCTGTGTATGAGAATACATATCAGTATGATACACCCGTACGTCCCTTATTTGGGCGGGTAGTTTGTGTTTATTATCAGAGATATGCATGTTATGTATGTTAGTAGTACTCCGGGGCCACCTAGAGGGCGAGGGCATTAGAGTTGGTATCAGAGCCATAGCAAGCCGGAAGTGTGATAAGATTCACACTGCCTGGTTGTAAACAGTGCCGCTCCACCAGTTAAGTGAGCATTATTGGAATCCTCAAGCTTGCGAGCTGAGGCGGGGATGTAGGCAGTATTGGCCGAACCCCGATAACATATCGTGTGTGCAATTTATGTTTCAACAATTTATTTACTGCACATGTGTGTTACTTTCAATAGTTTGTGAATGCTGTGCATGAATTAATATCCGCACTTCATATTTATTTGCGCATTTGAGATTGCATAGACAGACCGTAGGTCGTGAAATACTATTTGTGGAACTGGAATCAACTTAGGAAGTTTTAAATACCCAATTCATTCCCCCCCCCCCTCTTGGGAATACAAAAATTCCAACAAAGTCCTTCAAGGATTCATGCCTAGCTTACTATGGGGCTGTGATTAGACAGTTACTAGTGTTTGTTAAAGCTGGTGAGACCTTAGACAGAAGTTTTTGCTCTTTTTGGGTTGTTATATTATGATATGGAATGATGTATGTATTTGGGGATAGTTAGAACTCTGGTAAAGCGTTTTGATGTTTTTAAAAATCTTATGTTGTATGGTTTTTAATTCTAGTAATGACAGGTGCACCCGAGATTCCTTGGAGAGGGTGGGTTGCAAATTACATATATATATATATATATATATATATATATATATTTGTGTGTGTGGTATCAGAAAGACTTATATGTTTTAATAGTACTCCGGGCCCACGTGACGGGTCGGGGTGCTACATGTGGTATTAGAGCCTAGGTTGCTAGGTTCTGTAGACTAGGTCAGATGGTTTTCCTAGAGTATAGGTTTAAGTAGGTCAAGGATAGGAATGGGTAGAATAAGAATTTTGAGTTTTGCTTCGTAAGCCTGGAGGCAAAATTCCTTGACAGACTTCTGTGTTTTTCTGGATCAGTTGACGAGTTCAGAAAATCACGACAATCCATTGATGGTTTTGTTTCCAAGAACTTGAAAACTAGAACGGGAATATGAAATTGACAGTGTATGTCATAAATTAGGAGATAAGATTTAGGTCGGTATTGGAGTTTATTTAAAGTGAATATTTTAGTGTTATAATTACACTAGACTTGTTAGGATATTAGAATTCTAAACTCGTTTTGGTTCTATCTTTAGGATGGATCTCAGGGATAGTAACACTATTGCTGGAGGGAGTAGTAGTGAGGGGGCTACCCATGAGGGTGGTAGTAATTATACAGTGGCGCTTCGGGATTTCGCCTAGCAGTTTATGGCTGAGGTTATGTGGAGTTCTCGAGGGCAGGATCATCCTATTGCTGAGCTGGGAAATTCTATCAAGAAGTTCACTTGCCTGAAGCCTTCTACCTTTGCAGGAAGTACCAACCCGATCCTTTTAGAGAATTGGATTTAGAAAATCAAAAAGATCTTAGCCATACTGTGATGCACCGATAAGCAGAAGGTTCTATATGCCACGTTTAAGCTGACTAGAGAAGCCGAAGGATGGTGGGAAGTAGTAAAGCTGCTAGAGGAGCAGAAACTGGTACCGATGGCGATGATATGGAGCCATTTTAGAGAGGTGTTCTTTGATTGGTATTTTCTAGCCTCAGTCAGGAAAGCAAACGCAGAGGAGTTCCTAAACTTGACTTAAGGACAGCTGACTGTTTAGCAGTATGCTGCTCGATTTGTGGAGCTGTCACATTTTTCTCTTTACATGGTACCAGACGAGCCCAAAAAGGCTTGGAAGTTTGAGAGGGTTCTAAGATAGGAGATTATAAAGCAGGTGGCTATGTTATAGGTTCAAGAGTTTGCTACACTAGTGGATAAGGCCACTGTGGCAGAGACGAGCCTATAGGGAGATGAGGAGGTTCATTGCATGAGGAAGAGGCCAATTCCTTTTGGTTCACATACGTGTGTGAGGTAGGGTCCTTGGAGGAGGTATGTTAACAGTGGAGGCCAGTGACGGGATACAGATGGTAGAGCATTTCAGGGTACCTCATCATATCCTGTTTTCCCTAAGTGTGGCATGTGGCATTTGGGAGAGTACAAGGGCGGACTAGGTGACTATTTTCAGTGTGGTAAGCTCGGACATAGGGCACGATATTGCTGCACGATGTTGAATTTCCCACCTCCATAGCAGCAGTATTGGGGAGGTAACCAGGCACCGCGTGGAAACTACTAGAGGGGTACAACTCAGGTGTGGGTGTATTCCTTGACTCCTAGCGACGCCGAGAATGTAGGAGATGCGGTGACAGGTAACTTTTATGTGCTTTCAAATAAAGCCATTGTATTGTTTGACTTAGGTGCGATGCATTTTTTTTTTTTTTTTCTCAAGAGTTCATCAAATTAAGCGGGGTAGAAACACTATCGTTAGATGCCGAATTAGAGGTGGTCACACCAACATGATCAGTAGTAGTGTGTAGTAAAGTGACCTAAGACTCTTCAGTAGAGATTTAGGGGAGAGTTATGTTTGCTAACTTGATTATCATTGACATGTATGACTTTGATATTATTCTAGGGATGGATTGGTTAACAGCCAGCTATGCGAGTATAAACTGCCACAGGAAGGAAGTAGTGTTCCGACCTCCTGGGGAGCAGGAATTTATATTTGTCGGGTCTTGTGTGTGCTCTGCACCATGGATCCTTTCAGCCATTCAGGAAAGGAGGCTACTCCAAGAGGAATGCCAGGGGTACCTAGCATTTGTGAAAGAGGCACCAAGGGAGGAACTTAAACTGGAGGATATCCTCGTGGTAAAGGAGTTCTCATATGTTTTTCCAAAGGACTTATTAGGATTACCCCTTGATCGGGAGGTGGAGTTTGCCATTGAGTTGCTTCCAGGGACAACATCTATTTTTAAGGCTCCATATAGAATGGCTCCAGCTGAACTAAAGGAGTTAAAGGAGCAGCTGCAGGAACTTCTTGACAAAGGGTTTATTAGACCGAGTGTACCACCCTGGGGAGCACCGGTGTTGATATAAAGAAGAAGAATGGGTCGATGAGGATGTGCATCGACTATAGAGAGATTAATAAAGTGACAGTAAAGAATAAGTACCTATTACCCGAAATTGATGATCTATTTGACCAGTTATAGGGCACGCAGGTCTTCTCCAAGGTCGATCTGTGATCCAGGTATCTACAGGCGAGAATTAATTAAGAGGATGTACCAAAAATGGCTTTTTGTACTAGGTATGTCCACTACGGATTTCTGGTTATGCCTTTTGGATAGACTAATGCTCCTATGGCATTCATGGACCTTATGAACATGGTGTTCCATAAGTACTTAGATCAGTTCGTGGTTGTATTCATTGATGACATCCTAGTTTATTCAAGGAATCCTGAGGAGCATGCAACTCATTTGAGGTTGGTACTCTAGGTACTTAGAGAAAAGAAGTTGTTTGCAAAGTTCAAGAAATGCGAATTCTGATTAGAGCAAGTGGCATTTCACGGACATGTAGTGTAACGTCCTCAAAATTCTCACCATTTTTTTAAATAATAGATTACTCCAATATCTGAATATAATGGGCACCCCTAAGCAGCGGAAAGCATAAATCACATAACCACATATACATATCTATATACAATACCAAAATTTAGTATTTGCAAACATAGCTACATAATACTTCTCTCTCTCTCTAGTGTCAACCACCCCAAAAATACAAAACCCTACACAAAAACATACCCTATAACTAGGGTGACCAAGTGATCTCTATCCGCGAGCCTGATCTACTCGCCTAGTTGGCTCGCCTGAAAAATGTTAAAGTAATGGGGTGAGTCGATGCTCAGTAAGTGGAAATAAGCTATTACTAGTGTGTGGCGACCAAGTCATAAAAAATTATAACGTTAAAATATATAAAACTGCATGATATGGAAAATCTGCAAAACACATGTATAGTAGCTTAAAACATTTGCATCATCTAAACTTTTATCATTCATACTGCTATATCATACTATATACAACAAAAATGGTAAAACTGTATACACATAAATAACTGTGCTCTTTCCCTGAGACTCTGCATGTCCTGATTTGACCCCTCACAACAGGGTTGTGCGGCCCATAGGCCGGACTTAACCTGATCGGCCCTCAAGGTAAGTCACTATACTCTACACTACTGCATCACGGCCAAACTGCATACACTCCTAAGCTCGATACTAGCTACTACCTCGTTAAACCGGCCCCCTCAACACAGTGAACTGGGGAGCTGCATACTCTCCGAGCATGGTTGATGGCACCCACACACTATCTGTGACATGTGGTTGCACTCTATCTGTATTAGTAACGGTACTGTGCTCTGTAATCTATATCTATACTGTATCTGTCTGTAATCTTTCCACAGGGATCCGATACTATATATATACATACTATACTCTTTATACTGTTTTCATTATATTTCCAAAATAATCATAACACTATATTGTTGTACTGTAAATACTGTAATATCTGTAGCATCTTGATGCTATAACTATGTAATCTGTCTGTACTTTCTTTCTATATAATCTGTCTGTACTTCTTTTCTGTATAATCTAAGTGTTATGGTATTTAGGAAAACATAACTTTCTATATACACTTTATATACTGTTCTGAATAAATATCTATATACTGATATATATATATATATATATATAACTGTCTATGTAATCATCTGAAATAAACTGTATATGTATACAAATTCTATTTGTATAAAATCTGCAATTATCTAACTATATCTTTATAACTTGAAATACTGAAAAATTACATAAAACTCCATATCAATATCATATACTCAGGCCACACATGCTTTAAAAATTCATGTCCTGTATAATATCTAGTTTACATGCATACATATATAAAAATTTCTGATAACGTAAGTAAATCTCCTAGCATAGCATATTTCCCATACCTTATCTCTAAAAAGCCTTTACTGTACTCTAGCCCAATACCCGTAGGGTTCCTAACTCAACATCCTGAAAACAATCTCCCCCACAATAAAATATCAATATTTTTCTACATATAACATTTCTTATAACTGTAGGGAAAGCATACTTTGAATAAAATGTCTTACCCTGAGTTTGGGATGAATTTCAAACCACTTCCACTGACGATCCGCTCCAGAAGACATGCAGAGAACTACGCTAGGAGTGTTGTGGTGGCTTCTGATCGTCAATCCGGCGTAAAACGGGGTCGGGATCAAAGAGAGAAGGAGGGAGCGACATTTTAAAGAGAGAAAGACCCCTTTTGCGCTTCTTTCCAAACCTTTTAACTCCTTTCAGAGGAGCTATCTTCAAAAATACTCGATTTCTGACATCAAACTTTAGTTCTCGGCAGCGAGTGTCTGCATAGCTTTTGTGCCGATTCTGTGCTGTATTGATTCTTTCTCCAATTAATCGGACCTTGTTAGACACCTATTGTATTATCTCTAGACCCAAAACTCGCCTTTCACCTACTTCATCCTAGAAAAGAGGAGAACGACATCTCCTGCCATATAATGCCTCGTAAGGTGCCATGCCGATGCTAGCCTGATAGCTATTATTGTAAGCAAACTCAACTAATGGCATAAACTTAATCCAACTGCCTCCAAAATCAAGCACACAAGCACAAAGCATATCCTCTAGTATCTGAATCATCCTCTCAGTATGACCATCTGTCTGAGGATGGAAAGTAATGCTAAAAGCTAACTGTGTACCCATAGCCTCCTGAAAACTTTTCTAGAATCGTGAAGTAAACCGAGGATCTCGGTCGGAGTCTATGGATACCGGTACACCATGGATGCAAACTATCTTGTGAACATAAATTTCTGCCAACCTGTCCATGGAATAATCGATTTAAGTAGGGATGAAATGAGCAGTTTTTGAAAGAAGATCAACAACCACCCAAATCACATTCAGTCCCTGTCGCACTGGTGGTAGCCCTGTAACGAAGTCCATCGAAACGTGGTCCCATTTCCACTCTGGAATGAACAATGGCTGCAACTGCCCTGCTGGTCACTGATGCTTAGCCTTAACCTGCTGACACGTGCAGCATTGTTGAACAAACTCGGCTATCTCCCTCTTCATTCCACTCCACCAAAAGTACTCTCGCAGATCCCGATACATTTTAGTGCTACCTGGATGTACGGTGTATAAGGATCTATGAGCCTCCTCCAGTATAGTTCTTTTGATCTCAGTATCCGCAGGAACACATAACCTAGTATGGAATCATAGGGCTCCATCATCTGATATGCTGAACTCCTCTCCCTGACCATCCCGCACTCTAGCCATCTCCTTTGCCAACTCCATATCATCACCCTGAGCTGCTTTGATCCTCTTGTATAACGTAGGTTGAACCACTAGACTGGTAATGACTGCCTGAGGAATCTCCTCTATTAGCTCTTAACTGAGCCTCTCTAAATCCATTATAATTGAATGCAGAATCTCCATGGCTGCTAACACTAGACCCACTGATTTTCCGCTCAGAGCATCAGTTACCACATTCGCTTTCCCCGAGTGGTAACTGATGGTGCAGTCGTAATCTTTAATGAGTTCTAGCCACCTTTTTGTCCCATATTTAGCTCTTTCTGAGTAAATAAATATTTCAAACTCTTGTGATCCATGAAAATCTCGCACTTCCCTCCATATAAATAATGCCTCCAGATCTTGAGAGCATATACCACTGCAGCTAACTCCAAATCATGCACATGATAATTCTTCTCATATTCTTTAAGCTGTCTAGACACATAAGCAATGACCCTGCCATGCTGCATTAACACGCACCCAAGACCCTTCAAAGATGCATCACTATATATTACAAAACCGTTCTCCCCTGATGGAATAACCAGAACTGGTGCCGAAACCAACCGCTGTTTTAATTCTTGAAAACTTTGTTCACAATCGTTGGTCCAATCAAACATCACATTTTTCCTTGTAAGTCGGGTTAATGGACTCGATAGTCTGGAGAAGCCATCTATGAAGTTCCGATAATAGCCTGCTAATCCTAGAAAACTCCTGACCTCCTGTACACTGCTTGGCCTTTCCCAATTCACCACTTCCTTTATTTTACTCGGATCAACAGATACACCCGCTTCAGAGATCACATGATTGAGAAAAGTAACTTCCTTAGCCAGAACTCACATTTCTTTAATTTGGCATACAATTTCCTTTCTCTCAGTATCTGCAACACCAACCTCAAATGATGCTCGTGCTCTTCAAAACTCCTCGAATAGATCAGTATATCATCAATGAACACAACCACAAACTGATCTAAGTATTGATGGAACACCCAATTCATCAAATCCATAAATACTATTGGTGCATTAGTCAACCCAAACGGCATCACTAAGAATTCGTAATGGCCATACCTGGTACAAAACACGGTCTTCGAAATATCCTCTGCTCTAACTTTCACCTTATGGTAACCCAACTGCAGGTCAATTTTAGAGTAAACCTGGATCCCCTAAAGCTGATCAAATAAATCATTGATCTTAAGGAGAGGATATTTATTCTTGATCATCAGTTTATTGATCTCCATATAATCAATACACAGTCTCATGGTCCCATCTTTCTTTTTCACGAACAAAACTGGCACACCCCAAGGAGACACACTGGGCCTGATGAAACCTTTGTCCGACAATTCCTGTACTTGTTCTTTCAATTCTTTTAACTCTACTGGGGCCATATGATATGGTGCTTTCGATATTGGTGTAGATCCCGACAACAAATCGACGGTAAACTCAATCTCACGGTCAAGCGGCAAACCAAGCAATTCTTCTGGAAAAGCATATGGGAATTCCCTCACTATTGGTATATCAACTTATCTCATTTCTTCTTTTGGAAATTCTTTTATATATGTGACATACCCCTGGCAATCGTCTTGTAGCAGTCTCCTTACCTGAATAGCCGACAATAGCTGTGGTGAGGCACGTACACGTGAACCCACGAATTTGTATTCCTACTCGCCCGGGGATTTGAAAATAACTTCTTTCTTATGGCAATTTATACTGGCATGATGAGTAGCTAGCCAGTCCATACCCAATATTACATCGAACCCCTGCAAATCTAGAACTACTAGATCAGCTGACAATACCCTCTCCTAAATACTTATTGAAAAATTCCGAAGTATCCTCATGCATCTCACCATAGACACCATTAGCGTACGCATATACAGTTCTATATCTAATGGTCGTGTCTCTATTCTAGCTATTTTTACATATCTCGCCGATATAAAGGAATGAGTGACACCTGTATCAAACAAAACAATAATTGTATATGTTAAAGTTGTAAGGATACCTATAACCACGTCTCCAGCTATCTCGGCGTCTCCCGGCGTCAACTCATAAACTCTCACTGGTGCTGTATTTCTTTGCTGACCTACACGGGGCGCCTGATATCTACCTTGAAACTGTCTGGGAGCCTGTGCATAATTCGACAGCATCTGACACAATTGAGCCATATGATCGGGCCTTCCATATCGATACAAACATTTTCCCCCAGTAGGCACTCACCAGGATGTCTCCGCCCACATCTAGGACAAATGGCAGGAAGCTGTCCGCCTTGAAATCCTCTGTGCTCTACCATCTATCTCTGGCCTCCGCCAAATCTAGTCCCTGTCTAAGGGCCTCGACTTGGACCCGCATGATAACTTGAGGGTGCAGTCCTCTTCCTCTAACTCTATGTCTCAGTCTCTGTAGGCAAACTTTCCTCTACTATAATAGCCCTGACTACCAACTTTGAGAAGTCCTGGATCCTCAGTACTGCCACCTACCTGTAAATATCACACCTCAAGTTTCTCTCAAACATTCTAGCCTTCTTCGCTTTGTCTGGGACAATATAGGGGCAAAAACGCGATAGCTCGATAAATCTCGTGGCATACTGCTGGACCGTCAATGACCCATGCGACAGACTCAGAAACTCCTGTACTCGAGCATCTCTGACTGAAGCAGGATAATATCTATCAAAGAACATGTCCCTAAATTAGGCCCAGGTCATCGGCACTGGTATCATCCTCTCCTCCTCCAATAGTCTGGTGGCTGGCCACCATCCCTCGGCCTCCCCCGCCATCCTATATGTAGCATATAAGACTCTCTGCTCATCGGTGCAGTGAAGTACTGTCAGAATCTTCTCCATTTCCTGTATCCAATTCTCAGCAACTGTAGGATCGACCGTTCTAGAAAAGGCCGACGGATTCATCTTCATAAATTTATCTATGGTACATCCCTGAACTAGAGATGGATCTCCCTGACCTCTAGAGCTCCGCGCTATCTCAGCCATAACTTGCTGAGCCACACTACGTAGCACAACATTTGAATCCGCATCTCCTACATTGGAAGGCCCAGCACCATAATCCCCACTGGCGTGAGCGCTACTGCCTCCTGGGTCCATCCTGCAGTTATAGAGAACACCGTTTTAGAATCCTATTTCTCATACAGGCCTAACTTATTCCATTTAACTAAAACTGCAAATTCTCTATTAACCATCCCTCTTGATCCTAACCCCAAAATCCAATCCTACAACCCAAACATATGACTCATTGATAGTTTACTATAGTTTTCTTGAAATTGTCACCGTAGGAAAAACACAGAAACAATCACGAAATGTTGTATCTAGATCATAGAACAAAACCTCAAATCTTTTTCCTATATTCTGGTATTGTTTTCTACTACATTCTAGAGTTTACATAACCTAGCAACCTAGGCTCTGATACCAAATTGTAACATCCTCAAAATTCTCACCATTTTTTTTTTAAATAACAGATTACTTGAATATCTAAATATAATGGGCACCCCTAAGCAGTGAAAAACATAAATCACATAACCACATATACATATCTACATACAATACCAGAATTTAGTATTTGCAACCATAGCTACATAATGCTTCTCTCTCTCTCTCCAGTGTCAACCACCCCAAAAATACAAAACCCCACACAAAAACTTACCCTATAACTAGGGTGACCAAGTGATCTTTATCCATGAGCCTAATTTGCTCACCTAACTGGCTCACTTGAAAAAATGTTAAAGTAATGGGGTGAGTCGACGCTTAGTAAGTGGAAATATGCCATTACTAGTGTGTGGCGACCGAGTCATAAAAATTATAACGTTAAAATATATAAAACGGCATGATTTGGAAAATATGCTAAACACATGTATAGTAGCTTAAAACATTTGCATCATCTGAACTTTTATCATTCATACTGCTATATCATACTATATACAACAAAAACGGTAAAACTGTATATATATAAATAACTGTGCTTGTTCCCTGGGACTCTGTATGTCATGATTTGACCCCTCATGACAGGGTTGTGCGGCCCATAGGCGGGACTTAACCTGATCGGCCCTCCAGGTAAGTCATTATACTCTACACTACTCCAGTCCGGCTAAACTGAATACACTCCTAAGCTCGGGACTGGCTGCTACCTCGTCAAACCGGCCCCCTCAACACAGTGAACTGGGGAGCTGCATACTCTTCGAGCATGGTTGACGGTACCCACACACTATCTGAGATATGTGGTTGCACTCTATCTATATTAGCAATGGTACCGTGCTCTATAATCTATATCTGTGTTGTATCTGTCTGTAATCTTTCCACAGGGATTTGATACTATATATATATACATAATATGCTCTTTAGACTGTTTTCATTATATTTCCAAAATAACCATAACACTATATTGTTGTACTGTAAATACTGTAATATCTATAGCACCTTGATGCTATAACTATGTAATCTGGAAAACATAACTTTTTATATACACTATATATACTGTTCTGAATAAATATCTGTACACTGATATATATATATATATATATATATATAATTGTCTATGTAATCATCTGAAATAAACTGTATATGTATACAAATTTTGTCTGTATAAAATTTGCAATTATCTAACTATATCTGTACAACTTGAAATACTAAAAAAACTACATAAAACTTCATATCAATATCATATACTCAGGACACACATGCTTTAAAAATTCATATCTTGTATAATATCTGGTTTACATGCATACATATATAAAAATTTTTGATAACGTAAGTAAATCTCCTAGCATAGCATATTTCCCTTACCTTATCTCTAAAAAGCCCCTACTGTACTCTAGCCCGATACCCGCAGGGTTCCTAGTTCAACATCTTGAAAACAGTATCCCCCAGAAAAAAACATCAATATTTTTCTACATATAACATTTCTTATAACTGTAGGGAAAACATACTTTTGATAAAATGCCTTACCCTGAGTTTGAGATGAATTTCAAACCACTTCCATTGATGATCCGCTCCAGCAGACTTGCAGAGAACTACGGAAGGAGGGTTGTGGTGGCTTCTGACCATCAATCCGGCGTAAAACGGGGCTGGGATCGAAGAGAGAAGGAGGGAGTGACGTTTTAGAGAGAGAAAGACACCTTTTGCGCTGAAAATTCGTCTAAAAATTTGGGTTTTCTCTATTTATAGAGTTGGATTCGTCGACGAGACACGTCACCTCGTCAACGAGTCCTTAAGGAATTTCGTCGACAAACTTCCTCCCTCGTCGATGAATTTTAGGCCGCCCAAAAACCTCTCTCAGTATCTTCTCATCGACGAGGCTTGGCTTCGTCGATGAGGTCGCCTTATGCGCTCGTCGACGACTGCTCGCCTCTTTCTGTTTCTGTTTCCATTTTCCTCCCTCTTTATTATTTAAAAACCATTATTTTTTGGGTCGTTACATGTAGTGTCTAGGAAAGGTATTTCAGTGGAACCGAGCAAAATAGAAGCGGTAGTTGATTGGGCGAGGCTGAAGAACGTGAATTAGGTTAGAAGTTTCTTAGGTTTGACAGGATATTACCACCGGTTCGTAGTGGGATTATCTAAACTATCAAGTCCGCTGACATGGCTCACAAGGAAGGACATGAAGTTCGAATGAACTGGTGAGTATGAGCAGAGTTTTCAAGAACTAAAGCAGCGACTAGTTACTGCCCCAATGTTGACCATTCCGTCAAGAGATGGTGGATTTATAATCTAAAATGACGCATCGAAGTAGGGACTCAGGTGTGTCCTAATGCAGTAGGAAAAGGTTATCGCGTACACTTCTCGCCAAATCAAGGAGTATGAGAAGAACTATCAGATGCATGACATGGAATTGGCAGCAGTAGGTTATGCATTAAAGATTTGGAGGCACTATTTGTACAGTTAAAATTGTGAGATCTTTACTAATCACAAGAGTCTTAAGTACTTTTTTACTTAGAAGGAGTTGAACATGAGGTAGCGGAGGTGGCTTAGGTTGATAAAAACTACGACTGTACCATCAGTTACCACCCAGGAAAATCTAATGTGATAGCTGATGCTTTGAGTTGGAAGTAAATGGTTGCATCAGTCTCAACAGTTGGAGTTTAGCATTGAATCATTATGGACCTAGAAAGGTTGGGTGTCGAATTAGTGGAAGGAAATCACCAGGCATTTATTGCTAGCCTGGTGGTGCAACCAACCTAATGGGAAAGGATCAGGATAACTAAGATAAAAGATGTAGAGCTGGTTGAGATTGTGAGTGGAATACAAGATGGGTTGAAGGCAGATTTCAATGTCTCAGATGACGGAGTGTTAAGATTTCTCACCAGGATATGCGTACCGAATGACGCTGAGATTAAACGAACCATCCTAGAATAGGCACATCGCTCTCTATATACAGTGCATCTAGGGAGCACAAAGATGTATAGGGATCTTTAGGAATCTTTCTGGTGGTCTAACATGAAAAGAGAGATCACCCGTTTTGTTGAGCAGTGCCTGATGTGTCAGCAGGTGAAGGCCGAGCACCAGAGGCCAGCAAGACTGTTACAACCACTTCTCATTCCTAAGTTGAAGTGGGAGCACATTTCCATGGGCTTTGTTACGATATTTCCATTGGCACTTCATGGACAGAATGCTATCTGGGTAGTTGTTGATAGACTAGCGAAGATTGCCCATTTCATTTCAGTTAAAGTCAGTTATTCCATGAATAAGCTGGTAGAGCTTTATATGCAGGAGATAGTTAGATTGCACGGGGTGCCTGTGTCTATCGTTTCAGTTAGGAACCTATGGTTTACTTATTGGTTTTGGAAGAGATTATAGCAAGCTTTGGGATCTCAACTCACTTTCAGTACTTCTTTTCACCCACAGACCGATGGCCAGTAAGAGAGGACCATTTAGATTCTAGAGGATATGCTCCGGGCATGTGTACTAGATTTTGGAGGTAGTTGGATTAAATATCTGCTGTTAGTTTAGTTCGCATACAATAACAATTATCATACCAGTATTGGGATAGCACCGTATGAGGCACTGTATGGTCGGAGGTGCCGATCTCCGCTGTATTGGAACGAGGTTGGTGAGCGAAAAATTTTGGAGCCAGAACTAGTTCAACAGACCTCTGCAAAGGTCGATCTCATCAAGCAGAGGATTAAAATAGTACAGAGTCGGCAAAAGAGTTATGCGGATACTCACCAACGAAAGCTAGAGTTTGAGATTGGTGATATGATATTTTTTAGGATTTCTCTGATGAAAGGGGTGATGAGGTTTGGGAAGAAAGGCAAGTTGTGTCCTAGGTACATTGGGCCATTTGAGATCCTGGAAAGGATTGGTTCAATTGCCTATCGAGTGGCGTTACCCCCAATGTTGTCTAGAGTTAATAATGTTTTACACGTATCAGTGCTAAGGAAGTACGTGTCAGATCCTTCACATGTGATAAGTTATGAACCTTTGTAGATCAAGGATGCTCTGGCATGCGAAGAGGTACTAGTTCAGATTCTAGATCGAAAAATACAGGAACTGCGTACTAAGGACATGTAGTTAGTGAAGGTGTTGTGGCAGAAACATGCAGTTGAGGAGGCTTCTTGGGAGTTAGAGACTGAAATACACTAGAAGTACCCATAGATTTTCAGAGAAACTTAGTACTGAATAATTCAGTACGGCAGCACAGGTAAATGTTTTTTTGTTTTCAAGTTAGATAAGATAGGTTTGTAGTTTTGTCAGTTATTTTTGATTTTGTATATGAATGGTCTTTGGGAGAGTTTTGTATGATAATGTAATCTCCTAAGACATTGTGTGTCACCGCAGTATTCCTCCGCCTTAAGTCAGGGTAATTAATAAACTTGGGATGGGGCCGCTATGTGGATGACTACTAACTCTTCTTTAGAGATGGATTATAAGCTAAGGATGTGATTAGTAACAGTTAGAAAATTTTGAGGACGGAATTTTTATAAGGGGGGAGATTGTAAAAACCCAAACTCGGAAAATAAAAAGGAAATAACTAAGAAAAGAAGGAAAATTTGAAAGGGCAAAGCAGTAGGACTCATTGACGAATCCCATGTTTTCGTTGACGAGTTCCCTTCTGTGACTCATCAACGAAGTTCAGGAGTTGTCGACAAAGGAATCTCAAGAGACAGTAAATATCAGGCTTAAGATTCGTCGATGAACCCCTCTTTTTTCGATGAATGTGCTTCTGCAACTTGTCAACAAATCCTCCTTTTCGTCGATGAAGGTGGCTAGGTCTATGGCCTATAAAAGAAACTAAAGAAGATATTTTTTTTTTAGAAAATGAAATCTCTCTCTCTCTCTCTCTCTCTCTCTCTCTCTCTCTCTCTCTCTCTCTCTCTCTAACCCATAAACTCCCATCCCCTCTCTCTTCAATTTCTAGTCGTTTGTCGCCCGGATCGATGATCTGAAGTCACCACGAGGATCTAGGAGCAGTTCTTTACAAGTCTAGTGGAGTAAATTTTTTAGCTGGTCTTTCCAAGCACCACTCCAAAGCTAGGGTAAGATTTAGGGAATTCAGAAAATTTGATGTTTTTTTTAAGTTTAATCATTTACTTGAGTTTGTGGACCTGAGGAATGTTAAAATAGTATTTTACCTAGGGTTGAGTTGATTAGACTAAGATTTATGAATTCAAGGTTTGTGTGAGTGCTGCAGGCACAATTTTGGAATCCCTACAGGCGTAATTTAAGGGAAACACGTAAGGGGATTATATTATGTAAGTTGTTTTTTGAATTATGGACTGACTAAATTGCAATGTATTTTTATAGAAACGGTATATATGATTTTCTGAAAGAATCAGGTATATGAAAAAGGGTTTTGTGTACTTTCATACGTTTTTGGAGAAAACTAACGTGATTAGTTTGAAATCTCCTATTTTCAATAAAATATATAGTTTGAGTTAAATAAAACCTTAGAGATGCTCAGACCTTGTTTTCAGCAACTTGTATGTTTCCCCATCAATTTATTTATTTATGGTTATTAGATGAAAACTGTGTGGCATGAGAACAGTTTTTAAATGGTGTATCTAGGCAGAATGCTTTTACTGATATTATACAGTATGATATAATGGCCAAGGGCCGAGTTTTGATATAACTACCGGGGGCCGAGTTTTGATATAATAGCCAGGGGCCAGGTTTTACTAAATGTCAGGTTTTATACAAAATGAGTTATAATATAGTTTTTAGTGTGTAAATTGCCATATATGATTCTAGAACCCTATGGATATAAAATGTGATATTATGAGCATGGTACCGTAGCTATAAGTTGGCAGTGAGTGCAATCACATGGGGACAAAAGTGTGATATAGGATAGTCAATTGGAGACCTGGGTCGCAATAGTACTCCGAGGTTTGTGCCAGGGGGCCCCATTCGAGGTAGTTCTGGGTGACCATAGGTAGGCACAATCGCACTTACAATGTAACAACCTGATTTTTCATGCCATTTTTTTTTTTTTACATATATATCAAATCTCTCTATATTACCTACTGAAAACATCTCAGGCCCTAAGGGAGCACTGAGGAAAATTCACATTACATTCCTAAGCAGCGGTAAACATAAAACTATAAACAATATTTACAATACCAGAAATCTAAAATTCCAAAAATATACATAAAAAAATACCCAGTGACATCATCAAAAACCCTGGGATCTACCCAAACAACCAACACCCAGGAAACACTCACCCTTCAAAAAGGGAAGCGCAAGAACCTCTCTACCTGCGAGTCTGATCTGCTCGCCTAGCTGGATCACCCGAAAAATGTTAAGTCACTGGGATGAGACAATGCTCAGTAAGAGAAGATATGCTATCACTAGTGTGTGGCAATTGAGTTACACATTTAATATACTCATATAATATTGAAATTGTAAAAATGATAATCTAGTATACCGTACAAATTTTATTTATTATAGTTTAAAATACAACTGAATCTATGAGTTTTTTAGTTACACATAATTCTAATATTATAATAAATCTGCTGTTGTACTGTAAATCTATATTTATAAAAATAGCTGTGATAATACCATGAGAACTAAATGTCATAATTTAACCCCTCATGACAGGGTTGTGCGTCACGTAGGTGGGACTTAACTCTCGTTGGCCTACCAGGTAAGTCAATAGGAAACTTTACTAATCAACAATCCCGCCAACTGCAGTCTCTCCGAGCACGCTACTAATCTCTACCTCGTCAAACCGGCCACCTCAACCCAGCTCTCTAGGGAGACTGCAATCTCTCCTGACACGGTAGACAGAATCTACACATTATCTGAGATATGTGGTTGCACTCTGATCTGAAATAGCAACTGTACCGTGCTCTGCTGTTTGAATCTGATTGAATATTTCCTCAGGGTTTGATACTATTTAGTACTGATATATATAATTATCTTACTATTTTTACCATGATTTTGAAATAACCATAACATTTATAAACTGATCTGCATAATCTGAATATTTTACTGAATAATTGAATAACTGAGTGTTATGGTTATGAAGTCATGGCATTTTGAAAAGTACTATAAATCATATTTTCTGAAAACTGCATATTGATATTTTCTGCTAATATACTATAAAACATGATATCTATAAAATTGTATAAATACTATATTAAACTGTAATGAACTCATGCCACACAATTGAGTAATTAAAATCTCATGCTCTAAAATTGTCTATTGGCCTTACAAGGCTTAAAATCTTGTTATTTTGTTTTGAAACTAACAAATAAGTGAAATTTAATGTATTTGTGTGAGTAATGATATTTCAGGGCTCATATATGAGAAAGCAAGGTCAAAGTGCTCACAATGATCAAATGAAGCTTAAATGAGTCAAAGCATGGATTTAAAGATGATATCTTAAACCTTGAAGAATATGTGGTCATGCATGATTTGTTGAAAGCCAAGGAATGTTTAAAGTCAAAAGAGCCAAAGAAAGGTGAAGTGAGAAAGCTCAAAGAATATGGAAGCTTGAAGAAAAGATGAACTCAATCCAAGGACAAAACATGAAGACTCAAGAGCCTAGAATGTTAATGTCTTAGAAGTCTCATGTAAGTGCTTTAATGTTTAAAATATCGTTTAAAATATTTTGAAGCTCTTAGGTTAACTTCTTGGACTTAGATACCTTTTAAAATACCTTGAAAATATTTTTATAAGGTCAAAAATTATTTTAAAAAGGTAAGAATCATTTTTGGAATGAAAAGCACCAAAAAGAGTTCTTCCAAATGCTGTCAGTTTTTATACAGCTGCATTGAGGTGAACTTTCTCTATCAATGTGTCATTATTTTAAAATGTGTTCAACATGAAAGTTGTAGGATTTTCTCTCATCTTTCTCTTGAAACAAAGTTAACCTAATTTGGAGTTATATACAAAAAATTATAGATAAAACACTGAAATGGGATTACTGCTGTCAAACATCTGAACACTGTTCACAGGAGGGACTTCATATGACTAAACAGCACACAGAACGACCTTAGACGTCTAAACTCGACACTTTAGACATCTGAAGATTTTCTAGAACAGATTTAAAGAGGTAGTAGCTGTTCAGACTTCTAAACCCGGCACTTCAGACATCTGAACTTGACACCTCAGACGTCTGATCCCTACTTCAGACATTTGACCTTGTGTCTAGTTCATTTTTTAAGGGGTTTCAGGAACTTTAGATGATTGAACTTGAATCTTCAGCCATCTGAACACTATTTAATGGGAAAATTTTTTAAATTCTAATATTTTAAAATATAGCCGTTTGAGCTCCAAACTTTCTAAAAATTTGGGAAACTCTCAAAGGAAACTTTTGCAACATGGAAACAAGTTTGAAAGCCTATAAATACATGGTTTTGCAAATCAAAATATATCCAATAATTGAAAAATATGTTTTGAGAAGTTGAAAGCACTCTTGTTCTTCCAAAGTTATCTTGCTCACTCATTGCAAATCTCTTTTACTGAGATATTCTGAAGTGTTGATCCTTCTTCCTTTGAATTCCTACTGCTAATGCTCTTCTAATAAGGATATTGGTGAATTCTACACTTGAGCTTCATTCTATTTCTTATTGATATTTTACATTGAAGTATATAGTGCTAAAATTGTACTAACTTGCTCTTTGAGAGAGTATACTTGTACGCAGATCTTATCTTGTTTTCTTGTAGTTCTTTGATGTTCCAAGGATTGTTTGGATCGTTGGCTAAGCAAAAGGATATTGCTTAGAGAGGCGGGCTCTAGCCTAAAGGAGTGACCAAACGAGGGGCATCGTTTGGAGAAGGCGGGCTCTAGGCTTAACAAAGGAGTGTTGTAAAGGTTTTTTTTCACCCGTTAACGGAACAGGTTTAGTGAACCTTTTGATGGTTTGCCAAGGGCGAGGACATAGGCTGGGTATAAGCCGAACCTCGTAAAAATCTCCGTCTCACTCTCTCTTTCCCTCTTCTTTATTTTCAGTGCATATTTAAATTACGTGGATGATTTAAATTTGAAAATCATATAAACTGAGTATATTTGGAAATCAAACAAACTTAAGGTTTAATTTTGATTTGGGTTGCGGAAACCGAAAAGGAGTACGTTGGTTACACCATATCTTGCAGAAACCTTACGGGAGTACGTTACTTGATTAACATCCCAAAGATAAATTTACCAAGAGTTTATTTGAGTTCTAAATATTTGGAAAGAGTGATTTGATTCCTTTATACAGGGCTTTACATCAGCAAGCATAAATTCTCATTCACAACAGGGCTTGGTTTAAATTCATATTAACAACAAGGCTACACACAAGCTGAGAATTCTTATGATTGTTTGGTTTGATCATCATGGTAAATTGATTGGTTTGGTTGAAAAGTTAATTACTTGTTTGATTAAACAATAAGTTTTGTGGTTGAAGATTGAATGTTTACTTCGTTCTTGTTTGATTGATAAAATAGATAAACAAGTAAAAGAATTGGTTAAATATTAAAAGAAGTTTAAGAATTCTATAAAGGAATTAAAAGAAATTTTTAGAAGCCAATTCACCCCCCCCTCTTGGAAATCTATTCCTAATTTCATTGTCTTCTCCTAATATAATAATAATATTATGAAAAAACTAAATAATACACTGTTTTATATATACATGATCTTCTGGTCCACTTTCTAAAATTCCTAACATAGCATATCTCTCTTACCTATTTGACTGTGAGGCTGGCCTCTACTCAACACTCGCACCCTTGGTGTATCAACCCTAAAAACCTACATTTACACATACAGATTCTCCAGTAAATCAATACACCCATATTTCCTGAGGTTGCCTATTCCTAATTTCTTGAACTGTAATTTGCTTGGGCTTCCGAATAGATACTTGCTGGGGTCCTCAACCCATGACTGTAAGGGGCCCAAAACACCCTATTCCTGAAAATATGACACCCCAAATTTATTCCACAACACTAGTATATTCTCATAGAATACAAAATCTGACCCCAAATAATACTGGTAATACTGAAAATACTTAAAAATCTACTTATCCTAATTTTGGGATCGTTCCCAAACTGCTCAAATTGAATTTTCACTCCAGCTAGGTTGACGAGTCCAAGTTGTAGTCTCTTCGATGAACGCCTACTCTTGGTTGACGAGATTCAGACCATGAAAATGCCCTCTTGGTAACTTCTCGTCGATGAGACACGTGTCCAGGTCGACGAGCCCAAGATGACTTTTCGTCGACGAACGCGAAACATTCGTCAACAAGACCCTGCTGTGACCCCCTTTAAAATTATTTTCCCTCTCTTTTCTTAATTATTTAATTCTAATAATTATCCATGTTATTACATTCTCCCCTCCTTATAAAATTTCATCCTCGAAATTTACTCTTTGTATACTAATTACCTATGTTGAACTCCATCCATTAAGGAAAATAGACTACTTATTTTATTACTTACCCTCGCTTATTTTGAAGGAATACCGTGGTTACATTCAAGGTCATGAGAGATTAAAAATATACTCATAAAAGAAAATTCTCCCAAAACACAAACATTACCTATCCTATAATCTAAAATACAACCATATATGTATCACTCTACACTAAACAACTTTGTCTTTACTTATACAACACTAACTAATACTATAATTCAATAAATAAGTGTGGGTACTTCTATCTAATTTCTTACTCAAGCTCCCACGAAACTTCTTCTATAGCATGGTTTCTCCACAAAACTTTCACCAGCTGAATTTCCTTAGTGCGCAATTCCTGTGTCTTTCGGTCTGAATGGGTTCTTCCTCATAAGCTAGTGAATCTCTAAGTTCTATTTCCGCATAACTGATTATATAGGATGGGTCTGAGACATATTTCCTTAGCATGGCAACATGGAATACGTCATGGATTCTAGACAAAGGTGGTGATAGAGCTAACATGTAGGAAACTGAACCCACTCTCTCTAATATCTAAAAAGGGCCAATATACTTAGGGCTCAACTTGTCCTTCCTCCCAAACCTCATAGCCTCTCTCAGAAGAGCTACTTTTAAGAATACTCGACCCCCCACGTCAAATTCTAACTCCCGATGATGAGTGCATGCATAGCTCTTTTGCCGACTCCGAGCAGTACTGATTCTTTCTTTAATTAGTCAGACTTTATCACGTGCCTGCTGCACCATCTCCGGATCCAAAAATTGCCTCTCACCTACTTCATCCCATAAAAGAGGAGAACGACACCTCCTACCATAAAGTGCCTCGTAAGGTGTCATGTCGATGCTGGTCTGATAGCTGTTATTGTAAGAAAATTCAACCAACGGCATAAACTAGGTCCAGCTACACCCAAATCCCAGCACGCATGCACGAAGTATATCCTCTAATATCTGAATCATAATCTCAGTTTGGAAATCTGACTGAGGGTGAAAAATAGTGCCGAATACTAACGGTGTTCCCATAGCCTCCTGAAAGTTTTTCCAAAATCGTGAAGTAAACCGAGGATCTCGGTCTGAGATTATGGATACCGGTACACCATGGACCCTAGCTATTTCTTGAACATATATTTATGCTAGTCTGTCCATGGAATAGCTCACTTTAATAGGGATGAAAGGAGCGGTCTTTGTCAGACGATCAACGATCACCCAAATAACATTCAACCCTGTCGCACTAGTGGTAGCCCAGTAACAAAATCCATAGAGATGTGATCCCATTTCCACTCTGGAATGAAGAGTGGTTGCAACTACCCCACGGGTCTTTGGTGCTCAACCTTTATCTACTGGTACGTCAAGCATAGCTTTACAAATTCAACGATATCCTTCTTCATACCGCTCCACCAAAAGGATTTCCACAAATCTTGATACATTTTTGTACTACCTGGATGTACGGTGCATAGGGATCTGTGAGCCTCCTCCAATATATTTCTCCTAATCTCAACATCTGTAGGAACACATAGTTTGGTCTGGAACCACAGGGCTCCATCATCGGATATGTTGAAATCCTCCTCCTATCCGTCTTACACTTTCTCTATCAACTCCACTAACTTTGGGTCAAAATTCTGGCCAGCTTTAATCCTTTCTTGCAATGTAGGCTGAATCACTAGGTTAGCAATGAATGACTGGTGATCATCCTCTATCAGCTCCATGCCTAATCTCTCCAAATCCATCAGAATAGAATGCCGAATCTCCACTACTGATAATATTGCTCCCACTGACTTTCAGCTCAAAGCATCAACCACCACGTTTGCTTTCGCTGGATGGTAGCCAATAGTGCAGTCATAATCTTTAATAAGTTCCAGCCAACTTATTTGCCTCATATTTATATCTTTCTAAGTGAAGAAATACTTGAAATTTTTATGGTCCGTAAAGTTTTCACATTTCCCTCCATACAAATAATGCCTCCAAATCCTAAGAGCGTACACCACTACAGCTACTTCTAAATCATGCACAAGATAATTTTTTTCATATTCTTTAAGCTATCTAGAAGCATATGAGATAACTGTGTCGTGCTACATCAATACGTACCTAAGTTCCTTCAGGGACGCATCACTGTATATCACGACCACGTCCTCTCCTAATGGAATAGAAAACACTGGGGCGGTGACCAACCACTGTTTCAATTCCTGAAAGCTCTGTTCACAGTCATCATTCCATTCAAATCTTACATTTTTTCTCGTGAGTCGCATTAGCAGACTCGATAATCTGGAGAAACTGTCAACAGAGCATCGGTAGTAGCCTGCCAAACCCAAAAAAACTCCTAACCTCCTAGACATTCTTTGGTCTCATCCAACTCACCACTGCCTCTATCTTATTCAAGTCAACTGATATGCCATCCCTGGAGATCACATAATCGAGAAACGTAACTTGCCTTAACCAGAATTCAAATTTATTGAATTTGCATACAACTTTCTTTCTCTCAATGTCTGCAACACCAACCTCAAATGATGCTTGTGCTCTTAAAAAATCCTCGAGTCGACCAGTATATCATCTATAAAAACTACAACAAACTGATCCAAAGACTAATGGAACACTTGATTCATTAAATCCATAAATACTTCTTGGGCGTTAGTCAACCCAAATGGTATCACGAGAAACTCGTAATGCCCATATCTAATTTGGAATGTCGTCTTCGAAATATCTTTTGCCCTAACTTTCACTTGATGGTAACCTGATCGAAGATTAATTGTAGAATAGACATGGGTCCCCTGGAATTGATCAAACAAATTGTCGATCCTGGGGAGAGGATATCATTCTTGACTGCCAGTTTATTTATTTCCCTATAATCTATGCACATCCTCATGGTCCCATCTTTCTTCTTCACGAACAGAATTGGTGCTCCCCAAGGTGACACGTTGGGTTTGATAAATCCTTTATCCAACAATTCTTGTAATTGATCTTTCAGTTCCCTTAGCTCGACTGGAACCATTCGGTAAGGTACTTTAGATACCGGTGCTAACCCCAATAGAAGATCCACGGTGAATTGAAATTCATGGTCGGGTGGTAAATAAGGTAATTATTCTGGAAAAACATTTGAAAATTCTCTGACCACAAAATATTGGCTTGTTTCAGTTCCTTTTTTAGCAATTCTTTTATGTAGGCAACAAGTCCCTGGCAACCATCTTGAATCAGTTTCCTCACCTGAATAGCTGACACAAGCTGTGGTGAAGCGCGCACACGTGAACTAATAAATTTGTATTCTTGCTCACCAAGAGGTCTGAAAATCACTTCTTTCAAATGACAATCAATACTGGCATAATTAGCTGCCAACCAATCCATACCCAATATTACATCAAACCCATGCATGTTTAATATCACAAGATCAGCTGGCAGTAATTTTCCCTAAATGGCCACTGGAAAATCCCTAAGTACCTTCCTACACCTCACCATTGATCCAGTCGACATAGCTGCAGCCAACTCGACATCTAACAACCATGCCTCATACCCAATCAATTTAGCATACCCAGACGAAATAAAAGAATAGGTGGCACCTGTGTCAAACAAAACAACAACTTTATATGAAAAAGTAGAAAAGGTACCTGTAACTATGTCTCCAGCTGCCTCGGCATCACCCGACGTCAACGCATAGACCCTCGTCAGTGCAGTGTTCCTTTGATGGCCTCTATAAGGAACTTGATAACCACCCTGAAATGGTCTAGGAGCTGGTGCCTAGGTGGGCAATCCCTGACGTGACCAAGACCTATGCCCGGGTCTCTCATAATGATAATAGACATCCTCTCCCATCCTACATTCACCTGGATGCTTCAGGCCACATCTGGGACAACTAGGAATAGTCTGTCCACCCTAAGGACCACTACGCCCAATTATGTGTCCCTGACTACCTTCATATTTGTCTCCCCTCTATGGCCCCCAGCTAGAACCCGCCTCGAAATCCTGAGGTGTGGGCCTCTTCCTCTGACTCTGAGCTACGGCACCCCTCTGCATGCCACTCTCGATAACGACAGCTCTGTCCACCACCTCTGTGAATTCCTGAGCCTGAAAATAGATAACTTGCTCAAACAAATTCTGCCTCAGACCTTCCTCAAATTTCCTTACTTTCTTCTCCTCATTTGGTGCCAAGTGTGGGACAAATCGAGACAACTCAATAAATTGTGCTGCATACTGTGATACTGTCATTTTCCACTGAACTAAATGTAAGAATTCTACTGCCTTTGCACTTCGAACGATAGAAGGGAAATATCGCTCGAAGAACAACTCCTTGAACCGACACCACGTTACTGGCATAGGATCAGGCCTCTACTCCTCAATTAGCTTTGCTGATCTCCACCATCGTTTTGCCTCCCCTATCAATTTAAACAATGAAAATGATACCTTCTGTTCGTTTGTACATGAAAGCACTGCCAAAATCTCCTCAATGTCCTAAACCTAATTTTCAGCCACAATTGGATCAGCTCCTCTAGAAAAAGATAGGGGTTTCATCCCCGTAAACTGCTCGATCGTGCAGCCACGATTCCCTGAGTTCCTAGCCATCTTAGCCATCACCTGCTGGGTGATAATGAATAACACTGCATCTAAATTCTACCCCACATGCTAGAAGGTCCTACTCCATCACCCCCAGCATTTGTACCACTACTCCTTGGGTCCATCCTGAAAAGACAAGTACATACTATAAGAACCCTATATCCCATACAAACCTAATTTATTTAATCTAATTAAATCTTATATTCACAATTTACTACCTGAAGATTAGGAATAGCTTCCTAAGAGGTGGGGGGGGTGGGTGAATTGGATTTTAAAAAAATAGTCCCTTTAGGATTAGTTCTTATAAATTGTAAAACTTAGAAACAATCATAATCAACACAGCAAGATCAAACACTCAATTTATGTAACAATAAACTTGTATATATATATGTGAAAATTTACTGCACTCAGTATAAGCTCTGTATCACAATTATTCTTCTTCCCAATGTTTAGTTTTTAAATAAACTTTCAGATTAATAGGTCAAGGATAATCAACCAATGTAGTCCCTTTCGGTTTCCGCAATCAATGTTGATTTATCCAAAATGAATTATCTTCCAGTCTATTTATTAACCAAACATTCAGAATTGAAATTTAAAGCAACCACGCATATTATATCTTTAAAAAAAATAAAGTGTAGAGTAAAGAAAGAAGAACACAGGGATTTTTATGAGGTTTGGCTTCAACACAGCCTACGTCCTCGCCCTTGGCAAAACCGCCAAAGGATTCACTATTACCGTTCCTTTATCAACTGGAACAAAACTAGTTACAAGCACTCCTTGGGTAAGGCTAGAACCTACCTTCTCCAAAAAATATCCCCTTGTTTGTTCCAACGATTCAATACTCGAATCATCAACAAGTCATGTTACAAATATAGAAAACAAGACGTACAAGAACTTGCTCCTTAAAGAGCTGATTAGTACAAATTTGAAACACTTATGCACTTCAGTAAATTCAGAATATGAATTTCGTAATGAAGCTTTTAGAAACTTATCACCGTAGGTATCTTTCAATGAAAGAATGAACAACTCAATGCTCAAACACAGTGAGAGATTCAGCAAAACTTCTCTTAATTTCGAGCAAGGATGAGAGCAATTTGAAGCACTTTCAAAAATTCAGAATGAGAGAGTATGACAGAAGAATATGATTTCTTAATGATCTTGGTGTTGAAATCAATGTGTCTTAGGGGTATTTATAGATGTAGAAAACCTTCTTATTTATTCCCCAAGAATATTCAGAGTTGTTTCCTTATATTAAACTTATTTGAGTTTCCAAATATTTGAATTTAAAAAATTATATCCGTTGGAAAACATAAAAAATGCTGCGAGGCAGACAACTGGGAAGTCCTAGCAGTCGTCTGTCCATTTAATATAACTATAAAAACATAGGCAGAAAGGTGGTAGTCGTCTGTCCTTTGAGTGGCAGTCGTCTGTCACTAGAATATGAGGTGGCAGTCGTCTGTCTATATGGTGACAGTTGTCTGTACATGTGTAATTTTAAGCTTTTCAATAACAGAGAAGATGGACAGTCGTCTGGTGAAACCTTCACAGTCTTCTCACTTTGCATTGGTAGTTGTCTGTCAGAGCCTTGACAGTCATCTGTTAGGCTTCTGTGTTTAAGTTTTAAACCTTGTTAATTTGGCCAGTCGTTTGTCTATTTACAGAAAATCGTCTGTCCACTGAATGTTTTTCTTTTCTAGTCAATTTTTGATTTCTCTCTTATTGTTGCTTGGAATATAGATTTGTTTTAACTTTAAAAACATGTTTCAAGTTTTATCTTAAGGTCTCTAAGTCTCTTTGCTTAATGAGCTTCAAAATGAAAACTTCATATTTGAATAAACTTAAAGTACTTACAAAAAATTTTCTTAAGTACTTAAAAATTATTCTTTGCTCTGAACTTTCATTGTTGCTAGTCTCCGATCTCTCATAATTATCTAAGCTTTCATCTCTTTAAACCCTCTTGATATTTCTTCTTTGATTCAGACTTTGAGCTCTCATGTTGATCTTCTTTAATCATCATGCTCTTACGGTCTTCAGACTTTGATCCATGCTATCAGACTTTGATCCATGCAACATAAGTACTTTCAACATTGATTCCTGAGAAAATACAACACTCAATCGAAGCATGTTAAGTCCTACTTGTTTGTTAACATCAAAATAAAGTATTAAACCTTGTAAGGCCAACAATCTTCCCCTTTTTGATGATGACAAACAAGAAGCAAAAATTTGAGTGAGCCTTAAAAAGACTCCCTCTTTCTATAAGCTTCATCTTAATAGAATCAAAAGTAATTTCATTAGAATCAATAGTAATTTCATCAATCATTTATTTATTTTAAAATCATAAATCATTCAAGTTCAAGTATATCAATTAATAACAAATACTTCTCCTCCTTGTAAATATATCTTATGTTCAAGCTCAATTTTTGTTCAACTCAATTTTTGCAAAACACTTCTCCCCCTTTGACATCAATCAAAAAATAAGATGATCAAGTGCAAATTTCATTTTTGAGTATATGTGATACCAGTGTTAAAATATAATGTATTAACATTAGTTGATTAATGATTATGCACAAGTGATAAATCATAATACTCCCCCTGTCAATCAACATACTCAATAATTTCTTTTAAGTCATAAGGTCAGAAGTTTCAAAGTTTTCAGAGTTATCATTAATATTAGAACTTATAATACATCAAACTGAAAACAAAGCATTTCAAAGGTTCAGGATTTCAACGCTGGAAACAAATACATATAAAGACTCATAGTCTTTGCTACACATACTCCCCCTTTTTACAACAACAAAAAAGAAAAAATACATTCAGAATTTGAGCATGTGTAGCATACAAAATAGCAAAAAACACCATCAAAAGTCTATGTTTCAGAGTTAGTGTCACTATCTATAGCAATTCCTTTTCCTTTGGATTCCTTCACCTTCTTCATTTTCAGCTTCTTCCTCATCAACATTTTCATTACCCTCATTATCTGAATCAATGTCATGTTTAATGACATGATGCTCTATCTTAGCAATACGATTGTCTAACAAAGTATACTTGTCATCAATGGTTGAAAGTTTATCTTGAAGAGAAGCAAAGTTTTCTCGCATTTTAGAACTAAAGCTAGTATAATTCTGATAAAATGGAACAAACCAAGGTGGCATATCAGCTTCTTCAGGAGCTCAACTCCTTTCTTCTTGTGCAAGTCTTGTCGGTCTATTGCCCTAGAACATCCAACCCTCGGTATACTTTTTGTAAGCCATTCGTTTCAATGTAGTAGATGAGAAAACATGGTAATGGGTTCTTTTTACTATTTTTGAAGCTGGAGAGAGGACTTGAAAATGGGCAAAGATTAAGGAAAGAATACCGCCGTATGAAAGCCCAATTCTAGGAGATTGAAGCTTCATCACCATGCACTTCAGTATAATACTGGATAAGTCTAATTTCTTCCCTTTTAGTAGGCACCACATAATAAAACAATCAAAAAATGATACATGATCAAAGGATCCAGACCTCGGAATTATATTGTATGCAATGATCTTATGCAAGATTTGTGCCTGAAGATTGAGCTGCTTGTATGGTGGAGGATTTCCAAAACAAACAGGTGCATCATTCATCATAAGAGGCAGAAATTCTTGTGGTGAAAATCCTTGTTCCATGGTCCATTGCTTCTTAACTGGAGTACACTCAAAATTTTCATGCTTGATATGAAGAATTTTCCTTAATGAGTGTGGGGTAAATGTAATCTTTTGACCATAAATCTCAGTAGTAATTCCGACTTCCTTCCTTACCAAGTTGGAATAAAAAAATCTTAATCAGATCTGGGTAATACCCTTTCACTTGATGAAGAATGAACTTGTCCCATCCTATAGCTTTGAATACGGCAATAATTTCAAGAAAATTTTCTTCAAAGAAAGTGACGTCTAAAATCTTACAGAACATTGGTTCAATTGCAGATATGTGATTCTGATACAATGATTTCACATGTGAAGAGACCAGCCATTTTTCTATGTCATTGTTGCTTGTAAGCTTTGAAGAAGATGAGGAGGCTTTGTCCTTCTTTCCCACAGTTTTGATACGAACCATCTTGATAAACCAATTGAAATGCAGAAACCCTAGATATGTATGGAGTAGGTATGTGATGGATGATTGTTGGGAATAGCTTGGGAGAGAAAGAACTGTGAAGAAAGAGAAGAGAGGATGTTTTAGAGAAAGGAAGACGAATGGACAGACGTCTGTAGGGTTTAAAAATCGTGTTTTTAACTAAAAAGAACACCACCCACCGTGAGACAGTCGTCTGTCACTAATTGGACAGTCATCTGTCCACAAATAATAGCCTGCCAATCGTCTACTAGCTCACTAGCAGTCGTTTGTCTACTGTCTTTTACACATACAGTATCAGTCACCTGCTAGCTTACTGGCAGTTGTCTGCCCTAACAAACTGAACTTCTTCCTTTTTAGTTAACTTCTCTTATATGTAACATGCCTAATTCTCATCGAATAAATACAAATTTATCCTCAACTAATGGTTTGGTAAATATATCATCTAATTGAGCATGAGTATTGACAAATTCAAGAACTACTTATTTCTTGTCTACATTATCTCTTAAAAAGTGATTACGTATATCAATATGTTTAGTTCTTGAATGTGATACCAGATTCTTTGACATATTTATCGTGCTTGTATTATCACATTTTATGGGGATTATTTGGTATTGGATTTTGAAGTCTTTTAATTGTTGTTTCATGTATAAAATTTGAGCACAACAGCTCCCAGCTGCTATGTATTCTACTTCAACTGTAGATAATGCTACATAATTTTGTTTCTTTGAAAACCATGAAACTAATGAGTGTCCTAAAATGTGTCCCAGTAGTGCTTTTTCTATCTATTTTGCATCCTGCATAATCTGCATCTGAATAACTCATCATTTCGAAATCAATTCCTTTTGGATACCATAACCCTAAATCTAGTGTGCCTAGAAAATATCTAAGGATCCGTTTTACTGCTGTTTGAAGTGATTCCTTAGGATCCAATTGGAACCTAGCACACATACACACACTGAACATTATATCTGGTCTACTTGCTGTTAAGTAAAGTAAGCTTCCTATCATACCTCGGTAATGCTTGGTATCAACTTGTTTCCCTTTTTCATCCTTGTCTAGACTAGTTGAAGTGCTCATGGAAGTTCCTATAGGTTTACTTTCTTCCATATCAAAATTCTTTAACATGTCTTTAATATACTTAGTTTGATTTATGAAATTTCCATTTTTAGCTTGTTTGATTTGCAATCCTAGAAAGTAATTTAATTCTCCCATCGAGCTCATTTCAAACTCTCTCCGCATAGTTATAGCAAATTCATTACACAAGTCTTCCTGAGTTGCTCTAAATATAATATCATCAACATAAATTTTTCCTATAAGCATATTATTATCTTTGGTTTTTATAAATAAAGTGCTATCTATCTTTCCTCTTGAAAAATTATTTTGGAGTAGAAGTTTGCTTAGCCTATCATACCAAGCTCTAGGAGCTTGTTTCAAACCATATAAGGCTTTAGTTAGCTTAAATACATGATTCGGATTTTTAGAGTCTTCAAAACATGGAGGTTGTTTAACTTAAACTTCTTCATTAATATAGCCATTTAGAAATGCACTTTTTACATCCATTTGGTATACTTTGAAGTCTTTAAAGGCTGCATAGGCAAGAAGCATCCTTATTGCTTCCATTCTTGCTACAGGAGCAAATGTTTCTTCATAATCAATGCCTTCTTCTTGATTGTAACCTTGTGCTACAAGCCTAACTTTATTTCTTACAACTACCCCAGTTTCATCCTTTTTATTTATAAACACTCATTTAGTTCTGATTGACTTATCTTTGGGTTTTGGTATAAGTTTCCATACTTGACTTCTTTCAAATTGATTTAGTTCCTCCTGCATAGCTATGATCCAAGAGTCATCTTTTAAGGCTTCTTCTATACTCTTGGGTTCATCTTGAGACAAGAAAGCATAATGATTACAAATGTTTTTTAATGAGGCTCTAGTGGTTATTCATTTTGATGGTTCTCCAAGAATTTGGTCTTTTGGGTGACTTTTAGCATATCTCTATTCTTGAGGTAGTTCTAGATTTTCAATTGTGTTTTCTTTTGTGGTTTCATTATTATTTTCTTCTTTCATTTCAATATCTTCTTCTTTATGTGAAATATTTTCTCTTTGCTCAATTTTAATTTTGTTAACATGATCATTTAATTCATCAAATGTTATGTGTATCGATTCAATAATTATAAAAGTTCTTTTATTGTAAACCCTATAAGCTTTACTATTTGATGAGTGACCTAAGAAAATTCCTTCATCAGATTTTGCATTGAGTTTGCCTAGATCATCTTTAGTATTAAGGATAAAGCATTTGCAACCGAATACATGAAAGTAAGAGATATTGGGTTTTCTTCCTTTCCATAATTCATATGGTGTTTTTTCTATACTAGATCATATGGATACTTTATTTATTATGTAACAGGTTGTATTTACTGCTTCTTCCTAAAAAATACTTAGGTAAATCATTTTGGTTTAGCATGGTTCTTGCCATTTCTTGTAGGGTTTTATTTTTTCTTTCAACGACTCCATTTTGTTGTGGAGTCCTAAGTGCGGAAAAATTATGGTTTATTCCATATTCATTACAGAATTTTTCAACATTTTTGTTTTTAAATTCCCTACCTTGATCACTCCTAAAGTTTGTTATATTATAGCCCTTTTCATTTTGTAATTTCTTACATAATGTGATAAGCATGTCATAGGCTTCATCTTTGTTTGCTAGGAATAATACCCAAGTGAATCTTGAATAATCATCCACTATTACAAAAGCATATTGTTTACCTCCTAGGCTTGAGGATCTAGTTGGACCAAATAAGTCTAGGTGCAGCAATTCTATGGGTCTTTTTGTAGATATGTATTTTTTCTTTTTGAAACTTGTTTTAACTTGCTTTCCCTTTTGGAATGCATCACATATCTAGTCTTTTATGAATTTTGTATTAGGTAGTCATTTGACAAGATTTTTCTTTGATAATTTGGATAATAGGTCCATGCTAGCATGTCCTAATTTCCTATGCCATAGCCAACTTATTTCATTCATTGCTGCCAAACAAGTTACATTCTGATTTACTAAGTTCTCAAAATTTATACAATAGACATTGTTTATCCTATGAGCTATAAACAAGGTTTCATTGTTCTTAGGATTTTGAATAACACATTTTTCTTTCTTAAAGGTTATTTCAAACCCTTTGTCACTTAATTGGCTAATGCTTAAAAGGTTGTATTTCAATCCTTCTACTAAGAGCACATTGTTAATAGTGAGAGAAGGTTCTTTACCTATTTTTCCAATGCCAATAATTTTGCCCTTGGCATTGTCACCGAAAGTAACATATCCTCCATCCTTTTGTCTTTGAGAGGTAAACTTGGTCTTATCGCTGGTCATGTGCCTTGAACATCCACTGTCCAAGTACCACTTATCCGTTGATGGTGTTGTCCTAAACAATACCTACAATTGAGGATTTTTTTTTTTTTTTTTTTGTGTTAGTCTTTGGAACCCAAATTCTTTTAATTTTCTTTGTTTTGTTGTTAGTTCCATTATTGACTTTCCATTCCCCTTGTACTTTAACATACTTTCTCTTTAGTGGGAAGTCGAACATTACGTGACCTTTAGTCTTGCACATATAACAAGTAGTGTGTTCATGTTTGTGGTTTGAGGAAGTGCTAGCATAGTGCTTGGCCTCCTTGACAAAGTATCCCATGTATAATTTCTTATTCTTTTTATTTGTTTTACCATTATAACCTATCCCTTCTTTATTTCCATGTAGCCTTTGCTGTCCAAACATCTTTTCAAAATTATCTTTACCTTTGGTAAAGTTATATATAATTTTCTCTTTATCCTCTACTAATATCTTAAGTTCATTTACTTCTAAATATTTTTTATTCAAACTATTTTTATGAGTTTTTCTTAATTCTTGAGTTACTTTATTCACTTCCTCTTCTAACTTCTCAATACAAGTGTCTTTTTCTTTTTCAATGATTTTGAATGATTCATGTTGCTTTAATAGTTCTTTATTTTGATCTTTCAAAGTTATATTTCTCTTAGAAATTTTTATGAATCTCTTATGCAAAGAAAAAAACTCAGCTTGCAATTCCTTGTAGGAAGGCATGCTGTCACATGACTCATCATACGACTCATTGTAAGATTCTGTAGAGGAATAGTAGGAGTTTACCTCTTCTTCATTCGCCATGAAACATATGTTTGCCATCTCTTGTTCGCACGATTCATTTTCTGTCTCGCTAGAGCTTGAATCATCCCACGTAACTTTCATAGCTTTGTTCTTTTTCTTCTTGTCTTTCTTGAGCAACAGACAGTCTGGTTTGATATGCTCTGGTTTCTTGCAGTGATAACATATTGGAGGTTTATTCTTACTTTGATTTTCCTTCCTACTTGTCTCTCCTTTTTCAGGTTTCTTTTTATTGAACTTTTTAGGAAATCTCTTACTTCTTCTATGGAACTTACCTAGTCTCTTAGTGATGAATGCTAATTCATCTTGATCTAAGTCACTTGTCTCACTTTCCTCTTCACTAGAGCTATGGCTAGATGCTTTTAGTGCAATGGATCTTTTATACTTTGGTTCAGGATTCCTTTCTTTTAAGGTCATTTCATAGGTAAGAAGTGGACCTATGAGTTCATCTAAAGAGGTAGTCATAAGGTTTCTACCTTCAATGATAGTTGTAGCCTTTGGTTCCCATATTGAGGGAAGGCCTCTTAGGATTTTTCTAATCATTTTGTAGGTAGTATAAGTTTTCCCTAAGGCATTTAAGGAATTTATTATGTGGGTAAATCTGGTATACATACTTGATATTGTTTCATCAGAATTCATCTTGAATGCTTCATATTCGCTTGTTAACATGTCTATCCTATTGTCTCTAACATCAATAGTTCCTTCATATGTCACTTCTAATTTGTCCCATATTTCTTTAGCCGTCTTGCATGCCATAACCCTATTAAATTCGTTAGCATCTAAGGCACAGTATAAAGCATTTATAGCGGTAGAATTGATTTGAAGCATTTTATAGTCTGAATCAGTTATATCCCTTTTTTCTTTTGGAATATGTTTTCCATCAACTATTTTAGTGGGAATAAGGTCTCCATCCATAAATACTTCCCATGCTTTCTAATCCATGTGTTGGAGATAGATTTGCATTCTCTTTTTCCAAAACGTATAATTATGTCCACAAAAAATTGGTGGACGGGTTGAGGATTGGCCTTCACCAAAGGGTGCTACTCCTATATTTGTCATTTGATCTTTTTATAGTTTCTTGTTAGGAATTACTATAACTAGGCTCTGATACCAATTGAAATTAGGAATAGCTTCCCAAGAGGGGGGTGAATTGGATTTAAAAAAAATAGTCCTTTTAGTTTAGTTCTTTTAAGTTGTAAAACTTAGAAACAATCACAATCAATACAATAAGATCAAACACACAATTTATGTAACAATAAACGTGTATATATATGTGAAAATTTGTTGCACTCAGTATAAGCCCTATATCACAATTATTCTTCTTCCCAATGTTAATGTTCAATTTTTAAATAAACTTTCAAATTAATAGGTCAAGGATAATCAACCAATGTAGTCCCTTTCGGTTTCCGCAATCAATGCTGATTTATCCAAAACAAATTATCTTCCGGTCTATTTAACAACCAAACATTCAAAATTGAAATTTAAAGCAACCACGCAGATTATATCTTTAAAAAAATAAAGAGTAGAGTAGAAAAAGAAGAACATAGGGATTTTTATGAGGTTCAGCTTCAACACAGCCTACGTCCTCGCCCTTGGCAAAACCGCCAAAGGATTCACTATTACCGTTCCTTTATCAGCTGGAACAAAACCAGTTACAAGCACTCCTTGGGTAAGGCTAGAGCCTGCCTTCTCCAAACAATATCCCCTTGTTTGGTCCAACGATTCAATACTCAAACCGTCAACAAATCCTATTACAAAGATAGAAAACAAGACGTACAAGAACTTAATCCTCAAATAGCTAATTAGTACAAATTTGAAACACTTATGCACTTTAGTAAATTCAGAATATGAATTTCATAATGAAGCTCTTAGAAACTTATCACCGTAGGTATCTTTCAATGAAAGTATTAACAACTCAATGCTCAAACACAGTGAGAGATTCAACAAAACTTCTCTAAATTTCGAGCAAGGATGAGAGCAATTTGAAGCACTTTCAGAAATTCAGAATGAGAGAGTATGACAGCAGAATATGATTTCTTAATGATCTTGGTGTTGAAATCAATGTGTCTTAGGGTTATTTATAGACGTAGAAAACCTTCTTGTTTATTCCCCAATAATACTCAAAGTTGTTTCCTTATATTAAACTTATTTGAGTTTCCAAATATTTGAATTTCAAAAATTATATCTGTTGGAAAACAGAAAAAATGCCGCGAGGCAGACGACTGTGAAATCCTGGCAGTTGTTTGTCCATTTAATATAACTATAAAAACATAGGCAGAAAGGTGGTAGTCGTCTGTCCCTTGAGTGGCAGTCGCCCGTCACCTGAATATGAGGTGGTAGTCGTCTGTCCATATGGTGACAGTCGTCTGTCCATGTGTAATTTTAAGCTTTTCAATAACATAGAAGATGGACATTCATCTGGTGAAACCTTCACAGTCTTCTCACTTTGCACTGGCAGTTGTCTGTCAGAGCCTTGACAATCATCTGTCAGGCTTCTGTGTTTAAGTTTTAAACCTTGTTAATTTGGCCAGTCATCTGTCCACTTAAGGTTTTTCTTTTCTAGTCAATTTTTTATTTCTCTCTCATTGTTGCTTGGAATATATATTTGTTTTAACTTTAAAAACATGTTCCAAGTTTTATCTTATGGTCCTTAAGTCTCTTTGCTTAATGAGCTTCAAAATGAAAACTTCATATTTGAATAAACTTAAAGTACTTACAAAAACTTTTCCTAAGTACTTAAAAATTCTTCTTTGCTCTAAACTTTCTTTGTTGCTAGTCTCAATCTCTCAAAATTATCTGAGCTTTCATCTCTTTAAACCCTCTTGATATTTCTTCATTGATTTAGACTTTGAACTCTTATGTTGTTTTTATTTAATCATTATGCTCTTACAGTCTTCAGACTTTGATCCATGCTATCAAACTTTGATCCATGCTACATAAGTACTTTCAACATTGATTCCTGAGAAAATACAACACTCAACCGAAGCATGTTAAGTCCTACTTGTTTGTTAGCATCAAAGTAGAGTATTAAACCTTGTAAGGCGAACACTACCCTCCCTTCACTTAATTAAAAATCCAGTCCTGTAACCTAGACACACTGTAATGACCCGAACAATAATGGTATTTAAATAATAAAAAGAGGGAAATGGAAACAGAAATAGAAGGAGGCCAGTTTTATTCGTGAAAAATAAAGATGCAACCATGAGGTTGTGTATCTATTATAGGGAGATAAACAAACTGACAGTCAAAAATAAATACCCTCTCCCTAGGATCGATGACTTGTTTGATCAGCTTCAATGAACCTAAGTATACTTTAAAATTGATCTGCGGTCAGGCTACCATCAGGTGAAAGTTAGAGCAGAGGATATTTCGAAGACCACATTTCGTACTAGGTATAGGCATTACGAGTTCTTAGTGATGCCATTCGGGTTGACTAATGCACCAGCAGTATTCATGGATTTGATGAATTGGGTGTTTCACCAGTATTTGGATCAGTTTGTGGTTGTGTTTATTGATGATATACTGGTCTATTCGAGGAGTTTTGAGGAGCACAAACATCATTTGAGACTGGTGTTGCAGATATTAAGGGAAAGAAAATTTTATGCAAAATTCAAGAAATGTGAGTTTTGGTTAAAATAGGTTACTTTTCTCGACCATGTGATCTCTGAATCAGGTGTATCAGTTTATCCAAGTAAAATAGAGGCAATGGTGAGTTGGGAAAGGCCGGGAAATGTTCAGGAAGTCAGGAGTTTTCTAGGATTAGCAGGTTATTACCGACGCTTTGTGGATGATCTCTAGGCTATCAGGTCCATTAACACAACTTACGAGAAAAAATGTAAAGTTTGACTGGACTGATGACTGTGGGCAAAGTTTTCAGGTGTTAAAGCAGCGGTTAGTTTTAGCTCCAGTTCTGCCTATTCCTTCAGGGGAGGATGGGTTTGTAATATACAGTGATGCCTCTTTGAAGGGTCTTGGATGCATGTTAATGCAACACGACAGGGTTATGCATATGCGTCTAGACAGCTTAAAGAATATGAGAAGAATTATCCTATCCATGATTTAGAGCTTGCTGCAGTGGTGTATGCTCTCAAGATCTGGAGGCATTAATTATATGGCTGAAAGTGCGAGATTTTCACGGATCACAAGAGCTTGAAATATTTCTTTACCCAAAGAGTTGAATATGAGGAAAATAAGGTGGCTAGAGCTTATTAAAGACTATGGTTACACGATTAGTTACCACCCAGGAAAAGCAAATGTAGTGGCAGATGTTTTGAGTAGGAAATCAGGGGGACCCATACTAGTAGCTATGGAGATTTAGCACTCAATTCTAATGGATTTAGAGAGACTTAGTATAGAATTGGTGGAAAATAGTCCTCAGGCATTTTTTGCTAGTCTAGTGGTTCAGCCTACACTATACGAGAGGATTAAAGCAACTCAGGGTGATGATGCAAAGTTGACAGAGGTAATAGCTAAAGTGCGGGATGGTCAGGGAGAGGAGTTTAGCATATCAGATGATGGAGCCCTGTGATTCCGTGCTAGACTCTGTGTTCCTGCAGATACCGAGATCAAGAGAACTATATTAGAGGAGGCTTGCAGATCCCTATACACCGTACATCCAGATTGCACTAAAATGTATCGGGATCTACGGGAGTACTTCTGGTGGAGTGGGATGAAGAGAGAGATAGCTGAATTTGTATAGCAGTGCTTAACCTGTCAGCAGGTTAAAGCTGAGTACTAGAGGCCAGCAGGGCAAATGCAGCCGTTGTTTATTCTAGAGTGGAAGTGGGACCACGTTTCTATGGATTTTGTTACGAGGTTACCACCAATGTGACAGGGGTTGAATGCAATTTAGGTGGTTGTTGATCGTTTGACGAAGACCGCTCATTTAATCCCAATTAAAGTATGTTATTCCATGGATAGGTTGGCAAAAATTTATGTTTAGGAGATAGTTCACGTCCATGGTGTGCCGATATCCATAATCTTAGACCGAGATCCTCAGTTTACTTCACGATCCTCCTGGAGAAGTTTTCAGGAGGCTATGGGTACACAGTTAGCTTTTAACACTGCTTTCCATCCCCAGACAGATGGTCAGACTGAGAGGACGATTCAGACATTAGAAGATATGCTTCGGGCTTGCGTGCAGGATTTTGGGGGTAGCTGGACTCAATTTCTACCACTAGTTGAATTTGCTTATAATAATAGCTACTAGGCTAGTATCAGCATAGCTCCATATGAGGCATTGTATGGTAGGAGATGTCATTCTCCTCTCTTCTGGGATGAGGTAAATGAAAGGCAAGTTTTGGGTCTAGAGATAGTACGGTAGGCTTGTGACAAGGTCCGATTGATTAGAGAAAGAATTGGTACAACACAGAGTCAGCAGAAAAGTTACGTAGACACTCGCCGCCGAGAGTTGGAATTTGATGTGGAAGATCAAGTATTTTTGAAGATAGCTCCTCTGAAAGGAGTTATGAGGTTTGGAAAGAAGGGCAAATTGAGCCTTAGGTATATTGGCCCTTTTGAGATACTTGAGAGAATAGGGTCAATTGTCTATAGGCTAGCTTTGCCGCTAGCTTTGGCTTGAATTCATGACGTGTTTCATGTTGTCATGTTAAGGAAATACGTCCCAAACCCATCCCACATCATTAGCTATGTAGATATAGAGCTTAAGGATTCATTGGCATATGAAGAAGTACCGGTACAGATTTTGGACAAAAGGGTTCAGACTTTACGCACTAAAGAGATACAGTTAGTTAAAGTTTTGTAGAAGAATCACGCCATAGAGGAAGCTTCTTGGGAGCTCGAGGAGCAGATCAGACAGAAATACCCGCAGTTGTTCCAGGAGGTATAGAGGTAATCAGGTAAAGTATAATAGTTAGATAAGTTTCTTTTGCAGGTACATGTATTGATTTTAGTTAGTAGATAGTTTTTAGTTTTTATATGTGTAATCTCCCAGAACATAAATGTAACCATGGTATTCCTCTGCCACAAGTGAGGGCATGTAATAAAATAAGTAGACCATTTGCCTTTATGGGATGATAGATGGAAATATAGATAGTAAATTTCTAGGACAAAATTTTATAAGGAGGGGAGAATGTAACGCCCCGAAAAATAATGGTATTTAAATAATAAAGAGAGAGGGAAATGGAAACAGAAACAGAATGAGGTAGTAGGCTTCATTGACAAGTGCATAAGGGGACCTCAACGATGAAGCCACGCCTCATCAACGAGAGGATACCAAGAAGGGTTTTTGGATAGTCTGAAATTCATCGACAAGGAGGAAAGTTCGTCGATGAAATTATTAAAGGACTCGTCGACGAGATGACGTATCTCGTCGACAAATTCGGCTCTATAAATAGTGAAAACCCAGATTTTTGATGAAAAATCAACGCAAGAAATTTCTTCTCTTTGTCTAAAACATATTCCACCCCTTCTCTCTCAATTCAAGGTCCGTTTTATGCCAGATCAACGATCTGAAGCTACCATGATGCTCCTGGTGAAGTTCTCTGCAAGTTTGCTGGAGCTGATCATTGGTGGAGTTGGTTTGGATTTCATCCTAATCTCAAGGTAAGACATTTTATTCAGTATTTGTCTTTCGCTCAGTTATAAGAAATACAATACACGAAGAAATGCTGATGTTTTGTTCTGGGGGATTTGATTTTCAGGGTGTTGAGTGGAGAACCCTGTGGGTATAGGGCCAGAATTTAGTAGGGGCTTTTCAGAGATAAGGTATGAGAAATATGCTATGCTAGGAGATTTATTTATGTTATCAGAAATTTTATATATATGCATGTATACCAGATATTATACAGAATGTGAATTTTCAAAGTGTGTGTGGCCTGAGTACATGATATTGATATGCAGTTTTTTTCATTATTTCAAGTTATACAGCTATAGATAAATAATTGCAGATTTTATGCAAACAGAATATGTACACATATACAGTTTTATTCAGATGATTACACAGACAAATATATATATATATATATATTAGTATTCAGATATTTATTCAGAACAGTATATTCAGTGTATATAGAAAGTTATGTTTTCCTAAATGCCATAACACTCAGATTATATAGAAAGAAAGTACAGACATATTACACAGTTATAGCATCAAGATACTACAGATATTATAGTATTTATAGTACAAATTAATAGTGTTATGGTTATTTTGGAAACATGATGAAAACAGTATAAAGAGTATAGTATGTATATATATAGTATCAGATCCCTGTGGAAAGATTACAGATAGATACAGTACAGATATAGAATACAGAGCACAGTACCATTGCTAGATACAGATAAAGTGCAACCACATATCTCAGATAGTGTGTGGGTACCATCGACTGTGTTCGGAGAGTATGCAGCTCCCCAGTTCGCTGGGTGGAGGGGGCTGGTTTGACGAGGTAGCAGCTAGTCCTGCACCTGGGAGAGTATGCAGTTTGGCTGGGCTGAGGTAGTGTAGAGTTTAGTGACTTACCTAGAGGGCTGACTAGGTTAAGTCCTGCCTACGGGCCGCACAACCCTATCATGAGGGGTCAAATCATGACATACAGAGTTCCAAGGAAAGAACACAGTTATGCATATGTATACAATTTTACAGCTTTTATTTTATATAGTATGATGTAGCACTATGAATGATAGAAAGCTCAAATGATACAAATGTTTTAAGTTATTGTACATATGTTTTACAGAATTTACAGATTATGCAGTTTTAAAAACTATTATTACAATTTTATGACTCGGTCTCCACACACTAGTAATAGCATATTTCCACTTACTGAGCATCGAATCACCCCATTACTTTACCATTTTTCAGGTGAGCCAGCTAGGCGAGCAGATTAGGCTCGCGGATAGGAAGTTTACTTGATTACCCCGGTTGTAGGGTGAGTTATGACAAAGTTTTGTATTTTTGGGGTAGATGAAGTAGGAGGGGTTTATTTTGTATGGCTATGGTCTGTATATACTGGATTATGGTATTGTATAGTATATATATAAATAGTTATATGATTTGTGTTTCCGCTGCTTAGGTATGAATGTAGATATATATATATAGAAAAATAAAAATGGTTAAAATTTTGAGGATGTTACACACACGACTCATCAATAATTTACTATGACTTTCCAGAAATCATCACCCCAGGAAAGACATAGAAACCACCATGAAAATCCTGTACCCAGACCATAGAACATAACCTTAAATCCTTTTCCTATATTTTGGTATTGTTTTCGCTGCACTCCAGGGCCTACAGAACCTAGCAACCTAGGCTCTGATACTAAACTGTAATGACCTGATTTTTCCTACCATTTTTTTTTTTTTTACATAAATATCAAATCTCTCTGTATTACCTGTTGAAAACATCTCAAGCCCCAAGGTAGCACTAAGGAAACTCTGTTTACATTACATTCCTAAGTAGCGATAAATATAAAACTGTAAACAATATTTACAATACCAGAAATCTAAAAATCCAAAAATATACCTCACAAAATACCCAGTGACATCATCAAAAATCCTAGGATCTACCCAAATAACCAACACCGAGGAAACACTCACCCTTTAAAAAGGGCAGCGCAAGAACCTCTCTACCTGCGAGCCTGATCTGCCCGCCTAACTGCATCACCCGAAAAATGTTAGGTCACTGGGATGAGACAATGCTCAGTAAGAGAGATATGCTATCACTAGTGTGTGGCAACTGAGTTACACATTTAATATACTGATATAATACTGAAACTGTAAAATTGATAATCTAGTATACCGTACATATGACATTTATTATAATTTAAAATACAACTGTATCTATGAGTTTTTTAGTTACAAATAATTCTAATATTATAATAAATCTGTTGTTGTACTGTAATTCTGTATTTATAAAAATAGTTGTGATAATACCCTGGGAACTGAATGTCATGATTTAACCCCTTATGACAGGGTTATGTGGCCCATAGGCGGGACTTAACTCTGGTTAGCCTATCAGGTAAGTAAATATGAAACTTTACCAATCAATAATCCGACCCACTACAGTCTCTCCAGGCACGCTACTAATCTCTACCTCGTCAAACAGGCCACCTCAACTCAGCTCTCTAGGGAGATCTCCTTGCACGGTAGACAAAATCCACACACTATCTGAGATATGTGGTTGCACTCTGATATAAAATAACAACGGTACCATGCTCTACTTTCTGAATCTAACTGAATATTTCCTCAGGGTCTGATACTATTTAGTACTGATATATATAATTATCTTATTGTTTTTACCATGATTTTGAAATAACCATAACATTTCTTAATTGATCTGCATAATCTAAATATCTGACTGAATAACTGAATAACTGAGTGTTATGGTTCTGAAGTCATGGCATTCTGAAAAATACTATAAATCATATTTTTTGAAAACTACATATTGATATTTTATGCTAATATACTGTAAAACATGAGAACTGTAAAATTGTATAAATGCTATTCTAAACTGTAATGAACTCATGCCATACAATTAAGTAATTAAAATCCCATACTCTAAAATCTGCTTCTCCTAATATAATAATAATATTCTGGAAAAACTGAATAATACATTGTTTTATATATACATGATCTTCTGGTACACTTTCTAAAATTCCTAGCATAGCATATCTCCCTTACCTATCTCAATATGAGGTTGGCCTCTACTCAACACTTGCACCCTCGGTGTACCAAGCCCAAAAACCAACATTTACATGTACAAATTTTCCAGTAAATCAATACACCCATATTTCTTGAGACTGCCTATTCATAATTTCTTGAACTATAATTTACCTGGGCTCCCGAACATATACTTGTTAGGGTCCTCAATCCATGACTATAAAGGGCCCAAAACACCCTATTCCTAAAAATATGAAACCCCAATTTTATTCCACAAAACACTAGTATATTCTCATAGAATACAAAATATGGCCCTAAATAATATTGGTATTACTGAAAATACTTAAAAATCTATTTACTCTAATTTTGGGATGGTTCTCAAACTACTCAAATTGAATTTTCACTCCAGTTAGGTTGTAGAGAATCTCCCCAGGATCACCGTGGTAGCTTCTAATCGTAGAACCGGGGAGAATCGGAGGCAAAAATTTAGAGAGAAGTGAGAGGGTGCATTTTCTAGAGAGAGAGTAAGTGAATAGGATCTGAATTTTTTGTAAGAAAAACAATTTTTAGCTTTATATAGAAAGCTGGTCCACATGGCCTCGTCAACGAGTCCAAGTTGTAGTCTCGTCAACGAATGCCTACTCCTCGTCGACGAGATTCAAGCCCTGAAAATGCCCTCTCGGTAACTTCTCGTTGACGAGACATGCATCCACACCGACGAGCCTAAGAAGACTTTTCGTCGACGAAGAAAACACTCCACGTTCGTCGACGAGGCTTTGCTGCGACCCCATTTAAAATTCATATTCCCTCTTTTCTTTTATTATTTAATTCTAATAATTATCCAGGTTATTACATAAAACCTTATTTCTGACTCAACTACGGTCGGCCGGCTATGAGTTAAGTTCAACCTTCGGGCCGCACAACCCGTCTCGAGGGGAAGCATGTCATATGAGTGTGATAGCATGACAACGCTAATTTATCAGTCGAGCTTGTGTCTTTTATGCATATATGGGAAAATTTACAATAAATGAGTTATATTTAGCTGACAAGTTATTATTTTGAAATTATGCATTTTCAAATATACAGTGCACTACAATTTTAAAATGTCATTTCATATACAATTAAATAATGGAAGTTTTATATTCACGGGAACTCATGCAAGCCACACATTGATAATAATATAATCTGTTTTACCGAGAAGTGACTTGGAAGTTGAGGTGTAGTCCCAAGACGGGGGTGAATTGGGTTTTAAAATTTTTCTTTTAATTCTTTGCAAGAATTCTTAACCCCTTGTTGATTTAACAATTAAACAACAAAGTTTATTTACTTATTCAATCCACAAACCAATACTTACTATAAGAAAACCAAAGATCAAACAATCCACCAACAACTTTAAAGTAAACAATCAAAAATACCAATTCAAGGTATTATATGCAACTCTATGGTAATTCTCAGCTTTTACAGGAATTCAAAGTATTCGTTTGTTTGCAGCTCTGTGTATATAAATTTGATTCAATCCTTGTATTAATGGATTTGATTCAAGCCCTATAGATAATGAAATTGATTTCTCAATATGATGCACAATTTAAACTTCAACACTCTTTCCAAAATCTTAGACTTTAAATAAACTTTCAGTTAATATGTCTTGGGTGTTGAATTAATCAACGTACTCCCTTACGATTTTTGAAATTTATTGATCAACCAACACACTCCATTTCGGTTTCCGCCCAAAAATAAATTAAACTTCAGTTTACTTAATTTCCAAACTAAGTAATATTTATGATCAAGAAATTAAATCATCCACGCAGTTTATAGGTATGCTTAAAAATAAAGAGAGTAAGGGAAAGAGAAGGAGACCAAGGTTTTTACAAGGTTCAGCTTATCCTCAGCCTACGTCCTCACCTTAGGTGAACCACCTAAGGATTCCACTATACCTATTCCTTTCTGAGCAGAACAAAACCTTACACACTCCTTCAATAAGCTAGAGTAATCACCTCTCCAAGCGATACCCCACATTTGGGCACTCCTTCAATAGGCTAGAGTAATCAACTCTCCAAGTAATACCCCACGCTTAGTCAACGATCCAATAACTTGGAATCGTCCAAGAATACTACAAAAATACAAGATAATCACCGCGTACAAGAACACTCTCTTAAAGAGCAAATTAGTACAAATTCAGCACTATGTATGTTAGAATTGGTGCAATCACGAGAGGGGGGTGAATTGGATATTTAAAATTTATTGCCTAGGTCAATCCACTAATCAACAGTATTACACAAGCCTAAGGTCAATCTAGTGCATGTAAAATAAATCAATGCAAATATACAATGGAATTTAAACTACAATAGAGATTTAATCAAGCATGCACAATAAAGCAGTAAAGGAGACGACACCCAGAAATGTTATTGAGGTTTGGCCAAATTGCCTACATCCCCGCCTTGGCTAACTAGTACAAGGATTACCACTATAGGCTCATTTAATGGGTGGAACGGCACCTAAACAACTAGGTCAATTAGCACAGGGCTGACCTCAACCTTTACAGCCAAGTCAATTAACACAGGACTGACCTCAACCTACACAATCATTACTGGGTTGGATTACCGCCCCCTCAGGCCACGCCTGGAAATAAAACAATATTCACTCAATCAAATCATACAGTGATTGTTCTTTCATGTAAAGTAGATATGTACCCAGTTGTGCACAATATAATCAATTCTCACCAAACATGTTGGAACCGTAAGCTCCGTGGTATATGTGAGCAATCTACACTCAATATAATATAATCAATATGATGCTTAAGAGTTTTCAATACAAGCAATATCTTGGAATCTAAGCAAAGTACTTCAATAGCAAATCAATATTCCAAAGATACGAATCAAATAATCAAACTAGTTCAAAAGGATTTTCTTCAATGTAATATGCACAATACTAGTTTGAAAATATTTGCTTGTTTGAAAAAATATTTGCACAACAAAAACCAAGCTATTGGACACTTGCAACAAGATGCAAATATCTTAAGCTTACTTAGTTTATCCCCACTCAAGATTTATCAAGTTAAATCTGTGGGATAAACTATGCCAAACTCCCCAAAATCAATATCAAATATTCAAGCAAGACAATGAAAGTATTAGCAATACCTAATAAGTACTAGCACACAAAATATACTCACAATGCTAAGATGTATCAAGGGAATGAATATACGTGAGTATTTAGAGTGGAGTAGGCTAAAATAGGTTTCTGAGATTGAGAGGATTTTTTCTAATTATTTTGGCTAATCTCTTGCTAATTATTGCAAATGAAGCCCTATATATAGAGATAGGAAAAATTATAGCAATTAGGACATGTAGGGTATTATTATATTTGTTTTAAAACATTTTAACCCCATTAACCCAGTTTAAAAAATTAAATCGCAGTAAAAAATAGGTCCAACCTGAGAGCATCGGTCGACCAGAACACTTTCAGTTGACCGAAGTTCTTAAGGCTCGATCGATAGGGCTAAAAATTAACTACCTGTTTGGTTGACCGGACATGTAAGTCCGAGGGCAATTTTTCATATTTGCGAGGTTCGGTCAACCAAGGTCAATATGAACTGAACTGGTCGGTCGACTAGGCTGGTGGTGTACAAAGTGTGGTATGTCAACCAGGAGGTCAAATAGTTGACTTGGATGGTGTTCGGTCGACCGGATGATATATACTTAGCTAGGCTCGGTCGACCGGACTGTGGTCAAACTGTTGACCCAGACCGGATTCGATCGACTTGGGGAAAAATGAACTGTATAAGTCGGTCGACCGAAGGTGCACATTTTATGTATTTCGGTCCTAATTCATTTTACAATCACCCCATTCAAGTGCCTAACACATTCAAGTGAGTGAGTGAGTGTCCTAGGGTGTTCCCTAGGGTCTTTCTATGGTCATTTTATTTTCAAGAGATGTTTAGGGACCTAGAGTCATTCTATGGTCTTTGAGTTTTGTAGTTCTATATGCATGATATGAAGATTATTATAGACATTTTCTTGATTAAATATTACAGACCCGAGTAGAAATTACAACAATTAAATTATAACTAGGGTCTTCATGGTCTTCATTTTCCTCTGGGTCTCCGAGTGCCATCATATGATACCGTTAAGATAAACCTACACATTAACTCGACAGACATTAAATACTTGAGTATTTACCATGATCAAAATAGGGTATGACCCATAGGGTCAATAATGTACTTCAGAATTTAAATATCAAGATGAAATAAGATGAAGCTCAAGTATAGATCTCACCAATTCCTTCTCTAGATGGATATCAGAAGTAAGAACTAGATTTAAGACGATCAGTAGTTCAGTTTTCTCAGTAAAAGAGTATTGCAATGAATGAGTAAAAGAGAGCTTTTCAAGAGCAAGTTGCTTTCAGAAAATTTTTCAATTCTTTCTTTCTTGGTGTAAATTTGATTTGAAAAACCATGTATTTATAGGCTTAGAAAAGTGTTTTCGTGATGCCCAAGTTTACTTGGAGTATCTTCCAAGTTTTAGAAAATTTGGGGCACAAGCAACCTTAATTTGAAATTTAAAACATTTAAAATTTCTGACCGTTAACAGTGTTCAAACGATTGAACTTTCGGGTTCAGTCTTCTGAAGTTCCTTAATGCTTTGAAAAATTAAACTGAACACAGGGTCAAACGTCTAAAGCATAGGTTCATACTTCTAAAGTTCCTATTTAGACAACTGAACTGACCGTTCAAACATCTGAAGGTGTTCTGCCTGTTCTATGTTTCAAAAATAAAATCTTCAGTCTTCTGAATTAAATCTTCAGATTTCTGAAGAAATTCTTCAGACGTCTGAGGATTCTCCTCTATCATCTGAACAAACCACTTTCAAAAATTTCAGTTTTGTTTTCAAAAGTCCTTTTTGCTCTCTTTCTTTGATTAAATTTAAAACATTTTTTGGGGTTTAAGATAAGGTCTCTAAGTCCATAATGTACCCTAGAAGAGCTTCAAAATTATTTCATATGATATTCAAAAAAGAAGTACTCACATCATGATCCTAAAGCTTAAAAAACTCTTTTCTTCAAGCCTTCCATGGTATTTCACTTTAAGATCCTTTTGACTTGAACCCTGAGTCAGCTTTAAGTGTCCTCATATTCTGCCCATATTGTGATTCTTTGAGCTTTCCATTCTTTTCCTTTTAAACTTTGTCGTATACTCAATCTTGAAACATCACCACTCAACCAACTCATATTAGAATATCCTTTATTTGTTATCACCAAAACAAGATTGAAAAACCATGTAAGGCCAACAATCTCCCCCTTTTTGATGATGACAAATAAAGAGCAAAGATGAGGGTCCTTTAGAATAGGCTCCACCTTACAATAAACTTTCTTTTAACAATTTTGAAAAGTAATGATATCAAGGATATAAAGAAAAATTCAAAGTGGCAAACAAACACTAAACAAGAATACACTTTCCAATATAGCATATGTTGTGTTCTTCCACTTTCTTTATTGGTCATTCATATTTGTACTATGAGTTCTTTAGATTCATAAGTAAGCATATGTTGCACAACTAGCAAAAAGTACTTATCAAGTCATATCTTCAACAAGTCATATATGAGTTCTTTAGATTCATAAGTAAGCATATGTTGCATTCATCAAGTTACATTGCATCCTTTATATTCATCTTTGCTAACATCTCTCTCCTCCCTTGTCATTACTAAAAAAGAATCGAGGGATAAAAAAAAAATCACCAATCTAGTAAAGCATAAGTGTACATAAATATTAGCAAAGCAACATACAAAACAAAGTATTGTTCATCTGAAATACTTAATACAACTAGAAAAGTCTAATATTCTATTTCTGAATACAAAAACAATCTATCTATCAGCATTTTCTTTTTCTTCTTAATCCTCTGCATCTTGCTCTTCTCCTTCTTTGACATTAATTCATGATACCAATTGAAAATTTAAAAAAAAAAACATAATATAAGCAATAAGTCATAACACTCCCCCCTGAATTTAATACATTCAGATTTTCATTTGTGAAATGAACTATATATTCATGAAAATACCAAGTGAGCTTTTTAAATTTATCATCCCATGCTTCAAATATTGATTTATATCATGTAAGCACTCATGGATACCAATATTAAGAATAATACCAATATTATTTCAATATCATCTTTTTCATGTCATGCTTATGTTTATCCTTAGTCAATAATGCAAGAGCTATACAAAGTTACTCATCAATTAGTCATGTAAACTGATATTATCAAGAATTCTTCTCATACTCATATATCATATCATATTATATCAAGATCATAACAGGCTCATAGACAAAAATATATTGTCATGCTCAAGTCTATTCATGGATACCAATATGTTGTCATTCTCAAGTATACTCATGGATACCAATGCATTTCATAGATACCAATACAAATTTCATATCATAAGCTTCTTAATCATGCTCAATAATTTCATGCTCAAATTTTCAATGTATAGTGAGTCAAAAATCATCAATGTAAGTAAAGTCAATATCATGATATCATATTATCATGTCATTAGTATCTCACTTCATATGCATATCAAAATATCAACATGTAGTATACCACATATCTATCTCAGAATATCAGCATGCAGCATATCATCATATATAAGCATGGAGCATATTATAATCATTTGTGCATTGTACTACAATTTTGCTCAAATTGTTCTCATGTTTCAAGTATTTCTCATTCAATTTATCTACTTCTCTTTTTGCTCAAATATTTATCATATTGCTTCAGTTTTTCTTTCTTTTGATTTCATATGAATTCCAAAATTTTCTTTTCAAATCTTAAGCCTTGTATGATTCATTCATTGATGGAGGCCAACAATTTTCATTAGTTTTAAAAAAAAAAATCTTTTCTTTGAGTGACTTTCTTAATTTCTAAGGGGTATGATTAATCCAAATATCTTAGTTTATGAACTTGATTTTTCATCTAGGTACCCATACTTTCTTGGGTCCGGATGGTTTAACAAAATATGTTTCTTTAATTTTCCAAACTTGTTTAGTTTTCACATCTTTCCTTTTTAATGGACATTCAAACTTTATATGTCCCTTCTTTTTGCATAGGTAGCACATAGTGTGAGTATAAGCATTTGAAGAGGTGCTAGCATAATTTTTAGATGCTTTTATAAAGTATCTCATATAAAGACTCTTTTTCTTTTTATTTTCAATTCCATTGAATCCTATGACTTCTCTATTTAAAGACATTCTTTGTGATCCAATCATTTTGTCAAAATTTCTTTTCCTCTAGTAAAATTGTAAATGATCTTTTCTCTATCTTCTATTTGACTTTTGAGATCATTTATCTCTATATCTTTCTTGTCATCAACATTCACTTGTAATTTCACTATTTCTTAAGACAAGTTATTGATTTTAATTTCTAATTCAAAAATATATATGTCTTTCTCAATTTCTATAGAAGTTTGGAATCTCAAATCTTCTATATCTTTCATCATCATTTCCTTCTTGCTTTCTAATCTCTTGATTTTCAAATCTTTCTCTCTTTCAGCAAGTTTAAGGGATTCCAACTCCTTTATTGTACCTTCATTCTTATTTTTCAATGAATTATTTTGTTTAGTTACTTTGACTAGGATCTTATGAATTTTGAATAATTCATTTCGTAACTCTTCATAAGATGACATGCTCTCATCATTGGATACATTAGATGAATCACTACTACATTCATTAACTGATTTGGATGAAGAGCTTTGTTCTTCATCATTATCATCATCCCATGTCATATAGCAAGTATAAGCAACTTCTTGGTCACTTGATACATTTTCTGAACTAGTAGTACTTAGATTGTCCCATGTAGTGGCCCTCATTGCCTTTTTTTCTTTCTTTTTAGAATCCTTTATGAACAGTGGACAATCCAGTTTTATGTGTCCATCTTTCTTGCAATTATAACATGTATGGATTTTATTCTTTAATTTCTTTTCATTGGTTTCTTCTTCATTTGATTCTGTTTTTGAGTTCCGAAATTTTCATTTAATTTTATTCTTTATTCTAAGGATTTTTGCAAGTTTCTTAGATATGAAGGCTAGTTCATCCTCATCCATTTCATCTTCATCTTCATCACTAGAGTTTTTGTTTGAAGTTTTAAAAGCAATTGATTCTTGGGCTTTAGATTTCTCACTTCTTTTATTCATAGAGATTTCATATGTAAGAAGGGATCCCATGAGTTCATCTACAGATGTATTTTTGAGATTTCTTCTTTTCGTTATAGTTGTGGCTTTTGGTTCTCATGTTGGAGGAAGTCCTCTAAAAATTTTACAAATCATCTCATAGGTTGAGTATGTTTTTCCTAAAACATTGAGGGAGTTTATAATATGTGTGAACCTTGTATACATGTTTGTAATTGATTCATCCGAGTTCATCTTGAAGGCTTCATACTCGTTTGTGAGCATGTCTATTATACTATCTCTAACATTAATGGTTCCTTCATAAGTAACTTTTAATTTATCCCAAATTTCTTTGACTGATTTACATGTCATGACCTTACTAAACTCATTTATATCAGTAGCACAATATAATGCATTCATGACACTAGAATTTACTTGCACCATCTTATGGTCATTGTCAGTCATGTCTTTTTCTTCTTTGCGAATTTCCTTGTCATCTACGGTTTTAGAAGGAATTAAGTCACCATGTGTGACAACCTTCCAAGCCTTCCAATCCATTGTTTGAAGATAAATTCTCATTCTTTGTTTTCAAAATGTATAATTTAAACCACAAAAGATGGGTGGCCTAATTGAGAATTGACCCTCTCCAAAGGGAGCTACTCATATATGTGTCATCTAGATCTTTATATAACTACTTGTTAGGATTTGTTATAACAAGGCTCTGATACCAATTGAAAGTTGAGGTGTAGTCCTAAGAGGGGGGTGAATTAGGTTTTGAAAATTTTCTTTTAATTCTTTGTAAGAATTCTTAACCCCTTGTTGATTTAACAATTACACAGCAAAGTTTATCTACTTATTCAATCCACAAACCAATACTTACTATAAGTGAACCAAAGCTCAAACAATCCACCAATAACTTTAAAGTAACAACCAAAAATACCAACTCAAGATATAATATGCAACTCTATGGTAATTCTCAGATTTTACAAGAATTCAAAGTATTTGTTTGTTTACAGCCCTAGGTATGTACATTTGATTCAATCCTTGTATTAATGGATTTGATTCAAGCCCTGTAGAAAATGAAATTGCTTTTTCAATATGATGCACAATTTAAACTTCAACACTCTTTCCAAAAGCTTAGACTTTAAATAAACTTTCAGTTAATATGTCTTAAGTGTTGAATCAATCAATGTACTCCCTTATAGTTGCCGCAATTTATTAATCAACCAACGTACTCCCCTTCAGTTTCTGCAATCCCAAAAACAAATTAAATTTCAATTTACTTAATTTTCAAACTATGTAATATTTATGATCAAGAAATTAAATCATCCACGTAGTTTATAGGTATGCTGGAGAAAGGGAAAGAGAAGGAGACCAAGCTTTTTATGAGGTTCGGCTTATCCCCAACCAACATCCTCGCCTTAGGCAAACCACTTAAGGATTCCACTATACCTGTTCCTTTCTGGGTGAAACAAAACTGAAACCTAAGGTGTAGTTCCAAGAGGGGGGCTGAATTGGGTTTATTAAAAATTTCTTTGATCCTCTTTATGAGCTCTTGTCTCTTTTTACAATCTCTTAAGGTTTTCTCGTATTTTCATTAATTAGGCAATACACACTAACTCCTATTTCCTTTTAATCAATTCACAATCAATAAACACAATCAATTAATTTACCATTCACACACAACAACCACAAGACAAGAAATCAATTCGGAATATTTAAAGGTCCTACAAATGAATGTTCAATTTTGTTGTTGATTTATGAATTTGAATATTGCAATGACAGCCAAACACCTTTTCAATATTAGAACTTAATTAAACCTTCAGCAAACAAGTTTTGGGTGTTAACCAATCAACGTACTTCCTTTCAGTTTCCGCAAGAGATCGATTAACCAACGTACTCCCTTTCAGTTTCCACAAGCCCAAGAACAAATTCTGCCTTTTTGGGTTTACTTAAATTCTAATAAGTATTACTTTATGATTTCAAGTATTAAAACATTCACACAAGTTATAATGTTGCTGAAATTAAAAGGAGAGTAAGGAGAAACGAATAACACCACCACTTTTTACGAGGTTCGGCTTACCCCAACCTACGCCCTTGCCTTAGGTCAACCACCTAAGGAATTAACTAAATCTTGTCCCTTCCGGGTGGAACAAAAAACCTTACACAATTTACCCTCTTTTTCAAGAAGACAAAAACCTCTCCAAGCACCAGCCTATGCTTGGACTAATGATCCAATCAATCCTTTGAACCATTCAAAGTACAAGAAGATGGAAAATAAATCTGCATACAAAAAATACTCTCAAAATTTAGAGCAGGTCGTACAAATTGAGATCTAAATTATGCTTCTAAAAACCAAAGCAAAATAAAATATATGAAGCTCTAAAGTTTTAGAAGTCACCGATGGTTCTTAAAAAAAATTGAATTGCAACCTAAAACCGAGCTTTGATATTTTCAATCTACCAAAATGGTAGAATTCCTCTCCAACAAAAGATATAAGCAAATTGAACTCAAGGAGAATTTCTTTCTCTCCAAAAAAATGATGTGGGCAGATGGAGCTCAAGGAGAATTTCAGCACAAGAAGAGTTTCTGTAAAAGACTAATTAATCTCTCTTCTTTTGAATTCTATCTTATGTATATTTTTCATTACCTAAGGTGGTATTTATAGGCTTTTTTAAAGATCAATGTCCCCATCAAGTTAGGTAATATTTTAAAAAAATGTTGACTTAATTTTGAATTTCAAAATTTTTCATTACCCAATGAGGTATTTATATGCTTTTTCAAAGATCAATGTCCCTATCAAGTTAGGTAATATTTGAAAAAAATTGTTGACTTAATTTTAAAATTCAAAATTTTTCATTACCCAAGAAGGTATTTATATGCTTTTTCAAAGATGAATATCCCCATCAAGTTAGGTAATATTTAAAAAAAAAAATTGTTGACTTAATTTTAAAATTCAAAATTTTAAAAGAGAACTTCCCGTTTGAGATATGAAATCTACTCCACATGGCAGTCGTCTGCCATGGTTAAATCTGAAATTCAGAATGCTGGCAGTCATCTCCCAGAATATAGGGAGTCGTCTGTCATGGTTAAATCTTAAACCCGAAACACTAGCAGTCATCTGCCAAAACACTATCTTCAGTTTAAAACACTCAAATTTTTCCAATCGTCTATCCATAGACAGACAATCGTTTCTCAGGTGTCTGGCTTCTTTTTATTTTTGAAAACTTTCCTTCCTTTAAGACCTTTGTTGCTTTGATTTTAAAAATGTATTTTAAGCTCTTTTAACAAGGTGTTTCTTAGTTTCTTTTGATTTATGAGAGTTTCACATATCTAAATGGCATTTGGTTTAGAAGTACTTACAACAGTCCTTCTAATTATGATCTCCTTAAATTAGTAGGTCCTTCAGCCTTCTTCAGCCTCTTAAGGTTCACTTTTGACTTTGGGTTTGCTTGCCCTTAACTTCTTCATTTGTCGTCCATTGCCTTTGATATTCTGAGGAGCTTCCACAATACTAGCATTGAGCTTTTAGTTTATCAACCTTGAGAGTCCTTTTACCTAAAAACACATTACTCAACACCACATGTTAAAGCATCCTTCATTTTGTTATCATCAAAACAAAATTGAAATGCCTAGTTAGGCCAACAATCTCCCTCTTTTTGATGATGACAAATGAGAAGCAAAAAAAATATGAATACGCGTTAAAAAAAATCTCCCCCTTACAATAAACATTACTTTAACAATTTGTAGATTCAAGACCGATCATGCTTATTTCTCAATGACACTCAACATGCATCAAATAGTATTTTTGCTCAAATACTAATCCCCCTTTTGACATCAATCAAAAAAGGATAAACATTAAAATGTACATATGACCACATACTCCTCACTCATGCCAAGATTCAACATCATATCTCAAACATCCACATGTAGCATGTTGCATCTCATTTATCATGAGCCTATGTTTCAAGAAACAAGGAAAACAATTCAAGCTAAGTGTTGCATTATACAACACATCAAAGTACATGCTGAAATAAATTTTGATCACTCAAAAGAGACAAATCCTAGGTGACCCTAGAGATAGTTTATTGACTGTGGATTTTTATTTAAGCCTTGTTCTTTTAGTTTACTTCTCTACTATGTAGTAGACCAAGTTCTCTTCTTATGGTTATAAATCTATCTTCTGAGAGTGGTTTAGTAAAGATATCAGCCCATTGGTCATTTGTATTGATGAATTCTAGATTTATGTCTTCTTTTTTAACATGATCTCTTAGGAAGTGGTGTCTTATGTCAATGTGCTTTGTTCTTGAGTGTGAAATAGGATTTTTAGATATGTTAATTGCACTTGTGTTATCACACTTAATTGGTACAATTGTGTAGTTTAAATTGAAATCTCTTAATTATTGCTTCATGTAAAGAGTTTGTGCACAACAACTACCAGCTACTACATATTCGGCCTCAGCAGTTGACAAAGCCACGGAATTTTGTTTCTTAGAAGACCAAGAAACTAAAGATCTTCCTAAGAAGTGGCATGTGTCACTTGTGCTTTTTCTATCTATCTTACAACTGGCATAGTCCGCATCTGAATAACTAATCATTTCAAAACTTGTGTCTTTAAGATACCATAGTCCTAAGTCCATTGTGCCTATTAAGCATCTTAGGATTCTTTTAACAGTAATTTGGTGTGATTCCTTTGGTGTTGATTGTAAATGTGCACACATACACACACTAAACATTATATCGGGTCTACTGGCCATTAGATGTAATAGACTTCCAATCATGCCTCTATAGTGCTTTGTGTCTACGAATTTTCCCTTTTCATCTTTGTCTAGGCTGATAGAGGTACTCATAGGTGTGCCTATGGGTTTACTATTTTCCATACCAAATTTTTGTATCATATCTTTTATGTATTTTGTTTGACTTATAAAAGTCCTATTTTTTGCTTCTTTAATTTGTAGTCCAAGAAAGTAGTTTAATTCCCCCATCATGCTCATTTCAAATTCTTCTTGCATACAATTTGCAAATTCTTTACATAGATGTTTAATTGTAGCACCAAATATTATATCATCTACATAGATTTGAACTAAAAGTATATTATTTTCCTTATTTTTAGTGAACAAGGTGCTATCAATTTTTCCTCTTAAAAATCTTTTCTCAATTAGAAATCCACTAAGTCTTTCATACCAAGCCCTAGGGGCCTGTTTTAGTCCATACAAAGCCTTAGTTAGTCTAAATACATGGTTAGGATTTTTAATATCCTCAAAACCAAGGGGTTGTTCAACATATACCTCTTCATTAATATACCCATTCAAGAATGCACTTTTGACATCCATTTGATATAACTTAAATTCTTTGTAGGAAGCATAAGCTAACAACATTCTAATAGCTTCCATTCTAGCTACGGGGGCAAAGGTTTTATCATAATCTATTCCTTCTTCTAGATTGTACCCCTTTGCTACAAGTCTAACTTTGTTTCTAATGATTATACCATTTTCATCCTTTTTATTCCTAAATACCCATTTAGTTCCAATGATCAAATGATTTTTCGGTTTGGGTACTAATTTCCATACTTGAATTTTTTTCAAATTGGTTTAATTCTTCTTTCATTGCAACTATCCAAGATTCATCCTTAAGGACTTCTTCAATATTTTAGGTTCATTTTGGGATAGGAATGCATAATGATCGCAAAGGTTCTTTAGTGAAGATCTAGTGGTCACACCTCTAGATGGTTCACCTATAATTTGTTCTTGAGGATGATCTTTCTTATATTTCCATTCTTTTGGTAATTCCATATTTTCTATGAGTTCATCTTTTGACTTTTCTTCGTTTATTTCATTTTCCTCTTTGATTTCTATCTCATCCTCCTTTTTGAACATATCACCTTTTTCTTCATTTTTAACTTCTATTGAAAATGAGCTAGATTCATCAAAGTCTACGTGAATTGATTCAACTATGGTGAGCATTCTTTTGTTGTAAACTCTATAAGCTTTACTATTTGTGGAGTATCCTCAGAAAATGCCTTCATCCGATTTAGCATCAAATTTTCCTAAGTTGTCTTTGTTATTTAAAATGAAACACTTACACCCAAAGACATGAAAGTAATTTATATTAGGCCTTCTTCCTTTCCACAATTCATAGGGTGTCTTGTTTCGGTTTGATCCAATGGAGACCCTATTAACTATATAGCTAGTTTTATTTACAGCTTCAGCCCAAAAATATTTGGGTAGGTCATTTTCATTAAGCGTGGTTCTTGCCATTTCTTAGAGGGTTCTATTTTTCCTTTCCACAACTCCATTTTGTTGTGGGGTTCTAGGTGCTAAAAAGTTGTGATTTATGCCATGTTCTTTACAAAAATTTTCAACATTTTGATTCTTAAATTCTCTTCCTTGGTCACCTCTAATATTTGATACATTATACCCTTTCTCATTTTGAAGCTTCTTACATAAAGTGATCAATGAGTTGTAAGTTTCTTCTATGTTAGTTAGGAACAACACCCATGGGTATCTTGAGTAATCATCAATAATTACAAAGGCATATTGTTTTCCTCCTAAACTTTGGGTTCTAGTAGAACCAAACAAGTCTAAGTGTATAAATTTCTAGGGGTCTACTAGTTGATATAGGTTTCTTCTTTTTGAAACTTTTCTTGGTTTGTTTTCCTCATTGACAAGCATCACACACTTTATCTTTGACAAATTTTGTTTTAGGTAAGCCTTTAACTAAATTATTTTTGGAGAGTTTGGATATAAGATCCATGCTAGCATCCCCTAACCTCCTATGCCAAAGCCAACTATTTTCACTCATGGCTGCTAGGCAAGTTATGTCTTGAGGGATTAAACTATTAAGATTTATGCAATAAACATTGTTCATTCTAAGTGCAGTGAATAATGTATTTTGATTCTTAGAATCTCGTATTAAGCATTTGTCTCTCTTAAACATTATTTCACATACTTTATTGCTAAGTTGACTAATACTTAGTAGATTATGCTTTAGACCATCTACTAACAAGACATCATCTATAGAAAGTGAGGAGTTTTTACCTATTTTACCTATTCCGATGATCTTGCCTTTTGCATTGTCACCGAAGGTTACAAATCCTCCATCCTTTGGAGTGAGAGAGGTGAATTTAGATTTATCTCCCGTCATATGCCTTGAACATCTGCTGTCCAAGTACCATTTATCCTTAGACGGAGTGGTCCTAAAGCAAACCTACAAGAAAGGATTCAAGTTGTTACTTTTGGAATCCAAACCTTTTTAATTTTCTTTAGATTTTTCCTATTTTTAGCACTTATCTTCCACTCATCTTTTACTTTTGTGTACTTTTTCTTAAGTGGACAATTAAACATTATGTGTCCTTTCATTTTGCACATGTAGCATGTGGTGTGCTCATGAATATTTGTTGATGAAGTACTTGCATAATATTTAGATTGATTTACAAAATATCCCATATACAAGTTTTTATTTCTTTTGTTTGAGGCTCCATTATAACCAATTCCTTCTTTGTTGTTTGTCATCCTTTGTTATCCTACCATCTTTTCAAAGTTATCCTTACCTTTGGTAAAGTTATAGATGACCTTTTCTTTCTCTTGAATTTGATTTTTGAGATTATTTATTTCTTGCATAATCTTGCTATCTTCATTCACTTAAGACTCAGCTAATTTTTTAGATAAGTTGTCTACTTTCTTCTTAAGTTCTTCAATCTTTAAATCTTTTTCTTCTTCAACAAGGTTTGCAGATTCAAGTTGATTTTTAAGTGCTTTGTTTTGTTCTTTCAAGTTTGTGTTCCTCTTCGAGATTTTAATGAACTTGTTATGCAGAAAGGGAAACTCAGCTTGAAGTTCTTTATAAGATGGCATACTTTCACATGAATTACTGCAAGACTCATTACACGAATCTTCGGAGAGGGAATAATAAGAGTTAACCTCTTCATTATGCGCCATGAAGCAAATGTTCGCTACTTCTCGATCACTTGGCACACTTTCCGATTCACTCGAACTAGTGTCATCCCAAGTTGCCTTCATTGCAAGCTTCTTTTTCTTCTTTTCCTTCTTGAGTTGTGGGCATTCCGATTTGATGTGCCCAACCTTTTTACAGTGCTAGCAAGTGGGAGGATCATTTTTATTTTTGTATTCCTTTTTATTGCTTTCTCCTTTTTCATCTTTTGATCCGTTAAATTTTCTAGTGAATTTTTTGTTTCTTCTTAAGAATTTTCCAAGCCTTTTAATTATTAGAGCTAAGTCCTTGTCTTCTAATTCACTAGATTCATTATCTTCCTCACTTGAATATTCTTTCAAAGCTTTTAGAGCTATAGACTTCTTATTTTTGTTTTCTATGCTTATTTCTTTCAACATCATTTCATAGGTTAGAAGAGATCCTATGAGTTCATCTAAAGAAGTTGTTTTAAGATTTCTTCCTTGCGCAATAGTTGTGGCTTTTGGTTCCCAAATATATGGGAGTGCTCTTAGAATTTTATGGATTATCTCATGGGTGGAATAAGTTTTTCCTAAGGCACTAAGTGAATTTATGATATGGGTGAACCTAGTGTACATGCTTGTTATACTTTCATCGGAGTTCATCCTAAAGGCTTCATATTGACTGGTTAACATATCGATTCTACTTTCCCTAACATCTACTGTGCCTTCATAGGTTACTTCTAATTTATCCCAAATCTCTTTGGTTGTTTTATATGCCATTACTCTATTGAACTCATTTGCATCAAGTGCACAGTATAAAGCGTCTATTGCACTTGAGTTAATTTGCAACATTTTATAATCTGAGTCATTTAGTTCATTATCTTCTTTAGGTACTTCTTTTCCATTAAGTAGCTTAGTGGGGATTAAATTTCCATTTGTTACAACGTTCCATGCCTTTCAGTCCATAGTTTGAAGATAGATTCTCATTCGTTGCTTCCAGAAGGTATAATTTAATCCACAAAAAATAGGTGGCCTAGTTGAGGATTGACCCTCACCAAAGGGAGCTACTCTTATTTTTGCCATTTAGATCTTTATATAGCTACTTATTAAGCTTTTCTATAACCTTACTCGGATACCAATTGAAACCTAAGGTGTAGGTCCAAGAGGAGGGGTGAATTGGGTTTATTAAAAATTTCTTTGATACTCTTTATAAGCTCTTGTCTCTTTTTACAATCTCTTAAGGTTTTCTCGTATTTCGTTAATTAGGCAATACACACTAACTCCTATTTCCTTTTAATCAATTAACAATCAATAAACACAATCAATTAATTTACCATTCATACACAACAACCACAAGACAAGAAATCAATTTGGATATTTAAAGGTCCTACAAATGAATGTTCAATTCTTGTCGTTGATTTATGAATTTGAATATTGCAATGACAACCAAACACCTTTTCAATATCAGAAATTAATTAAACCTTCAGCTAACAAGTTTTGGGTGTTAACCAATCAACATACTTCCTTTCGGTTTCCGTAAGAGATCAATTAACCAACGTACTCCCTTTCGGTTTCCGCAAGCCCAAGAACAAATTAGGCCTTTTTGGGTTTACTTAAATTCTAATAAGTATTACTTTATGATTTCAAGTAATAAAACATTCACACAAGTTATATTATTGCTGAAATTAAAAGGAGAGTAAGAAGAAGAGAATAACACCACCACTTTTAACGAGGTTCGGCTTACCCCAACCTACGTCCTCGCCTTAGGTCAACCACCTAAGGAGTTAACTAAATCTTGTTCCTTCTGGGTTAAACAAAAAACCTTACACAATTTTGTATAGACCCAAACCCAAAATAAAATGGGTTCGTCGATGAGCGATGAAGGTGTCACATTCATCGACGAAGTCCTTCAGAGCCTCGTTGATGAAATTCAGAGCCTCGTCGACGAGCAATTACCGAGCGGGTCAGAGAAATATCTGGAACTTGGGCTCGACAATGAAGGGATGGCTTCGTCGACAAGCTGTGTGGTGGATTCATCGACGAAGACGCCGCCTCGTCGATGAGTTGGACTTGGTCAAAGGCCCTATAAATATCCATTTTTGTTGTTTAAGGGCTAATTTTGCTCCCAAACGCTCTCTCTCTCTCTCTCTCTCTCTCTCGACGAAATTTCTCTCTCTCCCTCTTAGATTCTTCATCATTCATCGCCCATTTCTAAAAACGGAAGTTCCTACGGGGATCAGAAGAAGACGTTTTATAGCTTTAGTGAATCGGATCATTATTTTGAGGATTTTTGGGTTTCCCCAAAAATCGAGGTAAGGATCTGATCTTAATTTTGATTGGATATTTGGATAGTAGTCGAAATTATAGTAAGGTTATGTTCTGTGCTTTTTGGTTTTCAGGATCTCGGGTTATCGGTTTGGATCGTTTTCATACGAAGTTTCGTTTCGAGTTAAAGGTAAGGGGAATTTGATTACAACAGTTATTTTGAAAAACTAAGCCACTAAAAAGTTAGTTTATACTTATATGTATGATTTAACTGCTTATTTTCTAAATTCTACCAAGTAGAAATGCCGGTTTTACTATTTTATGGTTTTTGATAAAAATGAGGGTTTTGGCGTATGATCTCCAAAATTTACGAAAATCACTTATTTGCATTTATATTGTAATAGGAGATGCTTGAATCCTTTACTTTTCCTTTCAAATGATGTTTACTGGATTTATATCATTTAGCGGATTTTTGGACTAAACTCATGTGATATATGTTGAAATGGAAATGTATGAATTTTCTATACTATTGATATAGATTATGGGAACAGAGTTCCAATTTATTATACTGAGTATGTCGAAATGGAAATGTATGAATTGTCCATACTATTGATATAGATTATGGGAACAGAGTTCCAATTTGTTATACTGAGTATGTGGAAAAACAGAGGTTGGTGATACACTGAGCTGTATCAGTAAACAAAAAGAAGTAAACCAAGTGGATAGGCACAGATTTGAACCAATTGTGATTATCTGAAATTGTGAAAATACTGGAATTGCACAGGGTACTATATTTTGCTATAAATTGTATATGATACTGGAACCACAGCTTGTGACCAAAATAAGTTGAAAGAAACTTCAGTAAAAGGGGTTGAAAGATACTCCAGTTTGGGAGTTGAAATAAACTCTTAGGGCTAGGTATCGATGCTGGAAGTACAGTGCAACCATACATGAGAAATAAGTATGGGTACATTAGATGGTAGACCTGCGAGGAGTTAGTAAGCTACTGGTAAAAATAAACCAGGGGGCGGTCGGACTATAAAAGATGCTCAGCTTTGTCTGCATGAACAGGACACTGTCAGAGACAATCAGTGCACAACCCATGCCACGAGGTAAACAGGCAAATTGTCATACCAAGATGACGGTGTTCTAATAATCATATGCATAATTTAAATATTTGATGTGCAGATAAATGTTATATGTTACAGTATTATAAACAAATGTTTCAAACGTATGAGTTTGTATGAAATATGCATATATGTAGTCACACACTATTGTAACACTTTCTTCCTTACTGAGAGGTGTCTCACCCTATTATACAATCTTTGTTTTCAAGTCCATCAGTACGTCAGTCCTAGTAGCTAAAGCGACTGGGGAGGTTGTATTTTGGTTTAGCTTACGTAAGCATTCAAATCATGTATTAAACTTGGATGAAGGTCCTTTCTAGAGAATTGTATTAACAGGATTTATTCTATGTATGGATTTATGTACTTGTGGATGTATTAGTAAGCTCTGGTATAAGTCTAGTAGAAATCCCAATGAATGTTTATGTTTTTCCACGACATTTACATTGTAATTATGTATGGTTTACACCCGTAGATCCCTGTTTAGGGCGGGTTGTCTATGTATCTTGAATAGGTACAGGTATTTTGGTATGAGTGAGTGACACTTGGGTCCGTATAAAGGGCCGGTTCGTTACAGTTGGTATTAGAGCCCTTAACAGGTCAGAAGTGTGATCTCAATCATGCTGCCTGGTTAGGGATATGAGCAGAACTTTGGATTGGCTAGTTCTGATAGTTTATAGAATATACCAGTGTATAAGACATGGATACAATCTCAGGTTTTGTTTTGTTTTGTTTTCCTGGAGTCAAAATCCATTGGCATACTTCTATGTTTTTCTGGATCATTCAAAGGGTTCAGAAAATCATGGCAATCTACTGATGGTTTTGTTTCTAAGTGGAAGGGCAGAACTTGAGTTAGAATGATGATATTAAATTAATGGAGTACATCAATATTTAGGATGTGGATTTAAGGGAACTGAGTCTATAGTATGGTAGTGTTAGTTGATTCTTGGGCTATTACCTTTCTAATGGATTCTCATATTTGTCTTCACGATGGAATCCAGAGATATCACTACCAACGTGGGAGGCAGTAGTAGTAAGGGTGCCAGCCCTGAGGTTGGTAATGATTCTACTAGTGTGTTGCGTGACTTCGCACAGTAGCTTATGGCTGAGGTAATGTGGACGAATAGGGGGCAGGATTGTCCTACGACTGAGTTGGGTTGCTCCATCGAGCAGTTCACCAGGCTGAAGCCCTCGGCTTTTGTGGCTAGTGCAGATCTAATTCGTACTGAGAATTGGATCCAGAAGATCACGAAGATCCTAGACGTGTTGAACTGCACTGAGAGGCAGAAAGTCACCTTCGCCACATTCAAGTTGGCAGGGGAGGCTGAGAGATGGTGGGTGTCTATAAAGTAGATGGAAGAGCACCGACTAATACCAATAGCGTTGACATGGGCCCGAATTAAAGAGCTCTTCTTTGAACATTATTTTCCGGCCATGGTTAGAAACGCGAAGATGGAGGAATTCATGAATCTGACGCAGCAATCGCTGACAGTGCAATAGTACGCTGCCAAATTCCAGGAGCTATGCCAATTTGCTCCATTCGTGATACCGAATGAAGCGAAGAAGGCCTGGAAGTTTCAGAGGGGTTTGAGGAGCGAGATCCGTAAGCAAACAGCAATCTTGCAGTTATAGGATTTTTCTACGTTGGTTGATAAATCCATGGTAGCAGAAGAGTGTTTTCTAGACGATGCAAAGGTTTAGGTCACGAAGAAGAAGCCAGCGCCTCCTAATTCTTCGTCTGGGGTAGGACAAGGTAAGTGGAAGAAGAACAGTGGTGGTACGTTCCAGAATACCGCACGTGTTCAATGTTGCTCTTTATATGGTAAGACACACCATGGGCAGTGTTGGTTGTCTACAGGGTCCTATATGCAGTGTGGTAGGCAAGGACATCAGATGAGAGACTGTCAGATGCAAAGGAAAAGTGGAACCTCAAAGCAGCCATACAGGGGTAATACTCAAGCATAGCATGGTGGTCAGCAAGAGGGTACGGCCTAGACGAGGGTGTATTCTCTAACTCCAACCGATTCTGAGATCGCGAGAGATGTTGTCATGAGTATTATTTACATGCTTTCTCATAAAGTTGTAGTATTATTTGATTATGGGGCAACACATTCTTTTGTTTCCCGTGGATTTGTGAAACTGTGTGGATTAGAGGTGCAACACTTAGATTATGAACTAGTAGTAGCTACACCGTCGAGTCTGCGGTCGGGTGTAGTAGTGTAGTCCGTGACTTTTCAGTTGAAATACAAGGGAGAATGCTACCAATTTACCTTGTGGTGTATGACATGTTTGGCTTTGATATCATCTTTGGGATGGATTGGTTGTCGTCCAGTTATGCCAGCATTGATAGCCATAGGAGAGAAGTGTTGTTCAGACCGCCTGGAGAATAGGAATTTCAATTTTTAGGGTCGTGTGTGCATTCTGCACCACGAATCCTTTCTGCTATGCAAACTAGGATGCTACTTCTTAAGGGGTGCCAAAGGTATCTTACATTTGTGAAAGACATGCCAGTAAAGGAATGGGAATTGGAGATGATTGTTGTAGTGCGCGAGTTCCCTGATGTATTTCCGGAGGACTTGCCAGGTTTACCTCCAGACCGTGAAGTGGAATTTTCTATTGAGTTAGTTCCAGGTACAGCGCCGATATCGAAAGCTCCGTATCGTATGGCTCCAGCCAAATTGAGGGAGTTGAAAGAACAGCTTCAGGAGCTGCTTGACAAGGGGTATATTCGACCTAATGTTTCTCCTTGGGGAGCACCGATGTTATTTGTGAAGAAGAAGGATGGGTCGATGAGGATGTGCATCGAATACCAAGAACTGAATAAGGTGACAATAAAGAATAAATATCCGTTACCCAGGATTGATGATATGTTTGACCAACTTCACGGCACACAGGTTTTCTCCAAGATTGACCTACAGTTGGGTATCACCAATTGAAGGTAAAAGCGGAGGACATCTTGAAAACTGCATTTCGAACTTGGTATGGCCATTTTGAATTTATGGTTGTGCCTTTCGGTTTGACTTATGCACCTGCAGCATTTATGGATTTGATGAACAGGGCGTTCCACGAGTATCTAGACCAATTCATCGTGGTATTTATCGATGATATCTTAGTGTATTCTAGGAGTGCTGCAGAGCATGAAGTTCATTTGAGGCTAGTATTGCAAATGCTTAGGGATAAGAGGTTGTATGCTAAACTGAATAAGTATGAGTTCTAACTCGAACAGATTGCAGTTATGGGGCATGTGGTGTCTAAAGAAGGTATATCAGTGGACCCAAGTAAGATAGAAGTAGTAGTGGACTGGACGAGACCGAAGAGTGTTCAGGAGGTCAGAAGTTTTCTGGGTCTTGTAAGTTACTACCGTCATTTTGTGGAATGGTCCTCTAGTTTAGCAAGTCCTTTGACGAGACTCACACGGAAGAATGTGAGGTATGATTGGACATATGAGTGCGAGCTAAGTTTCCAGGAGATGAAACAACGACTGGTCACTTCTCCAGTTCTGACTCTTCCATCTAGTGATGGTGGCTTTGTTATTTACAGTGATGCTTCGAAAAAGGGTCTTGGTTGTGTTCTAATGCAGCAGGGCAAAGTAATTACTTATGCTTCTCGTCAACTCAAAGAATGTGAGAAGAACTATCTGACACATGATTTAGAATTAGCAGCGGTAGTGTTTGCACTGAAAATTTGGAGGCACTACTTGTACGATGAAAGGTGTGAGATTTTTACTGACCATAAAAGTCTTAAATACTTTTTCACCCAGAAAGAGCACAACACGAGACAACGCAGATGGCTTGAGTTGATTAAGGACTACGACTGTATTATTAGTTATCATCTAGGAAAGGCTAATGCGGTAGCCGATGCTTTGAGTCGGAAGTCTGTGGATGTGTCTGTCTCGGTAGTGGAGGTCCAACATCAAATCTATATGGACTTTAAGAGGTTGAGTTTGGAGGTAGTAGAAGGAAACCATCAGGATATCCTTGCTAGCTTGGTGGTACATCCAACATTACAACAGAGCATTCGTGTGGCGCAGAAGGAGGATCCTAAGTTGGTTGAGGTTATGGAAGGAATTTAGAAGGGATTGAAGCCGAATTTCAGTGTCTCAGTTGATGGGACATTGAGATTTCGCTGTAGGATTTTTGTTTCAAATGTTGGCGTGATTAAACAAGTCATTCTGGAGGAGGCACACCGTTCACTTTACACTATACATCGTGGTAGTACAAAAATGTACCGAGATTTGAGGGAATCATTCTGGTGGTCCAACGTGAAAAGGGAGATCGCCCGATTTGTAGAACTGTACCTAACATGTTAGCGGATCAAAGCGAAACATCAGAGGCTGGCAAGACCACTTCAGCCACTCGACGTCCCTGGGTGGAAGTGGGAACATGTCTCGATGGGTTTTATGACGAGTTTACCTGCAACGGTGCATGGGCAGAATGTCATATGGGTTATAGTGGATCGTCTGACGAAGACTGCACATTTCATTCCAATTAGAGTTAGCTACTCTCTAAATAGGCTGACAAAACTTTATGTGTAGGAGGTGGTACGACTCCATGGTGTCCCTATATCTATTGTTTCAAATCAGGATCCGCATTTTACATCTCATTTCTAGAAGAGTTTACAAGATGCCTTAGGATCGCGATTGACATTGAGTACATCTTTTCACCCGCAGACGGATGGGTAGTCGGAGAGGACTATTCAGACGTTGGAGGATATGTTGCAAGCTTGTGTACTAGATTTCGGTGATAGTTGGATATGATATCTACCACTTATTGAGTTTGCATATAATAACAGTTACCAGTCGAGCATAGAGATGGCACCTTATGAGGCTTTTTATGGTCGTCAATGTCGATCTCCGTTGTACTGGGAGCAGGTAGGTGAGCGGCAGATACTGGGTCCAGAACTTATCCAGAAGACCTTTGCAAAGGTCGAATTATTTCGGGAAAGAATCAAAGAAGCTCACAGTCGACAAAAGAGTTATGCTGATACTCGTCGACGAGAGTTGGAATTTGAGGTAGAAGATATGGTATTCCTAAGGATCACTCCGATGAAAGGGGTGATTAGGTTCGGGAAGAAGGGGAAGCTAACTCCTCGGTATATCGGGTCTTTTGAGATCCTTGAAAGGATAAGTTCGGTTACTTATCGAGTGGCTTTACCTCCAGTATTATCCAAAGTCCATGATGTATTTCACGTGTCTGTACTGAGGAAGTACGTACCAGATCCATCACACGTACTGAGTTATGAACCTCTAGAGATCAGTGATACCTTATCGTATAAGGAAGTACCAGTGTAGATATTGGATCGGAAGGTGCAGCAGTTACGGACTAAGGAAATACCTCTCGTAAAGGTATTATGGCATAACCATGCAGTGGAAGAAGCTTCATGGGAATTAGAATCGAAAATACACTGAAAGTACCCGCAGTTATTTAATAGTACATAAGTATATGGTAATGTAGATGGTATAGATTAAATGGTATAAGCTTCGGGAGTGTTTTTATGTGTATGTAATCTTCCGATGTATCCTTTGTGTAACCACGGTATTCCTCCCCCATATGTGAGGGTATGTAATGAATTTGGGCCAAAGTCACTTTGTAGGTGACGATCGACTCTTTTGTAAAGAGGGATTATAATAAAAGATTAAGGTAACAGTTGTTAGTAAATTTAAAGGATGAAATTCTTATAAGGAGGGGAGATTGTAGAGACCCAAACCCGAAATAAACTGGGTTCTTCGACGAAGGAGTCACATTCGTTGACGAAGTCCTTCAGAGCCTCGTTGACGAAATTCAGAGCCTCGTCGATGAGCAAATACTGAGAGGGTCAGAAAAATATCTGGAACTTGGGCTCGGCGATGAAGGGATGGCTTTGTCGACGAGCTATGTGGTGGATTTGTTGATGAAGACGCCGCCTCATCGACGAGTTGGACTTGGTTAAAGGCCCTATAAATATCCTTTTTTTTTTTTTGCTTAAGGGCTAAGTTTGCTCCCAAAAGCTCTCTTTCTCTCTCTCTCTCTCTCTCTCTCTCTCTCTCTCTCTCTCTCTCTACCCACGAAATTTCTCTCTCTCTCTAAGATTATTCGCTATTCGTCATCTATTTCTAAAAATGGAAGTTCCTACGGGGATCAGAAGAAGAAGTTTTAGAACTTTAGCGAATCAAATCGTTATTTTAAAGATTTTTGGGTCCAAAAATCGAGGTAAGGATCTAATCTTAATTTTGATTGGATATTTAAATAGTAGTCAAAATTATAGTAAGGTTATGTTTTGTGGTTTTAGGTTTTTAGGATCCCGGGTTGTCGGTTTGGATCATTTTCATATGAAGTTTCGTTTCAAGTTCAAGGTAAGAGGAATTTGATTACAATAGTTATTTTGAAAAACTAAATAGCTAAAAAGTTAGTTTATACTTATATGTATGATTTAACTGCTTATTTTCTAAATTCTACCAAGTAGAAATGTCGGTTTTACGATTTTTACGATTTTTACGATTTTTGGTAAAAATGAGGATTTTGGCGTACGATCTTCAAATTTTACGAAAATCACTTATTTGCATTTATATTGTAATAGGAGATGCTTGAATCCTTTACTTTTCCTTTCAAATGATGTTTACCGGATTTATATCATTTAGCGGATTTTTGGACTAAGCTCGTGTGATAAATATTGAAATGGAAATGTATGAATTTTCTATACTATTGATATAGATTATGGGAACGGAGTTCCAATTTATTATACTGAGTATGTGGAAATGGAAATGTATGAATTTTCTATACTATTGATATATATTATGGGAACGGAGTTCCAATTTGTTATACCGAGTATGTGAAAAAACAGAGACGGGTGATACACCAAGCTGTATCAGTAAACAAAAAGAGGTAAACTAAGTGGATAGGCACCAATTTGAACCCAGTGTGATTATCTGAAATTATGAAAATACTGGAATTGCACAGGTTACTATATTTTTCTATAAATTGTATATATGATACTGGAACCACAGCTTGTGACCAAAAGAAGTTGAAAGAAACTTCCGTAAAAGGGGTTGAAAGATACTCCAGTTTCGGGGTTGAAAAAGACTCCTAGGGCTAGGTACCAATGCTGGCAGTATAGTGCAACCATACATGAGAAATCAGTATGGGTACATTAGATGATCGACTTGCGAGGAGTTAGTAAGCTGCTGGTAAAAATAAACCAAGGGGCGGTCAAACTATAAAAGATGCTCGGCTTTGTCTGCACAAACAAGACACTGTCAGAGGCAATCAGTGCACAACTTGTGCCACGAGGTAAATAGGCAAATTGTCATACCAAGCTGGAGGTGTTCTAATAATCATATACATGATTTAAATATTTGATGTGCAGATAAATGTTATATGTTACAGTATTATAAACAAATGTTTCAAACGTATGAGTTTGTATGAAATATGCATATATGTAGTCACACACTGTTGTAACACTTTCTTCCTTACTGAGAGGTGTCTCACCCTATTATAAAATCTTTGTTTTGAGGTCCATCAGTATGTCAGTCCTAGTTGCTAAAGCGACTGGGGAGGTTGTATTTTGGTTTGGCTTACGTAAGCATTCGAATCATGTATTAAACTTAGATGAAGGTCCTTTCTGGAGAATTGTAATAACAAGATTTATTCTATGTCTGGATTTATGTACTTGTGGATGTGTTAGTAAGCTCTGGTATAAGTCTAGTAGAAATCCCAACGAATGTTTATGTTTTTCCACGACATTTACATTATAATTATGTATGGTTTACACCCGTAGATCCCTGTTTAGGGCGCGTTGTCTATGTATCTTAAATAGGTACAGGTATTTTGGTATGAGTGAGTGACACTTGGGTCCACATAAAGGGTTGGGTCGTTACACAATTTACCCTCTTTTTCAGGAAGACAAAAACCTTTCCAAGCACCAACCTGTGCTTGGTCCAACGATCCAATCAATCCTTTGAACCGTTCAAAGTACAAGAAGATGGAAAATAAATCTGCGTACAAAAAATACTCTCAAAATTTTGAGCAGGTTGTATGAATTGAGATCAAAATTTTACTTCTAAAAACCAAAGCAATATAGAATATATGAAGCTCTAAAGTTTTAGAAGTCACTGATGGTTCTTAAAAAAAATTGAATTGCCACCCGGAATTGAGCTTTCATATTTTCAATCTACCAAAATGGTATAATTCATCTCCAGCAAAATATGTGAGCAAATTGAGCTCAAGGAGAATTTCTTTCTCTCCAACAAAATGATGTGGGTAGATGGAGCTCAAGGAGAATTTCAGCACAAGAAGAGTTTCAGCAAAAGACTTATTAATCTCTCTTCTTTTGTATTCTATCTTATGTATATTTTTCATTATCTAAGGTGGTCTTTATAGGCTTTTTCAAAGATCAATATCCCCATCAACTTAGGTAATATTTGAAAAAAAATGTTGACTTAATTTTGAATTTCAAATTTGTTCATTACCCAAGGAGGTATTTATATGCTTTTTCAAAAATCAATGTCCCCATCAAGTTAGGTAATATTTCAAAAAAATTGTTGACTTAATTTTAAAATTCAAAATTTTTCATTACCCAAGGAGGTATTTATACGCTTTTTCAAAGATGAATATCCCCATCAAGTTAGGTAATATTTGAAAAAAAATCATTGACTTAATTTTAAAATTCAAAATTTTAAAAGAGAGCTTCCCGTTTGAGATATGAAATCTGCTCCATGTGGCAGTCGTCTGCCATGGTTAAATCTGAAACTCAGAATGCTGGTAGTCGTCTGTCATGGTTAAATCTTAAACCCAGAACACTGGCAGTCATCTGCCAAGACACTATCTTCAGTTTAAAATACTCAAATTTCGCCAATCGTTTGTCCATAGACAGACAATCGTCTTTCAGGTGCCTAGCTTCTTTTTATTTTTGAAAACTTTCCTTCCTTTAAGACCATTTTAAAAATATATTTTAAGCTCTTTTAACAAGGTGTTTCTTAGTTTCTTTTGATTTATGAGAGCTTCACATATCTAAATGGCATTTGGTTTAGAAGTACTTACAACAGTCCTTCTAATTATGATCTCCTTAAATCAGTAGGTCCTTCAGCCTTCTTCAGCCTCTTGAGGTTCACGTTTGACTTTGGGTTTTCTTGCCCTTAACTTCTTCATTTGTCATCCATTGCCTTTGACATTCTAAAGAGCTTCCACTAAATTAGCAATAGCTTTTAGTTTATCAACCTTGAGAGTCATTTTACCTAAAAACACATTACTCAACACCATATGTTAAAGCATCTTTCATTTTGTTATCATCAAAACAAGATTGAAAAGCCTAGTTAAACTAACAAAAACCTTACACACTCCTTCAATAGGCTAGAGTAATCACCTCTCCAAGCGATACCCCACGCTCGGGCACTCCTTCAGTAGGCTAGAGTAATCACCTCTCCAAGAAATACCCCACGCTTGGTCAACGATCCAATAAGCTGGAATCGTCCAAGAATACTACAAAAATACAAGATAATTGTTGCGTACAAGAACACTCTCTTAAAGAGCAAATTAGTACAAGTTCAGCACTATGTACTTCAAAATTTAAATATCAAGATGAAATAATATGAAGGTCAAGTATAGAATTCACCAATACCTTCTCTAGATGGATATCAGCACTAGGAACTAGATTTGAGATGATCAGTACTTCAGTTTTCTTAGCAAAAGAGTATTGCAATGAGTGAGCAAGAGGGCTTTTCAAGAGCAAGTTGCTTTCAGCAAATTTTTCAATTCTTTCTTTTTTGGAGTATATTTGATTTGAAAAACCATGTATTTATAAGCTTAGAAAAGTGTTTTTATGATGCCCAAGTTTACTTGGTGTATCTTCCAAGTTTTTAGAAAATTTGAGGCACAAGCAACCTTAATTTGAAATTTAAAACATTTAAAATTTCTGACCGTTAATAGTGTTCAGACAGTTGAACTTTTGGGTTCAGTCTTCTAAAGTTCCTTAATGCTTTAGAAAATTGAACTGAACACAGGGTCAGGCATTTGAAGCGTAGGTTCAGACTTCTAAAGTTTTTGTTCAAAGGACTGAATTGACCGTATGAAGATCTTCTTCCTATTCTGTGTTTCAAAAATAAAATCTTTAGTCTTCTAAATTAAATCTTTAGACTTTTGAAGAAATTCTTCAGACGTCTATGGATTCTTCTCAGTCGTCTGGACAGACTACTTTCAGAAATTTCAGTTTTTTTTTTAAAAGTCCTTTTTGCTCTCTTTCTTTGATTAAATTTAAAACATTTTTTGGGGTTAAAGATAAGATCTCTAAGTCCATAATGTACCCTAGAAGAGCTTCAAAATTATTTCATATGGTATTCAAAAAATAAGTACTTACATCATGATCCTAAAGCTTAAAAAACTCTTTTCTTCAAGCCTTCCATGGTATTTCACTTTAAGATCCTTTTGACTTGAACCCTGAGTCAGCTTTAAGTGTCCTCATATTCTGCTCATATTGAAGTTTCTTTGAGCTCTCTTTTTGAATCTTTTCTTCATGTGAATAAGACTTTGTGATTCTTTGAGCTTTCCATTCTTTTCCCTTTGAACTTTGTCTTATACTAAATCCTCAAACATCACCACTCAACTAACTCATATTAGGTTATCCTTTATTTGTTATCATCAAAACAAGATTGAAAAACCATGTAAGGCCAACATGTCTTACCCCATTATACAAATCATTTTTAGGTCCTTCAGGGAATCGTGCCTAGCTTATTACGAGACTGGGATTAAATAGTTACTAGTGATTATGAGAGCTGGTGAGACATTAGACAACATTTTTTGCTCTTTTTGGGTTGTAATATTATGAGATGGAATTATGTATGTATTTGGGGATAGTTAGAACTCTGGTAAAGCGTTTTGATGTTTTTAGAAATCTTTCGTTGTATGGTTTTTAATTCCAGCAATGACAGGTGCACTCGGGATTCCCTAGTTAGGGTGGGTTGCAAATTATATATATATCTGTGTGTGTGTGTGTGTGTGTGTGTGTGTGTGTGCATGTGTGTGTGTGTGCGTGTGTGTGTGTGTGTTATTAGAGAGACTTATATGCTTTACTAGCACTCCGAACCCACGTGCCGAGTCGGGGCACTACACTATGCCCTAACTTCTTCTGAGTATGTAAATACCTAAAGGCTTGCCGGTCTGAGTACAAGACAAACTCCTAAGGAAGGAGGTAGTGTTTCCAGTGTCGTAGTGACTATACTACAACATAAAATTCCCTGTCATAGGTAGAATACCATTGTTTTGCTTCATTCAATTTCTTATTAAAGAAGGCTATGGAGTGTCTCTCCTGACTAAGTACTCCTCCAATTCTGACACTTGAGGCGTCACATGCAACCTCAAATAATTTATGGAAATCTGGGAGGTGTAGCAATGGTGCCTTAGTTATCAAATCTTTTATATCCAAAAAGGTTTTTTCTGTAGATTTCGACCATGTAAATTATCCTTTCTTGAGGCAATTTTGTAATGAGGGCCATAATGGTGCTAAAGTTCATGATGAACCTCCTATAGAATGTGGCTAACCCATGAAAACTCCTCGCATCATATATGTTCCAAGCAGTAGGCAAATCTCTAATGTCTTTGACCTTATCAAGGTCAACAGAAATGCCATGCTCAGACACAACAAAACTGAGGAAGATGACATGTGTTGTGATGGCCTGAAGAAAAATGGTATTTAAATAATAAGAGAAAGGGAAATGGGAAACAGAAACAGAAGGAGGCAGCAGGCTTCGTCGACAAACATGGCAGTATAGGCTCGTTGACGAAGGTGTGCCACGTCAACGAGAAGATACCGAGGGGATATTTTGAGCCTCTGAATTTCGTCGGCGAAGGGGAGAGTTCGTCAACGAATTGTCTATTGACCTCATCGACAAGGTGACGTGACTCGTCGACGAAGCTCAGGGTATAAATAGTGCAAATCTCATATTTTTACGCAGAAAAATCAGTAGAAACACACTCTCTCTCTCTCTCCTCCCTATGGTTCTCTCTCCTCTCTCTTCGATTTTGGCTCCCCTATTCGCCGAATCAACGATTTGAGGCCACCACGACGCTCCTGGAGAAGTTCCCTCCAAATCTACTAAAGAGGATTGTTGGTGGGGTAGAGTTGAAATTCATCCTTGGTTTAAGGTAAGACTTTTTATGCAAAACTTGGTCTTACCGTAGTTATAGGAAATGATGTTCACGGAAAAATACTGAAATTTAGTTATGAGAATTGTCGTTTTCAGGGTGTTGAACGGGGAACCCTGCGGGTGCACGACCAGTGCATTTAGGGGGTTTCTTTTCAGTTTCAGGTAAAGAAATAAACTAAAGCAGTTATTTTCCATGCAAATTATTATTATTTATCACAAATTAATTTTCAGGAAAGCATATATTATATTTGTATTTCATGGAGAAAATGCATCTTTGAGAAAATACTGCTATTATGTTGAAAAAAAAATATATATATATATATATGAATGAAATGCTAGAAAGTATGATTATAGAATATAATGTATGGTTTTATACAGCAATGTGTGGCATGGATATTATTTTACATGGGAAGTATTATGATATGGTAATGTTATGAATAAGGTATGTTTTCAGGAATTGTGAAATATTGCAGTACATTATAGTTTCAAAATACATGATAAATGAATTATTTATTCAGAATGATATGAATGAAATGTTTGGAGCAAAGCCGTGATTGATAGCCGGTGTAAGGTCGTGTTTTACGTATGATTTCGGCGCAAGGCCGTATTAATGAAATGTTCGACGCAAGGCCGCAAATATGAAAGAAATCAACACAAGGCCATATATATGCATGTATGTTATTACAGAAAATGCTATCAATCTTTTTATGTTAAACAAGTATATTATCATGTATTATATGTTATTAAAACCCGGATTATAGTTCAATTCAGTTACAGGAGCATAGTACCGATGCTATACAGATCAGATATTTATGTTCAAACTTGTGCTAACCACCCCACAAGGGGATGGGAGATGAATAGTTGATGTGGCTTTCAGTGTAGAGTTGTAGACATCCACCTGGCAGTCCGGACCAGGGTGTGGCGGGCCCATCGTACTTACAGACATTCTCGACTCGGCAGTGGTTGGCCATCAATTGTCGGGTCTCGCCTTCAGGCTGCACAACCCGTCATGGGGGGTAATACATGACATCGGCTAGCTATACATCCTGGGTGAATTTTCAATATTATCAATTATATCAGACATTTTATGATTGTATGATTTATTAGAAAATATGAAAGCATATGATTATTCTGTATGATATGATGAATGTTTTCAAGTATATGAAATGTACTGTGTATGTATAATTGCATCAAATATTCATGTTTCCGCACAGCTGTAATTAGTTTATATTCCCTAACTGAGAAGTGTCTCACCCCAAACATAAAATAATTTTCAGGAAACCCAGGAAAACCGCCTTATCGAGGCCGCCGTTGAGTTAGTTGTGCTACCCTACTAGGAGGGTAAGTTTGAACTAGGATCAGGAGATTTTGATGTGGGATCCTAGAGATATTTTTGAGAGATTGTATATAAACACAGTGTTTTGGATTATGACTCTGGTATTATGTATTTTTTGGTTATGAGAATGTGATTTACATTTACTGTTGCTTAGGTTTCTGCTGTGAATATCAGGTATGTCCCTATTACCTACGGGTTCGAGTTGACTTTATTATTAAATATGTTTTATTATATGATTAGATTAGAAAGTCATTACAGTTTGGTAACAGAGCCTAGGATACTAGGTTCTGTAGACTCTAGAATGCAGCAGTAATAATACCAGAGTATAGGATAAGGGAATTTGAGGTCTGATTTTGTAGTCTAGAAGCAGGAATTCCATGGTGGTTTGTGTGATTTTCTTGGGGTGACGATTTCAGGAAAGTCATGGTAAACTGTCATCGAGTTGGGTATCTAGGTTGCATGATTGAACCTTGAATTAAGATCAGGAGAGATGAATTAATTGTGAATATATTAGTTGGATGATATGTATGGTGATAGGGTTCTAAAATAAGTTATTTTTTTTTCAGGATGAACCCTGGTGGCAGTAGTGCCCACGCTAGTGGAAAAGAGGCTGGACCCTCAGGCGTTGTCGGTGGTGAATCTGATGCAGTTTTACGTAACATGGCACAGCAAGTTATGGCAAAAATTGCTAGGAGTTCGAGGAAACAAGGTGGTTCGTCAGCGGGTCAGGGTAGCTAGATCGAGAACTTTATTAAGATGAATCCTATGACTTTCTCAAGAGGAACTAATCCTGCAACCGCTAAAAACTGGGTGTGGGAGATTGAGAAAGTATTTGCAATACTACAGTGTTCTGAGGAGCAGAGGGTGCTATTCGCTACATATAAACTAATTGGAGAGGCTGAGAGATGGTGGACAGTAGTGAAACTCTTAGAGCGGCAAATGACAGTACCTGTGGAGATTACATGGGAGCGGTTTAAGGAGATATTCTTCGACATGTATTTTTCGATTTCATCTAGGGAAGCTAAGATTGAGGAGTTCCTAAATCTGAAGCAGGGACAACAGACTGTGCAGTAGTACGTAGCGAGGTTCATCAAACTATCTTGCTTCGCCTCGTACATTATTCCAAATAAGGCGAAGAAGGTTTGGCAATTTGAAAGAGGTATGAGGAGAGAAATATATAAGCAGGTGTCGATATTGAAGACTGAGGAGGTTGGAGAGCGGTTGGAGGTTGAGGAGCATAGGTAGAAGAAGAGATCCACACCTTCTAGTTCCCAGCAAGGAGTTGGTTGTGGTTCGTGGAAGAGAGGTGGCTACTGTAGAGACCGGAGGCAGGAGGCAGGGACTCGCAGTTTCCCGGGTATGCAGCCACTTCCAACTTGCCCAACTTATGGGAAGAGACACCCCGGGGAGTGTCATGCTAGGCAAGGTATCTGTAACCGGTGTGGGGAGTCAGGGCATAGGATGAGGGATTGTAAGGCTTAGATTGGTGTTGCTCCTACTCCTAGACCCACTTGAGGAGGCTACCAGGAGCCACGTGGAGGCCAGCAGAGGAATATGGCTCCAGCTAGGGTCTTTGCTCTGATGCCGAGTGATGCTGAGGCGGCCGGCGACATGGTGACGGGTATGATTAATATGTTTTCATTTAAAGTTATTGCACTATTTGACTCAAGGGCCACACACTCATTTGCATCTATGGAATGTGTTAAATTATGCGTGGCAGACACACAATTATTAGATATTGAATTATTAGTGACTACACCAACTGGGTCAGCGATGAGGTGTAGTAGGATATGCCTTTAAAATGATCTTTCAGATGTCAACATTAGCAGGAATGCATAATCTAGAACGGAACCGTAAAGCTCTGTCATCTAAAATACATAATTCATTTTCCTGACTAGCCTACACTCTATCTATCACCTCTTCTAATTCTAGATCTTCCTTCTGAGCCTCTTTAATCCTCTTCTGCAGAGTAGGTTGCACCACTAAACTAGCGATACATACCTAAGGATCACCCTCAACCAATTTAATGCCGAGTCTCTCCAAATCCACCATTATCAAATACTAGATCTCCATAGCCACCAACAATGATTCCCTAGACTTCATGCTCAATGCATTAGCTACCACATTTGCTTTTCCTGGGTGATAATTGATGGTTCAATCGAAATCTTTAATTAACTCTAACCACCTTCTATGCCTCATATTCAATTCCTTCTAGGTGAAGAAATACTTTAAACTCTTGTGCTCGCAAAAAATCTCACACCGCTCGCCATACAGGTAATGCCTCCAAATTTTCAATGCGTATACCACTGCAGTCAGTTCAAGATCATGGGTAGGGAAGTTCTTCTCATTATTTTTCAACTTTCTGGACACATACGCCACCACCCTGCCATGCTACATCAATAAACAGCTAAGTCCCTTCAAGGATGCATCACTGTAGACAGTATAACTCTCACCCCCTAATGGGATGATCAGTACTGGTGCTATGACTAGCCTCTGCTTCAATTCCTAAAAACTCTGCTCATAGCTGTCGTCCCATTCAAATCTGGAATTTTTCCTCATTAGTCGTGTCAGAGGCCCTGATAAAGCTGAGAACCCCTCGACAAAACGATGGTAGTAACCAGCTAACCCCAAGAAACTCCTGATCTCCTGGACATTCCTCGGACTAGCCCAATTCACTACCGCATTAATTTTACTGGGATCCACAAAAATTCTGTCTCTTGAGATAACATGCCCCAAAAACACAACTTTCTTGAGCGAGAAGTCACATTTACTAAACTTGGCGTACAACTTCTTCTCCCTGAGTGTCTATAAAACCTGCCTCAAATGTATCTCATGCTCCTCATAGCTCCTCGAATAGACCAGTACATCATCAATAAAAATAAACACAAACTGATCTAAATATGGATGAAAAATCCTATTCATCAAATCGATAAATATCGCAGGAGTATTCGTCAGACGAAATGGCATAACAAGGAACTCGTAATGCCTATACCTGGTCCTGAAAGCCGTCTTCGATACATCTTCGGCCTTTACCTTTACTTGATGGTAGCCTAACCTAAGGTGGATCTTAGAATACACCCATGTACCCTGGAGCTGGTCAAATTGGATTATAATAGATCGGTTGACTAAGACCACCCATTTTCTCCCTATCAAGATCAGTTATTCCCTCGGCCATTTGGCAGAGATTTACATTCAGGAGATAGTTCATTCTCACGGAGTGCTTGTGTCCATAGTGTTAGATTAAGACTCACGTTTCACGTCACAGTTCTGGAAAAGCTTGCAGGAAGCTTTAGGGTCTCAGCTATCGTTTAGCACGACATTCCATCCTTAGTTAGATGGGTAGACTGAAAGGACAATACAGATATTGGAATATATGCTCCGGACATATGTATTAGATTTTGGGGGTAGTTGGACTCAGTTCATGCCGCTGGTAGAGTTTGCGTATAATAACAGTTATCAGGCCAGCATTGGCATGGCACCATTTGAGGCTTTATATAGTAGGAGACGCCGATCTCCTTTGTATTGGGATGAGATAGGTGAGCGACAAATTGTGGGACCATAGCTTATGCAGCAGGCGTACGATAAGGTTCGGCTCATCAGGGATAGAAGTAGTGCAGCTTAGAGCTGACAGAAAATTTATGGTGATAATCGCTACAGGAATTTGGAATTTGATATTGTTGATCATGTATTTTTGAAGATAGCTCCGTTAAAAGGAGTTATGAGGCTTGGAAGAAAGGGTAAACTTAGCCCTAGGTTTATCGGTCCGTTTGAGATTCTAGAGAAAGAGGGACTGGTTGCCTACAGGTTAGCTTTACCACCTGCGTTATCAAGGATGCATGGCATATTTCATGTTTCCATGTTGAGGAAATATGTCCTAGATACTTCTCATATAATCAGTTATAGTGAATTAGAGCTCAGTGATTCTCTAATCTATGAGGAGGTACCAAAGCAGTTAGACAAAAAAGAACAGGAACTACGTAATAAGAAGATTCCTCTGGTAAAAGTTATATGGAGGAATCATGCAATAGAAGAGTCCTCTTGGGAGCTCGAGGAACAGATCAAATAGAAGTACCTGCAATTGTTCCAAGAAGTTTAGATATAATTAGGAAATGTAAGTAAATATGTAGCATTTCTTTTGCAAGTACATGTAATACTTTAGTTAGTAAGTAATAATTTAGTTTTGGGGGAATTTTATTTTCTATATGTAATCTCCTAGGACTCGAAATGTAACCACGGTATTCCTCCGCCATAAGTGAGGATAAGTAATAAAATAAGTAGACCGTTTTGCCTTAAAGGATGAGTTATATGAATAGTAAATTTCGAGTACGAAATTTTATAAGGAGGGGAGAATGTAATGGCCCTAAGAATAATGATATTTAAATAATAAGAGAAAAGGAAATGGAAAACAGAAACAGAAGGAGGCAGCAGGCTTCATCGACAAAGGTGTGCCTCGTCAATGAGAAGATATTGAGGGGATATTTTGGGCCTCTAAATTTTGTCAACGAAGGGGATAGTTCGTTGACGAATTTTCTATTGACCTCGTTGACGAGGTGACGTGGTTCATCGACAAAGCCCACGGCATAAATAGTGCAAACCTCGGATTTTTACGTAGAAAAATCAATAGAAACACTCTCTCTCCTCCTCCCTACTGTTTCTCTCTCCTCTCTCTTTGATTTTGGCTCAGATGTTCGCCAAATCGATGATCTGAGGCCACCACGACGCTCCTAGGGAAGTTCACTTTAAATCTACTGAAGCGGATCATTGGTGGGGCAGAGTTGGAATTCATCCCTAGTTTAAGGTAAGACTTTTTATGCAAAATTTGGTCTTACCTTAGTTATAGGAAATGATATTCATGAAAAAATATTGAAGTTTAGTTCTGAGAGTTGTCGTTTTCAGGGTGTTGAAAGGAGAACCCTGCGGGTGCACGACCAGTGCATTTAGGGGGTTTCTTTTCAGTTTCAGGTAAGGGAATAAACTAAAGCAATTATTTTCCATGTAAATTATTATTATTTATCAGCAAATTAATTTTCAGAAAAGCATGTAATATATTTTTATTTCATGGAGAAAATGCATCTTTGAGAAAATACTGCTATTATATATATATATATATATATATATATATATATATATATATATATATATATGAATGAAATGCTAGAAAGTATGATTATAGAATATAATGTATGGTTTTATACAGCAATGTGTGGCATGGATATTATTTTACATGGGAAGTATTATGATATGGTAATGTTATGAATAAAGTATGTTTTCAGGAATTGTGAAATATTGCAGTACATTATAGTTTCAAAATACATGATAAATGAATTATTTATTCAGAATGATAGGAATGAAATTTTTGGAGCAAGGCCGTGATTGATAGCCGGTGCAAGGTCGTATTTATGAAATGTTCGGCGCAAGGCCGCAGATATGAAAGAAATTAGCACAAGGTCATATATATGTATGTATGTTATTATAGAAAATGCTATCAATATTTTTATGTTAAACAAGTTTATTATCTTGTATTATATGTTATCAGAACCAGGATGATAGTTCGGTTCAGTTACAGGAGCGAGCACGGTGCCATTGCTATACAGATCAGATATCTATGTTCAAACTTGTGCTAACCACCCCACGAGGGAGTAGGAGATGGATAGTCGATGTGACTTTCAGTGTAGAGTTGTTAACGTCCACCTAGCAGTCTAGACCATGGTATGGCGGGCCCATCGTACTTACTGACATTCTTGACTCAGCAATGGTCGACCAACCATTGTTAGGCCCGTTTTTAGGCTGTACAACCCGTCATGGGGGGTAATACATAATATCAGCTAGCTATACATCTTGGGTGAATTTTCAGTATTATCAGTTATATCAGAAATTTTATGATTGTATGATTTATTAGAAAATACGAAAGTATATGATTATTCAGTATGATATGATGAATGTTTTCAGGTATATGAAATATACTGTATATGTATAATTGCATCAAATATTCATGTTGCCGCACAACTGTATTTAGTTTGTTTTCCCTTACTGATAAGTGTCTCACCCCCGAACATTAAATAATTTTTAGGAAACCCAGGAAGACCGGCGGATTGAGCCCGCCGTTGAGTTAGTTGTGCTGCCCCACTAGGAGGGTAAGTTTGAACTAGGATCAGGAGTTTTTGATGTGGGATCCTAGAGAGATTTTTGTATTTTTGGGAGATTGTATATAAACATAGTGTTTTGTGTTATGACTCTGGTATTATGTTTTTTGTGGTTATGAAAATGTGATTTACATTTACTGCTGCTTAGGTTTCCGCTGTGAATATCAGGTGTGTCCCCGTTACCCACAGGTTTGGGTTGACTTTATTATTAAATATGTTTTATTATATGATTAGATAAGCAGGTTGTTACATGTGTAGTCATGAAAGTATACTTCTTTAAATTGGCATACAACTTCTTCTCCCTTAAAACCTCAAACACTCTCTTCAAATGGACAAGGATCTCCTTCTTAGTCCGGTTATAGATCAATATATCATCAAAGTAGACTACAAGGAAGTGTCCAAGGAAAGGCCTTAATACCTGAGTCATAAACTCTCATGAAAGTGCTCAGTGCGTTAGTTAGCCCAAATGGCATAACTAACCACTCATATAACCCATCCTTCGTCTTGAAGGCAGTTTTCCACTCATCTCCTGGTCTGATTCTAATCTGATGGTATCCACTTTTAAGGTCTATCTTTGAAAAAGTCTTGGATCCTACCATCTAATCAAGCATATCATCTAGTCAAGTTATAGGAAACCTATACTTGATAGTGATCTTGTTGATTGCTCTACTTTCAATGCACATCCTCCAAGTTCCATCTTTCTTGGGAGTGAGGAGAGCAGGGCAGACACATAGACTCATGCTCTCTTGAATAAAGCCCTTTTCTCTCAGTTCATTCACTTGCTTCATAAACTCCTCATGTTCTCTCAGGTTCGTTAAATAATGTGGTAAATTAGGCAAAGATGACACAAGAACAAGGTCAATGGCATGTTGAATGTATCTTACAGGAGGTAATAGATGGCTCAGAGATGACATCCTCAAAATCAAAAAGTATGGGTGATACTTCCAATTGTGCTTCATACTCAAGAAGGGGTGCCTCAGCCTCCTTAGTAACAACCATATCCACTACTTGTGTATCTCGACTATCCTGCTCAAACTGCTTCCTTTCGGCTCTAGTGGACTCAAAACAATTCTCTTGCCATTAAACCTAAAGGAATAAGTGTTGGCATGCCCACTATGTAAGAAATTCAAATCATACAACCAAGGTCATCCTAACAAAATATGGGCAATGTCCATGGGAAGGACCTCACACTAAATATCATCCTCATAATCACCAATCTTAATGGGGACTAGGCATCTATGGCTCATGGACATGGCGGTGGCAATAACCCAAGCTACCTTATATGGTTGTGGGTGTTACTCAATTTTCAATCCCAACTTCTTAGCTATGCATTTAGACACAACATTCATACAACTGTCACCATCTATGATCATCTTGTAACTTTTACTATCACACTTGATGTAAGTATGGAAAACAAAAGTGCGAAGCCAGTCCTCCTGATCCTTGGGAATGATCATAATGCATCTCATCAAACTCAATTGGGAACTCTCATCTGGCTCACTTGACAAATCGTCCTCACTAGGTACAACTTGAAGAACATATACTTGATCCTCCTCAAGTTTGTCCTCACCATCTTCCTTATTAAGTGTCAAGTTCCTTGTGGGACATTTTTTGGCAAAGTGTCCTTATTTATGGCACACTTGAAACATATTGCATTATCACAACTCTGGCGAGAGGATCCAGTCATGGGTGCTTTTCCCTTGTCCATAGGTTGCTGGATGGTGGGATAGCTCCCTCGGGAGGTGACTTGACCTTATTACACTGGTCGAGACTTGTCATAACTTTGTACCTTTCAAGAGTATGACTCATTTGAAGAGGCATCAAACCGTTTTCCAAAGGGTCCTTTATTCATTTGCTCAAAGTCATGAGCTAAATTATAGGCCCGTTCAAGGGACTCAATGTGATGGGGAAACAGTTCTCTCCTCATTTCAGGCTTTAATCCTATGCGCAATTGGGAGATCTACTGACTAACATTCTCATAGACGCCATATCTTATAAAAAACTCATCTAATTAACCATGTATTTTGACACGGTCATGCTACCCTAACGCAAACTGTAGATCTTATCCATAAGGCGCTATCTATAGCTAAGGGATACATACTTCTCCCTCAACATATCCTTCATTAGGTCCCAATGCTCAATGGTACTATGATCTAACATCACCTCTTGCCTCTCAACATTCAACCAATGGAGCTTGGCTTGCCTCGTCAACCTCATTTTTGCAAACTTAATCTAATGAGGGTCAGTCATCCTATACCGGTCAAAATAGGAATCCATCTTAGTCAATCAATCTTGGAAGACTTTAGGGTCCATCTGTCAATCATAGGTGGGGGCCTCTATCTTCACTTGCCTCATTACATCCTCGTAAGGATCACGATGGTCCCTACAGTAAGATCTCCTACTTTGAAAGTCATCAACGTCATAGTCCTCATCACCCTAATGTTGAGTATAGGGCTCATGGCGTGGGGGTCTCCTAATAAAGTCATCTTGGCGATTCACTCGCCTCTGTGGAGGAAGAGGTGGTCTTTCTCTTGGAGGCATAAGTGTCTCTCTAGGTTGTTCATCATCATTAACTCACTCAATGAGCGACTCTAAATTGTCTTGGGGTGGGTTATGGACTAGTTGGACTTCTAACCTATCTAGTTTTTGTTGGGTCTCAACTTGCTCTTGATTCAAGTCATGGACTTGATATTGAAGCTCATCTATTGAGGCATCTCTCTCAAAATAAGTCCTACGACCTCAGTAAGGATTCTCAACTCGAGTAGACATCCTAGAGGTTGAGGAAGGATTTGGCCAGCACTAGGGGAGCCCTTTGGAATGGTGTTTGGTCACACAAAGTAGGGTCAAATGTGAACCTAACTTAGGCTCTGATACCAATATGATGTAGGACGGTTCTAAGTAGCTCTAACCCTAAGATTGACCCTTTTTGTAGCACACACATAATATCATAATCTATAAGAAGAATTGATTTAATTAAGCATGAACATCACAAACATATTCTAATGAACACTGGTTGTTGAGATTTTGAAAACGTATATGATTTGGTTCAAAGCCCTTAGTGGATCATTTCATTCAAGTAATCAAGTTCACTTTAAAATATGTTATATTAGAAGTCTTAGATCACAATTCCTAGCGTACAAATCAAATATCCATAAGCATGGTACTAGCAAGCTTGTTCATGTTAAAAATCTAGGAAGATTCAAAGAGAAAGAACAAGGTTTTTCAATCAAGGCACTGGGTAGAGTTTCAAGGCTTACAAGGTACTTTTAGGGGTTGTTTTAAATGATCACAAACAAGGAATTGAAATGAGCTTACAAAAAATTTCAGAATCTCAAACGCCAAGACACACGAGTACTTGATCACACCACAAATAAGATTGTTGATCCTTAGGATTCTTAAGACAAGAATGAAGCTTGAGGTGGTTGTGGCTGTGAGCTATGAAAAAGGTGTGGGTGTGTAGTGTTGATGATGACATTGATGTTGTCATGGTCTCTTGCCACCTAATCTCCGGGGAGATGGAACGTAGCCTAACACTACTCAGTCGCAAGGAAAGGAACAAGATTCAAAAGTTCAAGCAAATACTTCTTCTTTTTTTTAATTGATAATGCAAGATGCCTTTTACAATACAAATGATGAAATATTTATAGCCTTACTTGCACATGACTTCTTAAAAGATTAAATAAAATAAAAAAGTAAAATAAAACATTTAAAACATCTATAATGAGGTTCCTAGGAAATAGTTTGGCATAGGAAATAGTTTGTCATAGGAAATAGGTGCCTAGGAACTAGAATAATTATGATTGACTTTTTGAGTCTGATCCCTATTTTGATTATGACAAACCACAGTATCTCATTTATCTATTTAGTCTTTGAACATATTTATAATGTAGAAGGCGCAAATGAGGGATACAAAATGGAAGCCAATGAGTACCTAATCGAGCACAAATTATGGCGTATTCCATGGAGTATTAAGGAGCATGAGCATGAAGATTTTATTTATTCTGTAAGTTGTAATAGTAATTAGGTTTCAATTTGTGCATGCATAATCATATGATTTGAATTGAAGCTCTCACAAAATTACCAAGACCTTAGATTGACCTTAGGGGCATAAACTTTTCATAAAAACATTTTTTCCCCAACAAGTTTTTTTTTTTTCAAAAAACCCTTCATGTTTCTTCCATCGCATTGATGAGTACATTTATCTATCAATAACTCCTTATCTTAAAAAGTGTCCAACATAAAAGTTGTAGGATTTTTTCTTAGCTTTATACTGATACCAAGTACCTTCAATTTAAAGTTATATAGTAAAAGTTATGTATAAAATACTGAAGGGTGTCTACAGTAGAAAAATTCCCTTCATGTTTCCTCTATCTCATTGTTGAGCGATTTTATCAATAAAAAAACTCCTTATCTTAAAATTAGCACCAAATTTAGATGGTTGGTGTGTCTGGCAGTGTCAATCACATTCAAAAAAGCAAGAAAGGCCTCTACCCATTAGCGCTTAGATGAAGGTCCCTGTTTTTTTTTTCCTTTAAACATACCTCCATGTGCTCATGTTTAACATACATGCCAGTACAGGTTTCTAAAAATGGAATGATGTGTTGTGTTTTGGTGTGGTCCTCCTGGATCTATTTTTCTTTTCAAATAACTTTTCCAGGCTAGAGTAAAATGGTGGGAAATTAAAAGTTACATAATTTCCCAGGGATGCAAATGTTGCCTTTTCTTGAGAAGTAAAGAAAGTGGAGTCCGTTACATCATCCTATTCTTAGACAAGGAACATCTATAAAAGAAGTCATATATAGCTATCACCATTTTCATTCATGGTCATAAAAATGATTAATACGAAAATGACTTTAATTGTTGATAAAAGTCAAATGCCGCCTCGATTAGGTTTTAAAAAAATGACATTCAACAAAAAGAAAAGGAAATTAAGGTTAATCACAAATAGAAGGCCATCACAAACCAAGGTGTAACATGTATCAATAATTAAAGAACAAGCATGAAAGTTGATGCCAAGTACGTTCAACATGAAAGTTGTGGTATTTTCTCTTAGCTTTCGGTTGATACCAAGAACGTCTAATTTGGAGTTGTATAGAAAAAATTATGCTTGAAAACCTGAAGGGTATCCGCACAAAAAGCACCCTAACGGCCAAAAAATGGCTAGTTTTAAAATTTATTTATATTTTAATACCCCAACAGCCATAAACGGCTATATATCCCATTTTCCTGTAAATACCAAGTCTATACACTTGGAGAAGACAAGAGAGACACTTGGAAAGCCTTGTTGAAAAGTCTTTCATTTTTATTCATCTTTGTACTCTCTTTGAAGATCAAAATCTATTTTCTCCTACTCTTTCTTTTTGAAAATATTTTTGGGAAAATTCTTTTGGGTTATACAAGCAAGGCTTGAACATATATTCTCTTCCATTTATTTTGCTTGAGAGTCTTCTTGCTATTTTTTTTAAAGATCAATCTTGAAGAAATATTCTTCTCCTACTTTTCATTTTGAAAAATCCATTGGAGAAAATATTTTGAGTTTTACAAGGTAACTTTGAGCAAATCATCTCACTCTCTCATTTTTACTTGAAAAATATTTTTGAGAGGAATGTCCTTACTTTACCAAGTTTCAAATTTTATTAATCATTTGAGAGTGCATTAAGGTTTTTACATTGTACAACTCAACTTATTGAGAAGCATTTCATTGTATGAAAAATTCATTCCTTATATCATTTGTATTTACGGTTTGGATTGTGAACCGTGGTGAGGTAGCTACGCCTCGTGTGGAAGCAGCGGATTGTAAAGAGGTAGCTATGCCTCGTGTAAGCAACAAATTGTAAAGGGAAGTTTCATCTTGGTAAGAAGCGGATTGTAATGGAAAGCTCCATCCCAATTTTAAGGAGCGGATAGAGGAATCCTTAGGTGGTTTGCCCAAGGCAAGGACGTAGGTGGGAGTTGTTGAACCTCATAAAAAAATTTGCGTTTGCGCTCCCTCTTCCCTACTCTATTTAATTTCCGTACTTTACTTTCTGCGCTTGTATACTTATGTTCAATTTGTGCTGAATGTTATAATTATTTAAAATATTTGCATACATTATTATTTTTGGGATTCATGCTTGTTTAGAAAAACCTTAGGTTGTGTTATACTGATTGAAGAATTAAAATAGGGATAAATTGACCTAAAAAGAATTTTTAAATACCCAATTCACCCTCACTCTTGGGAATACACCATAACTCTCAGTGGAGTCTAGGAACTTAAAATGAAATAAATGCTTCTTGAAAACCCAAGACTCTTTGACTTGCAAATTGTCATTGTAATAACCCGGATAATTATTGGAATTAAATAAAGAAAAAAGAAGGAAAAAGGATTTTAAAAATGATTTGGCAAGGCCTCGTCAACAAAGTAGCCTATTAGAATCGTCGATGGGGACGTGAGTCTCATCAATGAGGAGATACCAAAAGGCTATTTTCAACTCTGAATTTCGTCGACAAGAAATAAGCGTTCATCGACAAACTTCCTTCGTGGCCTCGTCAACGAAGTGACGTGGCTCGTCGACGAGTGCAGGTGTATAAATAGCCTAAACTCAAATTTTTCTGCAGAATCACATGAAGAAACCCTCCTCTCTCTCTCTCTCTCTCTCTCTCTCTCTCTCTCTCTCTCTCTCTCTCTCTCTCTCTCTCTCTCTCTCTCTCCTGTTTGTCCCTTCCCCCTTTTCATTAAGATTCTAGGCTGGATTCTTGCTAGTTCAATGATCCAAAGCCACCACGACACTCCTAGCAAAGTTCTCTTCAAGTTTACTGGAGTGGATCGTTGGTGGGGTTGACTTGAACTCCATCCCAAATTCAATGTAAGGCATTTTAATTAGTATTTGACTTTTCCACAGTTGTAGGAAATGTAGTACTCGAAGAAATACTGAAATTTTGTTCACGGAGATATTGTTTCAGGGTGTCGAACGAGGAACCCTGCGAGTGTAGGACTAGACACTGTAGAGGCTTTTCAGTAGTCAGGTAAGGGAAATATGCTATGCTAGGAATTTTAGAAAGTTCACCAAAAAATTATGTATGTATTAGTACTATTATTTAATTTTCCAAAATTTTATTATTATATCAAGAGATGCAATTTTTTAAGCATGGGATTTAATTACTCTATTGTGTGGCATGAGTCTGTTACAGTTTAGTATAGTATTTATACAGTTTTACAAATATCATGTTTTACAGCTTATTAGCAGAAAAATATTGATAACAGTTTTCAGAAAATATGATTTAAAGTATTATTCAAAATGCCATGACTTCAAATCCATAACACTCAGTTATTCAATTTATTCAGTTATTCAATCATAAATTCAGATTTTGTATATCAGCTTAAAGATGTTATGGTTATTTCAATAACATGGTAAAAACAATAAGATAATTATATATCTATATCAGTACTAAATAGTATCAAACCTTGTGGAAATATTCAGTTAGATTCAGACAGTAGAGCATGGTACTGTTGCTATTTTATATCAGAGTGCAACCACATATCTCAGATAGTGTGTGGATTCCATCTATCCGTGCCAAGAAAGATTGCAGTCTCCCCAGAAAGCTGGGTTAAGGTGGCCAGTTAGACGTGATAGAGTAGTAGTATGCCTGGAAAGACAGCAATGGGCCAGATTGTTGATTGATAGAGATATGGATTGACTTGCCTGGTAGGCCAACTAGAGTAAGTCCCACCTACGGGCCGCACAATCCTATCATGAGGGGTTAAATCATGACATTCAGTTCCCAGGGTATTATCACAGATGTTTCTATATATATATATATATATATATATATATTGATATACAGTGCAGCAATAGTTTTATTATATTATTAGAATTATATGTGACTTTAAAACTCGGATACCCAGTTGTATTTTAAGTTAAAATAAATGTGATCTATATAGTATACTAAACTAGCAGCTTTTTAGTTTCAAGTACTATATTAGTAGATTTAAATGTGTAACTCAATTGCCACACACTAGTAATAGAATATCTCCTCTTATTGAGCGTTGTACCATCTTAGTGACTTACTATTCTCTGGTGATCCAGTTAGGCGAGCAGATATGGCTCGCGCGTAAAGAAGTTCTTGCGCTACCCTTTCTAGAAGGGTAAGTGTTTCTGTGGTGTTAGTGATTTGGGGGTAGGTCCTAGGATTTTTTATGATGTCACTGGGTATTTTGTGATGTATATTTTAAGACTTTTGAAGTTTTTGGTATTGTAAATATTGTTTATAGTTTTATGTTTACCATTGCTTAGGAATGTATTGCGTACAGAGTTTTCCTCAGTGTTCTTTTGGGCCTAAGATGTTTTCAGAAGGTAATACAGAGAAATTGGCTATATATTACATATGTATTCAAGAGAAAAAATGGCTTTTAAAAGCAAGCGTTACAGTTTGGTATCAGAGCCTAGGTTGTTAGGTTCTGTAGACCCTAGAGTGTAGTAGAAACAATACCAAAATATAGGAAAAGGATTTGAGGTTTTGTTCTGTAGACAGGGTGCAGGATTTTTTTTGGTGGTTTTTGTGTCTTTCCTAAAGTGACGATTTCAGGAAAGCCATAGTAAACTATTTACGAGTCGTTTCTGTGGGTTGCAGGATTCAGAATAGGGGAAAAGTTAATAGTAAATTTGAGGTTTTAGTTGAGAGGAATAAATTAGATTTGTACGGGAGATAAGATCCTTAAATAATGTTCCTTTTATTTTTAGGATTGATCCAGGGAACAGTGGTATGAATGCTAGTGGTGATAGACCAGGACCCTCCAGTATGGGAGGTGGAGATACAGATGTAGTGTTGCACAGCGTCACCCAGCAAGTGATGGCTGAGATGGCTAAAAGTGCAGGAGAGCGTGGCTGCATGATCGAGCAGTTTACGCGGATGAAGCCTCCATCTTTTTCTGGAGGAGCTGGCCCACAAAATATTGAGGAGATTTTGGCAGTGCTTTCATGTATAGACAAACAGAAAGTGTCATTTGCATCGTTTAAACTAATAGGAGAGGCAAAGCACTAGTGGAGATCAGTGCAATTGATTGAGGAACAAAGGTATGACCCCGTGTCAATGATGTGGAGTCTATTTAAGGAGTTGTTCTTCGAACGATGTTTCCCTACTATCACCCGGAGTGCAAAGGCAGCGGAAGTCCTGCATTTAGCTCAGGGGTAGATGATAGTATCACAGTATGCCACGCGGTTTATTGAGTTGTCTTGTTTTGCCCCACACTTGGCACCCGACGAGGAGAAGAAAGCAAGGAAATTTAAGGAAGGCCTGAGGCAGAATTTGTTTAAGCAAGTCATCGGCTTTCGGGCTCAGACATTCGCAGAGGTAGTGGACAGAGCTGTCGTTATGGAGAGTGACATGCAGAGAGGTGTCGCAGCTCAGAGTTAGAGGAAAAGGCCCACACCTCAAGATTTTCAAGCGAGTTTCGGTCGGGGGCTATGGAGAAGAGAGGTAGTCAGGGACGGATGATGGGGTGCAGTGGTCCTCAAGGTGGATAAACTATTCCTACTTGTCCTAGATGTAGCCGGAGGCATCCGGGTGAATGTAGAATGAGAGAGGACGTCTGCTATCGTTGTGGGAGACCTGGGCATAGGTCTTGGTCATTTCAAGGATTGCCAGCATAGGGAAAAGCTCCCAGACCAATTTGGGGTGGTTATCAGGCATCCCATGGAAGCCATCAGAGGAACACTGCATAGGCGAGAGTCTATGCATTGACGTTGGGTGACGCCGAAGTAGCTAGAGACGTAGTTACAGGTACCCTTATTGCTTTTTCGTATAAAGTTGTTGTTTCATTTGATACAGGTGCCACCCATTCTTTTATTTTGTCGGTGTATGCTAAATTGACGAGGTGTGAGGCACAATTGTTAGATGTTGGGTTGGCTATAGCTATGCCGATTAGATCAGTGATGAGATGTAAAAGGATACTCAGGAACTTCCCAATGACCATTCAGGGAAAAGTACTGCCAGTTGATCTTGTAATATTAGACATACAGGGTTTTGATATAATTCTGGGTATGGATTGATTGGCAATTAATCATGCTAATATTGATTGTCATTTGAAAGAAGTGGTTTTCAGACCTCCTAGTAAGCAATAATACATATTTCTTGGTTCACGTGTGCCCTCTTCGCCACAGCTTGCGTCAGCTATTCAGGTGAGGAAACTGATTCAAGATGGTTGCCAAGGATTTGTTGCCTATATTAAAGAATTGCCAAAAGGAGACTAGAACAAGCCGATATTCTTGTGGTTAGAGAATTCTCAGACGTTTTTCCAAGACGTTTGTCACCAAGGATATTGTTAGAATTTGTGTATTCCCAAAAGGGGGGGTGAATTTGTGGTCAGGTCAAAAAATCAGCAAAACAAAGTCTGCGTTATTGCTTTCGAAATACATTACTTCTGCTCGGAAACGTGGGTTATTAAGAATCACCAAGGATATTGTTAGAATTTGTGTATTCCCAAAAGGGGGGGTGAATTGGAATTTTAAATTTCTTTCCTAGGTTAAACTAGATGATGTCAGCTGAATATAACAACCTAGGGTCTTTCTATTCAGTTCCAAATACGCTGATGAATATAATATGCGGAAATTTAAATCAAGCGCATCATTTATATAATACATACACGTGCGATAAATATAAAGTGCGACAATATACATAACACACGATATGTTATCGGGGTTCGACCAACTGTGCCTACGTCCCCGCCTCTAGCTCGCAAGTCCGAGGATTCCACTAATAGCTCACTTAAGGGTGGAGTGACACCGTTTACAACCAGGTCAAATTAACACAAGGCTGACCTCAACCTACACACCTTAACAGGACGACGTACCTAGCTTTCCTAACCGGATCTAAGTCAATCCGGGACTATTCCAAGGCTAGTCTCCCTCTTCAGGCTCGTGCCTGGAAATACAAAAGATATGTATTATAATCAGATAGTATAGTGATTGTGCTTTCGTGTAAAACAAATATGTACCCAAAAGCGCGCAATAGCATAAACCACAAATGATATAATAAGTAAGCTCAATGTGGTCTTAAGATATCTACTCTCAAATAGATTTACTATCGAAGTGATTAGTACGTGAGTGTGCCAAACGAGCAATCTTTGTATCACAAGATATGTTCAAACTAATAGTTCACACAAAGATACTAGAAAGACAATATATATATATATATATATATATTTATATATATATATTTATATATATATATATATATATATGTATGTATATTTCAATGAGCGGGTTTTCTCAATCATATGATGCTCCAATAATATATATGGATTTGGTTTGCAAAATGAGATTAATCTTTTGTATTCAACTAAAGATATAAATCAATGAATATAGCAACAAAGATTTTTCTCACACAAACAAATATCTCTTTAAAGGTTTATCAAGATAAAGCACACTAGATATTGGAAAGTATTTTGCAACCAAAAACAAATACAATCTTCTCAAGATATTGCAATGAAGGTGCAAGCTTAGAAGATCTATCAAAGTCTTCTTAGGATAGACTTATCAACAAAATCCCCTAAGAATCCTTAGGTTTGGCTCTCAAGAAAATCGTGTCAATGAAATAGAACAAATAGAGCAAACCTTTCCAAACAAACACTCAATCGACTTACAAAGGGTTTAGACAATAGTATTAGGTAAGTATGAGTGAATGTGGATCAAAAATGAGTAGTATAGGATTTTGGGTTTTCGAAGAATTCTCCCCTAATCAAAGTAGCTAATCATTGTCTAATTTTCACAACTGATCTCATATATATAGACATGGGAGGAAATATGACCGTTGGGGACCTATTGGGTATTACTAAGAAAGTTTAACGACATTTAAAATATTTTAACCCTATTCAAAAAATATTTAACTGTGGTAAAAGTCAAGGCAACCCGAGAGGTCCGATCGACTAGAATAGGTTCGGTCGACCAAGTCTCATATGGTTTGGTCGACCAGGGGACTTTTGAATAAAGGGCTCGGACGGCTAGGAGAGGGTGATTTCTCAATTTTTCGAGGTTCGGTCAACTAGGCCATTTTGAACCAGCTGGTTCGGTCGACCAGACAGTTGGGCATATTCCCGAGGACCCTCAGTCGACCAGGTAGTTGGTGTACAAACCTGGCTCGATCAACCAGATGGTCAAACTTTTGACCCCAGGGGGTTTCAGTCGACCAGGGCTTCTTGAACTACCTGGTTCTATCGACCAGGTGGTCAAAATGTTGACCAGATAGGGTTTTGGTCGACCGGGGGGTTTTGAACTGCATAGGTTCGGTCGACCAGGACCTTGGTCAATAGTTGACCCAGGTCTAGTTCGGTCAACCAGGCCAAAATGAATTGACTTGGCTGGTCGACCGAAAGTGCACCATGTGTGCATTTCAGTCCAGTTTTGAAACATACAGACCCTATTCAAGTGCCTAACAAACATAGGTGCAAATGTGAGTGTCCTAGGGTCACTTGGGGTCCAATTTGAAGACACCGAAAAAGTTCAATGTCGGTCAACCGAACCCTTAGGTCTTTCTAAGGTCATTTCTCACTCACGTTTTGTTTGAACTTACGTATTTATCATGCATGTGATGTGTGTGAGTTTATTACAAACCACAGCCCTACTTACTATTACAGACTGATTTTCACAAATGAATTATATTACAATTAAGATCGATAATCGATCTTCAGGCTTTACTTGCTTTATGCCCATCTTGATCTTAACAATCTTAGTTTCTGCACAAAACCTCAAACACCCATTAGATACAAAGAGTATTTTTCATAATCAAAATCGAGCGTGACCGATAAGGTCAACAGATATATTCAGTCCAAGGCAGATTACAGCTTGTTCACAAAGGTAACTGAGGGCTCTTTCACAGCTATTCTTGTATATGTGGATGATATAATAGTTGCTGGAAATAACATGGATGAAATTGATCAATTGAAGAGGTCTCTTGATGACTAATTCAAAATCAAAGACCTTGGCAAGCTGAAGTATTTTTTGGGTATTGAAGTGGCAAGGACAGCAAGGGGGATTCATTTATGTCAACGCAAATATTCTTTAAACATTTTAAGAGACTCAGGTACCATTGGCTCCACTCCAGCAAGGATTCCCTTAGATCAAAATGTGAGAATGTCCAAAGAAGAAGGGGAATTACTTCCTGAGCATGCTCTTTATAGAAGATTGATCAGTAGATTACTATATCTGACCATAACCAGGCCTAAATTAGCTTACTCAGTCCAAATGCTAAGCCAATTCATGAAGAATCCAAGGATGCCACACCTACAGGCAGCCCACAAGGTACTGCGGTTCATCAAAGGATCACCGAGACAAGGTTTGTTCTATCTAGTGGACTCAGAAATCCATCTTAGAGGCTTTGGTGATTCAGATTGGGGGGCTTGTCCAGACACTAGAAGGTCTGTGACAGGCTACTGTGTGTTCCTTGGGAAATCATTGGTGTCTTGGAAATCAAAGAAACAAAGTGTGGTCTCTAGGTCTTCTGTAGAAGCAGAGTACCGCGCGATGGCAAATGTGAGTTGTGAGTTGACTTGGCTGAGGTATTTACTTAACGATCTACAAATTGCTCATCCACAGGCTGCTTCCTTATTCTGTGACAACAAATTAGCTATACACATTGCCACCAATCCCATTTTTCATGAGAGGACAAAGCACATAGAAATAGATTGTCATTTAATTAGAGACAAGATTCAAGAAGGTTGCATTTCAGCAAAACATGTGGAAAGCAAGTTACAAGTAGCAGATATTCTCACAAAGAGCTTAGGCTCACAGGCTTTTTATTCATGCTTATCCAAGATGGGAGTAGAAGACATCTACTCTCCATCTTGTGGGGGGCTGTTGAAGAATGAAGTGGGTACAGGCAGATGCTCATAACCGTGGCTGTACATTTTTTTTATTTATTTATTTTGTTTTATTTTCTCCATTCTGTTATAGGGATTTTGTTAGGAATAACTATATTTTTATTCCTATTGTTAGCCTCTAACCATTTTTTATTCCATTTTATACTGTATATATTTGCTGATCCAATACAGAAAAATCACGCAAAGAATTCTTATGTTATCATCGTTTGCTTTGTTTTGTATTCTCTTCTTCTCCTCCCCACACTTGATCCATTGCAGCCCAGGGCTTCTCACTCACAACAGCAGAGCCAAATTCTTACAACTACTAACAATTTGACTCAAATAAGTTAAATAAGTTAAATAAGTTCAACAGTAAGGGGAACTTCAATATATGGAAGATGGGGGTAACTAATTTTCTTGGTGAAGAGTGGGTTTATAAGGACTTGATATGAAGGAAAGCTAAGAAAATGGAATAGATGACTTGTTGGAACTAGAGATTATCGCCTTCGGTACTATCTAGTCTTGTTTATTGGTTGATTCAATTGCGCATAAGACATGGTATAGGAAAAAAAATATGAAATTTATTTTGGACAAAATTAGAGATATCTTGTATACATCACTAATAGATTACTCTTAAATAGTGCACTAAAAGTCATTTTACACTTGAAATTTGAGGAGACATGTACATAGGATGAAAGCCCACATGGGGGTAATTTTCACTAAGCATCCTCAACAATGATATTTTTAGGGGACATCTCAACATTTCAATATGTTTTCTAAAGAGCTTCTTAAGAGGCATGTCCATTACAAAAACCCTATCTAGTGGGGGTGCCCTTATTTTATTTTTGGATACGCTGGGTTTCTAGGGTTTTTTGCACTAGACTAATCTCACGTCTACGTTAGTCGTACCCTCAGCCAACACGTAGGAGATAAATCGTGGATGTGCACTACAGGCGACAAGGTTTGAACCGCAGAGTTCACCTTAGTCCAAGACCGTTTGGTGTACTGGCAAGTTTAGTAAACTTCACCTGAATCAATATTTAATTTCCCTAACTCCCTCATTTTAATTATTGCTAGTGAATATGCTCATTATTGTTAGCTACTATGACTAAAACATTTTATCCATTTGTTTATTATTTTGCTTCATAATTAAATCATTATGACATCTTTAATGACTAGGTTGTTTTTTAGTTTCTATAATTACTCTAAGAAGTCCATCATGAGGAAGACTATAATGGCTATTTAATGTTGTAACAATCCCATTATAAGAATATTATCCTTATTGAAATGGTGTTACTCATATAGTAGCTATATAAATAACCCTCTAGACCCAAAGAAGATGGATAAGATAGATTAAATAAGTCAAATGCACAAATCAATCATAGTAGAAAGATAATCAACCTAATTACGTAAATAAGTCAAATGCACAAATCAAGCATAGTAGAAAGATAATCAACCTAATTACGTGCTATCAATCTAGATATTTAGAGTGTTTGATAGTATTGAAAAAGCCTTGGAAACCTGAATTAGTAGTCATATAGCATTACTTTAGTCATCGCAAATCAATTTTCTATCTTCTCTATATTTGACTCCTCTACTCTTTTTTGCCCTAATCAAATTGCTATGATGTATATCCATGGACTAAAAATTTAGTTCCACAACAATGTTAGTAGAACCCAACATTAACGACACTAATTGCATTTACACATTTGTAGCAATTGGAGACTTGGAGTTCTTCCATTAACTTTTTTATGTACATGAAAACAACATTAATATGGTAAATTAATCAGCACAATGTAGTAGTATTAAACACACATTTAAGATAATTAAACAGGCTTTTTTGGTAGAATCCAAGTACATATTATTGATTTAGGTTATATTTGGTAGAAAGCAAAAGGAACAAAAGAGGGAAAATGCGATTTCTTTCTTTACCATGTTACTATTACTTTGGTTGAAGAATCAAAATAGAAGAAATTAGAGGATCAATAAAAATGGCAACCCTAATTAGTGAATTAAACTAATAGACAAATATCTTTATTTTTAATTTTAATTTACTTTACACTAATCAAGAAGAAATATTCTTTCCCTTCTACTTTATTTCTTTGCTTCAAAAATAATAGAAAATCAATCCTCATTGTGCAACTATAGCTTCTATTATTAGATTGTGTGCATGAATGAGAATATATATATTTTGGAAGCTACAAATCTAATTAAGTAAAGAAAAATATTTAAAAAAAAATATTTAATGTGTATATATATATCAAGCTAGCATATATATATATATATATATATATATATATATTTACTGAGAAAAACTATATATAAAGCATAAACTTAGGTTAGAACATACATATATCAAGCACACACAACAATTTCCCCTATCCAAAAAAAAAATAGAACTCCTTTTCTAAAAGTCAAAACTATTATATGTTTGTGTGTGAGTGTGTGTGTGTGTGTTCATCAAGATTTATAATTTTAGGGACACTTGCAACCATGCAAGTTACAACTGCGGTTTTATTTTTACTCCAAGGTGGTGAAATTTCGGGTATGGGTCTCGCAGTAGTGCGTCCAAATCAAGGCCTGGGTACGGGACCCCATGAGCCTGTGCCGTGGGGTAGTCACCTGCATTGCGTCTGCAGGTTCTTGGTTTCGAGCTCTTTAATTAATAAATTAACGGAATCTATTTTTTATCCATATATATATATATATATATATATGTATATGTATATATATGTATATGTATAGATTTAAAATCTATAGTGGTTTTTTTTTTTTCTTAATTAAAGGAGGGGGTACTTTCAATTATTTATTGATATACCCTCACTTTTTGTAGAATAATACCGTAGTTACAAGATAACTATTGAAAGATTATAGATAAAAAAAATATTAAAGATTTCATAAAAATAACACCAATGACCCATCAAAATAGGACTATAAATCTAAACAAAATTAAATAAAAAATAAATCTAAACAAACCTAACAAAAATAATAATAAAATAAATTAAAATAAAAAAATCTAAAACAATTAAACAAAAATAGAAAAGATGAAAAGAAAGTGAAACTCAATTTATCCGATCAAAGGATACTTGGTAAAAGATATTACTTTTTGTAAATAATATTATTTCTCATTCAGTCGTACTATTATATTTCCTATAATGATGAATCACGACGAAGTTAAAATGGTTTGATTGAAACCTTATTTTATAAACACAATGATTTTTTTTTTGTTTCGGAACACTTCCGCCACAACATCCTTAGCACCAAATCTCTAGTATTTCCCGGCTTGTACGTATCCCTTAAATGGGAGTATTTTTAATCATAAAATCAGGCAAAAACCAAAAAATGAAACTTCCAGGAAAATACGGGAACCCCATATGATATGCTTCACACGTATACCTCACGCCCTATTTATAACTGTACATACTGCCCACACTACTCCACATCCTAAGTATTGAGCGGAGAAGAAAGCTAGCTAGCAAGCTATTAGCGCGAGGGAACTTGCAGCTTTGTGCTTAATTTGTGTTGTTGTTGTTGTGTACTTTCAGTGGGAAGCATGGCGGGACTGCAGGAGCCGTGGAACTTGGAGAACGGTGGGGTGAAGGGGGTGAGCAAGGAGATTCGGCACGGGCGGACAGCGCACAACATGTCGTCCTCGTCGCTGCGGAAGAGGTCGGACCTTGGCCTCGTGTCGAAGCTGCCCTTCGGGGTGCTCAGGCAGGTGCTGGCCAATCTGCAGGAGGTTGTTTTGGGGACTAAGCTCTCGGTTCTGTTCCCGACCATCCCCCTCGCCATTGTCGCGCAGTGTTATGGGTTTGGAAGAGTAAGTAAATTAATTAATTTAACAGTTGTTTTCTATATACTATATCCTGCTATTACTGGCATATATATTTAATTGTTTGAAGTTTTAGAAATTGATTTAGACACTGGTGTGGGATGCTTTTGCTTGATCGTGCTCTCTCTCAACCTTGTTTCATTGTTTTTGAGACACTAAATTTAAAGGAATCGTGAATGGGTGGTTCACAGTTGCTTTCAGCCCACAAGGAAACAAACAAAGTCGGCCTAAAGTTTCAAGCCAAAGCGCCACTGCAGCTTTTTTGTTATATATGCAAAAATGCGGAGATGTCTGAGATTTCTGTGGACTGATGAGCAACCCTAAGAACCACAATATATATATATATATATATATATATATATATATATATATATATATTCATATTCTAAACACAAAAGCTGAGATTCATGATTGTGCAATTAATCTATTTAATCTTTCTCAAATTAATTAATTAATTTCTATGGTGAATTTCTTGCATGGAAAATGCATAACCACAGCCCTGGGTTTTCGGGTTGAGCTTGCTTGGACTTACACCGCTTGCTGAACGTGTCAGCTTTCTCACAGAGTAGGAATCTTATCCATCCCATTTTTTGTTTCCTTTCAATATATTTCTTCAACTGTTCACTGCATATCCATTTGGAATTAACCAATATTGATGTTTTCTCTTTTCCTTTTTATCTTTCTTTCTTGTGTTCCGAAAAATTGCAGACAAATTGCTTATTATACCGGTCCAACAGGTAATTAATTCAACTCCAATTAGTTTAGTTTGATTAACCCAAAAGAAAAAAAGGGAAGAAGTTGAATCAAACAGTCTGCTACATGAGGATTCATTCATTGACATTGGTAATAATATATTTGTTTGGAATTGAAATCGCAGTGGGAGGACTCCTGAATGCCACATGCGGGAACGCAACGGAGCTTATAATAGCATTGTTTGCTCTAAGCCAACACAAAATAAGTGTTGTAAAGTATTCTCTCCTTGGTTCTATTCTCTCCAACCTCCTCCTCGTCCTCGGCACCTCCCTCTTCTGCGGAGGCCTCGCCAACCTCAAAAAAGAACAAAAATTTGACAGAGTACGTTGCTTAATTTTTACTTATATTTATATGTGCACATTACTAATTTGCATGCGTGCTCATTGATTGATCATTGATTGATCGGGTACAGAAGCAAGCCGACGTCAACTCGTTGCTGTTGCTGCTGGCGCTGCTGTGCCACATGCTGCCGCTGATGTTCCGGTACGCCGGCGGGAGTTCGGCGGCTGCCACCGCCGATCCCACGCTGCTCTTGTCTAGAGCTAGTTGCATCGTGATGCTCATCGCTTACTTTGCGTACCTCATCTTCCAGTTGATCACTCACCGCCAATTGTTCGAAGCCCAGGAGGTAATTAATTAATTAACTAGTTAATCATTTCTTTAATTAATTCCTGTTCATCTCCAGTATATAACGAATTTGTGATAAATTAATAAAGAAAATGATGAATATATATATATATATATATATATATATAAAACAGTTTCCAATCCTAGCTAATTTAATCCTATCATGGTTATCTCATGCAGGAAGCGGAAGATGCTGAGGAGATGTCAGAGGAAGTGGCAACCATAGGATTCTGGAGTGGACTTGTTTGGCTGATTGGAATGACTGCCATAATTGCTTTGTTATCTGAGTACGTCGTCGGCACTATCGAGGTAACTAAATTAACTATTTTTATAATTTTTATATATAAAATTCTCCCCATGTATATGAAACTCCTTTTGGATCTTTATAAATGTGCAGGATGCATCAGATTCATGGGGTATCTCTGTGAGCTTCATCAGCATAATATTGCTTCCAATTGTTGGGAACGCTGCGGAGCATGCAGGCGCAATCATCTTCGCCTTTAAGAACAAGTTGGTAAGTATTATCTTATGTACACTTGCGCCTACCTAAAACAAGATTGAAAATACAAAACTCAAAACAAATATATTAGTATTTGCATGTGTCCACATAATGCTCTAGTAAACCCAAATAATTAAACTCCCTTTATGTAATTACTTCTTCCAAATGTATTTTTTGAATTTTTGCTTCTATGGTGATTCCAATGCTCAACATAGATGTTGGATTAATTGAAATGCAGGATATATCACTGGGAGTTGCTTTGGGGTCTGCCACTCAAATTGCCGTGTTTGTGGTAAGCATTTTGAGAAATTTATTGAACTCATGATGATCACTACAACTCTATGAATTTAGATATTAATTTTATTCTTATTTTTATCTATAATCTTCTTCTAAATATATATATATTCATCAGGTTCCATTAAGCGTGCTCGTTGCATGGACAATGGGCATCAAAATGGATCTTGACTTCAGCCTCCTCGAAACTGGCTCTCTCGCTCTCTCAATACTCGTCACTGCCTTCACTTTACAGGTCAGTTATTAATCCCAACATAGTTATTCTCTCGATTTCGTGTATCTCGATGCTAAAATTAAATAGATTAAGAGTAAAATAGAATGAAAATTTATATGACAAATTTATAAAATTATAAAAATTAATTTTTATACCATTTCATTCCTTTTTATTAAAAATTTAAATTTATTTACGCCTATCCTAAACAGACCCGAATAAAAAAACTCGGGATATGAATCAGATCCTTAACTTATTAATTAATTGACATGGGTCTATTGATGTTTTTGTAGGATGGGACTTCTCATTACTTGAAAGGAATGGTTCTTCTGCTGTGTTACGTTGTCATTGGAGCTTGCTTTTTCGTTCTGAAAGCACCACTCAGTACGCACTTTACTTACTACAGATACCGTATCCAGCTTACTGATTATAATTTTCAAAACAAAAATTTATATTAACAAGTGGTGTTAATTTTTTTTCTTCCAGATAACCAGCAACCACATATCCATATCTAGTGAGGAGTTGCTTCATCAACCGAATAGGAGCAACTAATTAAAGCATAGCAAGTACGATCATTGCTCTGTCTATAATGCATAAATATAGTGCTAGCTGCCACATACAAAAAGTATATATTAATTGTTTTTTTTTTGGCTTAATTAATATTTTTGAGCTTTGGGTGACTGCAGTTTTGGCCTTGCCTGGGGGATCATTTTCTGGATCGATCATGATGGATGACCAATGCATTCAAAATGCAGTAGAGATGTTTTCATGAATTTCAGTTCGCGCTTCCAAAGTCATTGCCTTGCCTTCACAGCTGTTGAGATGGATCTCGGTTTTTGGTTTCATTGAAGCCTAATCTGCGAAGGAAAGAGTGACTATATATATATAGTTGGATATGTATATTGTTTTAGTTTTGATGTGAGGAAGATCGCTAGTATGTATCGTTATTTTCTTTTGTTGATCAATGTTAGAGTGTCAGCAGCAAAAGCCATGCATGCACAAGCGGTTTACAATTGCCTATATTATATATATAGCGCAATGTTGAATAAATTGATTCAATGGAAATTGTTTGAATTTTGTCTATGTAATCTTATTGTTTGTGCATGTCTTGCAAAAAAGTTCAATCGTGGCTAATTTTATTACATTTTGGCCAATCTTTTGCTTCAGAAAATGGATAAATAAAATTTGTTGCTTTAATTCCATGTATTTATTAGAGTATTTTTTCATCGCTCATACATCGTCATTAATTGCACCTTGATAACTCTAAGAAGTTGACTACTATTTGTAAACAAACTATTACTCCCCATAGCATCTTGTCGAGGCAAAGCATCTGCCAATTAATTGCACCTTGAGCTAATTGCAACGTAATGAGAATTTGGAGGGAGCAATAACCCATATATGATAATATGGTGTCTTGAATGAAGAAGACATGTTCAAATGATATTTTGAGCTTTTTAATGATTGATTACGAATAAAATTGTTAATGAGAACATTTAATTTGGAAATGTATTTTTTTTTTTTATCCCAAAGGCCTAATTGGCATCTATATCCATAAATATAGCAAAAGTTTTTATCAATTAATCTCATTGTTCTAAAAAAATAAATTTAGCATTAATATCTATATTTGTTTCAATTAATTATACATAGTAAATTTTTTTAAAAAAAATCTTCAAAATATTTAATATTCAAAAACCATCAACACAAAAAGCATGTAATTGACAAATTGCATGATTTATGGCCAATGATTTGAAGAGTGCATCACAAGCTATGTAACTTTGAACCTAAAGATGAGTACTATCTTTATAAGATAATTTGGTGATTAAGTAGCAAGCACATTAAGACTATGATAGCCTTGGAATTTGGAGAGCAGTAACGTTACACCCAAAATTTTTAGCTATATTATTATTATTATTTACATTTTACTTAATAAACTCTAATACCACAAACTATAAACAAAAGTCAATTCGGACCAAAAGTGGGGTATCGGGGATATACCTGTTCATAAATGCATATCAACCGTGCAGCGGAAAACATGATACACTTGAACCTTATATGCAATACCAGAGTCCTTCTAACTTCATAATTATACATATACATCCCCAAAAATCCATATAAATATTCTAGGGACTCACACAAAATCCCTCTTCCAACTCAAATACTTATCCTACAATTAGGGCAGTACTAAAACCACCTTTATCTCAGAACTCGCTCCGCTCATCCATTTGGATATCCTGAAATGTTTAAATTCTGAGGTGAAATACTTCTCAGTAAGTGGGATAGATTAGCATCAGTATATGGCACATGAGTTCTAAAGATTTTTTAAAAAAAAATTAAAAAATGGAGAAAAAAATATAGGACAATTTGGGTTGGGTGGATGTTTGATGACTAGCAATATGCTGTCCATGAAGATATCAATAATAGAAATAAAATCTTATCCAATCATTTGAAGTCATTGAATTGTTCTCTCTTAAAGAAATTACTTGTTAACTTGGTGAGGTGACATGAACACCAACCTCTTGATTGGAAAGTCACTATTCACATTATGTCATATTGCATGTGACATTTGTGTGATCTTCAATTAGCAATGCAACCCACAAATATCTAAGAAGATAGACTATATAAGCCAAGTGGACCATTTTATATTTCTTGTTGGGACATAGTTAACAAAGATGTTTTGGATGCGGCAAAATTTTTTTTTCAAGCACTCCTCTTTTGAGGTTCTTTTCCTCCTCGTTTATTATTTTAATTCCGAAGATGGACAATCTTTCTAGTTTTGATAAATTCCGACCAATTAGTTTGTACTATATGGCTTATAAAATTTTTTCTAAGATTATTGTTTTTAGGCTAACAGAGTTTATTGATAAGTTAGTCTCACATGAGCAAGGTGCTCTTATTCCCGGCCGTAATAATTTTGAAAATATTACATTTGCACAGGAAATGGTTCATTCTTTGCACAAAAAAATGGCTAGCAGTAATGTGATGGTAAAACTGGATATGGCTAAGGCTTATGATAGAGTGAATTAGAATTTCCTTCTGGAGGTTCTTAAGGCTTTTGGTTTCTCTAAGAGGTTTTGCAAGATCATAAAAAATTGTTTAGAGTCCCTGTGGTTTTTCATTATGATGAACAAAATTTTTAAAGGGTTTTTTCAATCAACTAGAGGCTTAAGGCAAGGGGATCCACTTCTCCTTATTTATTCATCATAATGGATGAGGTTTTGACAAGATTGCTTAGGCAAAACTATGAGATGGGTCATATTGGACAATTTAATCATCCAATTGGGGCTCCTTTGGTTTTGTATTTGCTTTATGCAGATGATATTCTTATTTTTGCAAATGGTGGGAAAAGGTCTATTAGAAATTTGGTTCACACTCTGGAGATGTATGAGAAGTGATCGAGTCAAAAAATCAGTAAGACAAAGTCTGCGTTATTCCTTTCGAAATACATTACTTCTACTCAGAAACGTAGGTTATTAAGAATCACGGGTTTCATGGAAGGTAAATTCCCAGTTACGTATTTGGGTGCACCTTTGGTTTCTGAAAAATTGTCTTCTAGGATCTTGGAGCCTCTTGTGGAGAAGATTATGAAGAAAATTGTAGGATGGAAATTTAAGTTACTCTCGCAAGGTAAAAGGTTGATTTTATTAAGACATGTGTTATTTAGCATGCCGATACATTTGATGTTGGTTATTAATTTTTCACAGGTCACATTTTCTCGCATCAACTCTCTTCTTGCCAATTTCTTATGGGAAGAGGTGAATGGTAAAAGGAAGATTCATTGGTGCTCTAGGGCGAAAATTTGTAAACTCACCTCGGAAGGGGGTATAGGCTTGAGAGATCTTAAAGAAGTCCAAAAATCATTTTTCATGAAATTTGCTTTCAGACTGCTCACTTCTAACAATCTATGATCAAGTATTTTTAGGGTTAAATATTGTAAAAGTGATCATTTATTAATAAGGAAGGAAAGACCAAATAACTCTTAGTTCTGGAAATCAGTGATTGCCACTATTCCGGAAGTTATGGATAATGTTAAAATTTTGGTGAGAGGTGTGAACTCTTCTTTTTGGTTCGATAGGTGGCTTACATTAGGACCACTAGCGATGCGTATTGAGGATATTTCGAACAAGAAGCTGTGTATTTAGGATTATTGGCTGAATAACAACTGGAACTCTGATTTATTAATGGAATTGGTTGGGGCCGACAGAATAATGGAAATCTTGCATGTGTCAACTGGTAAAAGTGGTCAGGATATATTCATATGAAAGCCTGCCCCTAACGGCAATTTTTCTATAAAAAAGGCATGGGAGGCAGTGTGGAGCAGAAGTGATAATTTGGAGTGGAATGACTAGTTTTGGCATTTTCTATTGCCTAGAAGAATCTTAAATATATTTATGAAAAGTCTGGTTTAGAAGCTTGACAGTAGATGATAGAATTCAGGCCAAAGGAATATCGATAGTTTCGACTTGTGATTGCTGCATGCAGAGAAGTTAGGAAAACGCTGATCACATTCTTTCTTTAGGCGAGATGGTTTCAGAGGTTTGGCATCGGCCTAGTATGGTGTTGGGGATTCCTTTTCAATGGTTAATTCCCTGGGAAAACAGAATTTCAAACTGGTTTCACTATACTCAAAAATCATTTATTAAAGGTATTTTAATCGGTCTAATTCCGTGTTTGATTACGTAGTGCTTTTGGAATTGAAGAAGCAAAGCGAGAATGGAAGAAGTTTATCAAAGTGCGGATTAGATATGGACAAGTGCTCAATACTGGGTTAGTTTTTTAGTTGAGAGCTCTAATTCTTTTCTAAAATTGAAGATATCAAATATTACGATTTTAAAAGAGTTTCAAATTCAATATCAGGGAGTTTGCACTAGGCCTGAAAAAATAATTTCATGGGTTAAACCCTCAGTAGGATGGATAAAACTTAATTGTGATGTGAGCTATAGGGGCAATCCGGGTACTTCAGGTGGTGGAGGAATCATTCAAGATTGTCATGGCATGGTAAAAACAGCTTTTTCAAGCTATTTTGGTAATGGTACGAACAATAGTACGGAATTAAAAGTAATTCTAGAAGGAATTTGTTTATGCAAACGACTTCATTATTTTAATGTAATTATTGAAAGTAACTTGCGAATTATTGTTGATTGGTTTTGAAGAGGTAGATGTACCCTATGGTATCTTTGGGATTTTTGGGAGGGCCTTGTGGCAGAGTTACAAGGAGTGAATTTCATAGTAATCCATCAATATAGGGAAGGTAATAGTGCAACTGATTTTTTCGCTAGAGAAGGAGAAATGGGAAACAATGTCGTCTACGAAGAACAACATCTTTTACCACGTTCTCTGAAAGGTACCCTTTGGATGGATAGATTGGATCTCACTTCATTTCGTCATTAGTTCATCCTCTCAATTTTTGTTTAGTTGGTTTAGATTTTAGTTTATTTTTTATTTTTGCTTTGATATGTCTGCTTAAATTTGTTTCTTATTTAGTTTTATTTGGATTTGTAGTCCTATTTTTGTTAGTTGTTGGTGTTGTTTTTGGAAGGCCTTTAATATATTTTATCTATAATCTCCCAATGCTTGTCTTGTGACCACGATATTCCTCCGTCAAAAGTGAGGGTATATCAATAAATAATTGGAGGTGTCATCCACCTTTAGCTGAAAAAATAAAATAAAATAAAAGCCAAGTGGACCATTGTCCACCAAATTTCCTACTAGCCCATTAAAGGGGTGGGAGACCCATTTGTACCTTTCACCCTTGCCAGTCATTGACCTCACCTCCCCCACGTTAAATGGGATCATACCCTTTTTCAAAAAGAAACATTAATGGTGGTAATATATATAACTATTAATGTGTAGTCATGTAGAGAAGAAGAGGCAACTATATATAACTATTAATGTGTAGTCGTGTAGAGAAGAAGAGGCAACGGGTTGTCAATCATTTTGTATTTTTCTTGAACAGAAAATTAAGTTAGTTTGAAAAATTATTTTCCTTTTTAGATTATACAATTTTTAAAAATAGTAAAAATGTTGCTGTTTTTTTTTTCTAAATATGTGTGAAGGAAAGGTTTAGAATTTTTTTTTTTTAAATCGTGATTTCAAAAATTTAAAAATAAGGGGATATTTTTATAGTTATTTAGATAACTGAAAATGAAAATAGAAATTATTTCTATAATGAAACTAGACTTAAATATCTTCAAATGTTTTATTTTAATCGGGATATTATTGTGTGAATTGGGATAAATTATCCGCAAAGTTTTTAAAAGTCCAATTCACTCCTCTCTTAGGAATACACCATAACTATCAAGTTGGGTCAATCTCGACACGTCCATCACATTGAGCTAGATGTGCCGAAGCTGACAGTGCCTAAAAATTTCCCCTCATGAGCTTTTTGTGCACTTAGAAACAAAATTAGAATACAAACAAACTTAACAAACTTAGTGGATTTAAGCACTCAAGTGTCCAAGTTGGGCATACGAAATCCAAACTGAGTGGAGTCAGTCTCGACATGTCCGTGACATTGAGCTTGACGTGTCGGAGTAGACAATGCCCAAAAACTCCTCCCTGAGAGCTTTTTGCGCACTTAGAAGTAAATCTAGAATACAAAACAAGCTTGGCAAACTTAGTGAATTTAAGCACTCAGGTGTCCAAGTCAAGCATATGAACTCCAAACCAAGTGAGGTCAATCCCAACACATTTGTGACATTGAGCTAGATGTGGTGAAACTGACGGTGTCCAAAAACCCCTCCCCGGGAGCTTTTTGCGCACTTAGAAGAAAATTTAGAATACAAATAAACTTAGCAAACTTATTGGATTTAAGCACTCAGGTGTCCAATTCGGGCATCGGGGTCCAAATTGAGTGGGGTCAATCTCAACACATTCGTGATATTGAGCTGGACACATTGAAGCTAACGGTGACTAAAAAATCCTCCTCAAGAGCTTTTTGTGTACTTAGAAGCAAAATTAGAATGCAAACAAACTCGACAAACTTAGTGGATTTAAGCACTTAAGTGTCCAAGTCAGACATATGAGGCCCAAATCAAGTGGAGTTAGTCCTGACACATTCGTGATATTGAGTTGGACGTGTTGCAACTGATAGTGCCCAAAAAGTCCTCCCCAGAAGCTTTTTATGCACTTAGAAGTAAAGTTAGAATACAAACAAATTAACTTAGCAAACTTAGTAGATTTAAGCACTTAGGTGTCTAAGTCGGGCATACGAAGTTCAAATGGAGTGGGGTCAAGCCTGACACGTCCATGACATTGAGCTCAGCGTTATGAAGCTGACGATACCCAAAAAATCCTCCCCAATTGAAAAGTATGTTCTTAGAAGTTAACCTATCAAATTTAGTCAATTTAAGCACTCAGGTGTCCAAGTTGGGCGTACGAGGTAGCCACCGAGTGGGGTTAATTTCGACTGATCAAACTTAACTATTTAAAATTGTATCATTTTTTGTTTAACTATGTCCGATCACTATTGCTATCAAATCATTTTTACTTATAGTACGTACCTATATATTCAAAAATTGTATACTAATTTTTTCTATAATATTACTCGAACGAGTCTATGGGTTGTCACAAGAAGATAAGTACAATGTCAAGCACTACAGTCGGATGCAACATTTTTTTATGTATTTTTTGTTATCTGAACAAACCATGTATATATGATGTTTCTGAACAATTTGTTTATGTTTTTTGAACAATTTATGAATTTTTCATTAATTTTGGTTCAATATTACTACAATATAATTACAAGTTTTTACAAGGATTAGTGAGTGATTTCAAAAAAAATTTAATCACTTTAAAATTTTAGTGAGATTCTCCAACCATTACTAAAAGTTGATATAGTGACTATTAGTGACAGTTTTAAAAATTGTCACTAAAATTTAGTTGTCACAGCCGTTTTAGTGACCAATCCGAAACCATCACTGAGCCGTCACTGATAAGTATTAGTGACGGTTTCAAACCATCAACAATAACCTTATTTTTTGTGATGCTCGCATAAATGTACTCCCAAATCCTGCTTTGATTTAAGCAAACCAAGATTATCAGTTCCTGATTTAATCTTAACTTAGAGGATGAAATTGGTAGATGTTTAGGTAACTAACCACACTTAAGAAAATAACAAGTTAGTAATGACTTGGTTGAAAATTTTTAAAACCCAAAATATCATCTACATTTTTAAACCATACAGTTGTCATCTAGGTCAATGCATCTTCTGAGATGCATTGACATAAGTCATTTAATGACTTTTTTTATTTAGTTTGTTTGATGTTTTGATTAGTTTGACTCAAATAATTATTTTCTTTACTTGACTTTCTCAGTTAGAAAAATGAAAATTCAATAATTTTGATCTTTCCTTTTTCTTTTCTTTTTTAGTTTGTTATGTTTGTGATTATTTATCTAACTTTCTAAAATTCTATTGAGAAGTTCTAGCTAAGAAAATGTAAAGGGAAAGAAAAATAAAACGAAATAAAATTTTCATTTATGTTTGAGCTTTTATTTAATTTGAATCAATGAGAAACTCAGCATAAATTTTAAGAAAATATATTTTTAAATTAAAATATTATTATATAATACTAAGTATCCTCTTTCCATCCCCACTCGTCTCTCTCGCAAACCAGCATAGCAGAACGGCCACGCCCAGTAGCAACAGCAACTCCGGCGACCCAGCTCCGGCGTCACTCCCCACGGCAACGCTCTTTGGCCATCGCACTATCTCATTCGCTCGCGCACCTCATCGTCTCCATCTCGCCACCAGCAATTCTTCAGCCACTCTCTATCTCGCCTTCCCCAATGTCGGCACCACCATCATCATCATCATCATCTCCGGCAACAAGCCACACCAGAATAGCCACACTCAGACAGCTCCACGCCCAGCAACCGTCACTTTGCTCATCTTCGTCGCCACCCCACCATTTGCCGCCATCGTGCCCATCTCTCTCTCCATCTCTGTCTTAGTCGCCATAGCTCCCACGACCCAGCTCCGGAGACCTACTTGCTGCTTCGCATCTCTCTTGAAAGAACCTAGCCGAAGCGTCCATCATCTCCGCCATAACTGCTGCAACCTCCATCATCTCTGTCGTAGCCGTGGCAGTCTCCATCGTCTTTGGCGCAGCTTGGTAGTCGTCATCTCCGTCGTAGATCTGCCCCACCGCCGTATCACATCCTCTCTTCTTCGCAATAGGTTGCAACCAGTAGGTTATTAAAAAAAATTAACCTCTCCGCCGTCCGTTGCCGCTTTTCCTACCCTACGAAGCGAATGCCAAGACTCAAGAATCTTTTTTGAGGGGACGAACGAGAGGTAGCACAGAACAACGATTTGTGACAAAACTACGCGCCATCACCGTCGAAGACAGATCACGGAAACAGCATATCGTCGCTACTTTGAGAGTCGCCAAACAATGCAGGTCAGTCTCTTTCCCATTTAGAAAAGTCTAACTCTAATCTTCATATATTGCACTTCAATGTCGTCCCCCCGCCGATGGCCGTACCATCGGTGGGGAATGTCATCCAGGCTAGTCCCAAGGTGCAGTCGTGTAGGGAACTAAACTCGTAAAATAAATAAGAAAATGGTAAAAAGGAAATTTCAGCAGGATTCATCGACGAAGGCAGTATGTTCATCAACGAAGTCCCTTCAGTTCTTCATCGCCGAAATTCAGAGCGTCGTCAACGAAGAAATACCAAGCGAGCTCAAGAAAATATTCGGATGGGGTTGGTCAACATAGGTAGGGCTTCATTCACGAACTGAGTAGCTAGCTTGTCGACGAAGGCGCCGCCTCGTCGACAAATTTGACTCGGTCAAAGGCTCTATAAATATCATTTTTGGTTGCTTAAGGGTTAAGAAAACTAAAAATCTCTCTCTCTCTCTCTCTCTCTCTCTCTCTCTCTCTCTCTCTCTCTCTCTCTCTCTCTCTCTCTCTCTCTAGAACTAGCGAGTTCTCTCTCTCTACAATTCTTCACCGTTCGTTGTCCGTTTTAATGATCGGAGGTTCCTGCATGGATCAGAAGGAGAAACTACAGTTATAGCGGATCAGATCATCATTTTGAAAATTTTCGAGATTGTCCCTAAAATTGAGGTAAGGATCTGAATTCATTTTCGTTTCAGTAGATCTGTAGTAAATTGAGTAATATTGAAGTATTGTTCTTCGGTTTTTAGGTTTTGAGGATCCTGTGTCATAGTTTTGAATCAATAAGCTCGTGTTCCAGTTTTCGGGATAAGGTAGGAGGATTTTTTTACATCAATATTTTTAGAAAAAGAAACCACAGGATATGTAGCTTATGTTTATATGTACTTATTGACTGCTTATTTACACAGTTTTACTGGGTAAAAATGTCAATTCTTACGATTTTCACGATTTTACGGTTTTGGCAAAAATGGGGTTTTTGGCATATGATCTCCAAATTTCTTAAACTACTTTATTTGCACTAAAACTAAGGTAGGAGATGCTTAAAACTCTTAATAGCAGCAGAAATGATATTTTACGAACCAATTTATGTGAAATGTATAATTTACCAAATAAGTGTGACGTATGATATGAATTGAATCTATACTGATTTGAGATGTATGTATATGAACTATGGGGACTAAGGTTCCAAGTGAGTGTTAGAAAATGCAGGAAACATGTGCCAGTTAGATACTGTGCCAAGTATGAGAAAAGGATAAAACTGAGAGGTTACGAGCCGGTTTTTACCACAATATGAATCAAAGTATGCATGAATGAGATTGTGAAAATATTGAAATTGCATAGGTTATTATATTTTAATGTAAATTGTATATATGATATTGGGACCGCAGCTTGTCTCAATAGTATATGAAGCCTTAAAAAGCTTATATTATGTAGGCTCAGTACCATTGCCAAAATAGATGTACAGTGCAACCACACATAGTTATTGTTCAGTGTGGGTACCTAGTAGTAAGCTTGGTAAGAAGGGCCACTGGTCAAAAAGGATCAAGGTGGTGATGGCCAAGTTGGACTGTAGTATATTATGATGCTTGATAATGCCTATACATACAGGGCTCGATCAATATTTTCTTATCACACAACCCTTGCCATAGGGATTTACTGGCATAGTTATGATAGTTTCGAGCTGGACGGTGTTCTAAATATGCATATATATGATTTTAAAGCTTTACTGAGCAAAGTCACAGATCTGAGTACTAAGCGGAGGGATTGTATAATGTATGAGCCTGTACCCTACCCTAACCTTGGGAACTCTCACTTGTAATGATGTTGGGTTATATATTATTTGGGATTTATATATGTACTATATATACATTATGGTATTTGATAATGTGCAATCTACGTAACTATTTTCAAATAAGAATGTAATTATACAATCACACACTAATGTAATATTTTTCTCCTTACTGAGAAGTGTCTCACCCCAATCTTACAACCTTGTTTTCAAGAGCTACAGGATATCAGTCCTAGTCATCTAGAGAGGCTGTGGAGTGTAGGGTCCTGTTAGTTAGCGTAAGTTTCTATATGAGTACTGGGTTGTTAGCCTCGTTGGTTTTTTTTTTGGGAATGTAATATAGTTTATGTTTTACGTACGGTTGACTATATGTAAGGACCATTTAGATACTCTGGTATGTCTATTAGAATCCATGTGAATGATTTATGTTTTCCGCAAGATATGTGAGTACAGATCATTATTGAATACCCATATATCCCTATTTAAGGCGGGTGGTTATGTACTATGTCAGGATTTGTACAGAATATGTATGTATAGTAGTACTCTGGGGTCGTATTAAGGGCCAGGGCATTACAGTTTGGTATCAAAGCCCATAGCCATCCGAAAGTGTGATGTGAATTGCACTGCTTGGTTATGGATATGCTCAGAGCTTGGGTTGTTAGGTTCTGTAGAGTAGACTGTACCAGAGTTTAGGATGTGAATATGATTTTTGAGTTTATCTTAGTATACCTGGGGATAGAAATCCATCAACAAACTTCTATGTTTTTCTAGATCATTCGAAGGGTTTAGAAAATCACGACAATCTATTGGCGATTTTGGTTTCTAAGTGGAAGGGCGAAACTCGAGTTATGATGAGAATGTGAGTCATCAGAGTACGTCGATACTAGGAAGGTTCTTAGGAGAAATGAGTTTCATAGTCTCGTGTTAGTAACTGATAAGTAGGTTGTTAAGCTTCTAATTGATGTTTCCTAATTTCTTTTTAGGATGGAATCCAGGGATATTACTGCCAACGTTGGAGGCAGTAGTAGTGAGGGTGCTGGCCATGAGGCTAGCAATGACTCTACTAAAGAGCTATGGGACTTCGCTCAGTAGCTTATAGCCAAGGTTGTCTGGACGAATAAGGTTCAAGATCATCCCCTCGCTGAGTTAGGATGCTCCATTGACCAGTTTACACGATTGAAACCTCTCATTTTCATAGGGAGTGCAGATCCAATTTGATCTGAGAATTGGATCGGGGAGATTGAGAAGATTTTAGACGTCTTGAACTGCACTAAGAAGTAGAAGGTAGCCTTTGCGACGTTCAAGCTGACAGGCGAAGCAGATAGGTGGTGAAAGTCAGTTAAGATGCTTGAAGAGCATCAACCTACTTCTATGGTTCTAACGTGGGCTCAGTTCAAAGATCTATTCCTTGAACGGTATTTTCTAGCCACGGTTAGAAATGCCAAGATGGAGGAATTCGTGAGTCTAGAGCAAGGGCAGCTATCGGTTTAGTAGTATGCTTCCAGATTTCAGAAGCTATCTCGATTTGCTCCTTTCATGATTCTAGATGAGGCAAAGAAGGCTTGGAAGTTTCATAGGGGTCTGAAGAAAGAGATCAGGAAGTAGACTGCGATCTAGCAGATGCAGGACTTTGTCACTCTGGTTGACAAAGCCACAGTAGTAGAGGAGAGTTTGCAGGAGGACCTTTAGGTGCAGGTTCCAAAGAAGAGACCTACGCCTTCCAGTTCTTATGGAGGGGCAAATTAGGCTCTTGGAAAAAGAACAATGGTGGTGCTTCTTAGAGTACTACAACTACTTCATCTTGTTCCAAGTGTGGGAGACCTCACTCGGGGAAGTTTTTGTCGGGTTATGGAGTTTGTTTTCATTGTGGTAGGATAGGACATCAGAAGAAATATTGTCGCATGTCGATGAATAGCAGAGCTCCACAATAGTCATATGGAGGAGGTGTTCATGCACAGTGGGGTGGATAGCAAAGAGGGACAACCCAGGCTAGGGTGTACTCCCTGACTCCTAGTGACACAAAGAATACAGGAGATGTTGTCACAGGTACCATTTACATGCTTTCCAATAAAGTTGTTATACTATTCGACTCGGGTGCAACGCATTCCTTTATCTCCTGAGGATTTGTTAAACTGTGTGACATTGAGACTCAACAGTTAGATTATGAACTGCTAGTGGCTGCGCCTTCAAGGTTAGTAGTTGTATGTAGTAAGGTAATCTATAACCTTCCAATAAAAATTCAAAAGAGTGTACTTCTAGTTAGTCTCATTTTATTTGATATGCATGGCTTCAATATTATTCTGGGTATGGACTGGTAGTCTACCAGTTATGCCAGTATTGATTGCCACATGAGATAAGTGGTGTCTAGACCTCCGGGGAAGCAGGAATTCAAATTCTTTAGGTCGTGTGTGCACTTCGCGCCACGGATCCCCTCAGCTTTGCAAGTTAGGAGATTACTTTTAGAGGGATGCCAAGTGTAGTGACTCGAGAGAAATTATGGTATTTTAAATATTAACAGAGAGAGAGAAAATAGAAGTTGGAAGGGAAAAGAAAGGGGCAGCAGGCCTCATCGACGAAGTTACAATTGGGCTCGTCAACGAAGACGTGTCTCGTCGATGAGAAAATACCGAGACAGGGTTTTGGGTGATTCTGAATTTCGTCAATGAGGAGAGAGTTCGTCGACAAGTCTTCTTCTTGGCCTCGTCGACGAGATGACATGGCTCGTCGACGAAGGCCACAGTTTAAATAGTTCTAAACATAAATTTTTGGCAGATTTCACGCAAACAAATTCTCTCTCTCCTCTCCCTTCGGTTTCCCTCTCTTCTTTCTTAATTTCTGGGCTGGATTCCCGCCGGTTCGACGATATGAAGCCACCATGACACTCCTAAGAGAGTTTTCTTCAAATCTGCTGGAGTGGATCGTCGGTGGGGCTAAGTTGGAAACTATCCCAAATTCAGGGTAAGACTTTCTACTCAATATTTGGTTTCTTGACAGTTGTAGGAAGTATAGTACGCGTAAAAATATTGAACTTTAATTTTGGAAAACGTGGTTTCTAGGATGTTGAGCGGGGAACCCTGCAGGTGCAGGACTGTTTTCTTGGGAGGCATTTTCAGGAATCAGGTAAGGGGATAAACTAAACTAGTTATTTTATGAAAATATATGTATGTTATTACAGCATTTGGTTTCAAGAAAATAAATATATTTATGTATGTTTTATATTTGGAAAATACTGATGAAAATAATGGTATGTTAAATATACGAAAAACCTATTTCATGTAGCATGAGTGGAAAATTATTATGAAATACTGTTTTCTGGGAATATGATAAAGATATGGATTTTTATAATGGAAAACCGGCGTACGGGCCGAGATTTTTATATGTTTGTAGGCGTACGGGTCAAGTTATGTGCATGATTTGTCGGCGTACGGGCTAAGCTATGGATATGATTTGTCAGCGTACGGGCTGAGCTATAGATATGATTTTCCAGCGTACAGGCTGAGCTATGGATATTATTTGTCGGCATATGGGCTGAGCTATGGTAAAATGTGAAATACCAGCGTACGAGCCGATGATTTTCATGATATACGTATATATGCAAAATGACATGATGATATTTATTTGGAAATTAATAGTATGAAATATCCATGTATCACAGTTTAATTATATGTTATATGTTATTAGAACCTGGTTGGCTTGGTTTAGGCTAGCACTTGTACGGTACCAATGTTATGTGCTCATGATTCATCATGATATTTGTGTTAAAGCCGTTGTACGGAGTGGTGTGAGATTGGATGGTCGATGTAGTTTTAAGAAGTGTGAGCACCCCTGGTGTACGAACCAGGTCTGGCAGACCCATCGGACTTACAGACTGTACTTTTGACTTGGCAGTGGTCGACCAACCATTGTCAGGTCCCGCCTTCGGGCCACACAACCCAATCATGTGGGGGTAATACATGACAACAGTCAGCTAACCTATGAGGATTGTTTTCATATTATGTTATATAAGATGAATTATATTTATGAAAATCATGTATGTTCTACAATGATATGAGAATATATGTTTCTCAGATATGACACAGACAGTTATACTGATATGTTTATGTATGATTTTATATAGAACACGGAAGTACTTATGTTGTCACATACTAGTATTAGTTTATTTTCCCTTACTGAGAGGTGTCTCACCCCAAAATTTTATAAACATTTCAGGAGCCTCTGATAGGAGAGCGGGTAAAGCTCTACTAATTTAGTACTATTGTTCTGCCCTCTCTGAAGGGTAATTTTTAGTAGGGACGTTGGATTTTTGTGGAAAATGTCCCTAGGTCTTTATTTTAGGATGTATATACTTAAATACAGTAGATGTAGTAACTCTGGTATTGTGATGGATGGTTTCGTATTTATGATATTATGATTGTATGTTTCCTGCTACTTAGGCTTCCATTATGTGTTTATGATGTATCCTTGGTACCCACGGGTCCAGGTGGATTATGATTTGTTGGATTTATTATATGGGTTTTATTGTATTATAAAAAAAATATGGAAATTAAGCAGGTCATTACACCAAGGGTATCTGGAATTTGCAAAAGACACACCGGCAGGGGAATGTGAACTGGAGGGGATTCCTGTTGTGTGCGAGTTCCCAGATGTGTTCCTAGAAGACTTGTCAGGATTACCTCTAGATCGTGAGGTGGAATTCAGTATAGAGTTAGCTCCAGGTACGGCGCCAATATCAAAAGCTCCATATCGTATGGCTCCAGCTGAACTGAGAGAGTTGAAGGAATAGCTTCAGGAGTTGCAAGATAAGGGGTACATTCGACCGAGTGTTTTCCCTTAAGGAGCACATGTGCTATTTGTAAACAAGAAGGATGGGTAAATGAGAATGTGCATCGACTACAGAGAACTTAATAAGGTAACGATAAAGAACAAATACCCGCTACCCAAGATCGATGATATGTTTGACCAGCTACAGGGCACACGGATCTTCTCTAAGATCGATCTACGATCTGAGTATCGCCAGCTGAAGGTGAAAACGGAGGATGTTCTGAAAATAACTTTTCAAACTCGGTGCGACCATTACAAATTCATGGTTATGCCATTTGGTCTGACGAATGCACCTATAGCATTTATGGATCTAATGAACTAGATTTTCCACGAATACTTAGATCAGTTCGTCGTAGTATTCATTGATGACATCCTAGTATGTTCTAGGAGTGCTGCAGAGTATGAAGTTCATCTGAGACTGGTACTGCAAGTGCTTAGAGAGAAGAGGTTATATGCTAAACTGAAGAACTGCGAGTTATGGCTGGAACAAATTGCATTTCTAGGGCACGTAGAGTCTAAAGAAGGAGTATCAGTGGATCCAAGTACGATAGAGGCAGCAGTGTACTGGGCAAGATCGAAGCATATTCAGGAGGTTAAAAGTTTTCTAGGTCTTGCAGGTTACTACAAATGGTTTGTAGAAGGGTTCTCCAATTTAGCAGGTCCATTGATGAGAATAAAGAGGAAGAATGTGAGGTATGATTGGACTCATGAGTGCGAGCTGAGTTTCCAACAGTTGAAACGGCGACTAGTTACTACTCCAGTTCTGACCATTCCATCTAGGGATGGTGGATTATTATCTACAGTGACGCCTCTAAGAAGGGTCTTGGCTGTGTTCTAATGCAACAGGGCAGGGTGGTTTCTTACGCTTCTCGTCAACTTAAGGAGTACGAGAAGAACTACCTGACCTATCATATGGAATTGGCAGCTGTAGTGTTTGCATTGAAGATCTGGAGACACTACTTGTATGGTGAAAGGTGTGAGATTTTTACTGATCACAAAAGTCATAAGTACATTTTCACCCAAAAAAAGCTGAGCATAAGACAGTGTAGATGGCTTGAGTTGATAAAGGACTACGACTGTACTATTAGCTATCACCCAGGAAAAGCAAATGTGGTAGTTGATGCTTTGAGGCGAAAGTTCGTTGATACGTCATTCTCTGCAGTGGGAGTTCAGCATCAAATTTGTATGGACGTGGAAAGGTTGGGCTTGGAGGTAGTAGAAGGAAATCATTAGGATATTCTTGCTAGCTTGGTGGTACATCCAACCTTATAGGAGAAGATCTGAACAGCTCAGAAGGAAGATCCAGAGCTAGTTGAAGTTATGGAAGGAGTCCATAGTGGGTTAAAGCCAGATTTCAGTGTCTCCGGTGATGGGATTTTGAGATTCCGTAATAGGATATGTATACTAGATGACGCCAGGATTAAATGGGTCATTCTAGAATAGGCACACCGTTCGCTCTACACTGTACATCCTGACAGTACGAAGATGTACCAAAATTTGAGGGAATCTTTCTGGTGGTCTTATATGAAAAAAGAGATCACCCGATTCGTAGAGCAATGCCTGACATGTCAGCAGGTCAAGGCAAAGCACCAAAGGCCAGTAGGACCACTTCAGCCACTTGACATCCCCAAGTGGAAGTGGGAGCACATCTCAATGGATTTTGTGATAGGATTACCTGCAACGATGCACGGACAGAATGTTATATGGGTTGTAATTCATCGGCTGATGAGGACTGCACATTTCATTCCAATTAGAGTCAGTTATTCTCTAAATAGGCTGGCTAAGTTGTATGTGCAGGAGATTGTACAACTCCATGATGTCCCTATTTCTATTGTTTCAGATCAAGATTCACGTTTTACGTCTCGTTTCTAGAAGAGCCTACAAGATGCGTTGGGATCACAGTTGATGTTCAATATGTCTTTTCACCCACAGACAGATAGGCAGTCTGAGAGGGCTATTCAAACGTTAGAGGATATGTTGCAAGCTTGTGTACTGGACTTTGGTGATAGTTGGATACGATATATACCGCTTATTGAGTTTGCATATAACAACAGTTACCAGGCTAGCATAGAGATGGCACCTTACGAGGCATTGTATGGTCATCGGTGTCGATCTCCATTGTATGGGGATCAGGTAGGTAAACGGCAGATACTGGGTCCAGAATTGATTCAGCAAACCTCTTCAAAGGTTGAGTTGAACAGGGAGAGAATCAAGGCAGCTTAGAGTTGGAAAAAGAGTTGTGCTGAAATTCGTCAACGAAAGCTGGAATTTGAGGTCGAAGATATGGTGTTTCTGAAAATCGCTCCGATGAAAGGGGTGATGAGGTTCGAAAAAAAGGGGAATTTAAGTCCTAGGTATATCGGGTCTTTCAAGATCCTGGAAAGGATAGGTTCGGTAACTTATCAGGTGGCTTTACCCCCAGCACTATCTAGAGTTCATGACGTGTTCCACGTGTCAGTGCTGAGGAAGTACGTATCAAACCCATCTCACGTGCTGAGTTATGAACCTCTAGAGATCAGTGATGCTTTATTGTATGAGGAGGTACCAGTACAAATATTAGATCGAAAAGTTTAGCAGTTACGAACTAAGGAAATACCGCTAGTGAAGGTATTGTGGTGGAACCGTGTAGTGGAAAAAGGTTCATGGGAGTTAGAAATTGAGATATGTCAGAAGTATCCTCAGTTGTTCAGAGACGGATGAGTTAGTTAGGTAAGTGAATGTATGTATGTTAGTGCGTTTGGTAAGTAGATATGACATTCGGGAGAGTTTTGTATGTATATTGTAAGCTCCCAACGCTTTATGCTGTAACCACAGTATTCCTCCGCCATAAGTGAGGGTATGTAATAAACTTGGGCCGGAGCCATTATGTGGTGACTTCCGACTCTTCGATAGGACTGAGCTATAAGTATAGAATATGCATAGTATTGATTAGCAAATTTTGAGGAAAAAATTATTATAAAGAGGGGAGATTGTAGAGACCCAGGCTCGTAAAATAAATAAATAAATGGTAAAAAAAAAAATTTCAGCAGGGTTCATCGACAAAGGCATTATGTTCGTCGACGAAGTCCCTTCAGTTCTTCATCACCAAAATTCAGAGCATCTTCGACGAAGAAATACCAAGTGAGCCAAAGAAAATATCTGGATAGGGTTCGTCGACGAAGGTAAGGCTTTATCCACAAACTGAGTGGCTGGCTCGTCGACAAAGAAGCCACCTCATCGACGAATTTGACTCGGTCAAAGGCTCTATAAATATCATTTTTGGTTGCTTAAGGGTTAAGAAAACCCAAAAGCTCTCTCTCTCTCTCTCTCTCTCTCTCTCTCTCTCTCTCTCTCTCTCTCTCTCTCTCTACGATTCTTCGCCGTTCATCGTCCATTTCGACGATCGGTGGTTTCCGCGTGGATCAGAAGGAGAAACTCTACAGTTATAGCGAATCAGATCGTCATTTTGAAGATTTTTGGGATTGTCCCTAAAATCGAGGTAACGATCTGAATTCGTTTTTGTAATAACCCAGATAATTATTGGAATTAAATAATAAAGAAAAGAGAAGGGGAAATAATTTTAAAAGGGAATATAAGAGACTCTCGTCGACGAACAGGGAGCATTCTTCGACAAATCGTCTGCTTGGGCTCATCGACGTGGACGCATGTCTCGTCGATGAAAATTTACCGAGAGATTATTTTTTAGGGCCTGAAATTCATTGATGAGGGCACTGTCTTCGTCAATGAATAGCCTTCATGGACTCGTCAACGAGGTGACGTGGCTCGTCGACGAGGTCACGTGGACAACATTTTTATATATAGCCTAAAACGAATTTTTGATGGGAAATTCATTTTATATCTCTTCTCTATCTCTCTAAAACGGTTTCTTTCCCATCTCTCTAGATTTCTGGCTCCGATTCTCCCCGATTTGACGATCAAAAGCCACTATAATGATCCTATGGAGATTCTCTACAACCTAAATAGAGCGAAAATTCAATTTGAGCAGTTTGGGAATCATTCCAAAATTAGGGTAAGTAGATTTTTAGGTATTTTCAGTATTACTAGTATTATTTGAGGTCAGATTTCGTATACTATAAGAATATACTGGTGTTTTGTGGAATAAATTTGGGGTGTCATATTTTCAGGAATAGGGTGTTTTGGGCCCCTATAGTCATGGGTTGAGGACCCTAGTAAGTATCTGTTCAGGAACCCAAGTAAATTATGGGTTAAGAGATTTATGAATAGGTAATTTTAGGAATTATGGGTGTATTGATTTACTAGAGAATATGTGTATATAAATGCAGGTTTTTAAGGTTGGTACACTGGGGGTGCGAGAGTGGAGTGTTAAGTTGAGGTCAGCCTCTCAGTCAGATAGGTAAAGGAAATATGCTATGTTAGGGATTTTAGAAAGTATATTAGAAAATTATGTGTGTGTATATATATCAGCATATTATTTAGTTTTTTTCCAAATTATTATTATTATTATTATTATTATTATTATTATTATTATTATTATTATTATTATTATTATTATTATTATTATTATTATTATTATTATTATTACAGTAGGAGTTACAGATTTTAGAGCATGAGAATCTAATGCCTTAATTGTGTGACAAGAGTTCATAACAGTTTAGTAAGTATTAATACAGTTTTACAAATACCATGTTTTACAGTATACTAACAGAAGATATCCATATACGGTTTCTAGAAAATATAGTTATAGTATTTTCAGAATGTCGTAACTACAAAACCATAACACTCAGTTATTCAGTTATTCAGTTATTCAACTAGATATACAGATTATGCAGATCACTTTTGAAATGTTATGGTTATTTCAATATCATGGTAAAAACAGTAAGATAATTATATATATATATATATATATATATATATATATATTAGTACTAAATAGTATCAAACCCTGTGCAAATATTCAGTCAGATTTCGATAGCAGAGTATGGTACCATTGCTATTTTATATCAGAGTGCAGTCACATATCTCAGATAGTGTGTGGATTCCGTCCAATTGTGTCAAGAGAGAGATTGCAGTCTCCCCATAAGACTAGGTTGAGGTGGCCGATTTGATGAGGTAGAGTAGTAACGTGCCCGGAGAGACTGCAGTGGGCCAAATTGTTGATTGATAGAGATTCAGATTGACTTACCTGGTAGGCCAACTAGAATAAGTCCCACCTACGGGCCGTACAACCCTGTCATGAGGGGTTAAATCATAACATTTAGGTCCTAGGGTATTATTACAGATGTTTATATATATACAGATATACAGTGCAGCAGCAGTTTTATTATAATATTAGAATTATGTGTAACTAGAAAACTTAGATAACCAATTGAATTTTAAGCTATAATAAATGTGATCTGTACAGTATACTAGACTATCAATTTTGCAGTGCAGTATTATATCAGTAAATTAAATGTGTAACTCAGTTGCCACATACTAGTAATAGCATATTTCTTCTTACTAAGCGTCGTCTCATCCCAGTGACTTAACATTTTTTAGGTGATCCAGTTAGGCGAGCAGATCAGGTTCGCAGGTAGAGAGGTTATTGCTAGAGAGGTTATTGCGCTGCCCTTTTTGAAGGGTGAGTGTTTCCTGGGTATTGGTTGTTTGGGTAGATTTTAGGGTTTTTTATGATATCACGGGGTACTTTGTGATGTATATTATGGGACTTTTTAGATTCTTGGTATTGTATATATATATATATATATATATATATATATATATATATATTTTATAGTTTTATGTTTTCCGCTGCTTAGGAAAGTAATATGAACAGAGTTTCCTCAGTGCTCCCTTTAGGTCTAAGATGTTTTCAGTAGTTAATACAGAAAGATTTGCTATATGTTATATATATATATTAAGGAAAAAAAATAAATATGGCATGAAAAATTGGGTCGTTACAGTTTTCGTTTTAGTAGATCCGTAGTAGATTGAGTAATATTGAAGTATTGTTCTTCCATTTTTAGGTTTTGAGGATCTCGTATCGTAGTTTTGAATCAATAAGGTCGTGTTCCAGTTTTCGGGATAAAGGTAAAGGGATTTGTTTACATCAGTATTTTTAGAAAAAGAAACCACAGGATATGTAGCTTATGTTTATATGTACTTATTGACTGCTTATTTGTAAAGTTTTACTAGGTGAAAATGTTGATTCTTACGGTTTTCTCGATTTTACGGTTTTGGAAAAAATGGAGTTTTTGGTATATGATCTCCAAATTTCTTAAACTACTTTATTTGCACTAAAACTAAGGTAGGAGATGCTTGAAACTCTTAATAGCAACAGAAATAATACTTTACGAACCAGTTTATATAAAATGTATAATTTACCAAATAAGTGTGATGTATGATATGCATTGAATCTATACTGATTTGAGATATATGTATATGAACTATGGGGACTAAGGTTCCAAGTGATTATCAGAAAATACAAAAAATAGGTGCAGGTTAGATATCGTGCCAAGTATGAGAAAAGAGTAAGTTACGAGCCAATTTTTACCACAATATGAATGAAAGTATGCATGAATGAGATTGTGAAAATACTTGAATTGCACTGGTTATTATGTTTTAATGTAAATTGTATATATGATATTGGGACCACAGCTTGTCTCAATAGTATATGAAGCCTTAAAAAGCTTATATTATGTAGGCTCAGTACCGTTGCCAAAACAGATGTACAGTGCAATCACACGTAGTTATTGTTCAGTGCGGGTACCTAGTAGTTGGTAAGAAGGGCCACTGGTCAAAAGGGATCAAGGTGATGATGGCCAAGTTGGACTACAGTATGTTATGATGCCTAACGATGCATGTATGTGTAAGGCTCGATCAGTGTTTTCTTATCGCACAACCCTTGCCATAGGGAATTACTGGCATAGTTGTAATAGTTTTTGGTTGGACAGTGTTCTAAATATGCATATACATGATTCAAAAGCTTTACTGAGTAGAGTCACAAGTCTGAGTACCGGCCGGAGGGATCGTACAGTGTATGGGCCTGTATCCTACCCTAACCTTGAGAACTCTCACTTGTAACGATGTTAGGTTATATATTATCAGGGATTTATATATGTACTATATATACATTACGGTATTGATAATGTGCAATCTATGTAACTGTTTTCAAACAAGAATGTAACTGTATAGTCACACATTGATGTAATATCTTCCTCCTTACTGAGAAGTGTCTCAACCCAATCTTACAACCTTGTTTTCAAGAGCTACAGGATATCGGCCCTAGTCGTCTAGAGAGGCTATGGAGTGTCGGGTCCTGTTAGTTAGCGTAAGTTTCTGTATGAGTACTAGGTTGTTAGCCTAGTTGTTTTTTTTTTTTTTTTTTGGAATGTAATATAGTTTATGTTTTACATACGGTTGACTATATGAAAGGAACATTTAGATACTCTGGTATGTCTATTAGAATCCATATGAATGATTTATGTTTTCTGCAAGATATGTGAGTACAGATCATTATTGAATGCCCGTATATCCCTGTTTAGGGCGGGTCGTTATGTATGTTGTCAATTTTGTATAGGATATGTATGTATAGTAGCACTTTGGGGCCGTATTAAGGGTCGGGGCGTTACAAGTCATATGCGCAAGTTGTGAGTAAAAATGTGGAGACGCTTGCGTTCGAAATTCCTATGAGATTGCTCGTTAATATCAATGAGGAATTGAGATTTATTTTCTCAAAAGCAGAGATGGTTAAGGCTGAGGTCGAATTTCATTTTGCATTAGTAATGAAATTTTTTAGGAATCGGCCATCTATTGATAAAATTCGGTTATCGATTGTGAAAACATGGGGTTTGACGAAAATTCCAACAATTAGTGTTATGGATGATTATCACGTATTAATTCACATGAAAAACGAATGTGATTTTCTGCATGGTTGGGCAAGGGAAGGTAGAACTATGGACAGTAATTCTTTCGACTGTTCAAGTGGATGAAGGATTTTGATACCAAAAAAGAATCTCCATTGGCTCCTCAATGGATTTTCTTACCGAGGTTCCAATGCATCTTTACAAAACGGATTTTCTTCAAATAATAGCGACTCGTTTTGGTCGTTATCTTGGAACTGATAATGCAACAATCAACCGTACGAGAGCATCGAGGGCACATATTTGCATGGAAGTCAACCTAGCAATGGAGCTGGTAAAGGGATTTTCTCTTGTTTTATCTCCAAAACAATGTATTTGGCAAGAGGCCAAATATGAAAAGATGGGTTTTTTCTGCTCTAAATGTTGCAGGCAAAGACATACCTCGATTGTTTGCAGGGTGGGAGAGAAGTGAAGGGAGGATGGAAAGTATAAAGAAAAAAAGATATAGAAACCAAAGACTAATAACGGTGCAATAGAAACTGCTACCAATGTGGATAAAGGGGCAAAGAAGGTGGTGCAAGAAGCAGGACCCAATAATGTGCATATGACGCAGAAGATCAAAGATAGGGCCCTTGAAATAGCATAAATTTTTGTGGTTCAAGAAAAAAGAAATTATGCAAGGAAAAACTCTGATGTACCTCAGAAAGGATTGGAAAATAATGGCAATGAGGGTTTAACAAAGAGTAATGAAGGGAGGTATGAGGAAGTCGGGTGTGATGATGATGCTCGAGTTTCAAATGGTGAACCTATATTTCAAGAGAAAGTGGATCATGTGGATAGTATTAAACTGACTGAAGGTGGGGACCAAGGATTGCATCAAGAGGAATTGGCTCGGGACTATTTGTCCAAGAGGGAGGAAGGTGAAATGTCAGTTTTAAAGGGCAAAGAAAAAATGTATGAGTCTAATACAGAGTAGGGATGGATTTTCGTAAAAAATTCTGTGAGGAAATCTCAGAGGGTTTTCATCCAACCGCATAAATTAAATTTATGACTGATACAAATTTTTTTTTTTTTTTTGGGAATATTAGGGGGTTGGGCAGGTCTAGAGGTAGGTTAAAGAAGCTAATTAAAAAGTTTAATGTTAAGTTGTTTTCTATTTCAGAACCTTTCGCGGCTGAGGAGCGGATGGTAATGCTGGGTAATTTTCTAACTTATCACCATTTTATATCTAATGAAAATAAGGGAGATAAATTGTGGCTGTTTTGGGAGGAAATGAATGCCTTTTAGGTGATTTCAATCATGAATCAGAAGATTTCTAGATGGTTTTTTAAGGACGGACAAAGGATTTTTGTGAGTTTTTTCTATGCCAAATGTTTTTATGTTGAAAGAAGAGAGTTATGGCTACAACTGGAGGAGTGTCAATCAAATTTCCCTTGGTTGGTCCTAGGTGATTTTAATGTTATTCGAACAGATATCAAAAGAATTAGCAAAAATCCAAGACCACTTTTACCTATGATGGAGTTTAATGACTATTTACATCATTGTGGTCTCTTTGATTCATCAAACACAGACTCGCGTACATCATGGTGCAATGGCCATGAAGGGGTGGCTCGTAGTTGGGCTAAACTTGATCGAATTCTTATCAATAATGTTTTTTCTAACCTATATGGTTTGGCTCAATTTAAATATCTGAGCCTGAAATCCTCAGATCATAGTCCTATGGTGGTTTATACAAATACGTCATTCTCTCGGTACGACCCTACCCTATTTCGGTTCCCGAATATGGGGAGCTTGCATGATTTGTTTTTGTCATGCATTAAAGATGCCTGGATCAAGAATGACTCAGCCACGAGTCTTTTGAAACTTGTTATTCTTCTTAATAGAACTAAAGTTGCTTTACGTGCATGGAATAAAAATGTCTTTGGGAAAGTGGAAGAAAATCTAAAATCTTTTGAGGAAAGGATGGAATATCTAGAAAATCAGTTGCAAGCAGGTTTTTCTAAGGACGTCAAAGTCGATTACTTGACTTCTAAGTTGGAGATTCATGTATGGGAGAATAGGGAAGCATCTCGCCTAGGACAAATTGTGAAAAAAAAAAAAAATGGTTGGTTAAGGGGGATCAAAACACTAAATTCTTCCATTCAGTTATCAATCAGAGATGGAATAAGGGTCATATAGACCGTATGGTTCTAAACGACGTGAGGATATTGGAGGGTGCGAAAGCAATTCATAATAAAGCAACTGCTTTTTTTTTTTAGAAATTTCTTTCAGAGTCTTCAATGGTTAAACCATGTGATCTCTCCAAGTTAATTTAAAGGCAAATATCAGATGTTGATAATAATTTCCTCTACGACGAACTGACAAAAGAAGAAGTTAAAAGAATGGTGTTCTCTATTCCCAAAGAAAGCAGTCCGAGACTAGATGAATTTGGCTCTGAATTTTATAAATTTTGCTGGGACATTGTAAAAAAAAAAAATGTCTTGGATGCGACAAAGGATTTTTTTCAGGGCACTACTCTTTCCAATTTTTTTTCCTCTTCATTTATTGTTTTAATTTTGAAGATGGATAATCCTTCTAGCTTTGATAAATTCTGGCCTATTAGTTTATGCTCCATGGCTTATAAAATTCTTTCCAAGATTATTGTTTTTAGACTAACCGAGATTGTTGATAAGTTGGTCTCGCATGAACAAAGCACTCTTATTCCTGGGCGTAGTATTTTTGAAAATATTACGCTTGCTCAAGAAATGGTTCATTCTTTGCACAAAAAAATGGCTGGCAGCAATGTGATGTAAAACTCGATATGTCTAAGGCTTATGACAGAGTGAATTAGAATTTTCTTTTGGAGGTTCTTAAGGCTTTTGGTTTCTCTGAGAGGTTTTGCAAGTTCATAAAAAATTGTGTGGAGTCCCCGTGGTTTTCTGTTATGATAAATGGAACCTTTAAAGGGTTTTTTCAATCTACAAGAGGCTTGCGGCAAGGGGATCCACTCTCTCCTTATTTATTTATCATAATGGAGGAGGTTTTGATAAGGTTGCTTAGGAAGAACTATGAGACAGGTCGTATTGGTCAATTTAATTATCCGATTGGGGCCCCATTGGTTTCACATTTGCTATATGCGTATGATATTCTTATTTTTACAAATGGTGGGAAGAGGTCTATTAGAAATTTTATTTATGCTTTGGAAATGTATGAAAAGTAATCGGGTCAAAAAATCAGTAAGACAAAGTCAGCATTATTCCTTTCAAAATTCATCACTCCTACTCGGAAACATGGTTTATTGAGAATCACAAGTTTCATGGAAGGTAAATTTCCAGTTACATATTTGGGTGCGCCTTTGGTTTCCGAAAAATTGTCTTCTAGGACATTGGAGCCTCTTGTGGAGAAGATTAGAAAAAAAATTGCAGGGTGGATATCTAAGTTGCTCTCGCAAGGCGGAATATTAATTTTATTAAGACATATGTTGTCTAGTCTGTCTATTCATTTGATGCTTGCTATTAAGGTTTTGCAGGTCACATATTCTCCAATTAACTCTCTTCCTACTAACTTTTTTATGGGGAGAGGTGGAAGGTAAAATGAAGATTTATTGGCGCTCTTGGGAGAAAATTTGTAAACCTACCTCGGAAGGGGGTATCGGCCTGAGAGATCTTAAGGAAATTCATAAATCTCTTCTCATAAAATTTTCCTTCAGGTTGCTCACTTCTAACAATCTATGGGCAGGTTTTTTCAAGGCTAAATATTGCAGCAATGATCATTTATTAATAAGAAATGGGAGACCAAATGACTCTCGGCTCTGAAAATCAATTATGGTCACCATTCCGGAAGTCATGGATAATGTTAGATTTTTGGTGAAAGGTGGGAACTCTTCTTTTTGGTTCGATAGGTGGTTGTCATTAGGCCTATTATCTGTAAACACTGAGGATATTCTGAATAAGAAACTGGGTATGAAGGACTGCTGGCTAAATAATAATTAGAACTCTAATTTATTACTTGAATTGGTTGGTGCAGATAAAACAATGGAAATTTTGCATCAGGTGCCGGTTGGTAAGAGTGGGCAGGATATTTTCATTTGAAAGCCTGCCCCTAATGGTAATTTTTCTACAAAAAGGGCTTGGGAGGCTGTGAGGAGTAGAAGTGATAATTTTGTGTCGAACAACTGGTTTTAGCATTCTTTATTGCCCAGAAGAATCTTAATGTGTTTATGGAGAGTTTGGTTTAAATGTTTGGCTATAGATGATAGAATTCAAGCCAAAGGAATATCGATGGTTTTGGCTTGACATTTTTGCGTACAAAGAAGCCAGTGTTGGCCTTACAAGGCTTAATATCCTGTTTTGATGCTAACAAATAAGAGAAACTTAACATATTTGGTTGAGTAATGATATTTTAGGATTTACAAGAATCAAGCATGTAAATGCAAGGTCAAGGATCCATTGCAAGCTTATACTTCAAAGAAGGATGATATATGAAGCTTAAAGTATGGATTTCAAAATGATATCTTAAAGCTTGAAGAAAATGAGAGAATGCTTAAAAGTATATCAAAGCTTGAAGAAAAACAAGAAAGGCAAAAGAAAGAAAAAGAAAAAAAAAAAAAGCTCAAAGAAAAGACAAGCATGAAGACTCAAGCGCCAAGAATGTTCAAAGCCCTAGAATTCTTAGAAGACCTGATTTTTAAAACCATGGAAAATGTTTTTGACAAGTTACATTTAAGTCTTCAAAAAAACAAAAGGGTTTAAAAATGAAAAATAAAATATTTTCAGAAAATGGACTGGTCAGCCAACTGACCAAAAAACACTAAGGTTGGTCAGCCGGCTGAAAAAACACTAGAATGAATAAACTGCCCATCCGACTGACAGTTTGAACTAAGATCAGTCAGCCGACTGACCATTTTTTACCATGGTCGAGCCAGCCGACTAACAAATTAATAGAATTTATTTCTGCCAGATAGAAAGGCCTCAGCCTCCTGTCCAACAGACTGACCCTGTGAAATATACTACCCAGTTACATGCCCAGCCGACCGACTCCACAAGATTTCAAATTTTTAAACTTCAACGGGAAAATTTTAAAAATTATTTTTTCAAATGTGAATGTTATAAAAACTTTGTGGACACTCCAAGCACCGTAAGGAACAAGGACATTCTTCCTAAAACCTCTATAAATACATGGTTTTGCAAATCAAATAATATCAAGAGCCAAGGAATTGAAAAATCTATTGAAAGCAATCTTGCAAACCGGCTGTTCTCTCTTGCTCAAATCCTTGCCCCACTGATATTGCTGAATTTCTGAAAGAGCTAATCTTCCTAATCTATTCATACTGCTAATCCTCATCTAAGAAGAATATTGGTGAATTATATACTTGAGTTTCAATTCTATTTCATATTGATATTTAAATTCTTGAAATACATAGTGCTGAATTTGTACAAATCTACTCTATTTGAGAGTGTTCTTGTATATAGCTACTATTTTGTATTTTTGCAGTATTTTTAATGATTCCAAGGTATTTGGATCATTGGCTAAGTGTGGGGTATCGCTTAGAAAGGCGAACTCTAGCCTAATTGATGGAGTGACCGAGTGAGGGGTATCACTTGGAGAGGTAGGCTCTAGTCTACTGAAGGAGTGTGTAACAGTGTTGTTCCGCCCGAAAAAGGAACTGATTTAGTGAATCCTTTGGTGGTTTGCCAAAGGCGATGATATAGGTTAGGGATAAGCCGAACCTCGTAAAAATCTGGTGTCACTCTCTTTCTCTTACTCTCTTTACTTTCAACATATATAAACTACGTGGATGTTTTAAATTTCCTAATCATATACACTACATGGATTTGATATTAAATAAACTTAAGCTTAATTTGTTTTTGGGATTGGAAACCAAAAGAGAGTACGTTGGTTGATCCATACTTTGCGGAAATCGTAAGGGAGTACGTTGATTAGTGAAACACCCAAAAGACTCTTTAAACTAAAAGTTTATTTAACGTCTAAGCTTTTGGAAAAAGTACTGGATTTTATATTGCACTTCATTTTGAGAAAGCAAAATCATTAATACAGGGCTTTATATCAGCAAACTTGCATTATCAATCTTCACTTTAAGAGGTTGAATCAAACTTTCATATATACAGGGTTGCAAACAAACAAAAGTTGAATCTTATATCTTAGTTTGGATATTGTGGTTGATTGGAAAATTGTTTGGTTTGGTTGATTGGTTAAATAAATTGTGTGGTTGTGAATTGTATAAGGACTTAAGTATTTGTTGTGTATTGTATAAATTAACAAGAATTCAAGAATTTATTAAAAGAAGTAAAAGAGGTTGAGGATTCTTAAAAAGAATTAAAAGAAAATTTTTAAACCTAATTCACCCCCCTCTTGGGACTACACCTTAGTTTTCAATTGGTATTAGAGCGGGGTTATAACAAATCCTAACAAGTAGTTATATAAAAATCTTAATGGCTCACATAAGCGTAGCTCCTTTTGGAGAGTGTCAATCCTCAACTAGGCCACCCATCCTTTGTAGTTTAAATTATACATTTTGAAAACAAAGGATGAGAATATATCTACAAACCATGGATTAGAAAGCTTGAAAGGTTGTCACACATGGTGACTTAATTCCTACTAAAATAGTAGATGGCAAGGAAATACCCAAAGAAGAAAAAGAATGGACTGACGATGACCATATGATGCTACAAATAAATTTTAGTACTATAAATGCATTGTATTGTACTCTTGATATGAATGAATTCAATAGGGTCATAGCTTGCAAATCAGCCAAAGAGATTTGGGATAAATTAGAAGTTACTTATGAAGAAACCATTGATGTAAGAGATAGTAGAATAGACATGCTCACAAGTGAGTATAAAGCTTTTAAGATGAAAATGGATGAATCAATCACTAGTATGTACACAAGGTTCACACATATAATAAACTCCCTCAATGCCTTAAGAAAAACATACACCAAATATGAAATGATTCGAAAAATACTTAGAGGGCTGCCATCTATATAGGAACCAAAAGCCACTGCAATAACCGAAGGAAAAAATTTGAAAAACATCTTCTTAGATGAACTTATAGGTTGTCTCATCACATATGAAATGTCAATGAATGAAAGGAATGGAAAAACTAAAGCCCAAGAATCTATAGCCTTTAAAACTTCAAACAAAAGCTCTAGTGATGAGGATAAAGATGAAATGGATGAAGATGAATTAGCCTATATATCCAAGAAGCTAGCAAGAATTCTTAGAAGAAAGAACAAATTCAAAAGAAGAATCCAAAACTCGAAATTAGATGAAGAAGAAACCAAAACAAAGAAATCAAAGAATAAAATCCCCACATGTTATAATTGCAAAAAGGATGGACACGTTAAATCGGAATGTCCACTACTTAAGAAAGGATTCTAAGAAGAAAAAGAAAAAAGAATGAAAGCCACTACTTGGGACAATTTGAGTACAAGTAGTTCCGATAATGAATCAAGTGAAGAAGAGGTTGCTTATACTTGCTATATGACTTGGGACGATGAGGAAAGCTCCTTATCCAAATCCTTGAATAGCTATTGTAGTGATTCATCTAATGAATCCACTAATGAAAGCATGTCATCTTATGAAGAGTTACAAAATGATTTATTCAAAATGCATAAGATATTCAAAGTCACTAAACAATACACATCATTGAAAGACAAGAATGATGAAGTGATGAAAGAGTTAGAATCAATTAAGATTGCTACAAGTGAAAAAAATTCGAAAATCAAGAAAATAGAAAATAAGAATGAAGCTATGATAAAAGAGTTAAAATCTAAAAATCTTGCTGAAAAAGATAAAGAATTGAAAATCAAGAAATTAGAGAGCAAGAATAAAAAAAATTGATAAAGGAAGTAGAAGACTTGAAATCCCAATCCTCTATGAAAAATGAGAAAACTTTATATATTTCTAAAGTAGAGGATAAAATTACTAAGATGTCTAAAAACCAAGAAAATGGTAAAAATGTAGAAAATTATGAAATTTATGATCTTAAAAAGGAAATTGAGGATCAAGCCAAAATCATTTACAATTTCACTAAAGGAAAATAAAATTTTGACAAAATGATTGGTTCACAAAGAATGTCTTTAAATAAAGAAGGCAGAGGATTCAATGAAATTGAAAATAAAAGGAAAAAGAATCTTTACATGGGATACTTTACAAAAGCATCTAAAGATTATGCTAGCACCTCCTCAAATGCCTACACACATACCATATGTTTTCTATGTAAGAAAAAGGGGTATGTTAAGTTTGAATATCCATTAAAGAGGAAAGGCGTGAAAACAAAACAAGTTTAGAGAAAAAAGAAACATCCCTTGTTAAATCATCCAAGAAAGTATGGGTACCAAGATGAAATACTATAACTAAATCCTTCAAAATCAATTAATATCAAATCTATGAAAAATCATACAAGGATATTGAACAAAACTAAAATAGAGAATAAGGATTAAATTTTTCAAGCTTATGATGAAAATTGTTGGCCTTAATCAGTGAATGAATCATACAAGGCTTAAAGTAGAAAGCATTAAGATACATAAAGCTTGGATGTTTATATGAAATCAAAAGAAAATAATATCTGAAGCAAATAGAACTTGTTGCATAAGTATTTAGCTTAAAAATCATAAAGGTCGTCCGACTGACCATAAGTTCAGTCAACTGACCGAACAACACCTTTAAGGGGAAAGGATAGGTCAACCAACTGGACAAAAGCTTAGCCGACTGATTGAAGGTAATTTTTAAAAAAAAAAAAAAAAAACAAGTTTGAAATGAAATACTTGAGCAACATAAGAACAAATCAAGCAAAAATGTAGTACAATGCACATGATAATAATATACTTCATGCTTATATGATATGTTATATGCTACATTTGTATATCTTGAAATTGACATCTTGAAATCTCTAAAGACAATGAAAATATTGATAATTTATAGTTCATTATATGTTGAAAATCTAAGCATGAAGTTATTGAGTATGATTTTGAAGCATGAACTTTGATATGATATTGATATATGAATATGAAATTATGCTTATGATGGATCAACATGGATAAATGGAAAAATTTGCATCTACATAATTTAGTATTCATGAGCTGTGCATAATGTGACATTAGCATTGGTATCTATAAAATGTATTAGTATCCATGAATATATAAATTGGTATTTGAGCATGACAAGTATAATTATATTCATGAGTATAATTGTGACATTAATATGATATTGATATTTGATATAAGTATCCATGAGGATATAAATTATATGAATCAAATGTTTAAAAATGGGATGATAATTAAAAAAAAAAAAAACATAATTGGTATCAAAATTGAATGTATTAAATTCAGGGGGGGAATATTATGACTCATTGCTTGTATTATGATTTTTTCCCTAATTTTTAAATTGGTATCGTGAATTATTTTTTAATTGGTATCGTAAATTCTCAATCATTCTTTAATGTTTCAAATGGTGTCACAAATTTAAAAGTTCAATTGGTATTAGAATTAATGAAAATCTCAGTTGGTATCATATGCTCAAAATATGATTTTTTTTTTTTTTTCTACTCTTTTTGATTGATGTCAAAAAGGAGAGAAGTTTTGAGCAAAAATTGAAAAATTGAGCTTGGTATTTAAAAATTTTTGAAATTTTGAACATGATATATGTAGCAAAAGGGGGAGAAATTTTTGACAAAGGGGGAGAAGTATTTGATATTGAATAAGTTTTTAAGAAAGGGGGACAAGTATTTGACATTGAATGATCTTAAATTTAAGATGATGTGGTGTGCATAATAATGTATGATATTGAAATTGGTATTGATATTGATCTTGAAATCACAAATATTGTTAAGATGACACTTATTGTAAGTGGGAATCTTTTTAAGGCATATACAAATTTTTGTTCCTTGTTTGTCATCATAAAAAAGGGAGAAATGGTTGGCCTTACAAGGCTTAACATCTTGTTTTGATACTAACAAATAAGAGAAACTTAACATATTTCGTTGAGTAATGATATTTTAGGATTTTACAAGGATCACGCATATAAATGCAATGTCAAGGATCCATTGCAAGCTTATACTTCAAAGAATGATGATATATGAAGCTTAAAGTATGCATTTCAAGATGATATCTTAAAACTTGAAGAAAATGAGAGAAAGTTTAAAAGTATATCAAAGTTTGAAGAAAAACAAGAAAGGCAAAAGAAAGAAAAAAAAAAAAAAAAAAGCTCAAGGAAAAGACAAGCATGAAGACTCAAGCGCCAAGAATGTTCAAAGCCCTAGAATTCTTTAAGTAAGTACTTTATATTTTAAATATATTTTAAAATATTTTTGAAACTCTTTTAAGTTGAATATGGACTTAGAAGACCGAATTTTTAAAACCATGGAAAATATTTTTGACAAGTTACATTAAAGTCTTTCAAATAAAAAAAGGATTTAAAAATGAAAAATGAAAATTTTTCAGAAAATGGACTAGTCAGCCTACTAACCAAAAAACACTAAGATTGGTTAGTCAACTAAAAAAAAACTATAATGAATAAACTTCTTAGCCGACTAACAGTTTGAACTAAGATTAGTCAGTCGACTGACACGCCCAACCGACTGACCATTTTTTAACATGGTCGAGCCAGCCGACTGAAAAATTAATAGAATTTATTTCTAGTAAACAAAAAGGCCTTAGCCTGCTATCCAACCGACTGACCTTGTGAAATATACTACCCAGTTACATGTCCAGCCGACTGACTCCACAGGATTTCAAATTTTTAAACTTCAATGAGAAAATTTTAAAAACTAGTTTTTCAAATGTGAATGTTATAAAAACTTGGTGGACACTCCAAGCTACATGAGGAACAAGGAAATTCTTCCTAAAACCTTTATAAGTACATGGTTTTTCAAATCAAATAATATCAAGAGCCAAAGAATAGAAAAATCTGTTGAAAGCTATCTTGCAAACCGGTTGTTCTCTCTTGCTCAAATCCTTGCCCCGTTGATATTGTTGAATTTCTGAAAGAGCTAATCTTCCTAATCTATTCCTACTGCTAATCCTTATCTAAGCAAAATATTGGTAAATTTTATACTTGAGCTTCAATCCTATTTTATATTGATATTTAAATTCTTGAAGTACATAGTGCTGAATTTGTACTAATCTACTCTATTTGAGAGTATTCTTGTATGCAACTACTCTTTTGTATTTTTGCAGTATTTTTAACGATTCCAAGGTATTTGAATCATTGGCTAAGCGTGGGGTATCGCTTAGAGAGGCACGCTCTAGCCTAATTGATGGAGTGATCGAGTGAGGGGTATTACTTGGAGAGGCGAGCTCTAGCCTATTGAAGGAGTGTGTAACGGTGTTGTTCCGCTTGGAAAAAGAACTGATTTAGTGGATCATTTGGTGGTTTGTTAAAGGCAAGAACGTAGGCTAGGGATAAGTCGAACCTCGTAAACATCTGGTGTCACTCTCTTTCTCTTACTCTCTTTACTTTCAACATATATAAACTACATGGATGTTTTGAATTTCCTAATTATATACACTACGTGGATTTGATATTAAATAAACTTAAGCTTAATTTGTTTTTGGGATTGCAGAAACCGACAGGAAGTACGTTGGTTGATCCATACTTTACGGAAACCGTAAGGGAGTACAGAGATTGGTGAAACACCCAAAGACTCTTTTTACTGAAAGTTTATTTAACGTCTAAGCTTTTGGAAATAGTACTGGATTTTATATTGCACTTCATTTTGAAAAAGAAAAATCATTAATACAAGGCTTTATATCAACAAACTTGCATTATAAATCTTTACTTTAAGAGGTTGAATCAAACTTTCATATATATAAGGTTACAAACAAACAAAAGCTGAATCTAATATCTTTACTTGGATATTGTGGTTGATTGGTTGGTTACTTGATTAGTTAAATAAATTGTGTGGTTGTGAATTGTATAAGGACTTAAGTATTTGTTGTGTATTGTATAAATTAACAAGAAATCAAGAACTCATTAAAAGAAGTAAAAGTGATTGAGAATTCTTAAAAGGAATTAAAAAGAAAAAAATTTTAAACCCAATTCAGCCCTCCTCTTGGGACTACAGCCTAGTTTTTAGGTAGGAAAACATTGATCATATTCTTTCTTTAGGCAAAGTGGCTTCAGACGTTTGGCGTCGGGCTAGTGTGGTGTTAGGGAATCCTTTCCAACAATCCCTTCCCTAGAAAAACAGAATGGCAAATTGGTTCCACTATGCTTGAAAATCGTTTATTAAAAGTATTTTAATCAGGCCGATTCCGTGTTTGATTACGTGGTGCCTTTGGAATCGAAGATGTAAAGTAAGAATGGAAGGAGTTTATCAAAGTGCAGATTAGATGTTGAAAGGTGTTTGATTATGGGTTAGTTTTATAGCTGAGAGCACCAATTCTTTTCAAGAATTGAAGAAGTCAGACATTATGATATTGAACGAGTTTCAAATTAAGCATCAGGGAGTTTGCGACAGGCCTGAAAAAATTATTTCGTGGGTTAAACCTCCAGGAGGGTGGATAAAACTTAATTGTGATGGAAGCAATAGGGGCAATCTGGGTACTTCAGGAGGTGGAGGAATTATTCGGGATTGCCATGGCATGGCAAAAGCGGTTTTTTCAAGATATTTTGACAATTGTACGAATAATAGTGTGGAATTAAAATCGATCACTGAAGGAATTCGTTTGTGCAAATGATTGCATTATTTTAATGTGATTATTGAAAGTGATACGCGAATTGTAGTTGATTGGTTTCGGAAAGGTAGATGTACTTTGTGGTATCTTTGGGATTTCGGGAGGAGCTCGTGGTGGAGTTAGAAGGAGTGAATGTCATGATGACACATCAATATAGGGAAGATAATAGTGCAACTGCTTTTCTTATTAAAAAAGGAGAAATGGGAAATAATGCAATTTACGAAAAATAACACCTTCTACCACGTTATCTGAAAGGTATTCTTTGGATGGATATGTGGGGTCTCACTTCCGTTCGTCGTTAGTTCATCCCTCAAATTTTGTTTGGTGAATTTTGATTTTTTTATTTTTTATGATTGTTTCTATGTCTCTATCTTCTTTTTTAGCTTTATTTAATTTTGTTGTTCTAGTTTGGTTGGTTGTTAGTGTTGTTTCTCGAAGAGTTTTATTTAATTGTTCTGTAATCTCTCTTTTACTTATCTTATAACCATAGTATTCCTCCACAAAAAGTAAGGGTTTATTAATTAATAAATGGAGGTGCTGCTCCCTTTTAGTAAAACAAATAAAATAAAATAAAATAATAAATACAAAAATAAATAAAAATAAAAAAAGAAAAAAAAAAGTATAAACTTGAATGTAGTTTTTAAAATTGAATATTTAAAAATAGCTACAAAATGACATTCATAATATTTTTATGGATTATATTAATAAAAAATATTTTAATAATTAGTATACTTATTATTATATAAATTTAATTGTAATTACAAAAAATATTACTTCAAATTATTGGTTAGAATTAAATTACAACATTATTATAAGGAGGTTTTAGATAGTAATTTGTTAATTTATGTTACAATTTTAAAATATTAGTTGTTATATTAGTTACTTCAAGTCATTAAATAACTATTAGGAGCGACAAAATTTTTAATTCAATTATTTTTATTTTTTATAAACATATTAACTCAATTACTATTACTAGATACAAAAAATAAATTATAAATTTCTGCAGAAGTTTAAAAATACCGATCATTTTATTTATGTAAAATTTTCAAAATATTAATAATTTTACTTATTGTCTCATAAATTAATTAATTTATTAACACCAGTTATAGAAACTATTATTTAAATCACTATTAAATTATTAGTACATTATTAATAGAAATTAAAAATTTAAATGATAAAAAAGTTAATTCAAATGTTAGTGGCTATCAAAATTATTAATTCAGTTATTAATAGAGATTATGAGAAGTATTCATTCAATTGTTATATCGTTGATTTTAAAAATAAATAACAAAATTATAAGGATAATGATTGTATGCTAAATTTGGGAATGAACTCCGTTGAAAACTTGATTTTATAACATCCCTACATTACAAATAAATTTATTAAATGCTTGAAATATAAAAGAGATGATGTCAAAATTTTGTAGTCTACAAATACTTAGCCAACTTCATTGTTGAATTCTGTGTGTGTGTGTGTGTGCGTTTTTTTTTTTTTTTTTAAATTAAGAATAATCATTTTAAGGGTATTTTGTAAATTGCTAAATAAACTCCATGTAAATACTGACTTTATATTATTTCTACATTACAGTTAAATTTATCGATGCTTAATGTCAAAGTCAAAATTTTGTGGTCTATTTTAACTAACTTCATTATTGAATTTTATGTGTTTTTTAATAGTTCACGTTGTTTTTAAATTATGTTGTTACTGCCAATTTTTAATGGGTTAAAAAATTGTGGAATGTTCATTGTAAAGATTTTGACAACTTATACTTAATTACATGACTTAACATTCGTAGTCGAACATTATCTTTTATTTTAGTTATTTTTATTTTATTTTTTTCAAAGTCCTTTTAGTGCACATAACACGAGTCTGTGGTCGTACACGTACATATACAAACAAAATAAGGGTCTTCTACTTGTGGATGGTGAGAGTTTACTATCTGAATCAGCGGAGACCATAGATGGTGAGAGTTCGCTCTGTGAGCTAGTAGCAGGGGCGGCCCTGCCTTTAGGCAATTGAGGCAGGCGCCTAGGGCCCCCAAATTTTTGAGGCCCCTCAATTTTTTTTAATGTAATAATATTATTTTTGAGTTCTAAAATTTTTTTTAATTATATAATATTAATATTATTTATTATGCTCTATTCCCATAATTGACTTCCCAATTAATTAATAAATAATAAAATTATATTTTAAAATATAAAATAAATATAATTTAATTCTTTTTTTTCAAGTCTTATATTTCCCAACTAACAACTTTATTGTATTTCAAATTATCTATTACTCCCATCTCTCTCTCTTAGTCTATCTAAAAATTTTTTTTCATCTCTCGCACTCTCATACTCTCATCTCTTGGTTTCTCTATGATTTTTGCTCCAACTATTGTGTTCATCATCTTCGGGCCTCCGATTCTATGTAATTTTCATCAACTCTAATTTTTATTTCAATGTTTATATATTATTTTTCTATTATTTTCACTCTGAATTTTTTTTTTTCTATTTTTTCTTAGATTTTGAAAGCTTTGAAATTATAGCATTGTATTCGGCAAGAATTCGATATCTCTAAAGTCTTGCTTGCCGATTGATTTGCAATAATAATAATAATAATCAGGTTATATTGTTTCAATCTACTATTTCTATAGATTTATTAAATTTATTTTTATTTGTTTACATAATTTGTCAATTTATAGTTAGTGTTAATTTTGAAATTTAATTATGTCAACGAGAAAATATGACTCCGGATATGAAAAACGAAGGAAAAAAAATAGAAAAATTAGTGTCATCTCAAAAGGGAGCTCTTGATAAATTTATTTTTAGTTTTAAGCAAAATATAAATGAGCAAGATGAAAATCTTCCAAAAAACGAGCAATCAATTCCAGAGATGGAATTAGAATCTAATATAATAATAATAATAATAATAATAATAATAGTGATAAAGATAACATTGATATATAGGAAATATTCACTAATGATATTTCTTTTGAAATACATATTAACAATATAGAAAAATAAATAAATAAATAATGATGATAATATTTATGATCCAAAATATTGGGAAAATATAGATACCAAATTACGAAATTTGCTAGTTGAAAAAGGTTCTATTAGGGATAATGATTTAATTTTTTCAAAATGAAAATTCAAGACATTTTTCAAATATATATTATATTTGAAAATTATCAAATAGAGAGAAACATGATAGAAAATGGCTTATATATTCTAAAGATTTAGATAGAGTATTTTGTTTTTGTTGTAAGTTATTTGACCAAAAATTAAATAACCAACAACTAGCTAATACTTGAAATTCTTGAATACAAAACTTTAATTAGTGATTTTGCATCTCAAAAAGTTAGAAAAATTAATTTTAAATAAAAATAAAAATTAAACAAAATATTAAGGGTCCTTGAATAAATTATTCGCCTATGGCCCCATATTATCAAGAGCCGGCCCTAGCTAATAGGGATCGTAGATGGTAAGAGTTTTCTATGAGTCCATAGAGACCGTGAATGGTAATGGAGATGTGTTCCGAGAATCGAGTTGGTTGAATGTTCAACTGATGCACGAAAGCCGTATTCGCATTCCGGACTTTACCCTGATCAACGAGACCTGGGGGCGGAGGACGCTAATCCATATGTTTGGTGCCGCACTAAGGGGTCCAAAGGGCTCATTGGTGGCTGGAGTTCCTATGTAATAAAAAATATAAATAAATAAATAAATAAGGGTCTCCCTATAGTCTCCAAAAGTCTCAATCCTAATTTTTTGTGATTTTTTTAAAATAAAATAAAAGTAAAAGAACCAATGAAGACTTTTTTGAACAATTAAATAAATAAGCCATAGATAATATATTTAGTGTAATGCCACACAATTCAAAACAATCATTTATTACGTACACTTATTTCTCATATATCTTAAACTCATTTTTATTATAATGACTTACATAACTTAAGATATATACTTATTGGGTTTAAAAAAAAAGTATATTTATTAAATGCATGGATAGATATATAGATTAATTATTTGTGAAGTTTTTAGAAAGGCTCATTTTTAATTATTTATCAAGAAATTAATTAATCAAATTGAATGAGCAAGTCAAATAAAAAATAGTAAAATTACATACATTTATAATTTATTTTTGGGTATGCTTTAAATTATAATTATATATTTCATAATAATATGAAAAAACATATATAGTGTGTAGTGTTGAACGAATTTAATGGCCAAAGATTCAAGGGCACATAAATTGATCCACACAAAATTAAGTGCTTCTTCTCTTCTCTCTCTCATTCTAAACAATTGATTTAAGTTTATTCAATTTTTGTATCAATTTATTTTGTTTTATTTTTTAAGTATCCATCTTTATAATATTAAATTATTTTTAAAATGATTTTTTTCCTTCTAATTAAACAAAAAATTTGGAAATGAAGAGATAAGAATTGAGAATTCTATTTGTGTACCACTTGTTTTTATATGCTAAAAAATGTGAAAATATTTATTTTCACGTTTTCCTCTATTTATCTTACACAATAAGACTTTATTTATACAAACAAATCATGAAAATATTTACTCTACGAGCCACCAAAAGGGCATTTGATCTATAGTCGTACTTCATAGCTATAGTCTCCAAATAAAAATGACAGTGCATTCCATTACATTAACTTTTCAAAACTTTTGAATTCACCAAATAGATAGCTCGATCATACTCATCACTTTGTTAAATATAAGAAGATATTTGTACTTTCGGACAAATTTTAAGGATGGCTCGTGAAATTTTTTAAACTTCAATAAATTATTTTAAAGATTTTGAAGTGCGATTTCTTAAACTTGAGGGAGGCTTATATTTTTTATTTGAAATTTTTAAATCACATGAAATAAAACTATTATTTTATTCCTTTCTTTACTTCTAACATAATCTTTTTTAAAACTAGGGTATGTATTTTTTTGCCCTAAAATCATTATTGATAAACTACTTCTAATTCCTAATATTATAAAATTCAAAATGTTAGTTGATTGACAAATTAATAGAATTTATTTCTAGCAGACAGAAAGGCCTCAACCGCCTATCTGGCCGAATGATCCTGTGAAATATACTACCCAGTTACCTGTTCAGTCGACTGACTCCACGGGATTTCAAATTTTTAAACTTCAACGAGAAAATTTTAAAAATTAGTTTTCAAATGTGAATGTTATAAAAACTTGGTGAACACTCTAAGCAACGTGGGGAACAAGGAAATTCTTCCTAAAACCTCTATAAATACATGGTTTTGCAAATCAAATAATATCAAGAGCCAAGGAATTGAAAAATCTGCTGAAAGCTATCTTACAAACCGGCTGTTCTCTCTTGCTCAAATCCTTGCCCAGCTGATATTACTAAATTTCTGAAAGAGCTAATCTTCCTAATCTATTCCTACTGCTAATCCTCATCTAAGAAAAATATTGGTGAATTTTATACTTGAACTTCAATTATATTTCATATTGATATTTAAATTTTTTAAGTATACAGTGCTGAATTTGTACTAATCTACTCTATTTGAGAGTGTTCATGTATGCAACTACTTTGTTGTATTCTTGCAGTATTTTTTTTATGATTCCAAGGTATTTGGATCATTGGTTAAGCATGGGGTATCGCTTAGAGAGGCGAGCTCTAGCCTAATTGAAGGAGTGACCAAGTGAGGGGTATCACTTGGAGAGGCGGGCTCTAACCTACTGAAAGAGTGTGTAACGGTGTTGTTTTACCCGGAAAAAGAACTGGTTTAGTGAATCCTTTGGTGGTTTGCCAAAGACAAGAACGTAGGCTGGGGATAAGCCGAACCTTGTTAAAATTCGGTGTCACTCTATTTCTCTTACTCTCTTTACGTTCAGCATATATAAACTGCGTGAATGTTACACTATGTAGTGACCCAAAAAAAATAATAGTATTTAAATAATAAGGGAGAGAGAAATAGATACAGAAACAGAAGGAGGTCGTAGACGACATTGCATTTTGGAGAATAAAATAAATTCAAGAAATTGTAAGGACTCGTCGACAAATACAGGGCTTCGTCGACGAGTGGTTAAGAAATTTCGTAGACAAATACAAGGCTTCGTCGACGAGAAAATACCGAGAGAGGTTTCCGGCTGCTTTAAATTTTGTCGACAAATACAGGGCTTCGTCGACGAATTTTATGAAAGACTAATCGACGAGGTGACGTGTCTCGTCGACGAATCTGGTAGTATAAAAGGAGGGAAATCAGTGTAACACCCCGACCCCGAGGGGCCTGGGATATTAACTTTTTACAATTAATTTACAGCGGAAGCAATTAAACTCAATTATTATTAAACCAGAGCACTAATTATCCATATTACAATCACTTATTTTAAAAGAAGAAAATTACACAAACATAAATATCTGAAATCATACTAAAATTTCTAATCAATCTTTATTTTTCTAATCCCTACCCGCATGCTTGCTAAGCCTGATTTCCAACATGTTCTTCAGAGTTATCTAAAATAAAAATATGATTGGAGTGAGACGACGTTCAGTAAGTAAATGAGATTATTATTAGTATGTGACCAAAATGAGCTTTTTAAAAATTTCGTAAAACAATATTTAATACTATAACTTCAAAATTTCTTTTAGAATAAATATAAATTTAAAAATTTCTACACAAAACCTTTGTCATCAATTACAACAGTAAAATTTTATAATTATATACTATAACTGTTAAATTAAACTTTTAACTTTAAAATTGTATAAACATTTAATGATAAACATACATATACTTTTCATTATACGTTTTCCTTAGATTGTCATTTAAGCACCAAAATAATTCTTTTCATGTAAACTTACACTTTTCCTTCAAATCATCAGTAACTTTGTACACGTAATTAAATATGTATAAACATATATTATAAAAATCACCCATAAGCCTGTTTGCCGTAAGTCATGTTTACCCCCATGACTGGGCTGTGCGGTCCGAAGACTGGACTTAGCTGGCTAGTCGATCAAACTAAATCAACGTACGTAAACTTTAAGTGAGATTTTCCTTATTAAGTTCTGGTCCGGAATTAGGTGTGTACTCAGGAGAAATCCACTAACATAAATAACCACTCTGTAAACAGTGTGGGTGCACTCTGATCCGTATAAACTTTAAGTTGCGGTACCGAACATCTGTAACTTTGAACTTTCGTTGCCATAAGGGGTTTTAAAATCATCTTATTATAATTTATGCAATTTAAAATAATATCGTAAAAATCTTATCTTTACTCATATTTTCATAAAAAATGTAATGTAGAAATAAACTCATGCCACACAATTTTTGTGTTAAAAATATATATAATTTTATTTTTGAATAGAAAGAAATGTTGAAAATTTACCCGAGGGGATTAGAACATTTCTTAACCCAAAAATAGATGCAAGTATATTAAAGATAGAACTTGTATAATTAAATATGCAAAAAAATAAACTTATGAAAATTTTGTGGAACTAATTAACATAATTGAAATTTACTTATAAAATAAATTCGGGTATAAATTTTAAATAAAAAAAAAAAACTAACATAATCAAAATTTACTTACCTTCTTCCTTACGAATACTGTAACTATTTCTAAGAAATGAGATCGGAAAGAGTGGGTGATTGAGAACTTACTCAAAAATTATCTCTCCACTGCAAATTCTTTCACTCATTAATCCTTCTCTTCCTTGGAGAATTGTTGTGAAAAATGAAGGTTGAGAGCTCTCTATTTATAGGAAAATTTTGGGGAAGAAATGAAATTTATAAAAGTGTGGGGAGATTGGTGAAATTATAATTTTTAAAAATTAAAGAATGGGCAAGGTATGGGTTGAGTATGGGATGGGGATGGAGGTCATGTGGGAGTGCTTGTTACCATTCCCATTAAATAAATTTTTAATTAACTACTTACCTAATTAATTAATCAATTAGTTAATTAATTATTTTATTATTTTATTATTTTTCTTAATGATTATTATCATTGTTATTACTTTTAAACTATTTTTAGTATTTATTTATTTTATTATTTATTTTTGAACAAGAATTAAATTTAAATTTTGAAAACTCATGTGGGCCCCACACAACTTCGAGACCTTAATGGATCCTACGTAAGTTGAATAACTCTTATACAATTTTATGCATCCTACATAGCTTTGAGATTCGTGTAAACCTCCATACGATTTCGGGACTCATGTGGGCCTCACACAGTCTTGTTGACCCCGCATAGGATACCTATATTATTATTATTTTATCATATATTTTTACAAATTATATCAGTCAAAACATTATTTTATGTACTTATTTACGTATATAAACAGTGTCTTGTGGCTCCGGAACTCATGTGGACCCCACATAGTCTAGTAGGCCTCACATATGATACCTATATTATTATCATTTTATTATATATTTCTACAAATTATATCTATCAAAACACTATTTTTTGTATATATACTTATTTACGTGTACAAACAGTGTCTATCTTGTTTATCCTATGAAATTCCATTTTGACTAGGCCGACCTCTAGGGAGCGACTGAGCCGCAATGGTCTCTGAGCACTCGCTAAGACAAGGTCTTTCTTAGGCATCAAATATGGAATCAAGGATCCTACAGAAAAACACTTCTGTATTGATATTAACTTAATGACCATTTTTATTATTTTATTATTATTGTACTTTAATTATATATATATTTTTTTGGGTCATCACAACTGGGATATTTGTCATTTCTCGCACCGCTCTCTCTCTCTCTCTCCTCTCTCTCTATGTCTCCCTCTCCCTTTGTTGGGTCATCACAACCGGGATATTTGTCATTTCTCGTACCGCTCTCACTCTCTCTCTCTCTCCTCTCTCTCTACGTCTCCCTTTCCCTTCTCTCTTCGATTCCAGCCCCACCAGTCGCCGGATCGACGATTCGAAGCTACCACGACACTCCTGGCGGAGTTCTCTACAAATCTGCCGGAGCGGAGAAAACAAAGTTGGATTTCATCCCAAATTCAGGGTAAGGCCTTCTAGTCCCCTTTTGGCCTTATGATAGTTATAGGAAATGATGTAGGCGGAGAAATACTGATATTATGTTATGGTATATATTATTTTCAAGGTGTTTTGTAGGAGGGCTTACGAGTGTTAAGCTGGTATTCCGTAGGGGCTTTCTAGTAGTCAGGTAAAGGAAATATGCTATGCTAAGTATTTCTTAAAATACTATACAGCTTATTTAATTATAAAAATTATGTATTTATGTATGGTGTGACTTGTGAATATGAATATGGTATTTATGTTTTACGAATGCTAGTTTCATGATTTTACGAATTTCAGTATTTTGATTATGCGAATTTCAGTACCATAATTTTATGGATTTTAGTACCATGATTATATGGATCTCAGTACCATGATTACATGAATATCAGCATTATAATTATGCAGTTTCAGTGTTATGATTATTCAGTTTTCAGTATTACAACATATGAATTACAGTACAGTTATGCAGCATCATGGTTATAACGAATACTTCAGAATCATGGTAAATCAGATAGATATGTATAGAAAAGTATTATATGATATCAGACCCTGTTGGACTTGCAGCTATAGAGTACAGTACTGTTGCTACAGATACTATGTTACTTTATGAGTGCAACCACTTATTTAAATAATACGTGGTAAGGTCGATCACCTAGACCCTTGAAGAGGTCAGGCTCCCCATCCAGATATGGGTTGAGGTGGGCAGATCGACTGACGGAGTTCAATGATTTATTCCTAGTTGGTCAATCAGGGTAAATCCAGCCTACAGGCTGCACAACCTTGTCATAAAGGGGCATGTCATGACACAGATAGCCACAGGGAACAGTTTCAATTACTATTACATATGTACGGATTTACAGAAACAGGAACCATACTTATGTACACTAGAAGTACTTTGAATTATAATCTATAATACTACGATGTTAAGCAGCATGGAAAAGGGGTGGTGTATTTTATTATTGGTACTGTACTTTGTATTCAGTTATTCATGTTTATATGAAAACAGATTTCATGATATATATATATATATATATATATATATATATATATATATATAGTAGCTCATTTGCCACATACTAGTAATAGCATATTTCTTCTTATTGAGCGTTGACTCATCCCAGTATTAAAACATTTTTCAGGTGATCCAAGTAGGCGAGCAGATCAGGCTCGTAAATAGAGGGGCGTCTGTAGTGCCCTGTCAGCAAAGTGAGTATAGTGGAGGATTTTTGTATTGCCTTAACTAGCTGAGGGTATTTTTGGAAAAAAGTGATATGTGTATATTTTGGAGAACACGGTAGTACTTTGGTATTGGTTTTGTATTGTATATAATGGTTTATGGTTATGTTTATTCAGTTTCTACTTCTTGTTATTTAGGTTTATGGATGAGCTTAACACAGTAGGGTATCAGAGCATGTGGAATGTTATAATATAAAAAAAAAAATATAACCAGTTTATTAAGCAGGTCGCTACACACTACGTGGATTTGATATTAAATAAACTTAAGCTTAATTTGTTTTTGGGATTGCGGAAACCGAAAAGGAGTATGTTGGTTGATCCATACTTTACAGAAATAGTAAGGGAGTTCATTGACTGGTGAAAACACCCAAAGACTCTTTAAACTGAAAGTTTATTTAACGTCTAAGCTTTTGGAAAGAGTATTGGATTTTATATTGCACTTCATTTTGAAAAAGCTAAATCATTAATACAAGGCCTTATATTAGCAAACTTGCATTATCAATCTTAACTTTAAGAGGTTGAATCAAACTTTCATATATACAGGGTTACAAACAAACAAAAGTTGAATCTTATATCTTAGCAAGGATATTGTGGTTGATTGGAAAATTGTTTGGTTTGGTTGATTGGTTGGTTACTTGATTGGTTAAATAAATTGTGTGGTTGTGAATTGTATAAAGACTTAAGTATTTGTTATGTATCGTATAAATTAACAAGAAATCAAGAATTCATTAAAAGAAGTAAAATAAATTGAGGATTCTTAAAAGGAATTAAAAGAAAATTTTTAAACCCAATCCACCCCCCTCTTGGGACTACACCTTAGTTTTTAGGTAGGAAAACATTGATCATATTCTTTCTTTAGGTGAGGTGGCTTTAGAGGTTTGGCGTCGGGCTAGTGTGGTGTTGAAGATTCCTTTCCAACAATCCCTTCCTTAGAAAAACAGAATGGCAAATTGGCTCCACTATGCTCGAAAATCATCTATTAAAGGTATTTTAATCGGGCTGATTCTGTGTTTGAGTACGTGGTGCCTTTGGAATCGAAGATGTAAAGTGAGAATGGAAGGAGTTTATCAAAGTGTAGATAAGATATTGAGAAGTGTTTGATTCTGGGTTAGTTTTATAGCTGAGAGCACCAATTCTTTTCAAAAATTGAAGAAGTTGAACATTGTGATTTTGAATGAGTTTCAAATTAAGCATCGGGGAGTTTGCGATAGGTCTGAAAAAATTATTTCGTGGGTTCAACTTCCAAGAGGGTGGATAAAATTTAATTGTGATGGAAGCAATAGGGGCAATTCGGGTATTTAGGAGGTGGAGGAATTATTCGAGATTGTCATGGCATGGCAAAAACGGTTTTTTCAAAATATTTTGGCAATGGTACGAATAATAGTGCGGAATTAAAAGCAATTAGGGAAAGAATTCGTTTGTGCAAACGATTGCATTATTTTAATGTGATTGTTGAAAGTGACTCGCGAATTGTAGTTTATTGGCTTCTGAAAGGTAGATGTACTTTGTGGTATCTTTGAGATTTTTGGGAGGAGCTCATTGTGGAGCTAGAAGGAGTAAAGGTCATGGCGACACATCAATATAGGGAAAACATTAGTGCAATTGATTTTCTTACCAAAGAAGGAGAAATGGGAAACAATATAATTTACGAAAAACAACACCTTCTACCACGTTATCTGAAAGGTATTCTTTGAATGAATAGGTAGGGTCTCACTTCCGTTCGTCGTTAGTTCAACCATCGAGTTTTGTTTGGTGAATTTTGATTTTTTTTTTTATGATTGTTTTTGTGTCTCTGTTTTCTTTGTTAGTTTTGTTTAATTTTGTTGTCCTTATTTGGTTGGTTGTTGGTGTTGTTTCTTGGAGGGTTTTATTTTATTTTTCTGTAATCTCCCTTTTGCTTATCTTGTAACCATAGTATTCCTCCACTAAAAGTGAGGGTTTATTAATAAATAAATAGAGGTGCCGCCCACTTTTAGTAAAAAAATAAAATAAAATAATAAATAATAAATAAAAGAAAAAAAAAAGAAAAAAAGTATAAACTTGAATGTAGTTTTTAAAATTGAATATTTAAAAATAGCTACAAAATGACATTGATAATATTTTTATGGATTATATTAATAAAAAATATTTTAATAATTAGTATACTTATTATTATATAAATTTAATAGTAATTACAAAAAATATTACCTCAAATTATTGGTTAGAATTAAATTACAACATTATTATAAGGAGGTTCTAAATAGTAATTTGTTAACTTATGTTACAATTTTAAAATATTAGTTGTTATATTAGTTACTTCAAGTCATTAAATAACTATTAGGAGCTACAAAATTTTTAATTCAATTATTTTCATTTTTTATAAAAATATTAACTCAATTACTATTACCAGATACAAAAATTAAATTATAAATTTATGGAGAAGTTTAAAAATACAGATCATTTTATTTATGTCGAATTTTCTCAATATTAATAATTTTATTTATTGTCTCATAAATTAATTAATTTACTAACACCCGTTATAGAAACTATTATTTAAATCACTATTAAATTATTAGTACATTATTAATAGTAATTAAAAATTTAAATGATAGAAAAGTTAATTCACATGTTAGGGGCTATCAAAATTATTAATTCAATTATTAATAGAGATTATGAAAAGTATTCATTCAATTGTTATATTGTTGATTTAAAAAATAAATAACAAAATTATAAGGATAATGACTGTATGCTAAATTGGGGAATGAACTCCATGAAAAACTCGATTTTATAACATCCTTATATTACAAATAAATTTATTAAATGTTTGAAATATAAAAGAGATGGTGTCAAAATTTTGTAGCCTTTATATACTTAGCCAACTTCATTGTTGAATTCAGTGTGTGTGTGTGTGTTTTTAAATTAAGAATAATCATTATAAGGATATTTTGTAAATTGCTAAATAAACTCCATGTAAATATTGACTTTATATTATTTCTACATTACAGTTAAATTTATCGATGCTTAATTTCAAAGTCAAAATTTTGTGGTCTATTTTAACTAACTTCATTATTGAATTTTATGCGTTTTTTAATAGTTCACATTGTTTTTAAATTATGTTGTTACTGCCAATTTTTAATGGGTTAAAAAATTATGGAATGTTCATTGTAAAGATTTTGACAACTTATACTTAATTACATGACTTAACATAACATTATCTTTTATTTTAGTTATTTTTATTTTATTTTTTTCAAAGTCCTTTTAGTGCACATAACACGAGTTTGTGGTCGTACACGTACATATATAAGCAAAATAAGGGTCTCTCACCTGCGGATGGTGAGAGTTTACTCTCTGAGTCAGAGGAGACCGTAGATGGTGAGAGTTCGCTCTGTGAGCCAGTAGGGACCGTGAATGGTAAGAGTTTTCTGTGAGTCAGCAGAGACTGTGAATGGTAATGGAGATGTGTTCTGGGGATCGGGTTGGTTGAATGTCCAACTGATGCACGAAAGTCGTGTTCGCATTCCGGACTTTATCCTGATCAACGAGACCTGGGGGCGGAGGACGCTGATCCGTAGGTTTGGTGCCGCACCAAAGGGTCTGAAGGGCTCGTTGGTGGTTGGAGTTCCTATGTAATAAAAAATATAAATAAATAAGGGTTTCCCTATGGTCTCCAAAACTCTCAATCCTAATTTTTTGTGATTTTTTTAAAATAAAATAAAAGTAAAAGAACCAATGAAGACTTTTTTGAACAATTAAATAAATAAGCCATAGATAATATATTTAGTGTAATGCCACACAATTCAAAACAATCATTTATTAGGTACACTTATTTCTCGTACATCTTAAACTCATTTTTATTATAATGACTTACATAACTTAAGATATGTACTTATTGGGTTTAAATAAAAAAGTATATTTATTAAATGCATGGATAGATATATAGATTAATTGTATACACTGTTTAAAATATATCCTAAATAAGTCTATTTAATATTGAATTCTTCATTCAAAGTAGTGTCATTTTAAAGTATATAATATTATTTGACAACTTGTTATCAACATATTTTTGGTAACAAGCTTATAAACATGTATCTTAATTTCACGTGGTAATCTTCTATATTCACCTTAAGAGATGATTGCATGGAATTCAATTAAAACATTTGATCCATGATACAATTTTTATAAAGTTTTTTATTCAATAAAAAATAAATTATATGTTTGTGAAGTTTTTAGAAAGGCTCATTTTTAATTATTTATCAAGAAATTAATTAATCAAATTGAATGAGCAAGTCAAATAAAAAATAGTAAAATTACATACATTTATAATTTATTTTTGGGTATGCTTTAAATTATAATTATATATTTCATAATAATATGAAAAAACATATATAGTTTGTAGTGTTGAACGAATTTAATGGCCAAAGATTCCATGCATTGCATAGTCTCTACTAGTTGAAATTAATTTTAGAAATGTTTTTAATAACGAAGACTTTAAATCAAGAGATAGGAATCAAATCAATTCTTTTTGGCTTTTAGAAAAGTTAGGTTAAATAGGTCAACATGTAGATATTTAAAGGAATTTTGAAAAATTTTAAAATAAAAATTCGGCATTCAAGGGCACATAAATTTATCCACACAAAATTAAGTGCTTCTTCTTTTCTCTCTCTCATTCTAAACAATTGATTTAAATTTATTCAATTTTTGTATCTATTTATTTTATTTTATTTTTTTAGCATTCCATGTTTATTATATTAAATTATTTTTAAAATAATTTTTTTCCTTCTAATTATACACAAATTTTGGAAATGACCAAAGAGATAAGAATTGAGAATTCTATTCTGATACTACGTGTTTTTTATATGTTAAAAAATGTGAAAATATTTCTTTTCACGTTTTCCTTTATCTTAGACAATAAGACTTTATTTATACAGACAAATCACGAAAATATTTAAGATGAAATCATTATTGATAGACTACTTCTAATTCCTAATATTATAAAATTCAAAATGTTAGTTGGGTGTTAATAAAAATATAATAATAAAAATAATTAAAAACTACCTAGATGTGTATTTATAAGATTTCCCGTTGCACTTGCCCCTTCTATTCTGCACGTTGTGCTGCGTCACTGCCTTATCTCTTCTCTGCATTGGAGGAGATCAGTCATGGAAGAAGAGAAGGCCGAGTTGGTATGGCGAAACATTGCAGGCCTCGAAATTACTCGGAATGGATGCACTGGAGGCATGCGAGAGGAAGAACAATGGAGGAGCAGATGGCTAAGCGATAGCAGTGATGGGGGTCGCCGCCCTGGGAGTTTTGCGTGTGTTTCGGTGGCAGATAAGAAAGGACAGAGCGAGTTCGTGCCGACACCGGCGCAGCTTTTGAAGCATCCGCTGGCACTAGCCGCCCTCGTCCCCAGAGATGCGGCGCTCTTCGCCGCCGGTGCCATTGCCGGAGCGGCCGCCAAGACCATCACCGCCCCTCTAGACCGTATCAAGCTTCTTATGCAGGTAGCTTTTGATCTAAGTCCCCTTAATTTCGTTACATTTTCCTTCCCTTCTTCCCCTAGCCAATGGAAAATGTGGCTGTAAAAAATAAATTCTTCGTTTTGGTCGCTTTCCTGGTTCGGTAGTTTCAATGGCGTCATTTTTTTGGCGCCCCCCGGGGGGGGGGGGGGGGGGTGGTGTTGGTATTTTCCCCTTCGAGTTCAACACGAGCTGATATTGCTTTGTTTTCGTTCCTCTTTAATGTTCCCATGGCAGCGACCCTTGATTAAAATCTCAAACTGATACAGTCGTACAGGAGGTTCCAAAATTAAGACTGAAGGCCCTTTTTAAAAAATGTTTCAGTAGGAAAACCCTAAATGCACAACAAGAATGGCTGCTTGCATTCCAATCATGTGAGAGAAGGCGGAGTGCTTGAAGCTATTAATGGGGTGCATTTATGTCTTCTCTTTCAGTATCATTCCGGTTGTACTTATGTTTGGATGTTCTTGCAATTTATGAGTTAATACTGTTCGTGTTCTGCATTTGGAATTTCTTTTTCGTAATATTGTATACTCTGGACCATCTTGTTAAGACGATCCTCTGATGAGGAATTTTTGTAAATATGAAGGATTTGGTAAATACGCTTTCTCTACGTTTGGAGAGGCCATGAATTTGGATTTATATTGGATTTGGGTTAGATGTGATATAAATTTGTATTGAAATTGTCCAAATCCACTCAAATTCAAATCCAAGATCTAAAATTCATGCTCCCAAACGCAACATTTAATTTATTATTAATGTTAAGAATAATTTGTTTCTCTCTCTCTCTCTCTCTGCAAACACTTCTGTACAAAATTCCTGCAGTACTTATGTGCTTTTTGGAAGGAAAGCTATGCAAATAAGAAAGAAAAAAATGTTGAGAAAGTATTCTGCATTGCTAATGTATAGAAAGAAGAATAGAATGGAATGTATAGAAAGGAGAAAAGAAAATGGTACTTGATCATTACGAAACAATAAGTTTCTTCCTAATTTGTAGCATTCTCACCACATTTGTTAATGCAAAGCTATGGACACCATCTCTGCTGCCCTCTGCTAATGACACCTTCACTGCTATTTTTACCATGGATGTTGGTGCTACTGTCTGCACTACCATCATATTGGCATCACAATTAGTGCCCACACCTATATTACACTTTCCAGTATATGCATAAGAAAAATCAAATTATTGCAAGGCTGTTTTACTTCCTTGCAGCAAAAGAAAAGCAACAAATAAATTTGATTTTATGCCACAAGAAATTTTTTTGATTAGTCAAACAACAACAACAAACCAAGCCTTGAGTCCCACTAGGTGGTCTCGGCTACATAGAGCCTTTTCTGCCAATTTACACAATTGTGGGCAATTTCCTTTGGCAAATTTGGGGCTACTAAATTCTTATGTACTCTCATTTCAAGTTTTTAGGTCTACCCCTGCCCCTCCTGCTGCTCCTCATAGTAAGTAGCTCACTCCTCCTTATTGGTGGACTATTTGGCTTTGGCCTATGATGCCCAAACCATCTAACTCGCCCCTTCCTTATCTTATCTTTTACAAGAGCCACGCCTAATTTACTGCGAGTATATTCATTCCTTAATTTATCTTTTGACGTTATGCCACTCATGTACGTTAGCATTCTCATTTTGGCAACTTTTACTCTTTGGATGTGTTGTTTCTTAGATGCCCAACATTCTAATCCGTATAGCATAGTTGGTCTTACAACCGCCTTATAAACTTTTCTTTTTATTTTAGGAGCATTCTACTATTACACAGCACGCCCAAAGGACTTATTCATTTTACCCAACTTTCTTTAACTCTATGTATTACATATTCTTCAATTTCTCCTTCAACTTCCATAATAGATCCAAGGTATTGGAATCTTGTAGTGCTATTAATTTCTTGACCACCAGGTTTGATCTTTTCTCCAATATTCCTCCTCCTATGACTGAAATTACATTCCATAATTTTTTTTTTTGCTGAGTCACTATATGTAATTTTCAGAGCATCAACAAATGCTGCCTTGGTTTTTATTCCAAAATAGAAAGGTCAAGTATGGTCTTTTATTTTTTCCTGTTAATAGGAGCTATTATGAATTGGAAATTTCTAGACTTAAAATGGATTGATTAACAGTGCTGGTCTTATAAATGATTAATCTGTATTCGTTTTTTGATTCTAATTTTTGCACGGGCCAGCTTCTTGTTTTTGCTATCCCTCCATTACCTTTCTTTTTTAACACCTTTTTGTGCATTCTTTCCTGTTAGAAGATTTCATTTGTAATTTCAGTCAATTTCTTATTCATTTTCTTGCCAAAGGGTGCGCTTATTGCTTATATTCAGTAAGGTATTAATATACAAGAGGAAATTGCAACAGGCTACTAAACAAATAATGATGTGCAAATTGTTTGAGAACTTGAAGAGGTAAAGAACCTTTTAGCCAATGTCATCATATTATAGTTCCTCTCGGTGGAAAATTTGGAAATTTCTTTTCAAGTGACCACTGGACCACAGTTCACTTGTCAGACCTACTGCTTTTGGTAGGAAATAAGCCTCTTTTGCAACCCTTAGCCTTCCGTTTATTTTGGTTTTTATCTCTTTATACTCTGGTGAAAAAAATGTTTATGGAAGTAGACTTCTAAGATTCTAAGCTAGTTTCATTTTTCAGAAGAAATAAACCTACTTTATGAGCGTGCATCTTTCATATTGATAAGTCCCTCTCATTTTTCTTTGAATTTTTATTGGAACAAGGATTTTATGCAAGCAAGGTATTTGCTAGTTTGATTGGGAAATGTTGCTTCCAGACTAGTTTTTTAATGAAAGTCTTATGATTGCAGATTCATGGATTGCGTGTGCAAGAAAGTGGTAAGAAGGCAGTTGGTCTGATTGAGGTATTTTACTGATTCTTAGTTGTTCTCAGTGTTTCACATACCACAAAATTTAATTTTTTTTTCCCTTCATTATTTTCCAACTTAAATATGTTTTTTATTTTATTTCTTAAACTGTACAATTTGTCTTAAACTGTACAATTTGTCTCAGTTGTTTTCATCTTTACCACAACTAATTTCCAATTTGAGATATGTCTATTTTTCTGTGTTAAGAATATCATTGATGCATTGAGACAATGCTATAAATTGAACATTATCGTGAATGAAATTACGATATAGCCGTTCTCTCTTTATTGGAACAAAAGATTATTGATCTCCTTGGCTTAAACCCTGTTAAGAGAATTTCCTACCTAGAATGTTGCTTCCATTCTTGAATTTCTAGTAGATTTGTCACATGCATTGCACATGAATGTTGGTGAATAATCTTAAGTAAATATATTCAAACTATTGAATTTCTCAAGAGTAAGAACTAAAATTATATTAAGATAATTTCAAATATAGCTTTGCTTATTAAAAAAAAAATCGATTATGCATTGTCATAATTAAGTTTGTAAATTCAAGTTATATATAAGAATTTATATTTGCAACAATTAAAATATGACACTTTAGAACACATAATGCTAACCAATTACATATATATTTTTAAAATTGCAATCTTAGAAAGATCAAACTCTTGTTTCCAAAATTTAGAACACAAGTTTTATTCATGATGCAATGAATGATGTTTTAAACAAATTGATAACACCTTTGTGATTGTGCATGTTTTGATTTAATTTAATTATAGCATAATTACTGTGTTAGATTATCACTTGCCTAAAACCTTAAGTTGCATGGGCCAACAATGCATATCAATTCTTAGCACTCCTCCACACATGTAATTTGATTATACATGGAAGCATAAATGAAGTATAAATGACACCAATATGGTAAATAAGATAAATTTTGACAACAACACAATATATGTGAGCAACAAGAATAGAGCCTAGGACCTCCTGGAAATTGTGGCTTTGGTTTTGTGTTAGATCACTTCTTTACCCAAAAGCATAAGTTCTCACATTATGGGCCAACGATGTATATCAAGTTTTAACATAATAATAGATTCCATTGCTCTTAAAATTGAACTTTTAAAAAGAAAAATTTATTTAGCATAATTATTAGAGGTGGCCATTATCAACATTTAAAAAAAAAAAAATTTGAGTCAAATTAGTGTCGAGATATTATCTGCTAGGCATGCATAATATAGTGTGCCATTAGCAATAGATTTGTATATATAATAGATTATGTGATAGGCATGTGTAAGGTATTTTGAAAGAATCAAGGGCATTGTTGTCTAATAGGATTTTTTATAACATTCGCGTAAATTGTGATTTATTAAATGAAAATTTCACTTTTTTTTCTTTTTATTTGATTCACTTAATGGCCAATTAGTTAGTTTAATTTCAAAAAAATTTGACATTTGTTTTCTATAGTGCTCCTAGATATATGATTTTATTAAAAATATTTATCTCTCATCTTAATGATAGTAGACATTTACAGTAGAAGATGCTACAAGGTTTTACTTAACCTACATTTTCTCAAGACAAATCATTATTCTATGACATTCATGATTCTGTTGCTTTCAGTTTTTATTTTCAGTTACATTATCATTTTTTAGACCTTATGGTGTAACTAACATTTTGATTGATAGTGATAATAACTAATAGCAATTATGTTATCAAAAAAAGAAAAAAAAAATGGCCTAATGGTTGTTAGATATTTGTTGAAATTAAAAAAAAATACTTATAAATCAGTGATTTTTAAAAATTAATCAATGCTACGCAATACAAACAAAGCCATTTTCAATTGGTATGGGAAGCAGATCAAAGCATGCACTTTAAATGCAATTTTATCTAATTTTAGTAAAAATTTAAATGTTTTTAGGAATGTTTTGTCCTATTTTTAGAAGTTAGAATATTTTTGTCAAAAAAGTGATTTACAATATTCATACCATTCTATGTAGTATGGACATTCCAACTTTCTTTTACATGCCCTTTTTCCTTTTATACTTAAAAAAATGCTTTTCTTCCTTCTATGCACAATATAATGGCAAATCATTAACTGCATCAAGTCATTGAAAAAGGACTGCCACTTAGGATGTCCAGTTGGCACAATTATTTCAGGTGTAGGCTTAGGAAGTTAGGTATTATGCATTAATTTTTGGAACTATGTTTGTCTAGCACTTTTTAATTATTCAGGGGCTGTTTTGTAAATACATATTTTATTTTAACTGTATGGTGTATGAATACCTGTCCATCTCTTGTGGAACTATTAGAATACAGCTTGAACTTTGAGTTAGAATTTCCTCTCTCTTCTATTCTTTTCACTCACATAAAGTTTCTGTCCATCTTAATCTTCTCCTTGTTCTCTTTTTCTTCTTTTTTTCTTCCTCTTTTCATTCTTCTTTATCTCTCTTCTCTTTCTTCAGTCATAAATTTGATTTTCCTTCATCATGCATGTTTCTGATCTCACAGATTATGAAAAATGCTATTTTATTTTATTTTTTAATTTTTTGAGTTTATAAGCTTGTGTGTCTAGTTCAGCAACATTATGGTAATTCATCAGCAAGATGGCAATATTTAACCAAATTCCAAATACTGGATGCCTGGTAAACTCTTCAAGAACACTTCATTGCTTATTATTTAAAAAAAAAAAAAATTGGAAATGTGTGATTTAGATGATTATGTCCCTGTTAGGATGCATAGGGCTTTTTGTCCTGTTTTTTGATTATTGGCTCTTTGAATTTTATTAAATACTTTTTTCATGTTTACTAATGGTGCCTATGTGCACATGAATTGCAGGCCATAACGGTGATAGGGAAGGAGGAAGGAATTAAAGGTTACTGGAAAGGGAACCTTCCTCAGGTCCATTTTTCACTTTTTAATTTGCATAAAAGATTTGGTTTTGTGTGTAAGCATCTCTTCCACAAGTGTGTAGTTAAGCATGAGTTAGTTGCATATTTTTTTGAATTTCTTTTTTAATTATTCCAGGTGATACGCATTATACCATATAGTGCTGTTCAATTGTTTGCTTATGAAACTTACAAGGTACTGGTGAAACTGTCTAGCTTTAATAATGCTATTGTCTACTTAAAAATAGTATTCACAACGTTATGTTTGTTTCTAGAAACTTTTTAGAGGAAAGGATGGTGAGCTCTCTATTGTAGGAAGACTTGCAGCAGGTGCTTGTGCAGCCATGACATCCACTTTTGTAAGTAATACAGTTTAATGGTTTGTTGATTTTCATTTCATTAGCTTCCTTAGTTCCTTCCAATGCCTTGTGCCTTTTAGTAGATTTTCTTTCCACTCTTTTAAAAAAATTGTCATACGATCCCCACTTTTTGCTTGGTTTTAGATTCACTTTTTTTTTCCATTATTCCTGTTCTTAACTAGTTATTGTTATTATTTTATGTTGCTTGTGTGTTTTTGAACTGTTGATTTTTGACTGTTCCTCTTTGTAGGTAACGTACCCTCTAGATATCTTAAGACTACGATTAGCAGTTGAGCCTGGGTACCGGACCATGTCTGAGGTGAGGGCCAGATTTCTTGAGACCTTTTCATATGAAGACAGATTTCTTGAGTTGCCTGTCGGTTGCCTTGAACATGCTAAGAGAGACCCTTTTATATGAAGACAGATTTCTTGAGTTGTCTGTAGGTTGCCCTAAACATGCTAAGAGATGAAGGAGTTGCTTCCTTCTATAAAGGCTTGGGACCTTCTCTTATTGGTATAGCACCTTATATTGCTATGAACTTTTGCATTTTTGACCTGTAAGTTTACTCTTCTGTGACAACTTCTTTCATAATTTTTTTTCTTTTTGGTAATACAATCCAAATATCCTTAAAGTAAACATGGATTTCTTTTCTGTTTGTCAGGATGAAGAAGTCTTTGCCAGAGAAATTTCAGAAGAGAACTGAAACATCCCTAGCAACAGCTTTGCTTTCAGCGACCCTTGCCACTCTCTTGTGCTATCCTTTAGACACTGTTAGGAGGCAAATGCAAATGAAGGGTACACCTTACAAGACAGTTCTGGATGCTTTTCCAGGTAAATTGATGGTTACACCTATCTGTAAAACCAACATTTTCATATACGTCTCGGACATTCATTTTTATCAATCTAGAGCTCATTCTTGGGCTTGGGGTGTGGGTGTTTGGAAATCAGTAATTAACTTGGTCACATGATTGAACTAAAATAGCACATTTTTTTTCCTTTGTCTTTTTCCATGATAACGATCTCTTTTAAGTGGCTGGCAGTGGATATAAAGTTCTGATATGATCACCATATTAGTTTTATGGATACTGGTTACTAGAGTCTAGAGCATATAATTTATGCTTTTCTTTTAAATGCAGAAATTTAAGAAGTTATCCATGGGAATTTGTTTAGACTCTAGACCTACAGAAATTGGAGATTTTCTACTGTACCCTATCATTTTGTTTTTATCTGGGTCTTTGGTGCATGTTTTTATGTACAAGTATTGCATCTGTGATGTGTCTATATTTTAGTCTGCTAATACTCATTTTTTTATCAATAAATTAAATATGCAATTTTGCAAGTGTTCTCTACATTTTTCCCCAAGTATATTATGGGTTTTTACGAGTGTCATTTGATGCAGAATTACTTTTTTTTTTTTATGTTATTGGTTGAGGTTTTGAGTGCTGAATTTTCCCCAAATATCTTAACTAATTAAAGCATCTTCTATCGTGTAAAACAAATCCTATTTTTGTCATTTGTTTGTGGGGTGAATTAAAATTTTGTACTCATACTTGAAATTAACTCTCTGCCAATTATCATAGTTGATTTTATCGGTACAGGTATTGTGGCACGTGATGGTATTATTGGATTATACAGAGGATTTGTGCCCAATGCATTGAAAAGCCTCCCAAACAGCAGGTTTGAATTCATTCCTTTTGCATTATCGCTCTTCTTCCAATAAAATTCCGTTATAGAGTTTTGTCTACTTTGCAACTAGAGGTCCTTCAAGCCTTCTATTTTAAGCAGGTGTTTAGTTGCAGTTGGAAATGCCTTGACTTTGCTTATATCCTGCAGGATTGTTCAAGTGACTAGGTTATTTTAGAAAAATATGCTTAGCATAATAACCCTAGTTGAAAAAATTTGGAAAATGGTGAGTCTTGTAGAGTGAGGGCTTGTCTTGCAGCCCATGTTGCCCTTAATAGTTTCCTGAGAGGTTCAACTCTGATCTTATATTGCATCTTTTACAATTTCCTAAATGCTATAATTTCAGAGATTATTATTATTTTTAAAGATAAATTATGTTTTCTAAGTGTAGGCTTGGTTACAAGTTTAAATGTGTCCTTTACATTGTTGGATTCTAGGGGAATAACTCATGGGACATAAGAACCTATTATAAGTGGTCTCAATATATGAAATATTATGTGTTAACAAATCAGAAACTATGAGTGAATTTGCAAAGCAACACATTCTATTTTTAATTTCTACTCAAATACATTAGTTCTTTGTATTACTTCAGGTTAATCTCTCTGATCCTTTTTCTATTGCAGCATAAAGCTGACTGCCTTCGACACAGTGAAAGGTCTAATTGCAGTAGGTGAGAAGGAGCTCGAGAGAATTGCGGAGGAAAGTCACAGTAAACAAAATGAATCCAAGTAATTTTGAAATCTATATTTCTGTTGTAGCCATGTAATAAAATGATTTTCAGTTGCCATTTTTTATGGGGATCATGATGCACTGGTGTCTATTTTTTGGGGGTTGTCGTACTGCTAAAAAGAATTTTTATGAAATCTGAAATTCTCGAGCTGCTGGGAGTCATTTCCATGTCCTGGGGCCATGGTTTTTGTATGACAATCATTTGTACATGTTCCAACTTAGCTTCTTGTCAATCTAAATTTATTTGGGCTTTCACCCATCGATCTTTATTCACATGCATACCAGCAATGCAGTTATCCCAGGACTTATGTGATGCTTTTGGTTCATCTTGGCGACTGAAACTCTTGTCGTGTGTATTATTTAGAGCCAAAAAGTAATGTTGTATTGACCATGTAGGACCATTTGAAGGATGATCGGTGGCTTGTTCTGCTTGTGCAAGGCCTTTTTTAAAGTTGTAGGCAACACTTTTTAACCCTGGTCCAGGCTAAGCAACTGGCTGCAGCATGACTTGTATGTGTGATTATCAGCATTTGGCCACATGCTTCTAGTCCTGTCTGGTCGAAGCCCAGAAGAACAAGGTTTCAACTAAGATCAAAATGGATTGTTGGGGTTAATGGCAAAATATTATTCAGTTTTTTAAATGATTTGTCTCATGATTTGTTGGAAGCTAGGTGATGTACGAGGCTAGGGTGATGGGCGAGGAAAGGAGAATGTGAGAAAGAAAGTAGGAGGGAAAGGAGGAAAAAGAGATGTAGGTAGGTAGAAGAAGGATGGGGGAAATTCTGATTTGATTCGAAATGTAGACTTGTAAGTTTCACAACACAACTAGTACTTTAAATCATTCTCGTTTCATGACAAAAATCAATAATGAGTAAGATCTTAAATATTAACCCATGAATCCTAGTGTTTTTAGCATACGCGTGAAATGTGTCGAATTAAGTGGACTCTAAATGACAATAAGCATTATCACCAAAGATACTAATCAATAGTCTTGAGACTGCATAATCTACCTGAAGAGTTTGTTAGAGGGTATCAAAATTCTCTGTCGGGTTGGAATATTGGGAGGTGTAGGAACTAGGAAGTGATATGAGCATCGTGTAGTTCAAGCCGAGTGTAGGCTTTTATTAACTCCGAATGTGGACGAAGATCCTAACGAAAAACAAAGAAGTTATGATGAAAAAGGTGCAAAAACAGTTAAAAATATAATTGCCACATTTTTTTTTAGAAAACATAGGAAAAATAAAGAAAAATTCTGCAAAAGGAGTTCAAAAACTACATTTAGAATTTGAGAGTTTATTTGTGTAGAGAAGGTGATTAGTCAATCATCTCAATAATGATTTGCCTCTTAGCACCTTAGCACCCCTAATAATATCTATTCACAGAATGGTTATCATAATTATATAGATATTGTCTTGAAAGAAAAAAGAAACAAAAAATGAAAGATAAAAGATCTCTTTTGGTCATCCCGTGGTAAAAATATTGTATTGAGAACTCCAACATGACTTCGAGGAGTATAGAGTATTGCTCTAGAAGGGGTTAGCCTTAGAACCCTAAGTTTGATGAAAACATGATAATGGTGATGGTCAAAAACGAAAAAAAGAAGAAGAAAGTATTGGTTTAAAAAATGTTGGACTGGTATTGTCGGTATTTGAAAATGGTAAATGAAAAAAGCAAGTCTAAAAATGAGAGTTTGAGTTAAAATGTGTAGTGAAATACATGAGTTTTGAAAATCCTAGGGCTTCATCATTGACCTTATTGAAAATCGAGAAAAATGTTGCAAAAACATATATTTTTGAGATTTCTAAAAATATATTTGAGAAAAAGATGACTCTGATACCAAATGAACTAAACATGGTTTAGTCTAATTCTGTGGTCAAAACCCTAACCATTCTCAAATCATATGATTCTCAAATGTTCAAACTCCTGCCATGCTTAGGGATAAGGGAAGGAAAATACTATACAATAAAATTCTCCTTATTATCCCCTCATCATTTAGAATAGATTGTGGAAACCAATGGACTAAACTACATATTTTTTGAGAGTTTTCATATTTTATATTTTTTTGGGATTTTTTAATGATAATAAGATAAAATACACACCCACAAACACATATATGCACATACACACATATACACTTACCTACGCCTGTACATATAGAAATAACACACATTGATACTCATGAACATATACATATCATATATATATATACACACCCATCCATATAATGCATATTATATATATATTACAAATATATATATATATATATATATATATATATATATATATATATATATATAAGTTGTGCAACTGCGGAACCGATCGTACAATGCAGCAATTGTTGACTTTTTGGGTCCGTCTCCTATTTTGATTATGACAAACCATGGTATCTCATCTGTATGCTTTGAGTATTTGAACAGGTTTATTTTTTTAAGTACGGATGACAGATGAGAAATGGAAGTCGAGAAGCATACCTCGACATTTTCCATGGAATTGCAAAGGAGCAGCGCATGAAAACTGATCTTTATTTTCAGTTGTATTATTATATTTTCTTTTATTCATGTTAGGTTTGTAATAATTCAAAAGTTTGTAATAATTAATGCATGACATGCATAATAGGACTATAAGCTCAAGACCGTAGTTTGACCTTAGGGATTACCCTTCGGTCGACCGACGCCGGATTTTTTAGGTGTCCTAAAAGAAGACCTTGACTGACCATTAGGATTCCCAATAACTTATAAAAATATGCCCTATCGTTTTAAATATATATGCTCACATGACTAGGGTTTATGTATAAGGGACTCGAACCAAAATGTATGAAAAATACATGTTCGATCGACCGTACTTGAAAGCACTATATCCCTCGGTTGACTGAACCAGCTTAGGTCAATAGTTTTACCATGGCTCGGTCGATCGAACCAAACCAGTCAATTATGTTGGTCGACCGAACTTCCCCTGGTCAACACTTTGACCTTTCGGTCGACCGATCAGAAAAGTACTTCAATGCTCTAGTCGACCGAAGATCCTCGAGAGATGCCACAATTGCCTAGTCGACCGAACTGTGCGGAAATGAAAAATCGCCTTTGGGAACCCTAGTCTAGTTGACCAAACTTTTAGTTCAAATTTCGCCTGGTCGACCGAACTTTGTCACTTGGTCAACCGAACCTCAAGTCCAGTCGATCGATGCTCTCAGGTTGGCAAATTATTTCTACCGCGGTTAAAGTTTTTAAACAAGGTTAATTTTATTAATGATTTTTAAAACAAATTTAATAATACCCTGTGTATCCCCAACGACTATAATTTACCCATTTCCTATATATATGTCTTCATTTGTCCAGATTAGGGAGAGATTAGGAAAAAGATTAAGAAAAATATTCTCTTAATTTTCCAAACCTAATTTTCACATACTACTTCCATACACTCTCATACTCCGAATTTCTTGATTAACCAAGCTTTGTGAGGGTTTCTATTGTGTTTATTGCAACTTGCTTAATACTCTCAATATTGTGCTTGTAGTTTGTTGTTGATTTTTTGAGTGTTAACCAAAGAGTTATCCCACTAATTTAATTTGATAAATCTTGCATCGGAAAAAGCTTATAAGCTTGAGGATCTTTGCATTGTCATTGCAAGACTCCTATAGTTATAATTTTTTGTGTGCAAATATTTTTCCAAGCTATAATATTTTCAAACTACTCTTGTGCTTATTTCATTGAAGGAAAATATTTTGAGTTAGTTTGAATATTTGATTAGCATCTTTGAAACTCTGATTTGTTATTAAAATTTGTTATAACTTGTTTCAAAGAAATAGTTTGTTAGAACACTCTTGAGCATATACGTGATTATACATTGCTGAGTGTTTGCTTGCACAAAGATCATTACACGCATACTCTCACATACTGCTTGATATATTGACATTGTTTAGAGAGTATTCACATTAAACTTCATTGAACTTATAGTTCTTATCTCTTGGAAGTGCATTGGTTATTGCGTGTGCGTATTGGTATAAATCTGCTTGTTGGAGAAGCACTAAAATTGTACACGAACTTGATATTGTAAATTTGTTGTATTCCAGACGCGGCCCGAGGGGGCGGTGATAAAGCCCGTAAGGATCGGTAGGGCCTTCTCCACCCCACAAAGAGAATTTGTAAAGGTTGAGGTTGGCCTTATTTTAATTGATTTGATTGGAATCGGTGCCGCTCCACCCGTTAAGTGAGTTTTAGTGGAATCCTCGGGCTTGTGAGCTAGAGGCGAGGACGTAGGCACAGTTGGCCAAACCCCGATAACATTTTTTGTGCATGCTTTTAATCTCTACATTTTAAATTTCAGCACACAAATGTTTATATTTTACTGTTATGAATGATTGGGTTTATAATTACATAGACAGACCTTAGGTCATGTAATACTGCTAATCTGGTTTAACCTAGGAGAAATAAATTTTAAATTCCCAATTCACACCCCTCTTGGAAATGCACCAAAGCTAACAACAACTAATGATAAATTATACAGAAACAAAATCACATATGTAATAAGGAAAGTAATAAACAATGACACAATAATTAACGTGGTTCGGAAAAATGCCTATGTCCACAAAAGCAAGCAGCGGCTAAAATTCACTATTTGTCAAAACCAAGGTTACAACATTGTATTTATGCTGACCCTACACATACAAAGGGATTAAAAAGTTCCCTAAATACCCATGTATCAATCCCTCAAAGGATTTGCCTTTGTATCCCCAACCTATTTATCTTCCCAATTCAAAATTCAAAAATAGAGTCGAATAAAACTGTCGACGGTTTCCTTTTAAATTAGCTTATGTCTGAAACTATCGTTGTAATCGTCGATGGACTATACAAAATTGTCGATAGTTTTCTTCCTAACTTGACTTCTGCCTAAAATTGTCGATGTAACCGTCAATTCACTATGCAAACCATCGACGAAGACCCAATTAACCAAACCCGAAACCTAGCCCACTTGACCTGTAGCCCCATCCTAACCCTAACTCAACCTAGAGTCTAACCCATATTCAACCTAACTAGAACCCTAGACCTACCCTAACCCGACTTGAGTTAAATCTCAGGTTTACTCAGACCCTCAACCTTGTTTGGCGTGTAAGAAACACCAAGAAAATAAAAAGGAAGAATAAAATCAAGAAAAGCACCAAGAAACAGAGGAACAACTCAGAAAATCACAAAATAAAAGAAAGAGAAAATAGAAATTAAAAGGAGAAGGGATCAAGCTTTACCTCTAATCAATTCGAGCTTGGATTTGGAAGAAAAGGTAGAGAGCTTGAAGGTTTCTACCATGGCGTGCTTCATCAAAACCTGCAAAATGAGAAAAAAAAAAAAAAGGGTGAGATCAAGATCAAGAGGAACAGAAAAAGGTAGTGTTGGCCTAACATGGTTTTTGAATCTCATTTTGATGATAACAAATAAAGGTTGATTTAACATGTTTTGTTAAGTGCTAATATTTCAGGAATGCTTGAATGACAAAGTTCAAAAGATCAAAAGAAATGCAAGTTCAAGAGCCATACTCCATTACCAATGTGATAAAGAAAGCTCAAATGGATCAAAAGGTTTAAAATCATGTGGAACCTAAAGTTGACTCAAGCTTAAGTCTAAGAGGATTCAAAGCAAAGATTCATATGAAGACTTCAAGTTTAGAGTGTTCAAGGCTTTAGGATAACCTATGTAAGTACTTCATACTAAATATCATGTGAAAATGTTTTGAAGCCCATTAGGGGTTATCATGGAGTTAGACACCTTGTTTTAAAATCCCAGAAAATGTTTTTATAAGTAACAAAGCAAGATGGCTAAGTGTTTTTGAATAATAACCTGAAAAATAGAAATTATAATTGTTTAGGCGATTGAAGATTGACCTTAGGCACCTGAAGATTTCTTGAAGAAATTCTGAAGAGGTAGTGTAGGCTCAGGCAACTAACCCTAGTAACCTCGGGCGCCTAATCTTGTTTTTAGTTAAAAATTTCACAGTTTTAAGGAACTTTAGGTGACTGACCCCAAGAGCTCAGGCGCTTGAACACTATTAACGACTATATTTTTTAAAAGTTTTAAAATTCAAATTTATGTTTCTTATGCCCTGAATTTCATATAAACTTGGGAAACACTCCATGTAACTTGGGCAACACGAATTAAACCTTTTTGAGCTTATAAATACATGTTTTCTCTAATCAAATTTAAACTAAGCATTAAAAATCTGTTCTCAAGCTAAAAACTCTCTTGCTCTCTTAAAGCTCTCTTGCTCACTCTTTCATACTGAGAATTGCTGAGAAATTATGAGCTACTGATCAATCTTCTTCGAACTCTACCATTTGAATTACCGATTCTTATCTAGAGAAGTATTATGGTGAATTAGTTCTTGAGCTTCAACTCAATTTTTTTTTATATTTATTTGAAGTATATTAGTGTTTTCAATTGTACTAACCAACTCTATCTGAGAGCATTCTTTGTACAAAATAAATTGTTTCTTGTTTCTTGTTTCTTTGACAGTTCAGGTCATTCAAATTGTTGTAACCGAGCATTGGGTATCGCTTGGAGAGGGGGCTCCACCCTAAAAGAGGGTTTGTAAATGGTTTGTTTCACTCGCAAAGGAATGTGTTAGTGGAATCTTAAGATGGTCTTGCCTAAGGTGAGGACGTATGCTAGGGATAAGCCGAACCTTGTAAAAGATCTCAGTCTCATTCCTACCCTTCACTCTTTAAATTTTAGCATATACAAATTGTGTTTCAAAGTGCAGATTGCTGAAAACTGAGATTGAGAAGACCTTTTAATTTAAGAAAGTACGTTGGTTAATCTTTTGCAAAAACCTTTAAGGAAGTACGTTGATTAATCGTTTGCAGAAATCTTGATTAAAAGAAGCGTATAAAAAATTCATTCATATAGGGCTATAAACTGAAATTGTGCAAACACTGAAATAAGGAATTGTTGTAGCTCTCACAAATTGGTTAAGTATTGTGTATTGATTGTTGTTTGGTTTGTGATTGATTTTGTGTTTGGATTGTGGTTGATTTAAAATTAAAAACATCCTTGTGTGTTTGCTAAGTATATAAAAGAATTGTGAATTTGTAAAAAAGAAAAATAAAAAAAGGACTTAAAAGATTTTTATAAACCCAATTCACACCCCTCTTGAGACTACACCTTAACTCTCAATTGGTATCAAAGTCAAGTTATAGAAAATCTTAATTAGAAGCTATATAAAGGTCTAAATGGCACACCTAGGTGTATCTCCTTTTGCTGAAGGCCAATCCTAAACTAGACCACCTATTTTTTGTGGTTTAAACTATACGTTTTGGAAACAAAGAATGAGAATATACATTCAAACTATGGATTGGAAAGCATGGAAAGTTGTCACACATGGTGACTACATTCCTACTAAATTAGTAGATGGTAAAGAAGTTCCTAAAGAAAAAAAAGACTTGACCGACAATGACTATAAAATGATGCAAGTTAACTCTAATGCCATGAATGCACTATATTGTGCTTTAGACGTAAATGAGTTTAATAAGGTCATGGCATGTAAGTCAGCAAAAGAAATTTGAGACAAGTTAGAAGTAACCTACGAAGGAACTATAGATACTAGAGATAGTGTATTGACATGCTCACCAGCAAGTATGAGGCCTTTAAGATGAATCCGGGAGAAACTATCACTAGCATGTATACTAGGTTCACTCACATAATAAATTCTTTAAATGATTTACGGAAAAATTATTCAACATATGAAATGATTAGAAAAATCTGTAGAGGACTTCCTTCAATATGGGAACCAAAAGCCACAGCAATAACGGAAGGTAGAAATTTGAAAAATACCTCCCTTGATGAGTTAATCGGATCCCTTCTCACATCTGAGATGACAATGAATGAAATAAATTCAGAAAACAGTAATAAAAACAAGAAGTCAATAGCCCTTAAGGATAGTAAAGAAAGTTCTAGTGATGAAGATCAAGACAACGAATTAGGATGAATAACTAGCCTTTATCACCAAAAGACTTCGAAAATTTTTCAGGAAGAATAGGAAATTCCCTCGAAAGTTTAAAGGATAAAAAACTAACAAGGGAGAAACAAACACAAAGGAAACTAAGAACAATCAACCTACATGTTATAATTGTAAGAAGGTTGGACACATTAAACGTGATTGTCCACAGCTGAAGAAAGACAAGAAGAAGAAAAAGAAGGCAATGAAAGCTACGTGGGACGACACAAGCTCAAATGAATCAGAGGATGAATCAAGTGAACAAGAAGTTGCCAACATGTGCTTTATGGCACACAATGTTGAGGTAAACTCTTATTATAGTTCATCGGAAGAGTCTAGTAAAAATTCATGTGATAGTATGCCTTCCCATAAGGAAATCCAAGCTGAATTATTCAATTTACATAATAGGTTCATTAAAGTGTCTAAGACGAACATAGCCTTGAAAGAACAAAATGAAAATCTTAAGAATCAACTAGAAAGTTCTAAAAAAGCTGAAAAAGAAAAAGAATATCATATTGATGATCTAATGAATAAAATTAACAATATGTCTCTAGAATTAGTAAAACACAAGTAAATGGTGAAAACAAGAAAGACTTAGAAATAAGTGAACTTAAAAGTAAAATTGAAGATAAAGATAAGATCATTTATAACTTTACTAGAGGAAAAAAGAATTTTGAAAAGATGGTTGGACAACAAAGGATAATCAGTAACAAAGAAGGAATTGGCTACAATGAAATTAAAAACAAAAGGAAGAAGAACTTGTTTATGGGATATTTTGTAAAAGAAGCAAAATACTATGCAAGTACATCCTCTACAAATATACATGAAAACACTACTTGCTACTTGTGTAGAAATAAGGGACACATTAAGTTTAATTGTCCACTTAAAAAGAAGTATGTCAAAATCAAGAATGAATGGAAAGTAAACACTAAAACTATGTATGACTTAAAAAGAATTAAGAAGGTTTGGGGTCCAAAAGTAACACCATGAATCCTTCCTTGTAGGTATGCTTTATGACTACTCCATCAAAGGAAAAATGGTACTTGGATAGCGGGTGTTCAAGACATATGATGGGAGAACTGAACTACTTCCTAGGATTACAAATCAAACAAGCAAAGAATGGTTTTATAAGTCAATCCAAATATATAAAAGATTTGCTTAAGAAATTCGATATAGAAAGTAGTAAGCCCATAGGGACCCCAATGAGTACTTCCATAAGTCTCGATAAAGATGAAAAAGGGAAACCGGTAGATATGAAATATTATAGAGGTATGATAGGAAGTTTGTTATACCTAACAACTAGTAGGCCCGATAAAATGTTTAGTGTATGCATGTGTGCACAATTTTAATCAGCACCTAAAGAATCACATCAAATAGCTGTTAAAAGAATCCTAAGGTACTTGATAGGTACAAGTGATTTAGGACTTTGGTATACTAAGGACACCGGATTCAAAATAATTAGTTATTCGGATGCCGATTATGTAGGCTGTAAGATTGATAGAAAAAGTACAAGTGGGACTTATCATTTTCTAGGACGATTCTAGTGTCTTGGTTTTCTAAGAAACAAAACTTCGTAGCCTTATCCACTACTGAAGCTGAGTACGTAGCAGCTGGGAGTTGTTGTGCACAAACCTTATACATGAAACAATAATTAAAGGACTATAATTTAGAATATTCCACCATACCAATTAAGTGTGATAACACCAGTGCAATAAACATCTCTAGAAATCCTATATCACACTCAAGAACTTAACACATTGACATAGGACACCACTTTCTAAGAGATCACATTCAAAAAGAAGATATTATACTTGAATTTATAAATACAAATGACCAATGGACGGATATCTTGACAAAACCTCTTCCCGAAGAAAGATTTATATCCATTAGAAGAGAACTTGGGTTGTTACATAGTAGGGAAGTGATTTAGGAAGTTTTTAGGTTGAGTAAAAAGAGATTTTCAAAAGATCAAGGACTTCAGGCAACTAAGGTGCTACTGCCTGTTGAAATTCAATTTCAGTAAATCTTCAGGCGACTAAACTTAATCTTCAGGCCCCTGAACTTGTAGGATCTATATATTTTTAGCATGAAAACCCTAACTTTAGGCTACTGAAACCTACTCCATCACTCACCCGAAGCTCCAACCTTTGGTCTCCCTTGCTTCCTCACTCAAAATCCCTCGAATCAAAGCCCCAAACTCCTTCTCCTACTTCCTTTCCCTCGGATTCTAGGGTTTCTCTTGGCTAAATCCTTCCATTCTCCAAAAATCAATAATGCCTCGCACCAAGACCACAGCAAACCGAGGATCTTCTTATGGATGGGATGAAAACAACAATGGCTTGTCACCCCTTAATTGAAGCTTCAATATCGCTTTAATCTCCGTTCTACGGACCCGATTTTTGATAAGGTGATCAACACCACCTTCTTTGATTCTAAATTTCCTGAAATCCTACCTATGTTTAGGAATATCGATTGGAAAAATTTTCGTTTATCAAGCTAAAGGAATGTATCCTAACTTAGTTAAAATCTTTTATGCCAACATGATTCATGGAGAAAATGTTCTAACCACTGAGGTTAGAGGAAAGAAAATTGTTTTGACTCCACAAATCTTGGCTCCCATTTTGCATATCACACTGGGTGAATTTGATTGTCCAACCTTTGCTCAAACTTGGATTCTAGAGCAAGGCTTCACACTCAAAGAATTTTTGCCTCGAATTATGGTAAACGAACCCGTTATTTTGGCCATCCACCTATGTATAATCAACTGAATCTCCAGGCCCAAATACTTCATAAAATCATCTCCAACAACATCCTACCTAACGATGGCTCTTATGATCATCTTTCCTATGTCGATTGCTTTGTTTTATTGTGTTTACTAAAGGTAAATAAGCTTGATCTCTCTAGCCTCATTTTGAAATGGATGTGGGCCAAGTTGGAAGCTACTAGAGTAACTCTTCCGTATGATGGTATATTAAACCTTATCTTTGCTCAACTTAATATCATTACCCCTACGGACTTGTTCATCAAACGTACTCGATATGACCTCTTCACCTCCATAACTCTCAAGAAAATGGGTTATGAAAAGCATAATCAGAGTTGGTTCTTGAAAGGAGGAAGACCTTAAAGAGCAGTAGTTGTTCCTCCTCCTCCTCCTCCTGCACAGGACCAAGTACCTACAGCTGACACTCCCTTTTGGTTCATTTCTTTCCATCATGAATTCTCTACTTTCAGTAGAGATATGCAATCAGGACTTCAAACCCTTTAGGAGAATGTCTCCTCACTTGATTAGCGCCTCCCTTGAATTGAGCAATATCAGGCTCGCTCATCTCGTGGCGTTGGTCCAATTGGAATTAGTGTATTCCCAAGAGGGGGGGGGGGGGAGGGTGAATTGGAATTTTAAACTTCTTTCTATGTTTATCCAAATCAGCAGCAGCAAAATACAACGTAGGGTCTATCTATATAGTCGCAACACAATCAAAACATGTACAACATATGATGAATCAGACATACAACATAAATGTGCTAAAAATGAAAGTGCAAAAAATAAATTGCGGAAATATAAACTACACGCATGATATGTTATTGGGGTTCGGCCAATTTTGCTTATGTCCCCGCCTCAGCTTGCAAGTTCGAGGATTACCACTATTGCTCACTTAAATGGTGGAGCGGCACCATTTACAACCAAGTCAAATTACCAGGGCTGACCTCAACCTTTACAAGTTCTCCTTACATGATGGAGAAGGCCCTAGCAACTGATCCTTACAGGATAGATCAAACCCCCTCAGGCCACGCCTGGAATACAACAGAAAATTTAAATTTGCGTACAAATAAAGTTGTTTCTAATACAAGCAGATTATATACCAATACACATAAGCAATAACTAATGCACTTCCAAATGATAGATCTATAAGCTCGGTGAAGATAAGTCAATCTACTCTCAATATTATGTCAATATGCAATCAAAGTGTGAGAGTGTATGTGTTAGTGATCTTTGAATCAAATAACAATTTCAATCACAATGTGTAATATCAAAGATCACAACCACACAATAAAAAATCTCAAAAATGATTTTCAAAAACCAAGCACACGAGATATTTTGAAAACAAAGCTTGTCGAAAATATTTTTCTTCAAAAAAACACAAGACAAGCTTAAGAGTCTTGCAATAAAAGTGTAAAGACTCACAAGCTAATAAAAAATTTCCCCACAAAATAAATTTACGAACTAAATCTATGGGGAAAAACTTTGAGCTTAACTCTAAATAAAAGTTAATAATCATTCACAACATTGAGAGTATAAGCTAGTATAGGAAGTGTGGGTGATGTCAAAGATACTCTCACTCAATAAGATTTTGCAAGGAAATGAGTATATATGAGGTATATAGGCTTGAATGGGGAAAGGAATTTTATAGAGAAATTTTTTTAATCTAATCTCTAATCATTCTCTAATTTTTGCAAATGAAGGCATATATATAGCCTTCACTATAAATATGATCGTTAGGATATAGAGGTAATAATTAAAAATATTTTAAACAAGTTTAGCCCAAAATAACCCAATTTTACCCTTAATAACCCGTGGTAAAAATAGGCCAACCCGAGAGGTTCGGTCGACCAGATTTGAGGTTCGGTCGACCATATCACTAAGTTCGGTAGATCAAGGCATTTTTGAACTAAGGTTTTGGTCGACCATATTTGAGGCAATTTTGAGCCTTCGAGGTTCGGTCGACCGGGCCAAGTTTGGTTGACCAAATTTAGAGGTTCGGTTGATCGAGTCATATTACAACTAGAGGTTTAGTCAACCAGAGCATTGGGAAATTCCCACGTGCCAGTTCAGTCAACCAGATTGTTGATGTTCATTTTAAGATTGGTCGACCAAATGGTCAACTGTTGGACCCTGGGGAGGTTCGGTCGACCGAAGTTGCTCCGATGTTAGGGTTCGGTCAACCGAACACACTAACTTTGTGCATTCAAATCCTAATCTCATTTGAAGTCACCCCTCTTCACATAATAATTAATTCTAAGTTATAGGGGACTTGTTATGAGGTGCTTGGGGACCTAAGGTCAGTCTATGGCCTAGGCTTTTAAATTAAGCTTAGAAATCTAGCGTCGGTCGACCAAAGGGTGATCCCTAAGGTCATTCTATGGTCTTTGCGCTTATAGTCCCTACCATGCATGCCATGCATTAATTATTACAGACCTTGGATTATAATTACTGACCCGAATGATAAATATGAAACATATAATACTACTTAAAATAAACAAGGACTTCATGCTCTGCTCCTCTACATTTCCCTGGAATGTGTCGAATGATGTGCTCGTTAAAGTGTTTCTTGGCTTCCAAATTTTATCATCATCTGAGCCAACTAAAAACATAAACCTACTCAAATACTCAAAGCACATAAATGAGATATTGTGGTTTGTCATAATCAAAATAGGGATCTGACCAAAAAGTCAACAATCTCTCCGTTTTTTATGATGACAAACACAAGAACAAAATATGGGTTTGCCTGACAAGGCTACCCCTATCAATATGCATAAATACAAAATGATATTCAGTAAGGTTCACATATAAGCATGATGACTTCAGAATATTTCAAGTTGTGCATTAAAGTTCAGTTTCATTTGCCATTTTGAATAACAAAAGTTTAGGGAGAAAGGACAAATTTTGCTCTTAACACATCTCCCCCTTTTGTCATCGGCAAAAGGGCATGAAAAAAATACAACTGATTTTGAAAGATATAGCAATTTGAGTACATAAAATAGTATAATTGGTCATTAAAAGATTTAAATGATATTAAATACATAGTCAGACCAGAATTATCCACAAACCATTTTAGTTCAAATATTTCATAAGACTCGTGAAGGATTTAAGTTCAAAGCACACATCATATGAAAGCAAATAGAAGGTTTGAGCACAAACATAGTCTAACTAGTTTGCATGCATTTTTATGTGAAGTTACCGAACCAGTTATGCAATTTTAAAATCATATATAAGGCAAGAGGAAAAATTTAGTTTTGAAATTAGTTCTTGTCATAAAGTATTAAAATAAATATATGTATATATATATATATATATATATAAATTTAGTTTTGAAATTAGTTCTTCTCATAAAGTATTAATATATATATATATATATATATATATATATATATATATATATCCTCCTTTAATATTTGCAAAAACTACTGGGGGTGCTTGCTGAAGAAGAAACTTTAATTTAAAGCAAGCAAGCAACAATATTCTGGTTTTCATTTAAGCACATACTAAAATATAACCAGAAAACCACAACCATAATGGTCCTAAAGATTTACCAGTCACATGCAAGATCATATGGCAAAGAAGAACTATTGTGGCTAAGCAATATATATCTAATTATGTTTTTCAATAAAAACATCACTTTTACACATAAACTACAATGAATTCAAGAATTGATATAAGCAAACAGTTGTGAGCACAATATGATAGGCATTTTAACTTTTGGATGCTCCCTTTATCGATTTGAATTCTAGCTTAGATACAATAAAGATTAATTTCATTAAGTATGCCAAGAAGTATAAGCAATCATTTTTTAAGTCTTTTAAAACAAATATACTGGATTAAGATTTATTCATTTTACCATTCAACCAGTATAATCATCCCTATAGGTCACACATGCACCAGAAAATATATATTAAGACATGAAATAAAGCACATAACTAAGAACAATCCATATCAAAACATAGAGCTTTAAAAACAAGATATGATGTTCAGGATTCTTAGAAGAGCCTCAATATTCAAAAAGTAAAGCATGATGCATATGAGTTCTTTATGCTCTTTCTCTAGGGACAAAGTTGAGCTCCTCTAACTATTCGATGATTATGCTAGGATGAAATTTAATATTCAATTAGTTTTCACTCATCCTTTCAAAAATGTTTTATCATTTATTTTAACATAATCTTCTTTGTACAAGGTTTTACTTTGGGAAAAATCGACCGAAATTTCGGCAACACGTCGTCTGTAAATTGGACATTTCTCCATAAAACCTGTGTTTGATAGGTTCAAATAAGCTATTTATAATTTAGTTCAAGGCACACAAGAACCTATATCCACTACCAGCATGCAATACACATCACTGCATCCGCCATGCAGGAGGCTTTCAATACAAGCATGCAATTAGGTAGCAATCAAAAAAATCAAAATATATAATCTATCCATCAAAGAATATAAACAGTAGATAGCAGAGGATAGTTATAAATTCATTGCAATATTCACATGAACATTTAGGCATAAAAAAAATATGAGAGCATTTTAATTTATATAACCAAAAAAGAATATATGCTCCCCCTGAGTTATGCACTCAACTCATTTTATGCATTTCTTTCATCTTCAAGTTCAATAACCAAGAGTTATAATATTTTCATTGATTTAATCTTGGTTTTGAGTTCTTAGGCTTATTGGACCAAAAAGTCATAAAAAATACCTCTTTAGGGTCATAAGCCAACACATGCCTCTTTTCTTTTATGAATTTCAATGCATGAGAGGCACAAGATGGAATGGCTTTCAATTTAAACTGCATGTGCATAGGTCTAGTTGAATTTTGTGCACTGATCTAGATAAATACCTAGTGCAATCATATCAGCCATTCAACTTCATCATTGGGATATAAAGCTCTAAGGATTTGATTTAAAATTTTGAAAGCTATTGAAGCGAGATAGAATAAATACTCTTAACAATTAAATTATCAATAAGTTCAGAAGAGTATTTAGGAGATGTTGGACATCTTCCAAAATATTTTCGTGATAGTAATCATGTCTAGGCTTGGTCACAGAGCATATAGGAGAATGTGAATATTTTTGAACAATGCTCTTTGGATATTGGAATGTATCCTTCGAATATGATCACAATTTTTGGAGAAAGGATACGAACCAATGAGAGGATGTATCTTTACCTGATTTGATCGTGGTTTGGTAAAGATTTCTTGTGGATGAGATAAACCGAAATTAGAGGATTTTTAATTTAAGCTCAAAGGGAAAATTTTATGATATCTAGATGAGGACTTGATTCCCTTAGTGGATACCCCTAATTTGGTTATGAAGGATGTCTTCTTAATAAGCACTTAGTGGAATGGACATTTATTATTATCAGTGCTTATACCTAAAGTGATGACCAGATTTTGATTAATGAGATTAGGGTTAAGGATATATAGATGGATCCCTAAACCTCATCTTTGTGCAATGGATAACAGTTGCTTAACTTAAGATGTTTTATCTTTTAAGTATGAGTTAAACATTTAGAATTATTTACCAAGAAAGAATGTCTTGTCCATTTGGAACTGGATTTCATTCAAGTATGCTACAACCAATGTTTTCATATTTTATCCAATCATTATGATATATATTCACATTAAGTTCAGATTGGATATATTACATGTATTTCTAATAATCTTAGTATTCAATATAGTGTATAGTGAATGCATATACTAAGATTTGGAATTTTAAGCATGCACCACTTCCCGATCCTATAGTCATCACAACTCTTAAACTTAATCCTAAGATCTAAGGAAGCATAAAATAATTAGGTTATATCTATTCAACTCCGGTCTTCCTCAGGTCCTAAGGAGTTTGCCTTCATAATAACCCACATCATTTCTTTGTCTATACTTCTGGCATTTCTAAGTCGGATATGCCCTTTCATTTTACAAGATAAGCGAAATTTATATGCATATGACAGATTATGCTTGTTTTATTTTTATTTGACGACGTATGACTATGCGACTTAAAATATGAACCTTTTTTGAAAAATTTATTTCTTTTGGCTCTTAAGGGTTTATTATGATTATTCTTTTCGTATTCTACTTTGGGTGCAACTATAGAATAATCATCTATTTCTTCTTCTAAGGAGATAATTTTCAATATCTTCTTAATTTTTCTCTTCTCAAGGATAGCATGATAATCTTTTAATTCTTTTAATTGTATAGATATCCCCTTATTCTCAAGTTTCAAAAATGATTTCTGCTTAGATAACTTAACTAAAAATTTATTCATTTTCACTAAAGTCTTTTCTAGTTTTCATACAACAACATGCTTTCATTATTCAATTTAGCACATGATTCATCAAAAGAATTAACATAATAATTTTCACATGAATGATTGCATGCAACAACAATAGTATTTTCACAAAGTTTGATAGATGATTCACCATATAATATTTTGCAACAATCAACATAAGAATCATCAACTGCATAACAAACTGAAGGAGGTGAATCATATACCTCCTCATTGATTACTAGCTCATGATTCGCCACTACCTGATCATTTAAACTTGGTGCTTCTAGAGTGGCGATCTCCCTCTTCGAGGTCTCTCCATATCTCCTTTCCAACTCAACCCATATTTCCCTTGCATTTGTACATGCCATAATCTCAAGCAAAATGTTAGAATCTAAAGCGCAATACAGTAAGTCCATAACATGTGAATTTGCATGCATCATAGTAACATCATCTTCGTTTATAGGCATACAAATTCCTTTGAAAATCACCTACCAGGCCCTCCAGTCCATTGATTTTATTAATATGCTCATTCTAATTTTTTAGGCGGTGTAATCAACACCACAAAATAATGGAGGACTAGAAGGTGATCGTCCCTCTCCGAATGGGGATACACCAATGTGAGCCATTGCGATCTTTAGCAAAAAACGTTTAAGTCTATTGCAACGAGGCTCTGATACCGATTTTTGAAATTAGTGTATTCCCAAGAGGGGGGTGAATTGGAATTTTAAACTTCTTCCTAGGTTTATCCAAATCAACAACAATAAAATACAACCTAGGGTCTGTCTATATAGTCATAACTCAATCAACACATGTACAACATATAATGAATCAGACATACAACATACATGTGTCAAAAATGAAAGTGCAGAAAATAAATTGCGAAAATATAAACTACACGCACGATATGTTATCGGGGTTCTGCCCATACTGCCTATGTCCCTACCTTAACTTGCAAGTCCGAGGATTACCACTATTGCTCACTTAACAGGTGGAGCGGCACCATTTACAACAAGGTCAAATTACCAGGGCTAACTTTAACCTTTACAAGTTCTCCTTACGGGGCGGAGAAGACCCTAACAACTAATCCTTATGGGCTAGATCAAACCCCCTCAGACCACGCCTGGAATACAATAGAAAATTTAAATTTGCATACAAATAAAGGTGCTTCTAATAATGTACCAATACGCACAAGTAATAGCTAATGCACTTCCAAATGATAGATATATAAGCTAGGTGAAGATAAGTAAATCTACTCTCAATATTATGTCAATATGCAATCAAAGTGTGAGAGTGTATGTGTTAGTGATCTTTGAATCAAATAACAATTTCTATCACAATGTGTATCAAAGATCAAAACCACATAGTCAAAATTCTCAAAAATGATTTTCAAAAACCAAGCACACGAGATATTTTGAAAACAAAGATTGTCAAAAATATTTTTCTTCAAAAAAACACAAAACAAGCTTAAGAATCTTGCAATAAAAGTGTAAAGAGTCACAAGCTAATAAAAAGTTTCCCCACAAAATAAATTTATGAACTAAATCTATGTGGAAAAACATTGGGCTTAACTCTCAATAAAAATCAATAATCAATCACAACAATGAGAGTATAAGCTAGTATAGGAAGTGTGGGTGATCTCAAAGATACTCTCGCTCAATAAGATTTTGTAAGGAAATGAGTATATATAAGGTATTTAGGCTTGAATGGGGAAAGGAATTTTAGAGAGAAAAATTTTTAATCTAATCTCTAATCACTCTCGAATTTTTGCAAATGAAGGCATATATATAGCCTTCACTAAAAATATGACCGTTAGGATATAGAGGGAATAATTAAAAATGTTTTAAAGAAGTTTAACCCAAAATAACTCAGTTTTACCCTTAATAACCTGTGGTAAAAATAGGCCAACCTGAGAGGTTCGAGGTTCGACCAACCAGATTTGACGTTCGGTCGACCATATCAATAAGTTCGGTCGATCAAGGCATTTTTGAACTAAGGTTTTGGTTGACCATATTTGAGGCGATTTTGAGCCTCCAAGGTTCGGTCGACCGGGCCAAGTTCAATTAACCAAATTTAGAGGTTCGGTCGATTGAGTCATATTACAACTATAGGTTCGGCCGACCAGAGCGTTGGGAAATCCCCACGTGCCAGTTCGGTCAACCAGAGCATTGATGTTCATTTTAAGATTGGTTGACCAGATGGTCAACTGTTTGACCCTGGGGAGGTTCGGTCGACCGAAGTTGCTCTGATGTTAGGGTTCGATCGATCGAACACACTAACTTTGTGCATTCAAGTCCTAATCTCATTTGAAGTCACCCCTATTCACATAATAATTAATTCTAAGTTATAGGGGACTTGTTATGAGGTGCTTGGGGACCTAAGGTCAGTCTATAGCCTAGGATTTTAAATTAAGCCCAAAAATTTGGCGTCGCTCTACCGAAGGGTGATCCCTAAGGTCATTTTATGGTCTTTGAGCTTATAGTCCCTACCATGCATGTCATGCATTAATTATTACAAACTTTGGATTATAATTACAGAACCGAATGATAAATATGAAACATATAATACAACTTAAAATAAACAAGGACTTCATGCTCTGCTCCTCTACATTTCCATGGAATGCGCCGAATGATGTGCTCATTTAAGTGCTTCTCGGCTTCCAAATTGCATCATCATCTAAGCTAACTAAAACATAAACCTACTCAAATACTCAAAGCACATAGATGAGATACTGTGGTTTGTCATAATCAAAACAAGGATCTGACCAAAAAGTTAACAGATCCTATGGACACTAGTTCTACCCCTTGGAGTGATGATGAAGAATTTGAGGAAGGCAGTGAGGAAGGTGATGAAGAGGAAGCTGAAGAAGAAGAAGAAGAAGAAGATGATGATGATGATGTTGATGGTAACTGAATTATTTGTCACTTTGTGTTGTACTAATAACTCTCTATGTATTAGCTTTGTCTTCTATTGCTTTGTTTGTTTTTGTTTTTTAGTTTGAATTGTAATTCCATTACTTATGACTTTGTGTAATATGACTGCTTTTTATGCTAAGACTCTTTGTGCCTATGCAACTCTTTTCTTCTTTATTGATGTCAAAGGGGGAGAGATATTGAGCAAACATGAGAAAGCAAATATGAAAAATGAGCATATAACAAATATGTCAAACATATAAATCTTGGCATATAGCATGGGAGAGTAAAAGCAAAAATGAAAATAAGAACATAAGAAGAACAAGACTATAAGCATATATGTTGACATGTTCTATAATGCAATATACTTGATTTAATCATTTTTTTTCATATTTTTTAAAAGGCATGTTTATTATAAGGTGGAATCTTATCAAGGTTCTTTCATCTTTGCTCCTTATTTAACATCATCAAAAAGGGGGAGATTGTTGGCCTAACGTGACTTTTGAATCTCGTTTTGATGACAACAGATAAAAGTTGATTTAATATATTTTGTTAAATGATGATATTTCAGGAATGCTTGAATGACAAAGTTCAAAAGATCAAAAGAAATGCAAGTTCAAGAGCCATAGTCCATTACCAATATGATCAAAGAAAACCTAAGTAGATCAAAATGTTCAAAAGCATGTGGAAACCTAAAGTTGACTCAAGCTCAAGTTTAAGAGGATTCAAAGCAAAGACTCATATGAAGGCTTCAAGCTTAGAATGTTCAACGCTTTAAGATAACCTATGTAAGTACTTTCATACTAAATATCATGTGGAAATGTTTTGAAGCTCATTAGGGGTTATCATGGACTTAGAGACCTTGTTTTAAAATCCCCAAAAAATGTTTTTATAAGTAACAAAGCAAGATGGCTAAGTGTTTTTGAAAAATAACCTGAAAAACAGAAATTATAACTGTTCAGGCGACTGAAGATTAGCCTCAAGCACCTGAGGATTTTCCTGAAGAAATTATGAAGAGAGAGATAAAGAGAGAAAAAATAGAGATATAAGGGAGTAAAAAAGGGATCAAGAGAGAGTCAGATAGAGTGTGTGTGAGATAAAAGATACAGAGAGAGATAGAGGTGGAGCAGAAAGAGACAATGAGATGAGAAAGTCAGAGAGAGAGAAAGGTGGAGCAAAGATAGAGAGTAAGATGAAAGAGTAAAAGAGAGAAAGTATACTAAACCGGATAATTATAGAAATTAAATAAAAAGGAAGTAGAGAAAAATAAAATTTCAAAAGGATGCAGCAGGGTCTCGTCGACGAATTGCCTACTTAGGCACGTCAATGAGGACGCGTGTCTCGTCGATGAAAAGAAACCGAGAAGGGTGATTTTAGGGCCTAAAATTCATCGACGAGGGTACAAGTTCGTCAACAAACTCCCTTCTTGTCTTCTTCGACAAGATGACATGAATCGTCGACGAGGCCACGTGGCCAAAGGTCTATAAATAGCAAAAAATCGAGATTCAGCAAGAGAAATTTATTTTTCTCTATTTTTTCTCTCCTGCTCGGTTTCTCTCCCCTTCTCTCTAGATTTCTTGCCTTGTTTCTCCCCGTTTCGCTGATCACAAGCCACCACGTTGATCCTAGGGAGATTCTCCACAAGTTTGTTGGAATAAATTATTGGTTTGGCCAACTTGGGCACCATCCGAAAACTAGGGTAAGTAGATTATTATGATATTTTCAGTATTACCAGGCTTACCTAAGTTTAGATTTTGTGTTGTATGGAAATATACTAGTGTTCTATGTAATAAATTAAGATGTTATGATTTCAAGATTAGGGTGTTTTTGGGACCCTACAGACATGGGTTGAGGACCCCAATGAATATTTCTTGGAGCCCAGGTAAATTATAGTTCAGAAAATTACAAGTATGTAGGTTTGGAGAAATATAGTTGATTTATTAGAAATATGTATATATGTATTATTTCAGGATTTAAGGGATAGTACGCCGTGAGAATGAGGATAGAGTTGGAGGAGAGCCTCCCAACCAGTTAGGTAAGGGAAATATGCTATGCTAGTAAATTCAGAAATATTATTAGTAAATTATAGTATTTGTTTGTTAAGGTACATGGTATAAATTATATAGTTTTTCAGATTTTAGAACATGAGTTTTATTAATTGTGTGGCCTGAGTAGATATTTGTTTAGTACAGAGTTTATATAGTTTTTCAGAATATTATAATTTATAGTGTTTTTGCATAGCAGCATGTTTTACTAGATTTTACAGAATTGTGAATTATAGTGTATATATAGATAGATATATCTTACAGACCAATATTTACCAAACAAATATTTTACAAATATTATATAGACAAATATTTTACAATATTTACAGAATGGCATGATTTCCAAAAACCATAACACTTAGACATTACAGATTATTTCAGTCAGATATTACACTCAGACATTACAGTTTTTTAGTCAGATATTATAGTATTTTCAAATAAGATTTATAGTATTATGGTTATTTTGGAATCATGATGAAAACAGTAGGATATCTATAGAAATAGTATGTAACGACTTGTTATAATTTAAATTTATATTATTTTTTTCTATATATACTGTTATTCACATATAAGCTGAAATTACACTGCTCTGATACTTTCTATTTCAGGTCTAATTATCCATCTAAGCAGCGAGAAGCTGTAGTCATATATTCTCAACCATACACAAAATTTTACAATACCAGAGAGCTAGATTATCCTCAAGTTACATGTATATAACTGAATAGGGCTATACAAAAATATTTTCTACCCCAAAAGATACTCACCCTACTGACAGGGTAGCACTGAAGCCCTTTACCTGCAAGCTTGATTAGCTCGCCTAACTGGATCACCTGAAAAATGTCAATTTAATGGGATGAGATGACGCTCAGTAAGATGAAATATGCTATTACTAGTGTGTGGCAAATAAGTTACAATATAATTGTTTGATTCTATATAATCATGTATAACTGAATCTGTAAATACTGTACAAATAATATAAACCACCACCTATATCCATGTTGCTTAACATATCTATATTTTAGGTTTCTACTCATAATACTTCTAATGTACATAAGTATATTCTCTGTTTTTGTAAAACTATATATACATAATAATAATTGAAAAACTTCCCTGGATGGATAGTTGTATGTCATGATTTAACCCCTCATGACAAGGTTGTACAGCCTATTGGCGGGATCTATCACTGGCTGGCCTACCAGGATAAACCACTATACTCCGTCAGTCAGATTGGCCCTCCTTAACCTATATCTAATGGGGAGTCTGTCCACAACATAGGCACGATCGATTTATCTACCACATATTATCTGAATATGTGGTTGCACTCTGAACTGTATATAGCTACGGTACCGTGCTTTGTAAACTGCATCTATAGTAGTCCATCAGGGTCTGATACCATATAGTACGTTTCTGTATATAACTATCCGTTTTACCATGATTATGTAATAGTTGTATTAACCATGACGCTAAAATAAACTGTTTCTATAACAACTGTATTTCTGAAATTAACTGTAATTCTGTATGTCATGGTATTGTAAACTTTATAATCATGGTATTTTGAAATTGATGTAAAACATATTTCCTGTCTGTATATTCTATAAATATAATCCTAAAAATTATTGTAAAACATGTTTCTGGACTATATCTATATTCATAAGTCACACAGTAATTTAAAACATATTAGACATAATTGATAAACTGTATAAATTTCTACTGTGAATGATAATTTGGTAAAAATGTATAATTTATACTGAAAACATACTAGAGTTGCCTAGCATAGCATATTTCCCTTACTTGATTCCTTCTAAAATCCCCTACTGTAATGGGCCTTACACCCGCAGGACTCCCCACTCAGTATCCTGAAAACAATATTTTCCAGAATAGAATATTACTATTTCTTCGCCTACTACATTTCCTACAACTGCTGGAAAGCCAAATTTTGACAAAAAAAGCTTACCCTAAATTTGGGATGAAATTCAATTTCGTCCCATTGACGATCAGTTCTGGTAAACTTAGGGAGAACTTTCCCAGGAGCGTTGTGGTGGCCTCAAATCGTTAATCCGGCAAATGGAGGGGCTGTAATTGAAGAGAGAATGAAGAGGAACCATAGAGAGAGAAAAGAGAGAGACTTCCGCTGAATTTCGGCGTAAAATCTGATTTTAACACTATTTATATTATGGGATTCATCGACAAGCCATGTCACCTCGTCAAAAAGGCCAAGAGGAAATTCGTCGATGAGCCCTCCCTTTCATTGACGAAATTCAAAGTCGCCCAGAACATCCTCTCGGTATCTTCTTGTCGATGAGGCACACCCTCGTCGACCACGTTCGTCGACGAAACCTGCTACCTCCTTCTGTAACTGTTTTCCATTTACCCTTTTCATATTATTTAAATACTATTATTCCTCAGGTCGTTACATAATATATACAATATCAGACCCTAATGAATCAAGTTATGTTCAATTAGCAGAGCACGATACCGTTGCTAGTATTGATCAGAGTGCAACCACACATCTTAAATAGTGTGTGGATGGTTTCTGTCAACCATGCCTGGAGGGATTCCACACTCCCCAGAAGACTAGGTTGAGGTGGCCAGTTTGATGAGGTAGTTACCAGTTCCGTGCCTAGGAGAGGTTGCAGTTTGGCCGAACTGAGGATTGGTAGAGTTACAGTTGACTTACTTGGTAGGCCAACCAGGATTAAGTTCCGCCTATAGGCCGCACAACCCTGTCATGAGGGTTTAAATCATGACGTACAGTTTTCTAGGGTAAACATCTCAGTTATGTATATGTATATAGATTTAAAAAATATCAGAAGATATAGTATGATACTAGAAGTTTGAACAAGTATAAAAACTCAGATAATACAGTTATACTTTAAACTATGATAAATGCAAGTTATATTGTATTTTGATTTACCCACTTTTATAGTTTCAAATATTGTTAGTATAATATTTATGAAACTCAGTTGCCACACACTAGTAATAACATATTTTCTCTTACTGAGCGTTGTCTCATCCCAGTGATTTAACATTTTTCAGGTGATCCAGCTAGGCGAGCATATCAAGTTCGCAGATAGAGAGATCTTTTGTACTGCCCTGTTTATAGGGTAAGTGTATTCAGGGGATTTTATTTTTGAGTAAATGATACTGGGATGATGTGTAAATATGTATGTATGGTTTGGAAACATTGAATTTTGGTATTATAAATATGGGTGTATGACTTTATGTTTTCAGCTGCATAGGCGTGTCAATATGTGTACAAGGATACCTCAGTTCCTATTTGGGTTCTCAGATGTTATAGCAGGTATTACAGGGGTATCAGAGTAGTGTTATATGTAAAAAAATAGAAAATAAAAATGAGGTTATTTTTGGGTTGTTATAGTTTGGTATCAGAACCTTGGTTGCTAGGTTCTATAAACTCTAGAGTGTAGTGAAAAACAATACCAGAATATAAGAATAGAGTTTGGAGAAAGATAAAATAGAGTATAAGTGAATTAATGTTGGAAAAACTAGGATGAGAATTTAGGATTCTGTTCTGCGATTTGGAAGCAAGAATTTTGAGGTAGTTTCTGTGATTTTCCTAGGGTGACAATTTCAGGAAAACTATAGTAAACTATTGTCAAATTCTATTTCCATATGGTAGGGCCAGACCTTAAATTAGTGATAGGAAGTAAGGGGTATTTTAGTAGTATAGCATTGTAAGGTTCGGATTCTCAGAACAATTTGGTAATATTGCAGGATGGACCCAGGAGGTAGTAGCACTCACGCTAGTGGCGACGACGGAGCAGGGCCTTTTGGTGTAAGTGGCAGGGATTTAGATGCTGCGTTACGCAGTGTGGCTCAGTAGGTCATGGCTGAGATTGCCCGGAGCTCCAAGGAACAGGGAGGTCCATCTACAGCTCAAGGATGCACAGTAAAAAAATTTACAAAGATGAACCCACTAGCATTTTCAGGAGCGGATGATCCTGCAGTTACGGAGAATTGGATGTAAGAGATAGAGAAGATTTTGACAGTGCTCCATTGCACCGATGAGCAGAGGGTTCTTTATGCCACATATAAGCTGACAGGGGACAGCCACTAGATTATTGGAGGAGCAGAGATCCATTCTAGTGCTGATGACCTAGCCCCGATTCAGGGACATATTCTTTGATAGATACTATCCTGCCTCGGTCAGAGAGGCTAAAGTACAGGAATTTTTGAGCTTGTCCCAGGGATCGATGGCAATCCAGCAGTACGCAGCAAAATTCATCGAGTTGTCGCACTTCTGCCCTTATATCGTCCTAGATGAACCCAAGAAGGCCAGGACGTTCGAGAGGAATTTGAGGTGGGACATTTATAAATAGGTGGCAGTTCTTAAGATACAGGACTTCTTGGAATTAGTAGATATGACCATGGTAGCAGAGGACAGTGAGCAGGTATGTGTGGGAGTATTGAAACAAAGAAAGAGACCCACATATCCAAATTTTCAGACTGGGCCTAGTTGAGGTCTATGGAGAGGAGGCAAAGCTGGTGAGGGTCAAAGGCAGACAACAGGCCATAGTGGATATCAGGGTGGGTAGACTTATCCAACTTGCTTTAGGTGTGGTCAGAGATATCCGAGTGAGTGCCGATTTGGTGAGAATGCTTATTACTGATGTGGGAGACCTGACCATATGGCTCGATCATGTCGAGGACCATCGAACTATGCACCAACTCCCAGACTATTTCGGGGTGGTTACCAAGCGCTCTGTGGAGGCCAACAGAGGAACATAGCACCAGCGAGGGTTTATGCTTTGACACCAGGAGACGCCAAGGCTACTGGAGATGTTGTTACAGGTATACTTACTGCTTACAATATAAAGTTGTTGTTTTATTTAACACAGGTGCCACCCATTCCTAGTCAGTCGCGTCAGCGGCCAAGATAACGTTAAGAATCCCTTAACAAAACGACAGTAATAACCAGCCAACCTCAAGAAACTCTTGATCTCCTCGACGTTCCTCGGTCTAGCCCAATTCACTACCACGTCAATTTTACTATGATCCACTGAAATTTCATCCCCTGAGATAACATGCCCCAAAAACACAACCTTCTCGAGTTAGAATTCACATTTGCTGAACTTGGCGTATAACTTCTTTCCCCTGAGCTTCTGTAAGGCCTGCCTCAAATGTGTCTCATGCTTCTCATAACTCCTCAAATAGACCAGTACATCATCAATAAAAACAACAACAAACTGGTCTAAATATTGGTGGAAAATTCTATTCATCAAATCCATGAATATTGTAGGAGCATTCGTCAGACCAAAAGGAATAACAAGAAACTCATAATGCCCATACCTGGTCCTAAAGGCCATCTTCAATACATCTTCTGCCCTTACCTTTACTTGATGGTAACCTGATCTGAGGTCAATCTTAGAATACACCCATGTACCCTAGAACTGATCAAATAAATCATCTATACGGGGTAGATGATACTTATTATTGATTGTCACCTTATTAATTTCCTTGTAATCTATACACATCCTCATGGACCCATTTTTCTTCTTCACAAATGGTACTGGAGCTCCCCACAGAGATACATTGGGCTGTATAAAACCTTTATCAAGCAAATCTTGCAATTGATTCTTTAATTCTACCAACTTTGCTGGCGCCATTTGGTAAGGTGCTTTAGAGATCAGCGTTATACCTGGAAGCAGATCAATGGGAAAATCTACCTCACGATCAGGTGGCAAACCTGGTAGCTCATTTGGAAAAACATTTATAAACTCTTTTACTATTGGCGTACTAGTCAGCTTCAATTTATTCCCTAACATCTCCTTCACAAAGGCCACAAATCCCTGACAACCACTCAGGAGCAGTCTCCTCGCCTAAATAGCTGAAACCAACTAAGGTGGGGATTGCACTCACGACCCTATAAACATGAATTCTAGTCTTCCAGGAGTTTTGAATATCACTTCTCTTGAACAACAATCTATACTGGCAAAATTAGTTGCTAACCAATCCATGCCGAATATTACATCAAACCTGTGCATGTCCAGCACTATCAAATCAGCAGAAAAAATTTTCGCCTGAATATCAACTGGACAGCCTCAGAGCACCCTACTACACCTCACTAGTGACCCGGTCGGTGTAGTTACTACCAACTCAGTGTCTAATAACTGTGTTTCTATCCCCCACACAATTTAATACATCCCATAGACATGAACAAGTGTGCAGCTCCTGAGTCAAATAATACAATAACTTTAAATGAAAGTATGATAATCATACCTATCACCACGTTGTCGGCTGTCTCAGTATCACCTGACGTCAGAACAAAAACTCTGGCTGGAGCCATATTCCTCTGTTGACCTCCATGTGGCACTTGATAGCCTCCCCGAACAGGTCTAGGAGCGAGAGCAACACCAATTTGAGCTTAACAATCTCTCATCATATGTCCTGGCTCCCCACAATGGTAGTAGATACCTCCCCCGAGCTGACATTCACCTGGATGTCTCTTCCCACAAGTCGGGCAAACTGGAAAAGGCCGCATACCCTGAAACCCACGACTCCCCTCTCCTACCTCTGATCCCTGTAGTAGCCACCTCTCTTCCATGAACCTCGACTAGACCCCTGCTGGGAACTAGAAGGCGTGGATCTCTTCTTCTGTCTCTACTTCTCAGCCTCCAATAGCTCTCCAACTTCTGCCATAGTTGCCCTATCTACCAACTCGGCAAAATCTTGTAATTTTAGTATTGACACTTGCTTATATAATTCTCTCCTCATACCCCTTTCAAACTGTCGTACCTTCTTCGCTTCATCTGGAATAATGTACGGGGCGAAGCGAGATAACTCAATGAACCTTGCCGCGTACTGCTGTACTATCTGCTGTTCCTGCTTTAGATTCAAGAACTCCTTAATTTTGGCTTCCTTGGACGAGGCTGGAAAATATCTATCAAAAAATATCTTCTTAAATCGCTCACATGTCATCTCTATAGGCACTCTCATATGCTGCTCTAGGAGTTTCATTGTCGTCCACCATCTCTCGGCTTCCCCAGTCAATTTATATACAGCAAACAACACCCTCTGCTCCTTAATACACTGTAGTACTACAAATACTTTTTCAATCTCCTGCACCCAGTTTTCAGTGACTGCAGGATCAGTTCCTTCTTAGAAAGTTAGAGGATTCATATTAGTGAACTTCTTAATCGAACTACCATGGCCTGCATACGGACCACCCTGCTCTCTAGAGTTTTTAGCAATTTTAGCCATGACTTGTTGAGCCACGCTATGTAGTACTGCATCTACATCACCACCTGCAGCGCCTGAGGGCCCAGCACCCTCGTTACCACTAGCATGGGTGCTACTACCTCGAGGGTCCATCCTGAAAAGACAATAAACTTAGATTAGGACCCTACTACTATAACATATCATCTAATTATCCTTAACTAATCCATCACCCTTGATTTTAATTCAAGGTTCAATCCTGCAACCTAGATAACCAACCCGACAATAGTTTACCATGGCTTTCCTGAAATCGTCACCCCAGGAAAGGCACACAAACCATCACTGAAGTCCTGCATCTAGACTACAAACCAAACCTTAAATTCCCTTATCCTATACTCTGGTATTGTTACTGTTGCATTCTAGAGTCTACAAAACCTAGCATCCTAGGCTCTGATACCAAAACTGTAACGACCTGCTTAAATTACGACATAATTAATCACTTTAAACACCCTGATACCGCTAACTATTCATATAATAAAGTCAACCTGAACCCATGGGTAACAGGGACAATCCTGTCATACACAGCGGAAACCTAAGCAGTAGTAAATATAAATTTCATACACTCAACCATAAAATACAATATACTAGAGTACCTACATTCCACCATATACTATTTGAACATAAATCCTCAAAGTCACCAAAAGATAAAACTAGGATCTAATACCAAAAACTAGCTGATCCTAACTCAAAACTTACCCTCCTAGCGGGGTAGTAAAAAACTGTCTCAATAGCGTCCTCGATCCGCCGGTCTTTCTAGGTTCCTTGAAATGGTTTAAGCTGGGGTGAGACACCTCTCAGTAAGGGAAATAAACTAAATACAGCTATGTGGCAACATGAATATTTGCGTGCTATAATAAATACATAGTACATATCACATGCTTGAAAAACTGACAATATCATAACTAAATAAACATATCATTTCGTAGATATACTAAATCATACTGCATTTCACTATTTATAAAATCATCTGATATAACTAGCAATTTAAAATTTACCCAGGATGAATAACTAGCTGATGTCATGTATTACCCCCCCCCCCCAATGATGGGTTGTGCAGTCCGAAGGCGGGACCCGACAATGACTGGCCGACCACTGTCGAGTTAAAAATGTTTGTAAGTACGATGGATCAGCCGCACCCTAGTCCGAACTGCCAGGTGGACATCTACAACTCTACACTGAAAGCCACATCAACTATCCATCTCCCACCCCCTCTACTAGTAGGGGCAGTTAGCACAAGTATGAACTAAACTGAACTGTATAGCTACGGTACCGTTCTCCTTAAGCTGATCTGAACTATCATCCAGGTTCTGATAACATATAGTACATGATAATATACTATTTAACGTAAATAGATTGATAGCATTTTTCTGAATTCTGTAATAACATAAATAATTACGGCATTGCGTCGAACACATTCATAACTGCGGCCTTGCGCCGAAAACATGCATAACTACGGCCTTGCGCCGACTATCAATCACGGTTTTGCACAAAACATAACATACATACTGATCTGAATAAATGTACTATTTATCATGTATTATGAAATCATGGTTTACTAAATTATCATGTTATTTTTGAAATAACTGCAAATATGCTTTTCCCATAAAATTGACTCAACATAATACAATTTGCAAAAAATAATATTCATGCCACACAAACTGAATAAAATCATGAATTCTATTCTGAAATCACATTTCCTGACATTTCATACTAAAAATACATATTCCTGTGTAACAATAGTATTTTCCCAAATATATATATTTTCACAAATATGCTTATATATAATACATGCTTTCTGAACATAACCCCGCTATTAAATAATAATAATTTAATGAACAATTACTACTTTAGTTTACTCCCTTACCTGACTACTGAAAAGCCCCTACAATGTCTAGTCCTACACCCACAGGGTTCCCCATTCAACACCCTGAAAACAACATCTCCCTGAACAAAACTTTAGTATTTCTTCAAGTACTACATTTCCTACAACTGTGGAAAAGCCAAATATTGAATAAAAAGTCTTATCTTGAATTTGGGATGAAATCCAAGTTAACCCCACCAACGATCCACTCTAGCATATTTGAAGAGAACTTTCCCAAGAGTGTCGTGGTGGCCTCAGATCATTGAACTGGCAAGAATCCAGCCTGAAATCTTAGAGAGAAGGGGGAAGGGACGAACAGGAGAGAGAGAGAGAGAGAGAGAGAGAGAGAGAGAGAGAGAGAGAGAGAGAGAAGAGAGTTTTCATGTGATTTCTACAAAAAAAATCAAGTTTAGGCTATTTATACACCTGCACTCGTCGACGAGCCACATCACTTCGTCAACGAGGCAACAAAGGAAGTTTGTCGACAAATGCCTATTCCTCGTCGATGAAATTATGAACTAAAAAAATAGCCTCTCGGTATCTTCTTGTTGACGAGACACGTGTCCCCGTCGACGATCCCTTCAAGCTTGTTCGTCGACGAACGTGTTGTGTTCGTCGACGAGACCACCCCTATTATATTTCAAACTCAATCTCCTTTTCTCTCCTCCTTCTATTATTTAATTAATATAATTCCTTCAGTTCTCTATAGGTCGGTTGACCATATAAGATAGGTTGGTCAACTGAATCTTTTAAGCTTAACAATGGTCGGTCGACTGAGCCCTTTGAAAATTCAAGATTTAGCCCAAATTTTGATTTGAAAATGTTTTAAAAACCTTTGTATGATTAGAAATTTTAGAAAAAGGTTTTTCATGATGGTGTTGGTTCCTTATGGTCAGTCTATGGTCCTGTGTTTGAGCTTGACATTCATATCATGCATGACATGCATTATTACAAATCAATCTAAATGCAATTATAATTGAAAACAAACATCTTCTTCTTCTTTTCACTCTTCACTATTCCATGGAGTACACCATGTTGACCTTATAGGTCATACCCGGTTTTTGATTATGACAAATACTCTGGTATTTAATGTCAATCAAGTTTGTGTGCAGGTTCACATTAGCAAGATCTTATGATGGCACGAGGTGACTTGAAGAATAAAGACCCAAACTAGTCATTTATTGTATTTTATATTAAGTTTAATTCGAGTTTGTAATAGTAATATAGGAAAAGTCTGTAATATTTACTGCATATCATGCATGTAGGAACCTATAAGCTCAAAACCATAGAGTGACCTTAGGGATCACCCTTCAGTCAACCGATGCCTGGTTTTTAAGCATACTTTCAAAGACCTTGGAATGACCCTTGGTCCTTGCACTTACACATAAGATAGTTCCCAAAATCACATATACTATCTCGGGAATCAATTGAATTGAATCAGGACTTAAAGTGCTAAATGAATAGGGTTTCGGGCAACCGAACCTTGGTGTTCAAAACACCTCGATTGACCAAACCATTGAAAGGTCAAATAGTTGACCTGACTTCAGACGACCGAACCAAAAAGGACTTCACCATCCTCAGTCAACCGAACGTATATCCTTACCTTTTCCACCAACTCGGGCGCCCGAACTTTATGTTCAAAATAACCTAGGGTGACCGAATATTCAAGTTCGGCAGACTGAACTTGAGACTAGGCGACCGAACCTCAGACAGAATGGAAAATCGCTTTGGTCAGCAAATCGAACCCTTATTAAGGCACCCGAAGTTCAAATTTGACTTTTTTTGTTGTGTCTATTCGGGCGACCGAACCTTGGCTCGATCTACCGAAACTCTCGGGTTGGCTTAAATTTTACCGTAGTTAATTGAGGTTAAACAGGGTTAATTTTCTTAAGCTCATTTAAAATAATTTTAATAATTCCTGATGTATCCCTAAAAGGTTATAATTTAGGCCTCCTCTATATACAGGGATTCATTTGCTCGAATTAATGAGGGATTAGCATTTTGATTAAGTGAAAATCCTCTAAAAATTTTTCAAAACCTATTTTTCATACAAAGCCTATACCTTCTCATACACTCATTCTTTTGCTAAACCAAACCTTGTAAGAGTTATTTGAGTAGTTATACATTATCCTCATTTGCTAGAAAACTCTCATTGTATTGTGTTTTTGATTTTTGAATTGAGAGTTGAGCATAGGATTTTTTCCTCAATTTTATTTGATAAATCAGTGTGTGGGAAAATATAGTGGCTAGTGAGTCTTTGCATTATCATTGCAAGACTCATTGAGCTTGTATTTTTGAGTGTGCAAAAATATTTTCACAAGCTTTGTTTTTGAATATCTCTTTGTGCTTGAATATTGAAAAAACATTTTTGAGATATTATGAATACTCTTTGTAGAAATATTCAAAATCCTAAACTGTGATTGAGATTTACATTTATACATGGTTTCAAAGATTAGCATGTTGATACACTCTTGTGCTTGAATTGAGATAGTCATTACTTTAAGTGTTGAGTGCACATATACACCATTGAGCTTATAGTTCTTACATTATTGGTGTGCGTTGATTAATACTGGTACAAATATGCTTGGTTGAGAAGCATATATTTGGTACACATCTTGTATTGTAATTGATTGTATTCCAGGCATGGGCTTAAAGAGCAAGACTTGCCCTGATAAAAGTCCCAGATAGGCTTTGACCTGGTTAGGAAAGTTAGGTGCACCATCTTGATAAGGTGTAGTTTTTGGTTCAAGTCAGCCCTGTTAATTGCCTTGGTTATAAACAGTGCTGCTCCACCCGTTAAGTGAATCGTAGTGGAAACCCTCTTGCTTGTGAGCTCGAGGCAAGGACGTGGGCAATATTGGCTGAACCTCGATAACATATCATGTGTGCACTTTACATTTCAGCACTTTATATTTACTGCATATGTATGTTATTCTCAATTGTCTATGAATGCTGCGCATGATTTATTTTCCACACATTATATTTATCTGGGCATTTGAAATTGCATAGACAAACCCTAAGTTTTGTATATACTGTTAGTGGATAGTTTAACCTAGGAGATAAATTTTTAAATTTTCAATTCACCCCCCTCTTGGGAATACACCAAAGTCAACACACCAGATGTATGATATGAGCTTTCTACGCTTTATAGCTTCCAATTTCCAGTATCTTTTGTCTATGTTGAAATGTAAACCTATTCATATACTAAATGCACACATACGATACGAGTAGTTTGTCATAGTCAAAATGGGATCGGACTCAAAAAGTCAACAATATCTCCCTTTTTGATGATGACAAATACACATGAGCAAAATGGGTTTAGCCTGAAAAGGCACCTAACAATATGCATAACTAAAAATAAGCAGTATAGCTCAGGCATATCAAAAGACATAAGACATTTTAAATTAATCATGCATTTAGATTTTGCAATGAAGCACATTAAAGCTCAGAAATTTACCCTCATAAATTTACCCCATTAAAATAATTTGCTCTATTTAAAAATTTTCCCTTTTTATTATTTTTATCATTTTTCTCATAAACTTCTCCCCCTTTTGGCATTAGCAAAAGGATTAGGCTAAGTATAAAAAACTATTTTCATCATTTAAAATAGACTTAACTTAAGAGAACTCCCCCTTTCTGATATAAAATTTGGGCATATAAAAAAAATTTATAATTGTAATAATCCAAGAAATTAATCAGGGGTTTCATCGACGAAGGTTCATAAGGACCTCGTCGACAAGAAGATATTGAAAGGGGGCTTGTGGCAGTTTGAAACTCGTCGACGAAGGGTGCAAGTTTGTCGACGAACTTTCTTCAGGACTAGTCGATGAGATGACATGTCTCGTCGACGAATTTAGGGCTATAAGTAACTGAAACCCAAATTTTTGACTGAAATTCAGCGCAAAAGTATCTCTCTCTCTCTCTCTCTCTCTCTCTCTCTCTCTCTCTCTCTCTCTCTCTCTCTCTCTCTCTCTCTCTCACTCTCTATCTCTAAAACATTCCCCTCCCCTTCGCTCTTCGATCCCAACTCCGTTTCTTGCCGGATCGATGATATGAAGCCACCAGGACGCTCTTGGGAAAGTTCTCTACAAGTCTGCCGGAGCGAATCGTTGGTGGGGCTGATTTGAATTTCATCCCAATCTCGGGGTTAGGTATTTTAGTCAGTATTTGTCTTTCCCATAGTTATAAAAAATTTTGTATACAAAGAAATATTGATATGTTGTTTTGGGGGGATGTTGTTTCCAGGGTGTTGAGCAGAGAACCTTGTGGGTATAAAGCCAAGATATAGTAGGGACTTTTCAGAATTTAGGTAAGGGAAATATGCTAGAGATTTTTAATATGTATATCAGAATATTTTGAATGTGTATTTACAAGCATGCAGATCAGATTATTTTTCCAGAATATCATGAATAATATTTTTACAGTAGAATTATAGAAATGAAGCATGAGGTTTTGATTACACAATTGTGTGGCCTAAGTTTATTATAGTTTAATATGTTGATTATGAAATTTTACAAATATTCAGTTATACAAGTTTATTAGAAGAAAGTAAGATTTATAGCATTTTTCAGAATAACATGATTCTTAAACCATAACACTTAGACAAAAATTACAGACAGACAGAAAGAAATTATGGATATTGACAGATGTTACAGATATTACAGACATATATTTCAGAAAGATATTACATATATTACAGATATTTCAGATAGATATTTCAGATATTACAACTCTGATTTATAGTATTATGGTTACTTTGAAATCATGTTAAAAGTAGCAAGATAAATATATATTTATATATGTATATAGTATTACATGATATTAGATCCCTATGGAAATTACAAACAAATATATACAGTAGAGCACAGTTCCGTTGCTATTTACATAATAGAGTGCAACCACATAACTCAGATAGTATGTGGATTCCGTCTAACTATGCCAGAAAAGATTGCAGTCTCCCCAGCAAGCTGTGTTGAGGTGGCCAGTTAGACGATGTTAGAGTTTGGAGATTGCCTGGAGAGATTGCAGTGGGCTAGATTGGCGGATGTTACAGATATAGATTGAGTTGCCTGATAGGCCAACCAGAGTAAGTCTAGTCTACAGGCCGTACAAGCCTATTATGAGGGGTTATATCATGATATATAGATCCCAGGGTATAGCATAAGTTCCTATGTACAGACATATCACACAGAAGCAATTATATTATTATATTAGCAGCATGTACAAATAGCAAGCTCAAATACACAGTTAAATTTTAAGTTATATTACATGTGTTTTGTACAGTATATCAGCTTATTCATTTTACAATATCAATGTTATTTCAGTTATTATATGTACAACTCAGCCGCCACACACTAGTGATAGCATATTTCCTCTTACTGAGCGTCGTCTCTTCCCAGTGACTTATTATTTTTTAGGAAATCCAGCTAGGCAAACAGATCAAGCTCGCGGGTAGAGGTTGCGTTGGTGTTGCCCTTGCTAAGAGGGTAGGTGTATTTTGGTGCCAGTGAGTTAGGGTAGATCCCAGGTTTTTGATGTTGTCACTGGGTATTTTGTGTTGTAAATCTACATCAGAATATTATAGTTTTCTAGTATTGTACATTGCAGTTCCCATTTTTTGTATACCGCTGTTTAGATATGTACAATGTACAGAGTTTCCTCAGTGCTCCTTTGAGCCTAGGGTATTATCAGTAGTATTTCAGATAGATGATATTTATGTTATATGCATATAGATGGAAAAAAAATATATGTTAAAGAAGTAGCAGGTCATTATAGTTTGGTAGTAGAGTCTAGATTGCTAGGTTCTATAGACTTTAAATGCAGTGAATACAATACCATAATATAGGAAAAAGAATTTGAGGTTTTTTTCTGTGATTTAGATACAGGATTTTCGTGGTGGTTTCTGTATTTTTCCTAGGGTGACGATTTCAAGAAAACCATAATAAACTATCGACGAGTCATGTGTTTGGGTTGCAAGATTGGATTTTGGGTTAGGAACAGAGGAGTTGTTAATAGAGAAACTGAAGTTTTAGTTGAGTGAATAGATTAGATTTGTGCAGGAGAAAGGATTTTGAAACGGTGTTTTGTGTATTTTCAAGATGGATCCGAGGAGTAGTGGTACAGATGTGGGAGGTGATAGACTAGGACCCTCTAGTATGGAGGGTGGAGATGCGGATACAACATTATGCAGCGTCACCCAACAGGTGATGGTTGAGATGGCTCGGACTGGAGGAGAGTGTGGCTGCACGATCGAGCAGTTTACACAAATGAAGCCTCCCTCTTTTGTTGGAGCACCTAACCCGATTGTAGCTAAAAACTGGGTTCAGGATGTACAGGAGATTTTGGTAGTGCTGGCATATACAGATGAGTAGAAAGTGGCATTTGCGTCGTTTAAACTCATAGGAGAGGCAAAGTGCTGGTGGAGATCAACACGGTTGCTTGATGAGGAGAGGCCAGTTCCAGTTCCAGTATCAAGGAGTTGGTTCAAGGAATTATTCTTCAAGCGATATTTCCCTGTTATCGTTCGGAGTGTGAAGGCAGCAGAATTCCTGCATTTCGCTTAGGGGCAGATGACGGTGTCTCAGTACGCTGCATGATTTATTGAGTTGTCCCGTTTCGCCCCACATCTAGCACCAGATGAAGAAAAGAAAGTAAGGAAGTTTGAAGAAGGCCTAAGGCAGAATTTATTTGAGCAAGTCATTAGCTTTCGGGCTCAAACGTTTGTGGAGGTGGTGTATAAAGCTGCTATTATTAAGAATGGTATGCAAAGAGGTGCTGTAGCTTAAAGTCAGAGGAAGAGGTCCACGACTCAAGATCTACAGGTGAGTTCTAGCCGAGGGCCATGGAGAGGAGATCGATATGGAGGTAGTTAGGGATGGATGACGGGTCGTAGTGGTCCTTAGAGTGGACGAGTTGTTTCTACCTGTCCAAGATGTGGACGTAGACATCCAAGTGAATGTAGGATGGGAGAGGACGTCTGCTACCGATGCGAGAGACTCGAGCATAGATCTTGGTCATGTCAGGGATTGCCAGCTCAGGCACCAACTCCTAGACCATTTCGGGGTGGTTATTAGGTGCCCTCTGGAGGACAACAGAGGAATACTGCACTAGCAAGAGTGTACGCGTTGACGACGGGTGATGCCGATGCAGCTGGAGATATAGTAATGGGTGCTCTTACTACTTTCTCATACACAGCTGTTGTTTTATTTGATACAAATGCCACCCACTCTTTTATTTCATCGGTATATGCTAAATTAACGGGGTATGAGGCACAGTTATGGTATATTGGGATGGTTGTAGTTACGCCGACTGGATTAGTGGTGAGACGTAGGAGGGTACTCAGGGGCTTTCCAGTAATTATTTAGGGAAAGATATCATCAACTGATTTGGTGATATTAGATATACAGGGGTTTGATATAATTCTGGGTATGGATTGGTTGGCAGTTAATCATACTAGTATTGACTGTCATTTAAAAGAAGTGATTTTCAGATCTTCAGGTGAGCAAGAATACAGATTTCTTGGTTCGCAGGTACGTTCTTCGCCACAGCTTGCCTCAGCTATTCAGGTAAGGAAATTGATTCAAGAAGGCTGCTAGGGATTTGTTGCCTACATTAAAGAATTGCCAAAAGAAGAATTGAAACAAGCTAACATCCCTGTGGTTAGAGAATTTTCAAACATATTTCCAGAAGAATTACCTGGCTTGCCACTAGACCGTGAAGTTGAGTTTACTGTGAATCTTCTACCGGGGTCAGCACCAATGTCTAAAGTACCTTACCAAATGGCCCCAACCGAGTTAAAAGAATTGATAGATCAATTGCAGGTATTGCTAGATAAAGGATTTATCAGGCCCAGCGTGTCGCCCTGGGGAGCACCAGTTTTATTTGTGAAAAAGAAAGATAGGACCATGAGGATGTGTATAGATTACAAAGAGATAAATAAACTAACAGTTAAGAATAAATATCCTCTTCCCAGGATAGACGACTTGTTTGATCAGCTCCAGGGGACCCAGGTCTATTCTAAAATTGACCTACAGTCAGGTTATCATCAGGTGAAAATGAGGGCAAAAGATGTCTCAAAGACGGCGCTTCGAACAAGATATGGGCATTACGAGTTCTTAGTGATGCCATTTGGGTTGACTAATGCACCAGCGGTATTCATGGATTTAATGAACTGAGTATTCCATTAGTATTTGGACCAGTTTGTGGTTGTCTTTATTGATGATATATTGGTCTACTTGAGGAGTTTTGAGGAGCACGAACATCATTTGAGCCTGGTGTTGCAAACTTTGAAAGAGAGAAAGTTATATGCGAAGTTCAAGAAATGTGAATTCTGGTTGAGGCAAGTTTCTTTTCTCGGTTATATGATCTCTGAGGCAGGTGTATCAGTTGACTCGAGTAAAATAGAGGCAGTAGTGAATTAGGTAAGTCCTGGAAATGTTCAAGAGGTTAGGAGTTTTCTGGGTTTAACAGGCTATTATCGGCGCTTTGTGGACAGTTTCTCCAATTTATCAGGTCCATTGACATGACTCACAAGGAAAAATGTAAGGTTTGAACGGATTGATGATTGTGAGCAGAGCTTTCAAGAATTAAAACAGAGGTTGGTAATTGCCCCAGTTTTGGCTATCCCATTAGAGGAGGACAGATTTGTGATATACAGTGATGCGTCCCTAAAGGGACTCGAGTGCGTACTGATGCAGCACGACAAGATCATTATGTATGCTTCTAGACAGCTTAAAGAATATGAAAAGAATTATCCTGTGCATGATTTGGAGTTAGTTGCAATGGTGTACGCTCTTAAGATCTAAAGGCATTATCTGTATAGTGGGAAGTGTGAAATCTTCACGGATTTCCTCGCTCGCCCGGCACGAAACTCGCCCGGATATCTCTTTCCACAAGTCAGGAAAGCTAGAAAAGGCTGCATACCCTAAAAACCACGAGTCCCTGACTCCTCCCTCCGATCCTTGCAGTAGCCACCTCTTTTCCACAAACCCCGACTAGACCCCTACTGGGAACCAGACGGTGTGGATCTCTTCCTCTGTCTCTACTCCTCAGCCTCCAACCGCTCTCCGGCCTCTTCCATAGTTGCCCTGTCTACCAGCTTGGCAAAATCTTGCAATTTCAGTATCAACATTTGCTTATATAATTCTCTCTTCCAACCCCTTTCAAAATTTCGTACTTTCTTCGTTTCATCTGGAATAATGTATTTGGTGAAGCTAGATAGCTCAATGAACCTCACCACATACTTCTGTACTGTCTGTTGTCCCTGCTTCAAATTTAGGAACTCATCAATCTTGGCTTCCCTGGACAAGGGTGGAAAATATCTTTTGAAAAATATCTCCTTAAATCGCTCTCATATCATCTCTATAGACTCTATCCTCTGGTGCTCTAGGAGTTTCACTGTCGTCCACCATCTATCGGCTTCTCCAGTCAGTTTATATGTAGCAAAAAGCACCCTCTGCTCCTCAGTACATTGTAGCACTGCAAATACTTTTTCAATCTCTTGCGCCCAGTTTTCAGCGACCGCATGATCAATTCCTTTTGAGAAAGCCAGAGGATTCATCCTAATAAACTTCTCAATCGAGCTGTCGTGGCCTGTAGACGAACCACCCAGCTCTCTAGAGTTCCTAGCAATTTCAGCCATGACTTGCTGAGCCACGCTGTGTAGGACTGTATCTGAATCCCCACTCGCAGCGCCTGAGGGCCCAACACCCTCATTATCATTGGCATGTGCGCTACTACATCCAGGGTCCATCCTGAAAAGACAACAAACTTAGCTTAGGACCCTATTATTGTAACATATCATCTAATTAGTATATTATATCTTAAACTAATTCCTCACCCCTAATCTTACTTTAAGGTTCAATCCTGCAACCTAGATACCCAACCTAACAATAGTTTACCATGACTTTTTTTAAATCGTCACCCCAAGAAGAGACACAAACCATCATGGAAGTCCTGCATCTAGACTACAAAACCAGACTTCAAATTCCCTTATCCTATACTCTGGTATTATTATTGCTACATTCTAGAGTCTACAGAACCTAATATCCTAGGCTCTAGTACCCAACTGTAACGACCTGCTCAACTTACCACATAATCAACCATATTAAACATTATTAACTTAAAACATAACAGAGTCAACTTGAAACCCATGAGTAACAGGGACACACCTGTCATACACAGCGGAAACCTAAGCAGTAGTAAATATAAATTTCATTTACCAAACCATAAGATACAATATACCAGAGTTACCTATATTCCACCATATACTATTTAATTATACAATCCCCAAAACATCAAAAATTATATCTAGGGTCTTACATCAAAAACCTCCTGACCCTAGTTCAAAAACTCACAATCCTAGCGGGGTAGTAGTACTGCCTCAACGGCGGCTCGGTCTGCCTGTCTTTGTGGGTTCCCTGAAATAGTTTAAGTTGGGGTGAGACACCTCTCAATAAGGGAAATAAACTAAATACAGTTATGTGACAACAAGAAAATTTAGGTACTATTATAAACATATAGTACATTTCACATATTTGGAAACTGATAATATCATAACTGATTAAACATATCATTTCATAAATATACTAATTCATACTACATATCACTGTTCATAAAATCATCTGATATAACTAGTAATTTTGAAATTTACCCAAGATGTATAACTAGCTGATGTCATGTATTACCCCCCATGACGAGTTGTGTAGCCCGAAGGAAGGACCCAAAAATGGCTGGCCGACCACTGCTGAGTCAAAAATGTATGTAAGTATGATAGGCCCACCACACCATGGTCTGAGCTGCCAGGTGGACGTCTACAACTCTACACTGAAAGCCACATCGACTATCCATCTCCCACTCCCTCTACTAGCAGGGGCAGTTAGCACAAGTCTGAACTAAACTGAGCTGTATAGCTACGGTACCGTGCTCCTAAAACTGATATGAACCATCATTTGAGTTCTGATAACACATAATACATGATAATATATTGTTTAACATAAATAGATTGATAGCATTTTCTGATTTCTGTAATAACATAAATAATTACGACCTTGCGCCGAATATATATATATATATATATATATTCATAAATGCGGCCTTGCACTGAAAACATGCATAATTCACGGCCTTGCGCCGAACATATCATACATACTGATCTGAATAAATGTATTGTTTATCATATATTCTGAAATCATAGTTTACTGTATTATCATGTTATTCCTGAAAATGGCTAAAACATGTTTATTCTGTAAAATTGGCTTAACATAATACAATATGAGTAAAATAATATTCATGCCACACAATATTGAATAAAATCATGAATTCTGTTTCGAAATCACATTTTCTGACGTTTCATACTAAAAATACTTATTCTTGTATAACAGTAGTATTTTCCCTAATATACATTTCTATAAATATGCTTATATATAATACATATTTTCTGAACATAAATCTACTTAGTAAATAATGACAATTTTCATGGAAAATTACTGCTTAAGTTTATTCTCTTACTTGACTACTGGAAAGCCCCAAAAACCACTAGTCCTACATCTGCAGGGTTCCCCGCTCAATTCCCTAAAAGCAATATTTCCATGAACAAAACTTCAGTATTTCTTCAAGTACTACATTTTTCTACAATTAGAGGAAAGCCAAATATTAAATAAAAGACCTTACCTTGAATTTGGGATGGAGTTCTAGCCAGTCCCACCAACAATCCACTTCAGTAGACTTGAAGAGAACTTTGCCAGGAGCGTCGTCATGGTGGCCTCAAATCGTCGAATCGGCAAGAATCCGACCTGAAATCTTAGAAAGAAGGAGGAAGGGATGAACAGGAGAAAGAGAGAGAGAGAGAGAGAGAGAGAGAGAGAGAGAGAGAGAGAGAGAGAGAGAGAGAGAGAGAGAGAGAGAGAGAGAGAGAGAGAGAGATTTCGTGAGATTTGCGATAGAAAAATCGAGTTTAGGCTATTTATACACCTACACTCGTCGACAAGGTCAAAAAGGAAGTTCGTCAACGAATGGCTACTCCTCATCGATGAAATTCAGAGTTGAAAAAATAGTCTCTCGGTATCTTCTCATCGATGAGACGCACCCCCGTCGACGACCCCACTAAGTGACTTGCGCGTTCGTCGACGAGACCCCTGTTGAATTTCAATCATAATTTATTTTAACTCCTCCCTCTATACTATTTAATCATTATAATTTCTTCGGGTCTCTACAGGTTAAATCATGACATATAGTTTTTTAGGGAAAAATCTCAGCTATGTATATGTATACAGATTTATAGAATTTTCAGCAAATATAGTATGATATTAGAAGTATGAAAAGTAGAAAACTAAAATACTACAGTTATGTTTAAACTATGATGAATGTAAGTTATATCTTATATTGATTTGCCAGCTTATACTGTTTCAGATATTGTCATTATAGTATTTATGCAACTCGGTCGCCACACACTAGTAATAGCATATTTCCATTTACTGAGCGTCGTCTCATTCCAACAATCTAACATTTTTCAAGTAAATTAATTAAAGTACAACATGTGTTTATGGGATTTTAGCCTATGATTTATTGAATATTATAGAATCTAAATTTAGAGTATGAAATTTGAATTTTACATCTGTTATATATTTGTGAAAATTCAGAAATTTGGGTTATAGGAAAGTTTTACAAATGATATATATTATTTTTATATATAGCAGAAAAATACAGATTTTCCTGTACCGATAATAGTATAAGAATTTCATTAAAAGAAATATCATATATAGTACAGAGATTTAATACAGAGTTTTATACAGCTTTTACAGAACCATGATTATATACAGCTTTTACAGAACCATGATTTATAGTTATTATAGAACCATGATATACAATTATTACAGAGCTATGATTTACAGTTATTACATAGCTATGATTTACAGTTATTATACAGAATCATGGTTATTTCAGTTTATACAGAATCATGGTAAAACGGTAATATGCATACATAACATTATATAGTATCAAATCCTGATGGACCAGAACAAATTACAAAGCACGGTACCGTTGCTATACAATATAGATAGTGCAACCACACTTCCCAAATAGAGTGTGGAATTGACAATCAATTGTGCCTAAAAGAGAGATAAAGGCTCTCTGACAGTCGGATCTAGATTGAGGTGGCCAATCGTATTACAGAGGTTATAGTTTGACTTAACCTAGTAGGCCAACCAGAGTTAAGTTCCGCCCACAGGCCGCACAACCCGAGCATGTGGGGTTAATTCATGCATACAGTTATCCATCCAGGGAAGCTTGCACAGTTATATAGATAAATATATATAGTTCTACAGAGAACAGGAACTACCTATTATAGCTAAAAGTATGTTCAAATAGAAAGCTTATTTTAAAAGGCATAGGTGTGAGTTATGATATGTTTTACATTAAAATGCTATTAGAATTATAAATGATTTAATAATTATGTTATTCAAGTAAAACTCATTTGCCACACACTGGTTGTAACTTATTCCATCTTACTGAGAGGTGTTTCACCCCAAAATTCCAAACATTTCAGGTGATCTAGATAGACTTACGGAGTGAGCTCTGAGATTGAGCGGACTTTAGTACTGCCCTAACTATAGGGTAAGTTTTTGAGTTGGGAATTGTATTTTTGGGTATGCCCCTAGGACATTGTGTTTCTTCTGGGAGAGGTATATGTATATTTTAGGAAATACTGAAACTCTGGTATTGTAAGTAAGGTTAATATATTTTTAAGTTTTCCCGTTGCATAGGTGGTATGTTTTGTGAACAGGTATCCTCGATACCACTTGGTATTGTTACACTAAGAATGTAGTAATTTAAATCAAGATCATATGACTACACAGATGACTATGGCTAAACGACATATTTCAACTTAGGATTTTTAATGAACTCAATACATTTTAGCACATGCCACAGTGAATTCATAGCAGATTTAAGCTAAAGAAATATTGATGAGTATAACAAGATGGAAACTTAATTTTAGATGCCCTCCCTTTTAATTTGAATTCAAGCTTAGATGCAATGAATTGCTTATACTAATCAGAGGTAATTTTTCCAAGTAGTATAAGCCATCATTTTTGAATTCCTTAAACCAACTATACTAAATATTTATCAACTATGTTTGTTATCTGATTAGTATAGTTGTCCCTATGAAGCAAAAATGCATCAAGAGAAAGATATTAAGGCATGATATAATGCTCATAAACCAAGAACAATCCATATATATTCATAGAGCTTTTAAGAACTGGATATGATGTTCAGGGTTTTTAGAAGAGCCTCATTATTCAAAAAGCAAAAGTGATGCATATGAGTCCTTTGTGCTCTAAGAATGAAGCTCAACTCCGTAAATATGCATGCATTTTCAGATAAGGATGAAGATCAGATATCCATTTAATATACAATCACCCTTCATAATAAAGTTCAGCATGCAATATATTATGCCCGTTCGGCACATGGTTACTGTATATTGCATTCTATTTAGCACTAGATAGCTAACAAGGCTATGCTCAAATAATTATGCAATAATCATGTAGTTTACTCACGCATGCACCAAATCATAATTGTTTAAGCACATGGTCTATGAATTTTGATAATTTTGGAAAAGATCTAACAAAATTTTGGTAGCATGTCGTCTGTAAATAGAACATTTCCCAAATAGACATGTTCTAAAATTTGGTTGTTTTCAACAAATAAGTTATTTTAAACATGCAACAATCTAAATTCACTACTAGCATGCAATTCACAATACTGCATCGGCCATGCAGTTAGAGTTCCAGTTTAAGCATGCAGTCCAGTAAACAAAAGCATTTAAACAAAATTAACTATCCATCAAACAGTATAAGCACTAAGCAAGAGTGGATAGTAAAAGTTCAGTAAGGTGATTAAAACTAACTATCCATCAAATGAATTTAAACAATCAGCAATTTATGAATAGTATGCTACAATGTTGTTCTCATCAAGGCATACGAGCATAAAAATATAATCATGAGAGCAATCAATTTAGAACCATGAAAACATAAAGAGACATGCTCCCCCTCAGTTATGCACTCTACCATCTTATGCCTTATTTTTCTTTTCAATTTTCAAGTTCCTTAGCCATGTGCCCTAAGATTCTCAATGATTTAAACTTGGTTTTGAATGCTTAGACTTAGAGGACCAAAAAGTTATAATGAATTTTTCTTTAGATGTACTAAGCCTACTTTGCCTCTTTTCCATATAAATCTCAATGCGTGTAAGAGACTCAAGTTAGAATGGCTTTCCATTTAACTTCAAGTGCTGCATAGGTTTCTCTAAACTTTATGTCTTCTTCTAAATTGAAACCTAGTGCAATCATTTTTTCCATTTAACTTCAACTTAAGGATATAAAGCTCTAAATGAGTTGATTTGAAAATGAGAGCTTATGAGAGGAGAAAAGATAAGTACTCTTAAAGGTTAAAACACTATTAAGTTCAGAAGAGTATTCAAGAGAGGCAGGTAATTATTTAAGATATTTTCGTGCTAGTAATCATGTCCAGGCCTGGGCAAAGAGCGTTTAGGAGAATGTAAACTTCTTAGAATACTGCCCTTTGGTGACTTTAGATCTATCACAGTTGGAGGGTATCCTTTAGGTATGATTAAAATTTAGAGCAGGGATACGAACCAAGGAATAGGATGAAACTTTATCGAATGTGATCGTGGTTGGTGAAGAATTCCTTTGAAGGAGAAGGTGAACCAAAATAAAGGATTTTTTTTATATTTTAAAGCTCAAAGGGAATATTTTTTTTTTTAATAATAAAACTTGAATCCCTTGGTGGATGTCTTCTAATTTTGATTACGGAATGATGTCATATGATAAGCACTAGTAGAATAAAGAATTTATGATTAATAGTGCTTAATCAATCATTCCTTCTCTAGGATAGTATAAGATTCTTTTAAATCGACCATTTGTTTTGCTAAAATTTTATTTTCATTTTTTCAAATATGTTTTATTTTTAGACAACTTTATTAGAATCTTATGAGCTTTAATAAATCCCTTTTGTAATTCCTTATAAGATGACATGCTATCATCACTACCAGATTCATCACATGATTCACTAGAATTTTCACAAGATAAATCGCAAAAATCAGTGCATGAATTATTTAAAGAAATAGAAAGAGAGGAATGTACCTCTTTGTCGGTTAGAGCAATAAAACAAGCATTTTCTCCTTCTTGATCTTTTGAGTTTAAAGCATCCGGAGTGGTAGTTACATTCTCCTTGGTCTCTCTATATCTCCTATTGAGTTCATCCCATATCTCCTTTGCACTTGAGCATGTCATGATTTCCTTAAAGATGTTAGCATCTAAAGCATAATAAATCATGTTCAAAGCACTTGAATTAATGTGCAACAAATTCATATCATGCTCATTTAACTCATTCACTAATTTGGGAATTTCAATATTATCAAATATTTTCATAGGCACTAAATTCCCTTGAGTTATTATTCTCCAAGCCCTCCAATCCATAGATTTGATAAAAACACTCATTTTTAATTTCCAAATAGTAAAATTTTCACCACAAAAAATTGGAGGCCTATAACAAGATTCTCCCTCACAAAATAGGGATACACCAACGTGAGCCATCGCGATCTTTAACAAATGCGTTTAAGCTTTTTGTAATAAGGCTCTGATACCAATTGAGAGTTATGGTGTATTCCCAAGAGGGGGATGAATTGGGTATTTAAAAAATTCTTCCTAAGTCAATTTATCCCTATTTTAATTCCGCAATCAGTATAACACAACCTAAGGTCTTTCTAAACAAGCATGAATCCCACAAATAATAATGCATGCAAATATTTAAAATAACTATAACATTCAGCACAAATTGAACATAAGCATACAAGTGTAGAAAGTAAAGTGCGGAAATTAAATAGAGTAGGGAAGAGGGAGCACAAACACAAAGTTTTTAACGAGGTTCGGCAACTCTCGCCTACATCCTCGCCTTGGGAAAACCACCCAAGGATTCCACTATCCGCTCCTTAAAACTAGGACGAAGCTTCCCGTTATAATCCGCTTCTTACCAAGGCAAAGCTTCCCTTTACAATCTGTTGCTTACACAAGGCGTAGCTATCTCTTTACAATTTGCTGCTTACACGAGGCGTAGCTACCTCTTCCCGGTTCACATCCAGAACCGTAAATACAAATGATATGAAATTTTGCGCATAAGTAAAATGCTTCTCAAATAAGCTAATTTGTACAAATAATTTCTTAGTACACTCTCAAATGATTTTCAAATGAAGCTCGGTAGAGTATGATAAAATCTCTCAAAAATATTTTACAATTAATTGAGAGAATGGAAAATGATTTTCTGTTCAAATGACATTTAATAAATTAAGAAGCCTCTCAAGAAATTAATATATGAGTTAAAATATGCTCAAGGCTTTTTGTAGTACTCAACAAGAATTTTCTCCAAAAATGATACTTCAAAGAAAGAGTAGGAGAGTAAATTTTTCAAGATTGACCTTTGAAAAGTATCAAATGGCAAGAAGGCTTTCAAGCAATATATATTGGTATAAATATATGCTCAAGCTCAAACCATACTTGTAAACCCTAAAAATAATTTCCCCAAAAAGATTTTCAGGAAGAGGACTAGGAGAAACAAGCTTTGATCTTCAAAAATAAAGTATAAAATATGTTTGGGAAAGAGAGAATATGCAAGAATGCTCCCAAATGGTTTTTATAACATTTTTCAAGTGGTTTAGACTTGTATTTATAGGGAAAACCCATTACTAGCTGTTTTATGGCCATTGGAGTATTAAAATATAATTTAATTTGAAAACTAGCCATTTTTCGATTGTTAGGGCACTTTCTACATGAACACCCTTCTATTTTTTAGACATAACTTTTTTTATACAACTCCAAATTAGACGTTATTGGCATTAACAGAAATATAAGAGAAAATATCACAACTTTCATGTTGAACACTTTTTTAGATAAGGAGTTTTCAATAGAGAAAATTATTCATCAATGAAACGAAAGAAACATGAAAGGAATTTTTCTGCTACGAACACTCTTCAGTATTTTGAACATAACATTTTCCATACAACTCAAAATTGAACGTGCTTGGTATCAATAGAGAGAAAATCCCATATCTTTTATGTTGAACACTTTTCAAGATAAGGAGTTATGGATAGAGAAATATGCCCATCAATACAACGGAAGAAACATGAAGGGGTTTTTTTTTTGAAAAAAAACTTGTTTTGGAAAAATGTTCTCATGAGAAGTTTATGCCCCTAAGGTCAATCTAAGGTCATGGTCATTTTTTGAAAGCTCCAATTCAAATAATATGATTATGCATGCACAAATTGAAACCTAATTACTATTACAACTTAAAGAATAAATTAAATCTTCATGCTTCTGCTTCTTAATACTCCATGGAATACGCAAAAATTTGTGCTCGATTAGGTACTCCTTGACTTCCATTTTGCATCTCTTATTTGTGCCTTCTGCATCACAAATCTGTTCAAAGACTAAACACACAAATGAGATGCTATGGCTTGTCATAATAAAAATAGGAATCGGATTCAAAAAATCAACAATCTCCTCCTTTTTGATGATGACAAACACAGGAGCAAAATTGGGATTGTCTGACAAGGCTCCCCCTTACAAAATGCATAGTTTAAAATGATATTCAATAAAGTTCATATTCACACATGAAGACTTTAGAAATTTCTAAGTTGAGCATTTCATATTAGTTTAGTTTAATGTGCAGTTTATGTTGAAGTTGATTTAAAAAATATTCAATTAAGCACATTTATCATTTTCCATTTTGTAATTAACAAAAACAGGAGAATAAATGAATTTTAATTTTGCTCATAGATCTTCTCCCCCTTTTGTCATCAGCAAAAGGGTAAAAAATATTATTTTGAAAAAGAAACATGTAAACTTACTCCCCCTTTGCCTTTGAATTTTAGAAATATCATGACAAAACGAATTGAAGAAGATTACAAAATATATGTCATGAACGCTTTTAAGCTCAGGGCAAGAGATAAGATATATATTTTATAAAACCGGTTCTTTTCATAAAAAATTCCCCCTTCATATTAACAATAAGTAATAGGGACAATGCTTGCAATATAATAATTTTAATCACTAAAGTTCAAGCAAGCAAAATTTTTCTGGTAGTCGTTTAAGCATGGACATTTCATAAATTAACCAAAGAACTTCAACCATATAGATCCAAAAAGGTAATTCAGACAATTTAATCCTAGATCATATGGCTAGAAAGGAAGGCTGTGGCAAAACAACATATTTTAATGTAAGATTTTCAATAAAATCATCATACTCTAATGCACATGCCACAAAAGATTTCTAATCTGAGGTATAATGTTGGTGAGCATAACAAGATAGAAATTTAATATTAAGAGCTTCCCCTTTCAATTTGAGTATGTGCTTAGATGTTTTCAACTATTTATACTGATACTGATTGTGAGAACTTCATTTCAACAGTATAAGCAACCAGTTTTAAAAATTTACTAGATATTTGTAATGCCCTAACCTGGGTCTGCCAAGGAGCACTACATCTCTCCTCCTCCACCTGGACCAGACAACAGGGGGGCGGACTTTATCAGACTAATGACTGGCCCCACAAACCAATACGTGTTCTTTTCAGTGTGTTTTGTCCTCGCTCACACACTTTCTGAGAAAACTTCCCAAGTGGTCACCCATCCCAAGATCGCTCCAAACCAAGCACGCTTAACTATGGAGTTTTTATGGGAAAGCTCCCGAAAAGAAAGGTGCACCTTGTTGATATGGGTAGTAACATCTAGTCTTTTTAAGTCTTTTCATCCATGGGGTATCACAATATTGTTTTGGCATTTCATCCAATCAGTAAAATCCCTATAGAATACACATGCATCAAAAAATTGAAATTAAGTCCTATAATGGTGTTCATATAACCCAAGAACAATCCATATCAAATTATAGACCCATAAAAGCAGGATATGATGTTCATGGTTTCCATAAAAGGTTAGGACTCAAAAAAAAAAAAAAAATAATGCATATGAATCCACAAGAATGCTCAATAAAGCTCTATTTTTTTTCTAATGATGGGGCTTAATTCACCCGTATACCTATATACATGCATGCTTGCATTTTTAGTTCAAGGATGATGTTTATTTTTCACGCATTCATCATATAAAAAGATTTCAACATGCAGCAAATATTAATCATTCAGCACATATGCATGACGTATTGCATTTCAATCAGCACTTAATAGACAATCAAGGCTATACACAAATATTATGCAATAATTGTGCAGTTGGGGTTCAAGAAGGTGACGCAACTCAAAAAACCCAATGAGCATGTGACAAATAAAAGCTACCCCAATGTCATGCAATTTCTCCAAGTTTATAGACTTTAATCAAGGCATATGATTTTGAATTTAAAACAACCTGATTAACCATTTGGGTCTTACATGAAATTCATAACCCAAAGATTTGGACAAAATGGTGTTTGTGATCTTAGACTATCCTAGGAACATAGAATATGCGTAATTTAGAGCATCCTAAGAGAATTCATGAAAAGTGTACATGTCTTTCAATTTAGCACATAGCATACAAGTGTTAACATGTACCATTCAATTAGATTAATTAGCATGCTATTGAAGATATTTCTAAAATCCAATCAGCATGCACTAAATTTTAAATCATGATCATTCTATATGCAAAGGCTTACAATGACCATTAAGTCAGCATGCAAATAATCTTTTTATTATGCATCAGTTGTAATTATTTAATAATGACACAATGCATGTAATAGACTAAGTGACCTCTTAAGTTTAAAAATGCTAAGTTCAACATGGTCACTATATGATACTATATAAGACTTGTAAAATAATTTTGTATTTTAAATCAGTCTTATGGAGTTACATCCTCGGTCAACTAGTTGGCATGTATGACTGCATATGATCATTCAAGACCACATGTAAGATCCTAGTTAACTACCAGCATGCAATTCACAAGCATCTACATTAGCCATGCAGATGGCATTCTGCTCAAGCATGCAAGTACCCTAATTATCTCTACAATATGCAATTCAAAATATCTCAATAATAATTCATCTCACAAAAGCATAAAGCATAAAGATATTCCCAAAATAAGCACAATGTCTTATAGTGTTTATCCGATGAATTTCAAAATTGCTGCTACTCCCCCTCAATAATGCAACCAACTCTTTATTATCCTATGCCCTCAATTTTCAATAATTTTATATTTAACCTTAAATGTATAGGCTTAAGGAACCAAAAGGTCACAATCGATATTCATTTAGAGAATTAAGCCTATTTTCACATTTTTGCAGCATGTGAAGGGCACTAGTGCGAATGGCCTTCCATCTAGACTACTTGTGCATAGGTTTCTTAAACATTTTAACCTTCTTTTAGATTAAAACTCTAACGATCCAAAAAATTATAACTATTAAAATAATAATAATAAGGAAGATAGTAAATGGAATAGGGAAAATAAAATAAAAAAAGAGAAAAGAGATTTTTTTTTTTTTATAAGAAAAGGGGGAAGAAGGCAGGGACTCGTCGACGAATTAGTTCTCCTCGTTGACAAACATTCTTCTGGGTTTCGTCGACAAGCACACGCGTTTCGTCAATGAGGAATTACCGAGAGTAGGGAAAATTCGAGATTTTAAACGCCTCATTCACGAACATTTTTTACTTGGGCGACGAATGTTCTCCTCGGCTTCGTTCGACGAGTCCACGTGTCTTGTCGACGAGGGCCTGGTTATAAATAGGCATTGGCACTTCTTTTCTGTGAATTTCTATCTCCTCTCGCATTTTCTCTCTCTGAGTTTCGGTTTCCCTACCTATTTTCTTCGAATTTGGCTTGGATTTAGCCTGATTCGACGATTGAAAGTTACCACGAGACTTCTGGGAAGATTCTCTGCAACATAAACAGAGCAGATTTTCGGTTTAGAGTACTTGGGAACCACTCCAAAATCAAGGTAAGTAGGGTATTTTTAAGTTTCATTAATAATATGGAGTATAAAGGGCCTAGGTAATGATAAAATACCATTTTATTTAAGTTTGGGTTGATAAACTCGGGTTTTTGAATTAGGTTTTGGGTGAGTATCGCAGACGATGTATCGGGGTTTCCACAGGCGTAATGTAGGAAAACCAGGTAAGGGGAATTATTTATAGTAGGATTTTTATTAAAGTTTAAACCGGTTAATTTGGGAATATAATATATATATATATATATATATATATATATATATATATATAAGTTTAAACCGGTTAATTTGGGAATATAATATATATATATATATATATATAGGTATGATGTATTTGAACAGTTGATCATTTGGTAAAAATATTGACCTTTGATATAATATATATATATATATATATATATATATATATATATATACATATATGGAAAAGAAATTGTGTTGCAAGAATACAACTTTCATAATTTTAATTGGCTATTGTATGTACAGAATGATGAGATATACTATTGGATTGTGATCATTGGTTGGTTATGGATACTGGTATGTTGTGAATACTGATGGGTGATAAATTCTGATTGGTCATAAACATTGTTGTTGAGATTGTTGTGTGACAAACATTGCAATGTGAGTATATGGGTCATTTTATGTGGTTATTCATGAATATAACATTGATAGGCCTGAGGAGTTTGTTATATTGCCTAGATGTAATCACGATATATGTTGGCAGGCCAGAGGAGTTCGTATATTGTCATTATATATTGGGGTAGAGCATTGGCAGGCCTGAGGAGGTTGTTCTACTGATATACTATGGGTAGGTCATGGGGATTGGTACTGGTTGTTAGTGGTGCCTATGTGGGCCACAATATGTTTCTATGTGAAGTTAGTCCTGTGTGGACCAGTCCTGTCTAGACCATGTGTTGATGATAGTCCTGTGTGGGCCAGGCCTATACGGACCATGTGTTAATGATAGTCTTGTGTGGACCATGTATTGATATTTGTCCTGTGTGGACCATGTGTTTTGTATGAATGTGAGTCCTATGTATACTTTATATTACATGGAATGTGATCTGATAAGAAGTATGATATAATAATTTAATATATGTATATATATATATATATATATATATATATATGGCAAGGTAAAATTTTCTGCCAAGAGTTTGCTGAGAAAGGCAAGTGCCCTGGTATTTTCGGTTTGATGCCAAAGCAGAGGGAAGCTACTTGTATAAGTGGGTAATCTTCCTTATTCTTGGAGATTTTGTCTATATACTTAACCCGAGGGCTTACTGAGTAAGGTGAGTGCCCTGATACTGGTATTAGAGCAGAGGGAAACTACTTGTGTAGGCGGGTAATCTTCCCGATTCTTGGGTATTATTATTAAAAGTAATTATGAATGTGAGTATGAAATCAAAAGCCAGTATTTATGCATATTAGATGTGAGTATGAAATTAGAGATCAATGTTGATATTAATGATGTGTTTCTTAGCTGCAGTTGATGGTGAATGGAAAATAAATATATATTTTGTAATATTTAAACATTGTGTCACACACTGCTATGATTTGTTCTTCCTTACTGAGATGTGTCTCACCCTAGTGGATGATCATGTTTTCAAGTCCATCAGGAGATCGAGCTTAGGGCTCTAGCAGGGTAGCGTTTTGGGTAATTTAGGAAAGTTTGTATAAACATTTTATGTATAGTTTATGCTTTTAAGTACTAGTGTGTAATACAAACAAGTGATGACAGTTCTTTATGGGGTACAAATATGCATACAGGTAGACTCTGGTATTTAAATTTGAGGTATAATGTTTTAATTTTGCTGCATGATTATGGTGTATGGTATCAAAAACAAATGAATGTAACACGTGACCTCTGAGCCCCACTTGGTGGGTTCGGAGCATTACAGTTGGTATCAGAGCATAACGGTCTTGTGGACTTTAAGGATAATGAATACCATAGCATAAGTTCGAGTTAGGATAAGAATAAGAGTGGGTAGGTTAGGATGAATAGTGGTCTGGAAACTTGGACGCGGTAATCCCTTAATGGTCTTCTGTATTTTCCCAAGGGTGACGCTTTCTGGAAAACTACGATAAAGCCATTAATGGTTTCGTTTTTGGGTTGAGAGACTAGAATTTGGGCACGTAAGTTGGAATGATAGGTCGGTTGAGCGCGTAGTTGTGTTGGTGTTATGATTTTGTATTAAGATGGTATAAATGAATTATGGATTGGAACTTATGTGTTATTGTAACTTTTCGCGTTGAAACTTGTTTTAGATATGATAAATGAGGAATTATAAGCTTATTTCTATTTTTTCTTCAGGATGGATCCTAGGGGGAAGGACGTTGATATTGGAGGAGATAAACACGTAGATACCTCTAGTGAGGATGACGTTGATGTTACGGCAGTGCTGTGTAGCATAACACGTCATGCTAGGAAGGAAGCTCGGAGAGAGCAGGGTTAGCCACTGGCAGTTGGGGGCTGCACTTTTCAACAGTTCACCCGAACAAATATGTCGACTTTTGAAGGAGGTGCAAACCCGATCGTAGCTGAGGACTGGATTCAGGAGATGGAGGAACTCCTAACTATTCTACACTGTGCTAAGGAGCAGAAGGTACAATACCCCCTTTCAAATTGATTGGGGAGGCCAAGAGGTGGTGGAGGTCGACAAAACTAGTGGAGGAGCAGTGGCCAAGGTATACATCTATTACCTGGAGTTGTTTCAGGAAGGTTTTCTTTGGCAGATACTTCCTGGTTGCTACCCAAGAGGCGAAAGCGGAAGAGTTTCTACATTTGACCCAGGGGTCTGTGATGGTGCAATAATATGCGGCCAAGTTTGTGGAGTTATCACGTTTTGTTCCGCACATGGTTCCAGACGAGCCACTGAAAGCTCGGATATTTGAGAAAGGATTGAGGTCAGGGATACGCACTCAGGTAGTGGCATTGATGACTAAGAGTTTGTCTAAGCTGGTGGACCGAGCCATGGCAGTTGAGATTAGTATAGAGGAGTGTGAGGTAGAGGCGAAACAGAAGAAGAGATCCATATCTTCCAGCTCACATACCGATGTCCGACATGATTCCTAGAGGGGAGATCGTGATGCTGCTGATCAGAGGTCGGATAGGGCTGATCGAGATTATCGGGAGAATGCATTCCGCCCCCTTTGTGTCAGATGTAATCGGAGGCATTAGGGGAAATTTCAAGGTGCGAATATCATGTTCTATAACTGTGGCAAACCTAGCCACATAACTTATGATTGTCGTGCTCCACCAGGCAATGCACGCACTCCTAATCAGAATAGGAGGAACAACTCGATACCTCGCGGCGGCGGCGCCCCAGCGCGTATTTACATGCTTGATATAGCTGAGGGGGACAATGCTAAAGGTGCAGGTAATATGTTTATGTTTGCATAAGTAATAATCTTGTTTTACTTTGAGTGAATTGATGTTACATATATTTGAATTAATTAAAATATATGAATGTGTTAGCTAGTTCCTAAGATTATGAAAATATGAAATTGACGAATTTTGAGGGCGAAATTCTTTTAAGGAGGGGAGAATGTAACAACCCAAAAAATTATAACTATTAAACTAATAATAAGGAAGATAATAAATGGAATAGGGAAAATAAAAGAATGGGAAAAGATATATATATATATATATATATATATATATTTTTAAAAGGGAAGCAAGCAGGGGCTTGTCGACGAATTAGTTCTCCTCGTCAACGAACATTCTTTTGGGTTTCGCCAACGAGTACATGCGTTTCGTTGATGAGGAATTACCAAGAGCAAGGGAAATTCGGAATTTTAAACGCCTCGTCGACGAACATTTTTTACCTCGGCGATGAATGTTCTTCTCAGTTTCGTCAACGAGTCCACGTGTCTCGTTGATGAGGGCTCGGTTATAAATAAATCTTGGCACTTCTTTTCTACGAATTTCTCTCTCTCTCTCTCTCATTTTCTCTCTCTGGGTTTCGGTTTCCCTACCTATTTTCTTTGAATCTAGCTTGGATTTACCCCGATTCGACGATTGGAAGCTACCATGAGACTTCTAGGAAGATTCTATGCAACATGGGCGGAGCAGATTTTTGGTTTGGAGTACTTGGGAACCACTCCAAAACCAGGGTAAGTAGAGTATTTTTAAGTTCAATTAATAATATGGAGTATAAAGGGCCTCGGGAATGATAAAATAGAATTTTATTGAAGTTTGGGTTGATAAAGTCTGGTTTTTGAATTAGGGTCCGGGTGAGCACCGCAGGCGACGTATCGAGGTTTCCGCAGGCGTAATCTAGGAAAACCAGATAAAGGGAATTAATTATAGTAGATTTTTATTAAAGTTTAAACCGATTAATTTGGGAATATATATATATATATATATATATATATATTTTTAGGTATGATGTATTTGATTGATCATTTGGTAAAAATATTGACCTTTGATATAATATATATATTTATGGAAAAGAAATTGTGTGGCAGGAATACAACTTTCATAATTTTAATTGGCTGTTGTGAGTACAAAATGATGAGATATATAGTTGGATTGTGATCATTGGTTGGTTATGGATACTGGCATGTTGTGAATACTGATGGGTCATAAATTTTGATTAGTTGTAAATACTGTTGTTGAGATTGTTTTGTGACAAACATTACAATGTGTGTATATGGGTCATTTTATGTGGTTATTCGTGTGTATCACAATATAACGTTGGTAGACATGACGAGTTCGTTATATTGCCTAGATGTAATCACGATATACGTTGGCAGGCCTGAGGAGTTCGTATATTGTCATTATATATTGGGGTAGAGCATTGGCAGGCCTGAGGAGGTTGTTCTACTGATATACTACGGGTAGGTCATGGGGATTGGTACTGGTGGTTAATGATGCCTATGTGGGCCACGATATGTTTCTGTGTGAAGTTAGTCCTGTGTGGACCAATCTTGTGTGGACCATGTGTTGATGATAGTACTATGTGGACCAGTCCTATGTGGACTATGTGTTGATGATAGTCTTGTGTGGATCAGTCCTGTGTGGACCATGTATTGATATTTGTCCTATGTGGACCATGTGTTGATGATAGTCCTGTGTGGACCGTGTGTTTTGTATGAATGCGAGTCCTGTGTGGACTGTTTGTTACGTGGAATGTGATATGATAAGATGAATGATATAATAATTTAATATATGTATATATATATATATATGGCAAAGTAAAACTTCCTGCCTAGAGCTTGCTGAGAAAGGCGAGTGCCCTAGTATTTTCAGTTTGATGCCAGAGTAAAGGGAAGCTACTTGTATGGGTGGGTAATCTTCCCTATTCTTGGAGACTTTGTCTATATACATAGCCCGAGGGCTTACTGAGTAAGGTTAGTGCCCTGATACTAATATTATAGCAGAGGGAAACTACTTGTATGGGCGGGTAATCTTCCCTATTCTTAGGTATTATTATTAAAAATAATTATGAATGTGAGTATGAAATCAGAAGCCAGTATTATGCAAATTAGATGTGAGTATGAAATCAGAGATCAATGTTGATATTAATGATGTGTTTCTTAGTTGCGGTTGATGGTGAATGGCAAATAAATATATATTTTGTAATATTTAAACACTCTACCATGCACAGCTATGATTTGTTCTTTCTTACTGAGATGTGTCTCACCCTCATGGATGATCGTGTTTTCAAGTCCATCAGGAGATCGAGCTTAGGGCTCTGGCAGGGTAGCGTTTTGGGTAATTTAGGAAAGTTTGTATAAACAGTTTTTGTAGAGTTTATGCTTTTATGCTTTTAAGTACTGGTGTGTAATATAAACAAGTGATGACAGTTGTTTATGGAGTACATATATTTATACAGGTAGACTCTGGTATTTAAATTTGAGGTATAATGTTTTAATTCCACTACAAGAGTGTGGTGTATGGTATCAAAAACAGGTGAATGTAACATGTGACCTCCGAGCCCCACTTGGCGGGTTCGTGGCATTACAAAAACCTAGTGCAGTCATCCTAGCCATTCAACATTATTCAAAAGCTCTAATTAATTTGATTTAAGGATGAGGACTTATGAGGGGAGAATGCATAAATACTCTTACACATGATAAATCAAATATGAATTCAGAAGAGTATTTTGACTAACTTTTCTTTCTATTTAACTCAACCGTATGATCTGAATAATTAAAATCATATTGCATTTCACAAATACTTTGAGGTTCAAGGTTGAGTGAGGGTTCTTGGATTAGTATTAGAATTTATCTTTAGAGAATCCATCTTTGATAACATCATCCAAACTTTCCACTAAATATGTTTATTAAAAAAACGTGAAAATCTAGCAACTCTAGTATTATGATCTTTCTTGAAAGCTCTTGGATGAGTTTAGGGGTAAAAGATAAATAGCACTATGATCAATTCCCTAAAGCTCAAGCTTGTGTAATGGAAAAAATATGTTATAATTAAGATAATCACATTTAAGCATTCATATAGCATTAAACTCATTTAACAAATGAAGACATGTTTGTCCATTTGGAAGTGGATTTGTTCGAGCAAGCTATAACCAATATTATCATATTTTGTCCAAGCATTATGATATGTTAAAATTAAATGAATAGATTGGACTTATCACACAATTTTTTTCATATTGGCTTGCTTTTCAATGGTTTTTAGTATAATAGCGAATGTGTATACTAAGATTGAACATTTAAGCACTATTCACTAATTAATTATCACTACCCCTTTTAGACAAATTCTAAAAACTAAGGAAAAGACAATTTATGTAATTCTTTTTGGAACCCATTTTTCCTTGGTTTCTAAGGTGTTGATTTTCTTAATAACCCATTCTTCTTTGAGTCTTGGCGGGTTAAAACCAGGCGTTTCTTTGACTATCCAAACTTTTTTGGATTTCACACCTTTTCTTTTGAAAGGGCAATCGAATTTGATATAACCCTTCTTTTTGCATAAAAAACACGTGGTATGAGCATATGGACTGGAGGAGGTACTAGCATAATGTTTAGATGCTCTTACAAAGTACTCCATGTATAGGTTATTTTTCTTCCTATTTTCAATGCCATTAAAACCTATACCTTCTTTATCTAGGGTCATTTTTTAGAACCTAAGAGCTTGTCAAAATTTTCTTTGCCCCTAGTAAATATATGAATGATCTTAGATTGGTCCTCTACTTTTCTTTCTAGGCTTATCATTTTTAAATCTTTTAAGTCTTTGCAAACTGCTTGCAATTTTATGAACTCTTTGGTCATGATGTTTGCTTTACACTCAAGTTCAGAAATAAGAAGATCCTTTGTATTATCACTAGAAATTTGGGATCTTAAGACTTTTTGCTCTTTTTTCAATTTTTCATTCTTGTTTTCTAATCTCATGATTTTCAATCTTTTTCCTTATTAACAAGAATTTTAGATTCTAGTTCTTTCAATGATGCCTTATTCTTGTTTTCTAATTCCTTAATTTCTACTTCCTTTTCAATCTTTTCCTTCTCTAGGATAGTATAAGATTCTTTTAAATCGACTACTTGTTTTGTTAAAATTTTATTTTCATTTTTCAAAAATGTTTTCTTTTTAGACAACTTTATTAGAATCTTATGAGCCTTAATAAATCCCTTTTGTAATTCCTTATAAGATGACATGCTATCATCACTACCAGATTCATCACATGATTCACTAGAATTTTCACAAGATAAATCGCAAAAATGAGTGCATGAATTATTTAAAGAAATAGAAAGAGAGGAATGTACCTCTTCATCGATTAGAGCAATAAAGCAAGCATTTTCTCCTTCTTGATCTTTTGAGTTTGAAGCATCCGGAGTGGTAGTTACATTCTCCTTGGTCTCTCTATATCTCCTATTGAGTTCTTCCCATATCTCCTTTGCACTTGAGCATGTCATGATTTCCTTAAAGATGATAGCATCTAAAGCACAATAAATCATGTTCGAAGAACTTGAATTAATTTGCAACAAATTCATATCATGCTCATTTAACTCATTCTCTAATTTGGGAATTTCAATATTATCAAATATTTTCATAGGCACTAAATTCCCTTGAGTTATTATTCTCCAAGCCTTCCCATCCATAGATTTGATAAAAACACTCATTTTTAATTTCCAAATAGAAAAATTTTCACCACAAAAAATTGGAAGCCTATAACAAGATTGTCCCTCACAAAATAAGGATACACCAACGTGATCCATTGCGATCTTTAACAAATGCGTTTAAAATTTTTGTAATAAGGCTCTAATACCAATTGAGAGTTATGATGTATTCCCAAGAGGGGGGTGAATTGGGTATTTAAAAAATTCTTCCTAGGTCAATTTATCCCTATTTTAATTCCGCAATCAGTATAACACAAACTAAGGTCTTTCTAAACAAGCATGAATCCCACAAATATTAATGTATGCAAATATTTAAAATAATTATTACATTCAGCACAAATTGAACATAAGCATACAAGTGCCAAAAGTAAAGTGCGGAAATTAAATAGATTAGGGAAGAGGGAGCACAAACACAAAGTTTTTAACGAGGTTTGGCAACTCTCGCCTACGTCCTCACCTTGGGCAAACCACCCAAGGATTCCACTATCCGCTCCTTAAAACTAGGACAAAGCTTCCCGTTACAATCCAGTTCTTACCAGGGCAAAGCTTCCCTTTACAATCCGCTGCTTACACGAGGCGTAACTACCTCTTTATAATTTGCTGCTTACACGAGGCGTAGCTATCTCTTCTCGGTTCACAACCCGAACCATAAATACAAATGATATGGAATTTTGCGTACTAGTAAAATGTTTCTCAAATAAGCTGATTTGTACAAATAAAATTCTTAATGTACTCTCAAATGATTTTCAAATGAAGCTCGGTAGAGTATTATAAAACCTCTCAAAAATATTTTGCAATTAATTGAGTAAGAGAATGGAAAATGATTTTCTTTTCAAATGACCTTTAATAAATCAAGAAGTCTCTAAAAAAATTAATATATGTGTTAAAATATGCTTAAGGCTTTTTGTAGCACTCAACAAGAATTTTCTCCAAAAATGATATTTCAAAGAAAGAGTAGGAGAGTGAATTTTTTCAAGATTGACCTTTGAAAAACATCAAATGGCAAGAAGACTTTCAAGCAATATATATTGGTATAAATATATGCTCAAACTCAAACCTTACTTGTAAACCCCAAAAATAATTCCCCCAAAAAGATTTTCAAGAAGAATAGTAGGAGAAATAAGCTTTGATCTTAAAAAATAAAGTATAAAATATGTTTGGGAAAGAGAGAATATGCAAAAATGCTCCCAAATAGTTTTTCTAACATTTTTCAAGTGGTTTAAACTTGTATTTATAGGAAAACCCCATTACTAACCACTTTATGGCCGTTGAGGTATTAAAATATAATTTAATTTGAAAACTAGCCGTTTTTCGATCGTTAGGGCGCTTTCTGCGTGGATACCCCTCGGCTTTTTAGACATAAATTTTTTTTATACAACTCTAAATTAGACGTTATTGGTATCAACAGAAATCTAAGAGAAAATACTACAACTTTTATGTTGAAAACTTTTTCAGATAAGGAGTTTTTGATAGAGAAAATTGCTCATCAATGAGACGAAAGAAACATGAAAGGAATTTTTCTACTGCAGACACCCTTCAATATTTTGAACATAACATTTTCTATATAACTCCAAATTGAACGTGCTTAGTATCAACAGAAAGTTAAGAGAAAATCTCACATCTTTCATGCTTAACACTTTTTAAGATAAGAAGTTAAGGATAAAGAAAATAGTTCATCAATGCGATGGAAGAAACATGAAGGGGTTTTTTTTAAAAAAAAAAAAAACTTGTTATGGAAAAATGTTTTCATGAGAAGTTTATGCCCCTAAGGTCAGTCTAAGGTCTTGGTCATTTTGTGAAAGCTTCAATTCGAATCATATGATTATGTATACACAATTGAAACCTAATTACTATTACAACTTAAAGAATAAATTAAATCTTCATGCTTCTACTTTTTAATACTCCATGGAATACGCTAAAATTTGAGCTCGATTAGGTACTCCTTTACTTCCATTTTGCATCCCTTATTTGCGCCTTTTACATCATAAATATGTTCAAAGACTAAATGCACAAATGAGATGTTATGGTTTGTCATAATCAAAATAGGAATCGGACTCAAAAAGTCAACAATTATTTTATTTCTCCTCGATAAGGCAAACAAATGACTATGAGATTTATGGGATGAACTTAAACTCTTTTTGAAAACATTTTTATTTTTAACTCCTAAGGGTTTATTATGATTCTTCCTGTCACTTTTAGGCTTTGATCTACTTCCAGAGTCTTCTCCCTTTTCTCTCTCTAGGCAGATGATTTTCAAAATATTCTTAACAATTTTCTTTTCAAAAGTGGCATGATATTTTTTAATTCTTTTAAATGATTTGCCACCATCTTACACTCATTGTTCAAAAACTTTTTTTTCTTAGATATCCTAGGTAGCAGTTTATGCATTTTAAAGGAATCATTCTCCACATTGTTGTAAGAAAGCATGCTAGCATCATTAAATTCATCATGTGATTCATTACAGAATTTATCACAGTAATTATCATATGAATCACTACTTTGATTATTTCCAGAAATATCACATGAGCCATCAGATGATTCATCACAAGATATATCACAATATTTGTTGCAAGAATCATCGTATGCATCATCAATTGATCTATCACTAGATTTAGCACATAATATATAACAACATTCACTACAAGAGTCAACAATGGAAATAGAGTGAGGATCATATACCTCACTGTCTGCAAGTGCTACTTGTCTATGATTTGCCACTACTTGATTATTTGAGCATGGAGCTTCCAGAATGGTGGTCTCTTTCTCCTAGGTCTCTTCATATTTCTTTTTGAGCTCTTCCCATATTTCCTTAGCGCTAGAACAAGTCATGATCTCATGAAAGATATTCGCGTCTAAAGCACAGTATAAAATATCCATGGAATTACACTTAATGAAACTAAAATCATTTTCATTTATTTTTGCACAACTTCCTTTAGAAAACATTTGCCAAAAGCCCTCTAGTCCATTGATTTTATAAAAACGCTCTTCCTTTGTTTCCAAATGGTGTAATTGACATCATAGAATAATGGAGGCTTGACACATGTTTGTCCCTCACCAAATGGGGATACACCAATGTGAGTCATTGCGATCTTTAGCATAAGCGGCTAAACGTTTTACAACGAGGGTCTGATACTAATTGATAGGAATGGTGTATTCCTAAAAAGGGGGAGTGAATTCAGTATTTCAAAAATTCCGAGGTCAATTTGCCCCTGTTTAAGATTCACAATCAGTATATCGCAACCTAGGTTTTTTTCTATGCAATCTCAAATCATACAAGTATTTAAAGCATGTATGTAAAGTAATCAATACAACAAACAATTAAACATACATGTGCAGCAATATAAAGAGTAAAGAGAAGAGAAAGCAGATACAATATTTGTTATCGAGGTTTGGCTAATCCTGCCTACGTCCCCACCTTAAGCTAGCAACTCAAGGATTCACTAAATGCTCACTTTAACTGGGTGGAGCAACACCACTTACACTCTCCTTACGAGGCAGAGGCTCCCCAGCTCAATTACGGGGTTGAGCCACAACCAATTCTCCTTACGAGGTGGAGACACCTCAACTCAATTATGAGGCTGAGCCAAACTGTGCATACTTTACTAGATGGTGCAAATCCTAACTCAATTACCTAAGCTGAGCCTAACTGGTATACCTTACAGGATGGTGACCTCCTCTTTAGGCCACGTTTGGAATACAACAGAAAATTTTTCGTACAAACAAATTGCTTCTAAAAAAAGTAGAGATGTACAAATTGAAGCTCTAAAATGCACTCACACAATATATGAAATAAAGTTCAAGCGAGTATGGGTATTTTCTCAATGTAATCTTTGAATAAAATATATATGATGAGTGCTCAAAGATTTAGACCCTAATAAATATTTCTCTAAAAATATTTTTCAATAAAAGTATAAGAGAACCTAGGGTTTTTGCTTTCAACGAATTTTTGCTCAAATATATATGTATGATCTTTGATTTTAAAAATAGAGTATGCAATAAATATTTCAAAGATCCTCAAATTCTCAAATGATATCTCCAAAAATATTTTTCAAAATAAAGTATAGGAGATTTTAGAGTTTAGCTCAAAAATGGATTCTTGCAACAAAATCAAGAAGGGCTTTATGAATCTTGCAATGGAAATGCAAAAAAGATTCACAAGCAACAAAAGTTTCCCCCGAAAATATTTATCAAGAAATATATGGGAGAAAACCAAGATTTACTCTCAAAAAAATATTTTCAAAAATGGAAGAGTAGAAGAGAGTAAATTACGATTGCTCAAAATAAAATGCTCTCTTGTAAAAGGATTTTTCAAAGAAATGGGAGTAAGAGAGTATAATAAAATACAAATTATTTAGAAGAGGATTTTCAATATATGCATTAGTTAAAAAATGAGTTATGAGGGGCTATTTATAGACATCTTGAAAAATATGACCGTTTGGGACATATTAGTCATTTACAAATTTTTTAAATTCAAATTTAATGACGTTTTTTGGCTTAAAATAAGTCAAACTCGAGAGGTTCGGTCAACTGGGGAAGATCTCGGTTGGCTGACTTTGGGCCATTTTCCAAACTTTTGTAGGTTCGGTCAACTGGGCTTAAGGTCGATTTGCCGGGCTTTGAAGGTCGGTTGGCTAAGGCCCATTTCAGTTCAAGTTGGCTGGTCAGCTAACCCTTTGACTTGGGTCAAAATCTTAGGTCGGTTGACTGAGCTCTTCAAGCTTAAAACATGTCGATCGACTGACTTTGTTAAAACAGGACAAACAATAGGTTCGATCGGCTGGCGCCTCTAAGGCCTTCGTGAGGCCGGTCAGTTGGCCATATAAGACAAGCCGGTCGACTGAGCATTTTAAGCTTAGCAACGGTTGGTCAACTGAGCCTTTTGAAAATTCAAGATTTAGCTCAAATTAGGCATTATAGAAAAAGGTTTTTCATGATAGTGTTGATCTCCTACGGTCAGCCTATGGTCCTGTATTTGAGCTTGACATTCATATCATGCATGACATGCATTATTACAAATCAATCTAATTGCAATTACAATTAAAAACAAACTTCTTCTTCTTCTTTTTGCTTTTCACTATTCCATGGAGTACGCCAGATATATGATACGAGTTTTCTGCGCCTCATGACTTCCATTTTTCAGTATCTTATGTATGTGCTGAAATGTAAACCTATTCACATACTGAATACACGCATAAGATACGAGTGATTTGTCATAATCAAAACAAGATTGGACTCAAAATGTCAACATCAAAGAGATTTTGAAATATATGAGTGTAAATGATCTTTGCGTGAAAATGTATATAAGAAATGCTTCAAAAATTCAAGCCCAACAAAAGATTTCTCCAAAAATATTTTTCAAGAAAAGAATAGGAGAAGGTAAAGTTTGTTCAAAAGGATTTTTGCAGTAAATGAAAGTAGATGATAGTTAATGATCTTTGATGTAAAGAGTAAATGCACAATAAATGTTTCTTCAAAGATTCAAGAGTAATAAATGTTTTCTCCACAAATGATTTTGAAAAACAATAGTATAAGAGAACCTAGGGTTTTCTCTCAAAAAGATATTTGCAAAGAAATAGAATAAATGAGAGAAGATGCTCTTTGATTTTAGAAAAAGAGAGTATAAAATGCCTAACAAAGCAAGAGTATCATATATGATTGACAAAAAGTTGTTTTAAGTGCTTTGAGCAAAGTATTCATAGGCATTTTTGAAATATAACCGTTTTATGGCCATTGGGAATAAAATAATATTATAGTTTAAATTTTTTGTGGTTGTTTTCAATTCAAAAATGGCTCAACCTGAGAGTTCCGATCAACTGCTCCGAGGTCCAATCGACTGGCCCAAGGGCATAATCCTTTTAGCAATGTTCGATCGACTGACCCATTGATCCGGTCTGCCGGATCTTCATATCATGAAGGCTGATCGACTAGGCTTTGGAGTCCAGTCAACTGAGCCATTTACAAAAAAAAATATTTATGGCCATTTGTTCTGTTCGGTCAACTGGGCTTTAACAGCTGGTTGACTAGCCCTTTTAGAAATTTGAGTTTAGGCCCTCTTTTGATCTCAAGATCACTTCAAACATTTTGTATAAGTTTTATTTTTTTAAGCCAAAGGTTTTCCATGAAAAACTTTGATTTCCTAGGGTCAATCCAAGGTAGTTGTTGAGCATTAAATCAAATCATGTAAGACATGCACATACAATAGAAACTAAAAATACTACAACTGAAATAGTAAAAGTCTTCACTCATTGCTCTTCAAATTCCATGGAATGGGCCACGTGAAATGTTCTTTAAGTACCTTAAGGCTTCCATTTTACCTTTACCATCTGTGTTTTCTAAAATAGTAAATATGTTCAAAGATTAAATGCACAAATGAGATTCTTATGATTTGTCATTATCAAAACAGGAATCAGACTCAAAAAGTCAACATAGTGAATTTTTAAAAGATGACTAAAAAACAAAGAGATAATTAAGAACTTATCTTAATTAATAATAGAGATTAGTCGTGGACAAAAAGGAGAGAATTGTATTGTTTCATAGTAATGATGTGATGCTATATTTTCTTAAAAATCAAGGAGGTGAATTGTTTAAGATTTTAAAAATTATTTGGTTAAATATAATATTAGAAAAATAAATATTGAAGTTATAAATATATTTTTTAATTTTAAATAAAATAAAATATATTAAATTATTTATACACCCATGACATTTTAATATTTTAATTGAAAAAATAAACGGCTTGTTTAGTTCGGTGGAATAGTTAATCTTTGAAATAAAATGTAATATAATTTAAATATTAAAAGTTTAGAGAATAATTATTTCTTTTATGTTTCTAATTATTTTATTCAACATGTAATAAGAGAGGAAAAGACATTCCCATGATAGAATTTGGGAATAAATATTCCTTATCAATTTCTTGTTATGGATTCATAAAATGTCTATATTATTATTTACTTTATAGTAATAACATAATTTCCTACATATTTAATTGTGACTAAGCTATAAAACTGTCCTATTCTTGGAAGTAGACATTCTACAAACCAAACACTGCCTAAAGATATTTTTATGAAGGATGAGTGAATTTAAAAAATAATTAAAAATTATTTAAATTCATTTTCTTAATACTAGAGACCAATTTGTAGATTTCTTTAAAAAGATATGATAAATAATATAAATACTTAGATCTTATTTGGAACTTTAAAAATATTATAAGAAAATTTAAAATTTTACTTTTTAATGTTTGATTATTGAAAAAAATAAAAAAAATATTAAATCAACAAAAAAATTATTTTTAAATGTCATTATTAATTTTTATTTTTTAATTATATTAAAATTGTTATTTATTTAAAATGATATTTAATTTTTAAAATATAAATGAAAAATAATTTATGTGTTATAAAATAATACAGGAATAAATAAACGTGGATAATCAGAAAGTAATGAAAACAAGCAAAATAAAAATAAATAAAAATAAATAAATAGTAAATAAAAGTGAGATCCGATTTACATGGTTCGGTTTATACCTACTCCACGAGCGGATAGGATCTGAAATCCACTATTTTAAGAGGAATTACAAAATATACCTGACTTTTGTACAAATATCTCACCTTCTTACCTTACAAAATATCTCACTTTCTCTTTTCTCTCCTACTTCTTTTTTCTCTATTTTCTGCATGCTCAATATTCTGCACTCTGTATTTTGCACTCTGCACTCTTCGTTTTTCTCACCTTATCTCAATCAAGTGATTCCCTTTATATAGTCGTGGGATGAGCAAGTTGGTTTGTCTGATAATAATAATAGATTCACATGCATGGGAAACATGAGGGGGATGGGGCAGGTGTGTTGAAAACATGGATGGTAACATCCACCATTCATTTCACAACACTCTCCCTTGGATGTCACCCATATATTAACTTATCTAGTTAAGATCTTTAAGATGTCTCATTTCGATAAGATGAACCAGTCTCTTGAATGTTGTAGTTGGTAAAGCCTTAGTGAATAAATTTGTTAGATTATCACTTGATTGATCTGTTGTACATCTATATCACTTTTCTTTTGGAGTTCATGCGTATAGAAAAAATTTTGGAGAGATATGCTTTGTCCTGTCACCCTTTATGTATCCTCCTCTCAATTGAGCTATACATGTTGTCTTAATACAAAACTGTTGGAATATCCTTGATTGACTAAAGGCTACAATTTTCTTGGATATGAGAAATCATTGATCTAAGCCACACGCATTCTCTACTAGCTTCATGAATAGCTAGTATTTCAGAATGATTGGAGGATGTTGCTGTAATCGTCTGCTTCATTGATTTCCAAGATATAGCAGTTTTTCCATAAATAAATACATATCCAGTTTGAGATTTAGCATTATGAGGATCGAATAGATATTCAGCATCTGCACATCCTACTAATTGAGATTTGGAATTAAACGAGTAAAATAGACCCAAATCAGATGTACCTCTCAAATAACGTAGAATGTATTTAATTCCATTCCAGTATCGCCGAGTAGGAGCAGAGCTATATCTTGCTAGTAGATTCACAACAAATGCAATGTCAAGTCTAGTACAATTTTTCAGATACATCAAAGAACCGATAGCACTTAAATATGGTACTTCAGGACCAAGTAATTCCTCCCCCTCATCACAAGGTCGAAATGGATCTTTCTTAACATCAAGTGATCGCACCATCATTGGAGATCCCAAAGGATGAACTTTATCCATATATAATTGTTTCAATACCCTTTCAATATATTTAGATTGATGAACAAAAATTCCACCATTTAAATGTTCAATCTGTAGGCCAAGACAATATTTTGTCTTTCCTAGATCTTTCATCTCAAATTCTACCATTAAAATAATTAGCAGCTTTAGTGAGCTCTTTAGGAGTTCTAAATAAATTCACATCATCAACATAAATAACAATTATAGCAAATCCGGATTCTAATCTTTTAATAAAAATGCATGGACAAATTAGATTGTTTATGAATCCTTCTTTCACTAGGTACTCAATTGATTGTACCACATGCGCCCAGATTGCTTTAATTCATATAAGGAACGTTGGAATTTGACTGAATATAAATTACTAGGTTGTGCTTTAGGCAACTCAAAACCTTCAGGGATTTTCATATAAATTTCACTATCCAACGATCCACATAGATATGTTGTTACTACGTCCATAAGACACATGCTCAGTCGTTCAGCGACTGCTAGCCCAATTAGGAATCTAAAAGTGATTCCATCCATTACAAGAAAATATTCCTCTTCATAATCAATTCTATGTTTCTGCGAGAAATCTTGTGCCACAAGCCTTACTTTATATTGAATAATTTCATTATTTTCATTTCGCTTGCATACAAATACCCATTTGTATCCAAGGGGTTGGACATCTTTTGGTGTCTGGACTATAGGTCCAAAAACTTTTTTTTTAAAAAAGAGAGTTTATTTCTGATATGATAGCCTCTTTCCATTTTGGCCAATCACTTCTATATCGACATTCATCCACAGATTTTGGTTTAGGATCCTCATTACTTATGATAATGTTAGTAGCAACTGCAAATACAAATGTATTATTGATAACAACTTTATTTCTATCCCAAATTTCTCCTGTGTAATGTATTGAGATCTCATTATTATTTCTAGGTACCTGTCCCTTTTCAAGGGATGTCTCTTCCGGAGTTTTCTCTTTAGGAGATTCCTCTTCAGGAGGAGATTTCTCTTCAGGAGATTCTATAATAGGGATTTCATTTTCAGAAGAAATGAGTTTGTGAATGTCGATTGGATTACTTACCTCTGTAACCTCTTCTAGAGTGTTTACAGATTTCAATTTTCTCCTTCTAAGAGTCTTATCTTTTGCACCAACAGGCCTTCCACGTTTAACTTGCGGCTTAGATTTATTAGTCGGCTGTTGTCCTTCAGGGACATCAATACGTGCTGGAGTATTTGTAGCAGGTATATGGGATTTTAGTATTGCCTTGGTATCTGCAAAAGAATCAGGTATTTGATTTGCAATCCCTTGCAAATATATAATCTTTTGAACTTCAAGTTCACATTGATTTGTACAAGAATCTAAATGAGATAAACTCATGGCATTCCATGTGATTTCATGTTATGTTTCAGACACTAATTTTGCTCTCCCTAATGTAGGGAATACCATTTCATCAAAATGACAATCTTGAAACTGTGCTTTAAACAAATCACCCGTTAAAGGTTCAAGATATCTAATAATAGAAGGAGAATCAAAACCAACATAGATAACAAGTTTACGTTGAGGACCCATTTTAGTTCTTTGAGGAGGGACAATAGGAACATATACTGTACAACCAAAAGTTCTTTGTGATGACCCAAAAATATATATATGATTAAAGCACAATAATAATAAAATAATAAAAATGGTCATTGATTTAATATCAATACAGAAGTGTTTTTTTGTAGGATCCTTGATTCCATGTTTGATGCCTAAGAAATACCTTGTCTAAGTGAAACAAGATAGACACTGTTTGTACACGAAAATAAGTATATATACATAAAATAGTGTTTTGACAGACATAATTTGTAGAAATACATAATAAGATGATAATAATATAGGTATCATATGTGGGCCCCACAAGACTATGTGGGGTCCACATGAGTCTCGGAGCCACAAGACACTGTTTATATACGTAAATAAATATATAAAATAATGTTTTGACTGATATAATTTGTAGAAATATATGATAAAATAATAATAATATAAGCATCTTATGCGGGGCCCACATGAGTCCCGAAGCCATGTAGAGGTTTACACGAGTTTCAAAGTTATGTAGGACGCATAAAATCGTATAAGGGTTATTTGAGTTACGTAGGATCCATGGGGCCCACATGAGTTTTCAAAATTCAAATTTAATTCTTATTCAAAAATAAATAATAAAATAAATAAATACTAAAAATAGTTTAAAAGTAAAAACAATGATAATAATAATGATAATAATGATTAAGAAAAATAATAAAATAATAAAATAATTAATTGACTAATTAATTAGGTAAATGATTAATTAAAAATTTATTTAATGGGAATGGTGGCAAGCACTCCCACATGGCCTCCATCCCCATCCCATACTCAACCCATACCTTGCCCATCCCTTGCCCATTCTTTAATTTTTAAAAATTATAATTTCACCCATCTCTCCATACTTTTATAAATTTCATTTCTTCTCCAAAATTTTCCTATAAATAGGGAGCTCTCAACCTTCATTTTTCACAACAATTTTCCAAAGAAGAGAAGGATTAGTGAGTGAAAGAATTTGTGGTGGATAGAGAATTTTTGAATAAGTTTTCAATCACCCACTCTTTCCAATCTCATTTCTTAGAGATAGTTACAGTGTTCGTAAGGAAGTAGGTAAGTAAATTTTGATTAAGTTAATTTTTTTTATTTAAAATTTATACCCAAGTTTATTTTATAAGTAAATTTCAATTATGTTAATTAGTTCCACAAAATTTCCATGAGTTTATTTTTACGCATATTTAATTATACCAGTTCTATCTTTAATATACTTGTACCTATTTTTTGGTTAAAAAATGTTCTAATCCCCTCAGGTAAATTTTCAGCATTTCTTTCTATTCAAAAATAAAATTATATATATTTTTAACACAAAAATTGTGTGGCATGAGTTTATTTCTACGATGCATTTTTTTTTTAAATATGAGTAAAGATGAGATTTTTATGATATTATTTTAAATTACATAAATTATAATAAGATGATTTTAAAACCTCTTATGGCAACGAAAGTTCAAAGTTACAGATGTTCGGTACCGCAACTTAAAGTTTATACGGATCAGAGTGCACCCACACTATTTATAGAGTGGTTATTTATATTAGTGGATTTCTCTTGAGTGCACACCTAATTTCGGACCAGGACTTAATAAGGAAAATCTCATTTAAAGTTTACGTACGTTGATTTAGTTTGGTCGACCAGCCAGCTAAGTCCAGTCTTCGGACCGCACAACCCAGTCATGGGGGTAAACATGACTTATGGCAAACAGGCCTAAAGGTGGTTTTTATAATATATGTTTATACATATTTAATTACGTGTATAAAGTTACTGATGATTTAAAGGAAAAGTGTAAGTTTACGTGAAAATGATCATTTTGGTGCTTAAATGACGATCTAAGAAAAATGTATAAGGAAAAGTATATGTATGTTTATCATTAAATGTTTATACAGTTTTAAAGTTAAAAGTTTAATTTAACAGTTATAGTATATAATTATAAAATTTTACTGTTGTAATTGATGACAAAAGTTTTATGCAGAAATTTTTAAATTTATATTCATTCTAAAAGAAAATTTGAAGTTATAGTATTAAATATTGTTTTACGAAATTTTTAAAAAGCTCATTTTGGTCACACACTAATAATAATCTTGTTTACTTACTGAGCGTCGTCTCACCCCAATCATATTTTATTTTAGATAACTTTGAAGGACATGTCGGAAATCAGGCTTAGCAAGCATGCGGGTGGGGATTAGAAAAATAAAGATTGATTAGAAATATTAGTATGGTTTCAGATATTTATGTTTGTGTAATTTTTCTTCTTTTAAAATAAATGATTGTAATATGGATAATTAGTACTCTGGTTTAATAATAATTGAGTTTATTTGCTTCCACTGTAAATCAATAGTAAAAAGTTAATATCCCAGACCCCTCGGGGTTGAGGTGTTACATTCTTAAATAAGAAATATTAGGTTGTTGTCTAGAGACTAATTGTATGGGTGAAAGATTATTGTAAGCAGTTGATCTTATACGAACTAAGCATGTAGCATGAAGAATAGCATGTCCCCAAACAGATATGGACAATTTGGTTATCATGATCATAGGCCTAGCAATAAGTTGAAGTCTCTTAATAAAAGATTCAGCTAAACCATTTTGTATATGGGTATGAGCAACAGGATGTTCAACATCTATTCCAAGTAACATGCAATAGTTATCAAAAGTTTGGGATGTAAACTCACCAGCATTATCCATACAAATTGATTTAATTGGATAATCAGGAAAATGAGCTCGTAATCTAATTAGTTGAGAAAGAAGTCTAGCAAAAGCAACATTTCGAGTACAAAGCAGAGAAACATGTGACCATATAGTAGATGCATCAATTAGAACCATAAAATATCTAAATGGTCCAGAATGTGGATGTATTGGTCCGCATATAGGTGACTCAAAATTTACTTTTGAAATAGATGGTTTGACAATTAATTTCCCTTGAGAGCAGACAGTACACATGAAATCTCTAGACAAAATAATCTTCTGGTTCTTTTATGGATGACAATATGAGTTTTCAATGATTCTTCACATCATTACATCTCCAGGATGTCCAAGACGATCATGCCAAAGTGTAAATAACTTTGGGTCATTGCACTTCTGATGCAAGACATTATATGATTCAACTGCTTAATCTTTGTATAATATAGTCCAGAAGATAAGGTTGACAACTTTTCTAAAATTTGTTTTTTCTCAAAAATAATGGAAGTAATGTAAAGAAATTCTTTACTGCCTTCATTTGTGGTTTCAATATGATACCCATTGAGTCTTAAATCTTTAAACTTTAACAGATTTCTTCTAGATCTATTAGAGTATAAAGTTTCATCGATTTGTAATAAAGTACCATTAAGTAACTTTATATTAGCTCTTCTAGAGCCTTCAATCAAATTTATAGACCCAGATATTGTATTAACGTTTGCTAATGATATTTTCAAATAATGGAAATATTTTCTATCTTGAAGAATTGTGTGTTGTAGCATTGTCAGCTAAACAAACTTCTTCCATAGACATCTTAGGCTCGTTCAAATTTTCACTACAACAAATATTTTAAAAACTCATTACTATAGTAATAGCAACAATTTATCAAAATACAATATTACTTACTATATATATGTCCTAAAATATTACATCATCCTTTTCATATGGATTTACAAGGAAATCAGCAACATCAAGATACACAGAGTTGGACTGTTCACTATCAAGGTCCATTGGAACAATATTATCGACAAAATTTGTTTCAATTTCTTTACTCTTTTCCTTTTCTTTTATGGATGCTTGGTATGAATCTACCAAGTGTTTGAGTGTATGCCAAGTACGAGACCAATGACCTTTTCCTCCTCATTTGAAACATTTAGTTTCATAGTGTTTGGGTCGCTGATTCTGATCATTTGCCCTCTTTTGGGGGTCATCCCTCTTATGGGGGTTTGTTACCTCACGTCGATGCTAGTAATTATTTTGACCACGACTGCAACCATACCCACGACCATTCCTGCAGCCTCGCCCTCGACCACTAGATGTGTTTACATTCACTTCAGGGAATGGGGTCGAACCAATTGGATGGGTTTGGTGATTTCTCATCAAAAGCTTGTTATTTTGTTCAGTGACAAGAAAACATGATATAAGTTTGGAAATTTTAGTAACTTTCCTTTCTCTATATTGTTGCTGCAGGAGCACATTAGTGGGATGGAAAGTAGTAAAAGTTTTTTCTAACATGTCTTCATCAGTAATATTTTCTCCGCATAACTTTAGCTTCGAGCTAATTTTATGTAGAGTTAAGTTATATTCGCTGATAGTTTTAAAATCTTACAACCTTAGGTGCAACCATTCATATCGAGCTTTTGGTAAAATCACTGTTTTTTATGGTCAAACTTATCCTTTAAATTTCTCCATAGGACGAGTGGTCTTTAACAGTGAGGTAATCCAGTTTTAATTCTTCTTCTAAATGATGTCGGATAAAGATCATGGCTTTAGCGCGATCTTGCTGAGATGCGGTATTTTCATCTAATATCGTATTTCTTAAGTTCATTGCATTCAAATGGATTTTTACATCAAGAATCCATGAGAGATAGTTGTTGCCTTTGATGTTAAGGGGAATAAACTCAACTTTGCTTAGCCTCGACATTTGAATAAATTAACAATAATAAAGCGATTTAGAAAAGTGAAACATACTAACTGAAATAAAAAAGAAATGGTAATATAATATTTTTTTTTTCAGGAGATTAAAAGTATACCGTCTTTAAGAGGTAAACAATTACTATCTCTTATGGAGATTAAATATATTGTCTCTTCAGGAGACTTATCTCTTCGGGAGATTAAATATATAACCTTTTCAGGAGGACTATTTTACCATCTCTTCTGGAGATTGGTAATATATATATATATATATAGACAATATAAAAATAAAATCAGTCATTGAGGCAGTATTAATAAATAAAAATAAAATCGTCCACTAAGGCGGTATATATATAAATATATTAGTTGGGTAGAGCTTCGTACTAATAAGGTGTTATAAAATAATACAAGAAAAAATAAACGTGGATAATCAGAATGTAATGAAGATAAAAAAAATAAAAAAATAAAAAATAATAATAAATAAAATGAGACCGGATTTACGTGGTTCGGTTTATACCTACTCCACGGGCGGATAGGATGTAAAATCCACAATTTTAAGAGAAATTACAAAATATACCTGACTTTTGTACAAATATTTCACCTTCTTACCTTACAAAATATCTCACTTTATCTTTTTTTTCCTACTTCTTTTTTCTCTATTTTCTACACACTCAATATTCTGCATTCTATATTTTGCACTTTGCACTCTTCGTTTTTCTCACCTTATTTCAATCAGGTGATTCCTTTTATATAATCGTGAGAGAAACACATGAGGTTGTTTGATAATAATAATGGATTGGGAAATATGAGGGAAATAGGGCAGGTATATGAAAGACATGAATGGTGACTTCGACCCTTCATTTCCCAACATTGTATATTTTTTTCTATGACAAAATTCTTTTTTTTTTCAATTACATAGGAACTCTAGCCACCTATGAACCCTTCGGACCCCCTAATGTTGTACCAAACCTACAGATCAGCGTCCTCCTCCTCCAAGTCTTGCTGATCAGGATAAAGTCCGAATACGAACACGACTTTTGTGTACGGTCTCCACTGACTCAGAGGAAACTCTCACCATCTACGGTCTCTGCTAACTCACAAATCGAATTCTCGGCATCCACAAAATTCTTGATCAAACAGGTTGTTGAAAAACCATATCTATTTCAGTTTTGCCTGAGAAGCATGTATCAAAAGCTCTGCACAACTGGGCCCCACCCTGAAACATGAAGATGAGCCAACGGCTTGACTCTGGGAGACTCCATCGCATGTAATCCCTTCCCTGAGAAGTCTCTCGCTTGCTCTCTCTGCCCCCTACTTCCAGCTTAAATTCGTTGGAATGTCTCACATCCTGCAACTCTCCTTCCCTATATTTGCTTATGAATTCTCAAGAAAGTCCACCAGAGCGAGTGTTCGCCTTCTTCAAATCCCATTCTCGTCCACGCAATCTGGTTCCCAGGAAGCAGAAGGAGACGAGGGGCCTGACAATGGGAAGTACGCTCTTTTCCCTTTCACATGTTGTTTGGTTTCTGAGAAAACTGAGGAAAAGAAGGAAATTTAAGCTGGAACCTTATGTTTGACGTTCGGTTAACTGAAGCGGTATATTTTGTTTCTGTGTTGTTTGTTGCAGTGGCCGGGGCCAAGAGCATGTGATTTTGGTGGAGAGATATAGCAACGGCGCTACAAAGAGGTCTTTCGCTTTTTTTTTTTTGCGGGTTGAATATTGAACGCTGTAAGTAGGCTTTGAGTTGTTTCTCTGGAATTATGGTTGTGCAAACAGGTACTTTTTAGAAGATGACTTGCAATTAGGTACTTTCCTCGAGGAAAAGGAATCTATAAATAATGGGTTCCAGGGCTTGCGTTTCTGTGACTCAGAATTGTCCTGGCTTCCTGATATCGTCAAAAATTTTCTTTTACCTGCGGGCTTCCCAGGTGATGGACATCAGTTTCTTCATTTTATTTTTATTTCTTGCATTCCTTCATTCAGAGCTTCTTATTTTTATCGTTGTTATTTTATATACTGATTCTATTGGTTGTCTGTTTTGTGACATAAAGGAAAATGCTTATCTTATAGTTGCTACTAAATGTATTTATGTCATGCATATAATGGATTGACTAGTGCAGGTGCATTTTAATATTAAAAATATATTTATTGGTGAATATATTTTGGGAAGTGAAATGAATCTTCAATTTATTAATTCATTGATACATGAATTTCATTGATTTATGAATTTTAAATATTAATTTCTTAATAATATGAACATACATCTCTCTCTCTCTCTCTCTCTCTCTCTCTGTTAGCCTTGGTATATTCCCAAGAGGGGGTGAATTGGGTATTTAAAATTTCTTCCTAGGTATGTTCAAATTAGCAGTAGTAATACTTAACATAGGATCTGTCTATATATTCATAAATCCAAATGCGCAGATAAATGTAAGGAGCGGAAATGAAATCATGCGCAACATTCACACTATAACATATACGTGCAGAAATATAAATTGTAGAAATATAAACAATTCACACATGATATGTTATTGGGGTTCGGTCAATACTGCCTACGTCCCTGCCTTGGCTCACTAGCATAAGGATTCCACTAATACTCACTTAATGGGTAGAGCAACACCGGTTACAATCAGGTCAATTTACGGGACTGACCTCAACCTACAATCGCACCTTACTAGGATGGTGCACCTAACTTTCCTAATTGGGTTTAAACCAATCCGGGACTATTCAACAAGGCTAGTCTCTCTCTTCAAGCCCAAGCCTAGAATACAACAAATATATGAAAATTTACGTGCAACCAAATGCTTCTTATACAAGCTGATATTTATCACTAAGCACAAGCACTAATCAATGCACCTCAAATAGATAGGAACTATAAGTTCAGTGCAATACATGTGCAATAACACTCAATCTAATATCAATGTTCAATCAAGCACAAGAGTGTATTAACAAACTAATCTTTGAAACTAAGTAAAGATAAATCTCAATCAAGGTTTAGGGTTTCAAAGATTCAAGCCAATGGAAATTTAGAATATCTCAAAAATAGTTTTTCTCAATATCAAAGTACAAAGAGATATTTAAATATGATTTTGTTAAAATATATTTGCACACATAAAATACAAGCCCTAATGAGTCTTGCAATGATAATGCAAAGACCCACTTAGCTCTAAGAATTTTCCCAACCAAAGATTTATCAAATAAATCCAAGGGGAAAACTCTTTTGCTTAATCCTCAAATAAAAATAATTATGCAATACACAAACGAGTGTTTTTAGCACAATAAAACGATGAAATAAACACTCACAAGGCTTTGATTTCTCAAAAGAAGGATAGTATATGAGTGTATGGGGTTTGTATGAAGGAATAGGGCCCTCAAAAATTCAGAGGAAATTTTACTAATTAAAATCCCTAATCACATACTAATTATTGCAAATGAGGGTATATATATAGCCTCTACCAAAAATATGACCGTTGGGACATAGAGGGGATAATAAATTTGTTTCAAACCATTTTACCCTTAATTAACCCGAGCTACTGTGGTTAAAAATTAAGCAATTCGAGAGTTTTGGGCGCCCGAACAGACACAACAGAAAAAGTCATTTTTGAATGTTCGGGTGCTTGAATAAGGGTTCGGTCTGCTGAACCGAAGGCGATTTCAAAAACCGCGGTTCAGTTGCCTGGTCCTGACTTCGGTTTGCCGAACTCATGTGTTTGGTAGCCCGAGGCAAATTTGAATGTGAAGTTCGGGTTGCCGAGTTGGTGGGAAAAGTCAGAATAGAGGTTCTGTTGCCCGAGGACGCTACAATCAAATTGGTTCGGTCGCCCGAAACCAAGTCAACCTTTTGACTTGTCAAGGGTTCGGTCGCCCGAGGTGTTTTGAACACCAGGGGTTCGGTCGCCCGAAACCTCACAATTTTACCCTCTAAGTCCTATTTTACTTCAATTAATTGCCTTGATAATATATATGATATTGGGGACCATTTTACGTGTAAGTGCAAGGACCTAGGGTCTTTTCTAAAATTTTAGGCATTTTAACTTAGCCTAAAAAACCCGGCATCGGTCGACCGAAGGGTGCTCCCTAAGGTCATTCTAAGGTCTTGAGCTTATAGTCCTATATGCATGATATGCAGATTATTACAAACCCATTTGAAATGAAATTATTATAGACCCGATAATATTACAACAAATAATAAATGTGTCAGAGTCTTCATATTTCTTCAAGTTGGTGCATGCTATGAATGTAATCCAACTTAATATGATTCTGCACACGAACTTGAAAGTCATCAAATACCAAGAGTATTTATCATTATCAAAATCTTGTATGACCTATAAGGTCAACTCTCTCTCTCTCTCTCTCTCTCTCTCTCTCTTCCAAGTATATTCCATATTAATTTTGCTCATGTATGGAAAAGTGTGTAGCCCATAAATAAATCCTTTAATAAAAAATCTCACTTGAAAACTTAAAGTTTTCTATATAATCTCAGTCCTAGATGGCTTGGCCATCAAGAAATGGTGTTTCTAGGGTCATAGGGTGGAGCTCGAACTTTTCCATTTGCGCAGAATTGGTGAGTCATCTGATTCTATTGAACCATTGTATTTTGGGAGAGTCAAGTTAAGAAGTGATCTATTGCATTGGTTTGTGGGCAAAGCTTATGCTGTAGAGCACTTGAGTATCCTTAAAGCGATCGAGATTTTTGTGTTGCAACCTACTTGGATTTATGCTTCTAGTTTAATATTTTTGTTATTTGTTTTTATTTATTGGCACATTTCCCAACAATTTTAAGGAGATCCATAGATGGACTCTATACTTGAAAGACCCAATGGAAATGTTGGAGAACTCAATGAGTTCTTTTGTTTTTAGGGAGTGCATTTTAAGAGGTGAAAATGGAAGGTACATTTTTACCTCAACACATAAATGTAGATGAATTTTCAAGCACTAACCCTATGTTTGGAGAGGGGTTGGATTTGGATTTGGATTTGTATTGGATTTGAATGAGATGTAATATAAAATATTATTGAAAATTTTCCAAATCCACCCAAATCCAAATCTAAGGGCCGAAATCCTTGCTCCCAAATGCAATGTAAGAAAAATTTGAACAACATGAAAATGATGAGTATTTTGTTGGTATTATCTTTTAAATTGCCTTGTGGATTGTTTTTATTATTATGATATGATTTTCTCTATAAAGGAAATTTAGAAAGGTTTGCAGAATAAGTATAATATTAAAGAGAGAGGCTGACTTGGGACAGAAACAGAAATCAGAAATAGTAAGAGAAAGAGAGAGAATTATGGGAGAGAATTAGAAAGAAGAAGAGAAGAAGAGGAGGAGAAGAAGAACAGAGAAGAATAGAGAATAAAAGTGGCTGACAGGTGAGAATTGAACAGCGCAGAGAAAGACTAAAGAGGGTTAGAGACTGAACAAAGAAGAAAAGAAGGGTTAGAAACTTTAGGACTAGCATAATCCTTGGGTTATGGCTTGGAGATATGCCGATATGTATAAGGAATTGGACATGATGAGGGTTGAAGGAATATGAGTGAGGTTCAAAGGAACATGTGAAGTCGATCCCCCAATCTAAACTTGTGGAAGAGGTGTGGCGGATGTTGGAGGTATTAGTCCCCTTGAAAGGTGTCTGAGAGACCATGAGATCAAGGTAGGGGGGTCTCTTTGGGTTGACAACATGTTGTTATCATGCCCCTTAGAACTAGGAGGTAAATTGGTAGGAGGGTTCAAGGTAGCCCCTTGTGGTTGTGAAACCAAGGTGGATACTTGAATGATTGTAGCTAGTAGCTGCTGCGTGATCAAGTAGCTGTTCTTCTAAAGAACACCAAACACCTTCTCTTGGGAGGATGGATCTGCTTCATTTGAGTCATGTAGGTAGCAAAATTCAGGGATTCTTTGTGCTTGGCAAGATAATCGCTGAACTCTACTTGATTCTTAATATCTTGAGTGGGCTGAGTAAGTGAGTATTGGAAACTTTTGGTTAAATGCCTATCTTCTTTTAGTCATAATCTTGCACAATCAAACTCCCTAGTAGAGTCGCCAAAATGTAGAGGGGTTCTTGAGTGGGAAGGAGAGCATTTGTTGCATACAGGTAACAAATGTTCCAAAGAGGACTTAGAGGAGAACTAGGCAAATTCCAAGAAGCTTAATCATGTATGGTGGCAAGTGGGTTAAAGAATTCCCTAAATTAGTGGGAATCTAAAGCAAAGGGGTCGAGAGGAGAGCTCAATTGCTTCATTGTCATAAAATCCCCATTGAAGAATGATTGGGGGTATTAATAGGGGAAGGGGAAAAGGGTGTGAGATGTCATCCTCCAATAAGAGAATGCCATGTCGCATCTCAAGTAATGAAGAGTTGACAAATAATTGGACAAATCAGGTCATTACACGTAGTTAGGGTAAGAGAAAATAAAAGGATGCACGTGTCACGAATGAGATGTGGCGGGGGCTTGATTAGCTCAGAAAAAGGCTAAAGGTTCAGTACCCCCTTTAGTGAACCCTAATTCAAGATCCATAAGCCTCTTGAAAATCCCATGATCTTCCATGTGTCTCTACGTTCAATCTTGACACACACTGCCAATTTTGACCCATAAGAATGCAAAAATAATATAATTAATAATTAATTTAAAATTGTGCAATGCATAAATTCCACAATTCTTCTATGTCAATTTGGTTGTTAATGATGCTTTTGTTTTTGGGGGGGTGGGGGGGAGGGGGGGAGCACAGGGTGGGGAACCTTTCTTTGTTTCTTTCTTTATTGGGTTTTTTTTAGTATTCCTACAGGAGGGATGTCAGGATTTGGAATTTAATGCCACCAATATGTCACAAACCAGAAGGCTTCTTAGGGTTTTGTCTCCTCATGTGTGCGATGTGTTGTCTTAGACACATGCTCACTTATTTCTCCTTTGTTATATGACTTGATTTTTGTGGAGCAAACTTTTTTGTTTGTCTGGAGAGTGTTGGTTGTCTCTGGGCATGTTGGAGGATTTTATGGCAATGTACAGTTTTTGCTCTCTTATGGGGGATTTGGCTGGATAAGAATGCTTTTGTTCTCCAGGATCAGTCTTCATCTTTCAATTTGATTTGGGATCTTATATTAATTTTAGCTTCACTTTGTATATTTTTTGCCACAATGATTTAGGAGTGTGGTTTCTTGAATATTCTGCAAGATTGGTTGGCTTTGCTAGTTTGATTTGGGCATTTTTGTTTCTCTGATTTTATCTTCATTTTTTTTTCCCTAGTTGTTTCAGTTTGGAGGATTTCTTATGCTCCTTGTACTTCCTTTCTTTTCTTAATATAGTTTCTTTTTCTATTAAAAAAAAAAAAAAGAATCTCCTGGGTAGTATGTTACTGCCATGAAATTATGTATGCTATTCAGTAAACATTTTATGGCTTATAGAGTGCCAAAAAAAGTTTATTTGTTACCTTCTAAAGGAATCACATGTATTGGGATTTTCTCTTGGTTGATATATTTGGACTGGAGGTAAGAATGTGAACATCAATTGTTGGGTGTTGCATTGAAACTCGAAGGTCAGAAGTTCGAATCATGGAATGAGTCTCACCAATAGCCTGGGGGTATGACTGCATATATTGTGCCCTTCCCAGACCCTCAATTGCGTGGGTGCCTTCTGCAATAGGTGTTATATTTATTATGAGATTATGTGCCATTACCAAATGGTAAAAGTGTTGCAATCAAACTAGAAGGTCACAGGTTCAAGTAGGGGTGAGCATAAATCGGCCAAAACCGAATTAACTCATTTAACCAAATAAATTCAGTTGGTTCGGTTCAGTTCAGTTAAAAATTTATTTGGTTCATTTCAGTTTTCATTTTCACTTAATTTTGGTTTTTGGTTTGGTTTAGGGCTTAATATGTTCGGTTATCCGAATTAACCAATTAGTATATATATATGTATATTATATATTAAAATTTTAACTTTCCCAAATCAGTTCTGAATCTTCTGACCCTGGAGCTTTCTACTCTTCCATCTCTTTGAGCCTTTGACAGTCGCCCACTCACCCTCATCCCTCCGCCTTCCCTTTGCTCTGGAAATCTCGTGGCGCTACCAACTCAGCAGCTTCTGTCACGGTGTCGCCCCTTTTTCTCTTCCCTTCAGTCTTTCCTTACTTTCGGTAGCTCATGTCACAGCTTGGATAGTTGGACTGCTTGTGAGCTTAGAGTTTTGGCATCATTAAAACTCTATGTTTTGACAGGTTAGGGTTCTGCTCCCATCACTGCTTATGATGTAAATGGGCTGATTGTTACTGATGAAATTGAGTACTGACAGTGGGTTGGGCTGGTGACTGATATGTAGATGCCTAAATGGGCTAGGCTCTATCAGATGAATAAAAGCTAAGAAGAATGCATTTTAAAAACCAGTTAATTGATTTAACTGAATTTCAGTTTGGTCAGTTTTGGGGTTCGGTTAATATAAATTTTGGTTCAGTTTAGTTAACAAGATTCTTTAATTATAATTTTTTGGTTAATTCAGTTAATTAACTGAATTAACTGTATTGACTGAATGTTCACCTCGTTCAAGTCACAAAAGCTACCTCTCCTATTGTGGAGGTATGGTTGCATATATCATGTTTTCACCAGACCCCTAATATGGCCTGGGAGCTTTGTGCACTGGATTTTGCGTTTTTGATCTATTTGAAGTTTTGAACTGCCCAATAAGTGGACTATGGATGGTTATTATTTTATCATTTACACCTCTTTTTTCTTATGAGATGAGCTAATGGATGAACTATGCAGTCATAAAATATTTTTTTCATTGATCTTCTACATCCTGTCGTTAATGATTCTGTTTTAGATAATGTTTATCTGATTACCTCTGTCATGTCTCATGCAGGATCTGTTTCAGATGATTACTTGGAATACATGCTGCTACAGTTCCCCACCAATGTTACTGCCTGGATCTGTCACACATTGGTGACATCAAGTCTCCTAAAGGCATGTTAATCTTACTCTTTCCTATATTTTTGTTGGGCTATTTGAAAACGGAACTAATAAACATAAACCTTCAATTGTTGATAATTGTGGCAATCATTTCGAGAATTATGTTATATATGAAAAATTCTTTCGCTGAAATTCATTAAATTAAGTTCGTTGATTATGCTGTGTGGATTTTTGTTTGGTGTATTTTGTATACAGTTTTTGAGGTAGTAGATAAGTCCAACACTACAATTTTTAGTGAAATTCCATCTACTTTGCTACTTGCTTTGTGTATTTGACATTTTCAACTAAGTTTTATTCCAGTTTTTGCTGGACTTTATTCATAATTGTGATACATATGCTCAATATTGCGGAGAAAACTGAAAAAGGGATGATAAATTTTTTAAATTGTGTGTTTTTTTTTTAATGTTTGGCTGTCATCGAAAGATTGAAATTTAAAAGCTTTCATCATCTGAATAAAATAATCATTTGAGCCTTGGTGGGTGAATTCTTAGTTTTGTTGGGTCCCAAATGATGGATATGGCAGCTCAGTTGGAGCATTATGGTAAAAGTCTATCACCTGTTTTTCTTCCCTTTTTTTTTGGCCTACTGATTGAATTTCATATTCATTATTGATATAAGTTATCACTCTCCTTGGCACAATGGTAAGGGTGCTACAAACCAGACCAGGTCAGAGTTTAAAATCATAAACACAGCCTCTCAATTAGAGGTAAAGCTGTATGCATCATGCCCCATTCTAGACCCTTGATGTGTCCTAGGGAACCTTGTGCACTTTGTGATATGTATGTGTGTGTGTGTGTGTGTGTGTGTGTGTGTGTTTGTGTGTATTTATTTATTCATTTTGTTTTTAAGAACTACTGATCATAGTGCCTTCTTAAACAAAAACAGAAGAAAACAAAAGTACCAGTGGAGTTTCGCTGCAAATTCCATGCACTTTTAGCAGTGCAAGTTTATCTATCTTGTTGGATGATTTTCTTTGGCATGTTGATGTTCTGAGTGTCATACGTGGGGTCTGACATTAAAATTATCTCTTGATGCTCTGTTTACTTCCGGCAGATGCTCCACTAATCTAAACCCACTAACAGCACAGGCTGTTGGTGTTGGCTCTTTCTCAGGATCTACTGCCGCTGCTTCAGCTGCTGCGATTAGGTGAGCTTTATTTTGATTTGTATATGAATTCCTTTTTTGTTTCCTTTTTTTATGGAAGTTTCATGTTCAGAAATTATCAAGATAGCTTTTCCCTGTTTAAGTTCCCTGACATATGGACAGAAAGGCAGCTATACATACAGATATGATGAGATATAGTGAGCGAGAGAGATGGCGAGTGTGTGTGTGTGTATTGCACTGAAGCATCAGTTTTAAAAAAAAGATTTAACTGTTTTTGCAGATGGGTGTTAAAGGATGGCATTGGAGCTGTTGGGCGCTTATTGATTGGTCTGGCAATCAACAAGAAAGTTGAAGGAAGGAAAGGCTTGTGTGCTGAAATTTATAGTAACTGCTGCTTTTTTCCCCCTTTTTCTCTCCAGGTGGGCGGTTTGGAAGCCTTTTTGATGATGATCCAAAACAATGGCGCATGTATGCAGACTTCATTGGCAGTGCAGGAAGGTCTCTGGAACAATAATTTTGTTTGAAATGAGTGCATTCACATTGAATTGGATCAATAAATCCATTCTATATGATACTCTATAATGCAGCATATTTGATCTCAGTACACAATTGTTTCCTACCTATTTTCTGCCGCTGGCATCTGTTGGAAATTTCGCCCAGGTATTCTAGTGATCTAGTCAAGTACATTTTCTTATACCTCCCATTTCCTAAGCTCCAGTATTTTTCTGTAAAATTATGCTTATTCTGTTGCAACACAGACACAGCAAGAAGAGTGTCTGTGAGACTCAAATGTTTGCGAGTATTTGACCATTCGTGCTTGTGATTGATACTTAACAGGCCGTAGCAAGAGGACTGAAAGATCCATCCTTCCGTGTGATTCAAAGCCATTTTGCAATTTCAGGAAATCTGGGAGAAGTGGCAGCAAAGGTATGATTTGTAATTCTTCATGGTTATAATTTTAATTAATATGCACTTTTCTTTTTCATTTTCTCCTTGATCAGTGAGAGCCTTTTCATTCTTTTCATAACAGTGTCGCAGGAGAATCTGCTGTTTGCAATTTTAGTCTGGCTAATACGGCATAGATTCCTGGTTGCTGGGTATAATTTAATTCTTGGAAGTGTTGGTCTCAACTTTGCCACTCCAAAAATAAAGGGCCTGCTCAGAAAATAAGGCTAATTTTCTAGAAAATTTTTCCATGTAAAATGGAAAAAGCATAGTTTATGTTCAAATGCATTATTTTCGCAAATGTGAAACTGAAAAAATCACATTTTTTAATTTTTTCTTACTTGTATTGAATGCTGAAAAAAAAAAAATATTCGATGTTTTCCAAGATTTTCTTTTATAATTGAGGTGCTGTTTTCCTTGCGTTTCCTATTTGTAAAACATGGATTCTAATGAGGCAGAACAATGCATCATGGCAATGAGCAGGGGCTTCTCTTGGTACTCTGTTTGATCTCTATCACCCTGGATCTCTTGCAGTCAATTTTGTCTCTTCAGTGACTTGCTCACTCTTCAACCTCTCTTCATTGCCTACCTTGTGCAATTTTCCTGGTTTGAACTTTTAACTTGATGTGATTTTGCTGCTGTTCCCCTGCTTTTTTTCTTTCTTCTTTTTTCTTATTTATTTATTATTTATTTTTTTCTGAGTTTCTTCGCTGTAATTTCACTGCAGTCATCCTGATATTTTTTCTATTTGTTCCTGTTCTTTTTGTTTTCTGAAAATTTTCTGGTTTCTTATTGAAATTTTGCTGCAATGATGCAATCATTCTCTGGTCTTTTTCTAATTTTATGCTGCTTTTTTATGCAGATTTTCTAGTTTTTTGCTGAAGCTTTTGTTGCAATTTTCTGGTCTTTTTTTTTTTTGCTGAAAGTTTCCTGATTTTTGCTGCAATTATTCTGGTCTTTTTTTTTGTCTGCTACTGTCTTGCTGCAATTTCCTGGTCCTTTTCTTGTCTTTTTATTGCATTTTTGCTGAAAATATTTGGGGTCTATTAGTTGTAAAATACTTTCGTTTTCCATTTTCAGATTTCTAAATAATTAAAAATGCTACCTTGTTTTTCAGTTTTCCAATATTTATTTAGGAAATCTAGAAAACAATAAAAAGTTGTTTCTCAACTTTTCTCATACAAATTTGGAAACTCGGAAAACATGGTGGCTTTTTTTGTAATTATTTGAAAATTTAAAGATGGAAAATAAAACTATTTGCCACAATTGGACATTTGTACATGGCCTCAGTTTTTCTATGTCATGGTTTTGATCTTTTTTCAATTTTTTATGCTGCATTTTTCAAAATTTTAAATATGGTGCTGAATTCTTTTTATGCAAGTAGAGCACCATTACTATTTGACTGCATTTTCCAATTGTCAAACACAAAAGGCTAGTTTTTTACATTTATGACAAATGAACAAGTTTTCCAATTTTTTCATTGAAAATGAAAAAAGGGATTGAGATATTCAACTTTTCATCCAACTTAAATCATGGAGATGAAAGTTGGAAGACAATAGGAAAAATATTCTGTAGCTGAACTTGCAATTTTTCATGGCCTCGCTTTGAATAGTGAGGTATAGAACAAATTAATGCATTGCACAATCGTTGTATATTATTTATACAGAATGATAAAGGGGTCCTGTTTTGAATGATGAGGAACATAACCTCAATTTATTACCAGCCGTTTGGGGCAGGAAATCATTACCCTTGTCTGGGTATGAATAATGATATGTCATTGTGTCAATACTTTTCTGTGGCACCTCATAAGTTGCTACATATGGGAATGGGCAATGCATGTGTAAACAGCCTTTTATACATGTGGTCAAGCTTTTCATAATAGTCTGTGCACTTTGTATGGAATATGGAGGGTATCTAATCTGTTTCTTGAAAAGGCATGGTCTCCTCACATTTATTTGAATTAACATTTCAGGAAGAAGTTTGGGAAGTAGCTGCTCAGCTGCTTGGCCTTGCTTTGGGTATACTGGTTTTGGTATGTGTAGTTTTTGGAGATGGTCTTTGTATGTTCTAATAACATCAAGCTGCAGGCAGCCAACCTAATTTTTATCTTATGTATGCAATTACTGCAGGCTACTCCTGGCCTTGTAACGTCATACCCAGTGTTGGCATTAACGTGGATAAGCATACGGCTTTTGCACCTTTGGTTACGTTATCAATCTCTTTCAGTCTTACAATTTAACACAGTAAGAATGTTGAACATATGTTTCCTTTTTCTTTAAAAGGGTAAAAGACACTGACCTCTCCTAGGTTTGGCAGGACCTCAGGACCTCCCTTGAGGTTTCGAAAGTGCCAGGATCCTTTCCTAAGATTTCAAAAATTCCACAAACCCCCCTTGGGGTTGCTAGAAAGATACAGACCTCCCCATATATTTGAAAAAATTAATAATATTTTTAGGGGTATAAGCGTCTCAAAAATCAATGTCAGAAGAGGTATGTGGAATTTTTAAAATCTCAGGGGAGGTCTATGGGATTTTTGAAACCTCAAGGGAACCTCAGGTGATGTTAGTGTCTTTTGCCCTTCTTTGAAAATATGAAATTTCATTTAAGTTGGAGTAGATCCTCATTGTGGGATGAGCTGGAGTTGTGCTTGTTAGGAATATACGAACAAATTCCCGAAACCTGTGAGAAACAAATAGAGAAAGAATAACGCCAAAGAAAAATTCAATCACACGTACAAGACAATATTTACGTGGTTCGGCAATTTTGCCTACGTCCACGGAGTTGCAGGGATTTCAATATTATCAGGAAGAAAGCACAGAGAGTGTGGCGATACAATTCTCTCGCTCTCGTTCTCTCTCGCGGATACAACCACTAAAACCCTAATCACCCGAAAGCACCCTTTTATATGTTGCGCCTCACGGCCCAAGCCTTCGCTCCATGGACTAAGCCTTAGGATAGAAATCTCTAATTAAATAGAGGTTGGGTCGTCATCCAAATCAAAACATAACTAGGTTCCACAAAAGCCCAACAGTGCTGCTGTTACATTTTCCCAGGAACGAAACTTAGTGAGGTGGGAAATCTGAGGGGAGCAGCAAATGACATTGGATTTTGGATTTTGGATTTCTTATGTGTAGGCTGACTTTTTATCCCTCAATTGACACGCAGATAAATCTCAAGCGTGCTCGCATACTAGTAAAATCACATGTAGTATACTCCACTGTTCCTGGTATACCTTACTCTTCTTGGTTCTTGGATCAGGTTAGTTTATGCTATGACCCTATTGATTTAAAAATGCTTGATTCAGGATGTGTTGATTGCAATAGGATAGAAGATATTTTGTCATGGGAAAATTTCATGAAGCCACGAATTGTGTTGGGCGTGTCTTTGGAGGAGATGGTTTTCAGTGACAAATCGCTTACTGCGGTATTTCCTTTGCCTTCTAGTTTTACAGCATTGTCATTCTTCAGAATATAAAGCATCCATCTAAGCTCTCAAGTATTTAGAGTTGGAGAAGTCGTATAAATGGAATAATTATAATCACATTTCGTATGGGATAAAAAGCACTCTTTGTAATGTCTTTTTGAGAATCTCCCTATATTATTTTCTTGAAATAGGTGAAGACACTTCTCAGATTATATGCAGAGGAGAAATATATTCTCATGGTGAATCAACAGAAAAGAGAATTTGAAGTCTTTGTTTCTTTCAAGGTATGCACTTAAAATGCTATATCTAAGTAGAACTTATTGGTGATTGATATGACTTGGTCAAAGTTGAAAGACGTCTTATTACAGGCAGGAGCTACAAGTCTATCGGTCTTGCGAAGTGTATGGCAAACCTATTGGCTACATGAGAATTGGGGTGGGCTAGATAATATCTTCAATCAACTTGAGCAAAGCCTACTGGCATTGGAAGATAGGTTTCGGAATTTTCTTCAACAGTTGGAGGGAGTTGGATGGGATACCAATCAAATTAATCTGAGGGTGCCCAAGGAAATTTCCATTGAGGAACAAAGTCACCTCTAATATTCTGTTTTCTGCACAAGGTGAAATGTTTTGCTTGCGGTTTTGATCCTGAACATTCCTTGTGCTCCAGAAACTATGTCTATCGAGCCAAGAAACTGGCATTGCCTGGACTGGTGGACAGTGCAGCACACTTGAAGGCTCCAGACCATTGTTTGAGAGAGGGGTCATTTTCCATGTGCCATTTTTATTTGAAAATGAATCAAAGCTTGGCGGGCGCCTCGACTGTTGAGAACATTTTTTAGAGTGAAATGTCGTCGTCTTGGGTTGGAATAAGGAGGGATTCCGGCAAGGATTGGCTTAACCTCATTCTATAAACCAAGCCCAATGGACGTTGCAGTGAACTGGAAGATATCTATTTAGATACTTCTCTCATGCTGATAGGGTTGGAGACCAGTGACCCTTTGTTTCTGGACACACACACGTTTATTAATAAAATAAATGCTTTTATTTTAAAAGTATTCCTTTGTGCTTTCCGAACATTTCACTTAGGTTATGTTTAATTCATTGGAATATTTATTCTGCTAGGAATATTTATTCTGCTAGAGAATAAGGTGAAAGTGTCATAAAACACTAGACTTAGATTAATAATTTATAAAAAAAAATAAAAATTACTCCTACTAAAGCTAATGTTTTTCCATCACTGAGGAATATTCTTCGTCTATTATATGATACTGACTTACATTAATTTTAAAATTGTCATTTTCTTCACAATGACAATACATTTTAAAATTTATTAAAATACTTGTACAATGATCTTTCTAATTTTAAGAATAAAATTTCTTTAAATATAACCTTAGTTATGATGTGCAAGATGTTATTGAGGAATTTGTTAACATTTATCAGTAGGATTGTTATGAGACGAGAAATTTTTCTTGTGACATGCTTAATGTCTTAATATTTTTTTGTTTTCAGACAGTCAGTTTCAGGTTGAGGGTAAAGGAGAGTTGTATTATGTAGCTAATAGCTAACGTAAAATTTGTCAAATTATTATGATATAAATCTTTATTGATTATTTGTTGGGGTGTTCCCTATGAATGATGTGTTGCAATTAGACCAACTAGGTGTAGCGAAAGGTGAGCGAGGGTGGGTTGGGTTGGGTTGTGACCTCTAGGGATAATAAAGGTTATAAGAGAATACATGAACGATATGGACATGGAGACAAAAATTACTCTAGCGAGATAGTTTTAGACTTTACCATGTCATGTGATTTTATTATAATGAATAATTATTTTAAGAAAATAGAAGAAAAGTAGACACAATAAAATTTTATTTTTTTCTTTAGTAGGAGGGTATAATTTATCTAAAAGCTTAACCGCACAATATAGAGTTTTAGTGTTAGATATATGTATTAAAAAATGGAAGATAAATGATAAAATAAATTAATGCAAGAGAAGTATGTGATAGAATTTAAAGGGCGAAAATATAATAAAATTCAAAAGTAAAATGATCAAATTATTTTACATTATAATATTTTTTTAATTTTTATTCTTTTGAATTAATTACAGCTATTTACTCCCCATCTTTTTATGTCAAAACTCCTCTCCTCACGCGGCAAAATTAAATTGAAACAAATCCCAACGGTGTAGAAATTCAAGTAGCGAAGTAGATACAGAGCCTTCCCCATTTCTATTACCATAAACCCTAACAATGCTCTCTCTGCATTTCCTGGTGCCGCCAACCATCTGCAATCTCTCTCCTCGCCTCAGCATCGCTTCTCCGAACCAACAGTTTCGATGCCCCACCTGCAGCGTCGATCGGCGAGTGCCGTCCCCTTCCGTACAGCTTCCCAAACGGCCTCGCCTCGAACCCACCTCTGAAGACTTGCTGGACAAACGAAGTGTCGCCAGCGCCGGAAATACGGCGGAGGAACAGATCCTTCCAGCTGGGCTCCGGCGGGAGTTGCTGCCGAAGCACGTAGCGGTGATCATGGACGGGAACAGGAGGTGGGCGAGGCTGAGAGGCTTGCCGGGCGCTTCGGGTCACGAGGCGGGCCTGAAGTCCCTGAGGTTGCTTGTGGAGCTCTGCTGCAAATGGGGGATTAGTATTCTTACTGTTTTCGCGTTCTCTAGTGACAATTGGACTCGACCGAAGGTCAATTTGGCTCTTGCTTTATTCCTCTTTCTTGCGCTGTCATTCTGTCAGTAGTATTGACACTGATATGCTTTTCATGCTGTGATCGATTTGGTTTGCGGCACAGTTGGAGGTTGACTTTTTGATGCGTTTGTTTGAAAGAGGATTGAAGAAGAATCTGGAGAGCTTTTTGAGGTATGCGTCTTGACGCTTGAGGGCATTTCATTTTGGATGCTGAATTTTCAAAATGAATTTTGTGGCTAGATGTTCAAAATTCTAGTTTTAAATGTTTTTTTTTTTAATGTTGCTAGGCATTCTATCTTTATGATTTATGGAAATGTTATATATGATTATCATAATCAATTCCATGAAAATGAAATAATTTTAGCATCGAAGATTTGTGTATTTCTCTCAATCCACAAGGCCCAAAGATTTGCATGAACAGTGCACTCCCATAAGGTCTCTCCCTTTTTCTTTTCTTCCTTTTTATAGAACCCTAATACTGCACCAAAAAGAATTCATCCACACTTGGGAGGCTACCCAAGTTTCACCAAGAATAGAGAACATAGTAGACCAAAGCTGTCAGACCACCCAGCAATGTAAAAAGAGATACACTGGTTCATTAGATTCCAAACACATCATACAGATAACTGGGCTTATAGCCTTGTAGGTTCTCCTTACCTGCAACATGTTATTTTTATTATTCCTATCAAGAATCAAAGTCCAAAATGAATATGTTGATTCATTGGGAGACTTTATCAAATGAGACCAAGAAAACAAAAATGAATCCCAATCCTTTTAGTTTCTTAAAATGAGGCTTGCAATTTGATAGAATATTTTTCTCATTATGTCATGCTCATAAAAGAGGTGCCATCTTTGGAAGGACCGCTTGAATAGATTTTTAAACTCTTTTATAGCCCAAAATATCACTAGACCTTTTTAAAGCGCACAAGTAATTCCCTTCTTCTTCTTTTTGCATGAAGGCAAAACAAGAATAAAATGAAGTATGGAAACTTGTATTAAAATTATACCAAATGATGTCATCTCATGTTTCTTTCTCTCACATGTGTGACCCATCACATAGATGTTGGGGTTACTCCTTGTTAATATAATTGATGTTGGATGCATGAATAACAAATGAGTTAAATGGTCACCATTGCCACGCTGAATGTCAAAAGTAAATACCCCCTTGACCAAAATCCTTACGACAATATACTGTGCAATCAAATAAGCCCTCCTTTAAAGTTTTTTGCATTTTCACTATACATGGTTTGAGATTTCCAAGAGCTTTGGATGGCTTTACCAGAGCATAGCAAGTATTTGATGTGGTGGTATATGAGCTAAAGTCATTCCTTTGTTGCGCTATGTTTTTTTTTTTTTCTCTTTTGAAGAATAGTGGCAACTGGCAAGAGGGATTCCTAAACACATCATTCGAAGGTTCATTATTATGTGACATGTATTTATATACACGTTTTGAGATTCATCAATCTTTCTTTTTCTCCAAATTTCAAAAGGAGAATTCATGAGGCGAGATCCCTTAGTCCTCTTTGGTCCATATGAATACTGGTGCCATGATACTTGCTCCCCTTTTTCACAATCAATAGTCACATAATGTTCTCTTTAGATTTTTTTTTAATAGCTTTTGAATATCCTTTCATCAAAGCTACACCTTGACATGATCAAGGTGCTCATCCCAATTTTCATGCTCAATAATGCCCCCTAACCATTCAATGATGACATAAGAAGCCAAAGTTCTTTTTTTTTCTAAAGAAAAACATGGAAGTTCCCAACAGAAAAAAAAGGATTCAGGTATCTATAGAATCAAGAAAACTTTAAATATTCTTAGAAAATTAGAAAAACTATCAAAACATTAAGGGGTGTTTGGTTCGCGGAATCTTTCACATTCTCGAGAATGTGATGCCCATAGCATCTCATTTCCACATTTGTTTGGGGCCATTGAGCACCGAAATCCTATGTGACAAGCATCTTAACATTCATAAGAATGAAAGATTCCTACAAAACATAGGCATCCCATTCCCACCCTCTCCAAGGGTAAGTTTCATGGGAAGCCCATTTCCATGGGAAGCCCCATTCCTGAAGACAAAGAGATTGAGAGCCACAGCCTTGTTGGGTATTTGCTTCTCAAGTAAATAATTATTATTGATTTTCATGAGGATAGCAGTCCAAGAAGCTTTGTCTTTCTAGATTAGAGAATAAGGGCAAAGGGGCTAACACTAGGCTCATGGATAAAATGAGAAAAGAAAGATATGCCCGGATATATTATATTTTAGTTCACTAGGAATGGGTAGTTTATGTAAGAATCATAACAATCAGTTATACTCTTAAAATTGGGAAAGTCTATGCACTCAAAATATCATTAAACCATTTCAAAACCCACACATGATTCTCTTCTTTTTTTGTATGAAGGCGAAACAAAAATAAAATGAAGTATTGAAAGTTGACACTCCAATTATATGAAGCAATGACATCGTGTGTTTGGTTATCTTAAATGTGCAATCTGTTAGAAAGACATCGGGGTAATTCCTTGTTAATATAATTGAATATGGATGTGCAAGGAACAAATAAGTCAAATGGCCATCATTGTCATTCTCAATGTCAAAAGTAAACTTCCCTTGACATAACTCCTTAAAGCAATGAATCATTGTTTGACCAAATAAGCCCTTCTTTATAAGTTCAGCTATTGCATGCTCTTGAGATTGCCAAGAGCTTTGGCTTGGTTTGCCAGGATGAAGCAAGCATTTGACTTGTTGGTATACCAGGCAAAGTCATTTCTTTGATGCAACCAGCATCTTTTACTTTGCAAAATGGCAGCAACAGGGATGTCCAAACATATCATTCAAAAGTTCATGATTATGTGATATGCTTTTTATATCCACCTTCCAAGATTCATCGATCTTTTTTTCCCTCCAAGTTTCAAAAGGATGATTCATGAGGCAAGATGCTGCATTCCTCTTTTTTCCATTGGAATACTTATGCCATGCTACTTGCCCCTTTTATGACAGCCAATAATCACAATGATCTCTTTTAGATTTTTTAATGGTTATTGCATACACTTGCTTCAATGCCATGCCTTGTACATGATCAAGGTGCCATTCTTGATTTAAGAAATCAAATTATCATGCTCAATAGTGTCCCGTACACTGCCAATGATGACGTAAGAAATCAAACTTCTTTTTCTAGTATAACCAAAGGGTGACTAGTAGAAAACAAAATAACAATTTTGAATGGAATAAAAAAAGAGACATTGAATATTTTTAGAAAATTATAAAAAATCATCAAATCACTAAAGCTAGCTAGTATTTTGAAAACCTTTCCAAACCAAAGTTTCTATGTTCATTTCAATTCACTTGGAATGGGGCAAGCATGTGAGATACAAAGTAATTAATTATACTCTTGACATTGGGCAAGTCTATTCACTAGGAATGGGACTTTTTAGATATTTAAGACAAATTTTGTTAACAATGATATGCTTTGATTGATTCACATTAATAAAGCACTATAACATATGAGCCACTCATAATTTCTCATTAGGTTCTTAACTTAGGTGGCTCTATGCAAGTGGTTGTTGGTCCCCTAGGAAACCCAAAAGGGGGGGTGAATTGGGTCTTTTTTTCTAATTTTTATGACCCTTACTCCTTTTATCAAACACTTGGTGAGTAATAGTCTAGTATGTATATTCTAGTGAATGCGTTGTGGAAGCTTATATAAGAATAAGTTTATGTTCGCTCACAACTCATCCAGTATGCTTCAATAAGCCAAGATAATGTATGAAATATGCACAAACACAATTGAGCAATTAATTTGATCAAATAATAAGTAATGTAAGAGAGGAAGGGGAGAAATGCTCAAACTCTTTTATAGTGGTTCGGTCTCCTTCACGAGCACCTATGTCCACTCTCTCAACCGAACCGAAGTCAAGGTTCCACTAGCAAACTTCTTGCCTTTCAATTGGGGCAAAAGCACAATTACAAGGCCTAGCCTTTCACCGGGACTAGAATACAAAACAAGCCTTTCACCGAGGCTCAAACAACACTTACAATGATGAGAAATTACAAATGATATGTGACTCAGTATCGCTAAGTAGATTGATGCCACAACTCAAGCTTACAATTCAAACTCTTTCAAAGAAATGAGACTTGGAACTTGAAGAGAGTTAAAACTAATGAAAATAACTTTTACAAGAAAGTGCTCTCCTAAGCAAGAACAAAACACTCTATCACTTAGAAATATGGAGGATGAGAGACCACTTTTGTAGCAATTTCTCTTATGCTTCTTCCTTGAAATTGGACTTCTTTTATAGCTAAAATTGTCCACTATATGTTGGAGAGGTTTTAGCTCCATGTGATTAAAGTTTGAGCTAAACAAGCAATGATATGACAAGAAATCTAATTTTTAGGTGAGATGATATATTTTATAAAATCACAAACAGTCAGTAAATACCAAATACAATTCTATAAAAATTTGTATTGACTTATCAACAAGTCTAGTCTCCAAAGAAAAAAGAATCACGCCAATCGGAGTAGCCGTTGAAGAGGTAAAATTCAAACACTATAGATATGTTGAGCTTCTTTTATGATTGAGGTTAGAATATGTTGGTTGATTTGTATAATTCATAACAAATCAAAGATTTATTAAAATTAAGTGTGCCATATCGTTCTGGAATCCCCATAACGTCTACTTTCTAATGAAAAACAATCACGCCAATTGGAGTAGCTATTGAAGAGAAAAAATTCAAACACTACAGATATGTTGAGTTGCTTTCATGATAGGGGATAGAATTTGTTGGCTGATTTGTACAATTCATAACAAATCGAATATTTATTCAAATTAAGTGTGCAATATTGTTATGGAATTTCCATAACGTCTACTTTCATATAAAAAAAGAAAGAAATATTTTCCAAGATTCTATAGTAAGATATGTCTAATTTATTGCAGAATACTCATTTCTGGTTCTGACTTTATGGTAGTGCAGAATGATCATATTGTATTAATTATTAATCCTACATTATAGTTTCAAAACGCCTGTATAAAATTTTTCTGGAGAGAATGATGAATCTAGTTTTATATGAAATAATATTATAATTTTTGGACTCATGTAGAATAAAATAGAATTAGATTCACAAATAGTATAGAATTATAGTCTGATTTTTCCTTAAGATATAGGGTGCACTTTTACAAAAACACCCATTTTAGCTCTAGATATATAAGAGTCAAATTAAATATTCTTGAAAAGATTTTTAAATATATAGGGCCTTGACAGCTTTCAAGAAAAATAGTCATTTTACTATATGATACTCAAGTTGGTACATATGCTTTTTGGTTAGATATTAACATACTTAGTCCTAAATACCAAAAATGATTTTCATATATGAACATAAAAGAAAATAACTATCACATAATGATTCATGGAGTACAAATTCATATAACATATGCACAAAATAACTATCACATAATAATTCATGGAGCACAAATTCATATAACACATGCACTAATTTTTATTTGTTTTGTCATCATCAAAATCAATATAAATCCTAATGGGCTAACAATCTCTCCCTTTTTAGTAATGACAAAACAATGATGCTTTATATTTTTTCTCTTTTTCTTGACATTATTAAAAAGAAGATAAAATAAGGAATTTAGAGAAAATTTGACATAATATCCCCTTAAAATTGCATTTCTAATGTACATGAGAGAAATATTATATATATAGTGAGAAGATTTGCATTTTGAACCTCCCCCCTCAAAATATGCAAATATATAAGCTCTCTCTAAATATAAGCTCCCCCTTAATGTAATTTCCCCCTTAATGTAATCTCCCCTTTATATATAAAGAATCATGATATGCAAAGAAGGAATTATGAATTTTAATTTGGGCAAATCTACCGAGAACTTAACTGTAAAATTGCTAAGTTATAAGTCCATAAGTCCAACCTCTTTTCTAATGAAGTTAAAATTCTCTTCATTGAGAGATTTAGTGAAACTATAAGCTAACTGATCTTTGGTCCTAATAAATTATAATATAATATCACCTTTTTGAAGATGATCTCGCAAGAAATGATGACGAATGTCAATATGTTTAGTTCTTGTGTATTGAATGGGATTCTTGGGAAGATTGATGGCACTAGTATTGTCACACTTAATTGGAACCTTTTTAAACTTAAGACCACTGTCCGCCAAAGCGTGTTTCATCCATAATACTTGAGCACAACAACTACTGATTGCTACATACTCCGCTTCGGCCATTGACAAGGCAACCGAATTTTGCTTCTTGCTAGCCTGTGAAACAAGAGATTTTCCAAGAAGGTGACATAACTAGCACTCTTTCTATCCAATTTGCAAAGACTCAAATTCATGATTTTCAAATTCTTTACCATGGTTACTTCTAATTTTCAAAATCATATAGCCTCTTTCATTTTGAGCTCTTTTACAAAAATGTTTAAATTGTGAACAAGCCTCATTTTTATGTGTCAAAATAACACCATGTGAACGTTGAAAAATTGTCAACAATCACAAATGCATAGTATTTTCCACCAAGTGAAACTACTTTTGAAGGGCCAAATAAGTCCAAACGAACAGGTTGCAAAGGTATAGACGTTGAAACCATATTCTTGGATTGAAAAGATATTTTCTTTTGTTTTCCAAATTGGCAAAGGTCACACACTTTATCCTTAGAAAACTTGATTTTGTAAAAATCACTTATGATGTTTTTCCTAGAAAATTTTGATAATGATATCACGCTACAATGACCAAGCCTTCTATGCCATAACCATGAATCCTCATTCAAGGCACTCAAGCACTTAACATTTTGAAACGTCATCATCTCTAAGAGGAACAAAAACTAAATTATTGTTTTGATAAAAAACTTTACACACATTGTTTTGAAAATCTACTTTATAACCTTTATCACAAAATGGACTAATGCTAAGTAAATTGTGCTTCAAACCATCAATATGTAACACATTATCTATAGAGAGTGTTAGAAATACCAACTTCTCCAATGCCTATGATATTTTCCTTGGCATTGTTGCTGAAGGTTACATGCCCTCTTTGTTGATTGAGTGAAACATGTTGTAGTCACCCGTCATGTGCTTTGAGCATCCACCATCCAAAAATCACTTGTTGCCCTTCTTAGTGCTCTTAAGGCAATGTACCTGCAAAATTAAAGTCAAGTTTTGTTCTTTGGTAACTAGACTTTCTTGGGTCCTAGAATATTAGCATATGTTCCTTTTGGAACCCAAATAGTAGCAATATTACACTTTCCATTGAATTTATAATTTTTAGGCAACAAAACTCTCTTTGATCTTAAAGTGAATTTTTTTTTTTAGAGAATAATCATTTTCGTAGTGTCCTTTTACTCCACAATTATAACATGTTTCAAGAGGGCTATGCTCATGAGAACCTTTAACAAAATAGTTTTATAAAACTTTTGGCCTTGGCCAACCTTACAGCCTATCCCGGTTTTATCAAAATAATATCATTGTGTTGCCAAAATTTTATCTAAGTTTTCTTTTCCTTGGGCGAACTTGGCTAATGCAATTGTAAGTTCAACCACCTTTTTTGTCAATGCCTTGTATGATTCATTTTTAGAACATGAAGCATTTTGTGTTTTCAAAGAACCATTTTCTTTAATCAAATAATCTTTTTAGCAAGCTTTCACATTTTTTTTGTTTGTAAAATTTCATTTTCTAGAGTAATATTGGAAAGCTTTCTTTTTGTTTCTTTACAAATTGCTTGTGAATTCTTAAATTTGATTTCTAGACCATCACATGCATTTGATAATTCTACACAAGATAAACATGAGGAAGTAGATAGTACCTCATTATCTTGGAATGTCATAAGGCATAGATTGACCTTGTGCTCATTGCTTGATTCATCTTTTGAGCTACTATCTTCACTCACTTTAGTTCCCTTAACTTGGTTTGTGCCTTCATATGTGGCTTCCAAGTTATCCCATAATTCTTTAGTCGAGTTACAAGAGGATATTTTATTAAAATCATTTGCATCTAAAGCACAATAAAGGATGTTCATTGCTTTAGTATTTACTTGGAGTAGTTTGAGATCATTATCATCCCACTCATTTTCCAACTTGGGTACACTAGTATTTTCTTCTTCTTTCATGGGAATTTGTGGTCTCTTTTTTATGACATTTCATATATCATAAAAGTTTGCTTGAATGAAAATTCTCATCTGAGTTTTCCAAAAGCTGTAATTCGAGTCATTGAACAATGGTGGTCTAGTGGCAGATTGTCCCTCGTGCAAGGTCATGCTAATTGTGGTTTCCATGGATGTGTGATCTTTCCTTAGAGACTTGCTAAGGTCAATATTTAGAGCTTAGCTCTGATACCAATTGTTGGTCCTTTAGGAAACCCAAGAGGGGTGAATTGGGCCTTTTTCTAATTTTTATGACCCTTTCTCGTTTTGTTAAACTCTTGGTGAGTAATAGTTTAGTATATATATTCTAGTGAATGCATTGTGGAAACTTAGATAAGAATAAGTTTTTGTTCACTCACAACTTACCCTATATGTTTCAATAACCCAAGATAATGTATGAAATATGCACAAACACAATTGATCAATTAATTCAATCAAATAATAAGTAATGTAAGAGAGAAGGGAGTGAAATGCTCAAACTCTTTTATAATGGTTCGGTCTCCTTCACAAGCACCTATGTCCACTCTCTCGATCAAATCCAAGTTGAGGTTCTACTAGCAAACTTCTTGCCTTTCAACCGAGACAAGAGCTCAATTATAAGAACTAGCCTTTCATTGGGGCTAGAATAAAAACGAGCCTTTCACGGGCGCTCAAATAACACTTACAATGATGTGAAATTGCAAATGATATATGGTTTAGTATCTCTAAGTAGATTGATGCCACAACTCTAGCTTACAACTCAAACTCTCTCAAAGAAATAAGACTTGGAACTTGAAGAGAGCTAAAACTAATGAAAATAACTTTTACAAGAAAGTGTTTTCTTAAGCAAGAACAAAACACTCTATCACTTAGAAATATGGAGGAGAATGGGAGACGACTTTCGTAGCAATTTCTCTTATGCTTCTTCCTTGAATTTGGACTTCTTACTTGAAATTGGATGTTGGAGAGGTATGTAATTAAAGTTGGAGCTAAACAATCAATGATATGATAAGAATTCTGATTTTTGGGTGAGAAGATATATTTTATAAAATCACAAACGGCTATAAAAATTCGTATTGACTTATCAACAAGTTTAGTATTTTTTTTTTTTAAGTAACGCCAATTTGAGTAGCCGTTGAAGAGATAAAATTCAAACACTACAGATATGTTGAGCTGTTTTTATGACAGAGGTCATAATCTGTTGGTTGATTTGTACAATTGGGTTGCTTTCATGACAGAGGATAGAATCTGTTGGCTGATTTGTACAATTCATAACAAATCGAATATTTATTCAAATTAAGTGTGTAAAAAAAGAAAGAAATATTTTCAAAGATTTTATAGTAAGATATGTCTAATTTATTGCAGAATACTCATTTCTGGTCCTGACTTTATAGCAGTGTAGAATGACCATATTGTATTAATTATTAATCCTACATTATAGCTTCAAAATGTCTGTATATAATTTTTCTGGAGAGAATGATGAGTCTAGTTTTATATGAAATAATATTATAATTTTCAGACTCATGTAGAATAAAATATAGAATTAGATTCACAAATAGTATAAAATAGTCTGATTTTTTCTTAAGATATGGGGTGCACTTTTACAAAAACACCCATTTTAGCTCTAGATATTTAAGAGTCAAATTGAATGTTCTTGAAAATATTTTTAAATATAAAGGGCCTTGTCACATTTGGAGCTTTCAAGAAAAATAGTGATTACTATATGATATTGAAGTTGGTACATTTGCTTTCTAGTTAGGTATTAACATACTTAGCCTTAAATACCAAAAATGAATTATATATATAAACATAAAAGAAAATAACTATCACATAATGATTCATGAAGCAGAAATTCATATAACACATGCACAAAATAACTATCACATAATAATTCACAGAGCACAAATTCATATAACACATGTACTAATTCTTATTTTTTTTTTCATCATTAAAATCAACATAAAACCTAATGAGCTAACAGTCGTGACATTATGGTAAAAAGCATTAGAATATTCTTTGAATCCCGCTTTCCTCTACTGCCATGGATAGGGTTCCAATTTTATAAATTTTCCACATAATTTTCCAATATTCTCAAGATAGATTTATAGCGGAGATTGAATACACATCCTGAAAGACCTAAATATGTTCCCAAGCACAAACATGTATGAGGGAAAAATGTAAGATAAGTAATTAATGTTTGGCTTCTACAAACAATGCCTTTGGGATCCATGGTGTTTGGCCTACTATGTTTTGTTCATTAACCATTATAAAATACAATTCAATTTTTTTCTTTTTATTTTTATTATAAAAGCCCAAAATAATATTGACTCAGGACAATCTCAATGAGAGAGGTTGATAATTTGATCATTTTGCTGGGAATGTTGAATCCTTTTTCTACTCAAGTGTGAGATGACTCGAGGATTTGGATAGTTGATGCCTCTGCCTTTTTCCTCAATCTTTCTGCTCTTTTGTCATGGAAAAAAATCATCGAGTCCTTTGTTCTTTGCCTTTGAATAACTTCATTTAGAAAGCAAAAGTTCCTTTCAAAATCAGGGATTTGATGTGGACTATTGCCCTCTATTGGCTTAATGCCAATGATTTGTTGCAGTTAAGGAGACCTTCTAAGCCTATCAGTCCAAATATCTGTTTTATGTGTTTTGAGTCAAGTGAAATTATAGACCACTTGCTTCTTCATTGCTGGGTGGCTAAGCAGCTTTGGATCCTTTTATTTTTGGTTTGTGATGAGAGTGTGATGCTTCCTTGGATTGTTGAAGTTTCTTGTGGGAGGCAATACAAAGGTTTTGGGAGGAGCAAGGAAGGGCCGGCTTATGGAGATACACTGCCTACACCCTTTTCAAGGAACTCAAGGATTTTTAATGGAAAAAAAGTCCCTCAAAAGTCCCTCAAATTTTCTATTGAGTAGAGTTTTTTTCCTTGCTTCCTTTTAGGCTCACTTTTTTGGTCTTTTTTTTTTTGGGGAATGTTATTGTCTGATCTCTAGAGGGATTGGAGGGCAGCTTTATTGTAGTTGTTTATTTTCTCTTTAGGTGGATTTCTTATCCTCCATCCCTTGTAAATTCTTCTCCTTACTGTTAATAAATTTATTTTCTATAAAAAAAAAAATGATGCAGGACAGGCTCAAATAGACAGAAAAGAAATAAAAAGCGAGCATTAAGGAAGAGAAAGAGAAGAATATGAAAAGGGTGGAAGAACGAAAGAGGGGGAGAGAGAGGATGATAAAAAAATATGCAGTACAGTCACAGACACAGGAAAGAGAGAAGAAAAAGAAAAAGGGCAGAAGAAGAAGAAGGAAGATGGAGAGAGAGAGAGAGAGAGAGGATGATAAATATCTTCATATGCTGCACAAACTACTTATACTGTTATACATCTAAAATTATAAGTATGAAAATAATTACAAAATAACCCCAAAGTATCGAAAATATTCAAAACAACTCTAAATTAATTGAAAGTCCTAAGATATCTAGATTTACTTAAAACAATGTCCCTAATTTTAAAATCTTTAACTGAAACATGATTTTCTAAAATTAACCGCAAGTCATCCGCCTCCATCATACTCACCTTGTTGAAGATAATTTTATCCCAAAGTTTTACAATGACACAAGAAGAGTGGAGAATATACATCCATGATCCACTAAATGCAAGTATCACCAACAAATTATTGATATTCGCCTCAAGATTCTGAATCCCAATTAAGTCGATAGGTGGAGAATTGTCACACTTTGGAAAATGATTCAAGGCTTGGGGCCTAAACATTACAAAGTTATCACAAGATTCAACAATTTCATCCTCAAAAAATATCTTGCTTTGAATTGGATTCCCAATTTTAAGATTGAATTTGGCTGTCTGCTCCTTGGAATCTTCTACAACTCGAACACTTTTTTCCATTGCATTTGCTTGTTCTTGAAGGAAAGCATCAAGTGCTGTACTATCCACACAATAAATGGAACTCCATTTCCCCATTGATAATCTATGAAAACAATAAATTCAGGTTCAACTGCTACTCTTCTTATAATGTGATCACATGTGTTGTCCATAACAACAATAATTTCTGCCTCATCTTTGGTGGGCTGTTTTGAGATTGGAAACTAATACTGTCCAAAATATGAATCATAGTAACCAAAAAAACGCAGACATCCTAGAGAACCACAAATTGGTACGAGTGTTCCCAAATGTGGTACATTTTCGTTCCAAAATGCTAAATTTATCAATCCAAAGTTTTAATTCAATATTTTTCCCAATCATATTGTTTTATTAGTTAAACTAGGTAACCATCGCATCATAATTCTCTTTTCAGTTATTATTAGTCTATTTTGCAAAAGAAAAACTCTTCTAGATTTAGAAACATCTCAACTTCCTCTCCAAAATATACAGGCACCATTGCATATTTTTCACCAATATATCCTACAGAAATATACCTGTAACGTTCCACATTTCAGAGCATGTGCCATGCTGCGATCCTGTACCTGTTCCACATTCTAGGTAACATTGATATGAACTCTTTTTGTCTCTTGAGATGGAAGAAGATCTTGTCATAACAGTTGGGGAAAATTTTCTGATATTAGTAAACATTTTATTCTAAATCACGAGAATGTTTGAGTTTTACCTCATTGTTTTCAGGAGTATTGTATTCCACCCCACCACCAAGCCATGTATGTCTGAGGCGTATAAGATGCAAATCTTGTCCTTTTTGTTTTGTTTCTGGTATCTCATTGTATTCAAAATAAAGATCAAGGTAAAACAGCCAATATATGCTTCCTCATTTTTATCCATTGAAGCATGCAATATCTTTTAGACAAAACATAGGAGTTCAGGTAACATTTTCCAAATTCATATCTTGCAAAATATTAAAATGTTGGCTTCCTAGTTGTAGGTTCACCAATTTCTCAACAATAGTTCTGCATATCTTGCATAAATTCCAAAAAAATTCAAAATTAAAGTGACTTAGGGTGCTGACAGCGCTGAGTTTTCTTCTATATTTTGGATAACAAATTCCATTTAAAACTAAACAAAAGCACAATAGATGGAGGGTAGGAAATTCTCCACAATTTAGCTGACTACGATAACATTGCCCTCCAATCCCTTTGATCACACAGCAACAACCCTCCCACCCCCCTCCAACAAAAGAAAAAATATTATATATATATATATATATGCCCCACTGTTCTGTAATCTCCCTCTTCCTTTCTACTCCTTCTACCTTATTCTTGTTTCTCTATTTCTCTTCGTTCTCTCTCTCTCTCTCTCTTTCTCTCTCTCTCCCTCTGTTTCTTCTTTATGCAGAAATTTCAGTAAAAAATGAAAATCAGTTATGAACAATTATCAGTTCTCCGCTTTTTTCGGTTCTTTTCCCCTAAGGTTGTGATCAAGAAGATTCTTCGTATTTTTCACTCTTTCAAGATCTTCATGTGATTGTCAAGGTGGGGAGTTTCAACATGCATGCATGCATGTAGCACTAGGAACATATTCCCAAATTTCATCCTTTCTGCAATTTCTGTGACTCAATGAGGTCCCATGCGCCACCTAAAGATTTCCAGCTGTCGATCCCTTTAGTTTCCCACCTTGCCGGAGTTATTTTGACACATTGCCTCCAATAGACACATCACATCCTGATCTGCTATCAGCAGGAATACTGTTCCCAGAGGCCCCTCGCTGGTAGCACATGCACCTCACATGCCAGCCATGTGCGAAGAGCGTACAGAATCTCCTGCAGCTTCCAGGTTTTATAATTTTCATTTCTGAGATTTGAATTTTGAAATTCATCCAAAAATAAATAAATTCCTCTTCTTGTTTCTTTCTTTTACTTCTACTTCTAAAGGTTTCTTTTCTTTTTATTTTCTTTCATTTTCCTTTATTCTATTCTCTCTTTTTTGGTTTTGTTTCTGATCACCAACCAAATAGACCTCGTTGAACTTCCTTTCTTTCTTTTCTCCTAAAGACCGAAACAAATCCAAAGAGTCTTGTTTCTTTAGTCCTAAAATCATGATGAAGCAATAAAGATTTCAAGGGCTGAGGAATCTTGTTTTTTCAATATTCTTGGATTTGAATCTTGAATTTAGATTTGAAGAATTCTTGCAATCCCTCGTTGTTTAAATATTCTTTGATTGATTTTTTGTTAGTAGCATCAAATTTCTTGCATTAAAGGTACTTACAATAATATTTTTCAAGCGGTTGTCATTACCTTTTTAGTTTCAGTCACCGGTGAGATCTTCTTCTCTCTTGTTATTTCTTTTCTTATTACTATTATTAATAATTTTTCCAATAGTTGGTTAGTAGTGGAGATTTTGTGTTTATGATTTGTAGGTTTAGTATATGCATTTTTGTGTTTTTCATGTGTAGGTTTTAGAATATACAAAATTTTTCAATAAGTACTATTGCATTTTTTTTTTTTTTCAATTTTAGTCAACCTTGGATTCATACCCAAAATGATATGCTTTAAAATTTTTTTAAATGCATTTTATTCTGTGTGTGGTTTCTACTAGTTGTAGGGTGTGATTTTGAAAATTGTCTATGTGAATTAAGTTTGCTAAAACAAAAAAAAAATGCAAATGTGTACTGCACCTGTGTAACACAATTCTTTGTATACACAGCCTGTAGCGCCCTGAACTCGGTGGGGCTCGAAGTGCTATTCTCTATATATCTTTGATACCATCATTATAACGACCCGAACCCGAAGTGGGGTACCGGGTATACTTGTCCATAACTCAATTTAAAATCATGTAGTGGAAACTATTTAAATCCACAAAATAACTATACCAGAGCTCTAATCCTTCTCATTTACATAGGTGTCTCCCAAAAGCAATATTACAACCCATGGTATACAAAAAACATCACTATATACATATCCATGTCATATAATAGCACTTACACTAAGCTATGGTATCTAAGCCCCACCCCGAAGCTTGCTAAGCTCGACTCCCTGTATTTCCTGAAATGTGATAAGATTATTGGAGTGAGACACTTCTCAGTAAGACGGAATAGATTATTACCAGTGTGTGGCAAATGAGTTTTTATGTAAGCAAAGTATAACCATTAATTTAACTTTAAATTAAATAGAATTTAAAATTGTACTCACACCTATATAATTTGAAAATACATACTTTCTTCTCTAAACATGGCTTAACTCAATAAACTTCTCTGTTAACATAATTCTACATATATGCATAAAAGAACCTTCCTGACTGGACAATCATATAACATCATGTATTAACTCCACATGATTGGGTTGTGCGGTTCGAAGACTGGACCTAGCAATCTAGCTGGCCGACCACTGCTAGGTCAACATAACATGCTCTGAAGTACGATTTGCCTACCTCAACCTGGTCCGGACTCCAAGGGGGTATCTTGCTCTTCTCAAGCCATATCGACTATCTAATTACTAATACTCTCAAAATAGTGTGGTTGCACCGACAATTTCACTAGCTACGGTACTGAGCTTCCTTTACAGATTTGGTCCATCAGGATTTTTTATACCATATAATGCAATTTATGTAATAAAATCAATAACATGATTTCATTTATACAATTTGGTATAAAATTGTCATATTCACAAATCAGTATAAAACCTGTCATATTCATAAATCGGTATAAAACCATCATATCATAACTCAGTATAAAATTGTCATATCATAATCTCGGTATAAGCCCGTCATATCATAACTCGGTATAAAATCATATCTTTCACTTTACCATACCATAAAAACCAACAAATTAAATTATGCAATAATAGTTCTTTTCATGCCACACGATTTGAGTGATAATTTATAACATAATTAACTGTCAAGGAAAAATATATTTTGCTGAAAACAAAGGTATGATCATTTTCATAATTTTATTTAACTTGTAATTTAGGTTTTACAGGAAAAAGGAGATGATTACCCTACTCACTTTAGTTTTTCCCAAAAAACATATATAATAAACAACATTTTCATTTTCATATGCCTGATTCATTCAGAAAATCATATATGACATTTCTGTATACAAATACTCCAGTTTAATTGGTTCATATTTCAAAATAATTGACATAATTTATTTCCCTTACCTTATCCCTGGAGTGGTGCCTACGATGCCCAAACGACGAATCCACTTCGGTTAAAAGGTTGAGGATCAAAGCTATGACCCAAAAAAGGTATTTGTTCTTTAATTTGGCTAAGGATTGGAGAGAAATTGAAGAGAGAGAGAGAAAAAAAAAATTTACCAAAAGAAATGAGCTGAAGTCCTATTTATAGGCTACTGCTTCAGACAAAACCGTCGACGGTTTCCCTGAAACCGTCGATGGTTTGGTCTTTAACCAAACCATTTTTACTGCGTTTTTATGTAACGGCCCTTGGTAATTTGAAATCGTCGACGGTTTTGCTGAGCTCCACCAAACCGTCGATGGTTTTGGTTTACACCAAACCAAATTCCCCTTTATTATTATTTTCAGGGTCTCTACACAGTCGGTCCCAAGCTCAGTTAAAGGAGCATGGTTGTGTGTCACGGTCCGCCTTTTTCACACCGTTGTGAAGGGCCGTGCGGCGCTAGCTAAAGCACTCTTGCTTAACTAGCCAGCCTTTTGTTTACCAACATTCAACCACGAAGCACTTTCATTAACATTCAATTAGATAGCAGCGGAAATAATAATCAATTCATGAAAGCCGTGGCAACCAAGCAGTAAATATTGAAACAAACGTAATTCATTAACAAATCCTCCGTTGACATGTTGTACTTAGCGAGGGAGGCAAGTAGGCTAAGCACGTTGACAATTGCTAGTGAGTTTTACAATGATTGATGAACACTCACCCTCCCCTAAAGAGCTTTCTAGGCCATTCTCACTCTAGCACTAGGAAACATCAAAGTGACCGAGGAGTCATACTGCCTTATTTGGCTTACAATGAAATAAATACTAGAAAATAACCCTACACTAGTATTTACATGATGGAAACCCATCCCAAACACACGAGATAAGCGGTCATAGGCAAGCATAATGCCCTGAACAAGCTTAGCCCGTGACATTCTCCCCCACTTATGCGGTCGACGGCCTCGTAGACTTTTGGCGATAGGTACACTTCAACTTTGTCCACGAATGGCTTCAAATCTTCCACTGAAATCCAGCTGATTTCTTTGTCATTAAGGCATTTCCACTCCACTAGGAACTTCTGCCGCTTCTTCCTTGAGGATATGAACTTTCTGCCTGCAAGGATCTCTTCAACATCATGTCTTTCAGGTTGCACTGTCTTCAACTCTGCGCTGTTTGTCTGACTTCTGCTCAGGTTGTTGGTGTTGGCGTTGAATGGCTTGAGGCAATTGACATGAAATTGCGGTTTTCTCTCCTGATCTGCCCACTTCTTCATCTGCTTAGAAGCTTTCTCCAGATAGGCTTGGGCAAACTCTGCATTCTTTCTCCCTTCGCTGGTGAAGATGTACGCCCTGGGACTCTTTCGTCTGTACGGCTCGCCCACTGTGTGAGGTAACAGCGGCAGCTGGCCTGTAACAAGCTCAAAAGGGCTCTTTTTGGTTGTTGAGCGCCTTTGGGCGTTGCCACAGAACGGAGCCACATCAAGTAGTTGCACGCCATTCTTCTGGTTGTCGTTGACAAAATGGCACAAGTACTCGTCTAGTAGCTCTCTGAATCTCTTCATCGGTTCGTCTGTTTGTCGATGATAACTCGAAGAGATGTCAAGGTGTGACCTGAATATCCTGAAAAACTCTATCAAGAAGTTGTCAGTGAGCATTAAATCTTGGTCACAAAGAATAACTTGGGGAAAACCCCAAAGTTTCACAATAGTCACAGGGAACAATTGTGTCGTCCCCTCTGTCGAACAGTGCTTTGGTGCGGCCATGAAAGTACCATACTTCTTCCGCTCCCCCTTGTCTTGTTGGCAAGTGAGACAAGTTTTGGTATAATTAACCACATCATCCCGCGTGTGCGGCCAATAATACCTTCCCAGTAGTCCTGTCATTGGAGTCATTCTCCGCGAATACCCCTCAACGAACTTCCTGCAGTAACTAGTAAGGCCAAGAAAGGAACGCAACTCCTTCACTGTTGTGGGGATCTTCCGTTCTTGAATCCTCCTTACCTTCTCCATACCCCTCTGGATACGACCTTGTTCAACGGCTTGACCAAGGAATTTGTTGCTCCACCGAGCGAAAGAGAAATTCTCCTTCTTCAAATTCAGACTGTTTCCCTTCAGCCTGTCGAACACCTTCCGTAGATGCTCTTCATGTTTCCTCTGAAACAACACCGATACTCCCAACGGTGTTTTGGAAGGGCGAACACATCCCGCTTCCACTTCATCAAGTTGCTTCCCCAACTCTACTATCTCTCTAGGCGCAATCCAACATGGCCTTTTAGCAGGTGGTTTCACTCCTGATAACAACTCGATCTCTTGCTCCACAGTCCGTCGTGAAGGCAAATTTTGAGGCAGCTTATCCGGCAACACCTCCTTATCCTCATCCAACACCGCTTGGATGGTCGTAGGCTCTAGCTCTTGGCCTACTTCTTTGTCTACCACCACCGTGGCTAGACGTGTCTGCTCACCCTGACCCAATCCTTCATTGAGTTGTATGGCTGAAAGGGACTTCCCTTCGTCTCCTTTCGTTGCAACGACTTGCACCATGCACGAGTGATCTCCCATCAGACACAGGGAACCAGCCGAAGGCATCAGCACTGCCCTTGTCCCCATTAGGAACTCCATTCCTAGAATGACTGGATAGTCATCCAATGGCACCGCTGTGAAATTCGCATGACCTTCCCACTGTCCAAGCTTTATAGCCACTTGCTTGGCTACTCCCAGAGTAGGCTGGGCTACAGAGTTAACTGCTTTCACACGTCCTGTATCCTTCTCTAAGGATAAGTTGAGTCTTCCTGCTTCCAACTGCGAAACAAAATTATGAGTAGCCCCCGTATCCACCATAGCGCGAGTACTCTTCCCATTTATCCTCAAGTCCACAAACATTAACCCTTTTGCTCGTGTAACTTTCGGTGTTTTTGCCTGCTTTTCCAATGCGTTCACCAACCGCACTAAACCCACCCTCGGGGCTTCATCACCCCATCGTCTTCCACTGCCTGTTCTACAATGGAAGCCTGTAAGGCATTAAGTGATGCTTTGTGAGGGCACTCAAAAACTCTATGAGGACCTCGACACAAGAAACACACAATTTTACTCTTCCCCTTTCCATTGGGTGTGTTGAACCCTCGAGACGACGAAGCTTCTTGTAAGGTTGATGAATTAGGGTCGGCTCCCCCACTCTTGGGTTTGCCATTCTTGAAAGACTTTCCACCGTTTCCCTCTCCGCCAAACCGTTTGGACGAAGTGGTCTCATCACCGGCGTAGTCTGTCAAGCGTTCTGCAGCCGCTTGTGCAGTTGACAAGTCTTGAACCCTTTGTCTATGAAGTTCAGTTCTTGCCCACGGTTTCATCCCCTCTAGAAAATAGAACAACTTGTCCTTCTCCGACATATCCCGAATATCCAACATTAAAGCAGAAAATTGTTTCACATATTCACTGATTGACCCCGTATGCTTGAGATCTCTCAGTTTTCTCCTTGCATTATACTCAACGTTCTCAGGAAAGAATTGGGCCTTGAGCTCTCTCCTCAAGTCCGCCCAACTATCAATCACACAGCTTCCATTTTCAATTTCTCTGTACTTGGTACGCCACCACAGTTTGGCATCACCAACCAAGTACATGGTCGCAGTATCCACCTTTGCCTGTTCTGAGGCCATCCTCACAACGCGAAAGTACTGCTCCACATCAAACAAGAAGTTCTCTAACTCCTTGGCATCTCGGGCACCCCCATACGTCCTGGGTTCTGGCACCTTGGTTTTGCTAACTCCCGGAGTGTTGGAGTTCCCCATAGCAAGAACCATCACATTTACCTTTGCATCCAGATCTGCCATCCGGGCTTGCAAAGTTTCCACAGTGTGGCGAAAGTCCTCTGACATGTCGCCTATCAAACCTGCTTGATGTTTTTGTGATCCCCTCACTTCATCAACAAGTTCTCTCATCTGGGCCACCTCCGCGGCCATAGTGTTGGTTGACTCTTCAACCTGTGCTTCCAGCACGCTGATCCTCTCAGCATTGTTTGGTGCCATGGTCACTTACCAAAGCTTCCCAAATCCAACAACGAAGGCAATCGAATTCACGTAGCAACTCAACCTTGGGCTCTCACCAAGTGTCACCGACTTGGGCTCTGATACCAAATGTCACGGTCCGCCTTTTTCACACCGTTGTGAAGGGCCGTGCGGCGCTAGCTAAAGCACTCTTGCTTAACTAGCCAGCCTTTTGTTTACCAACATTCAACCACGAAGCACTTTCATTAACATTCAATCAGATAGCAGCGGAAATAATAATCAATTCATGAAAGCCGTGGCAACCAAGCAGTAAATATTGAAACAAACGTAATTCATTAACAAATCCTCCGTTGACATGTTGTACTTAGCGAGGGAGGCAAGTAGGCTAAGCACGTTGACAATTGCTAGTGAGTTTTACAATGATTGATGAACACTCACCCTCCCCTAAAGAGCTTTCTAGGCCATTCTCACTCTAGCACTAGGAAACATCAAAGTGACCGAGGAGTCATACTGCCTTATTTGGCTTACAATGAAATAAATACTAGAAAATAACCCTACACTAGTATTTACATGATGGAAACCCATCCCAAACACACGAGATAAGCGGTCATAGGCAAGCATAATGCCCTGAACAAGCTTAGCCCGTGACATTGTGTTACGTAGCTGACAACTAATGTAAAACTTTGTCAAATCTTATTATCATGAATTCTTACCAAATTCACCTAGGTCAAAAGAATAGACCAGGTTAGTATAAAAGGGATAGAGTTAATAACTTAGCACAAGAAATTAAGATAAGATTAACAACTTGGAATATATGGACTCTTATGGGAAAAAAGTACGGAAATAGTGGAAATAATGTTTAGAAGGAAAGTTCTGCCTTCAAGAGATGAAATGGGTAGGAGAGAAAGCTAGAGATTGAAAAACCAAGATTTAAACTTTGGTACATTGGTAAAACGAAAGATAAAAACGGTGTGGGTATTATTGTAAATAAAGACCTAAAAGATAATGTAGTAGATGTTTAAAGAATAGGGAATAAGATCAATAAAATCAAGATAGTTTTAGGCCTGGAGATAGTGAATGTCATTAGTGCGTATGCTCCCCAAATAGGCCTAGCATAAAATCTAAAAAGACAATTTTGGGAAGATATGGATAGTATTTTACAAGGGATGCCAATGTCTGAAAAGACATTCATCAGAGCTGATTTGAACGGTCACATTGGCGAGGATAATATAGGATACGAGAAGATGCATGGAGGCCATGGATATGGAGATAAAAATGAGGTCGGTGACACTGATACAATCTTAGATTTTGCCATATCTTAAAATTTGGTTATATTGAATACTTGCTTTATAAAAAGATAAGAACACTTAATAACTTTCTTGAGTGAGTATAATAAAAGCCAAACAGATTTCTTCTTAACTAAAAACGGGGATCGTCTATTTTGTAAGGATTGTAAAGTTTTTCCAAGTGAAAGTTTGGCTACACAACATAGAGTCTTAGTATTAGAAATACATATTTAAAAAATGGAAGAGGAGTAGCATAAATAAACACAAGAGGACTAGATGGTGGAAGTTGAAGGGAGATAATATAGTAAAATTCAAAGATAAAATGAACAATGAGTGTGATTGGGTAGTAGGGGATAAGGTTGATGCAAATATTGTTTGGAATAAAATGGCAAATTCTATCATAAGGATGACAAAAGAGGTTTTAAGTGAGTCCAAAGGAAAATACTCGGGTAGTAAAGAAAGTTGGTTGTGGCATCAAGAAGTCCAAGAAGTTGTTAAGACAAAAATAAATTGGTATAAAATATGGAAAAATTGTAGGAATATAGAAAATCTTGAAAAATATAAAGAAGAGAGCAAAAATGTAAAAAGGACTATCAATGAAGCTAAACATGGAGCTTATGATACTTTATGTACTAAACTAGATAAAAAGAAGTAGAAAAAGTCATTTATAGACTTGTTAGAGCTAGAGAAAGAAAATGCAAGATGTAAAATGTATAAAGGACAAGAATGATAATATCTTAATTAGAAACGAAGGCATAAAAGAAAGGTGGCGGAGATACTTTAATAAGTTGTTTAATGAAAACCAAAATGAAATATTGAACTTGGAAATGACAAATGAGGAGAATACTAAAAATAGGAGATTTATTTGCAAAATTAAAGTCCTTGAAGTTAAGATGGCTTTAAAAAAGGTGAAAAGTGGGAAATCTATAGGACCAGATTAAATAGCAATTGGCGTTTGGAAATGTTTAAGGCATAAAGGAATTATTTGGTTAACTAATCTATTCAACACTATTATAAAACCAAGAAAATTGCAGAAGAATGGAGGAAAAGTATGTTAGTACCTTTGTACAAAAACAAAGGCTTTATTTAAAACTTTAATAAGATTACGAGTCATGCGATGAAATTATAGGAAAGGGTAATTGAACATAGAATAAAATTAGAAATGAAGATTTCAAAAAATCAATTTGATTTTATGCCTGAGTGATCAACAACAGAAGTTATTTATCTTTTAAGAAGTTTAATGGAAAAGTTTAGGGAAAGGAAGAAAGACTTGCATATGGTTTTTATTGACCTAGAGAAAACTTATAATAACCTAGGGAAGGTCTTTGGTGGGTATTAGAAAAGAAGGGAGTTTGTTGTATATATACAGAGGTCATTAAGGATATGTATGATAGAGTAGTGACTAGCGTTAGAATTACAGTAGGAGATTCAAGAGAGTTTCCGATCATGGTAGGTGTACATCAAGGTTCTACTTTGAGTTTGGAAATGTTTATGGCATAAAGGAATTATTTGGTTAACTAATCTATTCAACACTATTATAAAACCAAGAAAATTCCAGAAGAATGGAGGAAAAGTATGTTAGTACCTTTGTACAAAAGCAAAGAATTTATTTAAAACTGTAATAAGATTATGAGTCATGCGATGAAATTATAGGAAAGGGTAATTGAACATAGAATAAGATTAGAAATGAAAATTTCAAAAAATCAATTTGATTTTATGCCCGAGTGATTAACAACAGAAGCTATTTATCTTTTAATAAGTTTAATGGAAAAGTTTAGGAAAAAGAAGAAAGGCTTGCATGTGGTTTTTATTGACCTAGAGAAAACTTATAATAGAGTACCTAGGGAAGGTCTTTGGTGGGTATTAGAAAAGAAGGGAGTTTGCTGTATATATACAGATGTCATTAAGGATATGTATGATAGAGTAGTGACTAGCTGTAGAACTATAGTAGAAGATTCAAGAGAGTTTCTAATCACGATAGGTGTACATCAAGGTTCTACTTTGAGTCCTTATCTTTTTACCTTAGTAATTGATGAACTAATTAGGAATATCCAAAATGAGATCCCTTGGTGTATGTTGTTTGCAGATGATATCGTATTAATTGATGATAGTTGGAGTGGAGTGGAATTTAAGCTAGAACTTTGGAGAGTCACATTATAGTCTAAAGAATTTAGGATAAGTAGGAATAAGACATAATATATGAAATGTAATTTCAGTAATGCAAGGAGTAGCAACAGAGAGAAAATTAAACTGTATAATTAAGAGATTAATAGCATTGATTGATTTAGTTGTCTTGGATCTATTATGCAAGGTGAAGGGAAAATTGAAGAAGATTTAGTACATAGAATTGAGACAGGTTGGGTAAATTGGAGGAGTGCGTTAAGTGTGTTGTGTGATAGTAGAATACCCCTAAAATTAAAAGGAAACTTTTATAGGACGGCTGTAAGGCCAGTTAAGCTTTATAGTTCAGAATGTTGGGCAACTAAGAATAACATGTACAAAAAATGAAAGTTGTTGAGATGCGTATGTTAAGGTGGATGAGTGGTTTAATATAAAAAGATAAAGTAAGAAATGAGCATATATGCAACAATTTAGGCATAGCATCAGTTGGAAACAAGAAAAGGGAAGGGTGGCTTAGATGGTTTGGGCATTTGAAGCACAGGCTTAGTAGAGCACCTGTGAAAAGGAGTGAGTTAGTTATTGTTTCTGTCATGAAAAGAAGTAGGGGTAGGCTTAAAATAACTTGGAATGAGGTAGTGAGGAAGGATTTAATAGCCCTTAGTCTAATAGAGGAAAACATTTTGCATCGAGAGAATTGGAGGAAAAGGATTCATGTGGCCAACCCCACATAGTGGGACTTAAGGCTTGTTTTTGTTGTTGTATATATATATATATATATATATATATATATATATATATATATATATATATATATCCTAAATGAATTTGCCCAGAAACAAGCAAGAAAATTAACTCTATCCACAACAATGGAGAAGTTATATAAACCTTGAAGATCCTTGCATTCCTTTCAAACCAGAGTCCAAAAAGATGGCATACATTGACACAAGTCCATAAGCCCTCTTTTTTTTCCCAAAATCCTGAAATATCACTCGTAAGAAATCATATGCATTTTGCAGTTCCACTTACACTTCAACAAGATAGGGGAAAAGAGCATTCTAGAGCTGTATTGTCACCCTACAACGAAGAATAGGTGCCCATTAGTCCTATTGGGCTACACAAACTAAGTATTTACACCCAACATTATAACTGATAAAAAATAATCTCAAAGTATCTAAATAATTCAAAATAACCCTAAATTAGTTGAATCTTCTAAATATATATATAATTATTTAAAACAAAATCTCTAATTTATGAATCTTCATGCTAAATATGATCAACTAGAATTAACTGCAAGTGACCATCAAATATATACCTTCTTTTTTTTGGGAGGGGGGGGGGGGGGGAAGAGTGAGCCATGACCCAATTGTGAGGGTGTTACATTCAAATCACAGAGACATTCCATGCATGGAGATAAGATTGCATATATTTTGCCCTCTCCTGACCCCAGATAGTGTGGGAACCTTGTGCACTGGGTGTTATATTTTTTGATACTTAAATTGATTTGTTGAAAACCAAATAAGATACTATATTTAATTGCATTTAAGGAATTGGCTTATATTACATCATGACTGAACCTATAATACTCAAAACATGAAAGGCCATAAGTAGGGAAATTCAGATTGTCATCATAAAAGTCCCAAGTGTTCTAATATGGTATGCATGTATCATGATCATGTGCTATCACTGGTCATTTATTAGAACTTTTTTTGCCCTTTTAGATTGTCTTAGGCTGTTACCTGCTCATTAGTCAAAGTGGCTTTCTCAATGTCCATTTTGTGGACATTGGAAGCCCCAAATCCCCAACTATACACATCCACAAAAACCCAAACACATACAGATGAGTAAAAATGGAAATGGAAGTAATTACCAGTACTTCTTGCATCACAAGGGTTTGATATTTTGTAGAAATTTGATACTTCTTCAATGCTGCTTGTCCTAACAAGATCAAATACTTTGCCCAACTAAGATGGCTTCATGATCAAATCTTCATCTGCCATGACTAATACGGTGGCCTTATCGTCTTTGATGGGTTGAAGAGAGAGAAGGGAGGGACAGAGATGTGTATGGAGAAGGGTTTTGGTCCAATTGGCTGCTCAGACATTTCCCTGTGCTACTGTGATTGAACAAACTGATGGCATGTGCTGTCTCCAAATGTGCACATGGCACAGGAGCACTAGCACTACAAACAGGCACTCTAAATTAAAAACAAATAATTAAATAAACAAATAATGACTGAACAGGAGCTTGAGGCATGAATGTAATTCAGTTTGGAATCTCAAAAGAATGGAGTGCGTACTGTAACATTTGAATGATATGTTGGGGGAAATTGCTGGATCAGATTTTGTGACAAACAGAGTGATTTTTGTGGGTGTAGCTAACTGGTAGATATTTCAAATTGTCTTATATAGTGTCTTTAGTCATCATTCACAAATTGGAAACCTTGTTTAGGAACTATAAATTTAAGAATGCAACATTTATGCCTCTTCTCATCTCAAATGATTGGGGCATGCAAAAAATAAAAAAATAAAAAATAAAAACATAAAAAAATAAAAAATAAAAATAAAGTGACCATATGTATAATCTTTGCTGAGGCTGAGGAGCTTGCGCTCTCAGCTTCATTGTTACAACAGAACCCCAAATAACTGCTGGCTTTAATCTCATTAAGTAATCTCTGCATCTGTGCTTACGTAGTGTTAAGGTGTCAATTTTCATTGTGATAGACACAATTTCAATTTCCTTTTGATGAACAATTTATTGATATTCAGTAATTTGATTGGAGTGGTACTTGCATCTAAGCCTCCAAACCAGTATGTGTTGTCAAGGACTAACCAAATAGCACTGGTTGAGCAGTACAGAACCCACCACGAATCATGCCCCCAAAGTACATTCCAACCCAAGGAGTATTTAGGTTATGTCATTTTTATCATTTAAACATTTTCTGTTATGTTTTCTTAATGTCATTTTTCTTGTCATTTATATGTTTCCATCACTTGCTACTATTCTATCTTTTCTTGGAACTGATTAGTTTTTATCTCGATCTTCACATAGTAGTTCTGAGCGCTAGAAATAAGATGCAGTTATATTAATGTAAAACCTGAAATTATATCTTTTTTGTTAAAATAATACTGCAAAGGATGCTGTTTCTATTATTTTGACTTTTCTGCCCTCTGCCAATTTTACTGATCTTTTCTACTCCACATGAGGGTTTCTTCGTTATTTAATTGGTAGTAGCTTCGAGGAATGTGAAGAAACACATATAAACTGGTTGATTGGTTAGTTGCTGTATGCCAGAGAAGGCGTCCGGGTTTCTGTAATTGGGGATTCCTCTAAATTCCCAAAGTCCCTTCAGCGGCTGATAACTGATACAGAGGAGGCCACAAAGAACAATTCACAGTGTCAATTGATTCTGGCTATCAGCTATAGTGGGAAATATGACATTGTGCAAGCTTGCCAAAGCATTGCTGGGAAAGTGAGAGCTGGTCTTATTGAGCCCAAAGAAATCAATGAGTCCCTCATTGAACGGGAGCTAGAAACTAGTTGTACCAAGTTCCCCACTGCTGATCTGCTCATACGGACCAGTGGTGAGCTTAGAGTCAGCAATTTCTTCTTGTGGCAATTGGCCTACGCTGAATTATTCTTCACAAAATCCTTCTGGCCTGATTTTGGAGAAGCTGAGTTTTTAGAGGCTTTAAATTCCTTTCAGAGAAGGCAAAGACGCTATGGTGGACCAGAGTTTTAAGTATTTACAGATGCTCACCAAGATTGTTTCACTTGTAAGAGGAGAAAATTTCCAAGACTCTGGAGCAGTTGGAAGCAACTAACAGGTATTAATTTCTATTGGGCACTTGAATTTAGAAATTTAGTTGCTTTTGCATTAGTTGAAGTGAGTTCTGACACATGGAGGAGTTCCCCCTGCAACTTTCTTGGATTTCTCTGTTGAAATACTAATGATATAAGCCAGACATTATCTGCATCTGCATTTAAACATGCTAAGGATTTCTGGGGTTCAAGTTTATTTGGCACCCTGCAGTGCAGAATTAGGGAACGAGTTTGTACAAAACTGGACAAAATAAATAAATAAATTTGGGGTGGGACAATTATTGCATATTTAAAAGATGCATCTGCTCTTCTCTAGAATTTTGAGAAAAACTTTCGAAATTAGGCATATCATGCTCTTCAAATAATTCGAGAATTTCGTTACCAAAAAGCATTTGCAGAAATCACATCCGTGCAATGGGCTGAAGCTGGAACAAGTGCTGTCTTGACTGGATTGTAGCAAATAATATCTGGAGGTAGATGTGCAAGCAGAACAACGAGATAAGTGCATCATCTATTTTTCTACATCGCCCTGTGGCTTGTCAGCAAAGCTGGGTTTCTCCATTCCATTTTCTGTGGAGATGCTCATTTTGATGCGTTGGGGCTTTTGGCAAAAGGATTGGAGGATGTTTGTGCCATGCTTGCCATTGTTCATATATTTGTGCTAGGTCTGCAGAAGAGATGAATCTAATTTTATTGAACTGTTGATTTTTTCTTTAATAATTGTTTTCTCTGCTTGTATTTTTGGCCTACTAGCCCTTTTTTGTTACTTATTCTATCTTAATGTAATTTCATTTTTTATCAATGAAGAAAACTATATTGTCAACATTTGCATGAACAGTGTCATTATTTGGAGAAAATTTCCTGTGGAAGGTAGAGGTAGATCTAGTTCAAGCTGCTGCCATTTTCTACACTTATGTTTTTTTTTTTATCTGTAAACTTATGAAATATGTTGATAAAAAAGGATTGTATAAAGAGAAGATTAACCCCAGCATTAGGGTTTCTTTCCAAGGCAATAATAAAGGATCTCTGACATGAAGATTACTCTATTTGAACCTTATGCAAACCTCAGTGAAAAACTGTTTACACCATGCAAGGATCAAAATTTTCTAAGGTTGTGTTTGGGGCATACATTTTAGGTTTTGTTTTTGAATGAATTTGATGAAACTTAATATAATAATTTTATAATTCAAGCTCTCGAGCAAATAATAATAAAACAGGTTCAAGGTATTTGACATTGTGGGTTGATAACTAACTTTAGGGGGACCCAAACACTCCTCTCACTAATATGTAATTAAGAGCCCAAGGACACCAAATCCATTACTAGACAAAAGGTTTGTCCTCATTCAATGAAAGATTCCAATTGGGTCAGGCCAAAAGGGCTTGTCTAGCCCAAAAAGCCAAACAAAAAAATAAAATAAAAAATAAAAAAGTAAAAAGTCAAACTTAACAGCCACTTTCAAAATTTACACTGATAAATATGCATGTATGTAAAAGATAATCATAATGACCTATTATTACAGTATTTTTCGGGTTTGATTTTATTTTCCGCAAGTCCCAAGTTGGAATTACGGTATTTCTTCGTCATAAGTGAGGGATTTTTTAATAAAGATAAGAGGTGCAGTCCTTTTTTTTTTTACAAAAAAAAAAAAAAAAAAAAATCAAAACTACCAAAACTATATTTCATTATTTTTATACTATTTAAAAATATTTTAACATATTATTTTTATTATTATTAGTAAGAGTCAGAGTAAATATTCAGATAAAAGATAATAAGCCCTCTTGAATATTGGCAAAAATATAAGAAGCTAAGATTTTAAACACTCATAATATTTGGATTTTCAGACATTTATATATATATATATATATATAAATATATATTTTAAAATTTGTCTTTTTGAGGTTGGCCTATAAAATCATATAATAAAATCATCCACTTGTGAGTCGATGGAATAATAAGCTTGTTTTGGAAGGCGTGTTGAGCCTGCAAGAAAGCAAAGGGAAATTAGATTGGTGCCCAAAGGGTCTGCTTTATTAGATTGACATCCTCCATTAGAGGTTGGCCCATCACCATCATTGAATTTTAAGCCAACCATTTCCAACTATTCCATTATAAAATACATATATTTATTTTTTATATGTGGTCCATTCACATTCCCTTATTATAAAGATAGGATAAAGTCCGACCCCATCTCCCCAAACGGTTGCTTTCTTTTCTTTCGTTTTGCCTTTCCAATTTGGAAAACCATGGGCAATTCCATTTTTATCTTTTATTTTATTTTTTTGATAACTCAGACTCCAGCCACCATCGCGTTACTTTGGATATTATAGTGTGTGTGGCACCAAACCCAAAAAGTAAAAGTTGTTTGCCCGTTAACGCATCCGTAGTAATTCAACGGCATAATGTCTCAAGAAGAAATCGGACCCGTAACTTTGGGGTTACCAAAGTTATAAGTTGTCCTTACCATTTGAGTTGATCCCACTAGGCTCCATTTTTATTTTTTTGGGTTTGAACTTTTTGATATATTAACCAAACAATGAGGACAAATAGAGAGAGAGAAAAAAAAAAAAGAAAAAGAAAAAAAGAGTCAAGCTCGTTTTTTTTTTTAAAAAAAATTTTCCCTCTTGCATAATTTTTTAAGTTTTGTTGCTCCAACTCTCATAATATTAGGGTAAGGTGGGGTATGAAATTAAAAATGGATTATGCTACAAACCTCCAATAAATTTTAAGAAAAAAGTCTGAGGATTATATATAATAAAATTTCTTGCCATCATAATTCACTTATTGGTATGAGTTTGTGATATTTAGTGATTTTTCGATGAGTAAGAATAGTAAAATAAGTTTATCGACCGGGTTTGAGTAAGATGGGACTCCAACACGTAAAATTTGGGTTGACCTATTTATGGATGGATGACTGAGCAAAAGGTCAAATTCATACTATCAGTTAATGGTTATAAACTATGCCATTAATAAATATATAATAAATTTATCTACATGTTTCTTTACAATTGTAATATCTATGAGTTGAATTTTTTTTTTAAACATCTATAATATGCAAATAAGCAAATATTACCATATTGATATCACCAATACATTCTGACTTTTATTTTCCAACTACTATAAAATATATAAAAAAAATTCCACCGCTCAAGTTTGAACGTTGTTAAAAAAGATTAAAGGGGTTACATTTTAAATGGGTTATTAGATGATACTCGACTAACCCATTTAACTTGCTAAGCTATTGGGTTATATTTGGGTTGAAATAGGTTACTTTTACTTAAACCCGAATTTAGTTTAAATGAATAAGTCACCCTTAATAGTAAGGAATGTGAATAGTATAAGAAATAGTAACAATAATTCAATTTTTCAATTTTCTAAGACGTATTGACTATGATTATATTTTGAAGAGACTTCTATTTCTCAATGTTATATAATAGTTAAAGTTTGATTAATCTAACAATTATTAGGCCAAAATTGTTATATATGTATCTATTTAATAAGAAATTGGGTGATTCTATGTTCTTATGAAGAAAATGTCTTCATCCTCATAAAAAACTAATGTTGCATTTAGAAGTATGAATTTGAGACCTTGGACTTGAATTTTGGTAGATTTGGACAAATTTCAATACAATTTTGTAGTACATCTTATCCAAATTGAATACAAATCCAAACCCAAAGATTATCCAAACATAGGATAAATATTTTTTCCTTACAAATTATACTTTTTATATTGTAACAAATTAATATACCGAATTGGCCCATTATAAAAAAGAAGTTTATGAAAGGGCATCTTCCCCTAATTTTGCTCCATTAATTTTCTTTTATTTTGAAATTTTAAAAGAGCAAAAAGGGAGGACGAAATGGCTAGTTTAGTACTCTTCCCTCTCTCCTGCAATACTCTTGAAATTATTTCATTATTTGATCAAAAGCAAGGACATCTAACAACCTAAGCTGTAACGCCCCGATCCTCTACGTGGGCCCAGAGTACTACTAATCCATTTATTTACGTGATAATCCACATTCTAATATCATGTACGCAACAGAAAACATAAATATAATCTCCACCAATATAATATCAGAGTTTACTATTTCTATCTATAATCTAAAATAACCATTCATCACCTGTATTCTCATATATACACATATCTCCAAAAACAATCAATATTCCCAAACACCAGTATATTTCACAACTATCCATATCTCAGAAGACTTAAAACATAAAACATAAAACATAACTTACATACAATTCAAAATATCAGTTAAGTATATACCATTTCTTTTCTATATCCCAAAAATGCTACAAACACCTTGAACTTTCTAAGCTCGATTTCGTGGAGGTCCTAAAAAAGATAAGTTCATATTCAGGTGAGACACATCTTAGTAAGGGAAGAAATAATATATTAAAACAGTGTGTGGCCAACATGAGGTTTGTAAATAACATAAGTATACATTTTCATCATTTGCAAATAATTAGCATAATTTTTGAATTCATTTCCTGTTCCTAATTAAACACATGCAAGACATTGTACCTACGAGATTACATAAGGATAGGGGTGATTACCCGCTCATTCAAGTAGCACCCCTTTGCTTTAATTGTAACAACTAAAATTTTTAAATTAAATTTAAATAATAAAGAAAGGAAAATTTGAAAAACGGAAAAGAAGGGAAGCTGCAAGGCTTCGTCGACGAACATAGGGTTTCGTCAACGAAGGCTTTAAAGATTTCGCCGACGAACACATGGCTTCGTCGACGAGAAAATACCGAGAAGGGTTCTGAGGTAGCCTGAATTTCGTCGACGAATACAGGGTCTCGTCGACGAAATTTATGAAGAACTCGTCGACGAAGATCGAGCTCGTTGACGAATTCTGCCACCTATAAATATGAAAAATCCAATTTTAATGTCATTTTAAGCTTCCTCTCTCTCTCCTCTCTCTCCTCTTCGGCTCTCTCACTCTCTCTCTTCGATTTTGGGTTAGTTTTACGCCGAATCGAAGATTTGAGGCTACCACGACGCTCCTGGCGAAGTTCCCTACAAGTTTGCCAGAGCGGATCGTCGGAAAAATGGAGTTGGAAATGATCCCAAAGTTGAGGTACGACTTTTTAAACCAAATTAGACTTTATGGTAGTTATAGAAATTGACGTACACATGAAAATACTGAGGATTAATACTGAGAGTTTTGAGTTTCAGGGTATTCAGTAGGAAATCCTATGGGGGCCAAGATAGGAAATTGTAGGGGCTTTTTCAGTAGCCAGGTAAGGGAGTAAACTAAAGCAGTTCTTTTCCATGCAAAATATTATTGATTATAAGTAAATTTATTTTCAGAAAAGCATATGATATACCTATATATTATAGATGAAATGTATGTTTGGGAAATACTGTTATTATAATGAAACATATATGTATGTATGTGATGTTAGAAAAGCACGATTTTAAAATATGAAGTATGACTTTTAATAGAGCATGTGTGGGATGAATATTATTTTACGTGAAATGAGAAAAGATAAGATAGGAATACTTTTACGAGTAAAACACATTTTCGGGTATTATGAAACGATGAGTTATATTGTGAAGGTTTGACGATCGTATGATGAACGATGTATTTTCAGAATATATACACCTAAAATAATTTTGGCGCAAGGCCGTATTTTATGTCATCGGCGCGAGGCTGTATTTTATGTGGCATGAGGCCGTATTTTATGTTATCGGCACAAGGTCGTATTTATGTTATTGGCGCGATGTCATATTTACTATGATTTTGGAATGAGGCCATTTGTATGATTTCGGCGCGAGGCCGTATCTATGTTTTCGGCACGAGGCCATAATGATGTTATGTATGATCATGTATTATATGTTATCACAACCAGGATGTTAGTTTAGTTTAGACCAGGAGCTCGGTACCGTAGCTATGGGTTGATTTTGGCACGAGGCCTTATTAGTGCTACCGTCCCACGAGGGGATGAGAGATGGATAGTCGATGAGGCTTTCAGTAGAGTGTAGACGTCCACCTGGCAGTTCGGACTCGGGGTGCGGTGGGCCCATCGTACTTACAGACATATTTGATTCTACAGTGGTCGGCCAGCCATTGTCGGGTCTCGCCTTCGGGCTGCACAACCCGTCATGGGGGATAATACATGACATTAGCTAACTATTCATCCTGGGTTGATTTTTAGTAGTGCGAGTTATAACAGATGTTTATGTATGTTATGATTTATTAACGAATATGAAAATACATGATTATCTAGTACGATATTATAATTTATTTCTAGAGTTATGAGATATATTATATATGTATAAGCACTTTAAATATTCATGTTGCCACATTGCTGTATTTAGTTTACTTTCCCTTACTGAGAAGTGTCTCACCCCCAACATTATTAAATTTTTCAGGAGCCCCTGAGAGACTGCCGCCGTTGAGATTAGTGAGATTATCCCGTGAGGAAGGTAAGATTTTGTACTAGGGTTAGAATTATTTTGTGTTTGACCCTAGAGATATTTTGATGCATATGAGAATGTATAGTAGTACAGTATCATAATGTTATAAAAGCTCTAGTATTATGTTTTATGGATGGATGTATGGATTTTATGTTTACTGTTGCATAGGTTTTCCGCTATGTATGATAGGAGTCCCCTTTACTCATGGGTTCGGGTCGACCATTGTATTTATTATGTTGCATTTTATTGACAGACGTCACATTTGATATCAGAGCCTAGGATACTAGGTTTTGTAGACTTTAGAGTGCAGCAGTAATAATACCAGAGTATAGGAAAAAGGGAATTTGAGGTCTGGTTTTGTAGTCTAGATACAGGACTTCCGTGGTGGTTTGTATGATTTTCCTGGGGTGACGATTTCAGGAAAGTCATGGTAAACTATCGTCAGGTTGAGTATCTAGGTTACAAGATTGAACCTTGAATTGAGGTTAAGAGAGATGAGTTAATTAGGAGGATATATTATATGAGTTGAGTGATACACGTAGAGAAAGAGGTTTTGAGTTAAGTTACTTGTTTTTCAGGATAGACCTTGATGGCAATAGTGCCCACGCCAGTGGGAGTGAGGGTGCTGGACCCTCAGGCGCTGCGGGGTAGTGATTCAGATGCAATCTTACGCAACGTAGCACAGTAGGTTATGACAGAAATTGCTAGGAGTTCGAGAGAACAAGGTGGTCCATCTGTAGGCCATGGTAGCACGATTGAGAAATTTATTAAGATGAGTCCTCCAGCTTTCTTAGGAGGAACAGATCCTGCAGTTGCTGAGAACTGGGTGTAGGAGATGGAGAAGATATTTGTAGTGCTGCAGTGTTTAGAGGAGCAGAAGGTGCATTTTGCCACCTATAGACTCACTGAGGAGGCCGAGAGATGGTGGTCGGCAGTGAGATTGTTAGAGCAGCAGAGGACTATACTTGTGGAGATAACATGGGAGCGGTTCAAGGAGATTTTCTTTGAGAGGTATTTTCCAGCCTCTTCCAGGGAGGCTAAGATTTCAGAGTTCTTGAATCTGAAATAGGGACAGCTGTCGGTACAGCAGTACGCAGCGAGGTTTATTGAGTTATCCCGCTTTGCCCCGTACATTATTCCAGATGAGGCGAAGAAGGTACGACAGTTTAAAAGAGGCCTGAGGAGAGAAATATACAAGCAGGTATCGATACTAAAGTTGCAGGACTTTGCTGAGCTAGTGAACCAAGCCACTGTAGCAGAGATTGGTGATCGGTTGGAGGCTAAGGAGCAAAGACAGAAGAAGAGATCCATACCTTCTGGTTCCCAGCAGGGGGGTGGACGTGGTACATGGAAGAGTGGCTATTATAGAGGCCAGAGGCAGGAGACCGGGAATCACGATTTTCAGGGTGCACAGCCATCTCCAGCTTGCCCATCTTGCAGGAAGAGACACTTGGGGGAGTGTCGTGCCAAGCAAGGTGTCTTCTACAGGTGCGGGGAGTCGGGGCATATGATGAGGGAGTGTCCGACACAGACTGGTATGGCTCCTGCTCCTAGACCTGTACGAGGAGGTTACCAGGCACCACGAGGAGGCCAGCAGAGGAATACGGCCCCAGCAAGAGTTTTTGCTTTGATGCCGGGTGACGCTGAGGCGGCCGATGACGTGGTGACAGGTACTGTTAGTATATTTTCATTTCAAGTTATTGCACTTTTCGATTCTGGTGCCACACATTCGTTTGTGTCCTTGGGATGTGCTAAATTATGTGGAGTGGAAACGCAACCATTAGATGTCAAGTTATTAGTGGCTACACCGACCGGGTCAGCAGTGAGATGTAGTAGGATACTTTGTGGCTGCCCAGTTGATGTTTAGGGGAAGATTTTATCTGCTGATTTGGTGGTGCTGGATATGCATGAGTTTGACATTATTTTTGGCATGGATTGGCTAGCGGCTAATTCTACTATTATAGACTGTCGTGTCAGGGAAGTGATATTCAGACCTCCATGGAAATCAGAATTTAAATTTACAGGGTCATGAGTGCAATCCGTACCTCAGATGGTCTCAGCAGTTCAGGCGAGGAGACTGCTCCAGAGTGGCTGTCTAGGATTTGTTACTTTTGTGAAGGAAATGTCAGAGAATGAATTAAAGCTTATCAATATGCCTGTAGTGAGAGAATTTACAGACGTGTTCCCAGATGAGTTACCAGGTTTGCCGCCTGATCATGAAGTAGATTTTTCCATTGATCTACTTCCAGGTACAACGCCGATTTCTAAAGCACTGTACCGAATGACACCGGCAGAGTTGGCCGAGCTGAAGGATCAGTTGCAGGATTTACTTGATAAAGGCTTCATACGGCCTAGTGTATCTCCATGGGGAGCCCCAGTGCTATTTGTGAAGAAGAAAGACGGGACTATGAGGATGTGTATAGACTACAGAGAGATTAATAAAGTGACTATCAAGAACAAGTATCCTCTACCCCATATAGATGACTTGTTTGATCAACTCCAGGGTGCACAGGTGTATTCGAAGATTGATCTCAGGTCGGGTTACCATCAGGTGAAGGTGAGAGCAGACGATGTATCGAAGACGACTTTCAGGACTAGGTATGGGCATTACGAGTTTCTTGTTATGCCATTTCGTCTGACGAATGCTCCAGCGGTATTTATGGACTTGATGACCCGAGTCTTCCACCAATACCTAGACCAGTTCGTAGTTTTTTTTATTGATGATGTGTTGGTCTATTCGAGGAGCTATGAGGAGCACGAGACACATTTGAGGCAGGTTTTATAGATGCTTAGGGAAAAGGAGTTGTATGCCAAGTTCAGTAAATGTGATTTTTGGCTTGAGAAAGTGGTGTTTTTGGGGCATGTCATCTCAGGAGACGGAATTTCTGTAGATCCCAGTAAGATTAAGGCGGTGGTGAACTGGGCTAGATCGAGGAACGTCCAGGAGATCAGGAGTTTCTTGGGGTTAGCCGGTTATTATCGTCGTTTTGTCGAGGGGTTCTTAGCCCTATCAGGGCCTCTAACATGACTTACCAGGAAGAATACCAGATTTGAGTGGGACGACAGCTGTGAGCAGAGCTTTCAGGAGTTGAAGCATAAATTAGTCATAGCGCTGGTATTGATCATCCTATCTGGGGGTGAGGGTTATACCATATACAGTGATGCGTCTTTGAAGGGACTTGGCTGTCTGTTGATGCAGCATGGCAGGGTAGTGGTGTATGCGTCTAGATTGTTGAAAGAGTACGAAAAGAACTACCCTATCCATGATCTTGAGTTGGCCGCAGTAGTACACGCACTAAAAATTTGGAGGCATTATCTATACGGCGAGCAGTGCGAGATTTTCTCTAACCACAAGAGTTTGAAATATTTCTTCACCTAGAAGGAGTTGAATATGAGACAGAGAAGGTGGTTAGGGTTGATTAAGGATTTTGACTGTACTATCAGTTATCACCCAGGGAAAGCAAATATGGTAGCTGATGCACTGAGCAGGAAGTTTGGAGTATCAGCGTTAGCAGTTATGGAGATCCAGCATCCGATCATGATGGACTTGGAGAGACTTGGCATTGAGTTGATGGAGAGTAATACCCCAGTATGTATTGCTAGTCTAGTAGTACAACCTACTCTGTAGGAAAGAATTAAAGTCGCTTAGAAGGAAGATCCAGAGTTAGCAGAGGTGATAGATAGAGTACAGAGTGGGCAGGGGGAGGAGTTCAGTATGGCAGACGACGGAGCTTTGCGGTTCCGTTCCAAACTATGTGTTCTTGCTGACGTTGACATCAGGAAGACTATTCTAGATGAGGCTCACAGATCCTTATATACAGTTCACCCTGGCAGTACAAAAATGTACAGGGATCTGCAATAGTTTTATTGGTGGAGTGGAATGAAGAAGGAGATTGCCGAGTATGTAGCCCAGTGTTTGACGTGCTAGCAGGTAAAGGTTGAGCACCAGAGGCCAGCAGGGCAGTTGCAGCCGTTATTTATCCCAGGGTGGAAGTGGGATCATATATCCATGGACTTCGTGTCAGGACTGTTGACGGCGTTGCATAGCTAGAATGCCATCTAGGTGATTGTGGATCGATTGACGAAGATCGCCCACTTTATACTTATCAAGATCAGCTATTCCCTCGGCTGTTTAGCAGAGATTTAAATTCAGAAGATAGTTCGTACTTATGGGGTGCTGGTATCCATTATGTTAGATCGAGACCCACGATTCACGTCACAATTTTGGAGGAGCTTGCAGGAGGCTCTAGGGTCTCAGTTATTATTCAGTATGACATTCCATCCTCAGTCAGATGGGCAGATTGAGAGGATGATACATATATTAGAGGATATGCTCAGAGCATGTGTTTTAGATTTTGGGGGTAGCTGGACTCAATTAATGCCACTGGTAGAGTTCGCATATAATAACAGTTACCAGTCCAGTATTGGCATGGCACCATTTGAGGCACTATACGGTAGGAGATGTTGATCTCCTTTATTTTGGGATGAGATAGGTGAGCGATGAGTTATGGGACTAGAACTAGTGCAGCAGGCATACGACAAGTTTCGGCTTCTCAGGGACAGGATTGGTGCAGTACAGAGCCGACAGAAGAGTTATGCTGACAATCGCCGCAGGAACTTGGAGTTTGACGTGGGTGATCACGTATTTTTGAAGATAGCTTCTTTGAAAAGAGTTATGAGATTTGGTAGGAAGGGTAAACTTAGCCCTAGGTTCATTGGTCCATTTGAGATTTTAGAGAAAGTGGGACCGGTGGCCTACAGGCTCGCTTTACCACCTTCATTATCCAGAATTCACGACGTATTCCACGTATCGATGTTGAGGAAATATGTTCCAGATCCTTCTTATATTATCAGTTATGATGAGTTGGAGCTTAGCGATTCACTGGGGTATGAGGAGGTACTAGTACATATTCTGGATAGGAAAGTACAGGAGTTACGTAACAAAAAGATTCCTCAGGTAAAAGTTTTGTGGAGGAATCATGCGGTAGAAAAGGCTTCTTATGAGTCCGAGGAGCAGATGACACAGAGGTATCCAGAATTATTTCAGTAAGTTTAAATATGATTAGAAAATGTAAGTAAGTATGTAGTTTTCTTGACAGGTACATGTACGGTTTTAGTAGTGTAGTATTTTAGTTTTGGGAGGAGTTTTCTTTTGATATGTGTAATCTCCCAAGACATGAGTTGCAACCACGGTATTCCTCCGCCATAAGTGAGGGTGAGTAATAAAACAAGTAAACCATTTTTCTTAATAAGGGATGATAAACTATGTGAATAATAAATTTCGAGGACAAAATTTTTATAAAGAGGGGAGGATGTAAAAACCCGAATTTTTAAATAAAATTTAAATAATAAAGAAAGGAAAATTTGAAAAAGGGAAAAGAAGGGAAGCTGCCATCGTCGACGAACACAGGGTTTTGTCGATGAAGGCTTTAAAGATTTCGTCGACGAACACAGGGCTTCGTCGACGAGAAAATACCGAGAAGAGTTTTGAGGCAGCCTGAATTTCGTCGACGAATACAAGGTTTCGTCGACGAAATTTATGAAGAGCTCGTCGATGAAGATCAGGCTCATCGACGAATTTTGTAGGAAATTCTACGAGGGCCAGGCTAGGAAATTTTAGGGGCTTTCTCAGTAGCCAGGTAAGGGAGTAAACTAAAGCAGTTCTTTTCCATGCAAAATATTATTGATTATGAGTAAATTTATTTTCATAAAAGCATATGATATACCTATATATTATAGATGAAATGTACGTTTGGGAAATACTGTTATTATGATGAAATGTATATGTATGTATGTGATGTTAGAAAAGCACGATTTTAAAATATGAAGTATGACTTTTAATAGAGCATGTGTGGCATGAATATTATTTTATGTGAAATTAGAAAAGATAAGATAGGAATACTTTTACGAGTAAAACACATTTTCAAGTATTATGAAATGATGAGTTATATTGTGAAGGTTTTGATGATCGTATGATGAACGATGTATTTTCAGAATGTATATACCTGAAACAATTTTGGCGCGAGGCCGTATTTTATATTATCGGCGCGAGGACGTATTTTATGTTATTGGCACTAGGCCGTATTTATGTTATTGGCATAAGGCTATATTTACTATGATTTTGGCACGAGGCCATTTGTATGATTTCGGCGCGAGGCCGTATCTATGTTTTCGGCACGAGGCCGTAATGATGTTATGTATGATCATGTATTATATGTTATCATAACCAGGATGTTAGTTTAGTTTAGACCAGGAGCTCAGTACCGTAGCTATGGGTTGATTTTTGCACGAGGCCTTATTAGTGCTACCGTCCCATGAGGGGATGGGAGATGGATAATCGATGAGGCTTTCAGTAGAGTGTAGACGTCCACCTGGCAGTCCGGACCCGGGGTGCGGCGGGTCCATCGTACTTACAGACATATTTAATTTGGCAGTGGTCGGCCAGCCATTGTCGGGTCCCGCCTTCGGGCTACACAACCCGTCATGGGGGGTAATACATGACATTAGCTAGCTATTCATCCTGGGTTGATTTTCAGTATTACGAGTTATAACAGATGTTTATGTATGTTATGATTTATTAACGAATATGAAAATACATGATTATCTAGTATGATGTTATGATTATTTCTAGAGTTATGAGATATATTATATATGTATAAGCACTTTAAATATTCATGTTGCCACACAACTGTATTTAGTTTACTTTCCCTTACTGAGAAGTGTCTCACCCCCAACATTATTAAAATTTTCAGGAGCCCCTGAGAGACTGGGGGGTCAAGGCCGCCGTTGAGATTAGTGAGATTACCCTGTGAGGACGGTAAGATTTTGTACTAGGGTTAGAATTATATTGTGTTTGACCCTAGAGATATTTTGATGCATATGAGGATGTATAGTAGTACAATATCATAATGTTATAAAAGCTCTAGTATTATGTTTTATGGATGGATGTATGGATTTTATGTTTACTGTTGCGTAGGTTTTCCGCTGTGTATGATAGGAGTCCCTGTTACCCACGGGTTTGGGTCGACCATTGTATTTATTATGTTGCATTTTATTGTCAGACGTTACACTAATACTTTAGGTAACCCAAAGGTCATAACTGAAACATATCATAGCACTCACCTTACTTAGTAAGCCCCTAGGTAGTTATGTAATCTCGTACTCACAAAATACATACAAAGGTTTACCAGCGAAGGCCTCGAGAATAAAGAAATCTACCCGCCCATACAAACAGTTTCCCCCTACCCTAGCACGTTATGCAACCTAGTGCCACATCTGATACTTACCAAGGGACTCGCCTTTCTCAGCAAGCCCTCAGGCGAAGAGTTTGCCCCGCCAAACGTAACACATTCTACTAGCATACATACTGATAATACTATAATACATTATTCTACCTGTCGTTATCTTGTAATCCTTAACTTTTCATGTCCTTAGCTTGACCATTTCATAGAATTTCACTTTACATGGCTCATTCCATTTCACATTGTTCACATTTCATATTTCCTTATCACTCTCATTGTCTTTTAATTACAACAGTTCCCTTTTGGCTGTCATTAACATAATCTACAACTCCCTTTTGGCTGTCATGAGCATAATCCACAGCATCCTTTTGGCTGTCATAAACGTAATCCACAGCTCCCTTTTGGCTGTTGTAAACATGATTTACATTAACAAACACATGTAGCATATTCCATATAATATTTCATTTTAGTGCATTTCCTGCATAACATGCATCTTATACATATAACATAGTCTCATACAAGGTTCAATTTACTCATGCCACACTATTTAGCAGTAAAATTTATATTAATATATATATATATATATATATATATATATATGTATTCACATAAAATAAGCCAACCTGCATTTAACATTCATAGACTTAAAATATATCTTTCTTATCTTACATAATTATCTTGAAAATATCTTTCACTTTCATCAGTTCATTTTTGTATATATGTATATAATAAACAGCCCCAAGCTCGGAAAACATAATTTGAATGGTTGGCATTTTAAATCCATACTGAAACATATACATGTATATATAACACAATTCATTTTCCATTAAATTTATAAAAATTATGGTTTAATACATATTTTTCCTCTTACCTAGTTTCTTGAATTATGCCAATAGAGACTTAGAAAAGATACATGCGGCACTCACTCGAGCCTTGAAATAAAAATCCTAATTCCATTAAATCAACCCTAAATAAAATACTATTTTAATATTTTTTAGGCTTATAAATTTCAAATAAATAATTATACCCTCAAATATAACTAATTTACTTAATTCTCTAAATCTCACTCTCGCTTTGGAGTGGGGCCTACAAAACCCACATTGGAAATTTACTCTAGCCAAAATGACGATGATCGCCATGAGGACCCCGTGGTGGTGCCCGATCGTCGATTTAATGACAGATTTAAGGAGAAATTGAGAAAATAGGAAAAAGTTGCCTTACCCCAAGAATGGTGCCTACGCTGCTCCCACGACAAATCCGCTCTAGTAGAAATATCGGTGGCGGAGTTAGGAACCCAACAGTACCTTCTTTTTTCTAATCAACCAAATATCCGCTGAGGAAATTGAGATGAGAGAGGAGGAGTGGCGGAGAGAGGCGACGAGAGAGCTGCGCCCAACTCTCTATTCTGCAACAAGTTTTCTTCTTCAAGCTTCAGGAAGTTTCTTTAATATATATATAATAATATATTATTATATTATATTATATTATATAATTAATAATAATTATTTAATTGTAATTATAATTTATTTTTACTTTATTTATTTATTTTTATTATTTTTTATTTTATTTTATTTTTTTTGGATCACTACATTTCTTTTGTTTCACAAATTGGTATAAAGTAGAGATCGTTGCCTTATAAATTTAGTTTGTATAATTGTAGATTCTTTTCATGAAAAAAATAGTGGATGCAAATGCATTTCGCATCCATTATTTTGTATTGTATAACATATGACAAATTTTTGAAGTCCATTATAGAATGTTATGTCCATGTAGAATAGAGAATTGGTATATGTATTTGTATTGGTTTAGTTGTCAAATTTGTGTGTCATTTTTTTAAAATTTTTTAAAATTTATTTATTTATTTATTATTATTATTATTATTATTATTATTATTATTATTATTATTATTATTATTATGTAGTATGGTTAAAACTTCTATTCACGGGCAACTATATTTCAAACACACAAAATGCTCACATGCTTTGACAAAGAAAATGTCATGCCTCAAACCTATAGGGTTTAAGATGCGATTTTCTATAATAATTGCATAGGTTACATAAGAAATAGAAATATTGAAAATAAATGAAACCTCATAAACTTTTATACCAGAGTGCTAAATAATCATAGGAGTATCTCCAACATCAAAATTAACATTCTTAAAAATTCCAAAACATAAAAGTATCTCCAACTGGTACTATATTAGTATACATTCTAAACTGTTTTCTCTAATCCCACCCATGTGTTTGCTATGTTTGGTTCTCAAAAAGCTCCTCAAAGCTATCTGTAAGGTAGGAGAACAAAGGGGTGAGACGACGCTCAGTAAATAAGAAAGATTATATCAATGTGTAACTATGATGAGCTTTACTGTACCATCATTTTGTAACAGTTAACATATAATATTGTAATTTCAAAACTGCATTTGTAAAACTGTAAGTGTTAGTTGTAAACTGTAACTGTAATACTTATATATATACTTTCTCAGATACTTGTTCTGTAAAACATCTCTTCTGTAAATTGTGGGTCATGTTTACCCCTATGACAAAGCTGTACGGTTCGAAGACTCGACTTAACCGGTGGCCAACCAAATTAAGTCAAACTATAATTGTAAGTGAGATTTTCCCTATTAAATCTTAGTCCGGAACTACGTGTGCACTCTGGAGAAATACACTGCTCTAAAAACCTTTTCTGTATAACAGCATGGGTGCACTCTGATCTCTATAACTGTAAACTGTAAGTTACGGTATCGAGCATCTATTACTTTGCAATCTCTAAGTCATAAGGATTTTTAAAACATACTAATATATATAAATCATGCAATAAAAATAGCATCATAAAAATATCCTCATTGCTCATTGTTTTATAAAACATGTAATATATTTTAATAAAAATAAGCTCATGTCACACGGTTTTTGTGCTGAAAATATATATTTTTTCAATAGAACAACATAATGTTGTAAATTACTCGAAAGTTAAAATATTTTCTTTAAAAATAAACTCGGGTATATTTTATAAAAATTTGACATAATCAAACCCACTTACCTTGATCTCCTCTCAAATTGAAAACTTTCTAGTTGTTGTGATATAGATGTTAGCGTGCATGTTTCCTTTTAAGTGGCACACATAACACATCTTGTTTTATTTGAAAAATTCTATTATCTAAATTATTATAATTATTATTTTATTCACAAATCAAATATGGGAGATGAGATTTTATAGTAACTACTTAATATACTAATACTAAGTCTCCTAAGACTAAGTCTTTGGTTTGAAATTCAAATGGAAGATTTTGAATCTAATTTGAAATTCAAATGAGAGATTTTGAAAACTCACAATCCCTTGATGGTAGGAAATGCGAGAGGAAATCTCTCAGTCATGAGGTCTTGACTAGTCTATAAATAGGGTCTGTGATTAACCATTAAGTCACACATTGGCTTATGGTGATATAGAACTGGTAAAAAACCCTACTCCTTCTACTCTTTTGAAACACAGTGAGAGTAAAGAGAATTCCCATATCTCTTTCTCTATTTCTCAAAGTTCTCTTTCTTATTTCAGATCCCTTTCTTGAAGACATGAGCATGACAGCTTTGGTGTATTCCCAAGAGGGGTGTGAATTGGGTATCAAAAATTTATTCCTAGGTTTAGCTAATTCAACAACAGCATTACACAAACCTAGGGTCTTTCTATTTTATTATAAACCCAATCAACACATGTACTACATATAATGAATCAAGCATACAACATACATGTGCTGAAAATAAATGTGCGGAAAATAAATTTTCTAAAATATAAAGAACACGCACGATATGTTATCGGGGTTTGTCCAACTGTGCCTATGTCACCGCCTCTACCTCGTAAGCCCGAGGATTCCACTAATAGCTCACTTAACGGGTGGAGCGGCACCTAATACAACCAGGTCAATTAGCAAGACTGACCTCAACCTACACCTTACCAGGATGGTGCACCTAACTTTCCTAATTGGGTCTAAGCCAATCTGGGACTATTTCACAGGGCTAGTCTCTCTCTTTAGGCCTGCGCCTGGAATACAACAAATGTGTATAAACTTTATACATAGAAATACGCTTCTTGCACAAGCAGGTATGTGTACCAGTACACACAATATAATCAATGCATCTTAATGATGTAAGAACTATAAGCTCGGTGCTTTATGTGTGCAATCAACACTCAGAATAATGACTTTATCTAATCAAGCGCAAGAGTGTATATCAAACAAGCTATCCTTTGAAAACCAGATAAACTAAATCTCAATGTCAGATTGGGGTTTCAAAGATGTTAGCAATAATATTCAAACAAACTCAAAAATATTTTCTTCAATGTAGCAAGCACAAGAGTTGTTTGAAAACAAGCTTTGAAAATGATTTTTGCACACAAAAATAGAAGCATAGGTTACTTGCAATGACAATGCAAGAACCACAACCTTCCAAGTCTTCCCACACAAGATTTATCAAGTTAAATCAGTAGAAGAACTTGATGCTTCTACTCTCAACAAAATCAAACAATTAATATAATTTAATGAGAGTATTTAGCAAGTATGAATGAAGCACAAGCATACAAAATATACTCACAACACTTGCAAGATCAAGAAGGATGATGTGTATGAGTGTTTTGGAGTAGTATAGGCTAAAATAGGGTTTTGGATTTTGAGAGAAATTTTCCCTAATCAAATTTGCTAATCCTTACTAATTAAGACAAATGAATGAGTATATATAGGCAAGGAGGAATTTTTGACTGTTGGGGACATAGTAGGTATAATTAAATTTTTTAAAGGACCATTAAGAATATTAACCCTTTTTACCCCATTTAAAAATTTGATAAAAAATATTTAAACCCTCAAGGTTCGGGGTGCTCGAACAGACACAGTCAAAAATTCATCTTTTAGAGGTTTGGGTGCCTAAAGGGTGAGTCGGTCGGTTGAAACAAAGTCAGTAGCAATTTGTTTGATAGTTCGGGTGCCTAGCTCACAGTTTGGTTAACCGAACTAGGCAATTCGGTCGCCCAAGCCCTCTTTTGAATGTAAACAGTCGGTTGCCCGGATGAAAAGTGCTCTGACAAGCTTTTGGGTGCTCGAGGAAGATACGTTCAAAATAGGTTCGGGTGCCCGCGCCTCTTTACACGACATAGGTTTGGTCGCCCGAACCCACTCAGTATTTTCTATTAAGTTCATTTTTAGCCTGAATTGATTCCCCTGATATAGTAAGTGATATTGGGGACTTTCTTATGTGCAAGTACTTAGACCTCGAGTCTTTTCTAAGGCTTTTTAAGTACGCCAAAAAACCTGGCATCAGTCAACCGAAGGGTATTCCATAAGGTCTTTACGGTCTTTGAGCTTTAGTTCCTACATGCATGCCATGCATTAATTATTACAGACCGTTCCTATATTACTATTACAGACCCATATAATATAAATTACAATAAGAAATAATCTTCTGGGTCTTTATATTTTGCTTTCATGTGCCATTGCTTGATATGCTATAATGAACCAGCACATACACTTGAAAGCCATCAAATACCTGAGTATTTGTCATTATCAAAATCGGGTGTGACCTATAAGGTCAACAGAGCAGTTATGGCTGGAGGTCAGATTACCATTCTCTTCCGCTTGTACATAATTATTTGTTTGTAGTTTCTAAAATTATGCTTTCATTAGTGTTACCAGAGCCAACTCCATGCCATATTGCTTAGTTTCTATTATTCTAAAATCGCATGAAATTATTTTTTAAGAAATAGATTTTGATATTACAGTATTAATTTCTATGATGAAATTCACTCGGCATGCACTGTTGTTAAATATGCAAACTCGGTTTATGTATTGTGCTTATTTTACCAATCTCACGACATGTTTTTCTTTCCAAAGAGAGATTTTATTTTTGATTGATTTGTTCAATGAGCGGTCTCGATTTTATGTGAAAGTTTTTGTGTTGAGTTTTTCGCGTAACAGTGAAGTCACAGCGAGGAAGTCAAGCCGCGCTGGATTAGGAGGCAAGGAAGAGTCGGCGGTGGTAGGGTTTCCTGAGTGCCAAAGAGGGTTGAAATGGCGGGGATTGTGTTGTTTAGGCCTAGGGTATTGGGCCGTGGGCTGCATCCGGCCCATTGAGGAGAAGAGCCTTGTTAAAGCTCACGGGCCATGATATTTGGGCCTGGCCCAACTTAGTAAACAAACCAGTTAGGTTTATAAAGCCTGAGCCATTGGTCAAATAGGCCGGACCACTTTAAGGCCTGACCCGATAAAATGTGCATAGGAGACTCCACTAATCTGACCCATACTTGTACTTGACCTGTGCATCTAAATAGAGCTTGGCCTGATTCAGTGAACCGGTTGACCGAACCAGTTGACCAGACCGGTCCGATCAACCCTTTGACCGGTTAAACAAAAAAAACTGTGCATAAATATTTAATGCATGTCATATATGCGTTTATTAATTTTTATTGGCCTATAATTGTGATTATTATTTGTGCATTTATTAAATTTTTATGTAAATTCCAATATATGTCTTTATTAATTAGGCTTATTGTTGTTAAAATTGTATTTTATTTTATGTACATCAGTATTGAAATACATGATTATATAAGCCTTAATTAAATTAATGGATTGTTTGTTGTGGGGTATGGATGTGTACATCTAAGGAGATTTTGTCTAGGAGATTGGATTTTAAGTGGGACCATTGCGACCCCTCCATCTTTCCTGGGAACTTACTTGGTAGTGCTATTCGTTTCTACAGTAAAATAGGCCTAGAATATTAAAGTTTCTAAATAATGGATTGAGCCATATCAAGAAAAATGAATATCATTGTATATTAAAATTAGCCACAACAATTTTATGACACGCAGATATTTTTTATAAATTGGCTTTAAATCCACACTGCAGTTAAGTCATAGTTGATGATTACTTTACCCTATAGGGAGGTAATTATAATTATTTTCTTTGATATGATTGGAATAAGATAGTGATTAAGAAAGGGAATACTAAATACCCATAGGTATAGGTTTCTTTATTCCACTAGTCTTATTATAAAGTATAAGCATATCTAATGCATTATGCAACCTATACCCACAGGAAATGTTTAGATATTTGCTTTTGAATCTAACATTGATTGGTTCAAACTACAATTTTGTTTCAAAGTATTAATTAAATTTCTTGGTTATTGCAGTTGCTGTTACTTCTATTCTAAGTAATGATTTTCATATTCCAATTCTAAACAGTGAAAATTTTTCAGATTGGAAGGACAAAATCCTGTTAACATTAGGGTGCGTGGATATTGATCTAGCACTCTGTGTTGACAAATCGGCAGTGCCTATGGAATCAAGTCTTGCTACATATTAAGTGGCCTATGAACGGTGGGAGAAATCCAATCGTCTGTGTCTAATGTTCATCAAGTCGAATGTTAGTAAAAGCATTAGAGGGTCAATTCCTGAGTGTGACTATGTCAAGGACTACATAAAGGCTATTGAAGAGCAATTTGTTAGTTTTGACAAGGCACTTGCTAGCACCCTAATGAACACCCTGTCAGTGATGAAACATCACAAATCTAAGAGTGTGCGTAAGCACATCATGGAAATGAGGGACATTACAGCCCGCCTCAAGTCCTTAGAGATTGAGATTACATAATCCTTTCTTGTCCATTTCATACTCAACTCTCTCCCTGCAGCATTTGGACCATTTAAAATATCATACAACACACATAAGGAAAAGTGGTCTATTAATGAGCTGCTGACTATGTGTGTGCAAGAAGAGGAGAGGTTGAAACATGAAAATCTAGAGAGTGCCAATTTTGTCACTCACAAAAAGGGACAAGGAAAGAAAGGTAAAGGTGCTGATGGTAAACCTTTTAAGAAGAAGGAAAAAGGGTCATTGAAATGAAATGACCATAGGAATGCATGCTTCTTCTGTAAGAAAAAGGGGCACCAAAAGAAAGATTGCTTGAAATACAAGCAATGGCTCGTGAAAAAAGGCAATCTCAATGTTCTTGTGTGTTATGAATCTAATTTCATGGATACTCATCATAATACATGGTGGATTGATTCAGGTACTACAATTCACTTTGTTAATGTCATGCAGAGCTTTCTCAGCCTAAGGAAACCAAAGGGAAGTGAACAAGGCATCTATTCTGGAAATGGGATACGTTCGCACGTTGAGGTAGTGGGGACTTGTAGGCTTGTTTTAGAAAATAAATTTCAACTAGATCTTGAAAACACTTTTTATGTACCTTCTTTTTGCAGAAATTTAATTTCAATTTATAGACTAGCACATTTGAAGTTTCAATTTCATTTTCTAAACTCTACAGTTTATTTATCTAAAAATTCAGTTGCCATAGGCACTGGAAGTTTAAAAAATGGTTTGTATAAATTAAATCTAGATCTTGTCTATGAGCAAAGTCTCCTAACAATGCATGATTATGTTGGCACTAAACGTACCATTATTGATGAGTCATCCTCTACATTATGGCACTGGAGATTAGGTCATATCTCTATTGAAAGAATGAAGAGATTAGTTAATGATGGAGTCCTCAAAACTCTAGATTTTTCTAATTTCAACACTTGTGTGGGTTGCATAAACGGTAAGCATACCAATAAGACAAGTAAAGGTACCAAGAGGAGTAATGAAATACTTGGGATCATACACACTGATATCTGTGATCCATTCAGTACCCATTGTCTAAATGGTCAGAGATACTTTATCTCATTTATTGATGACCACACTCGGTATATGTATCTTTACCTTCTATTTAATAAAGTTGAAGCACTAGATGCATTCAGGACATTTAAGAAATAAGTAAAGAAACAATTAGAAAAAAGTATTAAGATCGTAAGATCAGATAGGAGTAGTGAATATTATGGAAGATACACAGAATCAGGACAAAGACCAGGTCCATTTGCAGAATTTCTTACGGATGAGGGTATTGTTTCATAATATACTATGCCAGGATCACCTTACCAAAATGGTGTTGCAGAAAGGCGGAATCGTACCCTTATGGATATGGTTCGGAGTATGTCAAGCAACAATGATCTTCCCTTATATTTGTGGAGTGAGGCCTTAAAAACTGTAGTGTAAATCTTAAACAGAGTTCCATATAAGGCGGTTCCCAAAATGCGATTTGAGTTATGTTGACCTTATCGGTCACGCTTGGTTTTGATTATGACAAATACTCTTTCTATATAACAGGTGTTTAAGGTTTTGTGCAGGAACTAAGATTGTTAAGATCAAGATGGGCACAAAGCAAGCAAAGCCTGAAGACCAATTTCTATTCAGTGTTGTAATATATTTCATTTAATTTGTCTGTAATAGTAACTAGGGACCTGGTTTGTAATAAGCTCACACACATCACATGTATGATTTACTTCGTAAGCTCAAACAAACCGTAAATGAGAAATAACCTTAGAAAGACCTTAGGGTTTTCCCTTCGGTCGACTGACACCAGACTTTTTCAGTGTCTTAATTTTAGACATAAATGACCCTAGGACACACACATTTGCATATATCTTTGTTAGACACTTCATTAGGATTTGTGTGTGTTAAAACGAGACCGAAATGCACACTTTGTGCACTTTCGGTCGATCAAACCAAGCAGTTCATTCTGCCTTGGTCGACCGAACCAGGCCTGGATCAACAGTTGACCAAGGCCCTAGTCGACCGAACCAGGTAGTTCAAAAAGCCTTGATCGATCGAAACCTCCCTGGGTCAACATTTTGACCATCTGGTCGACCGACCCCTTTTTGTACTCCAACTACCTAGTCGACCGAGGGTTCTCGGGAGAAATCCTAATGGTCTGGTCGACCGAACCAGTCAGTTCAAAATGGCCTGATCGACCGTACCTCGAAAAATTGAGAAATCGCCCTCTCCTGGTCGACCGAGCCCTTAGTTCAAAATTCCCCTGGTCGACCAAACCATATGAGACTTAGTCGACCGAAATATTTCTGGTCGACCGGACCTCTTGAGTTGCTTTGCATTTTTACCATGGTTAACTTATTTTTATCAGGGTTAAAATGTTTTAAATGTCATTAAACTTTCTTAATAATACCCAATAGGTCCCGAATAGTCATATTTTCTCCCATGTCTATATATATGAGATCATTTGTGAAAATTAGTATGGATTAGCTACTTTGATTAGGGAAGAATTCTCTGAAAATCCAAAAACATATACTACTCATTTTTTAGCCTCATTCACTTATGCTTACCTTCTATTAGTGCCTACATCCTCTGTAAGTCAATTGAGTGTGTGTTTTGAAAAGGTTTGCTTTCCTTGTTCTATTTGATTGACACGATTTTCTTTAGAGCTAAACCTAAGGATTCTTAGGAGACTTTGTTGATAAGTCTATCCTAAGAAGACTTTAATAGATCTTTTAAGCTTGCACCTTCATTGCAATATCTTGAGAAGATTGTATTTGTTCTTGGTTGCAAAATATTTTCAGAATACTTTCAAATATCTAGCGTGCTTTATCTTGATAAATACTTAAAGAGATATTTGTTTGTGTGAGAAAAATATTTGTTGCTATATTCATTGAGTTATATCTTTAGTTGAATACAAAAGATTAATCTCATTGTGCAAACCCAGTCCATATACTACTTAAGCTTCATATACATATATGTATTGAGAAAACTTGTTGATTGAAATATATGAAGTGTGGCTAATATCTTTGCTTAAGCATTTAGATTGAATATCTAGTGATACAAAGATCATATAGGTTTGCACTCTCACGCACCAATTACATCGATAGTAAATCTATTTGAGAGTAGACATCTTAAGACCACATTGAACTTACATATCGAATCATATTGTGGTGTATGTTATTGTGCATATTTGGGTACATATCTGCTTTACACGAAAGCACAATCACTGTACCATTTAATTGTAATACACATCTGTTGTATTTTCAAGAACGGGCCTGAAGAGGGAGACTAGCCCTGGAATAGTACCAGATTGGCTTAGACCCGGTTAGGAAATCTAGGTGCGTTGTCCTGTTAAGGCATGTAGGTTGAGGTTAGCCCCGCTAATTGACCTTGTTAAGGTTGAGGTCAGCCCTGTATTAATTTGACCTAGTTGTAAACGGTGTCGTTCCAACCTTAAGTGAGCTATTAGTGGAATCCTCGAGCTTGCGAGCTAGAGGCGGGGACGTAGGCACAGTTGGCCGAACCTCGATAACATATCGGTGCCTTGTTTATATTTCTATACTTTATATTTACCGCATATGTATGTTATAGTGTGAATGATGCATTTGATTTAATTTCCACATCATATTTATCTATGCATTTGGAAATTGCATAGACATACCCTAGGTTGTGTATATATTGTTGTTGGATAGCTTAACCTAGGAGAAAAGTTTAAATTTCGAATTCACCCCCCCTCTTGGAAATACACCAATTTTAACAAGTTATGAAAAGGATGGAAACCAAGTTTAAGACACTTACACATATGGGGTTGTCCAGTTGAGGTCAGAATCTATGATCCACAATTAAAGAAATTAGACCCTAGAACAATCAATGGATACTTCATTGGTTATGTAAAAAATTCTAAGGGTTATAAATTTTACTGTCACTCACACACACCTAGAATTGTTAAAGCTAGGAATGCATAATTTCTTGAGGATATTGACATTAGTGGGAGCACTGTTTCTCGAAAGATAGAGTGGGAGGAAACACAAAATAAAGAAAATGAATTTGTGAACAAGGGTAAAATGATTATCTTTCAAGAAAATCAATATGATGTCTTGGAAGAACAATCAAATCAAGAAATACTACCTCCACCTCAAGAGGAACAAGTCAATATAAAGGCTAAAGTACAACACCCACCTAATATAGGTGACACTTAAACTCAAGTTTTAAGGAGGTCTTCAAGGGTAAGAAGATTTGCTATTCCTAGCGACTATCGTGTATACTTGATAGAGTCTGACTTTGATGTTGGACTTAAAGATGATCCCATCTCATTTTCATAAGCCATGAGTGGGGAAAATTCAAGTATTTGGTATGATGCCATGAAGGAAGAAATGGATTTTATGGCTAAAAACCAAGTCCGGAATATCGTTGAGTTACCTAAGGGAGTCAAAGTTGTAAGCTGTAAATGGGTCTACAAGACTAAAATAGACTCAAATGGTAACATTGAGAGATATAAGGCCAGACTAGTAGCCAAGGGATTCACTCAAGTAGAAGGCATTGATTACCATAACACTTTTTCTCCAATTTCTAAGAAAGACTCATTTAGAATAATCATGGATCTTGTAGCTCATTTTGATTTAGAGCTATATCAGATGGATATGAAAACAACATTTTTAAATGGGGATCTTGGAGAAGATGTATACATGAAAGAACTTGAAGGATTTTGCTCTGATCAAGGCAATAATTTGGTTTGCATTTTAAAGAAGTCAATATATGGACTAAAGCAAGCCTCCCGACAATGGTATCTAAAGTTTCATGATGTTATTACTACATTTGGTTTTACGGAGAACATTGTGGATAATTGCATATACCTCAAGATCAGTGGGAGTAAAATTATTTTCTTAGTCCTATATATGGATGACATCCTACTTGCAACCAATGTTTGAGATTGCTATATGACATGAAACAATTTCTCTCTAAGAATTTTGAAATGAAGGATTTGGGTGAAACCTCTTATGTCATTGGCATAGAAATTCACAGAGATAGGTCTCAAAGGACATTAGGACTATCTCATAATGCCTACATTGAAAAGGTCCTCAAGAAATTTAGGATGAATGAATGTAAGTTGAATGTAGAACCCATTTTGAAGGGTGATAAATTCAGCTTAAGTCAGTGTCCGAAAAATATATTGGAAAAGGAAGAAATGGAAAACATTCCTTATGCATCTGCATTTGGCAGTTTGATGTATGCACAGGTCTGTATAAGACCAGACATAGCATTTGCAGTAGGAATGCTTGGCAGATATCAAAGTAATCCTGGAATGGATCATTGGAAAGCTACCAAAAAGGTTATAAGATATTTATAAGGAGCCAAGGATTACATGCTTACTTATAAGCATGTAGACAATCTAGAAGTGGTTGGATATACAGATTCAGATTTTTCCAGATGTCAAGATTCAAAGAAATCCACTTCAAGATATGCATTTATGCTAGCAGGTGGTGCTATGTCTTGGAAGAGCACCGAACAAAAGATAGTTGCATTATCTACTATGGAGGCAGAGTTTATAGCATGTTTTGAAGCAACTTCACAGACCAAATGGTTAAAGAATTTTATCACAGGGCTTCAAATTGTGGATTCAGTATCAAAGTCATGAAGGATTTACTGTGATAACTCGGTAGCAGTGTTCTTTTCAAAGAACAACAAGAGTGGGAGCAGAAGTAAACACATCGACATAAAATACCTTACTATGAGAGAAAGAATTAAAGAACAAGAAGTGACCACTAAACATATAAGTATTGATTTAATGGTGGCAGACCCTTTGACGAAAGAGTTCTCAATCAAAGTGTTTACAAAACATGTGGAAAGCATGGGATTGGTTAGTACACTTTGTTCTTAATCTCTTATTTAATTGTCGATAAAAATCAATTTATTTGTGCACATATGGTATTTGTTCCTAAAATTGTCCATTGGGACATTAGACCCGCAATGACTTATAATAAGTCATGCATAAAGAGTTACCACATAAAGTTTTATTAAGAAAGGCCGTACATTGTGATTCATGGAAGGGATTGTTTACTACATATAGAAAAAAAATACCGTCACGATTCATGTATTATCTTTCTATAAAAGTTAAAATAGTTTTGCGGCCATATTTAGTTTTGAACTTCTCATCCTATAAAGTCTTCAAGATGTGTCACGTGAGGCAAGTGGGAGAATGTTAGGGCGCATGTTTCCTTTTAAGTGGCACACATAACACATCTTGTTTTATTTGAAAATACTATTATCTAAATTATTATAATTATTATTTTATTCAAAAATCAAATATGAGAGATGAGATTTTACAGTAACTACTTGATATACTAAGACTAAGTCTCCTAAAACTAAGTCGTTGGTTTGAAATTCAAATGGAAGATTTTGAATCTGTTTTGAAATTCAAATGAGAGATTTTGAATACTCACAATCCCTTGATGGTAGGAAATGTGAGAGGAAATCTCTCAGTGGATTTTGGGGGGGGGGGGGGGGGGTCTTGACCAGTCTATAAATAAGGTATGTGATTAACCATTAAGTCACACATTGACTTACGGTGATATAGAACTGGCCAAAAACCCTACTCCTTCTACTCTTCTCAAACATAGTGAGAGTAAAGAGGATTCCCATATCTCTTTCTCTATTTCTCATAGTTCTTCTTCTTATTTTAGATCCCTTTTTTGAAAACTTGAGCAGTTATGGATGGAGGTCAGATCACTGTTATCTTCCACTTGTAAACAATTATTTGTTTGTAGTTTCTAAAATTATGCTTTCAATAGATGTATATAAAAAATTTATTTAATTTCATCAAATTTTATTACCTTAAAAGAGAGTTCTTATATCATTTCAAAGATTTTAAAATAAATTAAGCGTGTTTAAAAGTATGAATTCAAAATTTTGAATTTAAATTCTGTAAATTTGGAGATTAATACAACTTCATTCAGTGTTGCCTCTAGATCCATACAAATTTATGTGTAAGATCCAAACTCAAACATTGACAGAGCTAAAACAAAAACTAAAACAAACACAATATCCCATCCCACTTTTAGGTGGTGGTGTGGCGGTCGCAAGGATATTATTATTCTATTAATTGCAAATACTCTTCAATGGCTTTAATAAAGCCGATCAATAATTCAATATCATATCACATTTAAAGTCACATGGATTATTTATCACCACATGTTTCATCGGCTTTCTCACTCCTTAGAAGAAAAAAGATACGCATGGCACTATCCTCTTGTCATCGTTTCCTCGGTCAATGCAAGAGCAGCCCTCCTTTAATGGCGAATCCCAATTCCATTAAAGGCAGTCACCAGTTGAAACCTAACACTGACAGCATAAGGTCATGAGTCAAAATTTCAAAGTATGCCAAAGAGAATATTGATTTTGATAATGTCTAATTGTCTGAGGGAATTAGAGTATGAAAATTTTGTATTAGGGATTGTGAATTTTTATTTTGAAAAAATTTTCTTGTGTAGATTGGCTCCAATGAGTTTTTCAATTGATAAACACAGATAAATATAGTTGTGATATGCTAATTAATTTGCTATATTAATTTGCTACGGGAGAGCGTGGACGTTGGATCCATTAATTTTGCTCATTACATATGTAATTTTGTATTTATATTAGAACATAGTTATACAATGTACAAGATTATCTAAATGTATATAATTTAAGACTTTCTCAAAATGATAATTTTAACTATTAAAGGTTTAAATAATACAAAAAAAATTAATTAAAAGTATAAATATTGATATAATGTAAAAGAAACTCTGGTATTAAACTCGACATTAATTTATGTGAGACCCAAAAATGAAAAGATATCAAGGGGTCAATGGAAATGAGGTAATGTCCATTAATTAAAATAAGAGGTTAGTACACCAATTTTTACTCCCTAGTAACATATCTAATGCCAAAATGTAACCCCTACGATCCATTAGTAGGAAAATCAATAAAAAGGTATCTCGCTCCCAAAGGCATAGCGTGGTGGAAAGACATCAGAATGTAAGAAGGGGTATCGAGGGTTCAATTCCAGGTAGATACACTCACGGAGCCAACGATACTTGTGGATGGTGAGAATTTATTCTGTGAGCCAGCGGGGACCGTGGATGGTGAGAGTTCTCTGTGATCCAGTGGGGACCGTGGATGGTAATCGAGATGTGTCCCGGGGGTCGGGTTGGCTGAACGTCCAACTGATACATGAAAGCCGTGTCCGCATTCCAGACTTTACCTGATTAGTGAGACCTAGGGGAGGACGTTGATCCGTAGGTTTGGTACCACACCAGGGGGTCCGAAGGGCTTGTTGGTGGCTGGAGTTCCTATGTAATCAAAAAATAAAAAAGGTATCTCCAATGCTCATAAAAATAACCTCCAAGGAAGGTAAGACATCTAATTTCATTATCACTCGCTCCTTTACTATTGCGATCATATAATCCTTCCAAATTCCTTAACTTAGGCATCAGAGTGATCCTTCAGAGTACACCCTGAGTCCTTCAAGCCATTTTTTCTCATTCTCGGTAGGTAATCAAAGTCATGATTGATCCAAATTTTCTTGAACAAATTTTGGCAGCAATAATTGACATTGTCTATTGGAAATTTGGAAATATTTATTTCTAAAACTCAATCATGGTTGCATCATGCATTTCTAAGTCCAAACCCATTATTGGGAATCAATTGCCCCAAATCAATTTACTCCCCACCACTAGACAATTTGCCGCAAATTGTATCTTTAGACCAATTTCAAGCCTTCCAAAGGAAGGTGGAAGACATGTTTAGGATGATCTTATAACAGGAAAAAGATTTTGTACAACATGGCCCAGGGTTGTTCAAGCAAAAACTACACCCAAGGTTAAGCTAGTGGTACTACATGAAATTGCCTTGAAAATTTCAAATCTTTCAAAAAAAGTAGGAGGAGTTAACAATGTGGGTATTGTTGACTCTATGAGTCCAACCTTGTTTTGATAATGACAAATCACTTGATATTTGATCTGTGTATTGAGTTTGTGAACAGGACTTACACTAAGCATGCACGGAAAGTTAACAAATCTTGGCAAGATCTATGGAACTCAAAGAGTACGAGAATCAAGATGCAAGTGACAAAGTTCAAGAATATCTTGGGAAAAGGTATTTAGAACTCATGTATCTACATTTTCATATGATTTATCTTGAGGCTCAACATAACTTAGAATGATTTTAGGATTCATGCATTTCATGTATATCATTAGGGAACTTTCATGGACTTAGAAATGTTTTTTGAAATCATGGAAAATATATTTTATAAAAGGCCCAAGAAAAAGAGCAAAGCATTTTCTAAAATTAGAAAAAGGAAATAAAAAATTTAGACTTTGGTAGCCAGAACTTCACTTCAGTAGCCTGAAGAATTTCTTCAGTTGCCTGAAGATTAAGTTCGGTCGCCTGAAGAATTAAATGGGAAAGACAGAACCTGGAAGAGGTACCTCGGTCGCCTGACCTTGGAACCTCGGTCGCCTGAAGTTGACACTTCAGGAGCCTGAAGTTGAGTTCGGTTGCCTGAACTCGCGGGAAAGCCTAAAAATCAGTTCTTTATTAAAAAGACACGCGAGGTATCTTATTGATCCAACGGCTGAGATCAATTCTAAGGGTAATATGCTATATATTATGAATATCTAAACCCTAGAACAAAAAAAGAGACACACAAAAAAGAGAAGAACACACCTTGTTGCAAGTTTGTTAATTATCTAGTCTTAGTGTTATTTGTTTGCCTATACGTCAATCTCATATCTTCAAAGCTTGGGCAAATCAATTCAAATTTTCAAAGGAAACTTGGTTACTCTACTGTACTTCAATCTAGTATTGAGGTTTGATCTTTCAAGTTATTAGTCTTGTGATTTTTACATATCATCTCATTGGTTGTTCTTGACTAGTATTGAAAAGTATTGATCTTGAGTGTGCCTTTCGTACAAAAATTAATTTTCTAAGAGATCATTACTTGAGAAAGTTTATCTAACTTGGTAGATTAAATCTTGGTTCAAGAGTATATAAATATACATATATTTTCTCAAAGGTTTCTTATTGAAAAACCTAGTTTTTGATTAAAAGAGTGATCTTGAAAGTATCTTTATATATACCAAGCTATTTTAAACAAGATCATTATTTGTTTTATGGTGTGTGACTCATTGAAAGGTTTGATTCAAGTGTGTGGTTTCTAAAAGGATATATCTTTAGATACATTAGAACTTGATTTAATATCCTTGATACTTATAAATATAATTTTGATTGATGGATATTTTTCTGCAAATTAATATAGATGGATATTTTTCTGCAAATTAATATACACAATTTTGTGGTTGAGTACTTGAAATAAAATTTTGTGATTTTGATTGAGTGTATATTCAAGACAAAGTTTTTGCCAACAAGTTCACTTCAATTATATAAGTGTGCATTTTTGTAAAGTGAACCAAGAACCCTAGATTATTCCAAAACTTTTTGAATTTATCTTTACTTGATAGTTTTGGTTAAAAAGGGATTTGTGTGTTGAGGCATATCATACATAAAACGAGTTTATCATTTTCATACATTCACGAGCTTTAAGTTATATCATATGTTACTGTGTTAGGAAATTGAATTGTACTCACAAGCTTTTGTTAGAAGCATTGTTTTGAGTGTTATTTTCAGATTTCATTGTAAACACAGTTCGGGTTGTGAACCGGGTGTGAGGAGGAAGTTGTACCTCTTGTGAGCAGCGGATAAGGAGGGAGCTGTACCTCTTGTAAGCAGCGGTTTGTAAGGGAAGCTTCATCCCACTTTAAGGAGCAGGGTTTTTAGTGAATCCTTGAATGGTTGCTCAAGGCGAGGACGTAGACCAAGTCGGCTGATCCTCATAAAATTGCGTTTGTCTTCTCTCTTCCCTCTACTCTTTATTTTCCGTGTTGTATTTAAATTGAGTATATTGCATGCATAGATAGGATTGCCACACACATACATAATTGAGCAACAAGAAGTAGTTGGTAAATTTATAAGAAGTTTATAAAAGGAAATTAAGTGGCTTAATTTTTTTTTTTAATATCCAATTCACGCCCCCTCTTGGGATTACACCTTAATCAACAAGTATTAACGAGCAACAGTCTCAATAATTTGAAGAAAAAAATGAAGGATTTGATCAATTGGAAAAGCTAGTAAAAGAAGTTTGCAGCAATCTCTTAGTATAGGAAACCTCATTTACATCTTATGATCCCTCCTTTACCAAGGCAATAATGGAGATCCCTCTACCCAATAGATTCAAAATGCCAATCTGATGAGCATTGATCATGAGACAACAAGAGATGGGCATTACTCAGCAAAACATTAACCTATTTGATTAGCATTATCATAAGACCCAAAAATGTCCATCTGATGAGCACCACTCACGAGGTAGCAAGAGACGGATACTGCTCAACAGAAAATTGGTCCATTAATGCTATATAAAATATCCATTTGATGAGTACCACTTACAAAACAATAATAGGAGGGTCCTTCTCAATAAAAAAATTAGCTCATCTGATTAACACCACTCATGAGGCAATAAGAGACAAACACTACTCAGTAAAAAAAAAAAAGGTTCATATGATAAGCACCACTCATGAAACCCAAAAATACCCATATGATAAGCACTGCTTATAAGGTAACAAAAGATGTACACTGCTTAGTAAAAAAATGGCTCATTTAATGGGTACTGCTCATGAGGCCTAAAAATGCTCATATAATGAGTACCACTTATGATGTAACAAGAGACAAACACTAACAACAAAAAAATTGACGTATTTGATGAGTACTACTCATAAGGCAACAAGAAGCATGCTATTCTTGGTCGAGTGTTGGCCCATTTGATGGGGATCACTCATGAGACCCCAAAGATGCTCATATGATGACATAATTTGAATCTCATAATAATAAAAATACTTATAATAAATGTAATATACTCTTAACTAAAACAAGTAACTCTAAGATTCGAGAGTAGGGTGACAATTGATATAACCTTAAAGAGACCTCGACATTAAACTCGACATTAACTTATGTAAGACCAAAAAATGAAAAACATCAAGGGATGAATGAAAATGAGGTAATGTCTAATAATTAAAGCAAGGGGTTAGCATAATAATCTTTACTCCCTAGTAACATATTCATAGACAAAATATAACCCCTGTGATCCATTAGTAGGGAAATCAATAAAGAGGTACTTTAAATGCATATAAAAAGGGTCCCCTAAGGAAGGTAAGACTCATCTCATTCTCACCCATTTTTTTATTGTTGTAATCATATAATCCTTATTCCAAATTCCTTGACTTAGGAATCGGAGTCCTGCAAAGTTCATACCGGGTCCTCCAAGCTATTTTTCTCTCATTTTTGATGGGTGATCGAAGTCCTAATTGATCCAACTTCTCTCAGACAAATTTTGGCAGCAACAAATATTTTTTTGTACCTCTTATTTAAGTTTACAAGTAACCCACAACAACAACAACGACAACAACATCAAGAAGAAGAAGAATAATAATAATAATAATAATAATAATAATTATTATTATTATTATTATTTCACCCATGGAGATAAAGGAGCCTTTAGCAAGCTATCTTCCCTTCCTTTATTTTCTAAATTTTTTAATTTTAAAAATAAATAAAATTACTTACAGTGGCACAAGTAATTCTAATAAGGACAAAAGACACTTACCTCACTTGAGGTTTGGCAAAAAGATAGAAATCTCTCATGAAGTTTCAAAAAAGTTACAGACCTCTCCTGAAGTTTCAAAAATGTCACAAACCTCCATTGAGATTTGTCAAAAAGACATAGATTTCCCTTAAAATAAAATAAAAAAAAACTTCTCTTTTTGTAAAATAGAAGGAGGGGGGGGGGGGGAGGGTTTGTATCTTTTTGACAAATCTCAAAGAGGTCCCTAAAATTTTTAAAACCTCAGGAGAGGTCTTTGCAATTTTTGAAACCTTAGGTAAGGGCATTGTATTGTTGTAAAACCTCAGGGGATGTTAGTGTCTTTTACCCTTAATAATATATTTTTTTTAACTATTAACGAACATAGTACATCAATATATTTGCACCAATTAATATTTTATTTCTTTATTTTTTGGATATTGACCAATTGATATTTGATTGCATGAATTAAAGTATAGAAATTTTTCTATTTAGCTATCTGTATTTATCTCTAATTTAATATTTGGATTATATGTTTCATATTTCATTTTACAGAACCAAAACACATTTATTAAGAGTAGCTTCAATCAATATAGTTTTTTTTTTTTTATTAAATTGTGCAAAAAACTAATATTTTATTACACCAATTATAAGTAGAGAATATATATTGCCTAAATTTTAGTTATACATCTTTATCTTTGAGTCAATTTCATACTACAAATACATAATTATAACACATCCATTAAGAATGTAATCATTCGTCGTTAATTTTAATTTGCATGATAATTAATGAATAGAGATATGAGATTATCATATGTTCTTTTTATCCAATTTTAAGATTTGTTTTTTTAAATGTATGCTAGAAAAGATAATACTAAGTGGTAGGATTTGGATTCATCCTGTGCCATTGGTTTACAAATTGCGACCCAATTGATAATTTTTTTTTTTGAAAAAAAGAAAGGTCAATACTTCAATAGACTCAATAATTATAAAAACATGCTATACAACTCAATGAGATTGTAAATTTGTATTAAGCAAAAAGTGTAACTCTTTAATTCAAAAGTTTTATTTGTAACAAATTTACAAATTAGTTGATTCGATCATTGTAGATAAAAAAAATATAGAAAAGTAAAAATTTGCTGGATGCATCTCAATAATTTTTAAAAATACAAAAAAAAAAAAAAAAGGTTATGTTTGAAATTAAGAGAAAAATCTATATTCCTAATTCTATTTTTTGCTAATGGATAATCAATGGAGAAGCTAAACACACACAATCACTTTCATTCTTATTCATCAAAACCCTAGTATCTAGGGTTCACAATTAGCTTGTTTATTGACACCTAATTATATGTGTTGTGTTCATTTCCAAATCCAATACATATCCAAACCCAAAGACTATCCAAACATAGGAAAATATTTTTTCCTTACAAATTCTACTTTTTATATTGTAACAAATTAATATACCAAATTGGCCCATTACAAAAAAGAAGTTTATGAAAGGGCATCTTCCCCTAATTTTTTCCCACTATTTTTCTTTTATTTTGAAATTTTAAAAGAGCAAAAAAGGAGGAGGAAATGGCTAGTTTAACAATCTTCCCTCACTCCTTGCAAAACTCTTGAAATTATTTCCTTATTTGATCAAAAGCAAGACGTCTAGCAACCCAAGTAGAACTCCTTTTGGTTTTACAAATTGGTATAAAGTAGAGATTGTTACGTTATAAATTCAGTATGGATAATTGGGAAAGCTCGAGCTCGTAATCTAATCAGTTGAGAAAGAAGTCTAACAAATGTAGTATTACAAGTAGAAAGTAGAGAAACATGTGACCATCTAGTAGAAACATCAATTAAGATCATGAAATATCTAAATAGTTCAGATGGTGGATGTACTGGTCCACGTATATCACCATGAATTCTCTATAAGAAACTGGGTGATTCAAGACTTACTTTTGAAATAGATGGTTTGATAATTAATTTCCCTTCAGAGCAAGCAGTACACATGAAATCATTTGATAAAAGAATCTTCTGAATTTTAGTGGATGACCATGTGAATTCTCAATGATTATACGCATCATTACGTATCTAGGACGTCCAAGACGATTATGCCAAAGTGTAAATAACTTTGGGTCATTGCACTTCTGGTGCAAGATATTAAATGATTCAACTGCTTTAATATTTGTATAATACAATCCAGAATATAAAGTTAACAGTTTTTCTAAAATTTGTTTCTTCCCAAAAACAATAGAAGTAATATAAAAGAATTCTTTATTGCCTTCATATGTAGTTTCAGTGTGATATTAATTCAATCTTAAATCTTTAAAGCTTAACATATTTCTTCTGGATCTGCTATAATATAAAGTTTCATCAATTTATAATAAAATACCATTGGTTAATTTTATATTAGCTTTTTCGGAGCCTTCAATCAAATTCGTAGAATCAGATATTGTATTAACATTTGTTGAAGATATATTCAAGTAATGGAAATATTTCCTATCTTGAAGAATTGTGTGTGTTGTAACACTATCAGCTAAACAAACTTCTTCCAAAGACATCTTAAAATCTATCAAAACTTTAAGACAATTCACACTACAACACATATTTTAAAAACAAATTATTATAATTGATCATAGCAACAATAAATATGATAATTTATTTATTAAAATCAAAATACAATATTGCTTACAATATATCTTAAAATATTACATCATTATTTTTATATTGATTTATAAGAAAATCAGCAACATCAAGATAAACAGAGTTCGATGGTCTAACATTAAGATATATTGGAACAACATTATTAGCAAAATTTGTTTCAACCTCTTTACTCTTTTCCTTTTATTTTATAGATGCTTGGTATAAATCTGCCAAGTGCCTCGGAGTACGACAGTTACGTGACCAATGACCTTTTCCTCCACATCTGTAACATTCAATTTCATGCTGTCTGGGTTGCTAATTTTGATCATTAACCCGTTCGTGGGGGTCATCCCTCTTCTGGGGGTTATCCCTCTTCTAGGGGATTGTAGCCTCATATTGGTGCTAGTCATTATTTCGGCCAAGGTCATGACCATGGCCATGACCATGCCTGCGGCCTCGTCCTCGACTACGAGATGTATTCATATTCACCTCGAGGAATGGGGTCGAACCTGTTGGACTAGTTTGGAAATTTTTCATTAAAAAGCTCGTTATTTTGCCCAAGAACAAGAAGGCATGACATAAGTTCATAAAATTTTGTAAATTTCCTCTCCCTATATTGTTATTGCAGGAGCACATTAGTGGGATGGAAAGTAATAAAAGTTTTTTCTAGCATGTCTTCATCAGTAATTTTTTCACCACATAATTTAACTTCAAACTAATCTTATGTAGAGTTGAGTTATATTTATTGAGTGTTTTAAAGTCTTGCAACTTCAGATGTAACCATTCATATCGATTTTTTGGTAAAATCACAATTTTTTTGTGGTCAAATCTATCATTTACATTTTTTCGTAGGATAAGTGGGTCTTTAACTGTAGTGCCTCAACTCGCCACGCTAGCTTGGAGTGCTATTATGATACATAATTACTCTTTGATACCAACTGTAGTATATAAAAATGCAACCCGCCCTAACTAGGGAATTCCGGGTGCACCTACCAATACTGAAATTAAAAGCTTTACAACAAAAAATACTAAAAACATCCAAACATTTTACCAGAGTTCTATCTAATCCCAAATACATACATACATACCACTATCTGTCAACATACTACAATCCCAAAATAACAAAATAAGACATCTAGTATCTCACCAATTCTGATAACCACTCCCAAAAGTCTAATCCCAGTCCCAAGATAAGCTAGGTACGATTCCCTGAGGGACCTGAAAAATAATTTGTATAATGGGGTGAGACACTTCTCAGTAAGATGGATTATATTACTATTAGTGTGTGGCTAGCATGAGTTCTCGTGTATATAAAACTTCCATTATTTAACTGTATATGAAATGACAATTTATAACTATACTAATCAGTATATCTGAAAATACATACTTTCTGAATAATAAACTATTGGCTCAATATATCCCATTTCATAGTAAATTTGTCCATATATGCACAAAAGATACAACCTGGAATGCTACATTAGCATCGTCATGTTATCATATACTCATACGACATACTTCCCCCCATGACGGGTTGTGCACCCCAAAGGCTGGACTCAGCTCTTGGCTAGTCGACCATAGCTAAGTCAGAAAAGGTAGTAAGTATGATCGTGCCTACCTATGGTCATCCGTAACTACCTCGGATGGGCCCCCCTGGAAAAAACCTCAGAGTAGTACTATGGCTCAGGTCACCAAATCGTATATCCATTATCACACTATTATCCCAGTATGATTGCACTTCCTACCAACATATAGCTACGGTACCGTGCTCACTATATCACATCTCATATCCACAGGGCTTTAGAATCATATATGGTAATTTACATAATAAAACTGTATTATATCTCATTTCATATAAAATTTGTCATTTAATAACTTTCGGCCCCCAGAAGTTATATAAAACCTTAGCCCCTGGCCGTCATATTAAATCTCGGCCCCCGACAGTCATATTAAATCTTGGCCCTCGACCATCATGTTAAATCTGTATATTATCAATGATAACATTCTGCTCATATATATACCATTTAAACTATTCTCATGCCATACGATTTTTATTTGATAAATCATAAATAAATATATTGATGGGGAAACATATAAATTTCCGAAAACAGAGTTTGAGCATCTCCAAGGTTTTATTTAACTCAAACTACATAATTTATTGAAAATAGGAGATGTTCAAACCATTCACATTAGTTTTCCCCAAAACCATATAAAAGTCAAAATACCCATTTCCATATACCTGACTCGTTTAGAAAATCATATATTACAATTTAATCAGTCCATAATTAAAAAATAACCGACATAACATAATCCCTTTACTTCACTTACTGGGAACCCTAAATCCATGCCCTACGGCGTTCGAAGATCAAAACATTGAAATTACATTTTTCCCAAATTAATAAACTCAACCCACAAAATATTCCTCATTTAGTATTTCCTAGGCCCTATATACTTCAAACTAACAATAAAACCCTAAAATACCCTACTTACCCTGGTTTTGGAGTGGTTCCCAGAAAGCCCTATTCGAAAATCCACTCTGCTAAACTTGTAAAGAAATGCCCCTAGATCCTTGTGGTAACTTTCGATCGTCGAATCGGGCGACGAACGGTGAGAAATTGAAGAGAGAAGGGAGTGGGGCGCGGGTTAGAGAGCGAGAGAGAGAGAGAGAGAGAGAGAGAGAGAGAGAGAGAGAGAGAGAGAGAGAGATTTCTTAATTAAGAAGCAAACAAAAAATGTATTTATAAGCTGTTGAATGCCTGGCACAATTCGTCGACGAAATAACGCATTTGTCGACGAACTACAGAAGGACATTCGTCGACGAAAGAAAGGGTTCATCAACAAACCATATGCCTTAAATTTCCTCTCGGTATCTCTTTGTCGATGACACCTAAACTTCATCGACGAATCGAAGAAGGTTCTTCGCCGACGAAAACAGGGGATTCGTCGACGAACTGCTGCTTGCCTTTTTAAAATTTTCCCTTCTTTTTTTTCTTTGTTTATTTCCTTATTTTTCGAGTTCTAGTTTCTACAATTCCCCCCCCCCCCTTATAAAAATTTAGTCATCAAAATTTACTAATTGGTTTCCATTACATCCCCTTAATTATCACTAATCTGCTGGTCCGACTCTAGGAAGAGCCGGCGGCCACCCACATAGCAACACCATCCCAAATTTATTAAATACCCTCACTTATGGTGAAGGAATACCGTGGTTACATATGTACTGTCTTGAGAGATTACAATATCCATGAAAAACTCTCCCAGAGACCATCCATAAACAAACAATAAACAACTTATACAACTAAACAAACCTACTTTAAGAAACCTATATACAAAACTAATACCTACCTACAGTTCTACTTACCTGTTTAATGATGAGACTCTCTGAATAGCTGTGGATACTTCTGACGTATTTCTGTTTCTGATTCCTATGATGCTTCCTTCACTGTATGATTACACCAAAGTACTTTTACAAGTGGAATCCTCTTAGTACATAGCTCCTGTTCCTTATAGTCTAGAATTTGAACCAGTATCTCCTTATATGCCAAAGTATTCTCGAACTCCAATGTCTCATAACTGATCACGTGTGAAGGATCCGAAATGTACTTTCTAAGCATGGACACATGGAACACTTCATGAATCCTAGACAGTGCTGGGGGTAATGCTATTTTGTATGCCACCGGACCAACTCTCTCAAAACTATCGAATGACTTGATGTATCTAGGGCTTAGCTTCCCCATTTTCCCAAATCTCATTACCCCTTTCATTGGAACAATCCTTAGAAATATAGCATCACCTATCTCTAACTCCAGCTCTTGTCAGCGCGTATCCGAATAACTACCTGCTGACTTTGCGCTGAATTTAATCTTTCCGTGATAAACTGGACTTTCTCAGAGGTCTACTGAACAAGCTCCAACCCTAAAATATGTCGCTCATCAAGCTCATCCCAATACAATAGGGATCGGCACCTCCGACCATACAGTGCCTCATACGGTGCTTGTAGAGAATCGAAAAGTAAAATGATAAAAGAAATCGGAAAAAAGGATTTTTGGGCTAAGGCAGGAGAAAATCGGCGACAATTTTATGAAGGAATTAGAAAATCGGTGATGATTTTGGATTTTAATTGTGGCCGGTTAAAGGTAAAATGGTAATTTTGGAGCCAGTTAATAGAAATCAGTGATGGTTTTCTGAGAAGCATAGAAAACTGGCGACGGTTTTCTGGCTAGTACTGAAAGTTATAAAAGAACGAGAGCTTCATTTAAAAAAAATAATAATCAAATACTCTCTCATTCTCTTTCTTACAACGCACGAAAGCCCTCCCCTTCTCTCTACAAATTCCAATCCGTTAAGCCTCGTTTCAACGATCAGGAACCACCACAGGGTTTCTAGGAAGATTCTCTACAACTTAGGTGGAGTAGAATTTTAGTTTGGGGTTTTGGGGCACCATCCAAAAATTGAGGTAAATGTGTTAATTAGGTGTTTATGGTTAGCTTATTAATTTATTAAATATATAAGTGTAGATGTGAATGTATTTCTGAGGTTAAATTGAGAAATTGGGATTTTGTAAAATTCAAGGTTGGTGTATATATCGCGGGCAGACTAAGGAATTTAGTGGATGTCTTCAGGAACCCAAGTAAATGATAAGTAGTTTATAAATTCAGGAAATGTGAGTATGGAAATTATTCTGAAAATTCAGTTGATTAACTGGGAAATATGTATGTGTATAATTTCAGGATTTTGAAATTACGAATGTCGTGGGCATAAGTTAGAAATCAGTAACTAGCCTAGTTTGTCAGGTAAGGGAAATATGCTATGTTAGGAATTTTAAAAATTTTATCAGTAATGTATATGTGTTTTTGGGTAAATTCTACAGAGTATAAATTTTATCTTCATTATCAGAAAATACAGATTTTAGTATAGGGGTTTTTATTTATTTAGCTGTGTGGCATGAGTTAATATCAGAACAGTTTAGAATTTATATAGTTTTTCAAAATATCCTGATACACAGTATTTTTGCACAGAAATATGCTTTACCAGATTTTACAAAATTATGAATTACAGTGTATATATAAACAGATATTTTACAGACAGATATTTTACAGTATTTATAGAATACCATGATTTCAAGAATTTCAAAACCATAACACTTAGATATTACAGTTTATTCCGTTCATATATTAAAGATCAGATATTACAGTTTATTCAGTTCAGTTATTACAAATAAGATATTATAGTTATTTTAGTTCAGATATTATAGTATTTTCAAATCAGTTTTACAATGTTATGGTTATTTTGGAATCATGATGAAACAGTAAGATAATGATATATATATATTAGTATTATATAGTATCAGACCCTAATGAATTATTTCAGTCAGATTCAGTCAGCAGAGCACAATACCGTTGCTATTTCAGATCAAAGTATAATCACATATCTCAGATAGTGTGTGGATTTTAGTTAACCGTGCCTTGGAGGGATTGCAGGCTGCCTAGTATTCTGGGTTGAGGTGGCTATTTTGATGGTGAGGAGATCAGTTACCATGCCTAGAGGGATTGCAAGCTCCTCAGTATTTTGGGTTGAGGAGGTTAGTCTGATGATTGATAGAGTTTCAGTTGACTTTTCCTTGTGGGTCAACCAGAGTTAAGTCCCACCTACGAGCCGCACAATCCTATCATGAGGGGTTAAATCATGACATACAATTTTTCAGGATAATTTTCACAGATATATATATACAGATTTATAGGATAACAGCAAATGTATTATAATACTAGAAGTATGATTAAATAGAAAGCTCAGATATTATAGATATTTTTTTAAACCACATACGTGTAAGTTATATTGTGTATTATCTTACAGACTATCTCAGTTTCAGTTATTTATCAGTAAATTATTTATGTAAATTCAGTTGCCCCACACTGGTAATAGCATATTTCTTCTTATTAAGAGTTGTCTCATCCCAGTAAATTAACATTTTTCAAGTGATCAAGTTAGACGAGCATATCAGGCTCGGAGGTAGAGAGGTTATTTGCACTGGCCTGTCTATAGGGTAAGTGTTATCAGAAAAATGCATTTTTGGTAGGTTTCAGAAGTTTTAGTAGATGATGCTGGGGAGATGTGTATTTATGTTCATATATTTTGGGGAAATACTAAATTTTGGTATTGTAATAATTGTTGTACAGTTTTATGTTTTCTGCTGCATAGGTGTTTTTCAGTAGTCATTATAGGGGTATCGTAGTAAGATAAGTATCAGTCTCTCTCTCTCTCTCTATATATATATATATATATAATGGTATGAAATTTTGGGTCGTTACATTTTGGTATCCGAGCCTAGGTTGCTAGGTTATGTAGACTCTAAAGTACAATGAAAAATAATACTAGAATATAGGAATGTGATTTTGAGAATGATGGAATAGAATATCAGTGACATAATGTTGGGAAATTAAGACGAGAATTTAGGGTTCTGTTCTGCAGTCTGGAAGTAGGAACTTTGGGGTGGTTTCTGTGTTTTTCCTAGGGTGACGATTTCAGGAAAACCATAGTAAACTATAGTCGGTTTCTTTTCTATATGGCAGGACTAGACCTTAAATTAGTAATAGGTAGTATAAGGGCATTTTAGTTAGATTAAAGTTAGAATAGTATTATAAGGTTTGGATTCTCAAAATAATTTTTTATTATTAGAGGATGGACCCTGGAGGTAGTAGTGCTCACTCTAGAGTCGATAATGGAACGGGGCCCTCTAACATGGGTGGCAGGGACTTAGATGCTATTTTACACAGCGTAGCTCAGCAGGTCATGGCTAAGATTGCATGAAGCTCCAAGGAGCAAGGAGGTCCATCTGCAAATATTAGTAAACTTCTTTATTTTAGACAGCGTAGCTCAGCAGGTCATGTTTGAGATTGCACGAAGCTCTAAGGAGCAGGGAGGTCCATGTGCAGCCTAGGGTTGTATGATAGAGAAGTTTACTAAGATGAACCCTCTAGTTTTTCAGGAGCAGCTGAACCTATAGTTGCTAAGAACTGAATGAAGGAGATAGAGAAAGTACTGATGGTACTTCACTGCATCGACAAGAAGAGGGTCCTCTATGCCACATATAAGTTGACAGGAGAGGTAGAGAGATGGTGGATGACTACTTGATTATTGGAGGAGCAGAGAGCTATACCAGTGCCTATGACCTAGAGCCGATTCAAAGAGATATTTTTTGACAGATATTTTCCTCCTACTATAAGAGAGGCTAAAGTGCAGGAGTTTATGAGTTTGACTCAAGGGTCGTTGATTGTTCAGCAGTATGCGGCAAAATTCATCGAGCTGTCATGATTTGCTCCGTACATAGTGCCAGATGAAGTTAAAAAGGCCAGGATGTTTGAGAAGGGCTTGGAGGTGAGATATATACATGTAGGTGGTGGTTCTAAAAATGTAGGAATTCTATGAATTAGTTGACAGAGCCACAGTAGTAGAGGAGAGCAAACATACAGATGTGGGAGTAGCCAGAGGAAGAGGTCGGCGCCTCCGAAATTTTAGCCGGGTTCTAGTTAAGGCCCATGGAGAAGAGATCGGTTTAGAGGAGGCCAGAGATAGATGAGAGGGCACCGAGGGTTTCAAGGTGAGCAGGCTTACCACATTTGTTCCAGATGTGGCCGTATGTATCCAGGTGAATGTAGGATGGGAGAGAACGTTTGCTATCGGTGTGGGAGACTCGGTCATAGGGCTTGGTCATGTCAGGGACCTCCGGCCCAGGCACCAATTCGTAGACCGTTCCGGGGTGGTTACCAGGCACCTCGTGAAGGAATTCAACACCGGTGAGGGTCTATGCATTGATGTAGGGAGACGCTGAGGCTATTGGAGACATCGTGACAGGTGTTCTTACTGCTTTGTTATATAAAGTTGTTTTTTTTGTTTGACACAGGTGCCACCCATTCTTTCATGTCGTCGGGATATGCTAAGTTATCTGAGACTGAGGCACAGCTGTTAGATGTTGAATTGTTAGTAGCCACGCCGACTAGATCAGTAATGAGGTGTAAAAGAGTGCTTAAATATTTTCCAGTGAGCATTAAGGAGAAAGTTATACCAGCCGATCTTGTGGTATTAGATATGTAGGGGTTCGATGTGATATTGGGTATGGACTGGCTGGCTGCTAACCACGCCAACATAGATTATCATAAAAAAGAAGTGATTTTCAAGCCCCCAGGTGAGCAGGAATTCAGATTTATGGGTTCATGTGTGCACACCTCGCCACAGTTAGTGTAACGATCTGCTATTTAACTTGGGTTTTTTTTTTTTTATATACTATAACATTTATAATTCTCTGATACCAAACTGAATCAAACCCAATTATCAACCTAGCAGTGATAAGTGGAAATCAAATAAACATAACCATATATAATTATATACAATACCAGAGTGCTAAAATGTTTCCAAAAATATACATATATGACTGTTTTCCAAAAATACCCTCAACTGGCTAGGGCTATATAAAAATACTCCCAAAATACTCACTCTATTGTCAGGGCAATACTAAGGCCCCTCTATCTACGAGCCTGGTCTGCTCGCCTACCTAGATCACCTGAAAAAAAAAGTTAAAGTAATGGGATGAGCCAACGCTTAGTAAGACGAAATATGTTATTGCTATTATATGGGAAATGAGTTACAATATTATGAAAATCTGTTACTATATAATCACGTATCATTGAATCTATAAATACAATACCAGTAATATAACCATCACCTTTTCCCTGTTGCTTAACATATCTGTACTTTAGGTATCTACTCAAAATACTTCTAATATGTGTGTATATATATATATATATATATTTTGCCTTTGTAAACCTGTATATACATAATAATAATAATAACTAAAAACTTCCCTGTGGATAACTGTGCGTTATGATTTAACCCCTCATGAGAGGTTTCTGCGACCCGAAGGCGGGATCTACCCTAGCTGGCCAACCAGGAATAAATCACTATACTCCATCAGTCTGATCACCCCTCCTTAACCCATATCTGATGGGGAGCCTATCCACTCGTGCGCTCTATGCGATCGACCTTTATACTTTTGAATAGGTGGTTGCACTCTATACTGTATATAGCTACGGTACCATTCTCTGTAATCTGTAATGGTCCAACAAGGTCTGATACTATATAATACATTTCTATATACAACTATCTGTTTTACCATGATTCTGTAATAACTGTGTAAACCATAACGCTATGATAAGTTGTACTTGTATCAATTGTATTTATGAAATAAACTGTAAAACTGTATGTCATGGTACTGTAAATTGTATCTATATCAACTGTATAATCATGGGATTCTGAAAATTATGTAAAACATAGTCACTATATGTATATTCTGTATAACATACTCTAAAAATACTGTAAAATATACTTTTGTACTATATCTATATTCTCAAGCCACACAATAATTTAAAACATATTAAATATACTTGATAAACTGTATAATTTCTATTGTGAATAATAATCTGGTAAAATATACATTTCATACCGAAAATCATTCTAAAACTATCTAGCATAGCTTATTTCTCTTACCTGATTTCTACTAAAATCTCTTTACTGTAGCGGGTCCTACACCCACAGAGTTCTCCACTCAACACCCCAAAAACCATAAATCTCAGAATAAAACATTATTATTTCTACGTCTACTACATTTCCAACTACTGCTACTAAACCAAATTTTTCTTAAAAGACCTTACCTTAATTTGGGATGAAATCCAACTTCGCCCCACCGATGATCCGCTCTAGCAGACTTGAAGAGAACTCCGCCAGGAGTGTCGTGGTGGCCTCAGATCGTCGATCGGGCGACTGATGGGGCCAAAATCGAAGAAAAATGGGAAAGGGACCACAGAGAGAGGAGAGAGAGAGTCTTCGCTAAAATTTCTGCGTAAAAATTGAGTTTAAGCACTATTTATGCTGCGAGATTCATCGACGAGCCACATCACCTCGTCGACAAGTCTTGTAGAAAGCTTGTCGATGAATTTCAGACTTCCAAAAATCCTCTTTCGGTATCTTCTTGTCAACAAGATGAGACCTTGTCGACGAGATCCTAAAGAAACCTCATCAACAAAACCCCTGTGTTCGTTGACGAGGCCTAGGAAATTTCTTAGAATTATCAACTCCAAAATGCAATGTCATCGATGAACGCGAAGCCGACTTCTTTTACTGTTTCCATTTTCCTCCCTCTTTATTATTTAAATATCATTATTCTTTGGGTCGTTACAGTTAGTGTCAGCAATTCAGGTGAGGAAGCTGCTTTAGGGTGGTTGCTAGGGTTATATTGCATATATAAAGGAGATGCCAGAAGAAGAATTGAAACAGACTGACATTCCGATAGTCAGAGAATTCCCAAATGTTTTTCTAGAGGAATTACCTGGCTTACCACTAGACCAAGAAATTGAATTTACTATGGATCTTCTACCAGGGTCAGCACCAATATCAAAAGCACCTTACAAGATGGCTCCAGTCGAACTGAAAGAATTGAAAGATCAATTGCATGAGTTGATGGATAAAGGGTTTGTTAGGCCTAGTGTATCGCCTTGGGGAGCACCAGTTTTGTTTGTAAAAAAGAAAGATGAGACTATGAGGATATGCACAGATTATAGAGAAATAAATAAACTGATAGTCAAGAATAAATATTCTCTTCCCAGAAATAACGATTTATTTGATTAACTCTAGGGGACCCAGGTCTACTCCAAGATTGACCTTTGGTTGGGTTACCGCCAGGTGAAAGTTAGAGTAGAGGACATTTCAAAGGCAGCATTTCGAACCATATATGGGCACTACAAGTTTCTGGTAATTCCGTTCAAATTGACTAATGCACCGGCAGTGTTTATGGACCTAATGAACCGGGTGTTCCTTCAGTACTTAGACTAGTTTGTTGTAGTATTCACTGATGATATACTGGTTTAGTCGAAGAGTTTTAAGGAGCACGAGGATCATTTGAGGCTGGTATCGTAGGTGTTAAGGGAGAAAAAGTTATACGCTAAATTCAAGAAATGTGAATTCTGGTTGAGCTAGGTCATTTTCCTTGGGCATGTGATCTCTGGGGATGGTATATCAGTTGATTCGAGTAAAATAGAAGCAGTGGTGAGTTGGGTGAGACCGGGGAATGTTCAGGAGGTTAGAAGCTTCCTAGTTTTGGCAGGATATTACCGACGTTTTGTGGATGGCTTCTCCATATTATTGAGTCCACTGCCACGACTCACAAGGAAAAATGTGGGGTTTGAATGGACCGATGATTGTGAACAGATTTTCTAGGAATTGAAGCGATGGATGGTCACTACACTGGTATTAGCTATACCATCAGGAGAGGATGTGTTTGTTATATACAGTGATGTGTCCCAGAAGGGACTTGGGTGTGTGTTGATGCAGTATGGAAGAGTTATTGCCTACGCTTCTCAGTAGCTTAAAGAGTATGAAAAGAATTACCCAGTACACGATTTAGAGCTAGCTGTGGTGGCGTATGCTCTAAAGATCTGGAGGCATTATCTTTATAGTGGGAAATACGAGATCTTCACTGATCATAAAAGTTTGAAGTATTTCTTCACCCAGAAATAATTGAATATAAGGCAAAGAAGATGGCTAGAGCTCATTAAAGATTATGATTGTATGATCATCTACCATCCAGGGAAAGCAAACGTGGTAGCTGATGCACTGAGCTGAAAGTTAGGGAGCACAACATTGTTAACAGTGAAAATTCAGCATCCTATTCAGAAGGATCAGGAGAGGCTCGGTGTGGAACTGATAGAAGGTGATTACCAGGCATTCATTTCCAACCTGGTGGTATAGCCAACCTTGCAGGAGAGAATTAAAGTTGCTTAGAGAAATTACCCAGAATTGGTAAAGCTGATAAATAAAGTGTAGAATGAACAAGGAGAGGAGTTTACTATATCAGATGATGGAGCCCTAAGGTTTTGTACTAGATTGTGCATTCCTGCAAATGTTGAGATTAGAAGGGCTATCTTAGAGGAGGAACATTGATCCCTATACACAATTCATCCTGACAGTACTAAAATGTATCGAGATCTCCAGGAATCCTTCTAGTGGAGCAGTATGAAGAGGGAAATAACGAAATTCATTAAGCAGTGTTTGACGTACCAACAGGTAAAGGCTGAGCTCCAGAGGCCAGCAAGACAGTTGTAGCCACTCCACATTCTCGAGTGGAAGTGGGACCATATATCTATGGACTTCGTTACAAGGTTACCACTGGCCCTATACAGACAAAACGCCATTTGAGTAATTGTAAACCGGCTGATGAAGACTGCCCACTTCCTACCTATTAAAGTTAGCTACCCTATGAATAGACTGGTAAAGATATACACTTAGGAGATAGTTCAACCTCATGGAGTGTCAGTATCCATAGTATCAGACTGAGACTCGCGTTTTATATAACGGTTTTGGAGGAGCTTACAGGAGGCTTTGGGGTCTCTGTTATCATTCAGCATAACTTTTAATCCTCAGACTGATGGGCATACAAAGAGGATGATCCAAATACTTGAGGATATGCTACGAGCGTGTGTGCTGAATTTTAGGGGTAGTTTGACTTAGTATATGTCGCTAGTTGAGTTCGCATATAATAACAGCTATCAGACCAGCATCAGGATGACACCTTATAAGGCATTGTATCGTAGGAGGTGTTGTTCTCTATTATACTGGGATGAAATGGGTGATAGGAAAGTTTTGGGACCAGAATTAGTGTAGCAAGCGTACAATAAAGTCCAACTAATTATAGATGGGATCAGTGCAACTCAGAGTCGGCAGAAAAGTTACGTAGATACTCGCCCCCGGAAATTAGAGTTTGATGTGGAAGATCAGGTGTTTTTGAAAGTAGCACCACTGAGAGGAGTCATGAGGTTTAGGAGGAAGGGTAAGCTGAGCCATAGGTTTATTGGTCCATTTGAGATACTAGAGAGAGTGGGTCTAGTTGCCTATAGGCTAACTTTACCACCAGCTCTATCCACAATACACGACGTATTTCATGTTTCTATGTTGAGAAAATACATCCCAGATCCCTTCCATTTGATCAGCTATGAGTTAGAGCTTAGAGATACACTAGCATATGAGGAGACGCTAGTGCAGATCTTGGATAGAAAAAAACAAGAGTTGTGTACTAAGAGAATTACACTAGTAAAAGTTCTATGGAGAAATCATGTAGTGGAGGAGACCTCGTGGGAGCAAAAGGAGGAAATATGACAGAAGCTCCCATATTTGTTCAGTGGGAATTAGTATTAGTCAGAGAAGAAACAAAAAAAGTTCAGATAGAGTAAGTTTTATTTTGATATTATATAGAGTAATTGATGTATAAGTTGTATAGTAGAATAGAGGATAGGTAGTGTTTTTGGTTTTGGGAGAATTTTCTTTTATGTATATACTTGTAATCTCCCAAAACCATATATATAACCATAATATTCCTCTTCCATAAGTGTGGGTAATTAATAAAATAAGTAGTAAGTTTTTACTCAGAGGATGGTGCATAGCACAGATAGTAAATTTCGAGAACGAAATTTTATAAGGAGGGGAGAATGTAGAGACTCGGAAAATAAAATGATATAAGAAATTGGAAAAAAGGATTTTTGGGCTAAGGCAGGAGAAAACCGGCGACGGTTTTCTGAGAAGCATAGAAAACTGGCAACGGTTTTCTAAGAAGCATAGAAAACTGGCGACAGTTTTCTCGCCAGTGCTGAAAGTTATAAAAGAATAAGAGCTTCATTTAAAAAAAAAAAATCAAATACTCTCTCATTCTCTTTCTTACAACCCATGAAATCCCTCCCCTTCTCTCTACAAATTCCACTCCATTAAGCCTCGTTTCAACGATCAGGAACCACCACAGGGTTTCTGGGAAGATTCTCTACAACGTAGGCGGAGCAAAATTTTAGTTTGGGGTTTTGGGGCACCATCCCAAAATTGAGGTAAGGGTGTTAATTAGGTGTTTATGGTTAGCTTATTAATTTATTAAAGATATAAGTGTAGATGTGAATGTATTTCTGAGGTCAAATTAAGAAATTGGGATTTTGTAAAATTCAGGGTTGGTGTATATACCGCAGGTAGACTAAGGAATTTAGTAGGTGTCTTCAGGAACCCGGGTAAATGATAAATAGTTTAGAAATTCAAAAAATGTGAGCACGGAAATTATTTTGAAAATTCAGTTGATTAATAAAGAAATATGTATGTGTATAATTTTAGGATTTTGAAACTACGAACGTCGTGGGCGTAAGTTAGAAATCAGTAACGAGCCTAGTTTGTTAGGTAAGGGAAATATGCTATGCTAGGAGTTTTAGAAATTTTATCAGTAATGTATATGTGTTTTAGGGTAAATTCTACAGAGTATAAATTATCTTCATTATCAGAAAATACAGATTTTAGTACAAGGGTTTTTATTTATTTAGTTGTGTGGCATGAGTTAATATCATAACAGTTTAGAATTTATATAGTTTTTCAGAATATCCTAATACACAATATTTGCAACAACCCGAAGAATAATGATATTTAAATAATAAAGAAGAAGGGAAATGGAAATAGTAACAGAAGGAGGCGGCCGAAGCGTTCATCGATGACGTTGCACTTTGGATGTAATAACCCAAGGAATTTTCTCATGGCCTCATCGATGAACACAGGGGATTCGTCGACGAGGGTATAAGAGGGCCTCCTTGACGAGGCGTCAATGAGAAGATAGCGACATGATGTTTTGGGCGATTCTGAATTTTGTTGATGAAGGGGAGAGTTCGTCGACGAATTGCTTCTTAAACTCATCGACGAGATGACATGGCTCTTCGAAAAAGGCCTCAATATAAATAGTGTAAACCTCAGATTTTTACATAGAAAACTCACCAGAAACTCTCTCTCTCTCTCTCTCTCTCTCTCTCTCTCTCTCTCTTATGGTCTCTCCTCCATCTCTCTTCGATTTTGGCCTCATTGTTCACCTGATCGATGATCTAAGGCCACCACGACGCTCTTGGTGGGGTTCTCTTCAAGTCTGCTAGGGTGGATCGTTGGTGGGATTGAGTCGAATTTCTCCCTAGAATCAGGGTAAGGCCTTTTATTCGAAATTAAGCTTTCCAGTAGTTGTAGGAAATGAAGTAGAAATAAAAATAATGATGTTTTGTTCTGGTGAATGTTGTTTTCAGGGAGTTGAGTGGGAAACCCTACGGGTGTAGGATAGATATTCAGTAGGGGCTTCCAAGCAGTCAGGTAAGAGAAATATGTTATGTTAGGAAACCCTTTTACGATTTCAGTACGAACTATATATTTTTATCAAATTATTATTCAGATTATATATATATTTACAGTTTCTAGAACCTGATAATATTAATATTTATTTGTGTGGCTTGAGTTGATAACATAACAGTACTATATTTATAGAATTTGTGAATACCATGTTTATAATTATTAACAGAAATACCATGATATTTGCATGTTTATAGAATGACGAATATTTTAGTGTACATTATACTCAGAAATATGCATTTTTAGTAATTTCAGAATAACATGTTTATTAGTACCATAACGCCCTGATATACAGATATTCAGAAAGCAGTTCAGTTATATAGAAATCAGTTTTTCAGTCAGTTTATTTAGAATTTCAGATAAATTCTATGAGGTTATGGTTATTTTAGAAACCACAGTAAAAACAGTATATTACAGATATCAGTTACCTATATAGTATCAGACCCTGATGGATCAGCCGGCAGAGTACGGTACCGTAGCTACAGATATTTAGTTCAGAGCGCAGCCACTTTACTCATACATTAAGTGGTATGAAGTCGATCGTGCCCACGTCGGGACACGCTCTCCATCAGATATGGATTGAGGGAGCCGATCAGACTGTCGGAGTTCAGTTGACTTACCCTGGTCGGCCAACCAAGATAGGTCCCGCCTTTGGGCTGCACAACCCTATCATGAGGGGTTAAATCATAACATACAACCATCTAGGAAAATTTTCTCAGATATTATAAGTATAAGTAGATTTCCAGAAATAGTAGTAGTATTATGAAAAATAAATTTATATAGTTTTAATATATGTTATTTATACCAGCATTTACAATTTATTTTATCCATGATATTATTTTTAAATCAGATTATAAATACAGAAATATAACTCAATAGTCATACACTAGTAATAGCATGTTTCGTCTTACTAAGAGTTGGCTCATCCCAGTGTTGAATTACTTTTTAGGTGAACCAGCTAGACAAGCGGAGCAGGCTCACAGGTAGAGGGGCTGTTCTACTGCCCTTTTTGAGAGTGAGTATTTTTGGGTGGCATGTTTTGTAAACCCTTGGTATCAATAAGGGTAGTTTCGAGAGAACATTGATGATTGTATATCGTGGGTTGATTTGACACTCTAGTACTGTATTATGTGTGGATTTATTTATATGATTGGCCTTCCGCTGTTTAGGTTAATGATTGGATTTAAAACTAGGGAAAAAGATTTTTATTTTATTAGTAGGTTGTTACAATTTGGTATCAGAGCTTAGGTTGCTACGTTTTGTAGACTTTAGAATGCAGCGGAAGCAATACCAGAGTATAGGAAATGATTTGAGGTTTGTTCTATGGTCTGGGTACAGGATTTTCCGTGGTGGTTTTTGTGTTTTTTCTAGGGTGATGATTTCAGGAAAGCCATTGTAAACTATCGTTGGGTCGTGTGTCTAGGTGGCAGAACTGAATTTTGAGTTAAGATTGGGGAGAGTAGTTAATTATAAATATAGGATTTGAGTAGAATGAAATAGATAGGGTATGTGTAGAAGATAAGGTTCTTAAATGTGTTCTTATTTTTTAGGATGGATCTAGGGTGTAGCGGTACGAATGCTGGGAGGGATGGAGTAGGACCTTCTAGTATGGGATGTGTCGATACTGTTGTCATTTTGTGCAACGTCACCCAGCAGGTGATGGTTGAGATGGCTAGGAGCTCTAGAGAGCATGGCTGTTCGATAGAGCAGTTTACGTGGATGAAGTCCCCATATTTTGCTGGAGGAGATGAGCCAATTGTAGTTGAAAATTGGGTGCAGGATAATGAAGAGACGTTGGCTGTGCTTCCTTGCATAGATGAACAGAAAGTGGTATTTGCGGCATTTAAACTGACAGGGGAGGCAAAGTGTTGGTGGAGGTCAGTGCGACTGATTGAGGACCAGAGGCTGGTTCTAGTACCAGTGATATGGGACCAATTCAAGGAGTTGTTCTTCGAGCTATATTTTCCTTCTATCGTTCGGAGAGCAAAGGCAGTAAAGTCTATGCATCTAGTACAGGGGCAGATGACTGTATCGCAGTACGCAGCTCAGTTTATTGAGTTGTCACATTTTGCTCCACATCTGGCACCTAATCAAGAGAAAAAGGCCAGGAAGTTTGAAGAGGGATTGAGGTAGAACTTATTTGATCAAGTGATTGGATTCAGAGCTCAGACATTTACGGAGGTTGTAAACAGAGCTACGATTATTGAGAGTGGTATTCGGAGTGGTTTAGTAGCACAGAGTCAGAGGAAGAGGCCGGTGCCTCAAGGTTACCAGGCTGGCTCTAGTAGGGGTCCATGGAAGGGAGGCCGCGATAGAGGAGATTAGAGGCAGACGATAGGACCTCGGGAGTACCAGGGCATGCAGACCTTCCCAGTTTGCTAGACATGCGGGAGACGTCATTTGGGGGAGAGGTGTATGTTACCAATGTGGGAGACCCCGCCATATGGCACGTGCATGCCTAGGGCCGCAGGACCAGGTTCCAGCTCCCAAGCTCTATCAGGGAGGACATTAGGCAGCTCAGGGAGGATATCAAGCGCCTCGTGGAGGCTAGCAGAGGAATGTAGCTCCAACGCGTGTTTACGCTTTGACACCGGGTGATGCTGAGACTTCCGCGGATGTGGTGACAGGTACATTTATTATTTTATCATATCCAGTTATTGTTTTATTTGACTCAGGTGCTACACATTCCTTTGTATCTGCATCTTACGTTAAATTATCTGGAAGTGAGACCCAATTTTTAGATATACCATTGTCAGTAGCTACACTATCAAGGTCAGTGATGAAATGTCAAAGGATACTTAGAAGCCATCCAATAGAAATTCAGGGGCGAGTGCTACCAGTAGATCTGATTGTATTTGATATGTGTGGGTTTTATATAATACTGGGTATGGACTGGTTGGTTGCTAGTCACGCCAGCATTGATTGTAGTCAAAAAGAAGTAATTTTCAGACCCCTGGGTGTGTAGGAATTCAAATTCGTTGGTTCACGAGTACGTGCTCCACCGCAGCAGGTGTCAGCTATACAGACGAGTAGACTACTCTGAGATGGAAATCAGGGGCTTGTGGCTTTTGTAAAGGAAGTGTCAGAAAATGAATCGAAGCTTGTCATTACCCCATTAGTACAAAAATTCTCAGATGTCTTTCCAGAAGAGTTACCTGGGTTGCCTCATGTGCGCTAGGTGGATTTTTCTATAGATTTACCTCTAGGGATCATACTGATCTCTAAGGTTCCTTACATTATGACTCCAGCTGAATTGGGAGAATTAAAGGAGCGGTTGCAGGACTTACTGAACAAGGGGTTTATATGACCCGGTGTATCGCCTTGGGGGAGCTCCAGTGTTGTTTATAAAGAAGAAAGACGGGTCTTTGAGGATGTGTATTGATTACAGAGAAATCAACAAGGTTACTATCAAGAATAAATATCCTCTACTCCATATAAACGATTTGTTTGATCAGCTCCAAGGTACACGAGTATATTCCAAAATCGACCTCAAATCAAGGTATCATCAGGTGAGAGTAAAGGCAGAGGACATTGCAAAGATGGCCTTCAGGACCAGGTACAGGCACTATGAATTTCTCATTATGCCGTTTGGTCTGACAAATGCTCTAGCTGTTTTCATGGACTTGATGAATAGGGTCTTTCACCAGCATCTCAATCAGTTTGTGGTGGTTTTTATTGATGATATACTGGTGTATTCAAAGAATTTTGAGGATTATGAGGTGCATTTGAGGTAGGTATTGCAGATACTCAGGGAAGAGAAGCTTTATGCTAAGTTTAGTAAGTATGAGTTCTAGCTTGAGCAAGTTGCGTTTTTAGGCCATGTGATCTCAGGGGATGGTGTTTCAATGGATCCCAGTAAGGTTGACGCGATGGTGAATGGGGCCAAGCCAAAGAATGTGCAAGAGTCAGAAGTTTCTTGGGACTAGCGGGCTATTACCAACAGTTTGTTGAGGGGTTTTCAGCTTTGTCACGGCCTCTCACACGTTTGACCAGGAAAAATTCTAGATTCGTGTGGGATGAAGAATATGAGCATATTTTTCAAGAACTAAAGCAGCGGCTCGTCACTGCATCATTTCTGACAATTCCATTAGGAGGTGATGGGTATGTGATTTATAGTGACGCGTCTTTGAAAGGGCTTGGTTGCATACTGATGCAGTACGGAAGGGTGGTGGCGTATGCTTCTAGACAATTGAAAGAATACGAAAAGAACTACCCCACTCACGATCTGGAATTGGTTGTAGTTGTATATACACTGAAGATCTAGAGACATTATTAGGTGTGATATATTTTCTGATCGCAAGAGTCTAAAGTATTTCTTCACACAGAAAGAGTTGAATATGCGCCAGAGAAGGTGGTTAGAACTCATCAAGGATTATGACTGTACCATCAGTTACCACCCAGGTAAAGCAAATGTGGTGGCTGATGCTTTGAGCCGTAAATCAGAGGATACAACATAGCTAACAGTAGTAGTTCAGCACTCAATTTAGATGGACTTGGAAAGGCTTGGCGTGGAAGTAGTAGCAGATGATCCTTAGGTGCTTATAGCCAGTTTGGTTGTACAGCCTAAACTTTATGAAAGGATTAAAACTGCTCAGAGGAATGATCCAGAATTGGCAGAAGTGATAGCTAGAATACAGGATGCTCAGGGAGAAGAATTCAGTATTTCTGATGATGGGGCTTTAAGATTTCGCACCAGATTGTGTGTGCCTATGGATGATAGCATCAGGAGGACGATTCTAGATGAGGCACACAGATCTCTATACACTGTTCATCCTAGCAGTACGAAAATGTATAGGGATCTGTGGGAGTATTTTTGGTGGAGTGGCATGAAGAGGGAAATAGCAGAATTTGTATAGCAGTGCTTGACGTTCCAGCAGGTTAAAGATGAGCACCAGAGGCCGGCTGGTCAATTGCAGCCAGTTTTTATTCCCAAGTGGAAATGGGACCACGTATCCATGGAATTTATTACTGAGCTACCACTGGCGCCGCATGATCAGAATGCCATCTGGGTAATTGTTGATAGGTTGACAAAGACAGCTCATTTTCTACCCATTAAAGTTAGCTACCCTATGAATAGGTTAGCAGAAATTTACATACAGGAGATTGTTCGACCCCATGTAGTGCCGATATCCATAGTCTCAAACCATGATCCATGTTTTACATCGTGGTTCTGGAGGAGCTTGCAGAAGGCATTGGGGACTCAGCTAGCATCCAACACCACTTTCCATCCTCATATAGACGGTTAGGCAGAGAGAACGATTTAGATACTTGAGGACATGTTACGAGCGTGTGTAGTGGATTTTGGGAGTAGCTGGACTCAATTTTTGCCGCTAGTTGAATTTGCTTACAATAACAGTTATCAGGCTAGCATCGACATGGCACCATACAAGGCGTTATATGGTAGAAGATGTCGATCTCCTCTTTTCTAGGATGAAGTCAGTGAGAGGCGAGTTTTGGGGCCAGAAATAGTACAGCAGGCGTGCAATAAAGTTCGACTCATTTGAGATAGAATCAGTGCAGTACAAAGTCGATAGAAAAGCTATGCAAATACTCGCTGTCGGGAACTGAACTTTGAAGTAGGTGATCATGTATTTCTAAAAATCGCACCATTGAAGGGAATCATGAGGTTTGGGAAGAAAGGTAAGTTGAGTCCTAGGTTCATTGGCCCATTTAAGATACTCAAGAGGATTGGGTAAGTTGCCTCTTAGCTGGCTTTATCGTCATCTCTATTTAGGATTCATGACGTGTTTTATTTTTCTATGTTAAGGAAATACGTCTCAGATCCTTCCCATATCATCAACTATGAAGAATTGGAACTCAATGGTGATCTAGCATATGAGGAAGCTCCAGTGCAGATCCTAGATATAAAATAACATGTATTGTGCAGCAAAAGAATACCGTTAGTGAAAGTCTTGTGGATGAATCAGGCGATAGAAGAAGCCTCGTGGGAGCCTGAAGATGAGATTGGACAGAAATACCCCCACCTGTTTAGTGGGTTCTAGCAGGGATGTATAATTAACTAGTGATAATTTTGTTTTGTACAAGGTAATTGTAATATAGAGTATAGGATAGGTCCCGCCTTTGGGCCGCACAACCCTGTCATGAGGGGTTAAATCATGACATACAGCCATCTAGGGAAATTTTCTCAGATATTATAAGTATAAGTAGATTTCCAAAAATAGTAGTAGTATTATGAAAAGTAAATTTATATAGTTTTAATATATGTTATTTATACCAGAATTTACAATTTCATTTATCCATGATATTATTTTTAAATCATATTATAAATACAGAAATATAACTCAATAGCCACACACTAGTAATAGCATGTTTCATCTTACTGAGCGTTGGCTCATCCCAGTGCTGAATTATTTTTCAGGTGAACCAACTAGGTGAGTGGAGCAGGCTCGTAGGTAGAGGGGCTGTTGTACTGCCCTTTTTAAGAGTGAGCATTTTTGGGTGGCATGTTTTTGTAAACCCTTGGTATCAGTAAGGGTAGTTTTGAGAGAACAGTAATGATTGTATATCGTGGGTTGATTTGACACTCTGGTATTGTATTATGTGTGGATTTATTTTATATGATTGGCCTTCCGCTGTTTAGGTTAATGATTGGATTTAAAACTAGGGAAAAAGGTTTTTATTTTATTAGCCAAAGTTGTTACAATATTTTTGCACAGAAATATGCTTTACTAGATTTTACAAAATTATGAATTACAATGTATATACATACAAATATTTTACAGTATTTATAGAATACCATGATTTCAAGAATTTAAAAACCATAACACTCAGATATTACAGTTTATTCAGTTCAGATATTATAGATCAGATATTATAATTTATTCAGTTCAAATATTACAGATCAGATATTACAGTTATTTCAGTTTAGATATTACAATATTTTCATATCAGTTTTATAGTGTTATGGTTATTTTGGAATCATGATGAAATAGTAAGATAATTATATATATTAGTATTATATAGTATCAGACCCTGATGAATTTCGGTCAGATTCAGTCAGCAGAGCACGGTACTGTGCTATTTCATATCTGAGTGCAACTACATATCTCAGATAGTGTGTGGATTTCAGTCAACCCTGCCTTGGAGGGATTGCAGGCTCCTCATTATTCTGGGTTGAGGTGGCTAATTTGACGCTGAGGAGGTTAGTTACCGTGCCTGGAGAGATTGCAGGCTCCTTTGTATTCTGGGTGGAGGAGGCTAGTCTTATGATTAATAGAGTTGCAGTTGACTTATCCTGTTGGGCCAACTAAAGTTAAGTCCCGCCTACGGGCCACACAACCCTGTCATGAGGGGTTAAATCATGACATACAGTTTTCCAGGGTAATTTTCACACACACACACACACACACACACACATATACAGATTTACATGATAACAATAGATATATTATAATACTAGAAGTATGATTAATTAGAAATCTCAGATATTACAGATATATTTTTAAGCCATATAAGTGTGAGTTATACTGTGTATTATCTTACAGGCTATCTCAGTTTCAGTTATTTATCAGTAAATTATTTATGTAAACTTAGTTATCATACACTGGTAATAGCATATTTCTTTTTACTAAGAATTGTCTTATCCTAGTAAATTAACATTTTTCAGGTGATCTAGCTAAACGAGCAGATCCGGCTCGAAGGTAGAGAGGTTATTTACACTACCTTGTCTGTAAGGTAAGTGTTATTAGAAAAATGCATTTTTGGTAGGTTTCAGGAGTTTTAGTAGATGATGCTGGGGAGATGTGTATTTAAGTATATATATTTTGGGGAAATACTAAATTCTGGTATTGTAATTATGGTTTTATAGTTTTATATTTTCCACTGCATAAGTTTTTTTCAGTAGTCATTACAGGGGTATCAGAGTAAGATATGTATCAGTATATATATATATATATATATATATATATATATATATAATGGTATAAAATTTTCGATCGTTACTGTGTTATCCCAATACTGGCTTGATAACTATTATAATATGCGAACTCAACTAACGACAGATATTTAATCCAACTACCCCCGAAATCCAGTACACACGCCCACAACATATCCTCTAGAATCTAAATAGTCCTCTCTGACCGACCATCGGTATGCGAGTGAAAAGCAATACTGAATTTGAGTTGAGATCCCAAAGCTTCCTATAGACTCTTCCAAAATCGAGAAGTAAACCATGGGTCTCTATCTGAAATGATAGACACAGGCACTCCATGCTGTCTGACTATCTCCTGCACGTAAAGCTCTGCCAGCTTATTCATAGAGTAACTGACTTTAACTCGAATGAAACGAGCAGTCTTCATCTGCCAATCAAAAACTACCCAAATAGCATTTTGTCCTTGAAGTGCCAATGGCGGTCCTGTGACAAAGTCCATGGAAATGTGCTCCCACTTCCACTTAGGAATGAGAAGTGGTTGCAACGGTCCTGCTGGCCTCTGGTGCTTGGCCTTCACCTGCTGACACGTCAAACATTGCTCAACAAAATGAGCGATTTCTCTTTTCATGTTAGACCACCAAAATGATTTCCGAAAATCTCTGTACATCTTTGTGCTCCCTGGATGCACTATATATAGAGAGCGATGTGCCTCTTCCAGGATGGTTTATTTAATCTTAGCATCATTCGGTATACATATCCTGGTGTGAAATCTTAACACCCCGTCATTTGAGACATTGAAATCTACAATCAACCCATCATGTATTCCACTCACAATCTTTGCTAGCTCTACATCTTTCATCTAAGCTGTTCTGATCCTTTCCCGTAAGGTCGGTTGCACTGCTAGGCTAGCAATGAATGCCTGGTGATTTCCTTCCACTAATTCCACACCCAACCTTTCCAGGTCCATTCTGATCCAATGCTGAACTCCAATTACTAAAACTGATCCAAGCACTGATTTCTGACTTAAGGCATCAGCTACCACGTTAGCTTTTCCTGGGTGGTAACTAATGGTACAGTCGTAGTACTTTATTAATTCCAACCATCTTCACTGCCTCATGTTCAACTCCTTCTGAGTGAAAAAGTACTTGAGACTCTTGAGATCAGTAAAGATTTTGCACTTTTCACCGTACAGGTAATGCCTCCAGATTTTCAACGCATAGACTACTGCTACCAATTCCATGTCATGCGTCAGATAATTCTTCTCATACTCTTTGAGTTGGTGAGAAGCGTATGCGATAACCTTTCCCTATTGCATTAAAACACACCCAAGTCCCTTCTTAGATGCATCATTGTAGATTACAAATCCACCCTCTTCTAATGGAATGGTCAATACTGGGGCAGTAACTAAATGCTACTTCAGTTCCTAGAAAATCTGCTCGCACTCCTTATTCCACTCGAACTTCATGTCCTTCCTCATGAGTCATGTCAGTGGACTTGATAGTTTAGAAAAACCTGCTACGAACTGGTAGTAATATCTTGCCAAACTCAAGAAACTTCTAACCTCATGCACGTTCTTTGGTATTGCCCAATCCACTACCGCTTCTATTTTGCTCGAGTCCATTGAAACCCCTTTCTTGGACACTACATGTCCCAAAAATGCCACTTGCTCTAACCAAAATTCGCATTTCTTGAACTTTGCAAATAACTTCTTTTCTCTAAGTACTTGGAGTACTAACCTCAAATTAATTGCATGCTCCTCAAGACTTCTCGAATAAACCAAGATGTCATCGATGAACACCACCACGAACTTATCTAAGTACTCTTAGAACACCCTGTTCATTAGGCCCATGAATACCGCAGGAGCATTGGTCAATCTAGAAGGCATAACTAGAAATTCTTAGTGGTCATACCTAGTACAGAAGGTTGTATTTGGTACATCCTTTGATTTAACTCTCACCTGGTGATACCTAGATCACAGATCGATCTTGGAAAAGACTTGTGTGCCCTGCAACTGGTCAAATAGATCGTCAATTCGAGGTAACGGGTACTTCTTATTTACTGTCACTTTATTAATTTATTTGTAGTCGATGCACATTCTCATCGACCCATCCTTCTTCTTTACAAACAACACCGGTGCTCCCCAGGGTGAAACACTTGGCCTGATAAACCCCTTGTCAAGAAATTCCTACAGCTACTCCTTTAACTCTTTTAATTCAATTGGAGCCATTCGGTATGGAGCCTTAGAAATAGATGTTGTCCCTGGAAGCAACTCAATGGCAAACTCCACCTCACGATTAGGAGGCAATCCCGGTAAATATTCTTGAAAAACATTTGAGAACTCCCTTACCATGGGAATATCCTCCAGTTTAAGCTCTTCTCTCGGTGCTTCTTTCAATAATGCTAGGTACCCCTGACATCCCTGTAGGAGTAGCCTCCTTGTAGAGCGCACACATGACCCAACAAATATAAATTGCGGCTCCTCAAAAGGTCAAAACACTACCTCCATCCTGTGGCAGTCAATACTCGCATAGCTGACTGCTAACCAATCCATCCCCAGAATAATATCAAAACCAGGCATATCAAATATAACTAAGTTAGCAAGTATCATTCTCCCCTGAATTTCCACTGGGCATTCTTGGATCATTTTACTACAAACTACCACTGACCTAGTCGGTGTGACCACCTCTAACTCAACGTCTAACAATTGTGTCTTTATTTTGTAGAACTTGATGAACCCTTGAGATACGAAATAATGCATTGCACCTGCATCAACAATACAATGGCACTATTTGACAAGATGGAAATTGTACTTGTCACCACGTCACCGGCGTTCTCAGTGTCGCTAGGAGTTAAGGAATACACCTGTGCCTGGGTCATACCCCTCAGATAGTTTCTATGTGGTGCCAGATTACCTCCCTGATGTTACTGCTATGGAGGTGCATTTTTCCACGCCACGTGACTATCTCGTACGAAATGCCTGAGCCTACCACACTGAAAGCAACCACTTGATCCTACCCTGCACTCTCCTGAATGCATCTTGCCACACGTAGGGCAAACATGGCCTAATGAGTTGCCCTAAAATGCCTTAACACCCGTATACTGTCGTTGGCCTCTGCCACTACCATACCTCTTCCAAGGACCCTGCCTCGCCCCCGTATGTGAACTAGAAGGCATCAGCCTCTTCTTCGGATTCTGAACCTCCACATCACCCTGTAGACTCATCTCTGCTACAGTGGCATTATCCACCAGTGTAGCGAACTCCTGCATTTGTAACACAGCCACTTGCTTTTTAATCTCCTACTTCAAACCCCTCTTGAACTTCCTGGCCTTCGTAGATTTGTCTAGTACCATGTAAGGAGGAAAGCGTGACAGTTCCACAAATCGGGTGGGTGCTGTTGAAAAGTCAGCTTTCCCTGAGTCAGGTTCAGGAACTCCTCTGCCTTTGCTTTTCTGACATAGGCTAGAAAATACTGATCAAAGAATACCTCTCTAAAAAGGCTCCACGCCATTGCCACCAGTACCAGTCTCTGCTCCTCTAGTGGCTTTACTACTTCCCACCATCTCTCGGCCTCTCCAGTCAGCTTATATATAAAGCATCTTCTACTCATCGGTGCATCGCAGTACAACCAAGATATTCTTAATCTCCTAAATCTAGTTCTCTGTAAGGATCGGGTTGGTACTTCCCACAAAAGTAGGAGGCTTCAGACGAGTGAACTTCTCAATAGAATCTCCTAGCTTGGCAGTGGGACGATCATGCCCCCGAGAATTCTGTGTAATCTCAGCCATAAACCGTTCGAAAAAATCCCAAAATGCCACTATAGAATCACTACCACCCTCATGGGCGGCTCCCTCACTGCTACTTCCTCTTGCAACAACATTACTGTCCCTGGGATCCATCCTGAAGATAGAACCAAAACGAATTTAGAATTCTCACATCCTAACATATTTGGTGCAATTATAACACTAAAATATTTACTTTCAATAAATTTAAATTCTCGGCCTAACTCTTTTTCCCCTAATTCATGACATACTCTACCAATTTCATATTCCCATCCTAGTTTTCAAGTTCCTGCCCTTCCGCTCGGAAAAAAAACCATCAATGGATTGTCATGGTTTTCTGAACCCATCGACTGATCTTGAAAAACACAGAAGTCCGTCAAATCATTTTCTGTCTCCAGGCTTACAAAGCAAAACTCAAAATTCCTATTCTTCCCATTCCTATCTTCATCCTATACTCTGGTAAAATCATCCAACCTAGTCTACAAAACCTAGCAACCATCGCTCTTATACCACCTGTAGCACCCCGACCCGCCAAGTGGGCCCGGAGTGCTACTATGATACATAATTACTCTTTGATACCAACTGTAGCATATAAAAATGCAACCCACTTTAACCAGGGTATCCCGGGTGCACCTCCCAATACTGAAATTAAAAGCCTTACAATGGAAAATACTAAAAACATCCAAACACTTTACCAGAGTTCTATCTGATCCCAAATACATACATACCACTATCTATCTACATATTACAATCCCAAAATAACAAAATAAGACATCTGATATCTCACCAGTTCTGATAACCACTCCTATAAGTCTAATCCCAGCCCTAAGGTAAGCTAGGTACGGTTCTCTAAAGGACCTAAAAAATAGTTTGTATAATAGGGTGAGACACTTCTCAGTAAGATAGATTATATTACTATCAGTGTGTGGCTAGCATGAGTTCTTGTGTGAATATAAAACTTCCATTATTTAATTGTATATGAAATGGCATTTTATAACTGTACTAATCTTATATTTGAAAATACATACTTTCTGAATAATAAACTGTAGGCTCAATATAGCCCATTTCATAGTAAATTTGCCCATATATGCATAAAAGATACAACCTGGATTGTTGTATTAGCGTCGTCATGCTCATATACTCATACAACATACTTCCCCCCATGACGGGTTGTGCGGCCTGAATGATGGACTCAGCTCCTGGCCGGCCGACCATAACTAAGTCAGAAAAGGTGGTAAGTACGATCATGCCTATCTATGGTCATCCAAAACTACCTCGAATGGGGCCCCTCGGCGGAAACCTTTGGGTAGTACTATGGCCTAGGTCACCATCGTCTATCCATCATCACACTATCATCCTAGTGTGATTGCACTCCCTAACAACATATAGCTTCGGTAGCATGCTCACTATATCACATCTCATATCCATAGAGCTTAAGAATCATATATGGAAATTTACATAATAAAACTGTATTATATCTCATTTCATATAAAATTTGTCATTTAAAAACTCTCGGCCCCCGGCCGTTATATCAAACCTCGGCCCTCGGCTGTCATATTAAATATCGGCCCCCCTGCCGTCATATTAAATTTGTATATTATCAGTGAAAACATTCTGCTAATATATGTACCATTTAAACCGTTTTCATGCCACACAATTTTTATTTGATAAATCATAAATAAATATACTGACAGGGAAATATATAAATTGCTGAAAATAGGGTATGAGCATCTCCAGGGTTTTATTTAACTCAAACTACATAATTTATTGAAAATAGGAGATGTTTAAACCATTCACATTAGTTTTCCCCAAAACCATAAAAAAGTCAAAATACCCATTTCATATACCCGATTCATTCAGAAAATCATATATTACAATTTAATCGGTCCATACTTCAAAAATAACTGGCATAATATAATCTCCTTACCTAACTTACTGGGAACCCTAAATCCACGCTCTACAACATTCAAAGATCAAAACCCTGAAATTATATTTTTCTCAAATTAATCAACTCAACCCATATAATATATCTCATTTAGTATTTCCTAGGCCCTATATACTCCAAATCAACAATAAAACCCTAAAAATACCCTATTTACCCTGATTTTGGAGTGGTGCTTGGAAAGCCCTGTTTGAAAATCCGCTCTGCTAGACTTGAAGAGGAATGCTGCTAGATCCTTGTGGTAACTTCCGATCGTCAAAATGGGCGACGAACGACGAGAAATTGAAGAGAGAAGGGAGTGGGGTACGGGTTAGAGAGAGAGAGAGAGAGAGAGAGAGAGAGAGAGAGAGAGAGAGAGAGAGAGACTGATTTCTTAATGAAGAAGCAAACAAAAAATTGTATTTATAAGCCGTTGACCCTGCATAATTCGTTGACGAAATAAAGCCTTCGTCGACGAACTGCAGAAAGAAATTTGTCGACGAAAGAAGGGGTTCGTCGACGAACAGTATGCCTAAAATTTCATCTCCGTATCTCTTCATCAACGATGCCTGAACTTTGTTGATGAATAGCAAAAGGTTCTTCGTTGGCGAAAACAGAGGATTCGTCGACGAATTGCTGCTTGCCTTTTTAAAATTTTCTCTTCTTCTTTTTCTTTATTTATTTCCTTATTTTTCAGGTTCGGTTTTCTACATTAATAGTGAGGTATTCAGTCTTTAATTTTTCATCTAAATGATGACGGAAGAATATCATAACTTTTGGGCGATCCTACAGGGATGCGGTATTTCCATCTAAAATAGTGTTTCCCAAATTTATTGCATTTAGATGGATATCAACATCAAGAATCCATGATAAATAATTGTTTCCTTTGATATCAAGGGAAACAAATTCAATTTTGTTTAAGTTCAACATATGAATAAATTAACAATAATAAGACAATTTAGAAAATAAAATGTAAAAACTGAAATAAAACTGAGATAATAATATAATATTATTTCCACCCTTATAGAGTACTTAAATATGTTTCTTTAAGAACATTATTTTATTTTTATTAATTTGTACTCTTCAGGAGTATGTTTCTAATTTACAATATTAAATTGAATAATAATTTACTATCTCTTTTGAAGGTTAAATATATTACCCCATCTGGAGGACAAACATTTCATCTTTTCAGGAGGTCGAATGTTAGCATCTCTTCAGGAGGTTAAAAATATACCCTCTTCAGGAGGTAAATATTTACCATCTTTTCTGGAGATTAGATATATAGTCTCTTCAGGAGGTCTATCTCTTTAGAAGATTAAATATGTAAATGAGAAATTTAAATATATTGCCTTTTCAGGAAGACTATCTCTTCGAGAGATTTAAATATATATAACCTATTCAGGAGGACTATCTTACCATCTTTTTTGGAGATTAGTATTATTTAAACTTTAAAAGGCATTCTCTTATGAAGAACATTGTATTCTTGTGGAGTAAAAGTTACAAGAAATAAATAAATTTAATAAGAATTAAATAAATAACTCAATTAGTTAGAGTCTCGTGCTAATAACTTGTTATAAAATATGAAGGAAAATAAATAGAAAATTAAATGAGACGAAATAGAAATTTTGTGGTTCGGCTACGCCTATCCATAGGCAGATGGGATAAAAAACATCACTATCACAGGCGAAATTACAAGATGATTTGGAACCGGCCTTATACAAAATGTTAGAACCGGCCTTTCACAAGATATCTCTCTTCTCTTTATCTCTCCTCTTCTTTCTATATACCCTACTTACTTCAAGCATGCAAGTGAGTATACAAGCATGCAATGTGTATACAAGTATGCAAAGATGTGTCTTCTAAATGTGAGGGGTAGAGTGCCCTTTTATAGGTCAATATGGATACCAAGACATTTATTGGGGTGGAAAAACCGAAGTGGTAGAAGATGGGGTGACATACACGTTTTTCATAACAATTACACCAATTATACGTAGATAATATATATATATATATATATATATATATATTGTCTAAATTTTAGTTATACATCTTTATCTTTGAGTCAATTTCATACTACAAATACAAAATTATAACACATCTTCTTAGCCCTCGTGGCTCAGGGTTCTCATTCCAACTTTGTTTGATGACAACAACCCATTAGTAGTTCTAAAAGTATGCTAACATTTTTCCTCAAACTCAGTTCAGATATACAGGAAAACTCCAAGGCAAGCACAAAGGTCAAACATGTATCGAACAAGCAAAGAGAAAATGACCATAACAAAGTCGAGTATATGTCACATCCAGAACTCAACCACTCAAGCAAAGCACTTATGATTTCTACATTACATATATGTGTTGGGTTATGCGTATAAGATTGATATTGTAACTCCTGTGCATATGGTATGTTCAAGAGTATCTTGCAAGAAATGAGAAAATCACACATACATATAGTTCATAATAGGTTAGAACATGATTCTCAGTTCACACATGCATGTCGAGTCACTTAAACTGTATAAGATGTCAAAATAGCTTTCAAATGTATTTTATCAAACCGAAACATCTTAAAATTGGTAAAAATTAACTTTGGACAAGATGGAACCTTTACTTGAACGAAAACCAATTTTGAACGTGTTCGCATTCATATAAATCAAGCGGTTTTTCAACGAATACAGGGGATTTGTCGATGAACGAACGAAGGGATTTCGTCGATGTACATAAGGGAATCATCGATGAAAATATACTGAGACCACCTAAAATTTCAGAGTTGGTTCATCGACGTACACATGGGACTCATTGACAAAAAGAAATTGAGACCTAAATGAATTCATCACAGAAGGATCGTCGACGAACACAGGGTTTCGTCGACGAAGGCATGCATAAGAATCGTCGACGAAGGCGTGAATTCTTCAATGAATTTCAGGCTACTGGCAGCATTTAATGCATATTAATGGCTAGTTTTCAGATTTTCTTATGTCCATTAATGCCCAATGGCTCTCCAGTGCATTGCTCATTCCTTTGCCCTTTAATATGAGTCTTGTGCATTCATTTTCAACTGGTTGAGTACTTCGTGGTTAAGCACATTGAATGAGCATTCATTTCTAGGGTTTTCATTCTTGCTCATACTCTATTGATCTTTTACTCTTTACTCTTGTCTTACATACCATTCACAAAGAGAGTAGTATGAGGTTTTGACTTGTAATATCAGCTCAAAAAGGAGCAACTAAAGTTATATCTTATTGTTTTGATTCATCATGTTGAAGGGTTGTTTGTGAGCCTTTGTAAGGTGACTCTTGGTAAGCACCTTGTTGTAGCTCTTAGTGAGCATTTGGATTGTAAAGGCTTCTCTGCCGGTGAAGGAGGATTGCTTAGTGGATTTGGAGAATCCTTGAGTTAGTCTCAAGGCGTGGACGTAGGCTTGGTGCCGAACCACATTAATATCACCGTGTTGAGCTTTTCTTCTCCTTCCCCTTTAACTTTGTTTGCTTGTTATTATTTGTCTTAAATATAAATTGTGTTATAATACTCTTGCATCTTGCCAAGTTATTTTTGTGATTGTAGAAAAAGTTTTGTATCCGTGAAAGATGTTTATTCAGCCCCCTTTAGACGCACATCTGGGCCAACAAGTGGTATCAGAGCAAGTCGTTAGACCTTCGGAGTAACATCTAGAGCGCAAAGATCCAATGGTAGACATGTTTGCTTAAGGACAATCCATTGACTATCCAACCAAGTTTTGCGGTATCAACTATCCGGCATGGAAGGACCAAATGCCAATCTTCATCCAAGCATATGAACACAGAATGTGGAATGTAATCACCGAAGGAGATTACGTATTTAAGGATGACAATGGTGAGATCATGTGACACCTCGATTTTTCATACCATTTTTTTCTCTTTTCTTTTATATAATACATATCATCACATATCGGCCACATCAAAACCTCTAATACCATACAAGCATAACCCGACCCGAAGTCGGTATCGGGTATACAGACATTCTCACATACATAAACCTAATAGCGGAAGTCATTTCATATATATACATACCGCAGCCAATACACATACCAAAGTACCAACCATCCATAAATACAAGTCTACCACAAAACCTCTAGGGGAATCAAACCTCCCTAGCTCAAAATACTTACCCTATCTATCCAGGGTATCTACTCCCCTCTACCTCAAAGCTCTATCACCAGGTCTATCTCGATTTCCTGAAATATTTAAATGTTTGGGTGAGACACATCTCAGTACGACAGAATAAATTATATACAGTGTGTGGCAGTATGAATTTCATTATATCATAACATATACTCATATCAGTGATAGTATCTTCTGAGAAAATATATCACTTCCACATTTACAATCATGTAGATATACAACACAAGCTTTCATAAGATTTTACTTTCATTTCCAAATCCATTCATACATAGCTCATGTTTATCGACGAAGTTCCTGAGAATAGGGAAGCTCACCTGCCCATATAAGTAGCTTTCCTCTGCTCAGACATCGTTTGTATTCTTACCCGAATAACTCAGGTTCGGCAACAACCGATACTTATCAGGGCACTCACCTTACTCAGTAGGCCCTCTCAGGAGGAGTGTTTTACTTCACTTTAATTATTTATATTATTTACTCACAATATTTCATTCACATTTCCATTTTCATTTCCATTTCATTTCATTTCACATCTAGCTCATGAGTATCCTCGATAACTGATACATCCGTGTCTGTAACTCATGCCTACCCTGAGGATATCTCTCCACATCATGCTTCCCAATATGAATAAGGTTATAGGGCCCGAAGCCTGGATCTAACCGCGGTTGGCTGACCCGGTTAGATCAAATTATCATCTCATATATCCCGTGTTTGTAGTACGACTGCCCGGTCTATAGCCCTGATCCAAACTCAGATAGCACAACAACTCTACTAAACAGTTCAATCGACTGTCATGCCACACGCTCCACGAGTCTATGTGGATGCACTGTCTCCAATAGCAACAGTACCATGCTCAATATCACAACCCATCATTAGGGTTTCCATATCCATCCATCAAGGTTATCACTACCACATACCCGCAATCATTATGCGGTATTGGCATTTCATTATTCACATTTTTGTACTCATATTTTAGAATTTCACATTTCAATTCTCACAATTCAATATTCCTATTGCAGAATTTTATATTGCAATATTTCCCATTCTTATATTCATATTTACATACCAGTATTCACATATCATTATTCTCATTGCAACATTATCATTGCAATGTTCACATTTTCAGTAATCACAACTCATTTCATCATTTCATTGGTATTTCATCAATTCAATACTCATTTCGTCTAATAAATACATATATATATATATATATATATATATATATATATATATATATATATCTCGTTTCACATAATTCACATTTCTCAATAAAACATTTCCATATCTCATGTTTCATCATTTCTCAGAAGATATACTTTTCGGTACATAATCACTTTTTATCATTTCCCCATTTCAAATTTCATATCTCAATTCACATTTCATAATCTCATATTTTCAGAGTAAATCATTTAACCCAGATTTAAACATATCTCAATATAAATCATATGCCACACAAATTTCATCTGGTATTTATATCATAATAAATTTCAGGTCAAATATCATAATACCATTTTCACATAATAACTCAATCAGTATTTCTCAAATCGACTGTAATAATTTATTACCCTTACCTGACTTATTGAGAGGCTCATAAACACCCAAAATCTAGCGCTCCTCAGCGTTCATAGCTCAAAAGCCTAAAAAATCACATTTTTACCAAATCAGCCAACTCATTTCCCACAACAAATTCTCTATAATACTTCCCATATTTCAAATACTTCAAACAATCGTTAAACTCTAAAATCCTTTACTTACCCTAATTTTGGGATGATGCCCTAAAACGCCAATCTAAAAATCTACTCCGCCTAAGTTGCAAAAAATCTTCCCAGGAACCTTGTGGCGGTTCCCGATCATCAATCCGAGCTTTAACGAAGCTGGAAATGAATAGAGAAGGGGAGGAAACCGTGGGTCTAGAGAGAGAAAATAAGAGAAAGAGAGAGAAAAAAAATATTCATTAAAAATGATGGATTTGCACATTGATACCTCGGCGTTCATCGACGAATTCAAGTGGTTCGTTGACGAATCCATAAAGGAATGTCGTCAACGAGGAGGCTATTTTGTCGACGAACTTGAAATTTCCTGAAATTCTCCAAACTCTCAGTATTCTCTCGTCGACGAGACACGTGCACCTCATCACCAAAATCTATAGGACGTTCGTCGACGAAACCCTGTTTTCTCCCTTTTAAAATTTCCTTCCCTTTCTCTTTCCTTTATTATTATTATTATTATCCATGAATAACTTTTTTGGGTCTCTACATTCTCCCCTCCTTATAAAATTTTGTCCTCGAAAATTTTCATTTCTCACATTTCCACTCTTAAAGAAAAATACCACCATTTTATTAATCACCTGCACTTATGGAGAAGGAATATTGTGGTTACATAGGGATTCTGGTAGATTACAACCATTGAAAGAAAATTCTCCCCAAAACCATTAAAACCAAAATACTACCTATATTATATTATACAAATCCAATTACATAACTTAATCTCTGGTTCTCATTGAACAAATGTAGGTATCTCTAGCGCATCTGCTCCTCTAATTCCCAAGAAGCTTCCTCTATTGCATGGTTGCGCCACAAAACTTTTACTAGTGTTATGCTTTTTGTATGCAGTTCCTGCTCTTTCCGATCCAAAATCCGCATTGGCATTTCCTCATAAGACAAAGCATCACTAAGTTCTAGTGCCTCATATCTGATCACATGGGAGGGATCTGAGACGTATTTCCTCAACATGAAAACGTGGAATACGTCGTGAATTCTCGATAAAGCCAGTGGTAACGCCAACCTATAGGCAACTGGACCCACTCTTTCAAAAATCTTGAATGGTTCAATATACCTAGGGCTCAACTTGCCTTTCCTCCCAAATCTTAGAACTCCTTTCAACGGTGCCATCCTCAGAAATATGTAATCCCCAATGCCAAACTCTAACTCTCGTCGGCAAGCATCTGCATAACTCTTCTGCCGACTTTGTGCTGTTCTGATCTTATCTCTAATGAATCTGACTTTATCCTAAGTCTGCTATATCAGCTTTGGCCCCAATATCTGTCTCTCCCCAATGTCATCCCAGTACAATGGGGATCTACATCTCCTACCATACAATGCCTTAAATGGTGTCATCCTAATGCTGGCCTGATAGCTGTTATTATACATAAACTTAACTAGTGGTATGTACTATATCCAACTGCCTCCAATGTCTAGCACAACTGCATGAAGCATATCCTTTAATATCTGTATCGTTCTCTTCGTCTATCCATCTGTTTGAGAATGAAATATTGTGCTAAACGATAACTGAGAACCCATGGCTCCTTGCAACTCCTCTAGAAACAGGATGTGAACCGTAGGTCTCGATCTGATACTATGGACACTAGCATGCCATGCATTCTAACTATCTCTTGTATATACAACTCTGCCAATCTATTTAAGGAGTAGCTAACTTTGATAGATAGGAAATAAGTAGTTTTCATCAGTCGATCCATGACTACCCAAATGGCGTCCTGTCCATGTAGTGCCGGCGGTAATCTTGTAACAAATTCCATCGCTATATGTTCCCACTTCCACTCAGGAATGTACAGCGGCTGTAATGAGCCCGCTGGTATTTGATGCTCACCTTTCACCTGCTAGCATGTCAAACACTACGCTACAAACTCGGTGATCTCTTTTTTCATACTGCTCCACCAAAAAGATTCCCAAAGATCCCTATACATTTTAGTGCTACTAGGATGTACCGTATATAGAGATCAGTGTGCTTCCTCCAGAATTACTTTCTTAATCTCAGGGTTAGCAGGTACATAGCCTGGTATGGAACTTCAAGGCTCCATCATTTAAGATACTAAAATCTTCCTCCAGACCATCCTGCACTTTCTCTATAAGCTCTACCAACTCTGTCACTCCTCTGAGTTGCTTTAATTCTTTCTTGTAGATTCGGCTATAACACTAAATTGGCAATAAATGTCTGATGATTGCTCTTTATGAATTCTATCCTAAGCCTCTCCAAATCCATCTGAATTGGATGTTGTATCACCACTGCAGATACTGATGCACTCACTGATTTTCGGTTTAAGGCATCATCCACCACATTAGCCTTTCCTGGGTGGTAACTGATGGTGTAGTCATGATCTTTAATCAGCTCCAGCCATCTCCTCTGCCTTATGTTCAATTCTTTCTATGTGAAAAAGTATTTCAAGCTTTTGTGATCAATAAAAATCTCACACCTACCCCCATAGAGATAATGTCTCCAAATTTTTTAGTGCATAGACCACCGCTACTATCTCCAGATCATAGGTAGGGTAATTCCTCTCATATTCTTTCAATTGTCGAGAGGCATATGCTATCACTCTCCCCTGCTGCATCAAAACACAACCAAGCCCTTTATGCAATACATCACTGTAAATTATGAAACCCTCTTCACCTGAAGTAATCGTCAATACTGGTGCAGTGATGAGTTGTTGCTCCAACTCATGGAAACTCTGCTCACATTCATCAGTCCACTCGAATTTCTCCCTTTTCCTGGTCAACCTCGTCAATGGACCCAACAATTTAGAAAAATCATCAACGAGTCTGCGGTAGTACCCATATAATCCCAGGAAACTTCTGATTTCTTGCACATTCTTAGGTCGTACCCAATCTACTACAATCTTAATCTTGCTCGGATCTACTGAAATACCACCCTTGGATACCACGTGTCCAAGGAAGGTATCCTACTCCAACCAGAACTCGCACTTCTTAAGTTTTGCATACAATCATCTTTCTCTCAGCACCTGTAGCACTATCCTTAGATGTTCCTCATGTTCCTCGGGACTCTTCGAATACACCAGTATATCATCAATGAATATCACCACAAACTGGTCTAGATACTGGTGAAAGACCTTATTCATCAAATCCATAAACACTGCAGGAGCATTTGTCAGTCCAAACAGCATAACCAAGAATTCGTAGTGGCCATACCGAGTCCTGAATGCCGTCTTTGAAACATCCTCTGCCCTAACCTTTACCTGATGATATCTAGACCATAAATCTATCTTTGAGAAAACCTGTGTCCCTTGTAGCTGGTCAAATAAATCATCGATGCGGGGAAGCGGGTATTTATTCTTGATAGTCACTTTATTAATTTCTTAGTAGTCGATGCACATTCTCATTGACCCATTTTCTTTTTCACAAATAATACCAGTGCTCCCCAAGGCGACATGCTGGGCCAAATAAATCCCCTGTCTAACAGTTCCTGTAACTGTTCCTTTAATTCTTTCAATTCCGTCAGTGCTATTTTGTACATCGCTTTCAAAATCGGCACTGTCCCCCAAACTAAATCAATAGTAAACTCTACCTTACGATCAGGAGGTAGTATCGGCAAATCCTTAGGGAAAATATCGAGAAAATTCCTCACTATCGTAATATCCTCTAACCTCAACTCCTTTTCTAGTATCTCCTTTACACAGGCCACATAACCCTGACAACCCTCAAACAACAACTGCCTCGCTTGAATGGCAGATAACAACTATGGTGGGGTACACACACAAGACCCCACAAACCTGTACTCCTGTCCCCCTAGAGGTCTGAACACTACCTCCCTTTGATGACAATCTATACTGGCATAGTGAGAAGTTAGCCAATCCACACCTAGTATCACCTCAACCCATGTATATCAAAGACCACTAAATCAACTAATGAAGATCTCCCCTGAATGCATACTAGATAGTTCTCGAGTACCCTCTCACATATCCCCACAGCCCTTATCGGTGTAGCCACTGACAAACTCACCCCTAACTATTGTGTTTCTAACCCATAGAATTTCACAAACTCTTGGACAATAAAAGAATGAGTCACTCCCGAATTAAACAAAGTAGTAGTTGTAAATGACAGAATTGAAACTGTACCTGTCACAACATCTCCTGCTGCCTCTGTATCCCCCAGCGTCAGCACGTAGACTCGTATTGGGGCAATATTTCTTTGTTGTCCACCTAGAGGTGTCGGATGACCTCCTCGATATGGTCTATAAACAGACGTAACAACTGGTGGTGCTCTGCAATCCCTCGCCATATGCCGCGACTGACAACACCAATAACATACAATCTCCTTAACTCGACACTCTCCTGAGTGTCTCTTGTAGCATATGGGGCAAGAAGGGGGCATCTGCCTGCCCTGCACTGCCCGATGTCCTCCTCCCTATCTCCATCCCCCTTTGCTATCTTGCCTCCTCCAATGCCCTCAGCTGGACCCTACCTGAACATCTGGAGGCACGGACCTTTTTCCCTAGCTCTGTGCTGCAGTGCCTCTCTGAAGGCTACTCTCTATCACAGTAGCTCTATCCACTACCTATGTAAATTTCTAAGCCTAAAAACCTATAACCTGCTTAAACATACTCTGCCTCAGAACCTCCTTATATTTTCTCACCTTTCTCTCCTCATCTGGTACCAAATATGGAGCAAACCGAGACATCTCAATGAATCTAGCTGTATACTGCTGTACTGTCATCGGTCCCTGCGTCAAGTGCAGAAACTCCACTGCCTTCGCACTTCTGACTATAGCGAGGAAGTATCTCTCGAAAAAGATCTCCCTGAAGTGGCTCCACGTCACCACTGTAGGGTCCGGTCTCTACTCCTCCAACAATCTCGCTGATCTCCACCAGTGCTTTGCCTCCATAGTAAGCTTAAATGTCACAAATAAAAATTTTTGCTCATCAGTACATGGAAGAACTGCCATCATATCTTCAATGTCTTGGACCCAATTCTCAACCACAAGTGGGTCAGCTCCTTCAGAGAATGATGGAGGTCTCATACGCGTGAACTACTCAATCATGCAGCCCCGCTCCCCTGAACCTCTAGCCATCTTTGCCATCACCTGCTAGGTGACACTACGTAGTACAACCTTAGGATCTCCGCCACCCATACAGGAAGGCTTTGCATCATCACCCCAAGCATGTGCACTACTACTCCCTAGATCCATGCTAAAAATGGAAATAAACGGTTTTAGAACTCTTTCATCATAACTCACTAACTCACCCAGCATACTAAAAACCCACAAAATACTCTGCTATAGACATTTCTCTTAACCTTCTCAATCCCCATATAAGATTCAATACTGACACTTAGAAATAAGAACCGACAATAGTATCTATGGTTTTACTGAAATCGTCACCCCAGGAAAAACACAGAAACAACCATGGAACTCCTGCCTCCAGGTCGCAAGATAGAACCCTAAATTCTAATCTCTTCCTCTAACAATCACTAACTCACTTCTCAATCTATTCATCCACAATTTCCATCAAAATCCATTCCTATACTCAGATATAGTATCTCGCTGTTTACTAAAGTCTGCAAAACCTAGCAACCTAGGCTCTGATAGCAAACTATGGCGCCCTGATTTTTCATACTATTTTTTTCTCTTTTCTTTTATATAATACATATCATCACATATTGACCACATCAACACCTCTGATACCATACAAACATAACCCGACCCGAAGTGGGTACCGGGTATACAGACATTCTTATATACACAAACCTAACAGCGGAAGTCATTTCATATATATACATACCACAACAAATACACATACCAGAGTACCAACCATCTATAAATACAAGTCTACCATAAAACCTCTAAGGGAATCAAACCTCCCTAGCTCAAAATACTTACCCTTTCTATCCAGGGTATCTGCTCCCCTTTATCTCAAAGTTCTATCACCAGTTCTATCTCAGTTTCCTGAAATATTTAAATGATTTGGGTGAGACACATCTTAGTAAGATGGAATAAATTATATACAGTGTGTGGCAGTATGAATTTCATTATATCATAACATATACTCATATCAGTGATAGTATCTTTTGAGAAAATATATCATTTCCACATTTACAATCATATAGATATACAACACAAGCTTTCATAAGCTTTTACTTTCATTTCCAAATCCGTTCATACACAATCCATGTTTACCAGAGAAGTTCCTGAGAATAAGGAAGCTTACCTGCCCACACAAGTAGCTTCCCCCTGCCCTGACATCGTTTGTATTCTACCTGAATAACTCGGGTTCGGCAACAACTAATACTTATCAGGGCACTCACCTTACTCAATAAGCCCTCAAGCAGAGTGTTTTACTTCGCTTTAATTATTTATATTATTTACTCACACTATTTCATTCACATTTCATTTTTCATTTCATTACTATTTCCATTTCATTTCATTTCATTTCACATCTAACTCATGAGTATCCTTGATAGCCGATACATCTGTATTTGTAACTCATGGCTACCCTGAGGATATCTCTCCATGACATGCTTCCCCCCATGAATAGGTTTGTGTGGCCCAAAGGCTGGATCTAACTGTGGTTTTCCAACCCGGTTAGATCAAAATATCATCTCATATATCCTGTGTCTATAGCTGGCCGGCCTATAGCCCTGATCCAAACTCAGGGGCACAACAACTCTACTAAACAGCTTTGTCGACTGTCACGCCACATGCTCCACGAGTCTGGGTGGTTGCACTGTCTCCAATAGCAACAGTATCGTGCTCAATATCACAACCCGTCATTAGCGTTTCCATATCAATCCATTAGGGTTATCACTACCACATACCCGCAATCATTATACAGTATTGGCATTTCATCATTCACATTTTTATACTCATATTTCAGAATTTCACATTTCAATTCTCACAATTCTATATTCATATTGTAGAATTTTACATTGCAATATTTCCCATTCTTATATTCATATTTACATACTAGTATTCACATATCATTATTCTTATTGCAGCATTATTATTGCAGTGTTCACATTTTCAGTAATCACAACTCATTTCATCATTTCAATAGTATTTTATCAATTCAATACTTATTTTGTCTCATAAATACATATACATATCTCGTTTCATATAATTCACATTTCTCAATAAAACATTTCCATATCTCATGTTTCATCATTTCTCAGAAGATATACTTTTCGGTACAAAATCACTTTTTATCATTTCCCCATTTCAAATTTCATATCTCAATTCACATTTCATAATCTCATATTTTTCAGAGTAAATCATTTAACCCATATTTAAACATATCTCAATATAAATCATATGCCACACAAATTTCATCTGGTATTTGTATCATAATAAATTTCAGGTAAAATATCATAATACCATTTTCACATAATAACTCAATCAGTATTTCTCAAATTGACTGTAATAAGTTATTCCCCTTACTAGACTTACTGAGAGGCTCGTAAACACCCAAAATCTGACGCTCCTTGGCGTTCACAACTCAAAAGCCTAAAAATCACATTTTTACCAAATCAGCCAACTCATTTCCCACAACAAATTCTATATAATACTTCCCATATTTCAAATACTTAAAACAATCATTAAACTCTAAAATCCTTTACTTACCCTAATTTTGGGATGATGCCCCAAAATCCTAATCTAAAAATCTACTCTGCCTAAGTTGTAGAGAATCTTCTCAGGAACCTCATGACGATTCCCGATCATCAATCTGGGCTTTAACGAAGCTGGAAATGAAGAGAGAAGGAGAGGAAACCATGGGTCTAAAGAGATAAAATGAGAGAGAGAGAGAGAGAGAGAGAGAGAGAGAGAGAAAATATTCTCTGAAAATGACGGATTTTCACATTTATACCCCGGTGTTTGTCGACGAATTCAAGTGGTTCGTCGAACCTATAAAGGAACTTCGTCGACAAGGAGGCTATTTCATTGACAAACCTGAAATTTCCTAAAATTCCCCAAACTCTCGGTAATCTCTCATCGATGAGACACGTGCACGTCGTGACTGAAATCTATGGGACGTTTGTTGACGAAGACCCTGGATTCGTCGATGAAACCCTGTTTTCTCCCTTTTAAAATTTCCTTCCCCTTCTCTTTCCTTTATTATTATTATTATTATTATTATTATTATTATTATTATTATTATTATTATCCATGAATAACTTTTTCGAGTCTCTATAGATCATACCGATTGGGAAACTTCCAGAAGCTAATTCAAAGTTGACACTAAGCTTTAAAACAAAAAAAACTTTATTTATTGTGCCATGAATAACAAAGAATACAACCAAATCTGTGGATACAACATGACCAAGGAAATGTGGGAGAAGCTCCAAGTAACATATGAAGGTACAACTCAGGTGAAAAAATAAAAAAATTTATATGTTAGTTAGAGAATATGAAATGTTAAAATGGAAGAAGGTGAGTCGATTACTTCCATGTTCACACAGTTTACACATATAAAAACTAGATTGAAAGCACTTGGTAGGGAATATTTTATGGAAGATAATGTGGAGAAAGTTCTTCGTTCATTACTGGAATCATGGCACGCAAAGTCTACGACAATTGAAGAAGCAAATGACCTGTCTAAGGTCACTCTTGATGAGCTCGTTGGATCTCTTATGACTTATGAGATCAAGAAGAAGAAGAATGATGTAATCGAAGTAGAAAAGTCGAAAAAGACAATGGACATGGCTCTAAAGACAGCAAGCAAGATGGAAATTATGGAAGAAGAAGAAGAGTGCGACAATGATGATGAAGTAGCTCTCCTCACAAGAAGATTCAGAAATTTCTTACTAAAAAAATGGGCTAGTAAGCAAAAGGAGAAAGGAGAATCAAGCATAAGATGCTATAACTGCAAGAAGATCGAACACCGAATGGCTAATTGCCCAAACTTCAAAAACAAAGGCAACAACCAGCAAGGGGACAAGAAGAAATACAAAGCTATGAATGCAACCAGATGGGATGAACTTGACGAAACTTCAACCTATGAAGAAAACGAAGAAGAAGTTGCAAACTTCTGTTTTATGGAATATGAACAAAATGAAGTAAATTCTGATGACGAATACCTTCCCTTATATGAAGAAATAGAAGAAAATTGTTGGAAACTTTATATTGAGTTGATTGCTATTAAAAATAAAAATAGGCTTTTAGAAGAAACTCATTCAAAATGTAAACAAAAACAAATCTGTTAATGTGATGCTTTAAAAGATGAAAATACTTCTCTTAAAGCTGAAAAAGAAAAACTTGTCAAGAACTCCAAAAATGACAATGAGACCTTTCAAAAAGAAGTTGGAAATTTGAAAAATTAAATTATTGAAATTCTTCAAGAAAATTCAAATTTGAAAAAGAAAATTGAAGATCAAAATAACATCATTTACAAATTTACAAATGGAAAAGAAAATTTTGATAAGCTACTTGGAATCCAAAGATTTGGAATTTTCAAAGAAGGATTAGGATATGGCTTGTTGTCATCTAGATCAATCGGCTTTGTAAACCTTTGTGCTAAAAGAAGCTCTTTGTCAAGAAAAAACCCAGCACCCAAACCAAACCTTTTGCATGCTAACAAAGTTAGCTTGTATTGTGAAAGAAATGGTCATATGCGCTTCACTTGCCCTTTTAAAGGAAACAGAGGAAATGGAATGAAATATGAATGGGTGATTAAGGATACTAACCCCCTAAGACCCAAGGCAATATAGGTTCCAAAACAAATTATTTAGTGTTGTGTGCAGGTTTTCTTGAAGACAAATTCTACAAGGAACAAATGGTTCCTCGAGAGCGGTTGCTCAAGACACATGACAGGAGACGCCGACAAGTTTCTCTCTCTCACCTACAAGAAAGAAGGGTTAGTGACATTTGGAGACAACGCCAAGGGTAGAATTATCGGCAAAGGTAAAATAGGTAATTCTTCTTTGTCTATTGAAAATGTTACTCTTGTAGATGCACTTGAGCATAACCTATTAAGTGTTAGTTAGCTGTGTAATAAGGGACTACATATTATATTTTAATCTACCTAATGCTTGATAAATGATTTAAATGGAAAAGCTATACTAGTAGGTAAGCGTGAATCTAACATCTACACAATTGAGTTTGATGATATTAAAACTTGTGATGTTAGATGTTTTGCTGCAACAAATGAAAATAGTTGGTCATGGCATAGGAGGCTAGGTAATGCTAGCATGGATTTATTGCATAGGTTATTCTCTAAGGAGCTAGTGAATGGCTTACCAAAGTACAATTATGTCAAAGACAAAGTATGTGATGCATGTCAATATGGAAAAAAAAGTTAAATCATCTTTCAAAAATAAGAAAATTATATCCACAACAAGACCATTAGAATTGATTCATCTTGATTTGTTTGGACCAAATGATATTGCAAGTATGGAAAATTGTATGCTTTTGTGATAGTTGATGACTTCTCTATATTTTCATAGGTAATCTTTCTTGCAAACAAAAGTGATACTTGTAATGCCTTTGTTCATTTTTGTAAACAAATTCAAAATGAAAAAGGAATGCCAATTGTTCACATTAGGAGTGATAGGTGAAGAGAATTCAGGAACAAAGAGTTATAAGAATTTTGTAATGAAAATGGTTGTTCACACAACTTCTCTGCACCAAAAACTCCATAACAAAATGGAGTAGTTGAATGAAAGAACCAAACGCTCCAAGAAATGGCTAGGACAATGCTTAATGAACATAGTCTTCCAAAATATTTTTTGGGCCAAAACCGTTAGTACAGCCTACTATGTTAGTAATCGTGTCATCATCAGATCCAAAATAGGCAAAACCCCATACGAGATATGGAAGGGTAGAAAACCAAACATCTCACACTTTAAGGTCTTTGGATGCAAATGTTTTATATTAAACGATAGAGACCACTTAGCCAAATTTGACTCAAAATCCGATGAAGGAATGTTTCTAGGGTATGCAATGAATAACAAAGCTTATAAAGTGTTTAATAAAAGAACTCAAACTGTTCAAGAATCAACACATGTGGTTTTTGATGAAACTAACCAATATACACCCAAAACAGCAGTTAACTTGGATGATCAAGAGACTACTATGAGAGTTTGAAGGGACCCTGAGCAATTTAAGATAAATGATGAACAAAATAAAAATTCCCAAGAAATCAAAAATGATTATCAAGAATAATCAACTCAAGAAGAGTCTATGAAACTGGAAAAAGAAAATCTGGAACTCCCTAGAGCTTGGAAATTTGTTAAGAATCACCAAACCAATCTCATCATTGGTAGTCCATCCCATTGAGTCAATACTAGATCTCACTTGAAAAGTGGATGTAATCATATAGATTTCGTGTCCCAATTAGAGCCTAAAACCTTCGAGGAAGCGAAAAATGATGAAAATTGGATATTAGCCATGCAGAAGGAACACGACCAATTCGAAAGGAACAAAGTATGGGATTTAGTTCCTAAACCCAAACACACTACAATCATAGGCACAAAATAGGTGTTTAGGAATAAGAAAGAGGAAGATGGTAACATTGTAAGAAACAAATATAGATTGGTTGCGCAAGGGTATAACCAACAAAAGGGTATTGACTATGATGAGACTTATGTCCTTGTAGCAAGACTTGAAGCTATTAGGATGCTACTTGCCTTTGCCTGCTATAAAAACTTCAAGTTATTCCAAATGGATGTAAAGAGTGCTTTTCTAAATGGGTACATCAATGAAGAAGTCTATGTTAAACAACCCCTAGGTTTTGAGAGTCATACACATCCTGAATATGTATTTAAACTCTTAAAATCTCTTTATGGACCTAAGTAAGCACCAAGAGCTTGGTATGAAAGATTAAGCAAGTTTCTCTTGGAAGATGGCTTCACAAGAGGAAAATTTGACACTACCTTGTTCTTGAAACATAAGGAAAATGATATGCTGGTCATACAGTGTAGAGACTCGAACCCATAAAATAAGGAAATAAATCAGAAAAGGGTAAAAAGGTAATTTTGGCAAGCTTCGTTGACGAAGCCAAGGTTCTCGTTGACAAATGCCCTTATAAGGTTTATCGCCAAAATTCAAAGCCTCGACAATGAAGAGATCCCGACCAATAGGAAAAAAAAATATCAGACTAGGGTTCGTCGATGAAGGAAGAGGTCCGTCGACGAAGAGCCTTCTGTGGCTCGTTGACGAAGGCAGCACTCGTTGACGAATTTGATCGAGTCAAGGGATCTATAAATATCATTTTTAGTTGCTTAATGGTTAAGAAATCATGAAAGCTCTCTCTCTCTCTCTCTCTCTCTCTCTCTCTCTCTCTCTCTCTCTCTCTCTCTCTCTCTCTCTCTTTCTTCGATCCTTCACCGTTCGTCGTCGGTTTCGATAATCGGAGGTTACCACATGGATCAGGGGGAAAACCTCTACGATTATAGTGCATTGGATATTCATTTCCATGATTTCCGAGTTTTATCCCGAAATTAAGGTAAGGGTCTAAGTTCGTTTTTGGTTCGGTAGATCTATAGTAAATATGATTGTATTAAAATATTGTTTTTTGGTTTATAGGTTCTAAGAACTCGATTTGCTGTTTTGGAGCCGTATAGTTTGTGTTTTAAGTTTTTGGGAAAAGGTAAGGGGATTTGTTTACATCAGTCATTTTAGAAAACTAAACCACTAGAAAGTTAGCTTATGTTTATATGCACGTATTGATTGCTTATTTGCAAAGTTCCACCGAGTAAAAATGCCGATTTTATGATTTTACGGTTCTGGTAAAAATGAGGGTTTTGGCGTATGATCTCCAAACTTTTCAAAACTTCATTATTTGCATTAAACTTAACGTAGGAGATGCTTGAACCCCTTGTGTTCTGTTTAAATGTTACTTTTCGAGTTATATACTATATATAGTGGATTTTGATCAAATGAGTATGGCATATATTATGAAATGGAATATGCTAAATTTATTTGAATACATACATGAACTATGGGAACTAGAGTTCCATTTTGCTATCAGAAAATGTAGAAAATAGGTGCCAATTATATACCAAGCTTTGTATGTGAAAAGGGTTAAACCGATAATGTGTGTGCCGGTTTATACCACAATATACTGGAACTATTCAGGTGATTTGTGAATTTGAAACAAGTTAATTCATTTATTGTAAATTGTAGATATGATAATTGGGCCCGCAGCTTGTTACTATGAGAGCCTTAAAAGCTCAATGTTATATAAGAGTCTTAAAAAGTTCAACGTTTTATAAAGCCTTAAAAAGCTTAAGCGCAGTTCCATTGCTATATTTTGGATATAGTGCAACTACACATCTGATTTTCAATGTGGGTGTCGAGATAGTTGGCTGGGTAAGTGTGTGCCACTGGTGGATTAATGGACCAGGTGGATTTAGTCGGACTATAGTAAATCACACAACCCTCGCCAAGGGGTAATGTTGGCATTTGTTATGAAGTTTCTAAGCTGGACGATGTTCTAAATATGCATATACATGATTTAAAAACTAAAATAGGCAAAATCAAAGGTTTGAGTATCGGGTGGAGGGATTGTACATTGTATGGGCCTGTACCTTACCCTAACCTTGGGAACTCTCGCTTGCAACAATGCTTAATTATCTATTACAATATATATATATATATATATATCCTATATTACAGTATTGAGAATATGTCATATATGTAATTGTTTTCTACTAGTTTGAATATGTATTGTCACACGCTGATGTAATATCTTCCACCTTACTAAGAAGTGTCTCACCCCAACATACAACCTTTGTTTCAAGTCCTACAGGACATCGGTCCTAGTCGCTAGAGGGACTTAGAGGGTCGTATTGAGTTTAGATTACGCAAGTGTTTTGTATATGTAATAAACTTAGTTCAGAGTGTCTTTTCGGGGATTGTAAGAACAAGTTATGTTTTAAGCTCGATTGTATGTATGTGAGAATACAGTAAGAAACTCTGTTTTGTCTTTTAGATTTTCGTATGGATGTTTATATTTTTCAATGTGCACAAGATTACAGATCAGTATGAAACCCCCGTATGTCCTTATCTAGGTTGGGTTGTATGTGCATGTTTATTAGAGACATGTGTATTATACAAGTGTAGTAGCACCCTAGGCTTAGTCTAGCCTTCGGCCAGCACAACCCTGACCACGAGGGTTTATACATGGCGGTTAGTCCCAGGAGGTGTCTTTTATGCATATCTGCATATTTATGTAAATGATGTTATGTGATTAATGAACTGTTTATGTCAAGAAAATGAAACGAGTATCTTTAACTATATAAGTACGTATGATGTAAAGACGGTTATTTTCGGTTATATGAAGAATAGATGTTTTCTATAAAAACTTATGCATGCTGCCCACACACTGATATCGTGCTTAGCAGGATCTTTTTTAGGAAATAACAGGTATCATGCTTAGCAGGATCCTGGGGTGAAAGTTAGAATAGTAGTTTTTGTGGAGATATGTAAGAACTCATGTGTATGTAAATTATGTTGTAGGTCTTTGGACTGGTATAATGGTTGTATGGATCGACCTAGTTGTCCATTTTTTGTCGGATTATAGTATGGATGTTTGGAAACTTATATGTATGAAAGGACTTAGAACTCTGATAATGTATGTTTGGTAAATGTTTCATTTCTTCCGCTACATCTATGTTTAATGATTATGGTATCAGGTATACAAACGTCACTAAAGTAGCACCCCGGGCCCACAAGGGGTTCAGGGCGTTACATGGTATGTTCAAGAGCATCTTGCAAGATACAAGCAAATCACACATGTATATAGTTTATAATAGGTTAGAACATGATTCCTAGTTCACACATGCATGTCGAGTCACTTAAATTGCATAGGATGTCAAAATGGCTTTCAAACGTATTTTATCAAACCGAGACATCTTGAAATTGGTAAAAATTAATTCTGGACAAGATGGAACCTTTACTTTAACGAAAACCAATTTTGAACGTGTTGACATTCATATAAGCAAAGGGGTTCATCGATTAATATAGGGGATTCATCGACAAATGAAAGAAGGGATTTTGTTGACGTACATAGGGGAATTTTTGACAAAAATATACTGAGACCACCTAAAATCTCAGAGCTGGTTCGTCGACGAATACTGGGGATTCGACGACAAAGGCACGATGGTGGTTCATCAACGTATGCAGGGGACTTGTCGATGAAAAGAAACCAAGATCTATATGAATTCAGAACAAAAGGATTGTCAACGAACACAGGGTTTCATCAGCGAAGGCATGCATAAGAATCGTCAACAAAGGCGTGAATTCATCGACGAATGTCGGGCTACTAGTAGCATTTAATGCGTATTAACAACAAGTTTTCAAATTGTCTTATGTCCATTAATGCCCAATGGCTCTCCAGTGCATGTCTCATCCCTTTTCCCTTTAATATAAGTCTTGTGCATTCATTTCCAACTAGTTGAGTACTTGGTGGTTAAGCACATTGAATGAGCATTCATTTCTAGGGTTTTCATTCTTACTCATACTCTCTTACTCTTTACTCTTGTATTTCATACCATTCACAAAGAGAGTAGTGTGAGGTTTTGACTTGTAATATCAACTCAAAAAGGAGCAATTGACGTTGTATCTTATTGTTTTGATTCATTGGGTTGAAGGGTTCTTTGTGAGCCTTTGTAAGGTGACTCTTGGTGAGCACCTTGTTGTAGCTCTAGGTGAGCAGCTGGATTGTAAAGGCTTCTCCGTTGATGAAGGAGGATTACTTAGTGGATTTGGAAAATCCTTGAGTTGGTCTCAAGGCGTGGACGTAGGCTTGGTGTCGAACCACATTAATATCGCCATGTTGAGCTTTTCTTCTCCTTTCTCTTTAACTTTGTTTGTTTGTTATGATTTGTCTTAAATATAAATTGTGATATAATACTCTTGCATCTTTCCAAGTTTTTTTTTGTGATTGTAGAAAAAGTTTTGTATCTGCAAAAGACGTCTATTCACCCCCCTCTAGACGCACACTCGGGCCAACACGTCCATTAAGAATGTAATCATTCATCATTAATTTTAATTTGCATGCTAATTAATGAATAGAGATATGAGATTATCCTATTTTCTTTTTATCCAATTTTAAGATTTATTTTTTTAGAAGTTTGCTAGAAAAGATAATAAAGAGTGGTAGGATTTGGATTCTTCATGTGCCAATGGTTTACATTTGTGACCCAATTAATAAGATTTTTTTTAAAAAAAAAAAAAAAAAAAAAAGATCAATACTTCAATAGACTAAATAATTTAAAAACATGTTATACAACTCATCGAGATTGTAAATTTGTATTAAGCAAAAGGTGTAAGTCTTTCATTAAAATTTTATTTGTAACAAATTTACAAATTAGTTGATTCAATAATTGCAGATAAAAAATATAGAAAAGTAAAAATTTGGTGGATGCATCTCAATAATTTAAAAAATGAAAAAAAGAAGAAGAAGAAGAAGAAGAAGAAGAAGAAGAAGAAGAAGAAGAAGAAGAAGAAGTTATGTTTGAAATTAAGAGAAAATATTCTATTCCTTATTCTATTCGTTGCTAATGGTTAATCAATGGAGAAGCTAAACCACTCACAAATCACTTTCATTCTTATTCATTAGAACCCTAGTATCCAGGGTTTGCAATTTGCTTATTTATTGACACCTAATTATATGAAACTCAAAAGCTGATCAACTTTATCTGTTGATAAATAACAAGACTTGCATCCAAAAAAGAGGAAGAGCATTATATTGGTAATCAAATAGCTTGCATGTGATATGTCTTCAAGAATATCTAAATCCTTATTTAAAGCAAAGTATTTTAAATCTCAAAGTTAAAATGGAAAGTAGGGACAAAGGAACATTGAACAAAAAAATGGACATAATCATATTTAAATCAGAACATCAAAGTAAGAAATATTTGAAAGATGGAAGAGACATAATTCAATGTAATGCAAAGTAATGTAAATTCCAAAGCTTTGGAAAGTAGGAAACATTGAAAAATGAAAAGAACATAACCATATTTAATACAATTAAAAGTAGAAACCTAGCCCTCACGGGCATGGCGCGGTGGAAAGGCATCAGCACGTAAAAAGGAGTATTGGGGGTTCAATTCTAGGTAGATACACTCACGGAGTCAACGGTACCTGTGGATGGTAAGAATTTACTCTGTGAGCTAGCGAGAACTGTGGATGGTGAGAGTTCGCTCTGTGAGCCAACGGGGACCGTGGATGGTAAGAGTTTTCTGTGAGTCAACGGCAACCATGGATGGTAATGGAGATGTGTCTCGGGGGTCGAGTTGGCCGAACATCCAACTGATACACGGAAGCCGTGTCCACATTTTGAATTTTACCTAATCAGCGAGACCTAAGGGGAGGACGCTGATACTTAGGTTTGGTGCCGCGCCAAAGGGTCTGAAGGGCTTGTTGGTGGCGAGTTCCTATGTAATAAAAAAAAAAAAAAAAAGTAGAAAACCTAGGAGACTTGAGGGGAAAATCCTATTTAAAACAAGGAATTCAAGTTTAGAACTTTCCTAAATCTAGATATATTACTAATAAATAGATCAAACATATGCATGATATGTGACTAAGTTTCCATAATTATCAATATTGCTAAATTAACATGGAAGATGAGAGCTAAGTGGCAATATTGATAATCTAAAAAATTAAAATAGAATATGGATCATGTAATGAATGAGTGAAGTTTGAAAAAGGTATACAATTACTTAAATGTATACAAATAAAAGTAGCATAGAGAGAAATATGCTAAAAATTATATAGCTACACAATTGCCCCCATTACTCCTATGATAGATTATACCTACTTATAAATTGGAGAAATCTAAAAAGAAATAAGGAAGATAAACAATTTTTAAAAATATTCATTAATGATTCATCAAAACCCTAATATCTATGATTTGCAACTACCTTATTCATTAACACTTAATCATATGAAACTCCAAGACTCATCTTCTCTTATGCATTAATAGACGATGGTGCTGACAAGATTTCTATTCACAAGGAGAAAAAGCATTATACTGTTAGCCAAATAGCTTGCATATGATATGTTTTCGAGAAGATCTAAATCCTTATTTAAAGCAAAACATTTTAAATTTCAAAGTTCAAATGGGAAATAGTGACTAAGGAACATTGAACAACAAAATGGACATAATCGTATTTAGAGTATCAAAGTAAGAAATATTTGAAAGATGGAAGGGATAGAATTCAATGTAATGCAAAGTACTATAAATTCCAAGACTTTAAAAAGTAGGAAACAATGAAACAGGTCATAACTATATTTAACACAAAACATCAAAAATAGGAAACATCAAAGATTTGAAGGGCAAATTTAATACAATGAATTAAAATTCAAAATTTTAACTTTCAAAACTTTCCCAAATATGTATATTATCAATAGATAAACTGAATATGTGAATAGTTATATTACTAAATCAGTATAGAAAGTGAAAGCTAAGTAACAGTATTAACAATATGAAAAATTAAAAGATAACAAAGATCATACAATTAATGAGTCCCATTTGAAGAAGGTATGTGATTACTTAAAAGTATACGGATAAAACTAGCATTAGCAGAAATTTTAAAAATAATTTTTAAAATGTAAAACTATACAATTACTCCCAATTATTTTCAAATTTTGGACAGCCCCCACTACTCCCATGATAGATCATGCGTGTTTATGAATTGACGAGATATAAAAAGAAATGAGAAGATAAACAATTTTCAAAAATAATCATTAATGATTTATTATTGTGAAACTATGAAAGAAAGTGCTTCATAAGTTTTTCTCCTCTCTCTCTCTCTCTCTCTCTCTCTCTCTCTCTCTCTCTCTCTCTCTCTCTCTCTCTCTCTCTCTCATTGAACTAAAAAGATTAAATAATAATTATTTTTTCTTTCTATTATAAGTTTAGTATTTTTTTTCTCTTAATTTTTAATCTAAAAATAGAATATCGAAAAAAGAATGTTGTTAGCTTTACCGTGAACCCAAGAAGGAGAGGTGAATTGATATTTTTAAAATTTAAATTTTAGGTCAATCTCCTAACACCAGTATATTCACAACTCTATGGTCAATCTAGTGCAAGTAATGAAAAAGTATACCAAAAAGTAAATAAAGCGATTTAATCAAACATACATGCACCAGAAAGCAATAAAGTAAGGGTGACACACATAAATGTTATCGAGTTTTGGCTAATTACCTACGTCCCCGTCTTAGCTAACAAGCACAAGGATTACCACAATAACTTGCTCACTTAAACGTGTGGAGCGGCACCAATACAAATCAGGTCAATTAGCACAGGGATGACCTCAACCTTTACGCCAATCCTTACCGGATTGGATTACCACCCCCTCAGGTCACCCCTGGAATCACTCAAATTTACAATCAAATGGTACAGATAAAAGTGCTTTCACGAAAAGCAGATATGTAACCAAATGCGTTCAATCACATACACATCAATAGCATGAATATAGTGTAAGCTCAATGATGCAAGATTTGTTCAATCAATACTCTACATGGTATAATCAATATCAAGCTCAAGAGTATTCAACACAATACAATCAGTATAATGCACAAGAGTATTCAACACAAGAAAAGTCTTAGAATCTAGATAAAATATTTCAGTAACACATTAATATTCCAAGTACACTAAACAGATAATCAAACTAGTTCCAAAATGATTTTCCCCAATGAAGTAAGTGACACAATACTAGTTTGAAAGATTACTTGCTTGTTTGAAAAAACCTTTGCACACCAAAAGCAAAGCTATTGGACACTTGCAATGGGATGCAAATATCCTAAACTTCTTTGGTTTAATCCCACACAAGATTTATAATGGAGAAATCCGTGGGATAAACTTAGGCTAAGCTCCCAAAGAAATAATCTCAAGCACACACAAGAATGAGAGTATTAGCAAGGAACAACAATCACAATAACACAAGAGGTATTCTCACAATCTCGGATTTTATCAAAGGGATGTAAGATTGAGATTATTGTGGGCAAAGGGAGATTTTTTCAGTAGAGAGAGTTTTTGGCTTAATCACTTTGCTAATCATCCTCTAATTATGCAAATGGACTCATATTTATAGTCAGATGAAAAAGTATTACTGTTCGGGATATAATGGGCATTATTAAAGAAGTCTTAAAAGATTAAAATCCAATTAGCCTGAAATAACCCTATTTTACTATGGTTAATTTATTTTAACCGGCTAGGGTTCGGGTGGCTGAACCTAAGTTTGTTCGCCCGACAAGACACATACCAAAAAGTTATTCAATGTAGTTCGGTCGCCCGGATAAAGCTTCGACAGCCCTAATCAAAGCTAATAACAAAGCTACGTGACTTCGGGTGCTCGATCAAATGTTCGGTGGCCTGAATCCTTGTGTTCAGTCACCCAAGGGTATTTTTGAACTAAAAATGTCAGTCGCCCGAGTTGGTGAACAGTCCCTTTCGAGGGGTTCGGGCGCGCCCGGGGAAGACGTGTGCATTTGGGGTTTTGTTACCCGAGGGATGGTCAACATTTTGACTTTCAAGTTCAAGCGCCTGAGGAGTTTTATACTCCAAAGTTTCGGTCACCCAAGCCCTCTTATCTTGCTTAGTTTTGTTCAATTTTGAGCACAATTAAAACATACTCATATATTTTATGTCATGTGTGTGAGTGTTGGAGCCTAGGGTTTTGCTATGGTCTAATTGAACTTACGCTATACCCTGTATGCATGATGTGCAGGTGATAAACATACAATCACAGACTAGGTTACTATTACAGACTCATATAAATTATTACAAACCGATATGAATTACAATTATAAATTATAAGTCTTCGCGGTCTTTTTGTTTTTTCAAGTGTCATTCATTGGGATATTTATTTAAGTCTGCACAAGTACTTGACAATCATCAAATGTCAGTATTTGTCATTATCAAAACCGGGTGCGACCTATAAGGTCAACAAATGTATTATATTCTTATTTTGACTATACTCTCTTTCGATCTCTGTTATCAATAAATAAAATAGTAATATTGAAAGAAAAAAACTAAGAGAAGTAACTTCCACTTTAGTAAAATTACATTTAATTTGCAAAATAACTATTTATATGAATAAAATTGAAATACTAAATTAGTTTTGAAAATAGTGATAATAATTATTCCTTATTATAATTTATAACTCTCAAACTCTTTCATGAAACAAACGAAACCTTAGTAAATTAGTAATTGAACGACGCTCTCTCTCTCTCTCTCTCTCTCTCTCTCTCTCTCTCTCTCTCTCACCCATCCAATTATGGCATTATGATATATTTATTTAAGATTTAATTAAGGAAAACGGATGCGTGGGGGCCAAGCGAAAGGCATGTAAGCCCCACTCCTCTCTCTCTCTCTCTCCTTCTGTGACACTCGCACCATCTTTTAGCCGCAGACACTGCCTCAGACAAACGCTCCTCTTCCAGTTCAGGGTAAATTCTGAAAATATCTGGTGTTTTAGATATGAAATTGCGATCGGGCTGTGAAATGGAGGGTATTTCTTTGGAACGTTTATCTTTATCAGCCCCATGAGTTGTCTTTGGCGGCACTGCGGAGATTAATTTGTTTAGTTTCTTCTTTTGGAATCATCTGAAGATTTTTTTTTTTCTCTGGGAAAGGGCTGAGACAGAGGTGGGAAAGGAAGGAAGGCAGGAGGACCGAGGAGGGTTTATAGGGTTTATCGCTGGTCTGTTCTGGGAGGTATTTTGTTGGATGGAATTTATTTCATAGGGGAGAAGGGCCATGCGGAAGTCTTTTAAGGATTCCCTTAAAGCTCTTGAAGCTGATATTCAGCACGCCAATACCCTGTAACTCTCTCTCTGTCTCCTTCTCTCTGTGTTAGTCTGCGGATTATGGTGTTCAATTTTTTATTGAAGATGTTATGATACTTTTGGAAGGATTGTTAAATAGATTGTTGATATTTTTTTTAATTGTCTTTGCCTGTTCCCAATAAAAAGTATCTATTCCTTTTCCTTTACTTTTATTAATTTGTTTAATTTGTGTTCTTCCTGATGAAAATTTTGCTTGAATTCCATAAAATCTGAAGTTCTGCAGCTGACCAAGAACATATATTGATTGCCCATCGTATATCTCGTACTGATTGGGAAGAAGAAGAGGGAAAAAAATTAGAAGAAAGAATATGCTCCGGTCTGGCTATGGATAAACTGCCCCATCTCACCAATCCAGTCCCAATTCCCAACTTGACTTGCTTGTTGTTGCTTGCCAATTTTTTCCTGGATTGCATGATGTCTTTTCTTCTAGGGACTACTATGCTCTCTACTCTATTAGGTTCTTCCCATTACCTGTAAATAATTTGCTGGCTGATCTTCTGTGTTGAAAAACTTTTCTGCGTGAGGAAATTGAATCTGTAAAATTTTCCGTTTGAATGAATGGAACATTCTCTGTTGAATTTCACGAATTTTTTTTTTTTTTTTTTTGAATTTTTATAACTTAATTATTAAGAGAAAGATGGGTCTCTCTCTCTCTCTCTCTCTCTGCAAAGTATATGAGAAAACTGGCGCTGGCTTTGTAGGAACTCCCCTCTTTAAGTCATGTGGTTAATGGTAAAGTCAGTTTGAAGGACACTGGGGACAAGAATTTATGCATTTTTTTTATTCTTTTTTTTATAACCCGGGAAATCCAGCCACTATTGTGCCACTTCGGACACTATGGTGTGACACCAAATTCAGGCGTGAAAGTCGTCCGCTCATTGACGCCCTAGTAATTCACAGGGGTAAACTCTTAAAGGAAAATTGAACGGGAATCGAACCCATGACCTTAGGGTCACCAAAGTCACAAGTGGCCCTTATCACTTGAGCCAACCCGGCTGGGCAAGAATGTATGCATTGTTGCGTGTCAGGTATTGTTAGGCAGTTGGCAGAGAATCTGAGGGATTGCACCTTAAAATGGAAACAAGTAAGAAGTAACTCAGCATGGCAGTGCCCTTGTGATCCCTTCGCAATCTTCATGAAAGTGGGATTGTAGGCCTTCGGCAGAAATTATATTGTCATCCCAACTCCCAACTGGAGATCTGTTGATGGTATGCTTGGGAATACTGCTGTTTTTTTTTTTTCCTCTGTTTTTAGATCATTGCTTCATTGCAGGTTATTTTTCAATTTTTTAAAGATTCATTCATTGTTTGTGTCTCATACGAGATGTCTAAATTGAGCAATTGACTCAGCTTCTTTGTGTTATTCTTTGGAGCTGAGTTCATGGTAAAAATAGCCCCTAAATTGGCAATCATTTGACCCCATGGCTTGAATTTTATTTTGTTCCCTCTCTCTCTCTCTCTCTCTCTCTCTCTCTCTCCCTCTCCCCTCTCTCTCTCTCTCTCTCTCTCTCTCTCTCTCTCTCTCTCTCTCATGTATGAACACATGCACATACAAGTGTACACATCCATATGGCAAATTGGAATTTGAGGCCCTCAGTGAGGCATTTTAATATAGGCTCTGTTTTTTTTTTTTTTTCCTCCCAAAATGCTATACAATGCTTTGAGGTGCATTACTTTTTCCTTTTTGATCCTGGCACTTTTTACAGGCTCTGTTTTTGACGATGGAAAAAAAATGAATCACCCATTGCACAATGCTCCCATGCCATATCAAGGGTTCTAGGGAGAACCTGATGTACAAGTACACTACCTTACCACAACATTTGGAGAAGTTGTTTCCATGACGTGACCCTGTCACCTTCCAGCTTGGCTATAATGCCATGCTATTGGGTCAAGACTCACCCTCACAAGCTTTCCTTTGTGCATCTTACTCATAATTTGATTTAGATATTCTGTTTTGGAGGGATATATATCAATAAAGTTAGCCAACTAGTGCTGAATATACCTTCAGTGGTTTGCCAATTATTGCTGAATGGACCTTTGGTGGGTATATTATTTGTCCTTGACTTGTACAATCTTTCTTGAAATACAGTGCATCTGAGTATCCGAGGGAATATGATGGTGCTTGCTTCCAGATGAGATTATCTTATAGTCCAGCTGCTCACTTCTTTCTCTTTCTTGTTCAATGGACTGATTGTCACCTTGCTGGTGCCCTTGGGTTGCTTAGAATCCTTATTTATAAGGTGAGCTGCATTTGCATATCCATTTGATTGCTTGAAGTCCCCTAGGCTGCACTTTAATTTTTATAAGGTGGGTTGTTGCAGGCATATGTGGACGGTAGGACGACTATGTCCATACATGAAAGAAAAGCCAGTATAAGAGAGTTTTATGGTGGGTGGACATAACATAATTTAATATTTTTCTTTGAATTTGAAGACAAGTTGATAATGGATCAATCATCATGGATGCATTTTCACTACTTGGTGACTGGCAATCATTTTTCACCAGTTTAACTTATCACCTGCAGGTGTCATATTCCCTTCTTTATTGCAACTTGAAAGAGGAATTACTGACGTGGAAGATAGAAAACAAAAGGAGATCTGTGCAGCCAAATATAAAAGAAAAGATAATGTTGACAAGGGCAAGCTGTCTGAAATTGATGTAGAAAGAGAAGAAGAATGTGGAATTTGTATGGAGATGAACAGCAAGGTTGTCTTGCCCACTTGTAATCATTCTTTGTGTATGAGGTGCTATCGGAATTGGTAAGCAAACTGCTGTGTAGTTCTCTATGCCTTTATTTATACATTATATCTCAATTTGTTTTACTAAATTATTAGAACTTAAGTTGTGTTCAGGAGCACAGATTTCAAGCTTTGGATTTGGATTTTGATTTGTATGGAATTCAGTACAATTTTGTTGTGTGCTGTCCAAATCTACACAAATTCAAACCCATGGTCTAAAATCCAAGCTCCCACACTTAAAAGAGATAAATATTTTATCAGGGAATATTTTTGTAGTGGTAGTTAGACTGTATTTGCTGTATTTTAAATTATTTTTCAGTGACATTGATGTTGCAATCTGGTAATTTATGAACCATTTGTTTTCTTCATGCATCTGCTGGTGCTGGATGTCGGAGTCCATCAGCTTAGTCCACCTGACCTATGGTTCTGATGTTAGCCTTGTTCACTTGGCGATGTTTCAACACCGCAATAACCGTTACCAAATTGGGTTGTCAGACACAGAAGAGTGCATATTGGTTTTGCAAGCATAAACCGCAATAGATAGCCCATCCTTCTTGTTTCTTCGATTCGATGTCTCCTCTATTTGCACTCTGTAGAATTACTGATTGTTATGTGCGTGCATGTGTTCTTTTTTTCTTTTTTTTCTAAATACATATGTGACAAGTCCTTGCGAGACATATCAAGTTAGAGCTGATGGATTTTACATTTCATGGTTGCTTTCCAGGCGTGCGCGGTCACAGTCCTGCCCCTTCTGCCGGGATAGCCTTAAGAGAGTGGATTCAGGTGACCTGTGGATTTACACCAACATTAATGAAATCACAGACTTGGGTTCAATCTCTAGGGAAAATTTGAAGAGGCTCTTCATGTACATTGATAATTTGCCTCTCATTGTTCCAGATCCCATGTTTGTTTCCTATGACACCCCTTTCCGGTAAGGGCTTGTTTATGTGGCACTGAAAACTATCTGTAAATGCCTTGTTGGTTGTATAGATATAATATCTATTTATTCTGTGTTGCCCCTCCTTTGGGCTCACTGTAAATACATGTTTGGGTGTTAGCAGGCTTGGCTTTTAATGTCTTCCCATTCCAGTCATTGAATATAAATTTGTTTGTTGATTCATCCATTGTTTATTTGCATAAATTGATAATTTGAATCTCAGATTTTAATCCCAATTCCAGGCAAACGGTGAAGTTGTAGAACACACGAATACTTCTCGACCCAAATTAGATGGGTGTCCTGGCCAAATTCAGATTTTGATTTTTGAAAATATGAAGATTTTAGATTTTTAATTTGAAAATTCAATTTTGGATTTTTAATTTGACTGTGGAACATTTATTAAATGCTCGACTTTTTAAACAAATTTAAAATGTCTTCTATTTATTTTTTGCCAAAAACAGGCGGCAATTTTTTAATTTCTCCAAAACTTTTAAATTTTGATTTAGTTTGTTTCTAGAAAAAGAAAAGAAGAGTTTCACACATTCTAAAAAAAAAAAACAAAAGAGAAGGCAGAGTAGTCATTTTCTAAGCAAATCTTTTGATACTTGTTACTAATTATTTATTTATTTACTTACATCTAGATCTTAATTTTTTGGTATAATTTTTTAAGAACATTATTTTTTGTTTTCTAAAAAGTAAATTTTACTTTCAAATTTTTTTTAATCCAGAGAAACTTGAGATATATTTAATAAAAAAATAATTTGTCTGAACACTCGTGACTATTTAAAACCCTTTTTATTCAATTCTAATTTGTTTCTTGCTTTTTTTTAATGATTCAAATTGCTATTTTAGGAATTTTTATTTTTTCATATACAAAATTCATGAAACATTTACATTTCCTTTTATTGTTGTAAAACATGTATATTTATGTGGATAACTATCTCGATAATAGGTTACAACTTTTAGTATGCCCATATAATGGTTCATTATGTGGTTAATCTTTGGGATGCCTATGTATTTGCTTATATAAGGACATGTTTTACAACAAAATGAAAAAAATAAGATGATTAGCAACATCTAGTTCCTGAAAAACTAGACTATTGAATTTTTGTAATTCCAAACTTTTTTTTGTATTCCTCTTTATTTCATTTACAATACCTTATTAGCACGATCAAGTCTCTAATAGTTTACCAAGTTTCATCGGTATTATTTTAAGGTAAAAATCTTGTTTCCTTTAACATTTGTTATCTATATAATTTTAATTTTTCGTCAAATTATATTTATATGTTAATTATATCTCTTATCTTGAGTACGTGTCCTTAAATATTTTTATGTTGGAATATATGTGAGAATAACATTTTTATTTAATATTTACCTAACTTTGAATTTTTATTTGTTTTCAAAATGACTTTATGATGTCAAATCTCACAAAACTTGAATTCGTTACCCTTGATACTTTTGGAAAAAATTATCTGTCATGGGTACTTGATGCTGAGATTCACCTTAATGCTATGAATCTTGGAAGTACAATTGAAGAAGTAAATCAAGCACTCCTGCAGGATCGCGCAAAGGTAATGATTTTCTTTCAACACCATTTACACGAAGTATAAGTTACGGTGTTATCCCAAGAGGGGGGGTGAATTTGGTATTTTAAAAAATAAGTCCTTTAGGTTCTAATTTTGAAAACTATCAATTTCAAACTTGCAAGTTACTCACAACCACCTCAATGTTTTACAATTAATTAATTTTATGTGTGTCTTCATTAAGCATACAATGTTACCCAATTACTCACACATGTACTAAAAGTTCAACACATACACATTGAGTTTACGCGGAAATTAAAGAGAGGTAAGGGTAAGAGAGATGCAAACTCGATTTTTACGAGGTTCGGCCTACCCCAACCTATGTCATCACCTTGAGCAATCCACTCAAGGATTCCACTACAAGTCCGCTCCTTTAATTGGGACGGAGCTTCCCTTACAAGCTACTGCTTACAAGAGGCGTAATTTTCCTCTCAATTCCGGTTCACAATGTAATAACCCGGATAATTATTGGAATTAAATAATAAAGAAAAGAGAAGGAAAAAGAATTTTATTAATCCAATGGCTATAAAACAGCTAGTAGTTCAATTTTCCTATAAATACAAGTCCAAAGGCTTGTTTAAATAAGGATCTTAGTAATTATATATCATTTGCAAGCACATTTAAATTAGTTCATCATCTTTGTGCTCAACTCCTCTTTTACTCTTCAATCTTAGTGTGATATATTACTTTGAGAGAGTTGTGTGAGGATTTTATTGGCTCAATCAAGGAGCATTGTATTTGTAATCGTTTTCTTCCACTTGTTTTAAAAAGGGTTCTTGGTGAACCATGCTAAAAGGATTGGTGAGCGAAAGAGATTTGTTCCCGTGGTGTAAATGCTTCTTCGCCAGTGAAGGAGGGTATTTAGTGGATTGTGGAAACCTTGGGTGTGACTCAAGGCATGGACATGGTACATAGGCAAGGGACCGAACCACATTAACATCAATGTTAAGTTTTTCTTTCCTTCTCTCTAATTTATATCTTGTACATGATTTATATTTTATATACTGTGATATAATTATTTGTATCTTACAAAGATTTTATATTTTGTGGAGAAAAGAAAAAATACGCAAAAGAGTCTATTCACCCCTCTCTAGATTCGACTCTAGGGCCAGCAACTTGGATTTTTTTTATATTTTATTTATTTTTTCTAAAAATACAAAGATAGTGTCTCCTTACACATAATTCAACTCCTATTATATATATGCAAACTGAGATGATGGACTAAAGGGTTTCTATCATTTAATCATGTAATTAAAAAATAATAGTTCATAAGGATTCCTACCACTTAAAGTTTTGGGGTAGTAGTCCTTACATTAAAATATGTTAGACTTTAAAGATTGAGATAGTGACTCTTTTGTGGTCGACTAAATTTTCATATTGAGTGGGTTTAAGTTACATAATAAGAAATAACATATCTCTCCTTAGGACTGAACGAAAATTACACAGTAAGAAGTAGCATATCTCTTGTTATTTATGACTCTTATACTTCTATTTTGATAAACAAAGAAGGAAGGAGGAAAAACATGATAGGGGGCAGCACAACAATACTCGTCGACGAAGGGTCTATGCTCATCGACGAGAGAACAGCAAAGGTTCATTCAGTAGTGGCTCTTCACAATATGGGGCCCTAGGCGAATAATTTAATTAGGGGTCCTTAATATTTTATTTAATTTTTATTTTTATTTAAAATTAATTTTTCTAAGTATATCAAATAATTTTAACTGCACTGTATCTGCACTCCACCCACCAAACACATGAATTCCATAAATAATGTTAATATTATTATATTAAAAAAATATTTAGGGGCCCCAAAATTTTTGGGGACCTAGGCAAGTACCTCAGTGGCCTAATGGAAGAGCTGGCCCTGGGTTCATTGATGAAGGCTCTGATGCTCATCGACGAATAATTACCGAGAGTAGGAAATTTTTAGACTCCTGGCATCATCGAAGAGAGCCCTACATTCGTCGATGAAGGTTCTTCTTGGTCTCGTCGACGAAGCCCTTGTGTTCATCAACGAGAGGTGCCTGGGCTATGACAGTTTTTCTGAATTTTGAATTTTTGAACGCTGGGTGGTTGGGCAAACGGGGGGAAACCTCCGAGGAACCTCTATATATGTCATCTAGGAATATTTTGAGAGAGTGAGTGATCATTAAAGAGGTGTATTGTGTACATTTTGATTTCCTTAGTGAAATTTGTATGTCATTGCTTCGGTGGATGTAGGTTTTATCGAACCACGTAAATCTTTGTGTTTATCTTGTTCTGGTTGTGTGTGTTATTTATATCGTTTGTTGTTTTTTATTCCACTGTGCATTTTTATTATACGATCAATATCACAACAAATTGGTATTAGAGCGATTGTTGTTATGACATCGGGATCGTCTTCTACAAGATTTGACATTGTCAAATTCGATAGAACTGAAAACTTCAGTTTATGGCAAAGGAGAGTGAAAGATATTCTTGTGCAACAAGGATTGGCTAAGGCTTTGCTTGATACTCAACCAGAAGGAATGGATGAGGCAACATGGTTAGATTTGAAAACAAAGGCAGCATCGACAATACGCTTGTGTTTGGCCGAGGAAGTTCTTTATCGGGTGATGGAGGAGGATTCTCCAACGGCTATCTGGCGAAAGTTAGAAAGTCGGTACATGTCTAAATCCCTCAATAACAATTTTTTTCTTAAGCAACGTTTATATTGGCTTAATATGATAGAAGGATCTAGTCTAGATCAACACATCAATGCGTTTAATCAAATCATAAGTGATCTTATGAGAGTTGATGTGAAGTTTGATGAGGATGATAAGGCTTTGGTGCTGTTAAATTCTTTGCCCTATGAAAATCTTGTGACCACTCTTACGTGGGAAAGAGAAACACTTGATTTGGAAGAGGTAACAAGTGCTTCGTTAAATTTTCATCAAAGGTTGAAAATACGTGATGAAGGAGAAGGACTTGTGGTAAAGGGTAGTAATGAGTGAGACAAAGGAAAGTTTAAAAATGGGTTTAATTAGAAATTCCAAAATCAATCCAAGAAGAAGAAGGAAATTCTGTGTTATATATGCAGTAAAAAGGGGCATGTGAAACCGGAGTGTCTGGATTAGAAGAAGGGAAATGCTAATAAGCATAAGGGAATTTCTAAATCTGTGAGTATTGTTCAAAAAGATGATTTAGCGGATGGTGATGTTTTATTAGTTTCAGCGGAATTGGAGAATCTAACGAACTCTTGGATAATTGACTCGGCATGTTCTTATCACATGACTCCAAACAAGGAGTGGTTTAGCACTTACGGGTTAGTAAATTTTGGATCAGTTCTTATGGATAATGATCTTCTTACAAGATCGTTGGCATAGGAAATGTAAAGATAAAAATGTTTGATGATGCTGTAAGAACATTGTGTAATGTAAGACTTATACTTGAGTTGAGAAAGAGTTTGATATCTCTTGACACTTTGGATTATAATGGCTTTAATACAAATCCAAAGGTGGAGTCTTGATGATATGGAAAGGTAATCTAACTATAATGAAAGGACAAAAATTGGATGAAAATATTTACACGTTGCATGGAACTACCATTGTAGGTGGAGTTATAGTCTTGGATGCTAAATTCGATGAGACTGTCTTATGGCATACGTGTAACGACTTGCTTATTTTACCATTTTTTTTTACTCATGATAATAAAAACCGATATAATAAACCTAGCAAATCATAATCAACCTGAACCCGTGGGTACGAGAGATACATTAGAAAAACAACATGGAAACCTAAGCAGGAGGAAACATAAAATCATATATATCTCATATCACGACATAGCACAAATACCATAGTTTACTACATCCATCATACACATCCCAAAACAATCAAAACCAGTCCTAAGGTCGTCACCCAGAAATCCATTTGACCCAAGTAAAATACTTACCCTTCAAAAAGGGTAGTTCAGTTGTAACTACCTCTGCGAAGCTTTATCCGCTCTCCTATTCGAGGCTCCTGAAATGTTTATATAATTTGGGGTGAGACACCTCTCAGTAAGTGAAAATAAACTAATACCAGTGTGTGGCAACATGAGTTTTTCCGTGTTATACATAAAATTATACATAAACATATTCGGTAAAACTGTCTGTATCATATCTGGGAAAACATATATAATCATAACATGGTAGAACATACTGGATTTCCACAAACATAATTCATCTCATATATCAATAATACAAAAATACCATGGAAGGTTAGCTGGCTGTTGACATGTCTTACTCCCACATGACTGGGTTGTGTGGCCCAAAGGCGAGACCTGACAATGGCTGGCCGACCGCTGTTAAGTCAAAAGCAAAGTTTGTAAATATGATTGGTCTTCTAGACATGGTCCGTACACCAGGGACGCCAACACTTTAATAAACCACTTCGACTATCCATCCTCATGCTGCCCCGTACGACAACGATAACACTAATATCATAATGATCATGATCACATAGCTATGGCACCGTGCACGTGTAAGCCTAAACCAAGCCAACCAGGTTCTAATAACATATAACATATATCCAAACAGTGATACATGACTATTTCATAATAATAATTGTCAAGTTAATATTATCATAACATTTTGCATATATAATGTGAAAATCATCAGCCCGTACACTGGCATTTCATATTTTACCATTCATGGCCTGTACGTCGTATAATAAATTAGATAAAACTCTCGGCCCGTACACCGTCATATCATATTTAAAGCTCGGCCCATACGCCGGCATTTCACATAAACCCTCGGCCCGTACGCCAGTATATTATATAAAAACTCTTGGCTCGTACACCGACATATCATATAAAAGCTCTCGGCCTGTATGCTGATATATCATATTAAAACTCTCGGCCCATACCCCGATATATCATATTAAAACTCTCGGCCTGTACGCCAATATATCATATTAAAACTTTGTATCATTTAACATTTTCCCATAAAACATTAAATTATAATAAACTCTACTTATGTCATACAAAATGGATATTACACATATTTAAAACATATTCTCATTTACAGCAGTATTTTCCCAAACATGATGCTAATATATATATTTATTTTTCTGAAATTAGATGTTGTAAGATTATACATACATTTTCATGAAAATAACTTAGTTTATCCCCTTACCTGATTCCTGAAAAAGCCCCTAAGATAATCAATCCAGCACCCGCAGGGTTCCCTGTTCAACACCCTGAAAACAACATCTCTCAAAACTAAATTTCAGTATTTCTTCGTGTACAACATTTTCTATAACTATGGTAAAGCCAAATTCTAAATAAAAAGTCTTATCTTGAATCTGGGATGAATTCCAAACTAACCCCACTGACGATCCACTCCAGCAGATTTGTAGAGAATTTCCCCAGGAGTGTTGTGGTGGCTTCGGATCGTCGATCCGGCAAAGAACGGACCCAGAAATTAAAAAAGATGGGTAGGAAACCGAGGAGGAGAGAGAAGGAAAGGTTTGTGCGTGAGTTTTCATCCAAAAATGAAGTTTAAGCCTATTTATACACTGCCCTTCATCGACGGGATCAAGAAGGCAATTCATCGATGAACTCTCATCCCTCATTGACGAAATTCAAAATCGCCAAAACATCCTCTCGGTATCTTCTCGTTGACGAGATACGTCCCCGTCGACGAGCCCCTCATGTGCTCTCGTCGATGAATCCCATGTGTTCATCGACAAAACCCTATTTAATTACTTCTTTTAATTCATTTTTCCTCCTTCTTCCATTATATAAATACCATAATTCTCTGGGTCACTACATTCTTCCCTTCATATGATTTATCATCCCTAAAAAAAAAATAAACGGTCTACTTATTTGATTACTTACCCTCACTTATAGCGAAGGAATACCGTAGTTACATTCCAAGTCCTGGGAGATTACATATACAAAATAAATCTCTCCCAAAATTAAAATACTACTTACTAACTAAATTATTACATATACCTGCAAAAGAAATGTCATACAATAACTTACCCTTTCCTGGTTATGACTGAACCCCAAGGAATAGTTGCGGGTATTTTTGTTTTATCTGTTCCTCGAGCTCCTAAGAAGGCTCTTCTACTGCGTGATTTCTTCATAAAACCTTTACCAGAGAAATCTTTTTATTACGTAACTCTTGCACTTTCCTATCCAGAATCTATACCGGCACCTCCTCATAAACTAGTGAATCACTGAGCTTTAATTCCTCATAACTAATTATATGAGAAGGGTCTAGGACGTATTTCCTCAACATAGAAACGTGGAATACGTCATGTATCCTAGATAATACAGGTGGTAAAGCTAACCTGTAGGCAACCGGCCTCACTTTATTTAGAATCTCAAATGGGTCAATAAACCTAGGGCTAAGTTTATCTTTCGTCTCGAACCTCATAACCCCTTTCAACGGAACTATTTTCAAAAATACATGATCACCAATATCGAACTCCAACTTCCTACGGTGGTTATCGGCATAACTCTTTTGTCGGCTCTGAACTGCACTGATTCTATCTCTAATAAGCCGAACCTTATCACACGCTTGTTGTACTAGCTCTGGCCCCACAACTCATCGCTCACCCATCTCATCCCAAAATAAAGGAGAACGACATCTCCTATCATACAATGCTTCAAACGGTGTCATGTCAATGCTAGTCTAATAACTGTTATTATACACAAACTCCACCAGTGGCATGAACTGAGTCCAACTACCCTCAAAATCTAACACACATGCTCGAAACATATCTTCTAATATTTGTATCATCCTCTCAGTCTACTCATCTGACTGAGGATGGAATGTCATGCTAAAAGACAACTGAGACCCTAAAGCTTCCTACAAACTCTTCCAAAAATGTGACGTGAAACGCGGGTCTCGATCTAACACAATAGATACTGGCACCCCGTGAGAACGAACTATCTCCTAAATATAAATCTCTGCTAAACGGTTGAAGGGGTAATTGATCTTGATAGGTAGGAAATAGGCAGTCTTAGTTAAACAGTCTACTATCACCCAAATGACATTCTGGCCATGCAACTCCATCGGTAGTCCCAAAACAAAATCCATAGATATGTGATCTCACTTCCACCATGGGATAAATAATTGCTACAACTGCCCTGCTGGCCTCTGCTGCTCAGCTTTTACCTACTGGCATGTCAAACACTGGGCTACACACTCAGTGATCTCTTTCTTCATACCACTCCACCAAAACAACTCTCGCCGATCCCTATACATTTTCGTGCTGCCGAGATGAATTGTGTACAAAGATCTGTAAGCCTCCTCTAAGATAGTCTTCCTGATGTCAATATCAATAGGAACACATAATCTGGAATGGAACTGTGAAGCCCCGTCGTCTGAAATATAAAATTTCTCTCCTTGACCATTCTGTACTCTGTTCATCACCTCTACTAATTCTGGATCTTCCTTTTGAGCAGCTTTAATCCTTTCCTGTAGAGTTGGCTACACCACTAAACTGGAGATACATACCTAAGAATCATTCTTAATCAATTTGATGCCAAGTCTTTCTAGTTTAATCATAATCGAATCCTGAATCTTCATAGCTGCTAACACTAGTCCCACAGACTTCCTGCTCAACGCATCAGCTACCACGTTTGCTTTCCCTAGGTGATAACTAATGGTACAATCAAAATCTTTAATAAGCTCCAACCACTTTTTCGGCCTCATATTTAGTTCCTTCTGAGTGAAAAAGTATTTTAAAATTTTATGGTAGGAGAAAATTTCACACCGCTCGTCATACAGGTAATGCTTCCAAATTTTCAATGCGTGTACTACTGTAGCCAATTCAAGATCATGGGTAGGGTAATTCTTTTCATACTCTTTCAACTACTTGGAAGCATAAGCTACCACCCTGCCATGCTGCATCAATACATTGTCAAGCCCCTTCAAGGACGCATTACTGTAAATAACATAACCCTCACCCCTTGATGGGATGATCAGCACTAGCGACGTAACAAGCCTCTGCTTCAACTCCTGAAAACTTTACTTACAACTATCATCCCATTCAAATCTGGTGTTCTTCCTAGTTAGTTGTGTCAGAGGCCCCGATAATGCTGAGAATCCCTCAACGAAACGATGGTAATACCCAGTTAGCCCTAAGAAACTCCTTATCTCCTGGACGTTCCTCGGTCTAACCCAATTCATTATCGCCTCAATTTTACTAGGATCCACAAAAATATCATCTCCTGAAATGACATGCCCCAAAAACACAACCTTCTTAAGCCAGAATTCACATTTACTGAACTTAGCGTACAACTTCTCATGCTTCTTATAGCTCCTCGAATAGACCAGTATATCATCAATAAAAACAACAACAAACTGGTCTAAGTATTGGTGAAAAACTATATTCATCAAGTCCATAAATACTACAGGAGCATTCGTCAAACTAAACGGCATAACAAGAAACCTCATAATGCCCATATTTGGTCCTGAAGGCTGTCTTTGAGACGTCTTCTGCTTTCACTTTCACCTAATGATAGACTGATCTGAGGTCAATTTTAGAATACACCAGTGTACCCTAGAGCTGGTCAAATAAATCATCTATACTGGGTGAAGGATACTTGTTCTTGATTGTCACTTTATTAATTTCCCTATAATCTATACACATCCTCATGGTCCCGTCTTTCTTCTTCACAAATAAAACTAGAGCTCCCCACGGAGATACACTAGGTCATATAAAACCCTTATCAAGCAAATCTTGCAACTGATTATTTAATTCTGTCAACTCTATTGGCATCATTCGGTAAGGTGCTTTAGAGATCGGTGTTGTACCTGGAAGCAGATCAATAGAAAAATCTATCTCTCAATCAGGTAGCAAGCCTGGTAACTCATCTAAAAAAACATCCACAAACTGCTTTACTACAAGCATACTAGGGAGCTTCAATTCATTACCTGTCATTTCCTTCACAATGCCACGAACCCCTGACAACCACTTAGGAGCAGTCTTCTCGCTTGAATAGCTGAAACCAACTCGGGCGAAGATTGCACTCGCGATCCTAAAAACTTAAATTCTAGTTTCCCCAGAGGTCTGAATATCACTTCCTTCATTTGATAGTCTATGCTGGCGTAATTGGCTGCCAACCAATCCATGCCGAAGATTACATCGAACCCATGCATTTCTAACACTATCATATCAGTAGACAGAATTTTCCCTTGAATATCAATTGGGCAACCTCAGAATACCCTACTACACCTCACTACTGACTCGGTCGATGTAGTCACTAATAATTCAGTATCTAACAATTGTGTTTCTGCCTCACATAATTTAATAGACCCCTTAGCTATAAACGAATGTGTGGCTCCTAAATCAGATAATACAATAACTTTAAAGAAAGCATACTAATCATACCTGTCACCACGTCGCCGGCTGTCTGAGTATCACCTAGTGTCATGAGCAAAAACTATGGTTGGAGCCATATTCCTCTGCTGGCCTCCACGTGGCGCCTGATAACCTCCCCAGTATGGTCTAGGAGTAGGAGCTGCATCTAGTGGTGTAGGGCAATCTTACACCAAATGTCCCTATCAACCGCAATGATAGCAAACAACTCCACCTACTCGACACTCTCCCCAGTGTCTCCTCCCACAAGTCTGACAGACAGGATAAGTCTACACTGCCTGAACCTCATGACCTCCAGTCTCTTGCCTCCGTCTTTTGCCATAATTTCCTCTCCTCCATTGACCCTGCCTAGGACCTTGCTGATAGCATGAAAATGCAGATCTCTTCTTTTGCTCCTATTCCTCTGCATCCATACGCTCGCTAACCTCAGCCAAAGTTACTCTGTCAACTAATTTAGCAAAGTCTTATATCTTCAGCACCACCACCTGCTTGAATATACCTCGCCTCAATCCTTTTTCAAATTGTCTTGCTTTCTTTACTTCATCAGCAACAATATATGGAGTGCAGCGAGAGAGCTCCATAAATCGCGCCTCATACTGTTGAACCGACAACTGTCCCTTCTTTAGATTTAGGAACTCTTCCAATTTAACTTCCTTGACAGTAGCTGTAAAATGTCTATCGAAGAACAACTCTTTAAATCGATCCCAAGTCATGGCTATCGATGTCGTTCTATACTACTCCAGAAGTCTCATATCAGTCCACCACCTCTCGGCCTCCCCCGTCAGTTTATAGGTGGAGAATAAAACTCTTTGCTCCTCTGTGCAATACGGCCAAGACTTTCTCAATCTCCTATATCCAATTCTCAATGGCTACAGGATCGAATCCTCCTAAAAATGCTAGAGGATTCATCTTTATAAACTTCTCTATCGTGCACCCATGGCCCGCAGACGGACCACCCTGCTCTCTAGAGCTCCTAACGATCTCAGCTATAACCTGCTGAGCCACGCTGCGTAACACTGCGTCAAAATCAATCCCGCCTGCACTCGAGAGCCCTTTCCCATCACTACCGCTCGTATGGGCACTACCTCCTACTGTATCCATCCTGAAAAACCATAAACGTAACTTAGAAACCTTATCCTTATAATGCACTCACCTAACCTAACCTCTTATCTTAACATTGTCAGATCATTTATAACCTCAGTCCTACGTTCTAGGAACATAATCCGACAATAGTTTATTATGGTTTTTCTGAAATTGTCACCCCAGAAAAAACACAGAAACCACCATGAAAGTCCTACCTCTAGACTGTAGAACAACACCTCAAATCTTTTTCCTATACTCTAGTATCATTTCCACTGCATTCTAAAGTCTACAGAACCTAACAACCTACACTCTGATACCAAACTGTAACGACCTGCTCATTTTACCATTTTTTTTACTCATGATAATAAAAATCGATATAATAAACCCAACAGATCATAATCAACCTAAACCCGTGGGTACCAGGGATACATCAGAAAAACAACAAGGAAGCCTAAACAGCAGGAAACATAAAATCATATATATATCATATTACCACATAACACAAATACCAGAGTTTACTACATCCATCATATACATCCCAAAATAATCAAAACCAGTCCTAAGGTTGTCAACCAAAAATCCATCTGACCCAAGCAAAATACTTACCCTTCAGAAACGGTAGTTCAGTTGTAACTACCTCTGCGGAGCTTTATCCGCTCTCCTATTCGGGGCTCCTAAAATGTTTATATATTTCGGGGTGAGACACCTCTCAGTAATGGAAAATAAACTAATACCAGTGTGTGGCAACATGAGTTTTTCCGTGTTATACATAAAATCATACATAAACATATTTGGTAAAACTGTCTGTATCATATCTGGGAAAACATATATAATCATAATATGGTAGAACATACTAGATTTTCACAAACATAATTCATCTCATATATCAATAATACAAAAATACCATGGAAGGTTAGCTGGCTGTTGTCATGTCTTACCCCTAGATGACTGGGTTGTGTGACCCAAAGGCGGGACTTAACAATGGCTGGCCAACCATTGTCAAGTCAAAAGCAAAGTCTGTAAGTACGATGGGTCTGCCTGACCTGGTCCATACACCAGGAGTGCCAACACTTCAATAAACCACATCGACTATTCATCCTCACATTGTCCCGTACGACAACGATAACACTAATATCATAATGATCATGATCACAAAGCTATGGTATCGTGCACGTGTAAGCCTAAACCAAGCCAACCAAGTTCTGATAACATATAACATATATTCAAATAGTGATACATGGCTATTTCATAATAATAATTTCCAAATTAATATTAACATAACATTTTGCATATATAACGTGAAAATCATCGGCCCGTACGCTAGCATTTCATATTTTATCATTCATGGCCTGTACGCCGTATTATAAATTAGATAAAACTCTCAGCCTGTATGCCGTCATATCATATTTAATGCTTGGCTCGTACGCTGTCATTTCACATAAACTCTCGGCCCATACGCCAGTATATCATATAAAAACTCTTGGCCTATACACCGACATATCATATAAAAACTCTCGGCTCGTACGCCGATATATCATATTAAAACTCTCGGCCCGTACACCGATATATCATATTAAAATTCTCAGCTTGTACTTAAACTCTGTATCATTTAACATTTTCCTAGAAAATAGTAAATCATAATAAACTCTACTTATGCCACAGAAAAAGGATATTACACATATTTAAAACATATTCTCATTTACAACAGTATTATCCCAAACATGATGCAAATATATATATTTATTTTTCAGAAATTAGATGTTGTAAGATTATACATACATTTTCATAAAAACAACTAGCTTAGTTTATCCCCTTACCTGATTTCTGAAAAAGTCCCTAAGATAATCAATCCAGCACTTGCAGGGTTCCCCGTTCAACACCTTGAAAACAACATCTCTCAGAACTAAACTTCAGTATTTTTTCATGTACAACATTTTCTATAACTATGGTAAAGTCAAATTCTGAAAAAAAAAAAAAAAAAAAGTCTTACCTTGAATCGGTGATGAATTCCAAACTAGCCCCACCGATGATCCACTCCAACAAATTTGTAGAGAATTTTCCCAGGATTGTCGTAGTGGCTTCGGATCGTCAATCGGGTGAAGAACAGACCCATAAATTAAGAAAGAAGGGTAGAAAACCGAAGAGCAAAGAAAAGGAGAGATTTGTGCGTGAATTTTCAGCCAAAAATGAAGTTTAGGCCTATCTATACACTGGCCTTCGTCGACGAGCCACGTCACTTCGTCGATGAGCCACGTCACTTCATCGACGAGGTCAAGAAGGCAATTTGTCGACGAACTCTCATCCCTCATTGACGAAATTCAAAATCACCAAAACATCCTCTCAGTATCTTCTCGTTGACAAGACACGTCCCCGTCGACGAGCCCCTCATGTGCTCTCATCGATGAATCCCCTGTGTTCGTTGATGAGGTCCTGTTTAATTACTTCTTTTAATTCTTTTTTCCTCCTTCTTCTATTATTTAAATAGCATAATTCTCGGGGTCACTACAATATGTGTCTTAGGCATATGGGAGAACATGGCATGAAAGAACTACACAAGAGAAAATTGTTGAAAGGTTTGAAAACGTGTCGGTTGGAATTTTGTAGGTTTTGTGTTCTTGGAAAACAGAACAAGGAAAAATTCAGATAAACTACTCACAAGATGAAAGGAATTCTTGACTATGTATATTCAGATGTTTGGGGCCCAGTTAAAGTTGCATCAAAGGGTGGATATGTGTATTAAGTGAGTTTCATTGATGATTACTCACGGAAGGTTTGGGTTTACTTCATGCGCCAAAAATCTAGTATGTTTTCCAAGTTTAAGATTTGGAAGGCTGAAGTGGAAAACCTGACAAGGAGGAGAATCAAATACTTAAGTTCGGATAATGGGACCGAGTATGCCGATTCTTGGTTTATGGATATTTGTGCAAAGTAGGGCATCAAGAGACATTTTACAGTTCGCCGAACACCTCAGCAAAATGGTGTGGTAGAACGGATAAACTGGACTCTTGTTGATAGGGTTTGGTGTCTCGGATTGAATGTGGGGCTACCGAAGAACTTCTGGGCTGAGGTAGTTAGTATGGCTTGTTTTCTAGTTAATTGATCACCAAGGGCATCACTAGTGAGGAGAGGTCTAAACTTGACCCGAAGTCTAAGCTTCAATTCGAACTTAAGTATTTGATTCTCCGAATTGAAGGTATTCGGGTGTCTGCCCTATGTCCACGTGTCTAGTGAGGAGAGGTCTAAGCTTGACCCGAAGTCTCGTCATTGCATTTTCTTAGGATATCCAGAGGGTATGAAGGGGTATAAGTTATGGGACCCAGAGGCAAACAAGGTGGTGATTAGTAAAGATGTAGTCTTTGATGAGAAAGTTATGGTGAAGCATACTCAAGAGTTTGATGAACAGAAATAAGAGCCAGAAAACTAGGGTCGTGATGAACATATCGTGCAGGTGGAGTTGGAAATTCAGGGCAGTGGAAATGATCATGGTCACGTGGTTGCAAGGAGCTCTAGCTTGGAAAGCCATCAAGTCGACAATATTCCATTAAAAGATCCAAACGTAATATTCGTCCTGCAACAAGGTATGGTTTTTATGAGTAAGTATCTTATGCTTTCCTTATTTGTTGCAATGATCCAACTTCTTTTCAAGAGGCAGTGCACAGCTAGGAGAAAGATAGGTGGATGGGAGCAATGATTGAGGAAATGGAATCACTAAGAACAAAACTTGGGAGTTGGTGGAGCTTCTAGATGGGAAGAGACCGATTGGGTGCAAATGGGTGTACAGGAAGAAGGAGGCAATATCAGAAAAGGAAGGTGAGAAGTTCAAGGCATGGTTGGTGGCAAAAGGATACTCATAAAAGAAGGGGATAAATTATAATGAGATCTTTTCTCTAGTGGTCCGACATACTTCTATCAGAATTGTGTTGGGGTTGGTAGCTTATTACGATCTTCATTTGGAACAAATGGATGTGAAGATGGCGTTTCTTCATGGTGACTTGGAGGAACAAATTTACATGGTATACTTAGAGGGATTCATTGAACCAAGAAAAGAAAATATTTTTTACAAGTTGAAGAAATCTCTTTATGGGCTAAAACAGTCTCCAAGGCAATGGTATAAACAGTTTTATTCATACATGAAGAAGATTGGCTACCAACGGTGTGAGTATGACTCCTGCGTATATGTGAACAAACTCAATGATGGCTCACTTATTTTCTTATTATTGTATGTCGATGATATGTTGATAGCTGTAAGAGATTTAACCGAGGTGAATCAGTTAAAGAACCTGTTGCATAAGGAATTTGATATAAAGGATCTTGGTTCAGCTAAGAAAATACTTGGGATGGATATTTTCTAAGATAGGACTGCAGGGAGATTATGGCTATCTCAGGGCAGTTATGTGCAGAAGGTGTTGGAGAGGTTTAGCATGGCTGATGCAAGATCGACGTGTACACCTCTAGCGAATCATTTCAAATTGTCTACTGCAGATTTCCCAAGTTCGTATGAGGAAATTTGAGACATGTCAAAGGTCCCCTATGCTAGTGTTGTGGGGTGTTTAATGTATGTCATGGTATGTACGAGGCCAAATTTGGCACATGCGGTAAGCATGGTGAGCAAGTTCCTCTCTTGTCCAAGAAAGCAGCATTGGGAAGCCGTCAAATGGATACTTAGACACTTGCAGGGTACATCGAGATATGGCATCATGTTTGGTAAGCAACAGGGTTGTCCTTCATTTATGTGGTTTTTCGATGCAGATTATGTTGGAGATATGGATGACAGAAAGTCTACCATGGGATATGTGTTTACCCTTGTAAGAGGACCGATATGTTGGAGATCCATGGTACAATCTCTGGTTGCATTGTCCACGACTAAGGTGGAATATATGGCAGTTGCCGAAGCTACAAAGGAAGCCTTATGGCTTACTAGTTTAGTCGGAGAGATGGGGCTACAGCAAGATGCTGTGGTGCTACATTGTGATAGTCAAAGTGTCATTTACTTAGCGAAGAATCAGGTATACCATGCTAGGACCAAGCACATTGATGTGGGGTTCCACAAGGTTCGGGAATTGATTGTTGTGGGTGAACTTATGTTGGAGAAAGTTCACATGTATGAAAATGCAGCGAATATTCTGACAAAATCAGTTATTTTAGAGAAGTTCAAGCATTGCTTGGACTTACTCCATGTCTCCAAGTGATAAAAGGGAGACATACCCAACCAAGTGTTTTTAAGTTCAAAGTGAAACTGTGACGACCTGCTTAATTTTCAAAAAATTTACAAAATATAATAAAATCAATATCACAAAACTCAGCAGATCATAATCCACCTGGACCCATGGGTACCAGGGATACCTCAGAACACATAACGGAAGCCTAAGCAACAGGAAACATAAATCATAAACACCTAATTATACCATACATCACAATACCAGAGTTATTACAATCACTGTATATATATGTACACAATTCACAACCCAAAAGATATTTAGGGCCATCCCATAAGATACATCTAACCCTATCAAAACACTTACACTTCTGGAAGGGCAGACCAACCATACTAAATCAACAGGGCTTTACCCGCTCTCTTATCAAGGGCTCCTGAAATATTTATAAAATTTGGGGTGAGACCAATAAGGGAAATAAACTAATACTAGTGTGTGACAACATGAGTATTATGTGTTATACATATACCATACAAAACATATTCAGTAAATTGTTATGTCAAATCTGGGAAAACATATATATCATCAAAATATAGTAGAACATACTGCATTTTCATAAACATATATCATATCATATAATAATAATACGAAAAACAATCCTAATAGGTTAGCTGACTGTTGTCATGTATTACCCCCACATGACTAGATTGTGTGGCCCAAAGGTGGGACTTGATAATGGTTGGCTAACCACTGCCAAGTCAAAAGTACAGACTGTAAGTCTGATGGGTCTGCCAGACCTGGTCCGTACACCAGGGGCGCTCACACTCTTCTTAAAAACCACATCGACTATCCAATCTCACACCACTTCATACAGCAGCGTTAACACAAATATCATGATCATGATGACCATGGACACATAGCAACGGTACTGTGCAAGTGCTAGCCTAAACCAAGCCAACTAGGTTCTGATATCATATAACATATACTGAAACTTTGATACATGTATATTTCATATCATTAATTATCAAATCAATCATATCATTTTGCATATATACGTATATCATGAAAATCATCAGCCCGTACTCCAGTATTTCACATTTAACCATAGCTCGGCCCATACGCTGGCAAATCATATCCATAGCACAGCCTGTATGTTGCCAAATCATTTCCATAACTCGGCCCATACTTCGTAAAATCATATCCATAGCACAGCCCGTATGCTGAAAAATCATTTCCATAGCTCGGCTCGTACGTCGGCAAACATATATAAAAACCTCAGCTCGTATGTCGGTTTTCCATTATAAAAATCCGTATCAATAACATATTCCCAAAAAACAGTATTTCATAATAATTTCTACTCATACCACACTAAACAGGTTTTTCATATATTTAACGTACTATCATTTTCAGCAGTATTTTCCAAATATAAATCATATATAAATATATTTATTTTCCTGAAATCAAATGCTGTAATAATATACATACATTCTCGTAAAAGAACTAGCTTAGTTTATCCCTTATCTGATTCTTGAAAAGCCCCTAAGAAAATTTGTCTTGCACCCGTAGGGTTCCCTACTCAACACCCTGAAAACAACATTCCCCAAAACTAAAATTCAGTATTTCTACACGTACAACACTTTCTACAACTGTCAAATAGGCAAATACTGAGTAGAATGTCTTACCCTTGATTTGGGATGGTTTCCAACTCAGTCCCACCGACGATCCGCTCCAGTAGACTTCTGAAAAACTTTCCCAGGAGCGTTGTGGTGGCTTCAAATCGTCGAACTAGCGAAAATTTGGCCCAAAAACTTAGAGAGAAGGAGGAGAAACTGTATGAGGAAAGAGAGAAAGAGAGAGAGAGAGAGAGAGAGAGAGAGAGAGAGATTCTATAAAGGAAAATGACTGAAAAATCACATTTAACCCTATTTATACTGTGGGATTCGTCGACGAGCCACGTCACCTCGTCGATGAGTCCTGTAGAAAGTTCATCGACGAACTTCAACTCGTTGATGAATTTCAGGTTTCCACAAATCCTCTCTCGGCATCTTCTCGTCGACGAATCCTGTCTTCGTCGACGAGCTACTCTTATACCCTCGTCGACAAGTCCCTTGTGTTCGTCAACGAAGAGCTGAAAAATTCCTCGGGATTATCCCATCCAAAATGCAACGTCGTCGACTGCCTCCTTTTGTTCCTGTTTCCATTTCCCTTTCTTTTTATTGTTTAAATACCATTATTCTTTGGGTCGTTACATTCTCCCCTCCTCATAAAATTTCATCCTCGAAATTTACTATTCATGTAACTCGTCATCCCTTAACAAGAAAAAAGTCTACTTATTTCATAACTTACCCTCACTTATGGTGGAAGAATACTGTGGTTACATTCAGAGTCCTAGGAGATCACATATACAAAATTAAAATTCTCCTAAACTAAAATGCTACACTAATTAAACCATTACAGGTACCTGCAAAAGAAATACTATCTAACTACTTACATTTTACCTGTTTAGACTCCTTGGAATAGGTGCGGATACTTTTGCTTCATATGTTCCTCAGATTCCCAAGAAGCCTCTTCAATTGTATGATTCCTCCACAAAACTTTTACCTGAGGAATCTCCTTATTACATAACTCCTGTACTTTCCTATCCAGAATTTGTACTAGTACCTCCTCATACACCAGTGAATTACTGAGCTCTAACTCATCATAACTGATGATATGAGAAGGATCTAAAACGTATTTCCTCAACATAGTAACATAGACTACGTCATGGATCCTGGACAACACAGGTGGCAAAGGTAGCCCTTAAGCTACCAGTCCCACTTTATCTAGAATCTCAAATGGACCGATAAACCTAGGACTAAGTTTACCCTTCTTCCCAAATCGCATAACCCCTTTCAACAAAGCTATCTTCAAAAACACATGGTTACCCACATCAAATTTCAGATTCCTGTAAAGATTATCAACATAACTTTTCTATCGGCTCTGAGCTGCACTGATCCTGTCTCTAATAAGCCGAACCTTATCACGCGCTTGTTTCACAAGCTCTGGCCCCACTACTCGCCGCTTACCCATCTCATCCCAAAATAAAGGAGAACAACATCTCCTACCATATAGAGCCTCAAACGGTGTCATGCCAATGCTAGTCTGATAACTGTTATTATACGCAAATTCTACCAATGACATGAATTGAGTCCAACTACCCCAAAAATCCAATACGCACGCTCGGAGCATATCCTCTAATGTCTGTATCGTCCTCTCAATCTGCCCATCTAAATGAAGATGGAATGTCGTGCTAAACGACAACTGAGACCCTAGTGCTTCCTACAGACTCTTCCAAAAATGTGACATGAAACGCAAGTCTCGATCTGACACAATAGATACTGGAACCCCATGAGAACGAACTATCTCCTGAATGTAGATCTCCGCCAAATGGTTAAGGGAGTAGCTGATCTTGATAGGTAAAAAGTGAGTGGCCTTAGTCAAACGGTCAACAATCACCTAGATGGCATTCTGGCCATGTAACGCCGTCGGTAGTCCTGACACGAAGTCCATGGATATATGATCCCACTTCCACTATGGGATAAATAACGGCTACAACTGCCCTGCCGACCTGTGGTGCTCAGCCTTTACCTGCTGGCACGTCAGACACTGTGCCACATACTCGACAATCTCTCTTTTCATACCATTCCACCAGTACGACTCTCACAGATCTCTGTACATCTTCGTACTGCCGAGATGAACTATATACAAAGATCTGTGAGCCTCCTCTAGAATAGTCTTCCTAATCTCAATATCAGCAGTAACGCATAACCTGGAACGGAACCGCAAAGTTTCGTCATCTGCAATACTGAATTCCTCCCCCTAACCATTTTGCACTCTATCCATCACCTTTGCTAATTCTGAGTCTTCCTTCTAAGCAACTTTAATTCGTTCTTGCAGAGTAGGTTATACTACTAAGCTGGCAATATACACTCGAGGATCACTCTCTACCAAGTCTATGTCGAGTCTCTCCAGATCCATCATGATCGGATACTGGATCTCCATAGTCGCCAATACTGATTCCCTAAACTTCTTGCTCAATGCATCAGCTACCACATTTGCTTTCCCTGGGTGATAACTGATGGTACAATCAAAATCCTTAATTAGCTCCAACCACCTTCTTTGCCTCATATTCAGTTCCTTTTGAGTGAAAAAAATACTTCAAACTTTTATGGTCGAAGAAGATCTCACATCGCTCGCTATACAAGTATTGCCTCTAAATTTTCAAGGCGTGTACTACTGCAGCCAATTCAAGATCATGTGTAGGGTAATTCTTTTCATATTCTTTCAATTGCCTAGGCGCATACGCCACCACCCTACCATGTTGCATTAATACACAACCAAGTCCCTTCAAGGACGCATCACTGTTAATGACATAACCCTCACCCCTTGACGGGATGACCAATACTGGCTTTGTGACTAATCTTTGCTTCAATTCTTGAAAACTCGGCTTGCAGCTGTCATCCTACTCAAATCTAACATTCTTCTTAGTCAATCGTGTCAAAGGCCCTGACAAAGCTGAAAATCCCTCCATGAAACAATGGTAATACCCAGCTAGCCCCAAGAAACTCCTGATTTCATGGACATTCCTCGGTTTAGCCTAATTCACTATGGCCTTAACCTTACTAGGATCCACAGAAATACCGTCTCCAAATACAACATGCCCCAAGAACACAACCTTCTCAAGCCAAACCTAACAATTTACACAAAATTAAATTGTTTCCTTTCACACCTCCTTGTCTAATAAACCTAACACATCTTATACCATTTACCTTACCACCTCATAAGGATTCAACTATTAAGTTGGTACCTTAGATTTCAAGCTTGGATTAGACAAGCCAATTCAACTAGGTAAAACCAAAATTGGCAGTTGCAGTCTCAATTATATTTTCAAACTAACATCAATAAAAAATTATATGACAAAACTATAAAAATTTATGAACTGTGGTCAATCTAGTCAAACCAAAACTATATGTCCAAACTCAACTAGGCCTAGTGGATTGACCGGGATGGTGTGAGTTTTTTATTTTTTATATTTTTATATTTTTTTTATCGATCATATTAAACTAAGTTACATAACGAGATTTAGTAATCTTCTCCTAAAATTCAAATCAAAATTTTTTTTTTTATTGTTATCAAGTTAACTTTAATGAAAGATGAAAAGACTTAGCAACTGAAAAAGAAAAACATATGGGCATTGGTTAAGTAGTTGAACAATACCCTAATGTGTTCCCCATTCGACGCGCACACACACTAACATGTATGTCATTTGCACTCCACACAAACAATTGTAAGTGAATAATTTTCAGTAATATGTTTAGATAATTTATAATGCAATTCATACAGTTTTAAAAATAAATTTTTAATACATTGTCATAATTAAGTTTATATGGCAAATTATTTTAAAGCTTTTGAGTTTTATATTTTAATTTATATTTTCTTGACAACTACGAAGGATTGATGCATACGTGTGACAATATTAGGACTCAACATTATATGTGCAATTGTAATTAATTACTTCTGAATGATAAAATAAGGATTTTTAGTAGTCCTCATACAAAAACTTTAAAATTTTCAAATTATCCTTTAAGTGCTCCTTTTTATTATTAACTTTAAATTCTTTTTGTATCTCACAAAATATCCAAAGTACCCTATTAAACATTTCTTTTATGTTATTAAAATTTTTAATGGGTTTGGATCATGCATATGTTAGTTAATGTTAGTCTCTCTCACCCCTTAACTTTCTAAACTTTATTTGTTTGTCCACTACCAACACCTAACACCTCCACTTGAATGCATTGTTTCTCCTTTACTAAAACAATGACATATTTGAATTGTATGCCTATGGAGTATATCTATGGTGCTAGCAAGATTCTTATTCCATCATGGGACACCTCCACACTTTTACTCCTTAATTAAGTCTCTCTACCTTTGGACGTTACCCTCACCCCCCCCCCCCCTCCCTCTTTTAATTGCTACTAGCCCAAAATATCTCTCATACTCACTCATTTCTAATTATGGGCACATAAGCGATATGCGTTTATGCACTATGTTTGTGTCCTTCGATCACTATGATGTGTGACAATTCCTCTCCTCCTACACTTTTGGGTACTTTGGAGGGTGGTGGTCCTGACTCATATTGCCAAAAAGCGATGTTGATTCTATTAGGACCGGAGGAGCCCATGGGTAAACTTGATATACATGGGTGAACACCAACTTGACCCAAAAGTTTAAGTCTATTGGGTCTTGGGTCCAACCATGTATATAAGCCTCCATCATCCACTCTAATTTTCTAATGTGAGACAAGCTCACAAGTGGAATTTTCAACAATCTCCCTCTCACTTGTGAGTTTACACTGCTCCCCCTTGAATGGAAATCATTTCTCTTCTAGGAGTAAGCTCAATTCTCCAACAGTTGCTCAAGTGAGCCTTACCACTGGCATCTTACGTGCATCAAATTGCATTCCACGTGCTTTCAAACCAATCCTACCTCTCACGTCTTGACCCTATTCGGATCCATCCCCAACCTAGATTATCCTTATTGGCCTCGGCCACACACTTGGTCTTCCAACTGTTAGCACGTCAGGAGAATTAGTTTCACGTCTTAAATTTTTTACAATGTCGCTCACCTATAGTTACGAATCGTTGACTCTAATACCACTTGTTAGGACCGGAGGAACCCATGGGTAGGCTTGATACACATGGGTGAACACCAACGTGACCCAAAAGCTTAAGCATGTTGGGTCTTGGGTCCAACCATGTATATAAGCCTCCATCATCCACTCTAATTTTTCAATGTGGGACAAGCACACAAGTGGAATTCTCAACAAGTTCCATACTGATAGTTGATTATGGATTAGCCAAAATTACATAGAAAATAAATTCATGACTTGGCTAATCGACGGCCAAACAATCTTTGTTCGTTCCATTTGAAGAAAGGAAGGATCCCAAAGAATTGATCCTAAAAAACCAATGAGACACACTAAGCATAGCTATTTGATCAAATGGTCAATCGAATTTTTATTTAACCTCACCTATCCCATGTTGGTAATTATCTTTTGCTCGTGAATGTCTAATGTTAGAAGTTTGATTCACATAACTATAAATTGAATTTGAAAATTTATTGCAGTACTAGCTACCGATTATTTACTGTTAGCTCTAAAATATCATCATCTGGTTGTAATTACTATGTACGTGTATGCTCCCTCACATGTGAGATTTTTGCCCTGCTCCCTTTACCACGCAATTTATGTTTATGCATATGGTCTTTCTATTTCTTCTTCTTCTTCTTCTTTTCTCCTAGTGGTAGCGTGGTTATTTTGTGAAATCTCTATTCTCTACTGTAAGGCCTACTCTATTTGTTATCACAAATCTTTAATAAAGACTTAAGTTGGCTCTCTTTGTAGAGTTTTCTTTTACCATTGTAAATTTGTTTTATAGAAAGTAAAATTCTATAGGTTAGAAATTTTATTTTATGGCTATCTATTGAATAATTTAATATGCTTGAAGAAACACTAGTGAAAAGATTGAATGAATATCTTTTAGACATTTGTACATAAAATGTGTTGTCTATTTCTTTTATACTTTTTAACCTACAAGTACTTGTACATGTGTTGCACGTGAATAAATTTATTTTGAGTTAAATTTTTATTTAATATTAGATTTTTTGTTTAAATAAAAAATTAAATCATATGTAAAAAGTTTAGCACATAAACTATTTTATTTATAAAAATTCTAAATAAAATTTCTCCTCCCATCAAAATTTCACTAACTAATAAAATGACTTTGGTATATTCTTTTAGCAATTTCTGTGAAAATGAGAAATCTATATTAATTAGTAGTTGTTAAATCTATCCCTTTAACAATTTTTAACAAACTCATTTCATTTAATTCATGAATCTAAAAATAAATGATAAAAACTCTCTACATTAGTAGTTTTGAATATTTTAAAACACTAAATATGCATTTTAAATCGTTTGAATAAAAAAAATTAAATCATTAGATTGCAATAACCAAATTTGAAAAATAAGGTGTACTCCCAAGAGGAGAGTGAATTGGATTTTAAAACTTTCTTTGTAAACTTTTAGTTAAGTATAACCCTTCTTCAATTTTAGTTTCGATTCAACAAATATATATATTCAACAATCACACTCTTCACTCAATTCTTATCAACAAGAGATAATATCGCTAATTCAACTTTCAGAATTTCAATAGATGAATATTCAGATCAGATTTTCTTTTCAGTATAGTTCAAAAACATATCTGAAAGTTATCTTGAGTATCTTGTAATTTTGTTCAATAAAATAATTTATATCACAAGATTCATATCAACTGTGCATTCAACAATTTCAGCTTTCAAGACTTTAACGAAAATTCAATCCAGTCAATCTTTTATGTTAAAGACCAGCATGAGCGAAAACTCATATTTTCTTTAATTAATTAATGAAGATGATGTCAAACTGAGTTTCAAAATATCAAATAAATAAGTCTCAGCTTTAAACATTCAACACTTCAATATATCAATTTCAAGTTCAAACCTTGATGTGAATACACAACCACTATCAGATTTTAGTTTTGCTTTTGAATATGTCAATCCAATAAACAAATTAGTATGCTGATAAAGAGTCACTTAGAAATTTAGTAGTCTTTCAAAGTTCAGTCATTGATATCTATCAATCAACACATTTCTTTTAATCAAGGTTTCCGCAAAATATTAATCAACGTACTCTCTTTGAGGTTTTTGCAAAAGATCAATCAACGTACTCCCGTTACAATTCTCAATCACAAGTTAATTTTCACAAATTAAACATTCATTCAAGAAATTTATATATGTACAGGAAATTAAAGAAATTTAGGAAAAGACAGAAACACCGAGATTTTTACGAGATTCGGCTATACCCGTCTATGTCCTCGCCTTAGGCAACACACCTAAGGATTCTACTATACTACTCCTTTACGGGTAAGAGCAACCTTACATGCTCCTTTGCGAGTAGGAGCAACCTTTTACAATCTCTCCTTCAACTAGGGTGAGGCCCCCTCTCCAAGCGATACCCCAGGCTCAGTACAACAATTCAACAATCCTGAACTGTCAAGAAAAATGAGAAACAAATTTGGTGTACTAAGAGACTCTCTTCAAGAGCAAATTAATACAATTGAAAACAATATATTTCAATCGAATAACAATATAGAAAGATGAGGCTCAAGATAAATATCACTGAGTTCTTTTTTAGATCGAAAGATTTAGAATTTGTGCGCAAAGATCGGTGAAAAATTCTTAGCAAAACTCAGTAAAAACTTTAGCAAGTATATGAGCAAGAGAGCTTTTTGAAGATTTTAAACAATAAGGCTTGATTGCTGATTTTAATTCTTGGTGTCTTGAATCTTTTGTCTTAGGGGGTATTTATAGAGTTTAGAAAGTGTTTTTCGTATTTCCCAAGTGACTTGGAATGTTTCCCAAGTTTTTTTAACGTTTAGAATTCAAAAACCCAATTTTGGAAACTTCCCGTTACTTTTAAAAATTTAAATTTCGAAGAGTCAGTTGATAGGGTACGAAGAGTCAATCGCCTAGGTCATTAAAAATACTGAAAATTCAAAGGTAGTAAGGTGTCAGTCGACTGGGTTGACAAGAGTCAAGTCGCCTGGATAGGTTCTGTCTGCTGTTCAGTCGTCTGACAACTTCGACCACCCTTCAGTATTTTAGTCATAATGTTTTCTATACAACTTCAAATTAGACGTTCTTGGTATCAACAGAAAGTTAAGAAAAAATCCTACAACTTTATTTTGATCATTTGTTAAGATAAAAACCAATTGATAGAGAAAATTGCACATCACTGCGGATATTTAAAAAAAAAAGAACAGAATTTGGAAAATTATGTTTTGATGCTTTTCATTTCAAAAATAATTTTAACATTTTTGAAATAACCTTTGACCTTATAAAAATACTTTTCAAGTATTTTAAAAGGTATCTAGGTCCAATAAATTAACTTAAGAGTTTCATATATCCATATTGAAATCGTTTGAAGTACTTGCATGAGACTTCTTAAAGCTTTAACTTTCTAAGCTCTAAGTTTTCATATATTTGTTTTGATCCTTTATGTCCATCTTGAGCTTTCTTCCTTAAATAGACTTTTGCTTTATTATGAATCATGTCTCTAAGCATATGTAATCTTCTTTAAACACTTGAACTTGATCTTTTAGAAATTTGATCATTTATAAGAGCTTTTGAGCTTGATCTCTTTATGAAAGTTTTTAAGTCTTGAAACGTATCTTAGCAAAACATGTTAAGTTCATTTAGTATTTTATCATCAAAATAAGATTTTAAACCTTGTGAGGCCAACAAAATTATTTGCTTGACTCCATAAATATAAGGCACAACCACTTATATATATATATATATATATAGAGAGAGAGAGAGAGAGAGAGAGAGAGATCTTTCAAAAATCTTAAAATTCCACATTATCATGTAATCAAGAACATGGACATTTTTAGAGCATCATGACTATCAAAATCATATGCATAGTGATAATTTAACTGCAATTTAAGCATAAGTGTTGTCAATAGATTTTGATCGATTTTCAAAATTTGGATTTTATAGGCGAAGATCTCTATTCTTGAACCCTATGTCTGCTTGAGAGTGACAGTGTTGCCAAATTAGGTGAAATGTGATCATAACTTCCTTCTTTCTCAAGAATCCGCTCATAATAGTGCCAAATTTTTTGTTTTACTAAACATTTGGGTTCAACTTCCCATGATAAGTTCTAGACCCTTTTCTTAGACTATTATTTAATATATATATATATATATATATATATATATATATATAAGTGGAGGAAGAAAACAAAAAATGAGATGCGAGGAGATAAAAAGGCTCGGAGAATAATCATTTAGGGAAGAGAAAACGACAAAAAACGAAAAAATTGTGAAGAGAACTGTCTGGAGAAGAGGAAAGATTAAAAATTAATTATGGATGTATTTGCAATTAAAATTGAAACCTCTTAAATGGTAAAGCCAAAATATTTGTTACAAATTGTGTCACAATGAACTACCAAGAAAAAAAAAACTTTGTACCTTTAAGGGTACTAAAATTGTATTTTACATTAATATCTTTTGAAAAAATTACTAAATGTCGTAATTTTTACCTTTCCATAAAATGAATGTGCAAACTATTCACATAATGCAAGAAGAGAGTTGTGCGGCAAACTCCTCAGAAGAAATGTGAGCAACACCTTATGATTGTTGCAATCTGATACCACTAACATTAGTTGCCATTGTGAAAGTCTAAATCGAATTATTGGTTAAGAGACGGAAGAAGTAGGAAATTTTTTTTAAAAAAATGAAATTTTAAATTACTAATTAAGCAAGAAAATAAACATTATTGGTTAATCTCTTAAGGGGAAATGGTTGTTGTAGTGCATGGCGTTGGAGTGTGTTTAGTTTGTTCTATATTTTTTTTTTTCTATTACATAGGAACTCCAACGACCAACGAGCCCTTCAAACTCCCTGATGCAACACCAAACCTACGGATTAACATCCTTCCCCCCCAAGTTTCGCTGACCAAGGTAAAATCCAGATGCGAACACAGCTTCTGTGCATCAGTTGACCTTCAGCCAACTCGACTCTCGGGACATATTTCCATTTCATTAGTTTGTTCTATATTTAATTTTATATATGTCTATCCATTTACCCATTAACAAGAATTTTCTTGATTTTATCGTTTGTTGACCAATTTCATTATTTCTAAACTTATTATTGTTCCATATACTTTGTATCCTTCATTCTCTTTCCCTCATTTCCACCCGTCCATTTTCAACCAAGCATTTTGTAAGTATTAGGTTTAAAGAAGCCAAAGTATGTGTTCCATACGTCTAACAAAATTCAGAAATACTATGGCAACTCAATTGCAGCCTCTAATGTCTACTCAATTATTTCACCCACTTTAATCAAATCACTTCTTTTCCAATCCCTTTCAATACTTGTTTGGGTACAATGTCTCATCCTTTTTATAATTTCCAAATTTAAATTTAATTTTTAATATTCATGAGCCAGTGATTATCCAAACAGAACTGATATATATTTTACAATATATATTATTTATATAATATATAGTCTTAAGTTATAAAATAAGATATACATATTTTTCATTGTCAATCATGGTTCATTGATGGTTGAAATCAACCTTTTAATGAATGAAAGAAAATTTTCCTAATTGTTAATTTGGGTTTGAATTAGGATTGAAGTCAACCCTCAATGAATGATGATTGAAGCCGACCCTTAATGAGTGATTTGGAAATATCTTAATTGTCACTGGGGGTATGAATGATAATTAAAGCTAACCCTTTATGAGAGATTTGGAAATCTATAGATTTTTAATAGGGGTTTGAATGATGATTAAAAAATCAACCCTTAATGAGAGATTTAGAAATCTTCTAATTGCAATCAAGGTTTGAATGATGATTGAAGCCAACCCCTTATAAGAGACTCAGAAATATATTGATTGCTAATCAGGATTTAAAAATGATGGGATCTCTTTGATTAGAAATCAGTCATTATGAAAGAGATGTTTGAATTTCAAAAACTGAAAGTTCATTTGTAAAGAAAGATACCCAACAAAATAGGGAAGATTTTTTCTATTGTGAAAATCCATTCAGTACTGATAAAATAATCGAACCGAACTGTCGGTGTCGGCATCCAATTGGGATCAAACCTTTAGTCAAATGGACCACTACTTAACTGATGAATTTAGATTGGTTTTTGTCAACTGAACCAAACACTTCAATTGGATTCGGTTTTTAGAACTTCAAAGTACTGAACCATGAACACGCAGGTACATGAGAGAGAGAGAGAGAGAGAGAGAGAGAGAGAGAGAGAGAGAGAGATGTCATTTTGACATCACCAACCCAATCACAGTCTAACTAGTATGACCAAGTTGTTTCCTTGGATTCGTCAATAGTCTGGGTTTTTCCATGGCTATGACAAGCACATAGCAATTCGAGCAAAGCAACTAATCTCATTTAGCCAATTATCAGGCATTGGTGCATGGGTCAGGTTGCACCATTTTGCAACCTAAGCACAATGAGTTCACTACAATTTGACCCTGCCCAGACCTCATTGGCACACTGGACTTGCTTTATTTTCATCATCTCCTATTATACATGTGAGAAATCGAGGCATTCAAAGTTTCAACTAAAATGCAAAACGAACAAGAATATGACCCTCAGGGATAATAGATGGCTCTCTAGTGAGAATATTGAAAGAAAGTAACAACATGCTTTGAGCTCTCAGCATACCGAGACATGTTCGTTTCAAACTTTGGCAATTTAAGGCACCAAGCATGGCTAAAATGTGCACCATGACATTTGAAAATGCCATATTTAACTAAAGAGAGCTCATGCTTAGTATACAAACAACCTAACATTATAACATGGCAGCAGCAAGAGGCACAAGATCTGCGCAAAAAAGCACCAAACATAAACTACGGGTATGAACATACAAAATGCAGAAGTGTTGCCCTGGATCATCCACAAAGCCAAGTCAGATGCCTATTCAGTCATCATCCTCATCATCTTCGTCGTCGTCCTCTTCCTCCTACAAAAAAGGGAAAAAAATAAATTACATTATTGACACTTGAAAAACAAGAGAGGAACAAGGGGGGTTCTGATGCCAAGATAATCCCACTATCATGACACAAACCAATTAAGCATTTCACTGCAAAAGATTATATAGAGTGATGAGCAACTATGTAGAAACTATTCTCCTAGGCAACTGCCAAATAAACGCATTTCCAATATTCATTAAAAAAAAAATAGCACCAACAAATCTGTAATGAGTTTTCTCCATTGCCTAAAACACACAAGGAATTATCATTTCCCAGAAAATGTAGTGAAGCCTCACAGAATGGGTTGCCAGAATGGTTTGGAAAAATCCCTTTAAGATTGGACCATTACTCGATAATCTAAGTACAATTTAATGCATTTGCCAAGTTTCCGTTTCGGTTCCCCAAAATTGTAAAAACCGTTATTTATTACATTTCCCTTTTTCTTTGACCTATATCCCTTCAATGTATTCTCATCCACTCTATGCCCTTTCCTACTTTTCCTAACTGATGGAAAAGTGAAGTTCGGCAAATCCAAGGGACACAAAACCAAGACTCCCAGATTGAAGATTAACATTCTGGACAGTCAACCATACTTCAATGAATATTGACAAAAAGACCACAATTATCTCATCTGATCTACCAACCCTCACTCAACTATTTCAAAACATATAGGATTAATTAAGTCAATATATGATCGCACACTCAAAACCTTATTCTTTGTTGACATGCTTGATGTCTATTCACATGAAATACCATCAAGAGTACCCTGGACAATGATATGAACGACGCAAGCTAAAAAGTGATAAAATTTAAAATAATATTCTTGAAAATTGTGTAAATAGCATGCTCAAAATCCATACACAAGCAATACCAGTAAGTACTAACTAGTAAAGCCAAAAATAGCAATACCTCCCCGCTTTCCTCATCCTCTTCATCATTAACTTCAGATTTTGAATGTTCAGATTCATCATCACCATCATCCGCTGAGCTTTCCTGTCACAAACCATGGGCAGGCAAGGACGTGAAAAAGCCAATTCCAGCACTACTCCCACACGAGGAAAAAATAGAATTTATTTGTAAAAAGAATTATAAAGTTTTTGTATTGGTGCATTCACCTGTTTCTTGTTGTATGCATTCATAAGCTTTTCATATTCAGCCTTCCTTTTAGCTGCTTTGGCCTCGTATGGCGCTTTTTCCTGCCCAAATAAGTTAGACCATTCAAGACTAGTTATTACAGTATAATTACCCTTTCTTCCCAAGAACTAAGTTATAAATGAAATTTTCAAAAACTTAAAGCATGCATTAAAAACTAAACCTCTCCTTGCTTGATTACTTATCTAAGTTACTGACTAATACCAACAGAGATAAAGGGCAATTATTCAGTAGCTCAAGTGGCATATATCAGGTTGGTAATGCTTTGGTTTGGGCCAAACCACCATGAAGTCACTAGAAGAGCTCCAAGTGCATGGCCAATCCACTCCATGATGCTGAATATTACAGCAGCTATGTAAAGAATAAATTGGATTTCTAACATGAAATAAAACATAAAAATAGCTCCCCATCATCCTCGATCATCCTCAACACCTTCAAGGAAGTGTTTTATTACTTACAGCATCAGACAGAGATTTCCACTTCTCTCCCCCAGCTTTCCCAACCTTCAATTGCAATATAAAGAACTCAATCAATTTATATTTTAAATCAATCAATTATTAAGTAAATCAATAAATGCCTATAATAAATAGTTAATGCCCATTCACTGCTTACAGCTGAGACAGCCTTCACATTAGGGTTTTCCTTTTTAAAGGTCTTCCTAAACTCCTCACTGTCACAGGTCAAATACAATGTGAATCAGGAAAAATTTTCAAATTAGACTGCAAACACCTATAAAGGAACGTCTACTCCGTATATAGGCACCCAATGAAGGAAAAAAAGAACTACATACAGGAACACAAAGAAAGCACTGGGAGGCCTCTTTGGTTTGTTAGGATCTTTCTTGGTTGATTTATCCTTTTTAGCCTTTCTTTTGCTACTCTTATCTGGCTTGGCAACAGCCTTTCGCTTCCCAACTTTTCTGAAAAGAAGACAGATTTATATGATCCATCAGTATAGTTTTCCTGTAACCGCAGCATCAACGTTGAATATAATATTAGATAATATCCATATAACTCTTCGACACATCCATGAAAACAAATTCCTAACGTCAGAATATGGAAAACAGTTCAAATAATTGTAAGTACTAAGCCCATAACAGCCCCCATAAATTTTTTGCCATGACAAAAGCCCAAAAACATTAACAAACTAACCTATCTTCAACGACCTTCAATGCTTCCTTTGAGTCCTTCTTCACCGCCCCCTTACCCTTTGAAGCCTTCATCGTCACTGGAGAAGGTGCCTGTATTAACACGGGTTTAGATCAAAAATAGCAATTCAAGCAATAACCGCTGGTGATAACACTTCTACTCTCCTTGAACAAACATGAGGCATGGGTTGAACAACATGAACAGTACAAAGCTTCGCAGAAACTAGGGTTCCCTAACACTAGTCAACGCTACAGAGATGAGCATCAATGAAGACAAAGTGCAACACTTGTAACAGGATTCTAAGGGCGAAAAATTCCCAAAACAATCTATTCGCACAGACAAATAAAAAATAATAAAAATGTTCGTAACTGCAAATTATTGCACAAAAAATAAAATTTTAAAATAACTTCTACTGTGAAATATTAAAAAAATAAAACATTAAATTCCAGGGAGAAGAGAGAGAGAGAGAGAAAAACATAGGACTAAAAAAACTAAAGCCAAAAATAGGAATCAACCATCTCCAGAGAAATTTCTCAAGATACAAATCGGACTCGCAATAATTTTAAGACATCCAAAAAAATAAATAAAGCATCGATCTCAGACTCAAAAACAGGAAAATTCTCACAAAAACATTCCAAAAAAAAATAAAAATGAAACGGATATTTACAACAAAGCAGATCTAGAGAGGATCATACAATAAAGCCAAAAAAATATGAAGAAAATCAAGCTTACCGCTTCAAGGGAGCGAACCAACTCTCTCTCCCACGAAGAGAAAACAGAGGAGAAGGAAGAAAGCGAGTACAGAGGCAAGAGGAGAAGGGAGAGGAGAGAGAGGAGGGTTTCGACAGACTGGAGTTCGAAGTGGACTTAGGAAGGTAACCGGACCAGCCGGTTAACCCGGAAGGAGACCACAGCACATAACAGAGGTCAAGGACAGGCTGTTACCGCCTATGACGGGTTTGACGTTATTGCGGGGTAGCAGCGACAGCGTGGGATTGACAACTCAGCGCAATTAAAACGCATCCAAAGCAGAGAGGATTGATCCCAAAACAAAACAAAACAAATCACAATAATAAAAAGGTGATGGACGTTTGAGCGGTGGCCATGATCATCATATCTGCGACCCAAGATATTTCCCCCACCATCATCTGTTCCACACGTGTTCTGCACGTGCCGTCCTTTAATCCCTAATCTCTAATAATGCCTTTATACTATTTAATTTATTTTAAAAAAATTTCTCTAATACTATAATTTTTTAACTGCCCACAATTATTCCAAAATACTCTTATAATTATGTCACATTTATTTTTATAACTATTTATACATATCCCAAAATCCTCCTATATCTATGACTATCTTAAAATATCCTCGTACTAATTAGAGTCTGGAGCAGGCACATAGTGTGTGTGTGTGTGACGTCCCAATTTTTTATACCATTTTTTCACATATTAACAAACACAACATATCGGCTACGTCACCACCCTAATAACATTTATACATGACTTGCCCCGAGGTGGGTACCGGATAAAATGATCATACCACTATTCCTATCAGCGAAAGTCACAATATATATATACACACACACACACACACACACATCACAATGAATACACATATTAGAGTGTCAACTGACCAGACGTTTATACATCAACTTACATTCCAAAATAGCAAAACTCTAGGGGAATCATTCATCCCTAGTTTACACATTCATCCTGTATATCAGGGTACCAACTCCACTCTAGCTGGGAGCTCTATCACCAGCATGATCTCGGTTTCCTAAAATATTTAAATGATTGGGTGAGATACATTCCAGTAAGACAGAATAAATTATTTTCAGTGTGTGGCAATATGAGATTCATTGTATCATAGCATAATATATATCAGTGATAGTATCTTCTGAGAAAATATATCATTTCCATAATCATAATCATATAGATATACAACACAAGCTTTCATAAACTTTTACTTCCATTTCCAAAATCATTCATTCATAATCTAAGTTTACCCGCAAAGTTCCTGAGAATAGGGAAACTTACCCGCCCATACAAACAGCTTCCCTCTACCCTGAAATCGTTTACAGTCTAGCCTAATTAACCTGGGTTCAGCTACAACTGATACTTATTAGAGCACTTACCTTATTGATAGTTATGGTGCAACCCCAAGAGCGGGGGTGAATTGGGTATTTAAAATTTGTTGTCTAGGTCTATTGATATTAACAATAATGTAATTCAGCCTAGGGCCAGTCTACGCAATCATCAAGCGAACATACACGTGTAGTAATGTAAATTGCGGAAATGTAAAGAACATGCACGATATGTTATTGAGGTTTGGCCAACTGTACTTACGTCCCCGCCTTGGCCACACCAGCATAAGGATTACCACTATAATGCTCACTTAAACGGGTGGAGCCGCACCTATACAAACCAGGTCAATTCAAAGGGCTAACCTCAACCAACACGCCTTAACAGGACGATGCACCTAACTTTCCTAACCAGGTCTAAACCAATCTGGGACTATTCCACATGGCTAGTCTCCTTTTTTAGGCTCGTGTCTGGTATACAACCAATGTGTATAAAAATGTTTGTACACGAAAATGCGCTTCAACACAAGCAGATGTGTGCACCAATATAACTCAGTCAATAATGCAAATGCGAATGATATGTAAATATACTCAGTGCTCTAATGTGTGCTTAACACTCAATCACGTACATATTTTCAATCTAGATCTAGAGTGTATATTAAGCAAGATTTGAAACACACTATTTGAATATCACAAAATCATATCAGGGTTTCAAATATGTTAAGAAAGATAAATCAAACAAATTCAATAAGAGATTTCAATGTATAAAACACAATGGAGTTGTTTGAAAGACGAGCTTTTTATAAAAGGATTTTTGCACACAAAATTTAGGTTTGTGTAACTTACAACAATAATGCAAGAACCAAAACCTTCAATTTCCACACTAGATTTATCAAATGAAATCGGTGGAAGAACTTTAGGCTATACTCTCAAGTAAAATCAATCAATCAATATACCAAGAGAGAGTATTAGTTAAAGAAATTTAAGCACAATAGCCTTATAGAGATACTCACAATGCTTAGAGAAAGAGAATGAGGAGTATGTGAGTGTTTTCAAGAAGTATTTGACTAATATAGGATTTTTAGGGTTTTGAGAGTAAGAGAATTTTTGCCTTAATCAAGTTTGCTAATCCTTACTAATTAAGAAAAATGAATGGGTATATATAGGCAAGGAGGATTTTTTGACCGTTGGGGAGATAATAGGTATAATTAGAATTGTCTAAAAGACCATTAAAAGAATTAACCATGTTTATCCCATTTAAAAATCAGTAAAAATATTTTTAACCCGCAAGGTTCGGTCGCCTGGTCATAAGCTTGGGTGCCCGAACAGACACAGCCAAAAAATCCAACTCTAATAGTTTCAGGTGCCCGAACTGTGACTCGGTCGGCCGAACAAAAGTCAGTAGCTTTTGTTTGACATTTCGGGTGCCCGGCTCAGAGTTCAGTTAACCGAACTAGGCAGTTTGGTCGCCCGAGCCTCTTTTGAACATAAACATTCGGTCGCCTGAGTAGTTGAAAAGTGCTCTGAAAAGCCTTCGAGTGCTCGAGGAAGATACGTTCAAAAAAAGGTTCGGTCCCCCGAAGCTAAGTCAACATGTTGACTTGTTCGGTTGCCCGAGCCGCTTTGCACGACATAGGTTCGGTCACCCAAACCCTCTCAACCTTTTTAATTTTCAGTCCAATTTTAGCCAATTATAATTCCCCTAATATGAAGATGATAATGGGGACTTATTAGTGCATTTGTTTAGAGACCTAAGGACTTTTTATCCTACCGAAAAAAATCTGGCTTCGGTCGACCCGACTGAAGGATGATCCTTAAGGTCTGTGCAGGTACCTAAAGTCCAACTATGGTCGTTTTAAGCATACCTACCTACCATGCGTGATGCAAATTATTACAAGCCATACATGCGCACAATTCATAATAAATTACATCCAAGAATGAAGAAATAATCAAATGAATACAAAATACAATACATAGATCTTCATTCTTCGACACGAATACCTCACGTCATCATGATATGTCTTTTAGTCCTAAAGCGCGCATAAGGTGAACCTGCATGCAATTCTCAGTACAACTATTAGTACCAAGAGTATTTATCATAATCAAAACTGGGTGTGACCAATAAGGTCAACACTTACTCAGTAAGCCCTTAGGCGGTGTGTCTTACTTCGCTTTAATTATTTATTTACTCATGCAATTTATTTTCTCAATTTCATTTCATTTCCATTTCCATTTCTTTTCCATTTCCCATTTCCATTTCCATTTCCATTTCTTTTCCATTTTCCATTTCCATTTCCATATCTAGCACATGAGTATCCTTGGTAACTCATACACCCATGTCTGTAACTCATGGCTACCCTAAGGATCTTTCTCCACGCTATGCTTCCTCCCATGGTCAAGGTTGTGCGGCCCGAAAGCTGAATCTAACTGTGGTTGGCCGACCCAGTTAGATCAAATAATGCCATATACCTGTCTGTAGTAACGAATGACCTGCCCTATACCTTGGTTTGGAATCTAGGGGGCAATATACAACCCTTCTATGGTCCATTTGTACTGCCTCGCCACACGCTCCACAAGTTTGTGTGGTTGCTGTTGACTCTATAAGTCTGATCCCGTTTTGATTATGACAAAACTAATATTTTTCACCTGTGCACTGAACTTCTTGAACGGGTCTATCCTTAGCATACATTGTTGGTAGGAAGTTTAGCAAGTCATACGGACTATGAAGATCAAGCTTCATTTATAGCGTCTGAAGAATCAAAGAATGAAGACCTATTCTTTATTGTAGTTGCATTCTGTTTTAATTGGTCTGTAATAATTTATATGGTCTGTAATAATGCATTTGCATATATGATAGGATTTAATGCTCAACAAGACCATAGGGAATGAATGACCTTAGGGCACCTTTCAGTCGACCGACACCAGGTTTTTGGACGCACTTGAAAAGACCTTAGGTCCCAACACATATGCACTAATAAGTCCCCATATCACTTATATAATCAGGGGAATTAATTGAAGTAAAATTTGGCCAAATGACATAATATGAGAGAGGTCGGGTGATTGAACCTCAGGAGTTCAAAACTCCTCGGGCGCCCAAACTGCTGGAAAGTCAGCAGTTTGACCAAGCTTCGGGCGACCGAACCTGTATTGGCCCTATCGCCCTTGGGCGACTGAACATATGTCAGGACACCTTTTCACCAACCCAAGTGCCCAAATCCCACGTTCAAATATGCCCCGGGCAACTGAATTGGCAAGTTCAGGCACCCGAACAGTGCGATAAATGCTATTGACTTTTGTTTGGCCGACCGACCATTTTTTCAGGCAAACAAAACTTTAAAAAGTGAGTTTTTAAGTGTGTCTATTCAGGCACCCAAACCTCAGACCGGGCACCCAAATGTCGTGGGGTAAATTATTTTTTACTAAAAATCAAAAGGGGTAAATTGGATTAATTTTTCTAAACTTGTTTTAAACTTTTCTAATAATGCCCATTTAGTCCCCAATGATCATAATTTTGCCCTTGCCTATATATATCTTCTCATTTGCAAAATTAAGGGTTGATTAGTATGATCATTGAGCAAAAACTCTCTTAAACTTTCAAAATCCCATTTATCCCATACTACTTCCATACACTTTATTTTGCTATTCTCTTGATAGATCAAGTTCCCAATAGTGTTATTGAGTGTTATACATTACTAAAACTCTCCTTGCTTGTTGATTGATTAATTTTCATTGAGGGTTCTTAGTTAGGGTTTTCCCCCTAATTTAAACAATAAATCTTTGAGTGAGAATACCCTTATAGCTAGTGAGTCTTTGCATCTTGATTGCAAGACTCATCAAGCTTGTGAATTTTGATTGTCAAAAATATTATTTTACACAAGCTTGCATATTATCCTTGATATTGTTTTTGCTAGTTTCAATCCAAAATATCTATTGTGCTTTCCATTTAGAATATCCTTTAGATATTTGATTTGGATTGTGTTGAACTTCCTTTGATTAATTGTGTGTTGAATATCTTATCTTGAATCAAAGGTTGAACTCTCACATATACATACACTCACACATCTTAGAGAGTTTACATATTGGATCTCACCTGAGCATTAAATCTATATCATCTGTGAGTGCATATTTGTTTGTGCTGTATTTTGGTACACGTCTACACGAAAGCATAATCATTGTGTCGATTATATTGAGAAAATACTATTGTATTTCTAGGCGTGGCCTGAGGGGGCAGTAATCCAACCCAGTAAGGATTGTTTGTAAAGGTTGAGGTCAGCCATGTGCTAATTGACCTAGTTGTATAGGTGTCGCTCCTCCCATTAAGTAAGCCTTAGTATAATCCTTGTGCAGGTGTACCAAGGCGGGGACGTAGGCACAGTTGGTCGAACCCCGATAACATATTTGGTGTTGATTTCATTTTATGCAATTTACTTTCTGCACTTGTCTGTTTACGTTTATCATTTGAATATTTGATTGGGATTGTGAATATGTAAAATGACCCTAGGTTTGTGTAATATAGCTTGCGAGATTAGTTGAACCTAGGGGATTAATTTTTAAATACCCAATTCACCCCCCTCTTGGGATTGCACCAAATCTATCAGTCGCACTTTTCATTCGCTAGCATCGGTACGGTGCTCGATATCATTACCCATCACTGGGGTTTACATATCCATTCCATCAAGGTTTTCTTTTCCACTATTCCACTTTTCTCATATCAGCATTTCCAAATTCAATATTCGTTGCAGTTGTTAGTTGCAATGTTCACATTCCCAATATTCACAATCACCATTCACAATTCAGTATTTACCCATCAATATTCTCATTTCAATATTCCCAATAAATTCACATTTGTCTACCGATAAATTCTCAGTATTTCAATACAAGTTTCCTTTCATAACAATATGTATATGTATATATATATATATATATATATATATATATATATATGAAAATATAATACATATCACTTGTTTCATCATTTCTAGTATGTACATTTCAATATTTCATATTTCCCTCCTTTCGTAAAACCCTTTCCACATTTCATATATTTCCACATTTCTCTATATACACAAATATTAGTATTTCATACTTTCACTATTTTCATAAAAATCATTTCCATACATCTTTTTATCCCATTTCATTATTATCCAGAAATCGCAATTAATATTTCATCATTTTCATATGATCATATGCCACACAAATTTCATTTATTAATCATATCATAATAATTTCAAGGAAAATACAATAATTCATTTTACATATAATTCACCCAATATTTCACAAAAATACCTGCTATAGTTTATTCCCCTTACCTAACTTACAGAAATGCTCACAACAACACCCAATTTGATGCTACTCGGCATTCCCAACTCAAAAGCCTAAGAGATCATATTTTTACCAAATTAATCAACTCATTTCCCACAACAATTTCAGTATAATACTACCTACATTCCAAATACTCCAAACAACTAATTTTGGGATGGTGCCCAAGTTGGCATAATCAACAATCTACTCTGACAGACTTGTAGAGAATTTCCCCAAGATCAACATGGTGGCTTTTGATCGTCAAATCGGGGAAGATTGGGGCCAAAAATCTAGAGACAAGGTAGAGAACCCGAGCTAAAGAGAGAAAATGTGAGGAAAAATCTAACTTCCTCGCTGAATCCCGATTTTGGCCTATAACTAGAATGTTGTCCACGTGGCCTCATCGACAAGACACGTCACCTCGTCAACAAGCCCAAGAAGGGAGTTCGTCGATGAACTCATAACTCTCGTTGACGAAATTCAGGCTTTGCTAAACCCCTCTCAGTAAGTTCTTGTTGACGAGACACGAGTCCACGTCGTCGAGCCCAAGAAGGCTGCTCGTCGATGAGCGCTCTGCATTCATCGACGAGACCCTACCGAGTCCCTTTAGGAAAAATCCTTTTCTCTCCTTTCTTTTATTATTTATTTGCTATAATTCTCTAGGTCTCTACATTCTCTTTTCCTTATAAAAATTTCGTCCTCGAAATTTGCTATCTATCTTATACACATCCACTGAGGAAAAATTGGTTACTTATTTTATTACTTACCCTCACTTATGGTGGAGGAATACCATGGTTACAAAGGGATTTTGGGAGATTATAACCATTGAAATAAAATTCTCCCCAAAACCATTAAAATCTAAACACTACCTAACCTACATTATACAAATTAAATTACATACCTCAACCCTAATTTTTGATTTCTGGCGCATCTGCTCCTCTAACTCCCAAGAAGTTTCCTCTACTGCATGGTTACACCACAGAACTTTTACCAACGGTATACTTTTTGTACGCAGCTCTTGTTCTTTCCAATCCAAAATCTGCAGTGGAATTTGCTCATAAGACAAGGCATCACTAAGCTCTAGTGCCTCATATTTGATCACATAGGAGGGGTCTGGGATGTATTTCCTCATCATCGAAACGTGAAATACATCATGGATTCTAGAAAAAACAGGTAGCAGAGCCAACCTGTAAGCAACTGGACTCACTCTCTCTAGAATCTCAAATGACCCAATATACCTAGAGCTCAGTTTACCCTTCCTCCTGAATCTCATAACACCTTTTAACGGTGCCACTTTTAAGAACACATGATCCCGGGTCTCAAACTTCAACTCTCGCCAATAAGTATCAACATAACTCTTTTGCCGGCTCTACGCTGCACTGATTCTATCTTTGATGAGTCTAACTTTATCCTGAGTCTACTGTATCAGCTCTGACCCCAATATTTGTCTCTCGCCAATATCATCCCAATATAATGAGGATCAGCACCTTCTTCCATATAATGCCTCAAATGGTGCCATCCCAATACTGACTTGATAGCTGTTATTATACGCAAACTTGACTAACGGTATAAACCGTAACCAACTGCCCCCAAAGTCCAGCACGCATGCACGTAGCATATCCTCCAATATTTGTATCATCCTCTCCGTTTGTCCATCTATCTAAGGATGAAATGTAGTGCTGAACGAAAACTGAGAACCCATGGCCTCTTGCAAACTCCTCCAGAATCGGGATGTGAATCGTGGGTCTCGATCTGAAACTATGGACACGGGCACGCCATGCATTCTTACTATCTCTTGAATATACAACTCTACCAATCGGTTTAAGGAGTAGTTAACTCTGATAGGCAGGAAATGGGCAGTCTTCATAAGTCAATTTACAACTACCTAAATGGCATCCTATCCATGAAGCGCCGGCGGTAACCGAGTGACAAAATCCATTGCTATATGCTTCCACTTCCACTTAGGAATACACAACGGCTGCAATGACCCCGCTAGTCTCCAATGCTCAGTTTTCACCTGCTAGCATGTCAAACACTATGTTACAAACTCAGCAATTTCTATTTTCATTCCACTCCACCAAAATAAATCTCGAAGATCCCTATACATCTTAGTGCTACCAAGATGTACTGTACACAAGGATTAGTGTGCTTCCTCCAAAATCACTTTTTTAATCTCAGGATCTACAGGTACACATAGCCTAGTACGGAACCTCAAGGCTCCGTTATCTGAGATACTAAAATCCTCCTCCAGACCATCCAGTACTTTTCTATCAGTTTTACTAGTTCTACATCACTCCTCTGTGCCGCTTTAATTCTTTCCTGTAGATTCGGTTGCAACTCCAGATTGGCAATAAAGACTTGATGGTCACCTTCCACGAGTTTTATCCCTATTCTTTCTAGATCCATCTGATTGAATGCTGGATCCCCATTACAGATACTGATGCACCCACAGATTTTCGGCTTAAGGCATCAGCCACCACATTAGCTTTTCCTAGGTGGTAACTGATAGTGCAGTCGTAATCTTCTATTAGTTCTAACCATCTTCTTTGCCTCATGTTCAATTCTTTCTACGTGAAAAAGTATTTCAAACTCTTGTGGTCAGTAAAAATTTCACACCTACCCCCATAAAGATGATGCCATCAAATCTTTAGTGCGTACACTACCGTTGCCGGCTCCAAATCATGGATAAGATGATTCTTCTCATATTCCTTCAACTGACATGAGGCATATGCTATAATGCTCCCTTGCTGCATCAGAACACGACCAAGCCCTTAATGCGATGCATTACTATAAATTACGAAACCTTCCTCACCTGAAGGAATCATTAACACCGGTGTAATGATGAGTCGTTGCTTCAGCTCCTGGAAGCTTTGCTCACATTCATCTGACCATTCAAATTTTACCCTTTTCGTAGTCAACCTCGTCAACGGACCCGACAATTTAGAGAAACCCTCAACAAACCTACGATAGTATCCAGCCAAACCCAGGAAACTTCATATTTCCTTCACATTCTTTGGTCATACCCAATCAACTACCACCTTGATCGTACTCGGATCCACTGATATACCACCCCTGGATATTACATGTCCAAGGAAGGTAACCTGCTCTAGCCAGAATTCGCACTTCTTAAATTTCGCAAACAGTTTCCTTTCCCTCGGTATCTGAAGTACTATCCTTAGATGTTCTTTGTGCTCCTCTGGGCTCTTTGAATACACCAGCATATCATCAATAAATATCACCACGAAATTATCTAGATACTAGTGAAATACCCTGTTCATCAAATCCATAAACACCGCAAGAGTATTTGTCAACCCAAATGGCATAACCAAGAATTCATAATGGCCATATCGAGTCTTGAATGCCATCTTAGAAATATCTTCTGATCTAACTTTTACTTGATGATACTGTTGACCTTATAGGTCACGCCCGATTTTGATTATGACAAATACTCATAATATCTAATGGGTATTTGAGATTATGTGCAGGGACCTAAATTGTCAAGATTATAATCATATGCACATGGAGCAAATGATGAATGAAGACAAATTTATATTCAGTGTTGTAATATATTTCATTTATGAAAATTGGTCTGTAATAGTTATTAGGGCTCTGGTTTGTAATAAGCTCACACACATCATATGCATGAGAATACGTAAGTTCAAACCAACCATAATGAAAAATGACCTAAGGTTTCGATCGACCGACACCAGATTTTTTCGGTGTCTTCAAAATTGGACCCAAAGTGACCTTAGGACACTTACCTTTGCACTCGCATGTATTAGGAACTTGAATAGGGTGAATGTGTATTGAAATGGGACTGAAATGCACACATTGTGCACTTTCAGTCGACTGACCTTGGCAGTTCATTCTGCCCCGATCGACTGAAACAGGCCTGGGTCAATAGTTGACCAAGGTCCTAGTCGACCGAACCAGTGTAGTTCAAAAAGCCTCGGTTGACTGAAACCCCCTGAGGTCAACAATTTGACCATCTGCTCGACTGAGCCAAATTTATATTGCAACTACCTGGATGATCGAGGGTCCTCAGGAAAAATCCCAGCGGTCTGGTCGACCGAACCAGTTAGTTCAAAATGGCTCGGTGAATCGAACCTCGGAGAAATAGGAAATTGCCCACTTTCGGTCGACCGAGTCTTCAGTTCAAAAACCTCCTGGTCGACCGAACCATATGAACTCTGGTCAACCGAAACAGTTCTAGTTGACCGGACCTCTCGGGTTGCTCTAATTTTTACCACGGTTAAACATTTTTTAAACAGGGTTAAAATATTTGAAATGCCATTAAACTTTCCTAATAATTCCTAATAGGTCCCCAATGGTCATAATTCATGGGGTGTCTATATATACCCCTTCATTTGGGAAAATTAGCAAGTTGATTAGCAAAACAAAAATCCAAAATTCTCTCTCAAGCAAAATATATCCTACTGCTCATACTCTTTTTAAATCCACTCAAACTTACCTTCTTCATTTCTCTGTATCATCTGTAAGTGTATTGAGTGTTATTACTTAGAGGTTTGCTCTCTCATTTCTTAAGTGTTTGAATCGATTTTTTACGAGAGCATAACCTAAGTGTTCTTAGGAGGTTTTTCTAATAAGCCTACCCTAAGAAGACTTGTGTTGAACTTCCAAGTGTTGCATTCTCATTGCAATAACTTAGGAAGTTTGTATTTGTTTTTGGCTTGCAAAAATATTTCCAAACTTACTCAAATATCTTGTGGTATTCATATTGACATTTTTGTGGAAAGATATTTGTGTTTGTTATACTAATCTTTGTGGCATTATTTATTCAAGTTTATATCATTTGCTAAATACAAAGATTGCATATCCTTTGCAAACCAAGCATATACACTATTTGAAGTGATTGACATACTCTGCTATTTGGAATACTTGAATCTTGCATGATATCTTTGTTTGAGCATCTTAATTGAGAACATCTTGAAATACAAAGATTGCTTGTTGACACTCTCACGTACGCATTACACTGATAGAAAATACATTTGAGAGTTGAACTATTTTGACCACACTGAGCTTACATATTAAATCATTGTGGTGTATGTGATTGAGCGCATTTGGGTACAAATTTGCTTTACGTGAAAGCACTTTTACACAGTACCATTTGATTGTAAATCTGAGTGATTCCAGGCGTGGTCTGAGGTGGCGGTAATCCAGCCCGGTAAGGATTGGTGTAAAGGTTGAGGCCAACCCTGTGCTAATTGACCTGGTTTGTATAGGTGCCGCTCCACCCGTTTAAATGAGCAAGTTATAGTTGTAATCCTTGTGTTGGTTAGCCAAGGCAGGGATGTAGGCAGTTGGCCGAACCTCGATAACATATCTGCGTGTCACTCTCTCTTTACTGCTTTCTGGTGCTTGTGTGATTGATTAAATTGCTTTATTTTAATTTCTGATATATTTATATCACTTGCACTAGATTGACCATAGGGTTGTGAACATACTACTGTTAGGAGGAATACCTAGGGGTTAAATTTTAAAAATACCAATTCACCCCCCTCTTGGGATCACGGTAAAGCTAACAGATACCCAGATCGTAAATTTATCTTTGAGAAAACCTGTGTTCCCTGTAGCTGATCAAATAAATCATCGATCCAGGAAAGTGAGTACTTATTCTTGATAGTCATTTTATTAATTTCACGGTAGTCGATGCACATTCTCATCGACCCATCTTTCTTTTTCATAAATTAAATCGGCGCTCCTCAGGGCGACACGATGGGCCGAATAAATCCCCTATCCAACAATTCTTACAATTGATCCTTCAATTCTTTTAGTTCTACTGGTGCCATTCTGTATGGCACTTTCAAAATCGGCGCTTTCCTCGGTACTAGATCAATAAAAAATTCTACCTCACGTTTAGGGGGTAATCCCGGTAAATCCTCGGGAAAAACATCAGGAAAATCCCTTAGTATCGGGATATCCTCCATCCTTAACTCACCCTATGATACCGCCTTTACACAGGCCAAAAAACCCAAACAACCATCTAACAGCAATTGCCTCACCTGAATGGTGGATAACAACTGTGGTGGAGTACGCACACAAGACCCCATAAACCGATACTCCTGTCCCCCTAGAGGTCTAAACACTACCTTCCTCTGATGACAATCTATACTAACATAGTGAGTAGCTAGCCAGTCCATACCCAGTATCACCTCAAACCCATCCAAGACAACTAGATCATCCATTAAAATCCTCCCTTGAATAAACACTAGACAATTGCTAGGTACTTTATCACATAGCTACTGATAAACTAACCCCCAACCGTTGAGTTTCAAACCCACACAATTTTACGAATTCTCGAGCGATGAAGGAATGGTCGCCCCTGAATCAAACAATGCAGTAGCTTTAAATGACAGAATTGAAATGGTACCTGTCACAATGTCTCTGACCGCCTCCGCATCTCTGGGTGTCAACGTATAAACTCGTGCAGAGGCAGTATTCCTTTGCTGACCAGCACAAGGTGCCTGATGTCCTTATATATACGGTCTCGAATCAGGCATTGTCACCGACGGTGCACAAAAATCACTTGCCATATGTCTCAACTGATAACATTGATAGCAGACCGTCTCTCTGAGCCGGCATTCTCCCGAGTGCCTCCTATAACATGTAGGGCAAGGAGGGGGCATCTGTCTACCTTGTCCTACTCGATCTTCTCCCCCCGGTCTCTGTCCTCCTCTACTGTCTTGCCTCCTCCATGGCGCCCGACTAGACACTGCCTGAACATCTGAATACGCAGGCCTCTTTCCCTAACCTTGCACTATGGTGCCTTTCTGAATGCCACCATTAATCACGGCAGCTCCATCTACAACCTCAGCAAATGTCTGGGCCCAAAAACCTATGACCTGATCGAATACAATCTGTATGAAGCCCTCCTCGAACTTTCTCTCATTCTTCTCCTCATCTGGTGTCAAATGTGGGGCAAACCGTGACAGCTCAATAAATCAGGCTGCGTACTGCTGTACCGTCATCTGCCCCTGAGTCAAGTGCAAGAACTCTACTGCCTTCATGCTTTAGATAATAGTAGGAAAATATCACTCGAAAAATAATTCCTTGAACCAAGCCCACGTGACCAGCGTAGGATCTGGTCTCTGCTCCTCAATCAACCTCATTAATCTCCACCAGCGTTTTGCTTCCCCAGTCAGCTTGAATGTTTCAAATGACACCTTCTATTCATTTATACACGGGAGCACTGCTAGCATGTCCTTAATGTCCTAGACCCAATTCTCAGCCACTATCGGGTCTACTCCTCCAACAAAGGAGGGGATCTTATATGCGTAAACTGCTCGATCGTGCAACTTTGCTCCCCTAAACTCTTGGTCATTTCATCCATTACCTGCTGAGTGACACTGCACAATACTGTATTGGAATCTCTGCCCCCCCATACTAGAAGGTCCTGCTCCATCACCTCTAGCATTTGTGTCACTATTCTTAAGGTCCATCTTGAAAAGGAAACATCCAATCTCAGAATTCCATCATTATCACACAATCAATATATTCATCAAACTATAAATTATAAAACATCCTTCTAAAATCATCTATTTTATTATTCTCAGTTCCCATTTAGAATTTAGTCCTACCACCCAAAACAAGACCCAACGATAGTATTCATGGTTTTCGTAAAATCATCATGTAATGACCCAAAGAATAATGGTATTTAAATAATAAAGAGAGAGGAAAATGGAAATAGTAAAAGGGGGTGGCAGTAGACTTCATCGACGAGGAATATTATTTGTCGACGAATTTCCTTCTTGACCTCGTCAATGAAGGTTAGTGTATAAATAACCCTAAACTGGATTTTATTTTAGAAATTTCACGCAGAACACTCACTTTCTCTCTCTTCTTCGGTTTCTCCCCCTTCTCTCTAAGATCTCGGGTCGGATTCTTGTCGGTTTGACGATCTGAAGCCACCACGACGCTCCTGGAAAGTTCTCTGCAAACCTACCAGAGTGGATCTTTGGTGGAGCTACTTTGGAATTCATCACTGATTCAAGGTAAGAATTTTTATTCGGAATTTGGTCTTTCCATAGTTATAAGAATGTTATTCACGTAGAAATACTGAATTTTAGTTCTAAGAGATGTTGGTTTCAAGGTGTTGAACGGGGAACCCTGCGGGTGTAGGATGAGTATATTTTTGGGGGTTTAATCTCAGAAATCAGGTAAGGGAATAAACTAAAGTAGTCACTTTTCCATGAAAATATTATTTACTTATTCGTAGATATATGTTCAGAAAGCATGTATTGCATTTGAGTATTATTGTGAAAATGTTTATTTGGGAAGAATACTACTATTATATTGGAATGTATGTATTAGTATAAAATGCCAAAAAATATGATTTCAGTACAGAATATATGGTCTTTTCCGCATTGTGTGGCATGAATGTTATTTTATGTGTAAAGTATTATGTTAAGACAATTTTATAGATAAAGTATGTTTTCATAAATCATGGAATAATGCAGTACATTTCGATTTTATAATACATGATAAATAACATGTTTATTTAGATCATTATCTATGAAATGTATGGCGCAAGGTCGTGATTGATAGCTAGTGCAAGGTCGTTTATTATGTATTTATGAAATGTTTGGCACAAGACCGCAGATGTGAAAGTAATCGGCGCAAGGTCGTGTGTATTTATGTTATTACAAAACATGCTATCAATCTATTTACGTTAAACTTTATATTATCATGTATTATATATTATCAGAACTTGGATGATAGTTTAGTTTAGTTTCAGGAGCATGGTACCGTAGCTATACAGATCAAATTATTATGTTCAGACTTGTGCTAACTGCCCCTACAAGTAGAGGGGGTGGGAGATGGATAGTCGATGTGGCTTTTAGTGTAGAGTTGTAGACGTCCACCAAGCAGTTTGGACTAGGGTGTGGCGGGCCATCATACTTACAAACATTTTTGACTCAGCAGTGGTTGGCTAGCCATTGTCGAGTCCCGCCTTCGGGCTACACAACCCGTCATGGGGGGTAATACATGACATCAGCTAGTTATGCACCTTGGGTAAATTTCAGTACTTTTAGTTATAACAGATAGTTCATGAATAGTACAATTTATTAGAAATATGAAAGTATATGTTTATGCAATTATGATATGATTAATGTTTTCTAGTATGCAAAATGTACTATATATCTATAATAACATTAAATATATTCATGTTGCCACACAGCTATATTTAGTTTATTTTCTTTTACTGAGAGGTGTCTCACCCCAGCTTAAATAATTTTCAGGAAACCCAGAAAGACCGGTGGTGTCACGCCCCAAACCCACAGATGGGTCCCAGGTGTGAAAATAGTAACCTAACCTGTCTCTGTATCAATTAAACATATATGATACAATACTAAAAGAGGGTCCGACCCCATGGGGTATATAGAAACTCTACAAAACATACACATACACATCCATACTCATCGAATACACAACGAAAACTGTTCAATCTATTCATATAACATACCATACCAGAGTCTATACAACACTAGGACATATGTTCCCACAATTACAAGACATACTCTGGGTGTCTACAAAAACCATCACGATACCCCGGTTACAAAACTCATACCTATCCAGGTACTACTGTAGCTAAACGACACCCCCGCTTTAGGATGCTAGAACGTCAGTTTCGGCTACCCGAAGGACCTAAAAATATTTGTATATACATTCGGGGTGAGACATCTCACAGTAAGGAAGAAAGCAGGTTATATCAGTGTGTGGCATACCAGTGTTATTTTACGTAAAACATAACACCATACAATACAATACAGTTTGAAACATTTTCATACAGTTTCATACAGTTCAATAAAGTTCCATTATTTTCACAAATCTACTCTAGTACATACGATACCCAACATACGGTCAGTGTCGTCACACTCAAGCAACCGAAACCCTGTGATAACTGAAACCTCATAGCGGTACGTCGCTAATATGGTGTAGCTCACACCCATCGGTGACTAGCCGAAACACACTGGTGATATTTCACACCCTCGGATATAGAGTCGGACACTCTCGCCCATGATAATGAACCAATACATGGCACAACGTATTGTAATTAGCTGCCACATAGCTGTTTTAGCATATGATAATTAGCCGCCACTAGCTGATTTCACAAAACCTGGAATCATTTTGGAACTCATGCTCCTATACTCATCAACATACGGTAATTAGCCGCCACATGACTGTTTTACAAAAAACTTGGAACAATTACATACAACCATACATTCCACACTTATTTGGTATACCATAAATCATATCGTTTTCAAATTCAAGCATATAGTTTTATACAAATATGGATACAATTGCCTCAAAAATACAATTTAAACACAACATACAATTTTCCAATCAAAGTATAGATGATACCCGAAAATCCCACATTTTTACCCAATAGATTTTCCTAAATAAGTAGTCAAAACATACATACGATCGTAACCTACAGGTTTACTGATCCTGATTTAAAAAAAAACTGATATAAACTGAATCCCCTTACCTTGACCCAAAATCAAGCCACGAACTCTATGGCTCTCAAAACTACGAACCAAGACACCAAAACCTAAACAACACAGAACAATACTTCCTTACAATTCATACTACTACACATATCTAGAAATGGAAGTGGAAACCGAGCCTTACCTCGATTTTGGACCAAAACCCGAAATTGCTCAAAAACGAGATTCCAATCCACTATTCACGACGAGAATCTTGCCCTGATCTATGTGGTAACGTTGGATTTATGAATCAGGCGACGAATGGTGAAGAAATATAGAGAGAGAGAGAGATCCTCAAGTTCTAGAGAGAGAATGAGAGGATTTTCTTAAGATAACTTAGTGATTAAGCAAAAGAAACTGATATTTATAGCCCTTGACTCGGCCGTCCTCATCGAAGAATTGGTGTCCTCATCGATGAGTCACTGAAGACACCTCGTTGACGAGATGGTGACCTCGTCAACGAGCCTGAGATCCTCGGTTTCCTGAAATCTCTCGGCTTCTCCTCGTTGACGAGCCTTTGAATTTCGTCGATGAGCAACACCTATACTTCATCGACGAACTCGGGCTTTGTCAACGAACTCTGCTCAATTACCAATTTAGCTTTCTTTTATATAATTAATCCATATATTATGGTTCGGGTTCTTACAAGCGGAGCAAGGCCGCCGTTGAGTCAATTGTGCTACCCCGCTAGGAGGGTAAGTTTGAGATAGGATCAGGAGATTTTGATGTGGGATCCTAGAGATATTTTTGGATATTTTAGGGAGTGTGTTTGAGTACAGTATTATTGTGGATTATATTTAACTCTGGTATTATGTAATTTTATGGTTTGATGGATGTAGTTTATATTTACTGCTATTTAGGTTTCCACTGTGTATGTCAGGTGTGTCCTCATTACCCACGGGTTTGGGTTCACTTTGTTGATTATGTTTAATTATATGGTAAGTTAAGCAGGTTGTTATATGTCACCCTAGGAAAAACACAGAAACAACCACGAAACCCTTGCTTGCAGGTCGCAAGACAGAACCCTAAATTCTAATCTCATCCTCTAACAACAATTGACTTATATCTCATCAATATTCATTCCTATACTCTGGTATTGTATTCTATTGTTTATTAAAGTCTGCAAAATCTAACAAACCTAGGCTCTGATACCAAATTGTGATGCCCCGATTTTTCATGCCAATTTTTTTTCATATATTAACAAACATAACATATCGGCCATGTCACTTCCCTGATACCATTTATACATGACCCGGCCTAGGGTGGGTACCGGATAAAATGGTCATACCATTATTCCTATTTGCGGAAGTCACAATATATATATATATACACACATACATCACAATTAATACACATACCAGAGTGTTAACTAACCAGAAGTTTATACATCAACTTACATCCCAAAATAACAAAACTTTAGGGGAATCATCCATCCCTAGTTTACACACTCACCCTGTATGTTAGAGTACCAACTCCACTCTATTTGGGAGCTCTATCACCAACTTGATCTCGGTTTCCTGAAATATTTAAAAGATTGGGTGAGACAAATCTTAGTAAGATGAAATAAATTATTTACAGTGTATAACAATATGAGATTCATTGTATCATAGCATAAAACATATCAGTGATAGTATCTTTTGAAAAAATATATCATTTCCATAATCATAATCATATAGATATATAACACAAGCTTTCATATGCTTTTACTTCCATTTCCAAAATCATTCATTCATAATCTAAGTTTACCCGCGAAGTTCCTGAGAATAGGGAAACTTACCTACCTATACAAGCAACTTCCCTCTGCCTTGAAATTGTTTGCTGCCTACCCCGATTAACCCGGGTTCAGCTACAAATTGTTAATTTTGGTGCAATCCCAAGGGGGAGAGGGTGAATTGAGTATTTAAAAATTATCACCTAGGTCAATTGGTTTAACAGCAGTATTACAAAACCTAGGGCCAGTCTATGCGATTAACAAATAAACATACACGTGCAATAAAAGTAAAGTGCCAAAAAGTAAACAGTACTTGTAATATGTTATCAAGGTTCGGCCAAATTGTCTACGTCCCCGCCTTGGCTAACAAGCACAAGGATTACCACTATAGGCTCACTTAAAGGGTGGAGTGGCACCTAAACAACCCAGGTCAATTCAAGGGGCTGACCTCAACCAACACGCCTTAACAGGATGACGCACCTAACTTTCCTAACCGGGTCTAAGCCAATTCGGGACTATTCCACAGGGCTAGTCTCCCTCTTCAGGCCCATGCTTGGAATACAACAAATGTGCATAAAATTTGTACACGGAAATATGCTTCTTACACAAGCAGGTATGTGTACCAGTACAACTCAATAGAATCAATACACCTCAATGATGTAAGAACTATAAGCTCACCGCTCTACATGTGCAATCAACACTCAAGGTTATGTCTATGGTCTATCAAGCACAAGAGTGTATATTAAAGCAAGATTTGAAATACAATTCATGAATATCAAAATATCATATCAAGGTTTCAAATATGCAAGCTAGATGATTCAAACAACCTTAATAAAATGTTCTCAATGTTCTAAGCACAATGGATGTTTGAATGCAAACTTTGAAAATAATTTTTGCACACAAAAATATAGGCTAAGGTAACTTGCAATGACAATGCAAGAACCACAAGCCACTAAGTCTTCCCACACAAGATATATCAAATAAAATTGATGGGAGAACTTAAAGCTTTACTCTTAATAATAAAAACAATAAGCACAACAAATGAGAGTTTGAGCTAATGAGGTGTAACATCCTTAAAATTCTTATTATTTTTTTTTATATGTATATCTACATCCATACCTAAGCAACGGAAACACAATCATATAACCATTTATATATATACTATACAATACCAGAATCTAGTATATACAAGCCATAACCATACAAAATAAACCCCTCCAGCATTATCTACCTCAAAAATACAAAACCTTGTCATAACTCACCCTACTACAGGGGTAATCACATAAACTTCCTATCTGCGAGCCTAATCTGCTCGCCTAACTGTCTCACCTAAAAAATGGTAAAGTAATGGGGGTGAGTCGACACTCAGTAAGTGGAAATATGCTATTACTAGTGTATGGTGACCGAGTCATAAAATTATAGCAATAGTATTTAAAAACTGCATAATCTGGCAATTCTGTACAACACAAGTATAATATCTTAAAACATTTGTATCATCTGAGCTTTCTATTATTCATAGTGCTACATCATACTATATACAATTAAAGCTATAAAACTGTATACATATACATAACTATGTTCTTTCCCTGGGACTCTGTATGTAATGATTTGACCCCTCATAACAGGGTTGTGCAGCCCGTAGGCGGGACTTAACCTGGTTGGGCCTCCAGCTAAGTCACTATACTCTACACTACTCAAACCTGACCAAACTGCAAACACTCCTAAGCTTGGGACTGGCTACTACCTTGTCAAACCGGCCCCCTCAACCCAGCGAACTAGGGAGCTGCATACTCTCCGAGCACGGCTGACGGTACCTACACACTATCTGAGATATGTGGTTGCACTCTATCTATATCTAGCAACGATACCGTGCTCTGTATTCTATATTTGTACTGTATCTATTTGTAATCTTTCCACAAGAATCTAATACTATATATATACATACTATACTCTTTATACTATTTTCATTATATTTGCAAAATAACCATAACATTATATTGTTGTACTGTAAATACTGTAATATATGTAGCATCTTGATGCTATAACTATGTAATCTGTCTGTACTTTCTTTCTATATAATCTAAGTGTTATGGCATTTTGAGAAAAACATAACTTTCTATATACACTGTATACACTGTTCTGAATAAATATCTGTATACTAATATGTATATAACTGTCTATATAATCATCTAAAACAAACTGTGTATATATGCAAATTATGTCTGTATAAAATCTGCAATTATCTCACTATATCTGTATAACTTGAAATACTGAAAAACTACATAAAACTCCATGTCAATATCATGTACTCAGGCCACACATGCTTTAAAAATTCATATCCTGTATAATATCTAGTATACATGCATACATATATAAAATTTCTGATAACATAAGTAAATTTCCTAGCATAGCATATTTCCCTTACCTTAACTCTGAAAAGCTCCTATAAAATTCTGGCTCTATACCCGCAGGGTTCCAAACTCAACATCCTGAAAACAAAATCCCCCAAAACAAAATATCAGTATTTCTTCGTGTATTGTATTTCTTATAATTGAGGGAAAGGCAAATACTGAATAAAATGCCTTAACCTGAGATTGGGACAAAATTCAAGCCAACTCCACCAATGATCAGCTCCAGCAGACTTGCAGAGAACTTTGCCAAGAGCATCGTGGTGGCTTCAAATCATCAATTCGGCATGAATTAGGCCGGAATCAAAGAGAGAAGGAGAGGGAGTCGTAGGAGAGAGAGAGAGAGAGAGAGAGAGAGCGAGAGAGAAAAGTTTTGCGCTGAAATTTGATAAAAATCTGAGTTTCAACTATTTATAGGACTGAATTCGTCGACGAGACACGTCACCTCGTTGACGAGTCCTTCAATAATTTCATCAACAAACTTCCTCCCTCATCGACAAATTTCAGACTATCCCAAAAATCCTTCTCAGTATCTTCTCGTCGACGAGGTCCCTTTACACACTCGTCGACGAACTCCCCATGTTCATTGATGAGGCCCTGTGAAAATTTTCCAGGTTATTCCATCCAAAATGCAATTCGCGTTCGTCGACGAAGCTTACTGCCTCCTTCCATTTTTGTTTCCATTTCCCTCTCTCTTTAATATTTAAATATCATTATTTTTTAGGTCATTACATTCTCCCCTCCTTATAAAATTTCGTCCTCAAAATTTACTATCCGTATCTCCATCTACACAGGAAAATGGTCTACTCATTTTATTTCCTGCCCTCACTTGTGGCGGAGGAATACCGTGGTTACATTTATGTTTTGGGAAATTACACATATAAAACTAAAAACTATCTACTAACTAAAATCAATACATGTACCTTCAAAAGAAACTTATCTAACTATTATACTTAACCTGAGTACCTCTATACCTCTTGGAACAACTGCGAGTATCTCTGTCTGATCTGCTCATCGAGTTCCCAAGAAGCTTCCTCTATAGCATAATTCTTCCACAAAACTTTTACTAATTGAATTTCTTTGGTGCACAGTACTTGTGTCTTTCTGTCTAAAATCTATACTGGTGTTTCTTCATAAACTAATGAATCCTTCAACTCTATCTCTGCATAACTGATTATGTGGGATGAGTCTGGAACGTATTTCCTTAACATGGCAACATGAAACAAGTCATGAATTCGAGCCAAAGTTGGCGACAAAGCTAGCCTATAGGCAACTAACCCTATTCTCTCAAGTATTTCAAAAGGACCAATATACCTAGGGCTCAACTTACCCTTCTTTCCAAACCTCATAACTCCTTTCAAACGAACTATCTTAAAAAATACTCAATCTCCCACATTAAATTCCAACTCTCGGCGGTGAGTGTCTGCGTAGCTTTTCTACCGACTCTGTGCTATACTGATTCTTTCTCTAATTAATCAGACTTTGTCGGATGCTTGTTGTATTATCTCGGGACCGAAAACTTGCCTTTCACCTACTTCATTCCAAAAAAGAGAAGAATGACACCTCCTACCATATAATGCCTCGTAAGATACCATGCTGATGCTAGCCTGATAGCTATTATTGTAAGCAAACTCAACTAACGGTATAAACTGAATCCAACTGCCTCCAAAATCAAGCACACAAGCACGAAGCATATCCTTTAGTGTCTAAATTGTTTTCTCAATCTGACCATCTATCTGGGGATGGAAAGCAGAGCTAAAAGCTAACTGTGTACCCATAGCCTCCTGAAAACTTTTCCAGAATCGTGAAGTAAACCGAGGATCTCGGTCTGAAACTATGGATATTGGTACTCCATGAACACGAACTATCTCTTGAACATATATCTCTGCTAGTCTATCCATGGAATAACCGATTTTAATAGGGATGAAATAAGCGATTTTCGTCAGACGATCCACAACCACCCAAATCGCATTCAATCCCTGTCGTACTGGTGGTAACCGCATAATGAAGTCCATCGAAACGTGGTCCTATTTCCATTCTGGAATGAACAGTGGCTGCAACTGTCCTACCGGTCTCTGGTGCTCGGCTTTAACCTTCTGACACATCAAGCATTGCTAAACAAATTCGGCTATCTCCCTCTTCATTCCACTCCACTAGAAATACTCTCGTAGGTCCCTATACATTTTAGTACTATCAGGATGGACCGTGTATAGGGATTTGTGGGCCTCCTCTAGTATAGTTCTCCTGATCTCAGTATCTGAAGGAACACATAACCTAGTACGAAATCGCAAAGCTCCATCATCTGATATGCTAAACTCCTCACCCTGACCATCACGTACTCTAGCCATCACCGCTGCCAACTCTGCATCATTACCTTGAGCTGCTTTAATCCTCTCATAAAGTGTGGGCTGAACCACTAGACTGGCAATGACTGCCTGCGGACCCTCTTCTATTAACTCTAAATCGAGCTTCTACAAATCCATTAAAATTGAATGTGGAATCTCCATAGCTACCAGTGCTGATCCCTCTGACTTTCTACTCAGAGCATCTGCCACCATATTCGCTTTTCCTAGATGATAACTAATTGTGCAATCATAGTCTTTAATGAGTTCTAGCCATCTTCTTTGTCTCATATTTAGCTCTTTCTGGGTGAAGAAATATTTCAGGCTCTTGTGATCCGTGAAAATCTCGCACTTTCCACCATATAAGTAATACCTCCAAATATTAAGAGCATACACCACTGCAGCAAGCTTTAAGTCATGGATAGGATAATTCTTCTCATAGTCTTTAAGCTGCCTAGACGCATATGCAATGACCCTGCCATACTGCATCAACACGCATCCAAAACCCTTCAAAGAGGCATCACTGTATATTACGAACCCATCCTCCTCTGAAGGAATAGCCAGTACTGGAGCTGAAACTAACCGCTGCTTTAACTCTTGAAAACTCTGCTCATAGTTATCAATCCATTCAAATTTCACATTTTTCCTCGTAAGTCGTGTTAATGGACCTGATAGCTTGAAGAAACCATCCATAAAGCGCCGATAATAACCTGTTAATCCCAGAAAACTCCTGACTTTCTGAACATTTCCCAGCCTTTCCCAACTCACCACTGCCTCTATTTTACTTGGATCAACTGATACACCTACTTCTGAGATCACACGACCGAGAAAAGTAACCTGCCTTAACCAGAACTCACATTTCTTGAATTTTGCATATAATTTCCTTTCTCTCAATATCTGCAACACCAGCCTCAAATGTGCTCATACTCCTCAAAACTCCTCAAGTAGACTAGTATATCATCAATGAACATAACCATAAACTGGTCCAAATACTGATGAAACACCCAATTCATTAGATCCATAAATACTGCTAGTGCATTAGTCAACCCAAATGGCATCACTAAAAACTCATAGTGCCCATATTTGGTACGGAAAGCGGTCTTCGAAATGTCCTCTACTCTAGCTTTCACCTGATGGTAACCCGACCGTAGGTTAATTTTAGAGTAAACCTGGGTCCCCTGGAGCAAACCAAATAAATCATCGATCCTAGGGAGAGGATATTTATTCTTGACTGTCAGTTTGTTTATCTCCCTATAATCGATGTATAATCTCATGGTTCCGTCTTTCTTTTTCACGAACAAAACTAGCGCACCCCAAGGCAACAAACTGGGCCTGATGAAACCTTTATCCAGCAATTCCTGTAACTATTCTTTCAATTCTTTTAACTCTACCAGGGCCATACGATATGGTGCTTTCGATATTGGTGCAGATCCCGGCAACAAGTCTATAGTGAACTCAACCTTATAATCTGGTGGCAAACTAGACAATTCTTCTGGCAATACATTTGGGAATTCCCTTACTACTGGTATGTCAGCTTGTCTCAATTCTTCTTTTGGCAATTCTTTTATGTAGGTGACATACCCTTGGCAACCACCCTGTAACAATCTCCTCACCTAGCTGTGGCGAGGCACGCACACGTGAACCCGTAAATCTAAATTTTGGCTCACTTGGGAGTTTGAAAATTACTCCTTTCTAATGGTAATCAATACTAGCGTGATAAATAGCTAACCAATCCATACCCAGTATCACATCAAATCCCTACATATCCAGGACCACAAGATCAGCTAAAAGCACTCTCTCCTGAATACTTACTGAAAAATTCCGAAGTACCCTTCTGCATCTAACCATAGATCCCATCGGCGTACCCACAGATAATTCTATATCTAATGGTTGTGTCTCTATTCCAGCTATTTTCACATATCCCGCCGATATAAAAGAGTGGGTGGCACCTGTATCAAACAAAACAATAATTTTATATGGTAAAGCAGTAAGAGTACTTGTGACCACGTCATCCACCTCGAAATGGTTTGGGAGCCTATGCATAATTCGACGGCATCTGACACGATCGAGCTATATGACTAGGCTTCCCACATCGATAAAAAACATTTTCCCCCAGTCGGCACTCACTAGGATGTCTTCATCCACATCTAAGACAAATGGCAGGAAGTCGTCCGCCCTGAAATCCACTATGCTCTACCATCTGTCTTTGGCCTCCGCCAAATCTACCCCCTCTCCAAGGGCCTCGGCTAGGACCCGCTTGAAAACTCGAGGGCGCAGTCCTCTTTCTCTGACTCTGCATCTCAATCTCCTTGGGCAAACTTTCCTCTGCTATAATAGCCCTGATAACCAACTCTGAGAAGTCCTGGATCCTCAGTACTGCCACCTGCCTATAAATATCACGCCTCAAGTTTCTCTCAAACATTCTAGCCTTCTTTGCTTCATCTGGGACAATATAGGGTCAGAAATGCGATAACTCAATAAATCTCACAGTGTACTGATGAATAATCAATGACCTCTAGGACAGACTCAGAAACTACTGTACTCGAGCATCTCTAACCGAAGTAGGATAATATCTATTAAAGAATATGCCCCTGAATCAAGCCCATGTCATCTGCACTAGTATCGCCCTCTGCTCCTCCAACAATCTAGTGGCTGACCACCATCTCTCGGCCTCCCTTGCCAACCTATATGTAGGATATAAGACCCTCGTCTCATCGGTGCAATGAAGTACTGTCAGAATCTTCTCTATCTTCTACATCTAATTCTCAGCAATTGCAGGATCGGTCGCTCCAGAAAAAGCTAGCAGATTCATCTTTAAGAATTTCTCTATAGTGCATCCCTGAACTGAAGATGAACCTCCTTGCTCTCTAGAGCTCTGTGCTATCTCAACCATAACTTGCTGAGCCACACTATGAAGCACAACATCTGAATCTCCACCTCCCACGCTAGAAGGACCTGCTCCATCATCCCCACTGGCGTAAGCGCTATTGCCTTCTGGGTCCATCCTACAAACATATAGAATACTATTTTCAGAATCCTATTTCCCACACATCAACTTTTCCCCTTGATCCTACCCCATAATCCAATTCTACAACATAAACGCATGACTCGTCAACAGTTTACTATGGTTTTCTTGGAATCGTCACCCCAGGAAAAACACAAAAACAATCATGAAATCCCGTATCTAGATCACAGAACAAAACCTCAAATCTTTTCCCTATAGTCTGGTATTGTTTTCTGCTACACTCTAGAGTTTATAGAACCTAGAAACAAATGTAACATCCTTAAAATTCTTTTTTTTTTTTTATATGAATATCTACATCCATACCTAAGCAGCGGAAACACAATCATATAACCATTTATATATATACTATACAATACCAGAATCCAGTATATACAAGCTATAACCATACAAAATAAACCCTTCTAGCATTATCTACCTCAAAAATACAAAACCCTGTCATAACTCACCCTACTACCGAGGTAATCACGTAAACTTCCTATCTGCAAGCCTAGTCTACTCGCCTAGCTGTCTCACCTAAAAAATGGTAAAGTAATGGGGTGAGTCGACGCTCAGTAATTGGAAATATGCTATTACTAGTGTGTGGCGACCAAGTCATAAAATTATAACAATAGTATTTAAAAACTGCATAATCTGGCAATTCTATACAACACAAGTATAATATCTTAAAACATTTGTATCAGCTGAACTTTCTATTATTCGTGCTACATCATACTATATACAATAAAAGCTGTAAAACTTTATACATATACATAACTGTGTTCTTTCCCTGGGACTCCGTATATTATGATTTGACCCCTCATGACAGGATTATGCGGCCCGTAGGCGAGACTTAACCTGGTCGGCCCTCCAGGTAAGTCACTATACTTTACACTACTCCAGCCCTACCAAACTGCATACACTCCTAAGCTCGGGACTGGCTACTACCTCACCAAACCAGCCCCCTCAACCTAGCGAAATGGGGAGCTGCATACTCTCCGAGCACAACTGATGGTACCCACACACTATCTGAGATATGTGGTTACACTCTATCTATATCCAGCAACGGTATCGTGCTCTGTATTCTATATCTGTACTATATCTGTCTGTAATCTTTCCATAGGGATCTGATACTATATATATATATATATATATATATATATATATATATATATATACAAACTATACTCTTTATACTATTTTCATTATATTTCCAAAATAACCATAACACTATATTGTTGTAAAGTAAATACTGTAATATCTATAGCATCTTGATGCTATAACTATGTAATCTGTCTGTACTTTCTTTCTATATAATCTAAGTGTTATGACATTTTTGGAAAAAACATAACTTTCTATATACACTGTATACAATGTTCTGAATAAATATCTGTATACTAACATGTATATAACTGTCTATATAATCATTTGAAACAAACTGTGTATATATGCAAATTATGTCTGTATAAAATCTGCAATTGTCTCACTATATTTGTATAACTTGAAATACTAAAAAACTACATAAAACTCCATGTCAATATCATGTACTCAGGCCACACATGCTTTAAAAATTCATATCCTGTATAATATCTAGTATACATGCATACATATATAAAATTTCTGATAACATAAGAAAATTTCCTAGCATAGTATATTTCCCTTACCTTAATTCTGAAAAGCCCCTATAAAATTCTGGCTCTATACCCGCAGGGTTCCAAGCTCAATATCCTGAAAACAAAATCCCCCAGAACAAAATATCAGTATTTCTTTGTGTATTGTATTTCTTATAATTGAGGGAAAGGCAAATACTGAATAAAATGCCTTACCCTGAGATTGGGATGAAATCCAAGCCAACTCCACCAACAATCAGTTCCAGTAGACTTGCAAAGAACTTCGCTAGGAGCGTCGTGGTGGCTTCAGATCATCAATCCAGCATGAATCAGGGCCGAAATCGAAGAGAGAAGGAGAGGGAGTCGTAGGAGAGAGAGAGAGAGAGAGAAGAGTTCTGCGCTAAAATTTGATAAAAATCCGAGTTTCAGCCATTTATAGGACTGGATTCATCGACGAGACACGTCACCTCGTCGACGAGACCTTCAATAATTTCATCAACGAACTTCCTCTCTCGTCGACGAATTTCAGACTATCCTAAAAACCCTTCTCGGTATCTTCTCGTCGATGAGATCCCCTTATACAATTGTCAACAAACTCCCTGTGTTCGTCGACGAAGCCTGCTGCCTCCTTCCGTTTCTATTTCCATTTCCCTCTTTGTTTAATATTTAAATATCATTATTTTTCGGGTCATTACATGAGGATTAAGCACAAGCACTCTAAATATACTCACAACACTTGAATGATCAAGGAAAATGACGTTTTGAAGTGCAAGGGAGTATTATAGGCTAAAAATGGATTTTTAATTTTGAGAGAATTTTGGCCCTAATCAATTTGCTAATCCTTGCTAATTATAACAAATGAACAGGTATTTATAGGCAAGGAAGATTTTTGGGCTATTGGGGACACAATGGGTATAATTAAATTTATTTTAAAAGCTATTAAGAAAATTAACCCAGTTTATTCCATTTAAAAATCAGTAAAAATTATTTTAACCTTCAAAGTTCGGATTCCCGGCCTGAGGTTCGGGTGCCCCAATAGACAGTCAAAAATTCAACTTTTAGTGGTTCGGGTGCATGAAGAGTGAGTTGGTCAGCCGAACAAAAGTCAGTAGCATTTGTTCATTAGTTCGGGTGCCGGACTCATAGTTCGGTTAACTGAACTAAGCACTTTGGTCGCCCAAGCCCAATTTGAACGTAATTATTCGGTCACCCGGGTAGTTGAAAAAAGTTCTGACATAAGTTCGAGTGCCCGGGGAAGACACGTTCAAATCAAGTTTTGGTGCCCGAACACTTAAGTCAACATGTTGATTGATTCGGTCGCCCGAGCCGTTTTACACGGCATAGGTTCGGTCGCCCGAACCCTCTCAACATTTTCCATTAATTTTATTTTTAGCCTAAATTGATTCCCCTGATATGATAAGTGATGTTGGGGACTTGTGTACTTAGTGTAGGTACCTAAAGTCCAACTATGGTCAATATGAGCATACCTACCTACCATGCATGATGCAAATTATTACAAGCCATAGGAGTGCACAGTCCATAATTAAATTGACATCTCAGAATGAAGAAATGAAATAATGAATACAAAATACAACACATAATTCTTCATTCTTCGGCACGAACATGGCACGCCATCATGATATATGTTTTAGTCCGAATACACGTGCACAGTGAACCTACATGCAAGTCTTAGTACAACCATCAGTACCAAGAGTATTTGTCATAATCAAAATTGGGTATGACCTATTAGGTTAACACAAATGATACTTATCAGAGCACTCACCTTACTCAGTAAGCCCTCAGGTGGTGTGTCTTACTTCGCTTTAATTATTTATTTACTCACTTAATTTCATTTCTCAATTTCATTTCATTTCCAATTCTGTTTCCATTTATTTTCCATTTTCCATTTCCATATCTAGCACATGAGTATCCTCGGTAACCTATACACCCATGTCTGTAACTCATGGCTGCCCTAAGGATCTTTCTCCATGCCATGCTTCCCCTCATGGTCAGGGTTGTGCGGCCGGAAGGCTGGATCTAACCGCGGTTGGTCGACCCAATTAGATCAAATAATACCATATACCTGTCTGTAGTAATGAATGGTCTGCCTTATACTATGGTCCGGAATCCAGGGGGCAATATACAACCCTTCTCAGGTCCGTTCGTACTGCCTCGCCACATGCTCCACAAATCCATTGGGTTGTACTTTTCATCCGCTAGCATCGGTACCATGCTCGATATCATATCACTGGGGTTTACATATCCATTCCATCACAATTTTCTTTTCCACTATTTAACTTTTCTCATATCAGCATTTCCAAATTCAATATTCATTGCAATTGTTAGTTGCAATGTTCACATTCCCAATATTCACAATCACCATTCACAATTCAGTATTTACCAATCAATATTCCCATTTCTATATTCCCAATAAATTCACATTTGTCTACCGATAAATTCTCAGTATTTCAATATCAGTTTCCTTTCATAACAATATGTATGTATATATATATATATATATATATACATGAAAATATAATACATATCGCATGTTTCATCATTTCCAGTATGTACATTTCAATATTTCATATTTCCCTCATTTCGTAAAACATTTTCCACATTTCTCTATATACACAAATATTAGTATTTCATACTTTTGCTGTTTTCATAAAAATCATTTCCATACATCCTTTTATCCCATTTCATTATTATCCAAAAATCACAATTAACATTTCGTCATATCATATGATCATATGCCACACAAATTTCATTTATTAATCATATCATAATAATTTCAGGAAAAATACCATAATTCATTTCATATATAATTCACCTAGTATTTCACAAAAATACCTGCTATAATTTATTCTCCTTACCTGCCTTACTGAGATGCTCATAACAACACCCAATTTGACGCTCCTCGGTGTTCCCAATTCAAAAGCTTAAAAGTCATATTTTTACCAAACTAATCAACTCATTTCCCACAACAATTTCAGTATAATACTACCTACATTCCAAATACTCCAAACAACTCATAATACCCTTAAATCTCTTATCTACCCTAATTTTAGGATGGTGCCCAAGTTGGCTTAATCAACAATCTACTCTGGCAGACTTGTAGAGAATCTCCCCAGGATCAACACGGCGGCTTTTAATCATCAAACCGGGGAAGATCGGGGCCAAAAATCTAGAGAGAAAGCAGAGAACCCAAGATGGAGAGAGAAAATGTGAGGAAAAATTTAACTTCCTCGCTGAATCCCAATTTTGGCCTATAAATAGAGTGTTGTCCATGTGGGCTCGTCGATGAGACACGTCACCTCGTCGATGAGCCCAAGAAGGGAGTTCGTCAACAAACTCATAACTCTCATCGACGAAATTCAGGCTCTACTAAACCCCTCTCAGTATGTTCTCGTTAACGAGACACGAGTCCATGTCGCTGAGCCCAAGAAGGCTGCTCGTCGATGGGCGCTCTGCGCTCGTCGATGAGAGCCTGCTGAGTCCCTTTAGGAAAAATCCTTTTCTCTCCTTTCTTTTGTTATTTATTTGTTATAATTCTCTGGGTCTCTACAGTGTGCCCATGGCTAGTATAATATGAAATTATATTGAAATGGTGTTTAAATTTATTCAAATTTAAATATAAAATTTGAAATTCTTAAACGCAACTTACTAAGGTAACATTTTCGAGCATGGATTTCAAATCTGATTTTATATTTGAAAGAAGTTCTGAATTTATATTTGATTTTTTGTAAATTTAGGTAGTGTACTAAGGTTTGTTTGGGAGCATTGATCTCAAGTCTTGGATTTGGATGGATTTGGATAAATTCAATATAATATTGTATTAATTCAAATTCACACAAATCTAAATTTAAAGCCTCTCCCAAACATGGGGATAGAGTTTGGTATAAATTTTCATCCAAATTCAAATTCGGAACCAATATCTATGCGCTCAAATGTAGTTAGAGTTGAATTTGCAAGGATTTAAAAAAAAATCAATTCAATTTTATGTCACAATCCAAAGGTAAGGCCCAAAAGCCATGCTTCCAAATGTATGGTAACTTTTTGAAAATTTTGAGAAAAGAAACACTCTAAAATTCTAAAAATTCTACGGATTTACATTAAAATTTAACTGTTTGAATGCTTATAACCTCCTCTAACTTGTCTTTTTTTTTTTTCAACATTAGGAGAGATCTGTGATCGTATCTTTTAGTCAAATCTTAACAAAATTTTGTAGGATTTTGAAATCTAAGAAAGCACCTCATTTTTTTTTTGGCCAAATTCAAGAGAGATGTATGAAAATTTTGAAACCACCACAGAAGGTATGTTAAGTGTTTTCACTTTTTTTTAATAGAAAATATTGCAAAAAGACATCATTGATAGTCTTTTTGGCCAAACCATCTTAACCTAATTGAAGAAATTAAAACTTGAGGCAAAAATAAAAGAAAAAGAATTTTTTTACATGACAGCCGACCAACCACTTATAAGTGGCTGATTGGCCCTTTCTTCCCTATTTTTTTCTTATATGTACAAAGATTTTTTATACCATTTGTACATTGGCGGTCGACTGACATAGTGAATTTGAATTTTAAATCCTTTCTTCTCATTGGTAGGTCATTTTGATTATGCCACGCACTCTAACTGTTGTCACGTGTTAGACAACAAATAAAGATGTTGATAGTTTTGTTAGTTTAAATTTTGAATTTAAAAAATTTAAATTTAAGGTTGTCTCCCTCCATTTTGGAGTATTTTTTGAGAAGTAAGGTGTACTCCCAAGAGGGGGAGTGAATTGGGTTTTTAAAATTTCTTTGGAAACTTTAATATAGTATAGCTCTTTTCAGATTAAATTAATTACAATCACACAAGTATAATTTATTTGCAATGACCAACACTCAATCCAAGATTTAGTATTTATTGTTGAATGATGATAAAGGTTAGAACTTCAATATTTAGAATTCAACTTTTCAATATGTCAATCCAATCAATAAGGTAAACTTGATTGCACAATATGAAACAAAATAAAAATTTCAGCAAGCTTCCAAAAACTTAGATTTTGATATCAAACAAATTACTTGAATTTAAGTATGTTAATGAACTTTTGATATTTATCAACGTACTTCCTTTAATCAAGATTTCCTCAATCAACGTACTTTCTTTAATCAAGGTTTTCGCAATTCTCAATAACTTATTTAATTTCCAACAATTAATTAAACATCCACCCAATTTATATATGCAAAAAATTAAAGAGATTTAGGGAAGAGAAAGACATAGAGATTTTACGAGGTTTGACTATACCCACCTATGTCCTCGCCTTAGGTAAACCACCCAAGGATTTTACTATACCACTCCCTTAACTAGGCAAAGCAAACCGTTGACTCATTCTTCAAGTAGGATGAAGCCCTCTTCTCCAAATGATACCCCACGCTTGGTAGTCCAACGATTCAACAATGTTAACCTTATAGGTCACACCCTGTTTTGATAATGACAAACACTGGTAATTGATGGCTATCAAGTTTTTGTGCAGGTCTATATTCGCAGATACTTTAATGGCACATGAAGAAGAGCATGAAGACCCTAAATATCATTTTGTGTTGTAATTCATTATTATTCAATTTAGGTCTGTAATAGTAATTAGGGAAAATGGTCTGTAATAATCAATGCTTTACCTGCATGGCAGGATAGATAAGCTCAAGAAGACCTAGACAGACCTTAGGTTCCCCATGCATTTATAAATGAATGCCCTATCAAATTTAGCTTAATCATTATATGAATAGGGTTAATGTATAAAGGGATTAGAACCGAAATGCATTAAAAATGCATGTTTAGTCGGCCAAACTAGAATGTATAAGAACATTCGATCAACCGAATTCGTCAGAGGTCAACGGTTTGACCACAGTACGGTCAACTAAACCTTGCCAAGTTCATACAGCTTGGTCGACCGAACTCCCACCGAGTCAACGATTTGACTCCTCGGTCGACCGACCAAAAAAGTGAACCAACTACCTGGTCGGCCGAACCCCCATATGGGAAATGCCAATTGCCTGGTCGACCGAACCTCGTAGTTCAAAAAGACCCGGTCAACCGAACAGCGCGGATTTAGAAAATTGTCCTTGAACCCTGCATGTTTGGTAGACCAACTTTCTAGTTCAAATTTCTCCCAGTCGACCGAACCCAACGACTTGGTCAACCAAACCTTAAGTTCAGTCGACCGGTGCTCTCAGGTTGGCGAATTTTACCAAGGTTAAAAATATTTTTATTTTTACTAATCTCACTTAAACTTTTCCTAAAATGACTAATATGTCCTGAACGGTTATTATTTTGGGGAATTTTATAAATACCTCCTCATTTGCAAAAAATAGTCAATGATTAGAATTCTTAATTAGCAAAAATCCTTTGAAATTCAAAAACTCTTATTTCCATTTTTAAGCCTCATACACTCATTCTTACTCACTTTTATTACTTAAATCTTTTTGTAAGTGTGCTTGAGTGTTCTTCTCATAGGCTTAAGCTCTCTCTTGTTCTTGTTGATTAAAAGTATTTTATTCGAGAGCAAAACTTTAAGTTTCCCTAGGAGACTTTGTTAATAAGTCTTCCTTAGGAATACTTCATTGGACTTCTGGATTTTGCATTGTCATTGCAAAACTCAAGGAGTTCACATTGGATTTTGATTGCTAAAAATATTTTACAAATTGTTTTCAAAACATATCTTGTGCTTATCTTTAAGAAATATATTTTGAGATATTTGCTTGAGTGCTAAAGATCTTTGTAGCTATAGATTTTGATTGAGATTATCATTTTAATACAAAGATCAAATAAAGTTTTACAAATTATTTTTGAATATCTCGTGTGGTTTATATTTAGAAAAACTTTTGTTGAGATATTTGAAGTATACTTATGATCTTTGTTGCTACACTGTGATTAAGAATATTATTTTGACACAAAGATCCTATCACTTACACTGTCACAAACTGATTGCATTATTTGCATAAAACTGTGAGAGTAGATACTAAGACTACACTGAGCTTATCTTATCATATCATTCAGTGATGTATTGATTACATTGGTACATAATCTGCTTAATTGAGAAGCATATTTATTGTACACAAATTTTATTAAGAAATTTGTTGTATTCCAGGTGTGGCTTGAGGGGGTGGTAATTCAGTCAGGAAGGATTGTGTGGGTTGAGGTCAGTCCTATGTTAATTTTACCTGGTTGTAAAGGTAGAGGTCAGCCCTATACTAATTGATCTGGCTGTTTAGGTGCCGTTTCACCTATTAAGTGAGCTTATAGTGGTAATCCTTGTACTTGTTAGCCAAGGCGGGGACGTAGGCCATTTGTCGAACCTCGATAATATTTCTAGTGTCGTCTCCTTTGCTGCTTTATTATGCATGCTTGGTTAAATTCCTATTGCGGTTTAAATTCTGTTGTATATTTATATTGATTTATTTTATATGCACTAGATTGACCTTAGGCTTGTGTAATACTGTTGTTAGTGGATTGACCTAGGGGATAAAATTTTTAAATACCAATTCACCCCCTCTTAGGATTGCACCAAAGCTAACAATTGGTATCAGAGCCTCGTCACTTAGACTTAAACATTATTTAGTAAAAGATCATGATGGCTCGTGTTGGTGTATCCAATAGTGTGAGGGTAGGTTCTCTACAAACCCTCCAATGTTTTTTGGTGAAAATTTTTCTGATTGGAAACTTAGAATGACTATTTTTATAAAATCATTGAATTGGAGGACTTGGAAAGTCATTACTCAAATGGATATCGTACCTATGAAAAGTGTCAATAATGTTGAAATCCCCAAATCAGAAATTGAGCTGAATGATAATGATATGAGTTTAATTCAAATAAATTTTGATGCCATGAATATTCTATTTTATGCTTTAAATACTAATATCTTTCGTGAAGTAAGGGCATGTCAAAATGCTAAAGCAATATGGGGGGAACTTGAAAAGAGATATGAAGCATCTAAGCATGAAAAGTCTATAGCTCCATGTGACTCTAGCTCAAAAGGCCATGAAGGAGAAACGCAGTGCTTTATTGCTTTGACCAACGATGAGGTAAATTCGTCTCCTTCAGCTTTATCAAATAATCCATGTAATGATTCATGTGATAAATCTTGTGATGCATCTGATTCTGAATCTGCGATAGTTCTGATAGTGAAAGCATGCCATCTTATGAGGAATTGCAAGTTGAATATGTTAGAACTCATAAGTCTCTTGTTAAAACACTTGAATGCTATACTGTTTTAAAAAACAAGAATGAGACATCATTGAAAAAACTCGAATCACAAATTCTTGTTAATAAAGAAAAGGATTTGAAAATCATGAATTTGGAAAACAAGAATGCTATGCTGCAAAAAGAGCTTAAAGACGTAAGATTCCAACTCAATTGAAAATGAAAAGGATCTTCATATCCTTGATCTTGAAAATAAAGCAAACAATATGACTAAAGAAATTATGAAACTTTAGAATGTTTGCAAAGGTCTAGAGAACTTAAAAATTCAAGATCTAGAAAAGAAAATAGAAGATCAGTCTAAGATCATCCATACATTTACTAGAGGTAAAGAAAATTTTGACAAACTCTTAGGTTGACAAAAGATGACCTTAGATAAAGAAGGTATAGGTTTTAATGGAATTGAAAATAGGAAAAGGAAGAACCTATACATGGGGTACTTTGTAAAAGAATCGAAACATTATTCTAGTACCTTCTCTAGTCCATATGCTCACACCACATGTGTCTTGTGTAAAAGGAAGGGGCATATAAAATTTGATTTCCTGTTTCAAAGGAAAGGCGTGAAACCCAAAAAGACATGGAGAGTCAAAGAACCATATTATCCTAACCCATCAAGAATCAAAGGTAGAAAAATGGTATGGGTTGTCAAAAAGGGAAACTCCTTAGGACTTAAGGATGAAAGGATTCAAATTGGAATTACATAAATGCTTTCCTTAGATTCTAGGTATTGGGGGAGTTATGTCTATTAGCCTACAAAGTGGTATGTTCCTAAAATATCAAATCTTAGCATATTCATTCCACCTTTGGTATACTAAGATGATTTGAGAATCAAGCCAATATTCAAATCCAAGTATATAACCAATCTGAACATAATGCATATATTCATTGGTTGAAATATGAAATTATTGGCTGCTAGAATAAAAATTCACTTCCAAATGGACAAGGCAATTGTGCCTGGCATATTATTCTCAATGTTTAATTCATACTTGAATATACAAATCTTAAGTTAAGTATATCTTGTCCATTGCACATATTTGAGCTTTAGGGAATCCATCTCAATATATATTATTTAAACCTAAACTCATTTTTGAATATAAAAGCCTTAACCATAGTTTAGTCATCACTCTATATTGATCATAAATGACCAATATATATATTGAGTGCTCTTTGACTATTCTGCTTGGACATATCCACTTCCATGCAAGTATCTTGAATCATGTCCACTCATATTGAATACTCTTTGAACATGACATAAACTTTAATCTTTCAAGAGTATTAATCCAAAATTCCTTTCATAAGCTCTCAAACATTAAATCAAATCCATTCGAGCTTCAACTTTGTGAATTAAGTTAAATGGCCAATATGATTGTTATTGGTTTCAACATATATGAAAATGGAATAACTGAGAAACCTATGCATGAATGATAGAAAGACAAGCCATTTGAACTTAGGCTTCTCACGTATTGTAAATCATAAGAAAAGAGGCAAATGCAGGTTTACTTCACTTAAAGAAATATACAATTGTGACTTTTTGGTCCTTTAAGCCTATCCATCCAAAGCCAAGCATATATAGTTAAAAATCTAGATCTCTTGGCTAAATGATTTGAAAAATAAGAAAAAGGCATTAAATGAGTCGAATGCATGATTGAGGGGGAGCATTCATCTTTCATATCTATATTCATTAAAATGGTCTCAATTTTTATTTATGCTTATATGTCTGTATGCTCTTGTGAGAACAACTCTGCACTAATGTTATAACTAGCCATTGTTAGTTACTGTTCATGTCATATGTTGAATAATTCATTTCTTCTATAAGTTGTTGATTGAACTACTGGAAAGCATGCTTGTGTTGAAAGCCTCCTGCATGACAGATGTAGTGATATAATTTGCATGCTAATTGTGGATATTAGGTTGTGCCTTGTTTTATATGATTTATCTATTGAAAACAACCCACTATCAGGTACAAGTTTTATGGGAAAACGTCCAATTTTCAGACAGCATGCTGCCAAAATTTCGGTAGATTTTTTCCAAAATAAAACCTTGTACAAAGATGATTATGATAAAACAAATGTTAAAATATTTTTGAAAGGATGGGTGAAAACTAATAGAAAATTAAACTTCATCCTAACATAATCATCAGGTAGTTAGAGGAGTTCAACTCCATTCCTATAGAAAAATCATAAACGACACACTTGCATCGCTTTCATTTATTGAATATCAAGGCTCTTCTAAAATCCCTGAACATTATATTCAGTGCTTAAAGGCTTACGATTTGATATGGAATGTTCTTGGGTCATGAACATTATTTCATGCCTTAATATATACTCTCTGATGCATCTATGGTCTATAGGGACAACTATACTAATCAAGTGACAAATGTAATTGACAAATACTCAGTATAGTTGATTTTAAAGATTTGGATTGATGGCTTATACTACTTGGCTTAATGAAATAATTCTTTATCTAGTATAAGCAACTTATTGCATCTAAGTTAGCATTCAAATTGGTAGAGGGAGCATCTAAAATTAAAATGTCTGTCATATTAAGCTCACAAACTTTTGAGGCTTAGATCTTTGTTGTAATTAACTGTGGCATGTTCTTAAATGAAATAATCTTTGTGAAAATCTTAAGTTGATATATATTGCTTTGACACAAGTTGTTTGTGTTTGTCATATGATCTTACATGTGATTGTTAAATCTTTAGGATCATCATAGTTGTAGTTTTCTGGTTATATTTTAGTTTGTGTGCTTAATTAACAAATTAGAAAAATGTTGCTTGCTTGCATGATCTTTAAATTGTTTTTGGCCAGCAACCCCTAGTACTTTAAGCAAACATCATAAGGAGGATATATATTTGTATATATACATACATATATATTTTATTGTAATACTTCATGGCAAGAACTGATTTCAAAACTAATTTTTTTTTCTCTCTTGTCTTATTATTATTATTATTATTATTATTATTATTATTATTATTATTATTATTATTATTATTATTATTATATACATATATAGTTTTAAAGTTGCATAATTGGTTGAGTAACTACACATAAAAATGCATGCAAACTAGTTAGACTGTGTTTATGCTCAAACCTATTCTTTATATACCGCATGTCTTTAAATTCAAATTTTCTGTTGGTCTCATGAAATGCTTTAATCACAATAGTTTGAGGATATTTCTGGTTCAACTATGTTTTTCATGTCATTGAAATATTTTAATAACCAGTTATATAGTTTGTGTGCTTAATTGCTAAACCTGTCATTATTTTATACTCTATGAATTTGTTTGTGCTATAAAATGTATGACTATCATGTCTCTTGCATGATTTGTAGTTGTATTTATGTTTTGAGAATACTAAACTATTTGAGTAAGTAGTTGTGGATATATTGTGAATTATAAACTCAATTAGGTTATTTCTATATAGGTATTTTTGGGAAAAATGTTCTGTTTTTAAATGGCATACTGCCGAATTTTCTAAAAACCTTTTCCCAAACATATCTTGTATTCAGATGATTAATACTCAATGCCTATGCCTATGTTTATCATAGCCCTTTTTGCTGTTGCCAAAAGGGGGAGAAGAGGCAAAAATTGGGTACTTGGGTACTTGAAAAATGTTTGCATTTATAAACCTTTAACATTATGCATATTGCCAAAGGGAGCCTTTCAAGGCTATACCCACTTTTTGCATGATGTATTTATCATCATAAAAAAGGAGGAGAATGTTGACCTTATAGGTCACATCCGATTTTGATAATGAAAAATACTAGTAATTGATGGCTATCAAGTTTGTGTGTAGGTTTATATTCGCAGATACTTTGATGGCACATGAAGAAGAACATGAAGACCCTACAGATCATTTTGTGTTGTAATTCATTATTATTCAATTTGGGTCTGTAATAGTAATTAGGGAAAATGGTTTGTAATAATCAATGCTTTACTTGCATGGTAGGATAGATAAACTCAAGAAGACCTAGACAGACCTTAGGTTCCCTATGCATGCATAAATGAATGCCCTATCAAATTTATGTTAATCACTATATAAATAAGGTTAATGTATAAAGGGATTAGAAACAAAACGCATTAAAAATGCATGTTTGGTCGACTAAACCAGAATGTATAAGAACATTCGGTCAACTGAATCGGTCAGAGGTCAATAGTTTGATTACATTGGTACATAATCTATTTAGTTGAGAAGTATATTTTTTGTACACAAATTTTATTAAGAAATCTGTTGTATTACAGGCGTGGCTTGAGGGGGCGGTAATCTAGCCCGGAAGGATTGTGTAGGTTAAGGTCAGCCCTGTGTTAATTTGACCTGGTTGTAAAGGTTGAGATCAGCCCTGTGCTAATTGACCTGATTGTTTAAGTGTCGCTCCACCCGTTAAACGAGCTTATTGTGGTAATCCTTGTGTTTGTTAGCCAAGGAGGGGACGTAAACAGTTTGCTGAACCTCAACAAAATTTATGGTGTCATCTCCTTTACTGCTTTATTATGCATGCTTGGTTAAATTTCTATTGTAGTTTAAATTCCGTTGTATATTTACATTGATTTATTTTACATGCACTAGATTGACCTTAGGCTTGTGTAATACTACTGTTAGTGGATTGACTTAGGGGATAAAATTTTTAAATACCATTCCACCCCCCCTTGGGATTGCACCAAAGCTAACAAACAATCCTAAATCGTCAAAAATAACAAGAAGAACAAGAACAATTCTTGTGTACAAAAAGCACTCTCATTAAGAGCAGATTAGTACAAGTTAAAACCAATATACTTCAATCAAATAACAATATAGAAATATAAAGCTCAATAAATTTATCACCGAGATTCTTTCTTGGATTTAATGGCTTAGTAAAATGTGTAAAGAATCGTGAGCTTTTCTCAATAAAATCACAGCAAGTTGATCAACAAGAGTATTAACACAATAGCTTTGAGAAGTAGAGAGTATATAGCTTGATTGCTGCTTGATGTTTGTTATTTAATTCCTGAAATCAACATGTATTTATAGAGTTAAAAAGTAATTTTTCATGTTGCCCAAATTGCTTGGAGTGTTTCCCAAGTTTTCATAAAGTTTGGGGGCCAAGCAATCTATTTTGGAAACATTTCTTTGCTGTTTTATTTTAAATTTTATGAAGGTCAATCGTCTATGCCTTTAAATTAGCGTATTTTTTGGACACAATACAGGGGCAGTCGCCTGATCCAGAGAGGTCAGTCGCCTGACCTGGTTTTGTCTACTTGTCAGTCATATGATCAGATATGATTAGTCACCTGATGTTGTTAGCTTCAAACACCCTTCAGTATTTTGAGCATAACTTTCACTATAAAACTTTAAATAAGACGATCTTGATAAAAAGAAAGATAAGAAAAAATTCTACAACTTCCATTCTGACCATTTTTGAAGATAAGAAACCATTGATAGAGAAAATGGCTCATTAATGCAGATATAGAAAAAAGAAGGGAATTTGGAGAATCCTGTTTTGGTGCTTTTCATTCCAAAAATAATTTGAACCCTTTTGAAATAACTTTTGACCTTATAAAAATATTTTCCAAGTATTTTAAAAGGTATCTAGGTCCAAGTAATTAACTTAAGAGCTTTATGCATCCATATTGAAATCATTTGAAGTACTTACATGAGACTTCTTAAAAGATTATAACTTTCTAAGCGCTAAGTCTTCATGTATTTGCTTTGCTCTCAGTGTCTTCATGTATTTGCTTTGACTTCCTTCATGTTTGACTTGACTTTAAGCTTCAATAGTCTTTACCTTCATAAGATCTACTATCTTTGAGTTCGAGCTTTCAAAAGACTTTGTCAAGCACTTGTTCTTGAACACTTGAGTCCTAAATCATTACTTAACCAAATATGTTAAGTTCCTTTGTTTTATTATCATCAAAACAAGATTCTAAACCTTGCCAGGCCAACATTTTGATACATGTCAACAAAGAGAAAAGAAAGGAGAATTGTAAAGACTCATTAGAGGATTTTTGTGCATATATAAAAGATATCTTTCATTCTTGAGTTTCCATCATTTTTCCATTTTCTTTTATACTTCCATCTACTCCTTTTTATATTTCTCTTAAGTGAGAGTTCTTTCCCTCTAATGCACATTGAAAATCAATTTTCAAGTCAATCGTATATCTTTTTGTTTAGTTCCTTAGTATGTCTTCTTTTGCTTTATTATATATTTGAGAATGTGAGTTGGCATGACTAGTTTTACATAATTATGCATGTTAATTTTGAGCAATATAATGTTATCTAAGTTCATTTTAGAGTAGGATTGTAGTTTGAATTCAATAAAAAATATATGAAAGTTTGAATATAGTAGAATATGCATGCAATGGTCAATTGTCCTTTCAGGAATGGTCAACTAGTTTGGTCAAAATTTGGAAGGATTATTTATTTATTTATTATTTTGACATTATCCTTTGATTTCTTGAAATGTTGCAATGTTTATATGTTGTATGCAATTGGTTAAATCTTTTGACAATGATTGGTGTTAGTTTTATGACTTTTCTCTTTAAAAGTAAAAAAAAAAAATCATTATTTTAAAGTTTTATGGATTTTCTACTTTAAAAAGTCAAAAAATATTTTTATAAAATTTTCTTTTTTAATGAATTATCCATAATGAGACTGTTGGATAAATTAAAAAACTTCTTTTCTAAAAAAAATTAAGAGATGTCAAGTATGGTATTATAGTTTTCCTCCCAAAGAAATCAAGTATATATATTAAAAAACTTCTTTTCTAAAAAAAAATTAAGAGATGTCAAGTAAGGTTTTATAGTTTTCCTCCCAAAGAAATCAAATATATATATTTTCAGATTTTTACCTATTTAATGAACTAGCCATGATCTGGTTGTTGGGTAAATTTAAAAGCCTTTTTTTTTTTTTAAAGTAAAATTAGAGATTTCAAATTGCATTTTATAGTTTTTCTCACAAAGAAATCGAAGTACTCAAAAGTTAAGGATTTTGTCAAATAATCTCAAAAAACTTTTTAAATTAAAATTTGAAAACATTTTTTGATAACTACAGATGATTTGATTGCTCTTTAAAGAATATGTAGGCATACTATTTTGTAAATCTAGTCATACGAATCGAAAAATAAAAAAAAGTTTCCTTTTTCTTTTTTCTCTTTTTTCTTTTATGCATTAATGTTTGTTTCATTCAAAAATAATATAAGGTAGTAGGGTCTTCATAAGGTTAAGTTTTGTACATGAATCCTATGAAACCGTTTTTAAAAAGGGTTAGGATATCAAAGTTTTTATGTAAAAGAACAAAATGAATAAAATGTTGTAGTAGGCGATTGATTGGGCATTGCTGCAACTTGTATTCTATATTTTTTTTAAATAACCATTTTTTTTTAAAAAAATTGCTTTCTAAAAATTGAGACAGGTGCAAAAGGTAAATATGGTAACAATTCATAGAATGAGTATTCTAGAGTGCTCATTCTTTGAATTCCATAAAAAAGGAATTGAAAAAACTACCTTTCCTATTCACAATGTTACTCTCAAACTTAAATCTTATTTCAAAAAATGTTTTCCTTCATTTTACCTTTTCAAAATTAAAATAAAATCGTAACTCCATTTTTCAAAATAAAAAAAATAAGATAGATACCCAATGATTTGATATTCTATATTTTCTTGATTTTCAAACTATCTGTTGACTTTTTGAGTCCAATCTTTATTTTGATGCTAACAAAACACCTGTATCTTTTGTGTGTTTAAGTATGTGATCAAGTCAAAATTACAACACATATAAGATCAAGGGACTTGGATGCCAGAAAAAACTCCAAGATCATATGTATTTGGCGCTTCCATAAAGAAACGCGAGCAAGAAGATTGAAGACATTTAATTTTAATTGTAAATGCATTCGAGTTTTATATGTGTGGGTATGTAATAATGGTCTATAATAATTTACATATCATGCAAGATAGGTTTATGCTCAAAGGCCATAGACTGACCGTAGGGAACCAAACCAGACTCCAATCGACCAATGTTGGATTTTTATGGTCAAATTGAAGGCAAAATTGTAAGTCAAATTGTCCTCGGTCGAACGACCGCTTGTGTGTAATACTGCCTCGGTCGACCAAAACACTGTTCATACATGGAGTCAAACTTTGACCCTCCCTTGGTCTACTGAACCACATCATGCACAAAATGCCTCGGTCGACTGAACCATTCAGAAGTCAACATGTTGACTTCGCTCGATTGACCGTTCAATTTTGAACGTACCGTCCTAGGTCGACTGAAAGTAAAGTGTCTGACACCCCAACTATTTAGTTGACCAAACCTTGTAGTTCATATTGACCTTGGTCGACCGAATCTATAGGAATGGTCAAACGACCTTTGTCTTAGTCGACCGAACCGGCGAAGTGTTCAAAATCGCCCTGAGACGATCGACCAAACCTACAATTCAAAATTACCACAGTTGACCGAACTTATTAATGTGGTCAACCGAACCTTGTATATGATCGACTAAACCTCTTGGGCTTGTCAGATTTTTACGATGGTTATTAAAATTAATTAAACCCCATTATTTTTTTTCAAAATAGATCTCCATGTCCCCAACGACTATTTTTTTCATGAATATCTATAAATACTCTTTCATTTGTCTTAATTAGAAGAACATTAGAAAACATCATAAGAAAAAACTCTCTAAATTTTTTATACTCATTTTGGTCAAATTCTTTCAATCTTTAAAACCATACTTCTCATTCTCCTTACACTTTAATTTGAAAAACAAATTTTGAGGAGAATCATTTGTTATACTCCTTGGTTGCAAACTAATGGCAAATTGAAAGGGAGTTTGATTATTGATTGTTGTGCACATTTCATACATCTTCTTGGAGTTTACAACTCTCTCATTTTGCATTATCTGAAATTGATTTTTAGAGAGTAAGCTAAAGTTTTTTTCCATTCTATTTTATTGATAAATATTATTCAGGAAAAACTCATTCTTGCTTCTGAGTCTTGCTATCATTATTTCCAGATTCAAGGGCTTGCTTGTGCTATTTGAAAAAATATTTTTTTGCAAGCTTAAATCCCTAATCTCGATTGTGCTTAATCTTTGAAAAATATTTTCTGAGATATTTGCATAGAATTTCAAGGTCCTTTGATTATTAGTTTGTTGAATATATTATCTTGAATCAAAGGTATCATTCTCACGTATATACAATATATACACATTGGTTGAGAGTTGACATATAACTTGACCTTATCTCACTTGAGCATAAATCCTTATCATACGTGAGTGTATTGAGCATATTGTTGTACATATCTGCTTAGATTAAGAAGCATTTGTTTGTACACAAAAATTATTGATTATTTGTTATATTCTTGACGGGTTCTCAGAAGAGGGAGACTAGCCCTATGAATAGTCCCAAACTTACTCAAACCCGGTTAGGAGAGCACCGAACTGGTTCAGACCCGCCGCTTAGGAGAACTAGGTGCACCATCCTGGTAGGGTGTTGTAAACGGTGTCGCTCCACCCGCAAGTGAGGAACTTAGTGGAATCCTCTTGCTTGTGAGCTTGAGGTGGGGACGTAGGTAGTATTGGTCGAACCCTAATATCATATTGTGTGTCCTTTTCTCTTTCCCTACACTATTTAATTTCCGCACTTAATTTCTAGCACATGTATTCTTATATCTAATTTATCTTATATGTTGTGCATGTGTTAAACTTTGAATGATTGAGAAATAGTGAGTCTAATATAAATGTTTAATTTATCTACTTAGTTTATTGTGTTGGTTAATTGACATATGTTTAGAAAGACCCTAGGTTACGATATATTGCCTACTGATTTATATTTAACCTAGGCAAAATTTTTAGTACCTATTTCACCCCCCTCTTGGGAATACACCAATTCCAACACAATCACTACTGGGCAGGTAACAGTGAGATAGGTGAGACTACTGACCAGTTGTCTATACAGAGTAGCATCTGGAAGAGATTCACCATCAATAGTAAGAAGCCTAATATTAGGCTCAAGTGGAGAAGTGCATGTTTTGCTGTTAGTCAAGCTTACTTTGGAAAGCAAGTCAGATGCATACTTAGCCTGAGAAAGATAATAACCATCTGAACTAGAAGTAACCTCAAGACCAAGAAAGTAGTTAAGCTGCCCTAAGTCCATCTCAAAATTTTGACTCTAAAAGTGTTGAAGATCGCAAATACCAGAGATCATCCCCTGTAATGATCATGTCATCAACATAGAGAAGGATAGGAATTATACCAGCACTAGTGGTTCGAAAAAAAGTGCAAAGTCATAGGCACTAGGGACAAAGCCCTGCTAAGCAACAACACAACAAAATTTAGCAAACCAGGCTCGAGAAGCCTGTTTAAGGCAGTAGAGAGCACGACAAAGACAACAAACTATGTGAGGAGGATGATCATAGCCTAGTGGAGGATGCATATAAACTTCCTTGGTAAAGTCACCATTCAAGAATGCATTTTTGACATCAATCTGAAACAGTTTCCAATGACACACAACAACTACTACAAGCAACGATTGAATAGAGGTAAGACGAGCAATAGGAGCAAAAGTCTCCTCATAGTCAATACATTACAATAAGGTGAGCTTTGTATCATTCTACTCATCCATCTAACCAAGTCTTGATTTTGTAGACCCACTTACATCCAACTGCAGACTTCCCAAAAGGAAAATCCACCAAGTCCTAAGTATGAGTTTTAGTGGGAGCATCTAGTTCATCAGACATAGCTTTTTGCCAAAGAGGGTCAGCACCTCATGATAATTGTGAGGCTCGTGAAGAGTATCAAGGGCATAATAATAATGATAATCTTGAAGATGTGAAAAAGGGGCTCTTACTCTAGTGGATTGATGGAGTGCAGGTACCTAGATGGGCTTGGGTGCAGTTGATGTATCAGGAGTATCAACATATGTGTCAGATGACTCAGGAACAGTCGAAGAAGGAACATTTGAGGAGCTTAGCATCTCTGTGGAGGAGTCAGGGACTAAAGCAATAGATGGGTTAGCAAAAATAGGAGCATAACTAGAAGAGGACCATGGAAAAGGAGAAATACTCATAAACATCTTATGTTCCCAAAACTCCACATGACAATAAATACGAAGACGCTTGGCTATGGGATCATAGCAATGATAACGTTTTTTAGTGAGATCATAACTAAGTAGACAACAAAGTCTAGATCATGGTTCAAGTTTGGTCCATTCGTGTGTAGGAAGAGTGACAAAACAAACACAACCAAAAACTCAAAGTAATGAATAGTTAGGAACCTTACCATGAAGAAGCTTAAAGAGAGTTTTATTGTGTATAGTGGGTGTAACAACCCGAAGAATAATGATATTTGAATAATAAAGAGGGAGGGAAATGGAACCAGAAACAGAAGGAGGCAGTAGACTTCGTCGACAAACACTTTGCGTTCGTCGACGATATTACATTTTGGATATAATAACCCAAGAAATTTTCCAAGCACTCGTCGATGAACACAGGGGTTTCATCGACGAGGGTTCTTTAAGACCTTGTCGACGAGATCCTGTCTCGTAGACCAAAAGATGCCAATAGAGGATTTTTGGGAAGTCTGAAATTCATCGAGGAGGGCGCAGATTCGTCGACGACTTTCTATAGGACTCGTCGATGAGGTGACCTGGCTTGTCGGCGAATCTCATAGTATAAATAGCCCTAAACTCAATTTAATCACAGAAAAATCAACGCAACTTTCCTCTCTCTCTCTCTCTCTCTCTCTCTCTCTCTCTCTCCTATGGCCTCTCCCCCATCTCTTTTCGATTTCGGCCTCGCTAGTCGCCAGATCGACGATCTAAGGCCACCACGACGCTCCTGGCGAAGTTCTCTCCAAGTTTACCGGGGAAGATCGTCGGTGGGATCGAGTTGAATTTCTTCCTAGAATCATGGTAAGGCCTTTTATTCAGTTTTTGGCCTTCTCGCAGTTGTAGGAAATGATGGAGGCAAAGAAATAATGATATTCTATTTTGGTGAATGTTGTTTTTAGGGTGCTGAGTAGGAAGCCCTGCGGGTGTTGGACTAATATACCATAGAGGCTTTTTAGTAGTCAGGTAAGGGAAACATGTTATGCTAGGAAACTTCATTATGATTTCAATACAAAATATAGGTTGTTATCAAATTATTATTTAAATTATATATACGATTTCAGAGCCTAATTATGATAATATTTATTAGTGTGACATGAGTTGATTAGAGTACAGTATCATATTTATACAAACTATGACTACCATATTTACAGTTTATGAACAGAAGTACCATGATGTTTACATGCTCATAGAATAAAGGAATTTCAGTTTGCAGTATACTTAGAAAAATATATTTTCAGTAATTTTAGAATAATCAGTTTTTCAGTACCATAACGCCCCAATATTTAGTTATACAGATAACAATTCAATTATACAGAAATCAGATTTTCAATAAGTTTATTTAGAATTTTAGATAAATTCTATGGGGTTATGGTTATTTTAGAAACCACACTAAAAATAGTATATTACAGGTATCAGTTACCTATATAGTATCAGACCCTAATGGATTAGACAGCAGAGCACGGTACCGTAGTTACAGATATTCAGTTCAGAGTGCAACCACTTTACTCAGATAGTAAGTGGTATGAAGTCGATCATGCCCACGTCGTGACAAGCTCTCCATCAGATATGGATTGAGGGGGCCGATCAGACTGTTGGAGTTCAGTTGACTTATCCTGGTCAGCCAGCCAGGATAGGTCCCACCTTCAGGTCGCACAACCCTGTCATGAGGGGTTAAATCATGATATACAGCCATCCAGGGAAATTTCTCAGATATTATGAGTACTATCACACTTTCAGAAATAGTAGTATTAATATGAAAGGTAATTTCATACAGATTGGCATGTTCAGTTATGTAGTTAATGGTTTTATTATGCGTTATGTAATATCAGCATCTTTTTAGATTCAATTGTTTATATTATTCTTAAATTAGATTATTTTTACCAAACTATAGCTTAACAGCCACACACTAGTAATAACATGTTTCTTCTTATTGAGCATTGACTCATCCCAGTGTTGAATTATTTTTCAAGTGAACTAGCTAGGCGAGCGGAGCAGGCTCGTAGGTAGAGGGGCTGTTGGACTACCCTTTTGAGAGGGAGTATTCTAGTTTTGGAGTGGCATGTTTTTGAAACCCTTGGTGTCTGTAAGGGTAGTTTTCGTGAGAACAACGATGTTTGTATATTGTAGGATGATTTGACACTCTGGTATTGTATTATGTGTGGTTTTATTTTATATAATTGGCCTTCCGCAGTTTAGGTTAATGATTGAATTTAAAACTAGGGAAAAAGATTTTATTTTATTAGTAGGTCATTTCAGTGGGTGAGGGAGCATGATTGATGTTGTAGACAGCAGTGAAAGCAGCTTCACTCCAAAAATGTTCTGGAAGAGAAGCAGAGATGAGAAGTGCTCTTACTATATCCAAAATGTGACAATGTTTACATTTTGCTTGACCATTTTGTTGTGAGGTGTTTGGGCAAGAATGATGAGAGACTGCCCCATTTTGTTGTAAAAGGATAAGAAATGATCCTTGTATTCCATGGTATTATCTGAACAAAAAGTTTTAATGCTACAAGAAAATTGAGTTTGCACCATTTTATGGAAATTCTGGTAAACATTTTTGAGTTTAGACCGATGCTGTAAAAAATAAATCTAAGTATAACGATTGTAATTGTCCACAAAGATAACAAAATAACAAGATCCCCCATCAGTTGGAGTTGGAGCGGAACCCAAAATATTAGAATGGACTAAGTCAAAAAGGTGCATAGGAAAAAGATTCACTTTTATTAAAAGGCCAATGTGTCTGTTTTCCAAGACAACATAAAACACAATCAAAAGACTGAAAATTAACTAAACCTAAATGACCCTGAGAGGCCAGAAACTAGACACATGGAAGTGAAGCATAACCCAATAGAGAGTGCCACAAACTAGAAGTAACTGTGATAGCAACCATGGAGGTTGTTGTTGAGGAAGGAATCTGTAGAGATTAATTAGAGGTAGAAAAATATCCTACATGACAAACATGCATATGGGAATCATCGGCTGTGTATATGGCAAGATTGGGAGAAAGAATAGTTTTGTAAGAGAAAAGGGTGGAATTAGATGTCATATGATTGTAGAAGGTGAAGTCTATAAACCATTGAAATTTACCTAGGGTTACGGACAAGGCAGTGAAGGATTGGGACAAAACTTGGTGACTTAAGTCTTTCACGTCAGCTATAATGAGAGAAGTGGACCAAGATGGAGTCTCGTGTGCCAAGGAAGTAGATGAAGCGACCACAACTGTCTATTGGGAAGCTTATTACTGATTATAATACTGGAATTTGTGACATTCATTGATGGTATTACCATTGCATTTACACCACTTACAAAAAGTAGTCTTAGAGGTGGATTGGGATGATGAACGATCAGTAGAAGACTGTGGAGTACCACGAGAAGCAGTGGCAAGGACCATATCAAACAATTGCATCTTCATAGTGGAACGACAAGTTTCTTTATAGATGAGTTTAGAAACTACAGCATCTAAAGTTGAAAGTGGTTGAAGATGAAGAAGAGAGGCTCGAGTATATTCAAATCATCCCGAAGAGCCATCATAAAGTGCATAAACTTCCATCAATCAAGCCAAGTAGCAAACGTTTGAATGTCTTTAGAACATTCCAACTTTAAGATTTACTGCAGATAATTGTTCCCAAAAATGATTAGTCTGAGAATAAAGATTAGCAATAGACTGACATGGTTCTTAGCACATCTGATAAAGTTTAGCTTCTAGTTGAAACTCCAAGGAAGCATCATAGGTATAGTTGTATCTTTTGGCTAGAAAATCCTAAGCTACCTTAGCATTCCCAAGTCTTGGAAGAAGACTATTGATGGACGGAATGAAAGTATTGATGAATCAGGACAAAATCTTGTAGTGAATACTATCTCATTCTTCATGATGGGATGCAAATGCTTCTTCCTTCTCATTGTCCTTCTACACTGGTTTAGGAATTGCTCCAATCACATAACGCCACAATTGGCATCCTTTCAAGAAAACCTCCATATTCTGAGCCCACATACGATAATTGGATCCATACAATATCACATCAATAGGACGGATAATTGAATCAAGATTCGATGCAGATTAAGACATATTAAAGCTTCAAATGCAAAAAATAGATCGAAAAAATGAAATCGGGATGAAAATTTGAGTACAAAACATTTAAATCCCAAAAGTCAACACTGGCCAATGACCAAAGTCAACGGTAAACTCAATAAAAGTCAATGGTCAACTCAAACAAAGTCAACGGTCAACTATCAAAGCCGGTAGAAGTCAACGATCATGGTCTGCCTGGCAATGGTCGGTGCTGACATGGCAGATAAAGCTGACGTGGTAGCTAGGGCTGACGTGTCGCGTGTGGAATGAGATACATGGTAACGTGTGAAGTCTTAGGTGTGTGCAACAGCAGGTCGGTGCATGAGCACATGAGCGGTGCACCAGAATCTTCACGCGGCTTGTGGGGGCGCGAGTGGAGTCAAATGGCTCTGATTTTGACAGCGTTAAACTCCTATCTAAATGGGCTTTCCATCAGTGGTGGCACCTCGGTGAAATAGTAACTGAAACAATGCAAAATTGAGGAAGATAGAGGGTATTCTTAACTACATTTATTCATATGTTTGGGGACTGGTGATGGTAGCATCACAGGTTGGACATACATATTTCGTGGATTTATCATGAAAGGTATTGGTGTACTTCATGCAACACAAGTCAAAAATGTTTGCCAGATTTAACTAGTGGATGAAGTGGAAAACCAAACTGTTGACCTCATAGGTCATACCCGGTTTTGATAATGAAAAATACTCAAGTATTTGATGGCTATCTAGTTTGTGTGCAGATTTATATTAGAAGATACATTGATGACACATGAAGTAAAGCCTGAAGACCCTAAAGATTATTTTATGTTGTAATTTATATCATTATTAAATTCAGGTCTGTAATAGTAATTATAGGAACAAGGTCTGTAACAATCTTTGCATATCATGCATATAGGTTTATTGTAAGCTCATAGGCCTTAAAGAAGACCTTAGGTCCCTACACAAATGCACAAAATAGTCTCCATACTCACTTATAATATCAAGGGAATAAATTGAAGTGTAAATGGACTTAATAAGAAAAAATATGAGAGGTTGGGCGACCGAACCCGTTGTGCTCAAAACACATTGGGGGTTCAAACCGTGGACTGGTCAACATGTTGACCTGTGTTCGGCAGACCAAACCAAAATGCACACATCGTCCACGGGCGACTAAACCACTAAGGTGACTAGATCTTACCAACTTAGCCAATCAAACTTTACATTCAAAATGGCCCTGGGCGATCGAACACTTGAGTTTGGTTAACCAAATGAGAGACTAGGCGACCAAAATGTGGGCAGAATGAAATAGCCTTAGTTCAACATACTGAGTCATGATCCGAACACCTGAACGTTCAAAAGTTTGTTTTTTAACTCAACCTATTCGAGCAACTGAACTGTGATTTAGCCACCTGAAAACTCTCGGGTTGTTTATTTTTTACCGAGGTTAAAATTGTTTAAATGAGGTTATTTTTTTAATTGGCTTTTAAACAATTCTAATAACGCCCTATGAGTCCTTAACAGTCATAATTTGGGGCACTTCTATACATAGGGCCTCATTTGTGCAAATTAGCAAGAAATTAGTGAAATCATTAGCAAAAATCCTCTCAAACCCAAAAATCTTATTTTGCCCAATCTTCTTCGAATACTCTCATATAATCATTAATTTGATTAATCCTAGCATTGTAAGAGTTCTTATTGTGCTTATTGCTTTGATATAAATTGTTTAGCACTCTCATTAGATTGGTTGTTGATTATTTGATTTTTAAGAGTTAAGCAAGAGTGTTTCCCACATATTTAATTTGATAAATCTTGTGTTTGGGAAAACTCATTAGCTTGGGGATCTTTGCATTGTTATTGCAAGATTCCTATAGTTATAATTTTTGTGGTGCAAAATATTTTACAAGCTATATTTTTTTTTAAACAAATCTTGTGCTTATTTCATTAAGGAAAATATTTTGAGATTGTTTGAATATTGTTTGCAACATCTTTGAAACCCTAATCTATTATTGAGATTTGTTATACTTTGTTTCAAAGAAATAGCTTGTTAGAACACTCTTGAGCATATTTCTGATTATACTTTGCCGAGTATTTTCTTGCATAAAATCACATCACCGAGTTTACAATTTTCTACATTGTTGATGTGTGGTTGATTGATTACATTTGGTACATATCTGCTTGATTGAGAAGCATAATCACTATAAGTTTATTATTGAGAAATGTTGTTGTATTCCAGGCGTGGCCTGAAGGGGTGGTAATCCAACCCGGTAAGGATTGTATGTAAAGGTTGAGGTTAGCCCTGTGCTAATTGACCTGGTTGTTTAGGTGTCACTCCACCCATTAAGTGAGCTAATAGTGTAATCCTTGTGCTTGTTAGTCAAGGTGGGGATGTAGGAAATTTGTCGAACCTTGATAAGATTTTTAGTGTCATCTCCATTTACTGCTTTATTGTGTATGCTTAGTTAAACCAATTGTGCAATTTAATTTCTGCTGATTATTTATATTGATTTATTTTATATGCACTAGATTGACCTTATACTTGTGTAATACTACTGTTAGTGGATTTACGTAGGGAACAAATTTTTAAAATACCAATTCACCCCCCTCTTGGGATTACGGTAAAGCTAACAATTGGTATTAGAGCCTAGTAGTTTAGATTTTATAGTTATTTTGCAAAAGATCTAAATGGCTTATAGCACTGTAACCCCTTTTCCTGAGGGACCCCCTTTCACACGCCCTCCGATTTTCAATGGTCTTAATTACACCTTCTGAAAACAGAGGATGCACATCTATCTTCAAAACAATGATTGGAAGGTGTGGAGAGTTGTCTCCAAGGCAATTATGTTCCTATGAAAACTGAGGGTACAACTAGAGTTTCTAAAACTAAGGAAGAATATAATGATGATGATATGAAAGCTGTTAGTTTAAATTCCACTGCTATGAATATATTGTATTGTGGTCTTGATGTAAATGAACTTAATAGAGTTATGACATGTTCATCTGCTAAGGAGATATGAGATAAGTTAGAAGTCACATATAAGGGTATTAGAGATGTAAAAGATAGTAGGATTGATATGTTGACCAATGAGTATGAAGCATTTAAGATGAACATTGGTGAGCCCATTCAGAGCATGTACACTAGATTCACACACATCATTAATTCATTGCATGTATTAGGTAAGACCTATCCTACATATAAGATGATTAGGAAAGTCCTTAGAGGCTTGCCTCCTATTTGGGAAGCTAAGGCTACAACCATTTTTTAGGGTAGAGACCTTAAGGCTATGACATTAAATGAGTTGATAGGTTCACTGATCACCTATGAATTAGCTATAAATGAGAGACTTAATGAACATAATAGGTTGAGAAAGGTGACTGCATTGAAAACTTCCATTAATACATCTAGTGAGTGTAGCGAACCTGATTCTAGAGATAATATGACCATGCTAACTAGGAACTTCAGTAGATTCTTCAGGAAGAATAGTAAACCATACAAAAGGTATAGGGAGTCTGCATCTGAGAAGGAAGAGTCGAGTAAAAGAAAGAAGAAACCAAACGCTCATATGTGCTATAACTGCAACAAGGCTGGGCATATCAAGCCGAAGTGTCCCTTACTGAAAAAGGAAGCTAAGAAAAAGAAGAAAGCCATGAAAGCGGGCATTTCATGGGATAAACTAAATAGCAGTGACTCAAACTCAGACCGCAATGATTCAAAGGTTGCTAACTTGTGCTTGATGGCACATGATGATGAGGTATTGTCTTTTTACTCTTTATCTTCATATTATTCTTCTGATGATTGTGACTCTGATAGCATACCTACTTTTAGAGAATTACAATTTGAATATATTTGTGTGTCTAAACTATTGAATAAAATGACCAACGAGAATGATGTTTTGAAAAAGAAATGCAAAAATTGGTCAAAATTATTTGAAATGGCAAAAAATTCTCATGCTTCGATTCTTAAAGAAAAAGATTTAAAAATTGATGAGCTTGAAAGAAAATTGGAGGATAGCTCCAAAATTGTTTTTAAATTTATCGAGGGCCAACGTAATTTTGAAAAACTGCTTGGAGCCCAAAGAAACTCTCTTAGCAAAGAGGAACTTGGTTTTAATGGTGTTGAAAATATAAGACGACCTAATCTTTATTTGGGACACTTCACACGTGAATCAAAATCTCAAATCCCACCTAAAGATCCAAAGTGTCGATTAAAATGTTTTAAATGTAAGCAAATCGGTCACATTTAATTTGATTGTCGTGGACTAAACATGTAAAAATTGGAAAGGTATGGGTAGTTAAGGGTGATCCAGTCACTAATCCCCGTGGACCCAACAGAATTTGAGGACCAGCGTCAGTTACTTAGTCTATCTTGCAGGTGTGTTTTAGATCATCCTCTTCAAAGGACAAGTGATACCTGGATAGCGAGTGCTCATGACATATGACCGGAGATAAAGCGAAGTTTGCATCCATCACTCCCAAGGATGGAGGGTATGTGACGTTTGACGACAATGCAAAGGGGCACATCATCGACGTAGGTAAGGTCGATAAGGATCCTTCCCTGATTATTGATAATGTTCTATTAGTTGATGACTTGAAGTATAATTTGTTGAGCATTAGTCAATTGTGTGATAAAGGCTATATGATTTCATTTGAAAATGATAAATGCATAGTTGAAAGTAAATCAGATCATAAAATTCTTTTCACTGCAGATCGCCATGAAAATGTATATACTACTATTTTTGATAATCTAACTTCACAACAAGTAACTTGTTTTTCTGCAATAAATGAAGTTAGTTGGTTATGGCATAGGCGCTTAGGACACACTAGCATGGACTTGTTGTCAAAACTAGTGAGAAAAGACTTAGTGAAATGCTTGCCTAAAACACCATTTGTGAAAGATAAAATATGTGATGCATGTCAAATGAGTAAGCAAACAAAATCTAGTTTTAAGAAAAAGAAATTTATATCTACCACTAGACTACTTGGAATGCTTCACTTGGATTTATTTGGTTCTAGCTCTGTGCAAAGTCTAGGTGGAAAATCATATGTTTTTGTTATTGTTGATGACTATTCTAGGTTCACATGGATGTTATTTCTCTCACATAAAAATGAATTATGTGAACAGTTTTCTAAGCAATGCAAGAGAATTCAAAATGAAAAAGTGTAAGAACCTGACTTTTGATAATGGGTTTTAAATATTAAAGAGAGGGGCATTTTGGTAAAAGAGCAGGCCTCGTTGACGAAGCCAGATTTCGTCGATGAAGTCTTCATCCTTCTCGTCAACGAAATTCAAAGACTCCTCGACGAGGAGTTTCGGAAAACTGGGAATATCAGGATTCGTCGACAAATTCCTCGTCTTGTCGATGAGAAGACTATAGGGCCTCATCGACGAAGGCACCATTTCGTCGACGAGTTTGCCTGGGTCAAAAGGTTATAAATATCATTTTCCTTTACTTCTTCATTAAGAAACTTCAATTGTCACTCTCTCTCTACTCTCTCTCTCTCTCTCTCTCTCTCTAGATTTCTTCGCTAATTGTTGCTAGAGTCGTGAATCTGAAGTTACCACGACGATCGTGGAAGGATTCTCTACAATTTCTACGGATCGGAATCCCGTTTCGGAGATTTTTGGGTTTTGGCGTAAAATCAAGGTAAGGTTCGGTTTTCAATTCTGATCCGATAGTTTTGTAGGGAACAATGTTGTGAGTATATTCTATATTGTGATTTGTAGGTTTTGGAACTCGGTTCGTTGTTTAGGGACCTTGGAGTTCAGATTTGTTATTCGGGGTAGAGGTAAGGGGAACTGTGTTTATATTGGTTATTTTTTAAATCGGACTCAGTGAAACTGTGGTTCACGGTCCTGCGTGTGTTTTGGCTACTCATTTGGGAGATCTAACAGGGAAAACTATGGGTTTTTCATTATTACAGTTTTGGGAAAAAAGGGGCAACGGGCTGCATCAAACTGAACGTATATGTTGATTTATACTGTGTTATTGGGATGGCCGTGTCTTGACTTGTTTAAACTGTATTTGTTTGGAAAACCATGATTTAGATTACCAAATAGGTGTGCTTTGTTTGGTTATATGAGCATGCATGTGTGTGTGACTATTGAAATGCTAGTAGGAACAGGGTTCCAAATTGTTCCAGGTACTGAGAGTGTCCGGCTCTATATCTGAGGGCGTGTGTTTATTACCTGCCACGTAGGCAAAAGTGTCCGGCTCTATATCCGAGGGCGTGAGCCTATACCGGCAGATCAGGCCGAAGGGTGTGGATCCACCAGTTAGCGTCGGTATGATGCCATGGGAGTCGAGGACTAGCCATGTGCCGGTGGTGCCATGCTTCGCGGGTTGGCTAAGCGCCAACGCCGGATTGTCACGGACTAGCTTCGGGCTGAAGGGTGTGACGACACCAGGATTGCTGATCATGTGTATATGTACGTGTATGCACTGTGTAAATTAGTACTGGACTGCATTTAACTGCGTATATGTTGCATCATGATAACACTCAAATGTCACACACTGATATAACCTATGTTCTTCCTTACTGAGAGGTGTCTCACCTCTGCTATACGTACATTTTTACAGGTCCTTCGAGTAACCAGAACTAGCGTCCTAGTGTAGGAAGCGTAGTGGCCGGTGTACTGCGGTTAGCGCTTAGGTAAGTGTTAGGACTGTATTTTGGTGGGTTGCCATTTTGAAATGTATTTAGGCACCTATTTGTACGTTTTTGATAGAGCCGTGTGTCCGCTCTCGTATAGACTCTGGTATGGTACTGCATATGTATATATAGAATGACCCTTTTTCCGCTGCATATATGATTGTGTTTGGATGTGTTTAGGGTGCCTAGGAACCCCACGGGGTCGGATCCTCATCCTTTGTACTGTATCGGTGGATGATTTGTATGATACAAGGACAGGTTAGGTTACATTTTCACCCCTGGGTCCCATTTCGGGGTTCGGGGTGTGACAAAAAGGCTATAAGATAGCTCACATAAGAAGTGATAAAGGCACTGAATTTAAAAATGATGGCATAGAAAATTATTGTGATATAGAGGGCATATCACACAAGTTTTCTGTAACTAGGACCCCTCAACAAAAATGGTGTGGTAGAAAGAAAGAATAGGTCATTGCAAGAAATGGGTAGGACTATACTGAATGAACATAAATTCCTTAATATTTCTGAGCTGAGGCTATAAATACTACATGTTATGTTATGAACAGGGTGCTAATTAGACCTTCACTTAATAAAACCCCATATGAATTGTGGAACAACCATAGACCTAATATTTCCTACTTTTATGTTTTTGGTTGTAAATGCTTTTTGCTTAGGGATAATGAACATTTAGGGAAATTTGATTCTAAATATGATGATGGCATTTTCCTAAGTTATTCTCTAAATAGTAAAGCATATTAAGTTTTCAATAAAAGAACTTTAACTGTCATTGAATCGATTCATGTTGTATTTGATGAATCTAATCCATTTTCTAAGAAAGATGATGAAGATTATATTGACATTAGAAAATGCTTAGACAAGCTATCTATTGAGAACAATGTGAATAAAAATTCAAAAATAAATGATAAATCATCTGAAGATAATTAAAATAAGAATGAAGTTCAGGAGCTGCCTAGGGATTGGAGATTTATTAGGAACCATCCTATAGATCAAATCATAGGTGAACCTTCCCATGGTGTAGCCACAAGATCTTCCTTGAGAAACTTAGTGAGTCACTCTGCTTTCTTGTCCCAAGAAGAACCTAAAAATATTAAAGAAACCATAGAGAATGAGTCTTGGGTGATGTCTATGCAACAAGAACTTAATCAATTTGAAAGAAGCAAAGTGTGGACCCTAGTTCCTAGGCCTAATGATCATACAATTATTGGAACCAAATGGGCGTATAGAAATAAGAAGGATGAGAATGGGGTAGTAACTAGGAATAAGGCTAGACTAGTTGCCTAAGGTTATAATCAGGAGGAAGGGATAGATTTTGATGAAACATATGCTCCTGTTGCTAGAATGGAAGCCATTCGTATGCTACTTGCTTATGCTGTTTTAAAAACTTTAAATTATATCAAATGGATGTTAAAAGCACATTTCTTAATGGCTATATTAATGAAGAAGTGTATGTAGAACAACAATTTGGTTTTGAAAATCATAAATATCCAGATCATGTATACCGGTTGTCCAAAGCCTTGTATGGATTGAAATAAGCTCTTAGAGTTTGGTATGAGAGGCTTAGTGGTTTTCTACTAGAAAATGAGTTTACTCATGGAAAAATTGACACTACACTTTTCATCAAATCCAAAAATGATGATATGCTTATCGTTCAAATTTATGTTGATGTTATCATTTTTGGAGTCACTAATGATGAGTTGTGTAATGAGTTTGCCAAATGCATACAAAGTGAATTCGAAATGAGCATGATGGGTGAACTTAGTGTCTTTTTAGGGTTGCAAATTAAACAAGCTAAAAATGGAACTTTCATATGCCAATCTAAATATGTCAGGGACTTGCTAAAGAAATTTAATATGGAAGATGGTAAAATTCGTGGTACTCCTATAAGTTCTTCCATAAAACTTGATAAAGATGAGTAAGGAATCCCTGTTGATGTGAAATTGTATCATGGCATGAGTGGGAGTCTTCTATATCTCATAGTTAGTAGGCCTAATATTATGTTTAGTGTGTGCATGTGTTCTAGATTTCAGGCTGCTCCTAAGGAGTCTCATCTATTAGCAGTTAAACGAATCCTTAGGTATCTAGTTGGAACCATAAAGTTAGGATTATGGTATCCTAAGCATACGACTTTTGAGATTGTTAGTTATACTGATGTTGACTTTGCTGGTAGTAAGGTTGATAGGAAGAGTACTAGTAGCACTTGTCACTATTTAGGACAATCTCTGGTTTCTTGGTTCTCCAAGAAATAGAACTCAGTTGCCTTATTCACAGCCGAAGCAAAATATATTGTGGCTGGTAGTTGTTGTGCTCAAACTCTATATATGAAACAACAATTTGTGGATTTTAGGTTGCACTATGATACAGTACCGATTAAGTGTGATAATACTAGTGCAATCGATATCTCAAAGAATCCTATCTCACATTCACAAACTAAACATATTGAGATTAGACATCATTTCCTTCATGATCATGTGTAGAAAGGGGATGTGGCACTTGAGTTTGTGTGCACAAATGAGCAATGGGCAGATATTTTCACTAAACCACTTCTAGAAGATAGGTTCATACAGATTAGACGTGAGTTAGGTCTAATGCACAGTAGGGATGCTTCCTAGATATTTGATAGATTGCATGAACTTAGGGGGAGTTTTCTAACAATCTTAAGTCTAACAATTGATATAACAATTGGTATCACTTTAAATCTTTCATTGGTTTAGACTTTATGAATTTGGTTGTGTTTTGAAATGCAAAATCTCCATATCTATTGCATGATGATGATTTTATTTACGTTTTATGTCTTGATCATACTAGACTATTAGGGTTAAGTAGTTGTGGATAAACTGTTAATGTTTAAAATTCGAAACATGTCATTTTTATACAGGTATTTTTTGGAAAGTGTCCTATTTTCAAACGGCATGTTGCCGAAATTTCTAAAAATTTCTCAAATCTATCTTGTATATTAATGCATCATACCCAAAGCCTATGACTACACGTTTTATATGTTTCATAGAAAAAGGGAGAAAAGGCAAAATTTGGGTAATTGGGTACAACTTGAAAAATTGGGTGCTTGAAAAATATTTGTATTGATAAATCTTTAACAGTATGCATATTGTCAGGGGGAGCCTTTCAAGGCTATACCCACTTTTTGCGTGGTGTATTTGTCATCATAAAAAATGGGGAGAATGTTGACCTCATAGGTTATACCCGATTTTGATAATGACAAATACTCTAGTACTTGATGGCTATCTAGTTTGTGTGCAAATTTATATTAGTAGATACATTGATGGCACATGAAGTAAAGCCTAAAGACCCTGAAGATTATTTATGTTGTAATTTATATCATTATTAAATTCAGGTCTATAATAGTAATTATAGGAACAAGGTCTGTAATAATCTCTGCATGTCATGCATATAGGTTTATTGTAAGCTCATAGGCCTTAGAAAAGACCTTAGGCCCCTACACAAATGCACAAAATAGTCCCCATAATCACTTATAATAATAGGGGAATAAATTGAAGTGTAAATGGACTTAATAAGAAAAAATGTAAGACGTCGGGCGATCGAACCCGTTGTGTTCAAAACACATCGGGTGCCCAAACCATGGATTGGTCAACATGTTGACCTGTGTTCGGCAAATCGAACCAAAATGCACACACCATCCATGGGCGACCAAACCGCTGAGGTGATCCATTCTCACCAACCCAGCCAACCGAACTTTACGTTCAAAATGGTACCAGGCGATCAAACACTTGAGTTCAGTTACCAAATAAGAGACCAGGCATCCGAAACGTGGATAGAATGAAATCACCTTAGTTCAGTATACCAAGTCGTGATTTGGGCACCCGAATGTTCAAAATTTTCTTTTTTAATTGAGTCTGTTCGGGCGACCGAACCGTGGTTCAGCCACCTGAAAACTCTCGGGTTGTTTATTTTTTACCGAGGTTTAAATTGTTTAAATGAGGTTATTTTTTCTAATTAGCTTTTAAGCAATTCTAATAATGCCTTATGAGTCCTTAACGGTCATAATTTGGCCACTTCTATATATAGGGCCTCATTTGTGCAAATTAGCAAGAAATTAGTGAGATCATTAGCAAAAATCCTCTTAAACCCAAAAAACTTATTTTGCCCAATCTTCTTCAAATACTCTCATACAATCATTCTCTTGATTAATCCTAGAATTGTGAGAGTTCTTATTGTGCTTATTGCTTTGATATAGATTGCTTAACACTCTCATTAGACTGGTTGTTGATTATTTAATTTTTTAGAGTTAAGTAAGAGGGTTTCCCATAGATTTAATTTGATAAATCTTGTGTTTAGGAAAACTCATTAGCTTGTGGATCTTTGCATTGTTATTGCAAGGTTCCTATAGCTATAATTTTTGTTGTGAAAAATATTTTACAAGCTATATTTTTTTTCAAATAAATCTTGTGTTTATTTCATTGAGGAAAATATTTTGAGATTGTTTGTATATTGTTAGCAGCATCTTTGAAACCCTAATCTATTGTTAAGATTTGTTATACTTTGTTTCAAAGAAATAGCTTGTTAGAACACTCTTGAACATATTTGTGATTATACTTTACTGAGTATTTGTTTGCACAAAATCACATCACTGAGCTTACAATTTCCTATATTGTTAATGTGTGGTTGATTAATTACATTTGGTACATATCTGCTTGATTGAGAAGCATAATCATTGTAAGTTTATTATTGAGAAATACTATTGTATTCTAGGCGTGGCCTGAGGGGGCAATAATCTAGCCTGGTAAGGATTGTATGTAAAGGTTGAGGTCAACTCTGTGCTAATTGACTTAATTTTATAGGTGTCACTCCACCCGTTAAGTGAGCTTATAGTATAATCTTTGTACTTGTTAGCCAAGGTGAGGACGTAGGCAGTTTGTCGAACCTCGATAACATTTTTGGTGTCGTCTCCATTTACTGCTTTATTATGCATGCTTAGTTAAATCAATTCTGCAATTTAATTTCCGCTGATTATTTATATTAATTTATTTTATATGCACTAGATTAACCTTAGGCTTGTGTAATACTACTGTTAGTGGATTTACCTAGGAAACAAATTTTTAAAATACCAATTCACCCCCCTCTTGGGATTACAGTAAAGCTAACACAGACCAAGAGAGAGATCCTTAGGTCAGACATTGGAAATGAGTACGTTGGTTCAGTTCAAGGAGTTTTGTGAGCAGCATGATAAGTCATATACAGGGCATGCAAGGAACTTCTTGGTAAAGTTAGTGACTATGGTGCGTTTCTCGTTTTACCGATCGCCAAGGGTGTCACTAGATGGGAAAGTTGCATGAGAGGTGTGAACATGTAAAGACCCGGAGAATTTATAGTAATTAAATAATAAAAAAACGAAGGAAAGGAAAATTTCAAAGAGGACTGATAGGGTCTCATCAATGAATACAGGGATTTCGTCGACAAGAATTCTTTTAGGGATCATCGACGTGGACACGTGTCTCGTCGATGAGAATTTACCAAGAGAGGGTTTTTGCAAATCCTGAAGTTCATCGATGAGGGATTCGTGCTCAGCGACGAACTCCCATCATCGACTCATCGACAAGGTGACGTGTCTCATCGACGAATCCAGATCTATAAGTAGGTCTAAATCGAATTTTTCAGTAAGAAGTCGTGCAAATACTCTCTCTCTCTCTCTCTCTCTAAAAATTGACCCTTTCCCCTTCTCTCTACAATTTCGACTTCGTTTTTCATCAGTTCAACAATCGGAAGCCACCACGCTACTTGTGGGAAGATTCTCTATTAGTCTGCTGGAGTAGATCGTTGGTTAGGCCAACTTGGGCACCACCCCAAAATTTGGGTAAGTTGAATAATTGGATATTTTCAGTTGTAACAGACTTATTTGAGTTTAGATTTTAAGTTATATGGGAATATATTGGAGTTTTGTGAAGTAAAATTTGAGTATTATATTTTCAAGAATAAGGTGTTTCGGGACCCTGCAACATGGGTTGGGGACCCCAGTGAGTATTTTTAGGAGCCCAAGTAAATTATAATTCAGGAATTTACGAGTATGCAGGTTCAGGGAAATATCGTTGATTTATTGGAAATATGCATATGTGTATCCTTTCACGGTTTTGAGGATAGTATGCCATGAGCGTGAGGATTAAGTTGGAGGCGAGCCTCCCAGCCAGTTAGGTAAGGGAAATATGCTATGTTAGGAATTTAGAAAGTTATCAGAAAATTATGTATATACTAGTTTATTATTCAGTTTTTCCAGAATATTATTATTATATTAGGAGATGCAGACTTTAGAGCACGGGGTTTTAATTACTTAATTGTGTGGCATGAGTTCATAACAGTTTAGCATAGTATTTATACAGTTTTACAAATATCATGTTTTACAGTATATTAGCAGAAAATATCGATGTGCAGTTTTTAGAAAATATGATTTACAGTATTTTTTAGAATGTCATGACTTCAAAACCATAACACTCAGTTATTCAGTTATTCAGTCATAAATTCAGATTATGCAGATCAGTTTAAAAATGTTATAGGTATTTTCATAGTAAAAATAGTAAGATAATTATAAGTATTAGTACTAAATAGTATCAGACCCTATGGAAATATTCAATCAAATTCAGACAGTAGAGCACGGTATTGTTGCTATTTTCAGATCAAGAGTGCAACCACATATCTCAGATAGTATGTGGATTCAGTCAACCGTGTCTATGGAGAGATTGCAGTCTCCTTAGTATTATGGGTTGAGGAGGCTGGTTTGACGAGGTAGAGACTAGTTATCGTGCCTAGAGAGATTGTAGTGGGCCGGATTGATGATTGGTAGAGTTTCAGATTGACTTACCTGGTGAGCCAACCAGAGTTAAGTCCTGCCTACGGGCCGCATAACCCTATCATGAGGGGTTAAATCATGACATTTAGTTCCCATGGTATTATCACAATTGTTTATATATATATATATATATATATATACTGATTTACAGTATAGCAGCATATTTATTATGATACCAAAATTATGTGTAACTAGAAAACTCAAATATATAGTTGTATTTTAAACTATAATTAATGTGATATATACAGTATACTAGGCTAATAGTTTTTACAATTTCAGTATTATATTAGTATACTAAATGTATAACTCAGTTGCCACACACTAGTGATAGCATATCTTCTCTTATTGAGCATTGTCTCATCCCGGTGACTTAATACTTTTCAGGTGATCCAGCTAGGCGAGTAGATCAAGCTCGCAGGTAGAGAGGTTCTTTCGCTACCCTTTTTGGAGGGTGAGTGTTTCATGGGTGTTGGTTATTTGGGTAGATCACAGGGTTTTTGATGAATGTCACTAGAAGTTTTGTAATGTATATTTTGGGACTTTCTAGATTTCTAATATTGTAAATGTAGTTTATAGTTTTATATTTATTGTTGCTTAGGAATGTAATGTGAACAAAGTTTCCTCAATGCTCCCTTGGGGCCTGAGATGTTTTCAGCAGATAAAACAGCGAGATTTGTTATATATGTTTAAGAGGGAAAAAAATGGCATGAAAAATCAGGTCGTTACAATTTGGTATCAGAGCCTAGGTTGCTAGGTTCTGTAGACTTTATAGTGTAGCAGAAACAATACCAGAATATAGGAAAAAGGATTTAAGGTTTTGTTTTGTGGTTTAGGTACAATATTTTCGTGGTGTTTTCTGTGTCTTTCTTGGGGTGACGATTTTAGGAAAGCCATAGTAAACTATTGACGAGTCGTGTGTCTAGGTTGCAAGATTAGATTTTGAGTTAGGACCAGAGAGGGTAGTTAATAGTGAATATGAGATTTCAATTAGATAAAATAAATTAGATCCGTATGGAAGATAGGGTCCTTATATTATGTTCTTTGTCTTTATAGGATGGATCCAAGGAACAGTGGTACAAATGCTGGGGGTGATGGAGCAAGACCTTCTGATACGAGGGGTAGAGATTCTGATGTAGTACTATGCAGCGTCACCCAGCAGGTGATGGCTAAGATGGCTAGGAGCTCGAGGGAGCATGGCTGCACGATCGAGCAGTTTACGCAAATGAAGCCCCCATCTTTGCTGGAGGAGCTGACCTGATTGTGGCTGAAAATTGGGTTCAGGACATTGAGGAAATATTGGTGGTACTTTCATGTATAGACGAACAGAAGGTGTCATTTACGTCGTTTAAATTGACAGGGGAGGCAAAACACTGGTGGAGATTGGCAAAGCTGATAGAGGAGCAGAGGCCTGATCCCGTGCCAGTGACATGGAGTCAGTTCAAGGAGCTGTTCTTGGAGCGATATTTCCCTGCTATCGTTCGGAGTGCGAAGGCAGCAAAATTCAAGCATTTAGCTCAGGGGAAGATGACAGTATCATAATATGCAACACGATTTATTAAGTTGTCTCGATTTGCCCCAAACTTGGCACCAGACGAGGAGAAGAAAGCAAGGAAATTTAAGGAAGGTTTGAGGTAGAATTTGTTTGAGTAGGTCATCGGTTTTCGGGCTTAAACATTCGCAGAGGTGGTGGACAGAGCTACTATTATGGAGAGTAGCATACAGAGGGGTGCCGCAGCTCAGAATCAGAGGAAGAGGCCCATGCCTTAGGATTTCCAGGCAGGTTCTAGCCGGTGGCCATGGAGAGGAGACCGATATGGAGGAAGTTAGGGATGGATGATGGGACACAGTGGTCCTTAGGGTGGACAGACTATTCCTGTATGTCCCAGATGTGGTCAGAGGCAACCAGGTGAATGTATGAGGGGAGAGAACATCTTCTATCATTGTGGGAGACTTAAGCATAGGTCTTGGTCATGTCAAGGATTTTCGGCCCAGGCACTAGCTCCCAGACCATTTCGGGGTGGTTATCAGGCGCCCCATGGAGGCCAGTAGAGGAACACTACACCGGCGAGGGTCTACACGTTGACGTCAGATGACGCTGAGGTAGCTGAAGATGTAGTTATAGGTACCTTTACCTTTTTTTGTATAAAGTTGTTGTTTTATTTTTTTACGCAGGTGCCACCCATTCTTGTATTTCGTCAGGGTATGCTAAATTGACTAGGTATGAGGCACAGTTGTTAGATGTCGAATTGGCTGTAGCTATGCCGACTGGATCAATGGTGAGGTGTAGGAAGGCACTTAGGGATTTTCTAATGGCCATTCAGGGAAAATTACTGCCGGATGATCTTGTGATATTAGACATGCAAGGGTTTGATGTAATTTTGTGTATGGATTTGTTGACAGTTAATTATGCTAGTATTGATTGTCATTTGAAAGAAATGATTTTTAGACCTCCTGGTGAGCAAGAATATAGATTTATTGGTTCATGTGTGCGCGCTTCGCCACAACTTGTGTCAGCTATTCAGGTGAGAAAACTAATTCAAGATGGTTGCTAGAGATTTGTCGCCTACATAAAAGAATTACCAAAAGAACACTGAAACAAGTAGATATTCCTATGGTTAGAGAATTTTTAAACATTTTCCAAAAAAATTACCTAATTTATCACCAGACCAGGAAGTTGAATTCACCGTGGATCTTCTACTGGGGACGACACCGGTATCTAAAGCACCTTATCGAATGACTCAAACCAAGTTAAAGGAATTGAAAGATCAATTGCAAGAATTGCTGGATTAGTGGGGAGCAACAATTCTATTTGATGGAACTATGAGGATGTGCATAGATGATAGGGAAATAAATAAATTGACAGTCAAGAATAAATATCCTCTTCCTAGGATAGATGATTTGTTTGATCAGCCTCAGGGGACCTAGGTCTATTCTAAAATTGACCTTCGGTCGGGTTACCATCAGGTGAAAATTATGGCAGAAGACATTTCAAAGATGGCATTCTGAACTAGATATAGGCATTACGAGTTTTTGGTGATGCCATTTGGGTTGAATAATGCACCAATAGTATTTATGTATTTAATGAATTGGGTATTCTATCAGTTTTTGGATCAGTTCGTTGTAATTTTTATAGATGATATACTGGTCTACTCGAAAAGTTATATGTAGCACGAACATCATTTGAGACTGTTGTTGCAGACATTGAGAGAAAGAAAGTTGTAAGAAAAATTCAAGAAATTTTAATTCTAACTGAGGCAGGTTTCTTTTCTCGACCATGTGATCTCTAGGGTTGGCATATCAGTTGATCCGAGTAAGATAGAGGCATAGGTGAGTTGGGAAAGGCCAGGAAATGACCAGGAGGTCAGGAGTTTTCTAGGTTTGGCAGGCTACTACCGATGCTTTATTAACGGTTTCTCCAAATTATTGGGTCCGCTAATGCGATTCACAAGGAAAAATGTGAAGTTTGAATGGACCGATGATTGTGAACAGAGCTTTTAGGAATTGAAGTAGCAGTTGGTCACCGCCCCAGTGTTAGCCATTCCACTAGGAGAGGACGGGTTTGTGATACAGTTATGCATCCCTGAAGGGACTTGGATGCGTATTGATGCAGCACGGTAGGGTTATCGCATATGCTTCTAGGCAGCTTAAAGAATATGAGAAAAACTATCCTGTGCATGATTTGAAACTAGCTGTAGTGGTGTACGCTCTCAAATTTTGGAGGCATTATCTGTATAGAGGGAAATGTGAAGTCTTTACAGACCACAAAAATTTAAAATATTTCTTTAGTCAGAAAAAGCTAAATATGTGACAAAGAAGATGGTTATAACTTATTAAAGATTATGATTGCACTATTGGCTACCATCTAGGGAAAGCAAACATGGTGGATAATGCATTGAGCTGAAAGTCAGTGGGAGCAATATTATCAGCAGTGGAGATTCAGCACTCTATTATGATGGATTTAGAAAGATTAGGCATGGAACTGATAAAGGATGATCACCAGTCATTCATTGCTAACCTGGTGATTCAACCTACATTGCAAGAAAGGATTAAAGCTAGTCAGAATTTTGACCCAGAGTTAACGGAGTTGATAGAGAAAGTGCAAGACAAACATGAGGAGGATTTCAGTATATCAAATGATGAAGTGTTGCGGTTCTGTACCAGACAATGTGTTCATGTAGATGCTGAGATCAGGAGAACTATATTGAAGGAGGCTCACAGATCCCTATACATCGTACATCCAGGTAGTACTAAAATGTATCAGGATCTACGGGAATCCTTTTGGTGGAGCAGCATGAAGAAGGATATCGTTGAATTTGTTTAGCAATGCTTGACGTGTCAATAGATAAAGGTTGAGCACCAGAGACCCGCGGGGCAGTTGCAGCCACTTTTCATTCCAGAGTGGAAATGGGATCACGTCTCTATGGATTTCGTTACTGGGCTACCACCAGTGTGACAAGAGTTGAATGTATTTGGGTGATCTTTGATTGTCTGATGAAGACTGCTCACTTCATCCCTATTAAAGTCAGCTATTCCATGGATAGACTAGCAGAAATTTATGTTCAGGAAATAGTTCGCGTTCATGGTGTACCGGTATCCAAAGTCTCAGACCAAGATTCCTGATTTACTTCGCGATTTTGGAAAAGCTTTCAGGAGGCTATGAGAAAACAGTTAGTATTCAACACTGCTTTTCACCCTCAGATGGATGGTTAGACTGAGAGGATGATCCAAATATTAGAGAATATGCTCCGTGCATGCGTGCTGGATTTTGGGGGTAGCTGGACTCAGTTTATGCCATTGGTTAAGTTTGCTTACAATAACATCTATCAAGCCAGCATCAACATGGCACCTTACGAGGCGCTTTATGGTAAGAGGTGTCGTTCTCCTCTTTTCTAGGATGAGGTAGGCGAGAGGCGAGTTTTGGGTCCAAAAATGATGCAACAGGCGTATGATAAAGTCTGACTAATTAAAGAAAGAATCAATACAGCTCAGAGTCGGCAGAAGTGTTACGCAGACACTCGCTGCTAGGAGTTAGAATTTGATGTGGGTGATCGGATATTCTTGAAGGTAGCTCCTCTGAGAGGGATTATGATGTTTGGAAAGAAGGGCAAGCTGAGCCCTAGGTACATTGGCCTTTTTGAGATACTTGAGAGAGTGGGATCAGTATAAAATCATACTTTGTTTGATACATCACAAAATATTCTAACCAGCTTATTTATGTAGTAAAAATAATCATACTCATGCCACAAAATTTGAGTGATAATTCATGATACAATAACTGTCTAGGAAAAATATATTTTGCTGAGAAATAAATTTATAATCATCTTATAGGATTTACTTAACTCAAAATACCTGGTTTTTTCCAAATATACGTATATAATATATCAAAGTATTATTTTCCTATGCCTGATTATTCAGAATAAAATCAATATAACAATCCTATAATCATAGACTTCATTTTAATCGGTTGAATTTCCAAAAATATTTGACATAATCTATTCCCCTTACCCTATCCCTAGAGTGATGCCTACGATCCCCAAATGACGAATCCACCCCGATTAAACTGCTTTAGATCAAAGCTAGGATCGTGAAATGGTGTTTATCCTTTAATTTGAAGGAAAACTAGAGAGAAATTGAAGAGAGAGAGAGAGAGAGATAGATTTCGCAGCCCTAGAGAGAGAGAGAGAGAGAGAAAATTTTTCAAAGAAAATGAACTAGGGTCCTATTTATAGGTTGTTGGCCCAGATGAAACTGTCGATGGTTTGGTCTTTAACCAAACTTTTTTTCACTGTTTTACCTTTACTGGCCCTCAGTAACTCAAAACCGTCGACAGTTTTTCCTAAGCTCCACCAAACCATCGACGATTTGGTCTATACCAAACCAAATTTCCTCTTATTATTATTATTATTATTATTATTATTATTATTATTATTATTATTATTATTATTATTATTATTATTATTATTATTCTAGGTCTCTACATCCTCCCCTCCTTATAAAATTTCATCCTCGAAATTTGCTAACCAGCTCTTATATCATCATTTGGAGATCCCTATCATGCTTACCCGACTCTACAAAAAGCCAGCGACCACCCACATAGCAGCCCTATCCCAAATTTATTAATTACACTCACTTATGGTAAAGGAATACCGTGGTTACATATACGGGTTTTGGGAGATTACAAATAGTCAAATCAAAATTCTCCCAAAACCACTTGAGACTTAAAACCAAAAACAAAAGATTATTACTAAACCAACTAACTATACAACGCAAAATAACCAAATATTTACTTGATTCATCACATTTATTTGATTAATACTGGGCCTCGCTGAATAAGTATGGGTATCTCTGGTGTATTTCTTCCTCTACTTCTTATGAAGCTTGCTCAGTTGCATGGTTATGCCAAAGTACCTTTACCAATGAAATTTTCTTAGTGTGTAGTTCCTGCTCTTTCTGGTCTAGGATCTGAATTGACACTTCATTATAGGATAAAGAATCTCTAAGTTTCAGTAACTCATAACTTATCATATGCGATAGATCTGGGACGTACTTTTTCAACATGGACACATGAAACACGTTATGGATCTTGGACAATGTCGGGGGTACACTATCTTATAAGCAACCTAACCAACCAATTATTTCCAGTATCTCGAATGTTCAATATACCTAGGGCTTAGCTTGCCATTCTTCCCAAATCTCACAACTCCCTTTATTGGTGCAGTTCTCAAAAATACATTATCCCCTACACCAAACTCTAGCTCTCGTCGGCAGGCATCAGCATAACTTTTCTGTCGACTCTAAACTATTTTAATTCTTTCCCAAATGAGTCTGATTTTCTCTAAAGTCTGCTATATAATCTCTAGCCCCAAAACCTACCTTTCACCAACTTCGTCCTAATACAGTGGAGATTGGCTCCCTTGACCATATAACGCTTCATATGGTGCCATCTCAATGCTGGCTTGGTAGCTATTATTATAAGCAAACTCAATCAATGGTAAATACTGGATCCAATTCCCTCCAAAATCCAGCACACAAGCTCGCAATATATCCTCTAGTATCTAAATAGTCCTCTCTGACTGTCCATCAGTTTGGGGGTGTAACGACGTACAAAAAGTCAGCTGAGATCCCAAGGCTCTCTGTAAACTCTTTCAAAACTAGGATGTGAACCATGGGTCCCAATCTGATTTGATGGACACTACCACGCTATGAAGTCTAACTATCTCTTGAATATACAATTATGCTAACCTATTCATGGAGTAGTTAACCCTGATAGGAAGAAAATTGACAGTCTTTGTCAGATGATCTGCTATTACCCAAATAGCATTTTGCTCATGTAGTACTGGTGGCAACCCTGTAACGAAGTCCATGGTAATGTGTTCCCACTTCCATTCGGGAATGTGAAATGGTTGCAATGGTCCTGCCAGCCTCTGGTGCTCAGTCTTCACTTGTTGACATGTCAAGCACAACTTCATGTATAGGGCAATTTCTCTCTTTATATTATTCCACCAAAAAGATCCCCACAGATCCCAATACATTTTGGTGCTTCTTGGATGCATTGTATAAAAAAGAGTGATGTGCCTCTTCCAAAATAGTTCTTTAATTTCAACATGATTGGGTATACATAGTCTAGTGCAAAACCTCAAAACCCCATCATCTGAAATATTAAAATCTGCCCTTAGTCCACTCTGCACTTTATCCATAATTTCCACCAGCTCTGTGTCTTTCATCTGAGCAGTCTTAATCCTCTCCAGCAAAGTTGTTTGAATTACCAGATTAGCAATGTATGCTTGATGATTTCCCTCCACTAATTCCACGCCAAATCTTTCTAAATCCATCCCGATATGATGTTAAGTTACCATTGCTGAGACTGATGCATTCCTTGACTTCTGATTCAACGCATCAGCTACCATATTGGCTTTTCTTGGGTGGTAACTGATGGTACAATCATAATACTTTATTAGCTCTAATCATCTCCTTTGTCTCATATTCAATTCCTTCTACATAAAGAAGTAGTTAAGGCTTTTATGATCTATAAAGATCTTGCACCTTCCACTGTACAGGTAGTGCTTCCACATTTTTAGCACATATACCACTACTGCCAATTCCAAATCAAGGTTGGGATAATTCTTCTCATACTCCTTGAGTTTCCAAGAAGCATACGCCACAACTTTTCCCAATTGCATCAGAATACACCCAAGCCCTTTCTGAGACGCATCAATATAAATCACAAAACCATAATCTATTGATGAAATAGTCAGAACCAGAGTAGTGAGAAGTCATTTTTTTAATTCTTAGAAACTTTGCTCACAATCATCAGCCTATTTATACTTCACATTTTTCCTCGTCAATCATGTCACAGGACCCGATAGTTTAGAAAATCCTTCCACGAACCAGCGATAATACCCTGCCAGACCCAAGAAATTCCTGACCTCTTGAACATTCTTTGGTCTCGCCCAATCCACTACCGCCTTTATCTTACTCGAGTCTACGGAAACACCATCCCCGACTATCACATTTCCAAGGAATGTAACTTTCTCCAGCCAAAATCCACATTTATTGAATTTAGCATAAAGGTTCTTTTCCCGTAACACCTGGAGTACCAACCTCAAACGATTCTCATGCTCCTCAGGACTTTTCAAATAAACCAGAATTTCATCAATGAATACTACCACAAACTGATCCAAATAGTCATGAAAGACCCTGTTCATCAAGGTCCATAAATACAGCAGGAGCATTAGTCAGTCCGAAAGGCATAACCAAGAACTTATAGTTGCCATACCTAGTTCGGAAAGCAGTCTTTGGAACATCCTCTGTAGTAACCCGACCCCGAAAAAAAAAAATATATATATATATATATTTTGGAGAAGATATTTTGAAAAGAGATATTTTGAGATATTTATATATAAATATCTTGGAGGAGATATTTATTTAGATTACTTAAGGGCTAAGTTAGGATTTATTCTATAAATTCTCTTATTCTCTCTCATTCTCTCATTCTCTCTCTCTCTCTCTCTCTCTCTCTCTCTCTCTCTCTCTCTCTCTCTCTCTCTCTCTCTAAGATCCTTCGCCGTTCGTCGTCCGTTTCCAAAAACAGAGGGTACTGCGTGGATTAGAAGAGGAAACTCTACACTTTTAGTGGATCAGATCGTCGTTTCGGAGAGTTTCGGATTTTCCCAAGAATCGAGGTAGGAATCTGATCCTAATTTTGATTGGATATTTGGATAGCGGTAGAAAACATAGTAAGGTTATGTTCTGTGGTTTTAGGTTTTCGGGATCTCGGGTTGTCGTTTTGGACCGTTTTCGTACGAAGTTTCATTTCGAATATAAGGTAAGGGGAACTTGACTACAACAACTATTTTGGAAAACTAAACTGCTAAAAAACTAGTTTATGTTATTATGTATGATCTAAATGCTTACTATTTTGACAATTTTACAATTTTTGGTAAAAACGAGGATTTCGACGTATGATCTCCAAATTTTACAAACATCGTTATTTGTGTTTATACTATAGTAGGAGAGGCTCAATTCCTTTATTTATTTAGTTAAACTATGTATATTGAATTTCTATCATTTAGCAGGTTTTTGTATTAAACTTGTGTGATATATGTTGAAATGGAAATGAATGTATTTTCTATACTACTGATATAGAATATGGGAATGAAATTCCAATTTGTTATACTGACAATGTGATAAACAGAGGCTGGTGATACACCGAGCCGCATCAGTAAACAAAGAGGGGTAAACTGAGTGGAAAGACGCCGGTTTGAACCCGATGGAATTATTTCTATACTATTGATATAGATTATGGGAGATAAAATCATATTTGTATAAATTGAATTTATGATACACGGAACCACAACTTGAGAGTCCCAAGAGGGTTGAAAAATACTTTCTTTGCAGGGTGAAATGAAACCACTGTTATATGATACGGCACGATATAGTAGCTAGATGTACACGTGCAACCACACGTACTAAACGATGTGGGTACCAAGATGGTCGGCTAGCAGGGTGAAACCATTGGCTGATATTGGGCCAATGGAGGCAGTTGGATCTTATGTAGGTACTCGGCAATGTCTGCACGAACAGGGCATTGGACGAGTACCAGTGCACAACCCAAGCGACGGGGTAAAACTGGTTATAGGGATATTTTGCTGTTGGTCATCTGATAAATCATGAAATGGTCGAAAGACAGATGTGGGAATTTTTTAATATGAATGATGATATACCTGATGCATTACTGTATTGAAAATATTTGATTTATATTCCAGATGTTGAATGAAAATATGCATGTATGCAGTCACACACTGTTGTAACTCCTTCTTCCTTACTGAGAGGTGTCTCACCCTATCTTACAACCTTTGTTTTCAGGTTCGTCCGTGCGTCGGTCCTAGTAGATAAAGGGACTGGGGTGGTTATTTTGGTTAGCTTACGTAAGCATCTAAATTTTGTACTAAACTTGATGAAAGTCCTTTTTTGGAGGGTTGTAATATGACGATTACTCTAAGTCCAAATGTATGTAAATTATGGATGTATTAGTGAACTCTAGTATACGGCTAGTAGTAATCCCAATGGATGTTTATGTTTTTCCGCGACATTTACATCATGATTATGTATGATTTACACTCGTATGTCCCTGTTTAGGGCGGGTTGTTTCCATATCTTGAACAGGTATAGGTATTTGATGTATGTGAGTGACACCTGAGTCCGTGTAAAGGGTCGGGTCTTTACATCCTCTACCTTGAATTTCACCTAATGATACCCCGATCGGAGATTAATCTTAGAGTAAACCTATGTTCCCTAGAGTTGATCAAACAAATAATCTATATGGGGAAGTGGATACTTATTCTTAACTATCACCTTGTTTATCTCCTAGTAATTGATACACATTCTCATCGACCCATGTTTCTTTTTCATGAAAAGCACTAGTGCTCCCTAGGGTGACACTCTAGGTTTGATGAATCCCTTGTCCAATAATTCTTGTAACTGTGCTTTTAATTCTTTCAACTCTGCTGGAGCCATTTTATAGGGAGCCTTAGAGATCAATGCTGTCCTTAGAAGTAGGTCAATGGCAAACTCGATTTCACAAGGCAACCTAGGTAAATCCTCTAGGAATACATCATATAATTCCCTCACAATGGGGATAACTTCAAACTTTAGTTATCCTTCTGGTGCTTCCTTAACATAAGCTAGGTACCTCTAGCATCCCTCCAGGAGCAGCCTTCTTGCCTGAATAACTGACAATATCTGTGGTGAGGAACACACGCACAACCTAACAAACCTGCACTCCTGCTGCCCAGGAGGTCTGAATACTACCTCCTTCTTGTAACAATCAATACTGGCATAGTTGGAGGCTAGCCAGCCCATTCCAAAAATCACATCAAACTCGTGCATGTCAAACACTACTAGGTCAGCAGTTATGATTCTTCCCTAAATACCTACTGGATAGTTTTTAAGAACCTTCCTACATACTACTATTGTTCTTGTAGGTGTGGCCACAGATAGATCAGCATCCAATAGCTGAGCTTCTACTCCACATAATTTGACAAACTCCCGAGTTATGAATGAATGTGTCGCCCCTGAATCAAACAATAAAATATCTTTATGTGACAATATGAAAATAGTACCTGTCACCACACCCCCTGTATTCTCTGCATCTCTCGGTGTGAGAGAATTGACCCGCGCTTGGGTGGTGTTCCTCTACTAGCTGCCTCAGGGTGCATGGTTGTTTTCCCTATAATGATTAGGAGTAGGTGCATTGTTCAACAGCCCATGACATTCTTGCGCAATGTGGTCGGGTCTACTGCACCGATAACATGCATTTGTTCTAACTCGGTATTCCCCTACATGCCTCTTATTACATCAAGGGCAAGTAGCGTATGGTCAATTACCCTGATACACTCGACTCCCCATCTTCTATCTCTAGCCCCCACTGTTACTGTTCCTCCTCCATGGACCCTGACTTGTACCAGCTTGAAAGCCAAGAGGCATAGGCCTTTTCCTCTGATTCTGTATGTCTGCACTTCTCTACAGACTTGTCTCTATCATCATGGCTTTCTCCACCAGCTATGAAAAATTCTGAACCTAAAAAGCCACAACCTACTCATAGATTCCCTATCTCCGGCCTCTTTCAAATCTCTGTGCCTTCGCCTCATCTAGAACCATATACGGGACAAAGCGGGACAGCTCAACAAATTTTGCTGCATACTGCTGGACTTTTAGGTGCCCCTAGGTTAAGTTTAGAAACTCCTTTGCTTTACAATCCCTAATGGTAGGGAGGAAATATTGATTGAAAAAAATCTCTTTAAAATGGCTCCAGGTCAGAGCTGCAAGTTCTGGCCTCTATTATTCTAATAGTCTCACCAATCTCCACTAGCACTTAGTCTCCCCAATCATCTTAAAAGTGGAAAAAAAAACGTTTTGTTCATCGGTGCAAGGAAGGACTTTCAGTATTTCCTTGATCTCTTGAACCCAGTTCTCTACAACAAATGGGTCGGCTCCTCCTAAGAAAGCTGGGGGATTCATATAGGTAAATTGTTCTATTGTGCAGCCCTGATCAGCTAGTGGGTAATCCTGTCCCCTAGAGTTTCATGCAATCTTTGCCATGACCTACTGAGCTACACTACGCAGTACTTGATCAAAATCACTGCCATCCATGCTAGAAGCCCTCACATTACTACTACCTTCAGCATTTGCATTGTTATTCCCAAGGTCCATCTTGAAAATAGGACAGAAAACAATCTTAGAATCCTAATATCATAGCACGATCGGTGCAATCATCTAACTAAGAAACTATAAAATACACTATATCCCCATACTAAAACACTTGGGCTTTCCCCACACAAATACTCCAATTTAACCTCCGAGTTCCAAATTTTAAGGCTCAATCTTACCGCTCAAAAACAAAAACCGTCAATGGTTTGCCATAATTTTCCTAAAACCGTCATGTCAGGAAAATCACAGAAGACCATCAATGGATTTCTGCCTCTAGGCTGTGAAACCAAAACCCAAAATTCCAATCTTTAACCTCCAATAATGACTTACTAAAATCCCAATCTACCCATTTCCTACCCTCATCAAGATTCATTCCTATACTCTGGTATTGTTATCCACTAAAGTCTACAGAACCTAACAATCTAAGCTCTGATACCAAAACTGTAACAACTCGAAAATTTTAAAATATCACTATATCTATATATCTAGGCCTCAAATACCAAACTGTGGCGGAGCAAACCCAGTGGGGCCGGAGTGCGATTCTTCATACATAGTCTCTGATACCATAAATATACCAACCTGTACCCAAACTGGGGTACCGAGACACCTGTCCATAACTCGCATTAAATAACATAGTGAAAGCATAAATATATAAATCCTAAATACAATACCAGAGTTCTAATGTCACCATAATTACATACATATATCCCCAAAATCTATAATACATCCTGAGATGCACAAAGTATATCTATATACATAACTATGTGTCACAAGTACTTACCCTGAACTACACTATCTAGTCTTGCCTTGGAGCTCTCTAGGCTTAGTTCCTTGGATTTCTTGAAATGTTAGAATTATAGGAGTGAGACAGTTCTCAGTAAGACTGAATAGATTATTATCAGCGTGTGGCAAAATGAGTTTTAGTGTAGCATAAACATATCCTTTAAATAATTAACTTTAACTAGTAAATCATGTAAATTTGTACTCACGCACACACACACAGATATATATATATATATATATATATTTTAAAATGCATACTTTTTCAACATAAACATACTTTGTCGTAATAAATTTCTCTATATGCATAAATCATCATATATTTATATTTATACATAAAAAAAATTTTCCCTGAATAGACAAACATATAATATCATGTAATAACTCCACACGACCGAGTTATGCGGTCTGAAGGCTGGACTTAGTACTAGCTGGCCTACCAGACTAAGTCAAACATAATGCATCTGTAAGTACGATTGGCCTACCCAAGTTAGTTTGGACTCCAGGAGGGTGCTCTACTCTTCTCTGACCCAATCAAATATCCATTCACCAACACTTCTTGAATAGTGTGGTTGCACTAACTATCATAATAGCTATGGTACCAAGCTTTCTGAACATATCTAGTCCATCAAGGTTCTTATACCTTGTACTACTTATTATAGAATAATCCTATAATATAATCTTATTTTCATAATTCTGTATAAAACCTATCATATTCATAATTCCATAAAAATCCTGTCATAATCATAAATTGGTATAAAATCGTCATATCATAAATATGTATAATTCCTGTAGTATCATAATTTTGTATGAATCTTGTCATATCATGAATCTATCTTAATCATGTCTTATCATAAATCTGTATAAAATCATACTTTGTTGTGTATCATCATAAAGTATTCTAAGCTTATTTATGCAATAAAAATAATCATACTCATGCCACACAATTTGAGTGATAATTTATGATATAATAACTACCTAGGAAAAATATATTTTGCTGAGAAATAAACATATAATCATATTCTAGAATTTACTAAACTCAAAATACCTGGTTTTTCCTAAATATATGTATATATAATATACCAAATTATCATTTTCCTATGCCTGATTATTCAAAAATAATAATAATGTATAACAATCCTATAATCATAGACTTCATTTTAATCGATTGAATTTCCAAAAATATCTGACATAATCTATTCCCCTTACCTTATCCCTGGAGTGGTGTCTACGATCCCCAAACGACGAATCCACCCCGGTTAAACTACTTTGGATTGAAGTTAGGATCCTAAAATGGTGTTTATCCTTCAATTTGGCTGAACTATGGAAAGAAATTGAAGAGAGAGAGAGAGAAAGAGAGAGAAATTTTTTCAAAGAAAATGAACTAGGGTCCTATTTATAGGTTGCTGGCCCAGACGAAACTATTGACTATTTCCCTGAAACCGTCGACGGTTTGGTCTTTAACCAAACTGTTTTTCACCATTTACCTTTACGAGCCCTCGGTAACTCAAAACCGTCGACGATTTTTCCTGAGCTCCACCAAACCAAATTCCCTCTTTTTATTGTTAGTGTTGTTGTTGTTGTTGTTATTACTATTATTATTTTTTGTTGTTGTTGTTGTTGTTGTTGTTGTTGTTGTTGTTGGGTCTCTACATGAAGATTTTGGGTACAACCAAGAAGAGTCTTGGTTTGGAGATTTGCAAGGACAGAGTTGCAAGGAGATTTTGGTTATCGCAGGGTGGCTTTGTGGATAAAATTGTAGGGAGATTGTAGTTGTCTTGAGGTAGTTTTGTGTATAATTAATGTAAATTATCCACTGCTAGGTACCCAAGGATGGTAGGTGATGTTCGGGATGTGTCAAAGGTCCCCTATACTAGTGTAGTGGTGTGTTTTGGTAGGCAACAGAGTGATCCATCAATTGTGAGATTTGTGAATGCAGACTATGCAGGGGGCTTTGATGACAGAAGGTTTACAACAGGATATGTGTTTACTTGTAGTGACCCAAAGAATTATAGTATTTAAATAATAAAAGATGGAGAAAAGGAAATTATAAAGGGAGTCACAGCAGGTCTTTGTCAACGGACATGAAAAGTTCGTCGATGAAGTGGCTTATTGGGATCGTTGACGGGGAAACGTGTCTCGTCAATGAGAAGATACCGAGCAACTATATTTAGTTTTGAATTTCGTCGACAAGGAATTGGTGTTCGTCGACGAACTTCCTTCATTGCCTCGTCGATGAAGTGATGTGTCTCATTAACGAAGGCCAGTGTATATATAGCACTAAATCCGAATTTCAGCTCAAATTCTTCATGCAAACAGGTTTTCCCTCTCTCCTCTTCGGTTTTTCCTCCTTCTCTCTAAGATTATGGGCCGGATTCTCACTGGTTCGACGATCTAAGGCCACCACGACACTCCTGGGAAAGTTCTCTTCAAATCTACTGAAGTGGATCGTTAGTGTGGCTATCTTGAATTTCATCCTAAATTCAGGGCAACACTTTTTATTTAGTTTATAGTTTTCCTATAGTTGTAGAAAATGTAGTACTCGAAAAAATACTAAAGTTTTGTTCAGGGGGATATTGTCTTCTAGGGGTTGAACAGGAACCCTGTGGGTGTAAGACTAGACGATGTAGGGGGCTTTTCAGAAATTAGGTAAGGGGATAAACTAAGTCAAGAACTTATGGAAATGCATTTACTATTTTACAACATTTAATTTCATATAAATATGTATATTATAGAATTGTGTTAGGAATAATGTTGTTGATTGGAAAATACGATTAATACTTAAATTGTGTTGCATAAGTAAAATTTTACCATGGAAAATTATGATGATAGAATATTATGGTTTTACTGCTTCCAAGAAAATGTTAAAAAGATACAGAATTTTTATATGATATATCAGCGTACGGGCCGAGGGTTTTACATGATATACCGTCATACGGACTGAAGATTTTATATGATATGTCGGCATACGGGCTAAGGTTTTTTATGAAATAATGGCGTACGGGCCAAAGGTTTTATGATATGCAATACCGGCGTACAGGCTGTGATTTATAAAATGCAAAATGTCGGCGTAAAGGCCGAAAATTTTTATGATATGTTATGCAACATTACATGAAGATATTAACTTGACAATTATTATTATGAAATAGCAATATATCATTATTTGAAAATATGTTATATGCTATCAGAACCTGGTTGGCTTGGTTTAGGCTATCACGAAGCATGATACCATAGCTGTATGATCACGATCATGATTATGTTAGTGCTACCACTTGCCGTACGAGGCAGTGGGAGATTGGCAGTCGATTTGGTTTATAGTAGAGCAAGAGTCCCTCTAGTGTACGGACCAGGAGGGGCTGACCCATTGTACTTATAGACTTTTGTTTTGACTCAGCAGTGGTTGGCCAGCCATTATCGGGTCCCGCCTTTGAGCTGCACAACCCAGTCATATGGGGGTAAGACATGACACCAGCCAGCTAACCATCTAGGATGTTTTCTATGTACAGTTATATGAGATGATTTATGTATATGGAATTCAGTATGTTATATCATGTTATGATTATATATGCTTTCCCATATATGATACAGACAGTTTTATTAAGTATGTTTATGTACTGTTATATGCATAACATGAAAATACTCATGTTGCCACACACGAATATTAGCTTATTTCCATTACTGAGAGGTGTCTCACCCCAAATTATATAAACATTTCAGGAGCCCCAGATAAGAAAACGGATAAAGCTCCACAGCGCTAGAGTTCGATAGTCCTACCCTATCTAAAGGGTAAGTCATTTTGCTAGGGTCATACGGATTTTTGGGTGACGACCCTAGGACTTATTTTTGGTTATTTTGGGTTATGTATGACGGGTGTAGTAAACTATGGTATTGTGTTAAATGGAAATTTGTTATGTGTATGTTATTACGTTTCCTGCTGCCTAGGTATTGGTATTGTATTTCAGGTTTACCCCTAGGTCTAGGTGGATTATGATTTGACAGAACTTTTACATGGATACTATTATTATGGAAATAAAAATTTATGGAAAAATAAGCAGGTCGTTACAGTTTGGTATCAGAGCCTAGGTTGTTAGGTTCTGTAGACTTTAGAGTGCAGCAGAAATGATACCAAAGTATAGGAAAATGATTTAAGGTTTTGTTCTACAGTCTAAAGGCAGCACTTCTGTGGTGGTTTCTGTGTTTTTCCTGGGGTGACAATTTCAGGAAAATCATAGCAAACTATTGTCGGGTTGTGTTCTTGGAATGTAGGACTGGATTTAGAAATAAGATAAGGATGTTAAGATAGGGGATTACGTTGGGTGAGTAAATTATAAGGATGGGGTCTCTAGAGCATGTTTATTGTTTTTTAGGATGGACCCAAGAGGAGTTAGTGCCCATGCGAGCGGTAGTGATGGAGCAGGGCCCTCGAGTGCAAGCGGGACTGATTCTGAGGTGGTACTATACAGGGTGGCTTAGAAGGTTATAGTTGAGAACACTAGGAACTCCACAGAGCAGGGAGGTCCATCTATAGGCCATGGGTGCATGATAGAAAAGTTTACCAAGATGAATCCTCCATCATTTTCAGGAGAAGTTGATCCTGCAGCTGCAAAAAATTGGATGTAGGAGATCAAGAAAGTCTTAGTCGTATTACAATGTACAGAGGAATAGAGGGTCCTCTTTGCCACCTTTAAATTAATAGGAGAGACAGAGAAGAGGTGGACTGCTGTGAGACTTCTAGAGTAGTAGAGGACAACGCCGATAGCTATGACATGGGACCAATTTAGAGAATTATTCTTTGACAGATATTTCCAACCACTGTCAGGGAAGTTAAAGTGGAAGAGTTCCTGAATCTGAAGCAGGGACGTCTGTCGGTCCAGCAGTATGCGGCGCGGTTTATAGAGCTTTCTCGCTTCGCTCCGTATATTATTCCTGATGAGGTAAAGAAAGCGAGACAGTTTGAAAGAGGATTGAGGCGAGGCATATACAAGCAATTGGTAGTGTTGAAGATAAAGGACTTTACTGAGTTGCTCAATAGAGCAGCCTTGGCTAAGGTTAGTGAGCGTATGGACGCAGAGGAGCAAGGATAGAAGAAGAGATCTGCGTCTTCAGGTTTTTAGCATGACCCTAGGCAAAGTCAGTGGAGGAGAGGAAATTATAGCAGATGATAGAGACTAGATACTGGAGGTCGTGAGGTTCAGGCGGTGCAGAATTTTCCTATCTATCAGACTTGTGGGAGGAGACACTGGGGAGAGTGTCAGGTAGAGAAAGTTGTCTGCTATCGCTGCAGCATACAAGGACATCTAGTGTGATATTGCCCTACACAACCATATATCGCTTCTACTCGCAGACTGTATCGGGGAGGCTATCAGGTGCCACATGGAGGCCAGCAAAGGAATATGGCTCCAGCTAGAGTTTTTATTTTGATGCCAGGTGATGCTGAGACATCCTGCGATGTGGTGACAGGTATGGTTAGCATGCTTTCCTTTAAAGTTATTGTATTGTTTGATTCAAGAGCTACATATTCGTTTATGTCTATGGAGTACACTAGACTATGTGGGGTAGAAACACAGTTATTAGACATTGAATTGTTAGTAACTACACCGACTGGGTGAGTAGTGAGGTGTAGTAGGGTGCTCCGAGGCTGTCCAGCTGATATTCAGGGAAGAATTTTGTCTGCTGATTTGATAGTGTTTGACATGCACGGGTTTGATGTATATTCGGTATGGATTGGTTAGCATCTAACTTTGCCAATATAGATTTTCGTTCGAAAGAAGTAATATTCAGACCTCCGAGAAGACCAGAATTCAGGTTTATAGGGTCATGAGTGTAATCCCCACCTCAGTTAGTTTCAGCTATTCCAGCAAGGAGACTGCTCCTGAGTGGTTGTCAGGGATACGTGGCCTTTGTAAAGGAAATTTCAAGAAAGGAACTGAAGCTCACTAGTACGCCAGTAATAAAGGATTTTACAGATGTTTTTCCAGATGAGTTACCGGGCTTGCCACTTGATCGTGAGGTAGATTTTCCTATTGATCTACTTCTAGGTACAACACCAATCTCTAAAGCACCCTACCAAATGGCGCCAGTAGAGTTGGCAGAATTAAAGAATCAGTTGTAAGATTTGCTTGATAAGGGTTTTATACGGCCCAATGTATCTCCATGGGGAGCTTCAGTGTTTTTCGTGAAGAAGAAAGATGGGACCATGAGGATGTGTATAGATTATAGGGAAATTAAAGAGGTGACAATCAAGAACACGTATCCTCTACCTTGTATAGTTGATTTATTTGAAAAGCTCCAGGGTACATGGGTGTATTCTAAGATTGATCTTAGATAAGGTTATCATCAAGCAAAAGTAAGGGTAGAAGACATCTCAAAGACAGCTTTCAAGACCAGATATGGGCATTATGAATTGCTCGTTATGTCGTTTGGTCTGACGAATGCTCCTGCGATATTCATGGATTTAATGAATAAAATCTTCCACCAATATTTAGACCATTTTATTGTTGTTTTTATTGATGATGTACTGGTCTATTCGAGGAGTTATGAGGACCATGAGACACATTTGAGGCAGGTGTTACAGACACTCAGGGAAAAGAAATTGTATGCCAAGTTCAACAAATGTGAATTCTAGCTTGAGAAGGTTGTGTTTTTGGGACATGTCATCTTAGGGGATGAAATTTCTGTGGATCCTAGTAAAATTGATGTAGTAGTGAATTGGGTTAGACCGAGGAACATCTAGGAGATCAAGAGTTTCTTAGGGCCATCTGGGTATTATCGTCGTTTTGTTGAGAGATTCTCAGTGTTATCAGGGCCTTTGACACGACTCACTAGGAAGAATACCAAATTTGAATAGGACGATAGCTGTGAACAGAGCTTTCAAGAATTGAAGCAAAGGCTTGTTACGGCACCAGTGCTGATCATTCCATCAAGGGGTGAGGGTTATGTTATCTACTATTGTAAGAACCCAAACTGTAGTATATGGATTTAATATTTGAAAGAAGGGTAAAGTGGTAATTTGGACAAGCTTCGTTGACGAAACTAGAGTTTGTCGAAGAAGTTCTTTCTGTTCTCGGCGACGAAATTCAGTGTCTCGTCGATGAGGAGATCCTGAGGGATTTTGGGAAAAATCTGGAACCTCGGCTCATCAATGAGGCCATCGTCTCGTCAACAATGGTAATGACGAGGACGCCAATTCGTCGACAAATTCACCTGAGTCAAAGGGCTATAAATATCCAAAAGGGTTGCTTCCAAGCAAAGTTAGCTTGATTTTCTCTCCCTCTCTCTCTAGAACTCGAAGCTCTCTCTCACTTTATTGATTTCCTCGCCGTTCGTCACTGGATTCATAAATCAAACGTTACTGCGGGGATCAGGGAAGGATTCTCTGCGTTTCTAGCGGATTGGAATCTCGTTTCGAACAGTTTTGTGTTTCGCAAAAAAATCAAGGTAAGGCTCGGTTTTTCTTTTTGATTTGAAACATGTGTAGTAGTACGAATTGTAAGCAAGTATTGTATTGTGGTTTGTAGGTTTTGGAGTCTCGGCTCGTGGTTTTGGGGACCGTAGAGTTCGTAGTTGGAATTCGAGTTAAGGTAAGGGGATTCAGTTTATATCAGTTTATTTTCAAAATCAAGATCGATAAGCTGGTAGGCTACGATCGTATGTATGTTTTGGTAACTTATTTGGGGAAATCTATAGGGTAAAATACGGGATTTTTGGGTTACAGTTTTTGGGAAATTTTGGGGATTTCGGGTATCATCTATGCTTTGTTTGGAAAACTATCTATTTTGTTTAAACTGCATTATTGAGATGACTGTTATCCATATTTTTATAAAATTGTATACTTGAATTGGAAACGATATGATTTGCCGTAAGCCAAATAAGTGTGGTATGTATGGTTGTATATAATTGTTCCACATATTTTGTAAAACAGCTATGTGGCGGCTAATTACCGTACGCTGATATGTATAGGAGTCTGAGCTCCAAAATGATTCAAGGTTTTGTGAAATCGGTTAGTGGCGGCTAATTACCGTACGCCAAAATAGCTATGTGGCGGCTAATTACCGTACCCTGCGCCATGTACTAGTGTGAAAACTATGGGTGTGAAATATCACTGCGTATCCCGACTTGTCACTGAGGGGTGTGAGCTACACTGTATTGGCAATGTAATCACTATGAAGTCTCGGGTTTCATGGAGTAGTTGCGTATTGGCAATGTAATCACTATGAGGCTTCAGATTCATGGAGTAGTTGCGTACTAGTGTGAGCTACATCGTATTGGCAATGTAATCACTGTGAAGCTTTGGGTTTCATAGTGTAGTTGCATAATAGTGTGACGACACTGACCGTATGTTTTGGGTATCGCATGTACTCGAATGAATTTGTGAAAATACTAGAAGTGTATGGAGCTATATGGAATTGTTTCGAAATGTTTTCGAACTGTATCGTATTGTATAGTGTTATGTTTTGCGTAAAACAACACTGGTATACCACACACTGATATAACCTGCTTTCTTCCTTACTAAGAGGTGTCTCACCCCGAATGTAGGTACAATGTTTTTAGGTCCATCAAGTAGTCGTAATTAGCATCCTAGCAATTGGAAGCGAGGGTGTCGTTAGCTACTATTAGTGCTTGATTAGGTACGAGATTTTGTAACCAGGTTGTCGTGATGGTTTTTGTAGACACCTGGAGTATGTAAGGCATTTGTGGGATTGTGTACCTTAGTATTGTATGGGTTTGTGTATCCTAGTTTTGTACGGATTCTGGTATGGTATGTTATATAGATAGATGAAGCATTTTCCGTTGTGTAACTGATGAGTATGGATGTATATGTGTATGTGTATAGGGCATCCATGTACCTCACAAGGTCGAACCCTTTCATTGTATTGTATCATGTATGCTTGAGTTGATACAGAGACAAGTTAGGTTACTATAATCACACCTGGGACCCATCTGCGGGTTCAGGGCGTGACAGCTTGGTATCAGAGCTAACCAGGTTGTTAGGTCTTGTTGACTTGGTTAGGTATAGTTGTGAGTAGTGTTGGTTGAGGGTAGTTCTATTGCTAGACCAGGATTTGTCGGCGGTATTCCATGTTCTTCCTGGGTTGACGATTCCGGTAAAGGCAGGGCAAACCATTGATGGATTCGTGTCGATGTGACATGGTAGGCTTAGACCTGTGAGAGTAATAGTTGACATGACTAGGTCTATGATTGTATTAACTGGGTACGATATAGGAATTCTAACTGATTTCTATTCTGTTTTCAGAATGGATCCCAAGGATAATAACTTGGAGAGTGGCTCTGAGGAGACGGCAAGCGATGAGTCTCCTTCTGTGTCTCGTGGTTTGGCGAGACAGGTGATCTGAGAAATTGGGCAAAGTGTTAGAAGACGCGAGAGCTCTCCTACTGATGCGAGGTGTACCATCGAGAGGTTCATATGCATGCACCCTCCGACATTTACAGGAGGACCCGATTCGATAGTGGCGGAGGACTGGGTCGAGAAGACCGAGAAGATTTTGGAAGTCCTCCACTGCACTGAGAAGCAGAAGGTCTTGTACGCTACCTTCCAGCTGACTGGGGAGGCAGGGTGTTGGTGGACGGCGATGAGTCTTCTTGAGAGGCAGAGAGCTGGTCAATCTGGTATGACGTGGGGCCACTTTAAAGAGGTATTTTTCGAGAGATACTTTTAGATCTCCACTCGGGATGCGAAGGCCGATGAATTTTTGGGCCTGACGCAGGGAACTTTGACGGTGTAGAGGTATGCCGCTAGATTTATCGAGTTATCTCGATTTGCGCCATACTTGATTTCGAATAAGCACGAGAAGGCTTGGAGGTTTGAGAGGGATCTGAGGAAAGACATTCGCCGTCTTGTGGGGATGCTGTAGATCCATAAGTTCTCTGTCTGGGTGGATAAAGCCACTATAGTTGAGATCGATCTTTGGGGAGATGAGGTGGTGCAGGATCAGGGAAAGAGGTTGGTATCTTCTAGTCCTCGACAAGGACAATGGAAGAAGAAGAAGAACTATAGTTCAGGTTATCAGTAGTCTACCGAGCGGCAGAGTTATTAAGGGGATCCATCCTCCGCACCATGCGCCAAGTGCCGTAAAAGGCACGATGGCGAATGTCAGCCGTTCTGGGGAAACTACTACAACTGTGGTAGGCTGGGCCACATGTCACGAAGTTGTCAGGCACCGAGGAGAGATACGCTTGTACAGAGTCAGAACCATGGAAGTAATCAGGTGCCTCGGGGGAACTATCAGGCAACCACGGCTCCAGCGAGGGTATATTCACTAACTCCAACAAATGCGAAACACGTTGGGAACGTGGTGACAGGTACCATGTTATTGCTCTCGAATAGAGCTGTTATTTTATTTGATTCAGGGGCAACCCCATTCATTCATATCTGCTAGTTATGTAAGGTTGTGTGGGGTTGAAACCTAGGTGATGAATGAGATGTTGTCGTTGACTACACCGACTAGGAGTGTAACGATCTGTAGTAAGATGTTAGGGAACTGCCCAGTGGAAATCTAGGGGAGGCTACTACTAGCGAACCTTGTAGTATACGACCTGTATGGTTTTGACATCATACTGGGGATGGATTGGCTATTCTCTAGTTTTGCAGTGATTGATTATCGTAGGAAGGTAGTAGTGTTCAAACCTCCTGGGAAGTAAGAGTACGAGTTCAAAGGATCGTGTGTACGTTCGATGCCACGGGTTCTATCAGCATTACAGGCGAGGAGGCTACTCTTGGATGGGTGTCAGGGGTACCTAGCTTGTGTGAATGAACCACCGTAGGATGAGTTGAGACTCGAGGATATTCAGCTAGTCAACGAGTTTCCAGATGTGTTTCCTGATGATTTACTCGATTTACCTCCATATCATGAGGTGGAGTTTGCGATAGAGTTGCTACCTAGTAAGGTTGCAATAACCACAAAAAGGGCTATACAAGATTAGTGGGGTGATTCCCAAAAAAAAAAAAGTTAATTAATTAATCGGATTTTAAAAAAGAAAAAATTTAATTAAAATTTATTTTTATTTTTTATTAATAAAATATATTATTAATATTAATTAAATATATTATTATTATTATTATTATTATTATTATTATTATAATTCTCCTGAAGCTAGAAGCTTCAGGAGATTTGTTTTTGCCTTCTTTTGGTTTACTTTTTTTTTTCTTTTTTCTTTCTTCTTCTTCTTCTTTCTCCTGTCCTGCACGCAACAAACTCTCTCTCTCTCTCTCTCTCTCCTCTCATTCTCTCTCCCTCTCTCCTCGATTTCATGACAGATTTTCACTCGATCGAAAATCGAAAGATATCGCTGGACTCTATTTTCCGCTGCCGTCATTTCTATCAGAGCAGATCGGTGGTAGGAGCGGCGTAAACGTATCTCCTGGGGTAAGACAATTTTCCCTTTTTATTTACTTTCTTGCAAATTATAAGTCCGATTGACGAACAGACACCACCACGAGAATCTATGGATGATTCTCTACAAGTCTAGTAGGACAGAATTCTCGTGGGGTCATCATGGGCAAAATCCCAAATTTGGGGTATGAGGGTTATTAAGGGGCTTATTTTAAATTAATTAGAATTAATTAAGAAATGCTAAAATGTTGAGCATCTAAGGTTGAAGTAGGATTTCTGAAATTTTGGGTCCAGGTGAGCGCCGCGGGTGTAATTTTGGGACCTGTAGGCAAAATTTAGAAAATTAAGTGGGACTGTTAAATGTTAGTTAAAATACTAATTTGAGGTATATGGAGCCTAGGAAAGGTTAGATGGGTATTATTTTATAGAAATAATTTTATTAATCTGGAAAAATTGCAAATTGCAGGAGTTGAGTTTCGAGCGCCAAGGGCGTAGAATCTGGGTGTTAACGAGTCTCTCAGTAAGCCAGGTATGAGGAATTAATTATAGCAGTATTTTTAGAATTACCATTTGAATTAATATATGAAAATGAGTATATTATATTTGGCCTGAAAATTATTATGATATAAATATCAGATAAATTGTGTGGCATTTGAGTAGTATTAATTTGTGATACTTTGGAGTCTGAAATTAATATATATTGAATATTAGATGAAAATTGTGTGCCACATGACATGTGTTGAAAATGTGAAATATAACGATGGATATTTTCTGAGAAAATATTACAATGAGAATGATTGATGTGATTAGTGAAAAATAATGAAATGTGGTATTTATATGTGAGTGGAAATTATTTGCATGAGAAATGAGTTTGTACAAATTATTGATATGAGTATTTTGGGAAAATGTGAAAAATACATGAAATACGATATATGTTATTACGAGATGATGAAATGTGCATAGAAAATGATGAGAATATTTATATTGAACTAAATTACGATATACTGGAATATGATTGATGAAATGTCAATACCGCATAATGATTACGGGTATGTGGTAGTGAACCCTATTGGATGGTTATGATATTGAGCACGGTACCGTTGCTAATGATGTTTGTGCAACACCACAAACTCTTGGAGCGTGTGGTGTGACAGTCAACTATGCCATTTTGTAGGGTTGTTGGGCCCCCTAAGTCCAGATTAGGGTTATAGGCTAGTCAGGAGTACTAAAGACGCGATATGTGATATGATACTTTGATCTAACCGGGTCGGCCAACCGCGGTTAGATCCAGCCTTCAGGCCGCACAACCTTAACCATAGGGGGAAGCATGGATAGAAAGATCCTCAGGGTGGCCATGAGTTACAGACGCGATGTTGGTATTTGATACCGGGGATACTCATGAGCTAGAAAGTAAAATGGAAACGGAAAGTGAAAGAATGATAAAATTGGCTAAAATGAGAAATGAAAGGAAGAATGGAAATTGAGAAATAAAGAATGATAAAATTGAGAAATGGAACCGTGTGAGTAATAATATAAATATTTGAGGCGAAGTGAAACTCTCCGTCTGAGGGCTTACTTAGCAAGGTGAGTGCCTTGATAGGTATCAAATGTGGCCATACCCAGCTACATAACGTGTTAAAGCAGAGAGAAGCTACCTGTATGGACGAGTAATCTTCCCTATTCTCAGGAACTTCGCAGGTAAAAATGTGTTGGAATGATTGGTTTTGAGAAATGGTTTTTTAAGCTTATAAAAGCTTGTACTGTATATCTATATGATTATGAGAATTTGTATATCAATGTATTTTCTCAGATGAAACGATGGTGTGAAAAGTAAAGTGTATTATAACTAAACTCATATGGCCACACACTGTAAATAATTTATTCCTTCTTACTGAGATGTGTCTCACCCAAATTATCTAAATTTTTCAGGGAATAGGGATAGACCGGGTGATAGAGCTCCGTGATCATAGGGAGCTGGGGCCCTGACATACAGGGTGAGTTTGGACTAGGGATGTGTGATTCCCTACGATTGTATTGTTTTTGGGTATGAGATAGTATTGTGTAAATATGTATGTTGATACATTGGTTATTGTATTCTGGATGATATAAATATACTGTCTTCCGCTGTTCGGTTTTATAAATAAAATGACTTTTTACCCGGTACCCAAATGCGGGTCGGGTCATATGGATGAAAGTAGGGTTGTTGACGTGGCCAATTTTTTTGAATGTTATGGATGATGCATGAATATTTAATTAATTTATTTATTATTGAAAATAAAAATTATATGAAAATTGGGGCGTCATAGAGGCACCGATCTCTAAAGCTCCATACCGGATGGCTCTAATAGAACTTCGAGAATTAAAGGAACAGTTACATGAATTACTGAACTAAGGTTTTATTCGACCGAGTGTTTCACCCTAAGGAGCTCCAGTTTTTTTTGTGAAGAAGAAGGATGGATCGATGTGCATGTGCATTGATAACCATGAGATCAACAAAGTGACGGTGAAGAACCGTTACCCTTTGCCTCATATAGATGATCTCTTTGACTAGTTGCAGGAAATGCAGGTCTTTTCGAAGATCGACCTACGATCAAGGTATCATCAGGTGAGGATTAGATCTGAGGATGTAGCGAAGACTGCTTTCTAGACCAGATACTACCACTATGAGTTTCTGGTTATGCCATTTGGTTTGACCAATGCGCTGGCAGTGTTCATGGATCCGATGAACAGGGTTTTCCATGAGTACCTAGATCAGTTCATAGTGGTGTTCGTCGATGACATTCTGTTATACTTGAGGAGTCTGGAAGAGCATGAAAACCATTTGAGGTTGGTGTTACAGATTCTACGAGAGAGGAAGTTGTATGTTAAGCTGAAGAAGTGTGAGTTCTGGTTGAATCAGGTCGCGTTCTTAGGCCATGTGGTGTCTAAGGGCGATATCTCCGTTGATCCTAGCAAGATTGAAGTTGTGGTTGACTGGGCTAGACCAAAGAGTGTGCAGGAGGTTCGGAGTTTTCTTGGACTGGCCGGTTACTATCGTCGGTTCGTAGAGGGATTCTCTAAACTGTCTGGACCTTTGACACGATTGACCAAGAAGGGGGTGAATTTTTACTGGACTAGTGATTGCGAGCAGTGCTTTCTCGAGTTGAAGCACCGGCTGGTTACTACTCCAGTATTGACCATTCCTTTGGGGGATGAGGGTTTTGTGATCTATAGCGACGCGTCCCTGAAGGGTTTGGGATGTGTGCTTATGCAACAGGGTAAGGTAGTAGCTTATGCTTCTCGACAACTTAAGGAGTATGAGAAGAATTACCTTACGCATGATCTAGAATTAGCTGCTGTAGTTTATGCCCTAAAGATCAGGCAACACTACTTGTACGGTGTTCAGTGTGAGATTTTCACTAACCACAAAAGCCTCAAGTACTTTTTCACACAGAAGGAACTGAATATGAGGCAGAGGCGGTAGCTAGAGTTGATCAAGGACTACGATTGCACGATCAGTTATCACTTGGGGAAGGCTAATATGGTAGCGGATGCGTTGAGTTGGAAGTCAAAACATGCAACAGTATCTACAGTTGTAGCTCAGCATCATGTCAGACGGGATCTAGAAAGCCTTGGTGTGGAGTTGGTGTCTGGAAATCATCAGGCTTTCGTTGCTAGCTTGGCAATCCAACCGACCTTGTTTGAGCGTATTAAAGTCGCGCAGGCTAGTGATGCAGAGTTAGCTGAGATTGTGGAGAAGGTGCATCAAGGTTTGGCTGCAGATTTTAACATCTCTGGTAGAGGTGTGTTGAGGTTTGGGACCAGGCTATGTGTTTCAAATGATGATGAGATCAGAAGGATGATTTTGGAGGAGGCACATCGTTCTTTGTATACGGTACATCCGGGTAGTACAAAGATGTATCGGGATTTGTGCGAGTCCTTCTGGTGGAGTGGTATGAAGAGGGATATTGCCCGGTTCATGAAGCAGTGTCTGACATGTCAGTAGGTGAAAGCTAAACATCAGAGGCCGGTAGGGCCGTTCGGCCTCTGCCTATTCCTTTGTGGAAATGGGAGCACATTTCCATGGACTTTGTTACCGGATTGCCGCCAGCGCTTCACGGGCAGAATACTATTTGGGTATTCGTGGACAGGTTGACGAAATTTGCTCACTTTGTACCGACAAAGGTTAGCTACCCTTTGAGTAGGCTAGCAGACATGTATGTACATGAGATAGTGAGAATACACGAAGTACCAGTGTCCATTGTTTCAGATTGGGATCTGAGGTTTACTTCTCGATTTTTGAAGAGCTTACAGGAAGCACTAGGGACGAAGCTTACTTTCAGTACAGCGTTCCACCCCCAGACTGATGGACAGCCAGAGAGGACGATACAGATCTTGGAGGATATGTTACAGGCTTATGTATTAGACTTTGGTGGTAGTTGGATCCAGTTTTTGCTACTAGTGGAGTTTGCCTTTAACAACAGCTTCCACGCTAATATTAGGATGGCACCGTTCGAGGCTTTGTATGGTCAGAGGTGTTGATCTCCTTTGTATTGGGATAAGGTTGGTGAACGTCAGGTTTTAGGACCTGAACTCGTGCAACAGGCGTCTGAGAAGGTGGGTTTGATCCATGAGAGGATTAGATCGGCTCATAGTTGGCAGAAGAGTTATGTAGATGTTTGCCGCCGTGATTTGGAGTTCGAGGTAGGGGATAAGGTATTCCTTAAGAATCGCTCCAATGAAGGGAGTGATGAGATTCAAAAATAAGGGCAAGCTTAGCCTGAGGTACATCGGACCATTCGAGGTTATTGAGCGAGTGGGTCAAGTAGCCTACAGAGTTGCACTATCCCCAGCACTCTCGAGGGTCCATGATGTGTTTCACGTATCCATGTTGAGAAGGTATGTGTTGGATCCATCACATATTATCAGTTATGATGAGTTGGAAATTGAGGGTACTTTTGAGGAAATACCTGTTCAAGTTCTAGACTGTAAAGTTCACAAGCTTCGTACCAAAGATATACCACTAGTGAAGGTATTGTGGCGAAACCATGAGGTTAAGGAAGCTTCTTGGTAACTAGAAACGGAAATACGCTGGAAGTATCCACAATTGTTTTGAGTAGTAGTTGGATAGCAGGGTGGTATGAGGATGTATGTATGTATGTAATACTCTGCTATCGTATTAGTATTTGGTGTTAGCCTTTGGGAGAGTCATGTTGTATTGTAAGCTCCCGAGACCACGTATGTATGTAATCACGGTATTTCTCCGCCATAAGTGAGGGAATGTATGCATGTATGTATTGTATCAGGGCTACGTATAAATGGCCGCCGTTTTCTATAGAGTATATATGTATGTATCACAATGGGGCTGCGTATAAATGGTCACTGTTTTCTTTAGAGTATGTATGCATTGTAGAGGGGCGTCATATAAATGGTCGCCGTTTCACCTCAGAGTGTGTATGTATGTAGTCTTATGAATGTGTTCATAATGAGAGATTGCAAATTTCGGGGACGAAATTTTTGTACGGAGGGGAGGTTGTAAGAACCCGATCCATAGTATGTGGATTTAATATTTGAAAGAATGGTAAAGTGGTAATTTGGGCAAGCTTCGTCGACGAAGTTCCTTCTGTTCTCGGCGACGAAATTCAGTGTCTCGTCGATGAGGAGATCCCGAGGGATTTTGGGAAAAATATGGAACCTCGGCTCGTCGACGAGGCCACTGTCTCATCAACGAAGGTAATGGTGGACTCATCAACAAGGACGCCAATTCGTCGACGAATTCACCCTAGTCAAAGGGCTATAAATATCCAAAAGGGTTGCTTCCAAGCTAAGTTAACTTGATTTTCTCTCCCTCTCTCTTTAGAACTTGAAGCTCTCTCTCTCTCTCTCTCTCTCTCTCTCTCTCTTGATTTCTTCATCGTTTGTCACCAAATTCATAAATCTGACGTTACTGCGGGGATCAAGGAAGGATTCTATACGTTTCTAGCGGATCGGAATCTCATTTCGAGCAGTTTCGTGTTTCGGGACAAAATCGAGGTAAGGCTCGGTTTTCCTTTCTGATTCGAAATATGTGTAGTAATATAAATTGTAAGCATGTATTGTACTGTGGTTTGTAGGTTTTGGAGTCTCGGTTCGTGATTTTGGGGACCGTAGAGTTCGTAGTTGGAATTGGGGTTAAGGTAAGGGAATTTAGTTTATATCAGTTTATTTTCGAAATCAGGATCAGTAAGCTTGTAAGCTACGATCGTATGTATGTTTTGGTAACTTATTTAGGAAAATCTATCAGGTAAAATATGGGATTTTTAGGTTACAATTTTTGGGAAAATTTGGGGATTTCGGGTATCATCTTTACTTTGTTTGGAAAACTATCTGTTTTGTTTAAACTATATTATTGAGATGACTCTTATCCATATTTGTATAAAACTATATACTTGAATTGGAAATGATTTGTCATAAACCAAATAAGTGTGGTATGTATGGTTGTATGTAATTGTTCCAGGTATTTTGTAAAATAGCTATGTGGCGGCTAATTACCGTACGCTGATATGTATAGGAGTGTGAGCTTCAAAATGATTCCAGGTTTTGTGAAATCGGCTAGTGGCGGCTAATTACCGTACGCCGAAACAGCTATGTGGCGGCTAATTACCGTATGCTGCGCCATGTACCGGTGTGAAAATCGCAGGCGAGAGTGTCCGGCTCTATATCCGACGGTGTGAAATATCACTACGTATCCCGGCTGGTCACCGAGGGGTGTGAGCTACACTGTATTGACAATGTAATCACTGTGAAGTCTCTAGTTTCACAGAGTAGTTGCGTATTGGCAATGTAATCGCTGTGAGGCTTCAGATTCATGGAGTAGTTGCGTACTAGTGTAAGCTACATTGTATTTGCAATGTAATCGCTGTGAAGCTTCAGGTTTCATAGTATAGTTGCGTATTAATGTGACGACACTGACTGTATGTTTTGGGTATCGTACGTACTAGAATGAATTTTTGAAAATAGTGGAACTATATGAAACTATATGGAAATATTTTTGAACTGTATCGTATTGTATATTGTTATGTTTTGCGTAAAATAACACCGGTATGCCACACACTGATATAACCTGCTTTCTTTCTTATTGAGAGGTGTCTCACACCAAATGTACAAACAATGTTTTCAGGTCCATCAGGTAGCCGTAATTAGCATTCTAGCAATAGAAAGCGGGGGTGTCGTTAGCTGTTGTTAGTGTCTTATTAAGTACGAGATTTTGTAACCGGGTTGTCGTGATGGTTTTTGTACACACTTGGAGTATATACGGTATTTATGGGATTGTGTACCTTTGTATTGTATGGGTTTGTGTATCGTAGTTTTGTACAAACTCTGGTATGGTATGTAGATAGATGAAGCATTTTTTACTGCGTAACTGATGAGTATGGATGTATATGTGTATGTGTATATGGCATCTGTGTACCTCACGGGGTCAGACCCTCTTATTGTATTGTATCATGTATGCTAAGTTGATACAGAGATAGGTTAGGTTACTATAATCACACCTGTGACCCATCTGCGGGTTCAGGGCGTGACAACAATGATGCGTCCTTGAAAGGACTTGGCTGTGTATTGATGCAGCATGGTAGGGTGGTAGCACATGCTTCCAAGCAATTGAAAGAATATGAAAAGAACTACCCTACTCATGATCTTGAATTGGCTGCAGTAGTACATGCATTGAAGATTTGGAGGCATTACCTGTATGGCGAACGATGCAAAATCTTCTCTGACCATAAGAGTCTAAAGTACTTTTTCACTCAAAAGGAACTGAACATGAGGCAGAGAAGGTGGTTGGAGCTTATTAAAGATTTTGATTGTACTATTAGTTACCACCTAGGAAAAGCAAACGTGATAGCTGATGCGCTGAGCAGGAAGTATGTGCGATCAGTGCTGGCAACTATGGAGATTCAGTATCCGATCATGAGGGATCTGAAGAGACTCGACTTAGAATTGGTCGAAAGTGGTCCTCAAGTATGTATTGCCAGTTTAGTGGTGCATCCTACTCTACAAGAAAGGATTAAAGTTGCTCAGAAAGATGATCCAGAATTAGCAGAGGTAATGGTTAGAGTACAGAGTGGTCAGGGAGAGGAGTTTTGTATCACAGATGGCAGGGCTTTGCGATTCTGTTCTAGATTATGTGTTTCTGGTGATGCTGATATCAGAAAGAGCATCCTAGAAGAGGCTCACAAATCTTTATACACAGTTCATCCTCGCAACACGAAATGTATAGGAATCTGCGAGAGTCTTATTGGTGAAGTAGTATGAAGAAAGAGATTGCTGAACATGTAGCACAGTGTTTGACGTGCCAGCAAGTAAAAGCTGAGCACTAGAGGCCGGCAAGCCAGTTGCAGCCACTTTTTATCCTAGAATGGAAATGGGATTATATATCTATGGATTTTGTTTCAAGGCTGCCGTCAACATTGCATGACCAGAATGCAAGTTGGGTGATTGTAGATCGTTTTACTAAGACTGCCCATTTCCTTTCTATTAAGATCAACTACTCCATTAACAAACTAGCAGAGATTTATATTATGGAGATAGTCCATTCTCAAGGTGTTCCTGTGTCTATAGTGTTAGATCGGGACCCGCGTTTCACGTCACAATTTTGGAGGAGCTTGCAGGAAGCTTTAGGGTCTCAGTTATCTTTTAGCATGATATTCCATCCTCAGTCAAACGGGTATACTGAGAGGACGATCATATATTAGAAGATATGCTTCGGGAATGCGTGCTAGACTTTGGGGATAGTTGGACTTAGTTTATGCAGCTAGTGGAGTTCGCGTATAATAACAGCTATCAAGCCAGCATTGGTATGGCACCATTTGAGGCGCTCTATGGTAGGAAATGTTGTTCTCCTTTATATTGGGATGAGATGGGTGAGCGGCGAGTTGTGGGGCCAGAGTTGGTACAGCAAGCGTATAATAAGGTTCAACTTATCAGAGATAGAATCAGCGCAGCTCAGAGCCGACATAAGAGTTATGCCGATAACCACTGCAAGAAATTGGAGTTGGATATCGGCGTTCATGTGTTTTTGAAAATAGATCCGTAAAAGGGGTTATGAGATTTGGAAGGAAAGGTAAACTTAGCCTTAGGTTCATTGGCCTATTCAAGATTCTAGAGAAAGTGAGGCCAGTTGCCTACAGGTTAGCTTTACCACATGTATTGTCCAGGATACACGACGTATTCCACGTTTCTCTGTTGAGAAAATACGTTCCAAACTCTTCTCATGTGATCAGTTATGGTGAATTAGAGTTCAGTGATTCACTAGTTTATGAGGAGGTACCAGTATAGATTCTAGACAGAAAAGAGCAGAAATTATGTAGTAAGAAGATTCCTCCAGTGAAAGTTCTGCGGAGAAATCACACAATAGAAGAAACTTCTTGGGAACTCGAGGAACAAATAAGACAGAAATACCCGTAATTGTTCCATGGGGTTCAATTATAACCAGGTAAAGTGTGCATAAATTATGTAATGTTTCTTTTGCAGGTTAGCCAATGCATGTATTAGTTTAGTTAGTAAGTAGTCTTTTGGTTTTGGGAGAATTTTATTTTATATATGTAATCTCCAATAATTCTAAATGTAACCACGGTATTCCTCCACCATAAGTGAGGGTAAGTAATAAAAAAAGTAGACTATTTTCTTTAGGGTATGATGAATCATATGGATAACAAAATTCGAGGACGAAATTTTTATAAGGGAAGGAAAAAGTAGTGACCCAAAGAATTATGGTATTTAAATAATAAAAGAGGGAGAAAGGGAAATTATAAAGGGTGTCACAGCAGGTCCTCATTTACGAACATGAAGAGTTTGTTGATGAAGCGGCTTATTGGTATCGTCAACGGGGACACGTGTCTCATCGACGAGAAGATACCGAGAGGCTATATTCAGTTCTAAATTTTGTCAATGAGGAATAGGTGTTTGTCGACAAACTTCCTTAGTAGCCTCATCGACGAAGTGACGTGTCTCGTCGACGAAGGCAAATGTATATATAGCCCTAAATCGGATTTCAGCGCAGATTTTTCATGCAAACAGTGTTTCTCTCTCTCTCCTCTTTAGTTTTTCCTCCTTCTCTCTAAGATTGTGGTCCAGATTCTCGCCGATTCGATGATCTTAGGCCACCACGACACTCTTGGAAAAGTTCTCTTCATGTCTATTGAAGTGGATCGTTAGTGAGGCTACCTTGAACTTCATCCCAAATTCAGGGTAAGGCTTTTTATTTAGTTTATGGTTTTCATACAGTTGTAGAAAATATAGTACTCAAAGAAATACTAAAGTTTTGTTCAGGGGGATATTGTCTACCCTGCGGGTGTAAGACTAGACGTTGTAGGGGGCTTTTCAGAAATTAGGGAAAAGGATAAACTAAGTCAGGAACTTATGGAAATGTATTTACTATTTTACAGCATTTAATTTTAGATAAATATGTATATTGTAGAATTATGTTGGGAATAATGTTGTTGATTGGAAAATATGATTAATACTTAAATTGTGTGGCTTGAGTAAAATTTTACTATGGAAAATTATGATGATAGAATATTATGCTTTTACTGCTTCTAGGAAAATATTAAAAAGATACAAAATTTTTATATGATATATCGGCGTATGGGCCGAGGGTTTTATATGATATACCGACATACGAGCTGAAGATTTTATATGATATGTCGGCATACAAACTGATGGGTTTTTATGAAATACCAGCATACGGGCCAAAGGTTTTATGATATGCAATACCGGCGTACGGACCGTGATTTATAAAATGCGAAATGCCGGCGTAAAGGTTGAAAATTTTTATGATAAGTTATGCAACATTATATGAAGATATTAACTTGACAATTATTATTATGAAATAGCAACGTATCATTATTTGAAAATATGTTATATGTTATCAAAACCTGGTTGGCTTGGTTTAGGCTATCACAAAGCACGGTACCGTAGCTGTATGATCACGATCACGATTATGTTAGTGCTACCACTTACCGTACAAGGCAGTGGGAGATTGGCAGTCGATGTAGTTTATAGTAGAGCAAGCATCCCTCTGGTGTATGGACTAGGAGGGGCAAACCCATCGTACTTACAAACTTTTTCTTTGACTCGATAGTGGTCGGCCAGCCATTGTCGAGTCCTACCTTCGAGCCTCACAACCCAGTCATGTGGGGGTAAGACATGACACCAGCCAGCTAACCATCTAGGACGTTTTCTATGTACAGTTATATGAGATGATTTATGTATATGGAATTTAGTATGTTATATCATGTTATGATTATATATGTTTTCCCAGATATGATACAGACAGTTTTATTAAGTATGTTTATATAGTATTATATGTATAACACGAAAATATTCTCATGTTGCCAAACGCTGATATTAGCTTATTTCCCTTACTAAGGAGTGTCTCACCCAAAAATTATACAAACATTTCAGGAGCCCTGGATAGGAAAGCGGATAAAGTTCCGCGGCGCTAGAGTTCGATAGTCCTACCCTACCTGAAGGGTAAGTCATTTTGCTAGGGTCAGACAGATTTTTGGGTGACGACCCTAGGACTTGTTTTTGGTTAATTTGGGTTATGTATGACGGGTGTAGTAAACTCTGGAATTGTGTTGAATGGAAATTTGTTATGTGTATGTTAGTACGTTTCCTGCTGCTTAGGTATTGGTATTGGATTTCAGGTTTACCCTTGATACCCCTGGGTCTAGGTGGATTATGATTTGACAGAACTTTTACATGGATACTATTATTATGGAAAAAAAAATTATGGGAAAATAAGCAAGTTATTACATTACTGTTGTGGGAAGGTCTGTTTATTGGAAGTCAAGGGTACAGTCTTAGGTTGCACTATTTACAACTGAGTCAGGGTTCAAAGCAGAAGCCGAAACTGCTACAGACAAGTAGAACTCTTCTATAAGCATTAGATGGTTATATAAACATCATTATGTAACTCTAGAAAGGTTTAAGCTTGGTGTAAGCTTCAAAGTTGTAAGGTTTGACATTGATCATAGTGAAAACCCAAGTGTTGCTCCCGTGGATGTAGGCTATTGCCAAACTACGTAAATCTTTTGTGTTCTAGTTGTGTTTTTGCTTCTTCTTATTATTCTTTAATTACTTCTTGAGCATAGTTCATTATTGAGTGTTTTCAAAAGTGGTTGTTGGTTCGTTCATGATTGATTGTGTGCTTCCGCTGCATTTGTTCGAGTTGAACGGGAACAAGAATTCTAGTTGAACTAGAATTCAAATTGAACTTGAACTAGTATTCAACTTGAACGGAGAACTAGAATCAACAGGTACAGTCTCAAGTCGCATTATTTACAACTGAGTTGGGGTTCAAGGCAAAAGTCAAAGCTGCCACAGACAAGTTCAAGCTTTTCTTGAACTTGGTTTTTGTCTCTAGTTGCTAGATAAGAGGCGGTCCCAACCTATTGTCCCAAGGTGGAGCAGCGGGTTTATGTTTTCAGTTTTCTCCTAAGAGGCGTATATTTGCCAAGGTGGAGAATGTGGTGATATGTGGCTCATATACTGAGGGAAATGCATGTACAAAGAGAAAATATGGTGAAAAATAGAATGTTGGTCTGTAGGAGGAAATCGTCGACAGTTTCCCTGTAACCTTCAACAGTTTGGCTCGGATGCAGTGAAACAATTGATGGTTCTAAACCTATTACTTCAAATGTTTGCTCTCAGTATTAAACTATTGATAGTATGTCAGCAAACCATATTTGCTCTTGGTATTAGACCGTCGATGGTATGTCTGCAAACTGTCGACGGTTTGGTTCGATTACTAGTGCTGATTTTTTTAATTTTGAATTGGGACGTTAGGTTGGTTGGGTTTTGGAAGGAGAGCCTCCAACAAACTTATATATTCGTTGTAAATGTTGTAACTATGTAGAAGTTCATGTCTTTGGACAGAAGATAGTGAAAATCACATTGCTGATTGCTCCTATGGATGTAGGTATTGCCGAACTATGTAATTCTTTATGCCTTTGTTATTGCTTTCATTATAATCTACGTGATTGTTGTTCTGTATATTTCACTGTTGAGGGTTGCATTGTATGATCATTTTATTTCGCTGTGCATACATTTTTCACAACAAATCTTTAGAGTGATGATCCAATAGAAGACAAAGTTGACCTATCCCTCAAATATTTTTTTGTTTAGTGCAAAAAAAAAATTTGATATTGGGTATAAGTACCACTAAGATCTTTATGGTCGCACTAATTTCCCTCTAAAACAGGAGTATCTATTTTATTAGGTGAGACCTTTATATTCTTACATTGCCTGAAACCACTTTATACCAAGCACAACATGTCTAGATTGGGTGGATTGGAAAGCTTATAGAAGTGATTGAAAACCAAACAGTAGTCATGGACATCAATCGTTTCAATCTGGTCATTCTAGGCGTCATAGTTGGAATGAGAGCATGTTATCGTTATTTGTTTTGCATTCTATAGAGACAACACCAATTTATTAGTATAGGTTTTCGTCCTGATGTGTAAATGTAAAGAATTCATATAGAAGACGAAAGCAAAGAGAGTAATTAGAGGCTAAGCTCCCCTATTTAAAAGAAATTCTTATGCTTAAATCAAAAATATTTATAAGAAAAGAAGAAGTGGCAATGGCAAAGGCATGAATAACTTAACTTTTTTTATGAAATTGATGTTCAATAACAAAAGTTAGAATGATGGAAGTTATTTCGGAGCAATTATCTATTAGTGGGTCTTAACAATAGTGGTAGGGGACCATTTATCATGGTTGTGGGAGAAGTGAGCTACTCTGTGGGGATGTGTTTCATTCTCTCCTCTCACATCATAACCTCTCAACATCCAATTTATAGGGGTAAACAACTAGCCTCTTGTAATTGGGCGTCGTGAGTCTATTTTAAATAGGAAGAAAATATCTAGCACAATCTTACAATTCATACAAATTTGTTGATTTAGAAAAGAAATGAAAAAAATAAATAAATAAAAACTTCTCCTTTCAATACAGCCATTTAGTATAGCACTGCATAAAATAAATGGAGATAAGTAGAGAAATTATAACTACTCGTAGTCTCCTTTTGAATCTTTTTTAGAGTTGAGATATTTGAAGGGAAAAGACTTCTTTTATTATTAGTTTTAGGCTTCTTTTATTATTAGTTTTAAGAATACCAAACTTGTAAAAAATCAAAATAAATGATAAATTTTCTACTATAACACACACTCACAAACACACACACACATACATATGTTGGCAATTGATCTCTCATTCCGTACTCCTCGTTACTCCTACAAGACCTTCAACATGAAAGAAGTTTCAATCTTTGACTACTAAAATATTTCATAAGGTCGGACTTGTGATAACATCACTTAGGACAACATAAGATAGAAAATAATCTCTTTTCTCTTCTCTCTCTAATTAATAATTATCCAAACAAAAACAAAAGAAGTATTTTCTCTTTTTTTTCATTTAAAGGAAGCAATATACTTTTTTTTTCTCCCAACTACTTACATATGGTGTTGTTAGATATGAAAATAAAATTTTTTAAAAAGACTAAATAGTTAATTTATGAATTAGCTTATACCATGACAAACCCATCAAACATTTTTATGACTCGTACTTGATTACTATTTAAAATGACAAACATACCCTTAAAATTATTATGTGAATTCTATTAAAATTTAATTTTTATTTTTTAAAAAAAGCTTTCAACAATCTTTTCAAGATTATTTCACACCACTTTTATATCATTGCCTCAAGGTTAAAACTTCAAAAAAAAATTAAAAAAAAAATAAGAAAATAAAAAAAAAATTGGGGCAACGGGCGACTGTTGTATACCCATGTCAATTGTCAAGTTACCATTTTTTAAGAAAGATGCAATGTGTCACCCCTTGACCATGGAGGCATGGACACTCTATGTGACCTTGGGTCATTTAAATGGTGGTTCCAAAGAGAAAAGCCAGAGATAATATCTTGCAATCTCTACCACAAGAACGTGAGGTTCTGTAGACCGATGGGTCCCATCTCGCAAAATAGATAAGGCGAAGATAAGGCCGAGGCTCTCACTTCCGTCAGATGGATACGCCCCTCCAATCCAACGGCCACCATTTGGCGCCACGGATAAGACCGAAAACCTCTCATAAGTCATAAGAACAATGTTTCCCCAACAAACCAAGCACCCTACCCGTTCTGCTAGCCTCACCCACTTACGCACCGGCGCAGTTTAGCCCGAACCCATGACTACCGCCGCCGCTGCCGCCACATCGTCCTTCATGGGCACCCGGCTGCCCGACGTGTACTCTAATTCGGGCCGGGTCCACGCCCGATTCGGGTTCGGACGCAAGAAGGCACCGCCCAAGAAGAGCGCCTTCAAGCCTGGGTTGGACCGCCCGTTGTGGTATCCGGGAGCGAAAGCGCCGGAGTGGCTGGACGGGAGCTTGGTCGGGGACTACGGGTTCGACCCCTTCGGGTTGGGTAAACCCGCGGAGTACCTGCAGTACGACCTGGACTCACTGGACCAGAACTTGGCAAAGAACCTGGCGGGCGATGTCATCGGGACCCGGTTCGAGGGGTCCGACGTCAAGTCAACGCCGTTTCAGCCCTACACGGAGGTATTTGGGCTGCAGAGGTTCCGGGAGTGTGAGCTCATCCACGGGAGGTGGGCTATGCTCGCCACGCTCGGTGCTCTTGCCGTTGAATCGCTCACCGGAGTTACTTGGCAAGATGCCGGAAAGGTACGTAAGAGAGTAGGAACCTGGTGGGCCGTTGGATTTACTGACTTTTCCGATCATTTGGTTGCACGGACTGTTTGGAAGTTTTGACGTGGTTTCACCCCAATCAGAAATTACAATTTAATTTTTTTTTTTTCGAGTTTAATAATTAGAATTTTAAAGCTTTACATGCAGCCTTTGTAACAGTCCTAATTAACGAGGGATTAGGATTAGGATTAGGATTAGGATTTTAAAGATTTTAATTATCATTGTTACGAAACTCTTGCTTAAATGATCATTGACCTTAATTATGCATGGAAAATAAAATTTAACTATGGGTAAGGATGGACTTGCTACTTTGTTGATTTCAAGTTCTATCCGGATATGTTAACATTTCTACCCATTGTGTTTGGAATTTGAGTTTTGAATTTAGATTTTCGGAAGGAATGTAGAATGAAAGTTATTAAATTTGGATGCACGCATGTAGGTGGAGCTAATAGAAGGGTCATCCTACCTAGGGCTACCCCTCCCATTCAACATAACGACACTTATATGGATAGAGGTTCTGGTGATCGGATACATTGAGTTCCAGAGGAATGCTGAGCTCGACCCTGAGAAGAGGCTCTACCCTGGCGGCCCGTTCTTCGACCCTCTCGGCCTCGCTGCCGATCCCGAGAAGAAGGCCACCCTTCAGCTGGCTGAGATCAAGCACGCCCGCCTCGCCATGGTCGGCTTCCTCGGCTTTGCCGTCCAGGCCGCCGCCACCGGAAAGGGCCCCCTCAACAACTGGGCAACCCATTTGAGCGACCCTCTTCACACCACCATTATTGACACCTTCTTCTCCTCTTGATGTATATAATGAGTCTGCTGGCTAGCTACCAACCTAGCTAACTGCTTTGCCCACTGCCCATCCTCCTTGTATTTTGGCTGAGAACCTAAATGTTATATACATATATATATATTGCTTAATTAATTTCCTGCTAAAATTACTCTTACTTTTTTTATTTCCATCTTTGTAAAAAATTATAACTACATATCAGCTCCTAAAAAAGACAAGTTTATAACTACAGTTTATGGTTTAAGCATAATGCAGCTGTTCATGTTGTGGGTTTGACTTAATTAGGCCAGTTCTGGCTTCTTTGCTATGCATTAGTGCATGCATACTTGAACATTTATCACATAATAATATATAAGGTGGCATTAAAGTGAGTTAGGTGATTCTGTTTTGAATAAAATATTTTAAATTTACTTATTATTTTATAAAGTCTTAGTTTACTTGAGTTAAGTTTACCTAGTTTTTGAATCAAACTAGGTTTGTATATAATCTTTCCAAAAATTAACATTTTAAACATATGCACTTTTTTTTTTTTTTTTAGTAAAAGAGGGCGGTACCTCCTTTCTTAATTTTATTAATAACACTTACTTATGACGGAAGAATATCGTGAAAACAAAAAGACACTTGGGGCTTATATAATAATCAAATAAAAAACACTTCATGCATCAAACCAAACAAAAGAAGAAAACAAACCTATATCAATATCAAAAGGAAACCAACTAAACATATATCATATAAGTCGTATCTATCTTATCCAATCTAGGAAATTGACTACTATTTGTAAGCAAACTATTCCTCCTCATGACACCTTTGTCGAGCCAACATATTTGTCACTTTATTCCCTTCTCCATACAAATGATTTATAGAAAAATTTACTCCCTCTAATACACCAATAAGTTGCTCCCAAAAATCCCACAAATACCATACAGAGCATTTAGTAGATCTTATTCAATTTACTATAATATTCAAATCACATTTAATGTCAATTAATAATTAACCACATATCATATAAATAAAGCACTTATACATTAAGGTACTTATTTGAGATCAGTCAAAAAATTAAAATATTTTTTTCCAAGAAAATTTTTCAACAATACTAAAATAGATAATTAGTCATGATTAAAATTAGGTTAAAAAAGAATATTCAAAATTATCGATTTTCAAAACGAAATTAAAATTTAACTATTTTCAATTTATTATAATTATAAATATCCAATATTCATTAGAGTATTGCAAGCTTAATAATCAATTTTCAAATTGAGCATCCATTAGAATGATTATAATATAATCTAACAAGAAAAATAGATGCATGATAATAAAATTCATATTGCAGTACACATGTGCATTACAGGATACATGATCTAGCCACAGAAATGCATATATTAATGCTTGAATAAAAATGTAGTTACACAATCTCCTATGGAGCATCCAATTAACGGTTAGAATTTGACATTTAGTTCAAATTTTCAAGGAAAGTAAGAAAGTAAGCATGAGTATGGGTGGGATGGAAGGTGGGGTTAACCTCACATTATGTAGTCCAGCCCAGTGGAGCTATAATGAACCTAAAAAAAAAAAAAAAGATAATTAAGAATAAAAGAAAATTTCCTTTTATTAATTAAAAATTTTCCCATAGCAGCAATTATGTCGATCCAAATTGAGTTGTCTCAAGCTTCTTCTAAAAGTTATTTTAATAATGTTGTGACTAAACCCTAGGACTTATCAAGTATTTCAGTTATTGCAAATTATAAGTAGGAGTCATTTCCGCATTAGTTGACTATTTAGTTTCACTTTTGTATCTAAGAGAACATCAAAATCACTTTCCCTGGGAGAATGTTTTTTTTATAAAAATAACAATTATATTTCTCGTACAACCATTGTTTGTTAAACAATGATCTCATAAAAATGTAATTCTAAACATAACATGTTATTTTTTTGAGATCATTTGTCACTTATAGGCACACTACTTTACCAACAATCACAAAAGAAAAAGACATTTGGGGACCCTTGGTGACTCTTAATAGACCACTCTAATGCCCAAGTCAACTAATTCTTAAATAGGTATATATAATTATAGAGAGTGGTTGAGCAACTTTATGACCCAAGATGATCATACTTATTCAATTTTAATTTAAGTGTTCATTATATAATCCTTCAAGTTGTGTACCCTAGGCTCAATGGGCCTCCAATGAACACTCCTCCCCCCCCTAAAAAGATAAATGTTGTGCAATTTCCTTTCACTTCACCAAAATTTTCTCTTGTTCTAATATTTTTTGCTCAAATTGAGTTGTCTCAAACTACTTTCAAAGTTGCTTTGATAGTTTCCTACATCAGATTCTGGTTCTATGTGTCGACAAAGCAGGGTTGCGTGGTGATACCCAAACAAGAAAACCTAAAGGAAGGGCCAAGACTCTAAGAAGATAAGTATGATTGAAAAAAACGGATTTAACTACCTTTTGAACTTTAAAAGTTCTATGTGTCGACAAAGGGGGGTTGCGTGGTGATACCCAAACAAGAAAACCTAAAGGAAGGACCAAGACTCTAAGAAGATAAGTATGATTGAAAAAAACGGATTTAACTACCTTTTGAACTTTAAAAGGAATATATTATTACAATCTAATATCTTTTGGATTAAAAATGCGGGTGCCACTTATTAACACGTCATTAAAAAAAAAATTTATGCTATTCTACATAACAATGTTGAATGTTATGTTGATGACTTAGTAGTAAATACTAAATCTAGAAAAAACCATTTACAAGATTTGAAGGCGAAATTTGATCCTCTTAGGAAATACCAACTCAAGATGAACCTTGTAAAAGTGTACCCTTGGTGTCACATCAAGAAAGTTTTTAGGGTTTGTTGCTAGCTAGTGAGATATTGAAATAGATCGGTCAAAGATTAATGTTATCTATAAGATGTCACATCCAAAAAATATATGTGAGTTAAAAAGTATGTAAAGGTGCCTCACTTGTATTTGTCATTTCATTTCAAATCTAACTAGTTGATGCCAACCTTTTAAATTATTGGCCCATTGAGAAAATGTGCTTCCCTGTAACGATCTAAAAAATTTTAATTATTAAAATAATAAAAGAAAAAGGGGAAATCGAAGAAAAAGAAAAGGAATTTAAAAAGGGTAACAAGCAAGTACTCTTCGACAAATTGGTTTTTCATGTCGACGAGCAATCTTCCGAGCTTCGTCGCCGAATATGCATGTCTCATCAACGAAAACTTACCGAGGGAGGTTTTCATATTTCTGAATTTCGTTGACGAGCTCCCGAATTCATCCATGAACAGTGTGCTTGGGCTCGTTGACGAGTCCAGATGTCTTGTCGACGAGGCCACGTGGCAAGTTGCCTATAAATAAGCAAAAATCATAATTTCAGCAAAGGAATTCATTCTCTGCTATTTATCTCTCTAAAATTTGACCCCTCTGCCTTCTCTCTACGATTTCAGCTTTGTTTCTCCCCGGTTCGACAATCAGAAACTACCACGTTGTTCGTGGGGAGATTACAACTTAGTTAGAGCAGAATTTCGATTTGAGAAGTTTGAGAATCATCCCAAAATCAAGGTAAGTAGGATATTTTAAGTTATATTGTTAATATGGAATGTATAGGGCCTAGGGAGTGATAAAATAGCATTTTGTTGAAGTTTGGGTTGATAAAATCGGGTTTTTGAATTAGGGTCGGGTGAGTACCATCAGCGTCATTTTGGGGTTTTCGCAGGCACAATTTAGAAGAATAGGTAAGGGGAATTTATTATAGTAGGATTTTTATTAAAGTTTAAACTGGTTACTTTGAGAATATAAATTTTATATATATGGAAAAGAAATTGTGTGGCTGGAATACAACTTTTTATAATTTAATTGGTTGTTGTAAGAATAGGATGATGAAATATACTGTTGAATTAAGAACAATGGTTAATTGTGGACTCTAGCATGTTGTGAATACTGATTGGTGATGAATGCGGACTAATTGTGAATACTGTTGCTTGAGTTTGCTGTGTGACAAATAATGTGATATGTGTGTGTGGATTTTTGTGTGATTATTTGTGTGTATCACAATATAACGTTGGCAAGCCTAAAGAGTTCGTTATATTGCCTAGATGTAATCATGATATATGTTGGCAGACTTGAGGAGTTCGTATATTGTCATTATAAATTGGGGTAGGGGATTGGAAGGCCTAAGGAGGTTGTTCTACTGATATACTATGGGTAGGTCATGAGGATTTGTACGGGTGGTTAGTGGTGTCTGAGTGGACCACGTTGTGTTCATGTGACGATATTTTTCCTGTGTGGACCTGTCTTGTATCGACCATGTGATGATGTTTGTCCTGTGTGGACCAGTCCTATATGAACCATGTGATGATGTTTGTCTTATGTGGACCAGTATTATGTGGACCATGTGATGATGTTTGTCCTATGTGGACCGATCCTGTGTGGACCATGTATCGTATATGTGGAATGTGATCTGATAAGATGAATGATATAATAATTTAATTATATGTATATATAAATGGCAAAGTAAAACTTTCTTCCAAGAGCTTGCTGAGAAAGGCGAGTGCCCTAGTATTTTCAGTTGATGCCAAAGTAAAGGGAAGCTACTTGTATGGATGGGTAATCTTCCCTATTCTTGGAGACTTTGTTTATATACATAACCCAAGGACTTACCGAGTAAGGTGAGTGCCCTGATACTGGTTTTAAAGCTGAGGGAAGTTACTTGTATGGGCACATAATCTTCCCAATTATCGGGTAATATTATTAAAAATAGTTATGAATGTGAGTATAAAATTAGAAGCCAATATTTATGCATATTAGATATGAGTATGAAATTAGAGACCAATGTTGATATTATTGATGTATTTCTTAGCTACGGTTGATGGTGAATGGCAAACAAATATATACTTTGTAATATTTAAACACTCTGCCACACACACTGCTATGATTTGTTCTTCCTTACTGATATGTGTCTCACCCTAGTGGATGATTATATTTTCAGGTCCGTCAAGAGGTCGTATTTAGGACTCTGGTAGGGTAGAGTTTTGAGTATTTTGGAAGTTTGTATAAACAGGTTATGTAAGTTTATGTTTTTTTTTTTAATATCGGTATGTAATAGAAGTGAATAGTGACGAATTTATGGGGTATATATATATGTGTGTGTGTGTGTGTGTGTGTGTATAGGTTGACTCTGGCATTTGAATTTGAGGTTATATGTTTTAATTCCGCTACATAATTGTAGTGTATGGTATCAGAAGCAGGTGTACGTGACACGTGACCTCTGGGCCCCACTTCGTGGGTACGGGGTGTTACATTCACACTCTTCTTTGCTATCAATACATTGAGACATTATGTGCAAGCTCATATAGTTCATTTGGTTGCTAAAGTATATCCCCCTCAAATATGTTCTTTCAAGACCTATCCTATCAAGGTGTTTGGTATAGTGGAGAGCCATCCTACAGCAATATGACATTGTATATGTCCTGCTATCAAGGAACAAAATTTGGTGAATTTCCTATCAAATCATCCAGAACCTTTAAATTGGAAGTTTTCGTATGACCTCCCAAATGAAGAAGTGATCTACATAGAAGTACTCTCTCCTTAGAATATGTTTTGCGATAAGGTAGCTTACAAAGATAGGGCTAGGGTTGGTTTAGTGTTTGTCACACTGCAACAACAAACATAAACACTCTTTTACGCTTAGTGATCTTTGCTCAAATAATATCACTAAGTATCAAGTCCTAATTATTAGATTATTTATGGGAACTAAAATGGGAATTTTATATCACTACAAAAAAAATAGGTTTTTAGTGATGAAAGTATTAGTGACGAATTCAATTTCGTCACTAAAAGTGGGTATTAGTGACGGCTTCTTTGTCACCAAAAACCTATTTCCCCGCTTAAACTATCGTGGGAAACCATTTTTTGAGGGAAAATTATCCCAGGAAAATATTAGCGACGATTCTGGTCTATTCGTGACGAATTCAATCTGTCACTAAAAGTCACTTATTAGTGACGATCACTAATAGTATTTATTAATAAATAAAAATAAACATTATTAGTGACGATTGGGGAGATTCGTCACTAATAATGTGGTATTAGTGGCGGTTTATATTCGTCAGTAATAGTTTTTTTATTAAAAAAATATAAAAATAATATAGTTAACACTATTAGTGAGGGTTGGAGAGATTCTTTACTAATAATATAGTATTAGCGACGGTTCACATTCGTCAGTAATAGTTTTTTTTATTAAAAAATGTAAAAATATATATATATAGTTAATGTTATTAGTGACGGTTGTGGAGATTCGTCACTAATAATATGGTATTAGTGACGGTTTAGATTCGTCACTAATAGTTTTTTATTAAAAAAATATAAAAATAATATAATTAACACTATTAGTGATGGTTGGGGAGATTCGTCACTAATAATATGGTATTAGTGAACGGTTTAGATTCATCACTAATAGTTTTTTTTATTAAAAAAAATGTAAAAAAAATATATAGTTAACACTATTAGTTATAGTTGGGGAGATTTGTTACTAATAATCTGGTATTAGTGACGGTTTAGATTCATCACTAATACCCATAAATATATATTTACTCGCGTCACTTGGGTTTTTCCCAATCTCCCTCATTTCCTCCCTTTCCCTATATGTTTCCTGCTCCTCCCCTCCTGACCCTCCTTCTTTCCCTCCTTCCTTTCCTTGATCTCTTTCCCTCCTCCCCTCCCGATACTCTTCTCTCCGTTGCAGCCCTAACCCCTCACCGTTGCCTTTCGTTGCAGCCCCTTGGCCATCACCGTCGTAGCCCCTCGTCGTCATCATCGCAGCCCCTCGCCGTCGGCGTCACAGCCCCTTGCCATCGCCATCGCAGCCATATACATTTCATCCGTCTAAGGATGAAATGTCGTGTTGAATGACAACTATAACAACCCGAAAAATATTGGTATTTAAATAATAAAGAGGGAGGGGAAATGGAAACAGGAACAAAAGGGTTTCTTACACAGAGCCTCGTCAACGAACACAAGGAATTCATCGACGAGTGCATAAGGGGACCTCGTCGACGTAGCCATGCCTCATCGATGACAAGATATCGAGAAGGGTTTTTGAGACAGTCTGAAATTCGTTGACAAGGGAGGAAGTTCATCGACGAAATTATTGAAGGACTCATTAACAAAGTGATGTGTCTCGTCGACGAATCCAGTCCTATAAATAGCTGAAACTCAGATTTTTAACCAAAATTTCAGCGCAGAACCCTTCTCTCTCTCCTACGGCCCCATCCCCTTCTCTCTTTGATCTTGGCCCCATTTCTCACCAGATTGAAGATCTGAGGCCACCACGACGCTCCTGGCGAAGTTCTCTACAAGTCTGCCGGAGCAGATCATGGGGAGAGTTGAATTGAAATTCATCCCAAATCCAGGGTAAGGTATTTTATTCAGATTATGCCTTCCTTGTAGTTATGAGAAATGTTGTAGGTAAGAAAATACTGATGTTTTGTTCTGGGGGATATTATTTTCAGGATGTTGAACTAGGAACCCTGCGGGTATAAAGCCAAAATTTTATAGGGGCTTTTCAGAATAAAGGTAAGGGAAATATGCTATGCTAGCAATTTTTATTATGCATAGAGAAGATTATGAATGAGTGTTTCAAACATGTATATCAGATTATTTTTCAGAGATTTATGAATATTATTTTTATAGCAGAAATTACTGAAATTGAGCATGAGACTACGTTTATTCAAATGTGTGGCATAAGTTATTACAGTACCCTATATATATAGATTTTATAGTATTTCAGATATTCAGATGTTTCAGAATGTTAGAAATGAATGAGACTTACAATATTTTTAGAGAAAAACATGATTTCTAGACCATAACACTCAGATAGATTATACAGTGATAGCATCAAGATGCTACAGCAAATATTATTTACAGAGCATACAGATATTATATATAGAGTATACAGATATTATATACAGAGTACACAAATATTATATACAGAGCACACAGATATTATATACAGAGCATACAGATAATATAGCTCAGAAATATAGTGTTATGGTTGTTTTTGAAATCATGTTAAAGGCAGCAAGATGAGTATATATTTATATATATGTATACAGTATTACATGATATCAGATCCCTATGGAAATTACAGAAAAATATAATTACAGTAGAGCACGGTACCATTGCTAGTTTCAAACACGTGCAACCACATGACTCAGATAGCATGTGGATTCCGTCTAACCGTGCTAGGAGAGATTTGCAGTCTCCCCAGCATGCTGGGTTGAGGTAGTCGGTTAGACGATGACAGAGGTTTAAGATAGCTCGGAGTGATTGCAGTGGACCACGATCTACATAAATCATTACATATTGGTGGATGATAAAGATTGACTTACCTGGAGGGCAACCAGAGTAAGTCCAGCCTACAGGCCGCACAACCCTATCATGAGGGGATATATCATGATATACAGATCTCAAGGTATAGCAATAGTTCCTATATACAGATATATCACATAGCAGCAATTTATATTATTATACTAGCAGTACCTTCAGATAGTATACTCAGATACACAGTCATATTTTAAAGATTACATGATAGATAAATATATTATGTACAGTTTATCAGTTTTCTCATATTACAATATTATTTCAGTATTTTAATTGTTTAACTCAGCCGCCACACACTAGTAATAGCATATTTCCACTTACTAAGTGTTGTCTCATCCCAGTGACTTACCATTTTTCAGGAGATCCAGCTATGCGAGCAGATCAGGCTCGCGAGTAGAGATTGACTTGAGCTGCCCTTATGGGAAGGATAGGTATTTTTGGGATAACAGTATTTTTGGGATAGTCTTTAGATTGTAGTGACGTCGCTGGGTATTTTGCATTGTAAATATGTTGCAGAGCAGTATAGTTTTCTAGTATATTATATTGTGCTGTATATAGCAATTCTGTAGCGTCTGTCAATAAAATAGAACAAAATAAATCAATGGTCAACCCGAACCTGTAGGTAACGGGGACTCCTCTCATACACAGCGGAAAACCTAGCAACAGTAAACATAAAGATCCATACATCCATCCATAAAACATAATACCAGAGCTTTTATAACATAATAATACTGTACTCTTGTACATATCTATATACATCAAAATATCTCTAGGGTCACACAAAATAACTCTAACCCTAGTACAAAAATCTTACCCTCCTCACGAGGTAATCTTTCTAACTCAACGGCGGCCCTAACCCGCCGGTCTCTCTGGGGCTCCTGAAAAATTTAATAATGTTGGGGGTGAGACACTTCTCAGTAAGGGAAAGTAAACTAAATACAGCTGTGTGGCAACATGAATATTTAAAGTGCTTATACATATACAGTACAATTTGTAACTCTGGAAATAATCATAATATCATATTGGATAATCATGTAATTTCATATTCGTTAATAAATCATAATATACATAAACATCTGTTATAACTCTTAATACTGAAAATCAATTCAGGATGAATAGCTAGCTAATGTCATGTATTACCCCCCATGAAGGGTTTGTAGCCCGAAGGTGGGACCCGACAATGGCTGGCCGACCACTGCCGAATCAAATATGTCTGTAAGTACGATGGGCCCACTGCACCCTGGTCCGGACTGCCAGGTGGACGTCTACACTCTACTGAAAGCCTCATCAACTATCCATCTCCCATCCCCTCGTGGGACGGTAGCACTAATAAGGCCTCGTGCCGAAATCAACCCATAGCTACGGTACTGAGCTCCTGGTCTAAACTAAACTAACATCCTAGTTGTGATAACATATAATACATGATCATACATAACATCATTACGGCCTCGTGCCGAAAACATAGATACGGCCTCGCACCGAAATCATACGTATGGCCTCGTGCCAAAATCATAGTAAATATATATATATATATATATGGCCTCGCGCCAATAACATAAATACGGCCTCGTGCCGATAACATAATAAATATGGCCTCGTGCCGATAGCATAATAAATACAGCCTCACGCCGATAACATAAATATGGCCTCGTGCCCAAAACACAATAATACGGCCTTGCGCCGATAGCATAATAAATATGGCCTCGCACCGATAACATAAATATGGCCTCGTGCCCAAAACACAATAATACGGCCTTGCGCTGATAGCATAATTATATGGCCTCGCGCCAAATACATTTCAGGTATTTACATTTGAAAATAACTCATTTATCATATATTCGTCAACTCAATATAACATAACCCGTCTTTCCAAAATACCTGAAAATGTGTTTTACTCGTAAAAGCATTCATATCTTATCTCATTTCACATAAAATAATATTCATGCCACACATGCTCTATTAAAAATCATACTTCATATTTTAAAATCGTGCTTTTCCATCATCTCATACATACATATACGTTTCATCATAATAACAGTATTTCCCAAACGTACATTTCATCTATAATATACAGGTATATCATATGCTTTTCTGAAAATAAATTTACTCATAATCAATAATATTTTGCATGGAAAAGAACTGTTTTAGTTTACTCCCTTACCTGGCTACTGGGAAAGCCCCTCAAATTTCCTAGCCTGACCCCCGTAGGATTTCCTACTCAATACCCTGAAACTCAAAATCCCCAGTACTAAATATCAGTATTTTCATGCGTACATCAATTTCTATAACTACCATAAAGTCTAATTTGACTTAAAAAGTCTTACCTCAACTTAGGGATGATTTCTAACTTCGTTTTCCCGACGATCCGCTCCAGCAAACTTGCAGGGAACTTCTCCAAGAGCGTCGTGGTAGCCTCAGATCTTCGATCCGGCGTAAAACCAGCCCAAAATCGAAGAGAGAGAGAGAGTGAGAGAGCCGAAGAGGAGAGAGAGAGGAAACTTAAAAATGAATTTAAAATCAGATTTTTCAAATTTATAGGCGACGGAACTCGTCGATGAGGCCGATCTTTGTCGACTAGTTATTCATAAATTTCGTCGACGAGACCCTGTATTCGTCGACGAAATTCAGGCTGCCTCAGAACCCTTCTCGGTATTTTCTCGTCAACGAAGCCCTATGTTCGTCGACGAAATCTTTAAAGCCTTCGTCGACAAAACCCTGTGTTCGTCGACGAAGCTTGGAAACTTCCCTCTTTTCCCTTTTTCAAATTTTATTTTCTTTATTATTTAAATTTCATTTTAAAAATTCGGGTTGTTACATCCTCCCCTCCTTATAAAAATTTCATCCTTGAAATTTACTATTCACATAGTTTATCATCCCTTAAGTAAAATGGCCTACTCATTTTATTACTCACCCTCACTTATGGCGGAGGAATACCGTGGTTACAACTCATGTCATGGGAGATTACATATATCAAAAGAAAACTCCTCCCAAAACTAAAATACTACACTACTAAAACCATACACGTACCTGTAACAGAAAATTACATATTAACTCAAATTTCCTAATTACATTTAACTTACTGAAATAATTACGGATACCTCTGTCTCATCTGCTCCTCAAACTCCCAAGAAGCCTCTTCTATCGCATGATTCCTCCAATAAACTTTTACCTGAGGAATCCTTTTGTTACGTAGCTCCTGTACTTTCCTATCCAGAATACGTACTAGTACCTCCTCATACCCCAGTGAATCGCTAAGCTCCAACTCATCATAACTGATGATATGAGAAGGATCTGGGACGTATTTCCTCAGCATTGATACGTGGAATACGTCGTGAATTCTGGATAATAAAGGTGGTAAAGCGAGCCTATAGGCTACTGGTCCCACTTTCTCTAAAATCTCAAACGGACCAATGAACCTAGGGCTAAGTTTACCCTTCCTACCAAATCTCATAACTCCTTTCAACGGAGCTATCATTAAAAATACGTGATCACCCACGTCAAACTCCAAATTCCTGCAGCGATTGTCGGCATAACTTTTCTGTCAGCTCTATGCTGCACTAATCTTATCCCTAATAAGTCGAACCTTATCGTATGCCTGCTGTACTAGCTCTGGTCCCACAACTCGCCATTCACCCGTCTCATCCCAATATAAAGGAGATCGACATCTCCTGCCGTATAGTGCCTCAAATGGTGCCATGCCAATACTGGACTGGTAACTGTTATTGTACGCGAACTCTACCAGTGGCATGAACTGAGTCCAGCTACCCCAAAATCCAATACGCATGCACAGAGCATATCCTCTAATATCTGTATCGTCCTCTCAGTCTACCCGTCTGACTAAGGATGGAATGCCGTACTGAACGATAACTGAGACCCCAGAGCCTCCTGTAAGCTCCTCCAAAATCGTGACATGAATCGTGGGTCTCGATTTGACACAATGGATACAGGCACCCCATGAGCACGAACTATCTCCTGAACGTAAATCTCTGCCAATCAGCTAAGGGAATAGCTTATCTTGATAGGAAGAAAATGGGCGGACTTGGTCAAACGATCAACAATCACCCAGATGGCATTCTGGCCATGTAATGCCGTCGGCAGTCCTGACACAAAATCCATCGATATGTGATCCCACTTCCACTCCGGGATAAATAACGGCTGCAACTACCCTGTCGGCCTCTAGTGCTCAGCCTTTACTTGCTGGCACGTTAAACACTAGGCTACATACTCGGCAATCTCCCTCTTCATTCCGCTCCACCAGTAAAACTCTCACAAATCACTGTACATTTTCGTACTGCCGGGATGAACTGTATACAAGGATCTGTGAGCGTCATCTAGAATGGTCTTCCTGAGGTCAGCATCAGCAGGAACACACAGTCTAGAATGGAACCGCAAAGCTCCGTCATCTGAGATGCAGAATTCCTCTCCCTGGCCACTCTGCACTCTATCCATCACCTCTACTAACTCTGGATCTTCCTTCTAAGCAGCTTGAATTCTTTCCTGCATAGTAGGTTGTACCACTAAGTTGGCGATACATACTGGGGTATTACTCTCCATCAACTCAATGCCAAGTCTCTCCAGGTCTATCATGATCGGATGTTGGATCTCCATAGCTACTAACGCTGATACTCCATACTTCTTGCTCAGTGCATCAGCTACCACATTTGCTTTTCCTGGGTGATAGCTGATGGTACAGTCAAAATCTTTAATCAACTCTAACCACCTTCTCTGTCTCATGTTCAATTCCTTCTAAGTGAAGAAATACTTCAAATTCTTATGGTTAGAGAAAATCTCGCACTGCTCGCCGTATAGATAATGCCTCTAAATTTTCAGCGTGTGTACCACTGCAACCAACTCAAGATTATGGGTAGAGTAGTTCTTTTCGTACTCTTTTAACTGTCTAGACGCATACGCTACCACCCTGCCATGCTGCATCAACACACAGCCAATTCCCTTTAAGGACGCATCACTGTAGATGGTATAACCCTTACCCCCAGATGGGATGATCAATACCGGTGCTGTGACTAATCTCTGCTTCAACTCCTAAAATATCTGCTCGCAGCTGTCGTCCCACTCAAATCTGGCATTCTTCTTGGTAAGTCGTGTCAAAGGGCTTGATAAAATTGAGAATCCCTCAACAAAACGACGATAATAACCAGCTAACCCCAAGAAACTCCTGATCTCCTGGACGTTCCTTGGTCTAGCCCAGTTCACCACCGCCTCAATCTTACTGGGATCTACAGAAATTCCGTCTCCTGAAATGACATGCCCCAAAAACACAACTTTCTCGAGCCAGAAATCACATTTACTAAACTTTGCATACAGCTTCTTCTCCCTGAGCATCTGTAAAACCTGCCTCAAATGCTTCTCATACTCCTCATAGCTCCTCGAATAGACCAGTACATCATCAATAAAAACAACTACGAACTGGTCTAAATATTGGTGGAAGACTCGATTCATCAAGTCCATAAATACCGTTGGAGCATTCGTCGGACCAAATGGCATAACAAGAAACTCGTAATGCCCATAACTGGTCCTGAAAGCCGTCTTTGATACATCTTCTGCTCTCACCTTCACCTGATGGTAACCTGATCTGAGATCGATCTTCGAATACACCCGTGTACCCTGGAGCTGGTCAAACAAGTCATCTATATGGGGTAGAGGATACTTGTTCTTGATAGTCATTTTATTAATCTCTCTGTAGTCTATACATATCCTCATAGTCCCGTCTTTCTTCTTCACAAAGTGCACTGGGGCTCCCCACGGAGATACACTAGGCCGTATGAAGCCTTTATCAAGTAAATCCTGCAACTGGTCTTTCAATTCTGCCAACTCTGTTGGAGCCATTCAGTATTGTGCTTTAGAAATCGGCGCTGTACCTGGAAGTAGATCAATAGAAAAATCTACTTCACGATCAGGCGGCAAACCAGGTAACTCATCTAGAAACACGTCTGTAAATTCTCTCACTACAAGCGTATTTATAAGCTTCAATTCATTCTCTGACATTTCTTTTACAAAAGCCACAAATCCCAAACAGCCATTCTGAAGCAGTCTCCTCGCCTAAACTGCGGAGACCATCTGAGGTAAGGATTGCACTCGTGACCCTGTAAATCTAAATTATGGTTTCCCTGGAGGTCTAAATATCACTTCTTTAGCATGGCAGTCTATAATAGCAGAATTAGCCGCTAGCCAATCCATGCTGAAAATAATGTCAAACCCTTGCATATCTATTACCACCAAATCAGCAAATAAAATCTTCCCCTGAACATCAACTGGACAACCACAAAGTACCCTACTACATCTCACTGCTGACCCGGTCGGTGTAGCCACTAACAGCTCGACATCTAATGATTGCGTTTCCGCCCCACATAACTTAACACACTCCAAGGACACAAAAGAATGTGTGGCACCAGAATCAAAAAGTGCAATAACTTTAAATGAAAACATACTAAAAGTACCTGTCACTACATCGTCGGCCGCCTCAGCGTCACCCGGCGTCAAAGCAAAAACTCTGGTTGGGGCCATATTCCTTTACTGACCTCCCTGTGGTGCCTGGTAACCTCCTCGTGCAGGTCTAGGAGCAGGAGTCGCACCAGTCTGCGTCGGACACTCCCTCATCATATGCCCTGACTCCCCGCACCTGTAGTAAACACCTTGCCCGGCACGACACTCCCCCAGGTGTCTCTTCCCACAAGATGGACAAGATGGAGATGGTTGTGCACCCTGAAAACCGCGATGCCTGGTCTCCTATCTCCGGTCTCTATAATAGCCACCTCTCTTCCATGTACCACGTCCACCCCCCTACTGGGAACCAGAAGGTATGGACCTCTTCTTCTATCTCTGTTCCTTAGCCTCCAACCGATCACCAATCTCAGCTATAGTGGCTCGGTCCACTAGCTTAGTAAGATCCTGCAACTTCAGAATCAATACCTGCTTATATATCTCCCTTTTCAAACCTCTCTCAAACTGCCGTACCTTCTTCGCCTCACTGAAATAATGTACGGGGCGAAGCAGGATAACTCAATAAACCTCGCCGTGTACTGCTGTACCGACAGCTGTCCCTACTTCAGATTCAGGAACTCTGAAATCTTAGCCTCCCTAGACGAGGCTAGAAAATATCTATCAAAGAAAATCTCCTTGAACTGCTCCCACGTCATCTCCACAGGTATAGTCCCCTGTTGCTCTAGAAGTCTCACTTCCGACCACCATCTTTCGGCCTCTCCAGTCATTCTGTAGGTGGCAAACAGCACCTTCTGCTCCTCTGAACACTGCAGCACAGCAAATATCTTCTCCATCTCCTGCACCCAGTTTTCAGCGACTGCAGGATCCATCCCTCTTGAGAAAGCTGGAGGACTCATCTTAATGAACTTCTCTATAGAACTACCGTGGCCTGCCGATGGACCACCCTGTTCCCTCGAACTCCTGGCAATTTCTGCCATAACCTGCTATGCTACGCTTCGTAAGACTGCATCTGAATCACTACCCGCAGCGCCTGAGGGTCCAGCACCCTCACTCCCACTAGCGTGGGCACTATTGCCACCAAGGTCCATCCTGAAAAACAGGTAACTTAACTCAAAACCTCTTTTTCTACGTGTATCACTCAACTCATATAATATATCCTCCTAATTAACTCATCTCTCTTAATCTCAATTCAAGGTTCAATCTTGCAACCTAGATACCCAACCCGACGACAGTTTACCATGACTTTCCTAAAATCGTCACCCCAGGAAAATCATACAAACCACCGCAGAAGTCCTACATCTAGACTACAAAACCAGACCTCAAATCCTCTTATCCTATACTCTGGTATTATTACTACTGCACTCTAGAGTCTATAGAACCTAGTATCCTAGGCTCTGATACCAAATGTAGCATCCGTCAATAAAATAGAACAAAATAAATTAATGGTTAACCCGAACCCGTGGGTAACGGGGACTCCTGTCATACACAGCGGAAAACCTAGCAGCAATAAACATAAAAATCCATACATCCATCCATAAAACATAATACCAGAGCTTTTATAACATAATAATATTGTACTCTTGTACATATCTATATACATCAAAATATCTCTAGGGTCACACAAAATAACTCTAACCCTAGTACAAAAATCTTACCCTCCTCACGGGGTAATCTTTCTAACTCAACGGCAGCCCTGACCCGCCGGTCTCTCTGGGGCTCCTGAAAAATTTAATAATGTTGGGGGTGAGACACTTCTCAGTAAGGGAAAGTAAACTAAATACAGCTCTGTGGAAACATGAATATTTAAAGTGCTTATACATATACAGTACAATTCATAACTCTAGAAATAATCATAATATCATACTAGATAATCATGTAATTTCATATTCGTTAATAAATCATAACATACATAAACATTTGTTATAACTCGTAATACTGAAAATCAATCCAGGATGAATAGCTAGCTAATGTCTTGTATTACCCCCATAACGGGTTGTGCAACCCGAAAGCGGACCCGACAATGGCTGGCCAACCACTGCCGAATTAAATATGTCTGTAAGTACAATGGGCCCGCCGCACCCTGGTTTGGACTGCCAGGTGGACGCCTACACTTTACTGAAAGCCTCATCGACTATCCATCTCCCATCCCCTTGTGGGACGGTAGCACTAATAAGGTCTCGTGCCAAAATCAACCCATAGCAACGGTACCGAGCTCCTAGTCTAAACTAAACTAACATCCTGGTTGTGATAACATATAATACATGATCATACATAACATCATTACGGCCTCGTGCTGGAAACATAGACACGGCCTCACACTGAAATCATACGTATGGCCTCGTGCCAAAATCATAGTAAATATATATATATATATATATGGTCTCGCGCCAATAACATAAATACGGCCTCGTGCAGATAACATAATAAATACGGCCTCGCGCCGATAGCATAATAAATACGGTCTCACGCTGATAACATAAATATGGCCTCTTGCCCAAAACACAATAATACGGCCTTGCGCCGATAGCATAATAAATATGGTCTCGCGCCGATAACATAAATATGGCCTCATGCCCAAAACACAATAATACGGCCTTGCGCCGATAGCATAATAATACGGCCTCACGCCAAATACATTTTAGGTATTTACATTTGAAAATAACTCATTCATCATATATTCGTCAACTCAATATAACATAACCCGTCTTTCCAAAATACCTGAAAATGTGTTTTACTCGTAAAAGCATTCATATCTTATCTCATTTCACATAAAATAATATTCATGCCACACATGCTCTATTAAAAATCATACTTCATATTTTAAAATCGTGCTTTTCTATCATCTCATACATACATATACGTTTCATCATAATAACAACATTTCCCAAACGTACATTTCATCTATAATATACAGGTATATCATATGCTTTTCTAGAAAATAAATTTACTTATAATTGATAATATTTTGCATGGAAAAGAATTGCTTTAGTTTACTCCCTTACCTGGCTATTGGGAAAGCCCCTCAAACTTCCTAGCCTGACCCCCGTAGGATTTCCTACTCAACACCCCGAAACTCAAAATCCCCAGTACTAAATATTAGTATTTTCATGCGTACATCAATTTCTATAACTACCATAAAGTCTAATTTGACTTAAAAAGCCTTACCTCAACTTAGGGATGATTTCCAACTTCGTTTTCCAGACGATCCGCTCCGGCAAACTTGCAGGGAACTTCGCCAGGAGTGTCGTGGTAGCCTCAGATCTTCGATCCGGCATAAAACCAACCCAAAATCGAAGAGAGAAAGTGAGAGAGCCGAAAAGGAGAGAGAGGAAACTTAAAAATGAATTTAAAATCGAATTTTTCATATTTATAGGCAGCGGAACTCGTCGACAAGCCCGATCTTCGTCAATGAGTTATTCATAAATTTCGTCGTCGAGACCCTGTATTCATCGACGAAATTCAGGCTGCCTCAGAACCCTTCTCAGTATTTTCTCGTCGACGAAGCTTGGAAGCTTCCCTCTTTTCCCTTTTTCAAATTTTCCTTTCTTTATTATTTAAATTTCATTTTAAAAATTCGGGTTGTTACAAGTTCCCAATTTTGTGTACCACTGCTTAAATATATATGACAGACAGAGTTTCCTCAGTGCTCTTTGAGCCTGGGATGTTATTTTCAGTATTTCTGACAGATTACACTTATTATATTTAGAAAAAAAAATGTTGAATAAATAGCAGGTTGTCACAACAACTAAGACCCCAGAGCTTCCTGCAAGCTTCTCCAAAACTATGATGTGAAAAGTGGATCTCGGTCTGATACTATAGACAATGGTACGCCATGTGATCGCATTATCTCTTGAATATATATTTCTACTAGTCTGTCCATGAAGTAGTTGATTTTAATAGGAATAAAGTGAGCGGTCTTCCTCAATCAATCTACTACCACCCAAATAGCATTCTGCCCCTGTTGTACTGGCAGTAAACCCGTCACAAGGTCCATAGAAATGTGATCCCATTTCTACTCCGGGATGTAAAGTGGCTATAACTGGCCCGCCGGCCTCTAGTGCTTAACCTTAACCTGTTGACACGTCAAACACTACTACACAAACTCAACAATCTCTCTCTTCATATCACTTCACCAGAAACACTCTCGCAAATCCCTATACATTTTAGTGCTACTTGGGTGTACCATGTACAGGGACCTATGAGCCTTCTCAAGGATCGTCCTTCTGATATCCTCATCTACAGGCACGCACAATCTGGTATGGAACCTCAGAGCTCCTTCATCCAAAATATTGAACTCATGTCCCTGTCCGTCTTGCACCTTCTTTATTAACCCCATCAACTCGACATCATTCTTCTAGGCTACTTCAATCTTTTCATATAGTGTAGGCTGCACCGCCAAGTTAGCAATAAATGTCTGGTGATCACTCTGTACTAATTTCAAGCTAAGCTTCTCCAAGTCCATCTAAATCGGGTGCTAAATTACTATTACTAACTGTGTTGTTTCCCCTGATTTTCGGCTCAAAGCATTATCCATCACATTAGCTTTACCTGGATGGTAGCTAATAGTACAGTCATAATCCTTGATGAGTTCCAACCATCTTCTTTGCCGCATGTTCAACTCCTTCTGTGTGAAGAACTATTTTAAACTTTTATAATCTGAAAATATTTCACATCTTTCTTCATACAAGTAATGCCTCCAAATCTTCAATGCATGAATCACTGCAGCCAATTCTAGATCATGAGTAGGACAATTCTTTTCATATTCTTTCAATTTTCTAAAGGCATATGCTACTACTCTGCCCTGCTGCATCAATACACATCTGAGCCCCCTCAAAGACGCATCACAATAGATCACATAACCATCACCTCCCGATAGAATAGTCAATACTGGTGCTGTGACGAGCCTCTCTTTCAATTCCTGGAAGCTCTGCTCACAACTGTCATCTCATTCAAACCTGGTATTCTTTCTAGTTAGACGCATCAAAGGCCTTGATAACGCTGAGAATCTATCTACAAACTAACGGTAATAACTTGTCAGTCCTAAGAAACTCCTGACTTCTTGTATGTTCCTTGGCCTAACCCAATTTACCACTACCTCTATCTTACTAGGATCTATAATTGGCTTCAATTAATCTTCTGCTCTCACCTTTACTTGATAGTAGTCTGACCTGAGGTCGATCTTAGAATACACGTGTACCCTGGAGCTGGTCAAACCAATCATCTATACGGGGTACAGGGTACTTAATCTTGGTGGTTACTTTATTAATCTCCCTATAATCTATGCATATCCTAATAGACCCGTCCTTCTTTTTCACAAAAAGTATTGGAGCTCCCCATGGAGATACACTAGGTCGTATAAAACCCTTATCAAGTAAATTCTGCAACTGATTTTTCAATTCTACCAACTCTATCGGCGCCATCCGATACAGTGCTTTAGAGATCGGCGTTATACCTGGAAGTAGATCAATGGAAAAAATCTACCTCACGATCAGGTGGCAAACCCAAAAATTCATCTAGAAACACATCTATAAATTCTTTCACTACTAGCGTGTTAATAAGATTCAATTTATTCTCTGTTGTTTCCTTCACGAAAGCCACGAATCCCTGACAACCACTCAAGAGCAGTCTCCTCGCCTGAACAGCTAAAACCATCTGAGTTAGAGATTGCACTCGTGACCCTGTAAATCTGAATTCTGATCTTCCTGGCGATCTGAAAATCACTTCTCTTGAATGGCAATCAATACTAGAAAAGTTGGCTGCTAGCCAATCCATGCCGAAAATGATATCAAACCCATGCATGTCTAGCACTACCAAATAAGCAAATAAAATCCTCCCCTGAATATCAACTCGATGGCCACGGAGTACCCTACTACACCTCACCGCTGACCCGGTCGGTGTAGCTACTAATAATTCAACATATAGTGTTTGTGTTTCGGCCCCACACAATTTAACACACCCCACAGATACAAACGAGTGTGTGGCCCCTGAGTCAAAAAGTGTAATAACTTTAAATGAAAACATATTAACTGTACTTGTCACCACGTCGCCGGCTATCTCAGCATCACCCGGCATCAGAGCAAAAACTCTGGCTGGAGCCATATTCCTCTGTTGGCCTCCACGTGGTGCCTAGTAGCCTTCTCAAGCAGGTCTAGGAGCAAGAGCAGCACCAATCTGAGCCTAACAATCCCTCATCATATGCCCTGGCTCCCCACACCAGTAGCAAACATTTCGCCCTGCACGACACTCCCCTAGGTGTCTCTTCTTGCAAGACAGGCAAGTTGGAGATGGTTGCACACCCTGAAAACCGTGATTCCCAGTCTCTTGCCTCCGATCTCTGTAGTAGCCACCTCTATTCCACAAACTATGTCCGACTCCCTGCTGGGACCAAAAGGTGTGGATCTCTTCTTCTGCCTCTGCTCCTCAGCCTCCAACCGCTCTCCAACCTCTGCTATAGTGACTTTATCCCCCAGCTCAACAATATCCTACAACTTCAGAATCGACAACTGCTTATATATTTCTTTACTAAAGCATCTCTCAAATTGTCGTAGCTTTTTTGCCTCATCTAGTATAATGTACAGGGCGAAGCGAGATAGTTCGATGAACCTCACCGCATACTGCTGCGCAGTCTGCTGTCCCTGCTTCAAATTCAGGAACTCCTCAATCTTAGCTTTCCTGAACAAGATTGGAAAATACTTATCGAAGAATATCTCCTTAAACTGCTCCCATGTCATCTCCACAGGTACTGTCCTCTGCTGCTCAAGGAGTTTCACCGTCGTCCATCACCTCTCAGCCTCTCCAGTCAATCTGTAGGTAGCAAACAGCACCCTTTACTCCTCTGAACACTACAACACTACAAATATTTTCTCGATCTCCTACACTCAATTTTCAGCGACTGCAGGGTCAGTTCCTCCTGAAAAAGTCGAAGGATTCTTAATGAATTTCTCTATCGAGTTGTCGTGGCCTGCCGACGGACCACCCCTGTTCCCTTAAATTCCTAGCAATTTCGGCCATAACTTGTTATGCCACGCTGCATAAGATTGCATCCGAATCTCCACTCGCAGCACCTGAGGGTCCAGCACCCTCATTCCCACTGACATGAGCACTACTACCACTAGGGTCCATCCTGAAAAACAAATAACTTAGCTTAGAACCCCTATCACCATACCATATCATCCAACGAGCACAATACTTCCTTAATTAATTCACCACTCCTAATCTCAATTCAAGGTTCAATCTTGTAACCTAGATACCCAACCCGATGATAGTTTACCATGACTTTCCTAAAATCGTCACCCCAGAAAAATCACACAAACCACTACGGAAGTCTTGCATCTAGACTATAAAACTAGATCTCAAATTCCCTTATCCTATACTCTGGTATTATTACTGCTGCATTCTAGAGTCTACAGAACCTAGTATCCTAGGCTCTGATACCAAACTGTAACAACCTACTTAACTAATTATATAATAGAACATAGTAAATAAAATAGTCAACCTGAACCCGTGGGTAGCGGGGACACCTGTCATACATAGCGGAACCTAGGCAGTAGTAAATGTAAACCATCAACCTCAATACCACAAAATACATAATACCAAAGTTAACTATAATCCCAAAATACTGTGTTTATATACAATCTCTCAAAATACAAAAATATCTCTAGGATCCCACATCAAAATTTCCTGATCCTAGTTCAAGACTTACCCTCCTAACAGGGTAGCACGACAGACTCAATGGCGGCCACGACCCTCCAGTCCTTCTGGGTTTCCTGAAAATTATTTAAGTTTGGGGGTAAGACACTTCTCAATAAAGGAAAATAAACCAAATATAGTTGTGTGGAAACATGAATATTTAATGATAATATCGATATACAGTACATTCTTCATACCAGAAAACATTAATCATTTAATAACTGCATAAATGTATACCTTCATATTTTTAATAAATCATACTAATCATAACTGTCTGATATAGCTAATAATACTAAAAACATACCCAGGATGAATATCTAGCTGATGTCATGTATTACCCCCCATTATGGGTTGTGCAGCCCGAAGGCAGGACCCAACAATGGCTGGCCGACCACTGCCGAGTAAAAAATGTCTCTAAGTACAATGGGCACTCCACACCCTAGTTCGGACTGCCAGGTGGATGTCTACAACTCTACACTGAAAGCCATATCAACTATTCATCTCCCACCCCCTCGTGGGGTGGTTGGCACTAATCTGAACATAGATATCTGATCTATACAGTTACGATACCGTGCTCCTAAAACTGAACTAAACTAACATCCGGATTCTGATAACATATAATACATGATAATATAGCGTTTAAGATAAGTGGATTGATAGTATTTTCTATAATTTCATAAATACGTCATTGCATCAAATATTTCACAAATACGGCCTTGTGCTGAAATCATATATCATACACGGCCTTGCGCTGGCTATCAATCACGGCTTTGCACCGAATATCTCATACATATTATTCTGAATAAATAAATCACTTATCATGTATTTTCAAAATCATAATGTACTGTATTATTTCATAATTCCTGAAAACATGTTTTACTCGTAAAATTTGCCATTACATAATACTTATCATGTAAAATAATATTCACACATATTGCTAAGTAAAATCATTCATTTCATTCTAAAATCATATTTCCTGTATAACAGCAATATTTTCTCAAATGTGCATTTTCTCAATATATTCAAATATAATACATGCTTTCCTAAAAATTAATTTGCTGATAAATAATACTAATTTGCATGGAAAAATAACTGCTTTAGTTTATTCCCTTACCTGATACTGGAAAGAAACCTCCTAAAATTCTACTCTTCCTACACCCACAGGGTTCCTCGGGCAATACCCTGAAACCAATAACTCACAGAACTAAACTTCAGTATTTCTCCGTGAATAACCTTTCCTATAACTACAGGAAAGCCAAATTATTAATATTTAGCCTTACCTTGAATCAAGGATGAATTTCAACTCACTTCCACCAATGATCCGCTCCTGCAGATTTGGAGAGAACTTCCCTAGGAGTGTTGTGGTGGCCTCAGATCGTCGATCTAGCGAACGACGGAGCCGAAATCGAAGAGAAAGGAGAGAGGAACAATAGAGGAGAGAGAGAGAGTAAGAATTTTTCTTGTTTTTTTTGCATTTAATCCAAGTTTTAGGCTATTTATAGAGCTGAATTCGTCAACAAGACACGTCACCTCGTCGATGAGTCCCTGAAGAGTTTCGTCGATGAACCTTCACCTCTCGTCGACGAAATTCCAAATTGCTAGAACCCTCCTCGGTATTTTCTCGTCGATGAGACATACCCTCGTCAACGAGCCCAATTGTCGCGTCGTCGACGAATGCGAAGTCTGCTGCGCCCTTTTTCTATTCCCATTTTCTCTCTCTCAATTATTATTTAAATACCATTATACTTCAGGTCATTACACCATCTGCTCACTAGCCTTAGTAATAGTTGTGCTATCTACCAACTCGGCAAAGTCTTGCACTTTCAACACTGCCACATGCTTACAAATTTCTCCTCAGACCTCTTTCAAACTGCCTCACCTTCTTTGACTCATCAGGTGTGATGTACGGAGCAAAGAGAGATAACTCTATAAATCTCGCCGCATACTACTAGACTGATTGTTGTCCCTGCTTCAGATTCAGGAACTCCTCCACTTTGGCCTCCCTGACAGTGGCCGAAAAGTATCTATTGAAGAATAAATCTTTAAATCGGCACCAAGTCATAGTTATAGGCACTGCCCTCTATTCCTCCAATTATTTTACCGCATTCCACCATCTTTTAGCCTCCCCTGTCAGTTTATAGGTGACAAATAAAACTCTCTGCTCCTCCGTACACTACTGCATTACCAAAATTTTCTCTATCTCTTGCATCCAGTTTTCGGCGACTGCAGGATCTGCTCCTCTTGAAAATGTTGGAGGATTCATCTCTGTAAATTTCTTTATCATGCACCCGTGGCCTGCAGACGGGCCTCCCTGCTCTCTGTAGCTCCGTGCTATCTCAGCCATGACCTGCTGAGCCACATTGCATAATATTGCATTTGAATTAGCTCCACCTACACTTGAGGGCCCTGCACCCTCACTACCACTGCCACCACCCAGGTCCATCCTGAAAATACAATAAACATAACTTAGGGACCCCATCCTTATAACTTACATATCTAACCAAAACTCATATTATCCCTCTATCTTGACATCCTTGTCTTAATTCAAAATTCAGTCCTACACTTCAGAAACACAACCCAACAATAGTTTACTATGGTTTTCCTGAAATCATCACCACAGGAAAAACATAGAAACCACCATGGAAGTCATGTCTCTAAACTGCAGAACAAAACCTCAAATCTTTTTTCCTATACTTTGGTATTATTTTCACTGCACTCTAGAGTCTACAGAACCTAGCAACCTAGACTCTGATTCCAAACTGTAAAGACCTGCCTAATTTACCTTATATTTTTTTTCACATAATAACATACATAATATCCAGCTAAACTATTATAGTCATAGTCAACCTAGACCTATGGGTACCAGGGATATATCTGTCATAAAACTCTGATACCTAAGCAGCGGGAAACATAAAATTATATACATGCCATAAATACCAGAAGTCATACCAGAGTTCTACTAAATTTGCCATATACATATACATACAGTCATCCACCAAAAAGACCGAAAAGTACTCCTAAGGTCTCCACCCAAAAATCCATTTGACCCTAGCTCATCCACTTACCCTACAGACAGGATAGCTTAATCCACTTCTACTGCTGCGGGGCTCTATTCGCCCTCCTACCTCCGATTTCCTGAAAAGTTTGTAATGTTGGGGTGAAACACCACTTAGTAAGGGAGACAAATTAATACCAGTGCGTGGCAACATAAGTATTTTTCATGGTATACATATAAACAATACATAATTCATAACTGGTATAACAATTGTGTCATATTGCATAGAAACATGATCTATCATAACATAGTGTATCATACTAAATTTATGTACTGAGAAATCATCTTATATAACCATATCATACGTAACTTATTACCCAAGATAGATAGTTAGTTAGTTGTCGTCATGTCTTACCCCCCACATGACAAGGTTGTGCGACTCGAAGGCAGGACCTAGCAATGGCTGGCTGACCATGCTAAGTCAAACATAAGTCTATAAGTACGATGGGTCTGTTCCATCTGTGTCGGTCTACTAGGAGAACTATGACACTCTCATAAAGCCACATCGACTGCCATCCCCCAGACTCTACATAAGATGTGTGGTAGCACTAACATATTCATAATCATAAACATATAGCTATGGTATCATGCTTCATAAAACTTAACTAAGTTATCTGGGTTCATATAACATATAATACATTCCATATTAAACATAGTTGTATCGTATTTTAGAGTAATATCTTATGTAAACATATTTCATGATTTCTTACATATCATACATAATCACGGCATTAACGCTAGCATAATTCATAACATAATAATCACAACATCAACACCGACATATTTCATAACATAAGAATCACGACATATACACCAGCATATTTCATAACATAAGGATTACGGCATCTATGCCGACATAATTCATAACATCATAAACATATATTCTTGAATTATTTAACATAATCTTTAAAACATATTTCCTGTACAGTTTTTAGGGTTTCCCTAAAAACCACTATAACATACTTATCTAGAAAAATTTATAATATTTCAATATAGCATAATTCTCATGGAAATAGTATACTCATGCCACACAAATATACATAGCCATATAAACTCATAATTAATTCTAAAATCATATTTCCATATAAAATGAGTTCAAAATCATTTCCCTATTCAACAACAGTATTTCCAAATATAGTTCTATATCATACATATTTTCTTGAAAATAAATGTTGTTTAATTCATAATAATAATTGAAAAATACTGATTTAATTCGTCCCCTTACATGACTTACTGTGAAGCCCACAAAATACTCCAAATCTACACTCGTGTGTTCCCCAGTTCAACACCCTAAATTTGCATTTTCCCCATCCAAACTTCAGTATAATACTATCTAAAGTATTTTCCCTAGTCCAACAATACCAAATAACTTATAAAGCCTAAAATAACTAACTTACCCAAATTTTGGGATGGTGCCCAAACTAGCCTAACCAACAAATTACTCTAGCAGATTTGTAGAGAATCTTCCGAGGAGTAACGTGGCGGCTTCCGATCGTCAAACCGGTGAAGAATGGAGCCAGAATTGAAGAGAGAAGGAGGAGAAGATGAATTTTTTAGAAAGAGAAACGGTCATACATGAAATTCTTTCGTAGAAAAATGATTTTTGGTTTTTTTATAAAGTGCTTGTCCACGTGGCCTCGTTGATGAGTCACATCACCTCGTCAACGATTCTATGAAGGGAGTTCGTCGACGAACACCTTCTCCTCGTTGACGAGTTTCAGGCCCTAAAAACAGTCCTCTTGGTAATTTCTCTTCGATGAGACACGCGTCCCCGTTGATGAGCCCAAAAGCCCTGCTCCTTGACGAGCACTCTACACTCGTCGACAAGACGCTGCTGAAACCCCTTTTTAAAATTCTTTTTCTTTCCTTTTTTTATTATTTAATTGTTATAATTCTTTAGGTCTCTACACAATGAGCATTTTTAGACCTCACTAGTATTAGTTCTAAGAGGGATTTTTCTAACAAGAACCCCACTTTTGGGGGTCTTATTAGACATTTCTAAATCACACCCTATTTTGTTTATATTCTATTAATTATGTATATTTATTCATTTATTTGTTTATTTAGGAATGAGTAAATTGAAAGGTTATTCAAATTCAATTTGAAGATAATTCTTAATTAATTAGGTACCGTTTGTAGAACGGATGCGTAGTAGGTGTGAATACCTTCTCCTAACATAATCGAACTCCCGATTTCAATCCTAGCATACACAGACCGATGCTATTATTAATTGAGTAGTAATCAAGTGTTCTAACCGTACCAATTAAAATAGAAATAGATTAGTAGCGACTCCAAACTCCAAATTTTTCAAAAATCACACTCTATTCTTATTCCCCTCGCCTCCCTGGGGCACATTCACTTCCGGGACATGTTTTCTCCAGACAGCCTAGATCTTGCCACATCTTTGATCCTCATTCGTAAGTCCCAACCACTTTGTGGGTAACACGTGGCAGGGTGATATCAGCATGACGTCACCCCACTTTCTAGAAAATAAAATATATATATATATATATATATATATATATATATATATAAATATAAGCGGCCACGTGTCCTCACCTGGAGTTGACACATGGCTCGCTTGGTTGACCAAACTCTCTCCCCTTTGAACCGGCTCTGACCGGTCAAATCGATTTATTTATTTTCTTATTTATTTTATTTCCTATATTATTTATTTAATTTTAAAATTGAGAAAAATAGTATAAAAATAACAAAACATAAAAAAAATCAGGAACATTTTGGAAAAATATTTTTGAAGTCGGGAAAAAATATTTTGAATCATTTTGACTAAAAAAATAAGAAGAAATTCTTGAAAACCCCATAACTTTTTAAAAAAATTCAAAAATGCTCATAAAAATTCCTACAAAATTTAAAAAAATATGGGAGTATTTTTTTGTAAAAATATTTTCTCAATTTTTAAATGAGTGTGTCCCTATGATTATAAAAAGGGTATTGAGGTATTTTACACCCCACCTGTATTAGCTTTGAGTGGGGTTTTTTCTAACAAGATCCCCTCTTTTGGAGGTCTTATTAGGCATTCATAAATCACACCATGTTTTTGTTATACTCTATTAATTGTGTACATTTATTCATTTATTCTTTTTTTTTTAAAAAGAGTATATTAGAAGGTTGTTAAATTTAATTTGGATAATTCTTAGTTAATTAGGTGTTGTTCGTAGAATGGGTGTGTAGGGTACGCGAATACCTTTCCCTAACATAACCGAACTCCCAATCTCAATCCTAATATCCGCAGACCGAGACTACTCTTAATTGAATAGTAATTAGGTGTTATAACCAAACCAAAAAAAAAATATGTTAATGGCAACTCCAAATTCAAATTTTCCAAAAATCACACATTTTTTATTTCCCTCGTCTCCCGGGGCACCTCGCTCCTGGGACATCGCGATAAGTATCATGACCTTCATATACATTACAACTTAGGAAAATAAGTACAAATAAAGCAAATAAAGTTTTCAAATCTTCTCTCAAATCTTCAACTTCAACGGATTAAACATATAATAAATATCTTAAGCACAAAGTTATTAGTATACAATAGTTTGTTATCATCAAAACCGTGTTAATGAACCAAATGCACATCCCTCACGCGACTCATACACACATTCACTCATAAATTCAAATTCTACCACTATAGATGAGCTCATATAGTTGTGCATTTGTGTTTGATGTGAAATTACCTACTTGCCTTGAGGAGGTATTTGGTACATGGTGTCACAAATATTCCTATGCAATGACATTCTCAGGAATATTTCTTCCTGTAATGGGATGCCTACTTCATTAGAATATTTTTTGTTTGAGGCAGCAAGATTTCAGGATGTACACAAGATTACATGTCAATGTTTGATTGAACATAAGAATCCCAATAGACATAAAAAGATGTATGTTATATACCCTTGACATGTGTATATCTAATACATAAAGAATACTTATATTTTAACACAAAAATTACTAAGAATATGTCCATTAAATTTATGTTATAAAATTCTTAAAAATTATAAATTAAAAAAATCAATATTTAAATAATCAAATTAACCGAAATAATTAAGGTAATATGGTATATTAATATTAGTAACTAAATTATAGTATTATAACACAATAGTAATATTACTTTAATTTTATTAATAACATTATTTAAAAATATAATAATATAGTCAAATAACACTAGATTATAGGGGCATTCTTGTCTAACTTGCCAAAATAATAGGGTAATTTGGTCCAACAAGTAGGATTCCCATGGAAATTGGGGGTGGAGGGGAATGAGATACTTATGTTTTGTGGGAATCTTTTGTTTTCATGCATACTAAGATTCTTGTCATATAAGAGTCCCACCCTCAAATAAATTACGGCCCCACAAATATTGAAAGATGATGTGAACCAAGTACCCCTTAGAGATTAATTCACAACATGTGTTGACCTTATAGGTCACACCCGGTTTTGATAATGACAAATACTTAGGTATTTGATGACTTTCAAATGTATGTGCAGGTACATTTTAGTAGATCAAGTAATGGCACATGAAAGTAAAGCATGAAGACCCTGAAAATTAGTTTTATGTTGTAATTCATTTTATGTAATATGGGTCTGTAATAGTACTTAGGATATAGCATTAATTACCTACATATAGGATATATGGTAAGGTCAGTAAGACCTTAGTATGACTCTAGGTCCCAACACTCATGCACATATATCACACAAAATACAAGAGTGTTAAAAATGCACTTAGTTGAATATTATAGGAAATTTGAGAGAGTTTGGGCGACCGAACCCCAGGAGTTCAAAACTCCTTAGGCGCTCGAACTATTGATAAGTCAACAGTTGACTTAGGCTCTCGGGTGACCGAACAATTTTGTGCACACCTTCCACGGGCACTCGAACCACGTGAAAAGTTCATTTCTCCAACTCGGGCTACCGAGCGATTTAGTTCGAATTAAGCCCCAAGCGACTGAACACATGAGTTCAGGCTACTAAACCTATGGCGGGGCACCCGAAAATCCGAAGAAATGTTTCTAACTTTGATTCGGGCCACCAAACTGAAACTCGGGCTGCCGAACTAATTTAAAGACCTTTTATTATTGTGTCTATTCGGGCGACCGAACCACGGTTCAGCCACCCGAACCTTGCCAGGTTAAAAATGTTTTAACTGTGGTAAATACGGGTTATTTTGGATTAATTACATTTAAACATTTTGGAACTTTTCTAAGAATTTCCAACAAGTCCCAAACGATTATAATTTTTACCTTGCCTATAAATATAGGCTCATTTGTAAGGATTAACAATTAATTAGCAATTTGATTAGCCAAAAATCCTCTCTTTTGAAAATACTCTCTTTGTCCAAATACTCTCAAATTTCCATTCCCTTGATACATTTTTTAGATTGTGAGAGCATATTTAGTATGCTTGTGATTGTTAGATTTTGCTAAAAACTCCCATTTGTTTGTTAAATTGTGATATTATTTTTGGGGAGTTTGGCTTAGTTTTATCCCACTGATTTCACATTACAAATCATTGTTGGGATAGACTAGTAAGCTTTGGGGTCTTTGCATAATTGTTGCAAGACTTCCATAACTTTGATTTTTGTTGTGCAAAAATATTTTCAACAAGTAAAAATATTTTCAAACTAGCAGTGTGCATATTTCATTAAAGAAAATCTTCTTGAACTAGTTTGAATATCTGATTGATATCTTTGGAATATTGATTTGCTATTGAAATGTGCTTTGCTTAAATTCCAAGATATTGCTTGTATTTAACACTCTTGAGCATTTCATTGATAATACCATATTGAGTGTTGTTAGCACAACTATTTGCATCACCGGGCTTACACTATATCCATATTATTGAAGTGTATGTGATTACGTGTTTTGGGTACATATCTGTTTTACATGAAAGCATAATCACTGTACCAATTGATTGAGAAAATACTGTTGTATTCCAAGCGTGGCCTGAGGGGGCGATAATCCAGCCCGGTAAGGATTGTGTGTAAATGTAATAACCCCGACCCGCCACGTGGACTCGGAGTGCTACTTTAGTGACATTTGTGTACCTGATACCTTGTTCATCATAAATAAAATGCATATATGTAGCGAAAATAAAATACATCTCAAAGTACATTACCAGAGTTCTAACTATCTTTATACACAAATATATCAATTTTCACATAATTACATCCCATAAAATTAAACAAAAATAAAATTTCTATCTACACACTACCTATATAAATTTACACCTCTAGTTCGGCTCCTTTAGCCTGTTAGACCCATTCTTTAGGATTTTTTGAAAAGATAGTTTGTAAAGTAGGGATGAGGCACAGCTCGGTAAGGGAAAGACTAAATTAATGTCAGTGTGCGATCAACATGCATTTAGTGTATAGAAAATAACCAGTTCATTAAGTAGATAAACACATTTATGAAAACATTCTTATTTTACACTCACACACAGAATTAGCCGAGGATAGGGAAGATTAACCGCTCATACTAGTAGCTTCCCTCTGCTCTAATACCATTACTGGGCACTCACCTTTCTCAATAAGTCATCGAAGTTATCTTATTAATTAACCGTATTCACATAAATTAACAGATATGCATATAAGACACTCCCAGTGACAAACATGCCATTTACTTCCCCATGGCACGGATTGTGCGGCCTGAAGGCTAGACTATTGTCTTGGGGATCCACTCAGACAATAGACATCTGTACTCTCCATTAACATACTCCGCGGGTATACGCAGCTCCAACTGCTAGTCCGATTGCCCTCACCCATGGGGGTGCATTCACCTCACGTAGGTGTAGACACCCCATCTTTACCCAGACCCAATATATGTATTACTATTATTATTATTATTATTATTATTATTATTATTATTATTATTATTATTATTATTGTTATTTTATTATTATTATTATTATTTTATTTATTCTTATTATTATTATTATTATTATTATTATTATTATTTTTCATTAGTATTATTAATATTACTTTTATTTTTATTTTTTACGTCTATTTTATTATTATTATTATTTATTATTTTCATTATTATTTTTATTATTTTTATTATCATTATTATTAGTATTTTTATTACTACTATTATTATTATTATTATTATTATTATTATTTTTCATTAGTATTATTATTATTACTTTTATTTTTATTTCTATTTATATTGTTTATTATTATTATTATTATTTATTATTTCATTATTATTGACATTATTTTTAATTATAATTATTATTAGTATTTTTACCTTTATTATTACTATTATTATTATTTTATTTATTTATCTTTGTTATTACTATTATTATTATTATTTTATTATTATTATTATTTTTATTGTTATCATTATTATTAGTATTTTTTATTATTATTATTGATATTATTATTTTTATTATGATCATTATCATTATTTTAGATATTATTTTATTATTATGGTATTATTTTTATTATTATTTCTTTACTATTATTTTGATTATTCTTATTTTTTTTGATTATTATTATTATTATTATTATTAGTATTTTTATCTTATTATTATTAGTATTATTATTGTTTTATTATTATTTTGCTTACTATTATTATTATCATTATTATTATTTATTTTTGTTATTATTATTTTGTTATCATTTTTAATATTTTTATTAATATTTTATTATTATTATTATTATTACTATTACTATTATTATTATGCTATTATTACTATTACTATTATTAATACTATTATCTTATATATTATTAGTGTTGATACTTTACTATTCTTATTATTATTATTTTTATTATTATCATTTATATTATTTTTTTATTATTACTATTTTTATTACCTTATTATTATTATTATTGATAAGCTAGGGTTTTGGGAGTTTTGTTTTATAAAAAGCCAAGAGGGGGCGCTGCAGAGGCACAACATCACACAGCCGGCAACCGGAAGCCAAAACCCTAAGGAAATTTTTTTCTCGCTGCTGTGCAGCGCTCCCGGTGGCAACCGCCCTTCTCCCAATCTCACTCACCCTCATGCACAGCCGCAACCACCATTCCTCTCAGCTCTGGCAAACACCCAGCCTCCCATAGCTTCGACAACCCTTGCTGTCCTCCAGATCCCGGCAGTAGCAGCGGTCACCATCTCCGGCCACCATCTTCCATTCACGCCCAGCTGTGAGAAGCCCCCCGATGGCCCTGTAATAATCCACGAAGCCCCCAGCTGCTCCCCCACGGTTTTACACACCCACAAGCCTCGCAGCAACCATCGTCGTCACCCTCTCCACCGTCGCCGTCCGCCACATACATAGAGCAGCTGCGTTCCTCACAACCCAGCAGCCGTCCTGGTCGCAGCCGTTTCTGCCACTGCTGCATCTGTGGCGCTCTCCTGATCCTCCTCGTTCTCCGGCGCCCAGCTCCGGCAGTGCCCCCGGTGAGTTCCCAGCACCACACACACACACACACACATACACACGGAAAACACCCTACACACACAGTAACCACACAGCATGTACACGGAAATTATTTATTTATTTACTATTATTATTTATGTGTTTTGATGTTGTAATGCTTTTAATAATAGATCTGTATTTATTTATGTTTTATTGTTAATATTTGAAATACAATTATTGTCTTGAATATTTATTTATGGTTTTTGTTGTGTTGATATTATAATATTTTAAGTGCAATGTATTTAGTTGGTTTGTATATTTATTCATGATTTCTTTGTTGATTTTGTAACATTTAATATATAATAGTTATTCCATTTGCTTGTATTGTATTTAGGGTTTTTATCATTATTGTTAATTTTAATATGTAATATGTTAGTGTTTTAGGGTTTATTTTGTTGTCATTATAATATTTAATGTGTAATATATTCCTCTTATTGGCTTACATGTTTATAGTTCTTTGTTTTTATTGTAATATTTAATGGGTAATATGTTCACCTTATTTGCTTGTATGATTATTTCGGGTTTTTTTTATTTGTGACATTTAATGGGTAATATATTCATCTTATTTGATTGTGTACTTATTTAGGGTTTTTTATTATTATTGTATTATTTAATGTGTAATGTGATTATTTCATTTATTTGCATAATTATTTAGGGTATTCTTAATCATTATTTTTATTATTAAATGTTGCTCCCATAGTTATCATTTTATATTATTGCTTACTAATGTTAAAGCTTATTTGTTCCCATATTTATCCTTGCATATCTACATATTGATTTTAGAATTGATTGTTTCCATAATTCCATTATTTTGTTGTCATACTCATAATCGTGTAATTACATACTAACTTTAGAATTATTTGTTTCCATATTGTATAGTTTACATTTTAATTGTAGGATTGATTTGTTTCTTTAAGTATGTCCATATTGTAGATGTTATCATTAATTGTATGTTAATATTAAGACAAGTATTGTATTATTAAGATATACCTTTTTATTATTAATATTATTATTGCTACAACTATTATCTTTATCATTATATACATATACATACATATATTTTTAGAATTGTGTCATTATTGTATATCCTACTGCGTGTTATTATTATTATTATTATCTTTTTTTGTGTAGGTATATATGTTAAAGTAGGTGTTATTACTACTATTAGGGTATGTATCTATATATTATTTGAATTACGTGTTATTATTACCATATATCGGAATACAAGTTATTCATTATTATTATAATTATTATTATTATTATACATATATATACATATGCTAAGGTACGTGTTATTATTACTATTACATTATATACATATATTTAAGTTAGGTGTTATTATTATTATTATCATGGCGTTCATTCTTCATAATTGTAGTATTTATTTTCTTTAAGTAATTTATATTATATTTTTATTTCTATATCATTGTACTTATTTATTTATTTATTTTTTTATAAGATATTTTCTCGATATTCCAATCCCTATGATTTTATTGTGAGGGTATGAGCCTTCGGGCATCACGTACCCTAAGCTCTGAGGGAATATCTATATATATATATATATATATATATATATATTATCTTTATTTATTTATTATTTTATTTATTTATTTATTTATTTATTTATTTTACATGTACTTATAAATTCATAAAAAAATGAGTAATTTAAAGAATTATTAGATTAACTTAAGGATAATTTTAAATTAATTAGGTACCGTTCGTAAGAACGGGCGCGTAGGGGGTGCTCGTACCTTCCCCTCGCGTAACCGAACTCCCGAGCCTAACTCTGGTAATGTAGACCGATTCTACCCTAACGGGGTAGTAATCATGTGTTCTAACCGCACTAAAGGTTAGTGGCGACTCCTACACCATATTTTTCTATGAAAATATTAAAATGATTTTTAATTTCGCCGCCCGGGGCACACGCGCTCCCGGGACGTCGCGACAGCTTGGCGACTCCGCTGGGGACAAACGAGAGTCGAGCCATTAATTAATTAGAAATTATCCCAAGTTCAAATTTAATAAAACTTTTAGTTACTCCTTATTTTGTGAATATTGTAATTTGTAAATAACTTTGATTAATTGTAAATATTTAACTTCCATAATTTGTAAATAATCTCAATTAATTAAAAATATTTTATTTCCTAATTTGTTGAACATTAAATGTAGATATTTTGTTTCCAATTATTCTGAATAAGCATATTAAATTTAGATATTGTGAATAAGCATATTAATTATAGATATTGTGTATACTAATCGTAAATATTTTGTTTCCTTATTTTTGTTTCCAAATTTTTTTGAATAAACATATTAATTGCATATATTGTGTTTCCTTATCTTTTGAATATATGTATTAATGGTAGATATCTTGTTTCCATATTGTTTATAGCATGTGAATAAATGTGGGGGATAGCGGGATTAGGTGAAATTTAAATGCACACACTTTCACGCTCTATACCCGAGCTTTCCTTACTAGGATTAGATAGGAGTGTAATAGCGTTTGTCCCCACGTGGCAGGGCTTGTGGGGACCCGTGAACCACTCCACTCAGTTTAAACTTTGTCCAAACTCCTTTTGGGTGAGGATGGAGGTTAGATTGGGAACCTGTTTTATATAGGGATTAGAGCCTACCCACATGTACTTGTCTATAGTCTTCCCTGACTAGGATAGAGCCATGAAAAACCCCATATATACGTACCTACCCTAGGTTGGGACAGGAGCCACATCCTTCTCCATGTATAGCGTGTTGTATATATGTTGTGAGATACTTTGTATCATACCATGTATTTGATATCAATTTAGACATGCATCCTACTTTGTCAATATTCTGAAAAAGCCCAATAATGAGACCAAGGCCCATCCTTTCAAAACATGAAGCACTTGGCCCAAGCATTTTAAAATATGGGTCGGCCCAACCCTTTTCAAATAACTCGGGCCCAGTTTTTTGAGAAATAACAAGTATAGGCCCAACATTTTCCTAAGCAAAAACTCGGCCCAAGCCTGATTTTCAAAAAAAAAAAAAGGGGGGTTAAATCCAAATTTCAAAAATGGGCTTAGGTCCTATTACCTAAAAATCCGGCCCAACCCTTTTCAAATAACTTGGGCCCAATTCTTTAAAAACAAACCCGGGCCCAAACTTTTCCTCAGTAAAAACTCGGCCCAAACCTGATTTTCAAAAAGGTTAAAACCCAGATTTCAAAAGTGGGCTTCGGCCCTATTGTCTAAAAATATGGGCTAACATTTTTCTAAGCAATCCAATCCCAAGTCCTTTTAAAACTAGGGCCTGATCCCATCATGAAATATATTGAAGCCCATATTTTAAGATACTTGAGGACCAAGTGCACACTAAAGTCCACAAGCCCGTATTGAACAAATCCAGTGGGTTGACTAACCGAGGTCAACCCCAACCTTAGATCATAATTTGACCCTTCATAGAATCTGAGGAACATGGACCGTCATCAAGGAGAAGAATGATTGAGGGAAGAATTGAATTGAAATTGTGATTGTCTTAATCTTGAAGTCTCTCATTAGTGGGACTTTTCCTAGAATGTTGACAAAGTAGTTAGTTAGGTTACATTGCATCCATGCATTCATGCATAATTTCACACATAATCATGCATGATAGGTCACATGCATGGTCATATCTCTATTGGTATGTGTAATTGCACTAGTTACATCCATGCACAAAAATTCATTGCATCCATGCATTCATGCATAATTCCACACATAATCATGCACGATAGGTCACATGCATGGTCATATCTCTATTTGTATGAGTAGTTGCACTAGTTACATCCATACCCAAACATTTATAGCATCCCATGGTCATACATTAAATACTCACACATTCATGCCTTACATAATCATGCATTCAGTTCTAAAAAGGGAAAGTTTTGGTTTGTAGTGCCTAGCCACAGAATTCGTCTGAGCAAGCAACATTGAGACTGTCACGCATCAATACAATACTAGGAGAAGGGCAAAAGAAATGAGTGAACAATTGGAAGGTAGAGTCCTGGACATAGAACAAGGACAAGAAGAATTGATTGAAAAAATGAGTAAAATTATGGAATTGTTGATGAACAAAGGAAAAGCGGTACAAAATGATTCTGAAACAGATATAGACCCTACTCATCCTCCAGGGTTCACCCTAAATCATGGACAAATATCAGCTCCACCGCCGGGCGTCATGGGGGATCCAATGCAAAATATGCCTCCATTTATCCCAGTCGTGCCAGCACAAGGGTTTCTAGTGGCAGGGACTTCCCCCTTAGCAACTCCTGATATGGGGATAAATAGATCTGAGTCTGAGCGTCGTTATGATGTATTTGAGGAGCGCTTGAAAGCAATTGAAGGGTATAATACATTTGACTCCGTTGATCCTAATGATCTTTGCCTGGTGCCAAAGGTCGCTCTGCCGCCAAAATTCAAGACGCCGGATTTCGAAAAATTTGATGGAACCCACTGTCCTTGGACCCACCTGCGCCTGTATTGCCAAAAAATGGCTGCACATATTGATGATGAAAGGTTGATGATGCATTGCTTTCAAGATAGTTTGACTGGAGCAGCTATCAGATGGTACATTTAGCAGGATCGAGCTCGAATTCGTACTTGGAAAGATCTGGCAAATTCCTTCATAGCTCAGTACCGCCACGTGATAGAAATGGCACCTGATCGCATGACCTTACAAAGCATGCAAATGAAACCTAATGAAACATTCAGAGAATATGCATATAGATGGAGAGACATGTCCATCCAAGTGAGCCCTCCAGTGGAAGATAGGGAGGCTATCTCCCTATTCATGAATACATTGAAAGATCCCTACTTCGGGCATCTCCTAGGGGCAACCCCACATGACTTTATGGATATTGTTGCTACTGGAGAGAGAATTGAAACGGCCATCAAAGTCGGAAGAACCAAAAGTGGTGATGCAGAAACTGACCCGAGTAAGAGGAAGAAAGACGAGGAAGCACAGATGATTCAGGGGCATCATTACCAAGAGGGTAAAACCCGGTGGACAAATAAGAATTTTGCCTACAAGCCCACAGTACATCAAATAGTGCATTCAGGTGCGCAACCCCAAGCAGTTTCCTTCGGACCTAAACCTATTTCAAGGCAGCTGAATGTTCAGGACACGGGAGGGAGCTCCCTAATGGAAAGAAAGAGAAAAGAAGTTCAACCTATTCCGATGACATATGCAGAATTGTTCCCGCAATTGGTGGAAATTAAAATGGTTGCGCCAATACCAGGATTGTTGCTACAATCCCCTTTCCCAAGGTGGTACGACCCAAATGCTCAATGCGAGTATCATTCTGGGGCAATAGGTCATTCAATCGAAAAATGTTGGCATTTCAAGCATAAAGTACAAACCTTAAGAGATTTGGGTCTATTGGCAATTGACGTGGAGGAGCCTGTTGTGCAACATTGAAGGAATGTTTTGAAGATCAGATCAGTCAGAGAAGTACAACAAGTTTTGAACCAGAGATATTCCGCATATAGTCGGAATAAACGGGTTTACTTTTTGACCATGGAAACAGAGAAATACAAGTGGCAAGCTTTTGATTGTTCGCCCCCTACAGGGATGCTTTTGTTTTCTTTTGTTTTCCTCTTTCTTTTGTTGCAATTTATTAAAGGTTTTGTCTCCGAAGTTTCCTTTTCTATCAAAAAAATGAAATTATGCATTTTTGTATGTCACTTGCATCGGGAGTTCAATGTCCAAAATTTTGTTTACTCATGTTTCTTTGCTAAGATAAGGAAAATAAAATACCAGTATTCATGAACCAAAAGCAGGTGTTAGTTATGAAAAATTCAAGCTACGAGATGAAAATAAAGCAAGATGAAACAATGTTCGTCACTCCATGAGTTCAAATACTGCGAAGAAGTTCTGAAAGCCTCAGTAAAATATGTGTTGGTTTCATGAATCTCATGTCAGTCCGCTAATCAAGTTTTGATCGAATGATAGATGGCCATCTTTGGCCGATCAGTTATCCCTAAAAAGAACCCAATATTGATTTACCATTTGTTAACCCACTTGAGCTTGATTGATAAACTAGTCTTTTCTTAAAAGCCAGTTCACCAAAAAGTTAACCTGGGTTGGGTCTCCTAACGTTTGGCAAGTCATATGAGACAACAATGGGCTATCAAAATGATGGCAGACCATTTTTCTGCTACCTAAAAGAAATTCAAAGAAGAAATCTCTTGCAAGCCCTTTTGAGCCTGAAAAATTCATTTATTGATTAACCCGTCAAAAGATCACACCCCACACTGGGGCAATTTAAAAAAAAAAATTAGTCCCAAATGGAATTCAAATGAAAATGAAGTTAAGATTCCTTCACAAAAGGAAAAGCAAAAGTTGCGATAAAAGAGAAGGAAGAAGAAAAGAAAAGAGAAAGAAAATAAGGGACATACTACGCATGTGATCTTTGACCAAGTTACCCTTAATGAAAGTGCTGATTTTGAGCCTTATTTAACTCTTTCTTTCTTTAACCCGTACCCCTAGCCTATATGACAGTCCAAATAAAAGACCTAACCAGATTGGTATACATTGTTGTCTCTAATGATTTGTCAGACTCAATGATTGAGTCTGAACTACGTAATGACCTGATCCTGAAAAGGTACGTAGGCAGCTTGTTCACATGACAAGTTCGGTCAATACCTTACAGAAACCCCAAACTGGGGCAAACGTTATGAGGGGATGGGATTTTTGAGCCTTGGTTTCCCCTTTATTTTGAAAACCCATATTCCTAAGCCTACGTTTCGTCCCGAGTCTTAAAGACCATCTTGAGATCAAAACATGGGTTGGACTTGGCAAAACTAGGGGCAACCATTAAACAAGAGGTTCCTAATGGTTTCACGGCAGAACAAGGTAGAAGAATAGTTCCCCAATAAAACAGGGGCAATCGGTGAAAGAAGAAAATCAGCTATTCAGTTCGAAAAGGTAGCACCATCATCGTAGGGTTCTCGAATACTGGTATGAAATTTTCTGTTGAAATAGCATGTAAACACAGTAAAACATCTATTTTGTGCATATGACCTTTTGTTTTAGCAAGTTGATGTCCCAAATGCATGATCATTCATCATTCATTCCTTCATCAAAAAAAAAAAAGAAAAAAAAATTCCATTCTTCAAAAGCTCCAAAAGGAGGACGGATGGTCAAAAGGGCTTAATCACGGACACATTCACCAAAATAGGATCCTTGTGAAAGACAGGTAAAATGGTCAAGAATAGTTACAGATGCACTTAATTTGATGCAAACTCCGTGTTGAGTTCTAGTAACGCTGATTTGGGGTGCCTTCGTGTCAAAGTCAAGTTTGAAGCCAATATCAGCAACAAACGATGGTAACTGGGGCAGATTTTGGGTTGAGTTTTGTTTGGACTAATTTTGATGCCGTCATATCAGAGTGCATGATGAAAACATAGTCAAGATCAGTGGATGAGGATCGAAACTAGGCAAATTTTGAGTTCATTGGAGCAAATTCAAGAGCTTTCAAGACAGAATCAAAGTCAAAAGCAGGGTCATGACCAGTGGCATGTAAACACTGAGGCAGATTTTGAGTGCCTTTTTGGAATTTGAAACATGGCCAGAATCAGCAGGCACACCCAAGATCAGAGATTGGGTTGTTGATTACAAGCATGTTGGAAGGAGAAAATATTCATGCATTACCATGCATTTCATTCATTACCATGCATTTCATTCATTACCATACACTTCATGCATTGCATAAGAAAGAAAATATAAAGGGCATCTCATTCAATATGCATACATCTTTGCATTCACGCATCATTATGCACACAGAACAACATTTCACTGCATTCTAGCATCTTAGGTAGCAACATGCATACATATAGCAATAGAGCACTATTCAATCACACTTGCCTGGTTGAATAAACTTTTGAATAATTCTTTTGCCTCATTGACTGAGCCATTCTGGTCTAGACGTATTTTGAAATTCGGGCAGCTGGCCCCAATGCATAGATTAACATACTTTGAAACTGTGGCAGTTGACCCCTTGGTTGTTGAGTCTCAAAGAGGGTAATCTAAAGACAGCCAAAGAAACTCATGTTTTCATTCCCAATTGATAATCCCCAATGGAATAATTCTGAGCCCTATGCTTGAGGACACTTTCCAAAAAATCTCAAGACTTCGTACCCGATTTATCATCCCCCATACAAAGTAGTCATTTCCCTGGTCCAAATTGAGTCATCTACCTTAAAATTAGGGCATCGACCCTCACATCCAAAATTAGTGTTGTTCACGACGAAATCGAGGTGTTGGATCACCTCAAAGCTTTCTTGATTACCCCATTCATGAGAGCAGTTTCATCCAAATTATTCTGATTATCTTATTCACTTTTATTTGACCCATCGCGGTCCACTCTTATTGACCCATCGCGGTCCACTTTTATTGACCCATCGCGGTCCATTCTTATTAACTCTTCGTGGTCCCATCTTATTGACCCTTCGCGGTCCCACCTTATTGACCTATCACGGTCCTATTCTTATTGACCCATTGCGGTCCCACCTTATTGACCATTCGCAGTCCTATTCTTATTGACCCATTGCGGTCCCACCTTATTGACCTATCACGGTCCCATCTTATTAACCCATTGCGGTCCCACCTTATTGACCTATCACGGTCCCATTCTTATTGACCCATTGCGGTCCCACCTTATTGACCTATCACGGTCCCATTCTTATTGACCCATCGCGGTCCCATCTTATTGACCCATTGCGGTCCCACCTTATTGACCCATCGCTGTCCCATCTTATTGACCATTCGCGGTCCAACTCTTATTGACCCTTCACAGTCCCACTTTATTGACCCTTGGCGGTCCCATTCTTATTGACCCATCGCGGTCCCACCTTATTGACCATTCGTGGTCCCACCTTATTGACCTATCACGGTCCCACTTTATTGACCCTTTGCGGTCCCACCTTATTGACCCATCGAGGTCCCATCTTATTGACCATTCACGGTCCCACCTTATTGACCCTTCATGAACTATAGCTCGGGTTCCTACACCCGGTGCGAGTCACCCTTCGTGAACTATAGCTCGGGTTCCTACACCCGGTGCGAGTCACCTTTCCGTGAACTATAGCTTGGGTTCCTACACCCGGTGCAAGTCACCTTCCGTGCACTATAACTCGGGTTCCTACACCCAGTGCAAGTCACCCTTTCGTGAACTATAGCTCGGGTTCCTACACCCGGTGCAAGTCACCCTTTCGTGAACTATAGTTCGGGTTCCTACACCCGGTGCAAGTCGCCCTTCTGTGAACTATAGCTCGGGTTCCTACATCCGACGCAAGTCATTCTCATGTGCTCTCAATCATACATGCAAATCAGTTTTCACAAATCATTTTGGTCTCTTTTGTTACATTGGGCCCGGTCCAAAATCAGCGTCTTTTATCTTTACAGGCTTGTTGCTACAAATAACGTAGGAGAATTCCTACTTTCACTTTGAAGCGACAAAGCCTACAAAGAGGGGCAGCTGTAGACACCCCATTTTTACCCAGACCCAATATATGTATTACTATTATTATTATTATTATTATTATTATTATTATTATTATTATTGTTATTTTATTATTATTATTATTATTTTATTTATTCTTATTATTATTATTATTATTATTATTATTATTATTATTCATTAGTATTATTATTATTACTTTTATTTTTATTTCTATTTATATTGTTTATTATTATTATTATTATTATTTATTATTTTCATTATTATTGACATTATTTTTAATTATTATTATTATTAGTATTTTTACCTTTATTATTACTATTATTATTATTTTATTTATTTATCTTTGTTATTACTATTATTATTATTATTTTATTATTATTATTATTTTTATTGTTATCATTATTATTAGTATTTTTTATTATTATTATTGATATTATTATTTTTATTATGATCATTATCATTATTTTAGATATTATTTTATTATTATGGTATTATTTTTATTATTATTTCTTTACTATTATTTTGATTATTTTTATTTTTTTTGATTATTATTATTATTAGTATTATTAGTATTTTTACTTATTATTATTAATATTATTATTGTTTTATTATTATTTTGCTTACTATTATTATTATCATTATTATTATTTATTTTTGTTATTATTATTTTGTTATCATTTTTAATATTTTTATTAATATTTTTATTATTATTATTATTATTACTATTACTATTATTATTATGCTATTATTACTATTACTAATATTAATACTATTATCTTATATATTATTAGTGTTGATACTTTACTATTCTTATTATTATTATTTTTATTATTATCATTTATATTATTTTTTTATTATTACTATTTTTATTACCTTATTATTATTATTATTGATAAGCTAGGGTTTTGGGAGTTTTGTTTTATAAAAAGCCAAGAGGGGGCGCTGCAGAGGCACAACATCACACAGCCGGCAACCGGAAGCCAAAACCCTAAGGAAATTTTTTTCTCGCTGCTGTGCAGCGCTCCCGGTGGCAACCGCCCTTCTCCCAATCTCACTCACCCTCATGCACAGCCGCAACCACCATTCCTCTCAGCTCTGGCAAACACCCAGCCTCCCATAGCTTCGACAACCCTTGCTGTCCTCCAGATCCCGGCAGTAGCAGCGGTCACCATCTCCGGCCACCATCTTCCATTCACGCCCAGCTGTGAGAAGCCCCCCGATGGCCCTGTAATAATCCACGAAGCCCCCAGCTGCTCCCCCACGGTTTTACACACCCACAAGCCTCGCAGCAACCATCGTCGTCACCCTCTCCACCGTCGCCGTCCGCCACATACATAGAGCAGCTGCGTACCTCACAACCCAGCAGCCGTCCTGGTCGTAGCCGTTTCTGCCACTGCTGCATCTGTGGCGCTCTCCTGATCCTCCTCGTTCTCCGGCGCCTAGCTCCGGCAGTGCCCCCGGTGAGTTCCCAGCACCACACACACACACACACACATACACACGGAAAACACCCTACACACACAGTAACCACACAGCATGTACACGGAAATTATTTATTTATTTACTATTATTATTTATGTGTTTTGATGTTGTAATGCTTTTAATAATAGATCTGTATTTATTTATGTTTTATTGTTAATATTTGAAATACAATTATTGTCTTGAATATTTATTTATGGTTTTTGTTGTGTTGATATTATAATATTTTAAGTGCAATGTATTTAGTTGGTTTGTATATTTATTCATGATTTCTTTGTTGATTTTGTAACATTTAATATATAATAGTTATTCCATTTGCTTGTATTGTATTTAGGGTTTTTATCATTATTGTTAATTTTAATATGTAATATGTTAGTGTTTTAGGGTTTATTTTGTTGTCATTATAATATTTAATGTGTAATATATTCCTCTTATTGGCTTACATGTTTATAGTTCTTTGTTTTTATTGTAATATTTAATGGGTAATATGTTCACCTTATTTGCTTGTATGATTATTTCGGGTTTTTTTTATTTGTGACATTTAATGGGTAATATATTTATCTTATTTGATTGTGTACTTATTTAGGGTTTTTTATTATTATTGTATTATTTAATGTGTAATGTGATTATTTCATTTATTTGCATAATTATTTAGGGTATTCTTAATCATTATTTTTATTATTAAATGTTGCTCCCATATTTATCATTTTATATTATTGCTTACTAATGTTAAAGCTTATTTGTTCCCATATTTATCCTTGCATATCTACATATTGATTTTAGAATTGATTGTTTCCATAATTCAATTATTTTGTTGTCATACTCATAATCGTGTAATTATATACTAACTTTAGAATTATTTGTTTCCATATTGTATAGTTTACATTTTAATTGTAAGATTGATTTGTTTCTTTAAGTATGTCCATATTGTAGATGTTATCATTAATTGTATGTTAATATTAAGACAAGTATTGTATTATTAAGATATACCTTTTTATTATTAATATTATTATTGCTACAACTATTATCTTTATCATTATATACATATACATATACATACACATATTTTTAGAATTGTGTCATTATTGTATATCCTACTGCGTGTTATTATTATTATTATTATCTTTTTTTGTGCAGGTATATATGTTAAAGTAGGTGTTATTACTACTATTAGGGTATGTATCTATATATTATTTGAATTACGTGTTATTATTACCATATATCGGAATACAAGTTATTCATTATTATTATAATTATTATTATTATTATACATATATATACATATGCTAAGGTACGTGTTATTATTACTATTACATTATATACATATATTTAAGTTAGGTGTTATTATTATTATTATCATGACGTTCATTCTTCATAATTGTAGTATTTATTTTCTTTAAGTAATTTATATTATATTTTTATTTCTATATCATTGTACTTATTTATTTATTTATTTTTTTTTTTTATAAGATATTTTCTCGATATTCCAATCCCTATGATTTTATTGCGAGGGTATGAGCCTTCGGGCATCACGTACCCTAAGCTCTGAGGGAATATCTATATATATATATATTATCTTTATTTATTTATTATTTTATTTATTTATTTATTTATTTATTTATTTTACATGTACTTATAAATTCATAAAAAAATGAGTAATTTAAAGAATTATTAGATTAACTTAGGGATAATTTTAAATTAATTAGGTACCGTTCGTAAGAACGGGCGCGTAGGGGGTGCTCGTACCTTCCCCTCGCGTAACCGAACTCCCGAGCCTAACTCTGGTAATGTAGACCGATTCTACCCTAACGGGGTAGTAATCATGTGTTCTAACCGCACTAAAGGTTAGTGGCGACTCCTACACCATATTTTTCTATGAAAATATTAAAATGATTTTTAATTTCGCCGCCCGGGGCACACGCGCTCCCGGGACGTCACGACAGTAGGCAAATCGATCAAGGCCACCCTACACCTCTCAGCACAGGTGTGGGTGCACATGACCACATAACAAATCCCTAACAACGGTATCGTGCTCACAATACACTGGTCCCTAGGGTTCCTAAAACATATCATGCAATTTAGATAATAGAAATCACCATTTAAAATATCAATTCATGTATATTTCCTATTATTCCAAAAACCTGGCCCCCAGCCACAAAATACAATCCGACTTATAGCCATCAATTAAAACTTGGCCCTCGGTCATCAAATAATAATCTTGGCCCTTGGCCAATCAAACAATACCCGGCCACTAGCCGTTATTTCAAACTCTTGCATTTCATAAATAGTTCCAGTATTTTCACAAGTATTTCCAGTATTTCACAAACAATTCAGTATTTTGAAATCTCAAATCTGATATACAATAATCTATACAAATTAAATCATCTGCCACACGATTTTCCACATTTTAATATATCCATATAAACAAACAAGCTTTTCACCGTTCATTTTATTCAAAAATACTATACCATATATCCTAAGTTTGTAAAATCCATTTCGAACGGTTGGTTTTCACAATAACCTTTAAATTCTCAAATAAATAAATAAATTTATATAAACATAACAATTAAATTGATTCAAATTTCATAAAATTACTAATTTAACTTAATCCCTTTACCTGATTCCTGAAAAACCCAATAACACCCCGGCCTACGCCCCAAGCATTCAAAAACCCCTAAAATCCTGAAATTCAAATTTCATTACATTACTCATCACAGTCCCTAGAATAATTTTCCCTAAAACTCCCCTAGGCTCTTAATACCCTAAATAGCCTAATAAAACCTAAATTATTAAACTTACCCCTAATTTAGGATTGGTACCCTAGAGCTCCAATTTGAAAACCTACTCCGACTAGATTTTAGAGAATCTCCCCACGAATCTCCTGACAATTTTTGTTCGTTAATTGGGCTTATAGTTTAAGAGAAATTGAGGTAAGTTTGAGAATTGACCTTACCACAAGAGATATGCATACGCTGCTCCCACTATAGATCTGCTTTAGTAGAAGTGTCGGTGGCGGTGAGCAGAGCCCAACGGTATTTTCAGCTTTCCGATCGGCCGAATATCGGAGACAAGATGGAGGAGAGTGGGAGAGAGGGGAAATGGAGTTGCGTGAAGGAGTTGCTCTCTATTCGCAGAGAGAGAAAAAAAAAAGACTTCCTGAAGGATCATCAAAGATCCTTCAGGATAACTTAACATATATATATATATATATATATATATATATATATTATTTTATTATATTATTTAATTAATAATAATTAATTAATTAATTTTTTAAAAATTTTAAATTTAAATTTTTTTAATAATACTTTTTTAAGTAATTTTTTAATAATAAATTTTTAATTAATTTTTTAAATTTTTAATTTTTTAATTTTTTAATTTTTTTTTGGGATCACTGCATTCTCCCCTCTTTACAAAAATTTCGTTCTCGAAATTTGTTAACTATTACTAGTCACATTCTTAACTCACTATCTCTATCTACAGAAGAGTCGGTAGCCACCCACATAGCGGTTCCGTCTCATGTTTATTAACTACCCTCATTTATGGTGGAGGAATACCATAGTTACAATACTGTTTTTAGGAAATTACAATAACTATAACAAAGTTTCCCAAAGACTATCCATAATTAAAACTACCAACAACTAACTACACAACCTACTCTAATCCCTCGATATACAACCATACCCTTACCCGTCGGGCACTAGCTCTCGCTGAACAGTTGCGGGTACTTCTAGCATATTTTCGCTTCTAACTCCCAAGAAGCCTCCTCAAATACATGATTCCGCCACAGCACCTTAACTAATGGAATATCCTTGGTATGCAGTTCTTGTATTTTTCGATCCAAAATCTGAACTAGTACCTCCTCGTATGCCAGAGTATCCCCTATCTCTAATGATTCATAACTGATCACATGCGAGGGGTCTAGAACGTAGCTCCTTAACATGGACACGTGAAACACATCGTGTATCCCGGACAACAGTGGGGGTAGTGTTATTCTGTACGCCGCCAAACCAATCCTCTCCATAATCTTGAACGACCCAATGTATCTAGGGCTCAGTTTGCCCTTCTTTCCATACCTTATCACCCCTTTCATCTGAGGAATCCTCAAGAATATCATATCACCTATTTCAAAATCTAGCTCCTGTCGGTGAGTATCTGCATAACTCTTCTGCTGACTCTGGGCTGCCTTGATCCTTTCCCTGATAAGTTCAACCTTTGCAGAGGCCTGCTGCACAAGTTCTGGTCCCAAAATCTGTCGCTCGCCTACTTCATCCCAGTACAATGGAGATTAGCACCGACGACCATGCAAGGCCTCATATGGTTCCATTCCAATGCTAGTCTGATGATTGTTATTGTATACAAACTCAACCAATGGCAGATATTAGATCCAACTGCCCCTAAAATCTAACACACATGCTCATAGCATATCTTCGAGAATCTGAATGGTTCGTTCGGACTATCCATCCACCTGAGGGTGAAATGAAGTGCTGAAAGTGAGTTAAGAACCCAACGCTCCCTGCAAACTCTTTCAAAAACGAGAAGTGAACCGCGAATCCCAATCTGAACCGATGGACACGGGAAGACCATGTACTCTGACTATCTCCTGAACATAGAGTTCTTCCAGCTTATCTATAGAGTAACTGGTTCTAACAGGAATGAAATGGGCAGTCTTCATCAATCTGTCAACCACTACCCATATGGCATTCTGCCCATGCAACGCTGAAGGCAATCCCAACACAAAGTTCATCGAGATATGCCCCCACTTCCACGTAGGGATGTCTAGTGGTTAAAGTGATCCCGCTGGCCTCTGGTGTTCTGCCTTCACCTGATGACATGTCAAGTACTGACCCACAAATTTAGAAATTTCCCTCTTCATGTTACTCCACCATAATGTTTCACGCAAATCTTTATACATTTTCGTGCTACCCAGGTGAATAGTATAAAATAGCGGTGAGCTTCCCCCAGAATCGTCCTCTTTATCTCTGCATCATCTGGCACACACAAACGAGTGTGAAATCTGAGAACTCCATCCTCGGTAACATTAAAGTTTGTGTGGTGCTCATCCTGTATCTTCTCTACTATCTCCATCAACTCTACATCTTTCAACTAAGATATTCTGATTCTCTCTCGTAACGTCGGTTGAATCGCCAGACTAGAAATGAACGCCTAATGATTCCCTTCTACCAATTCTATACCCAATCTCTCTAGCTTCATCACGGTATGGTGAGAAACCATAACTGCTGAGGCTGACATACCCCCAGATTTCTGACTCAATGCATTGGCTACCACGTTCACCTTTCATGGGTGATAACTAATGGTGCAGTCGTAATCCTTTATCAACTCGAGTCATCTGTGCTGCCTCATATTCAACTCCTTCTGGGTGACAAAGTACTTGAGACTCTTATAGTTAGTAAAGATCTCGCACCTTACACCATAAAGGTAGTGTCGTCAGATCTTCAATGCAAACACAACTGCTGCCAACTCCAAGTCATGCGTAGGATAGTTATTTTCGTACTCTTTCAACTGGCGAGATGCATACGCAATGACTTTCCCTTGCTACATTAGAACATAACCAAGTCCTTTCTGCAATGCGTCACTATAAATTACAAATCCAACCTCACTTGATGGAAGGGTCAACACTAGGGCAATGACTAGACACTACTTCAATTCTTAGAACCTCTGCTCATATTCGTTGGTCCAGTCAAGCTTCACATTCTTCCTCGTGAGTCATGTCAAAGAACACTACTTCAATTCTTAGAAGCTCTGCTCATATTCGTTGGTCCAGTCAAGCTTCACATTCTTCCTCGTGAGTCATGTCAAAGACCCTGATAATCGAGAGAACCCCTTGACAAATTGGCGGTAGTATCCGGCAAGACCTAAGAAACTTCTGACTTCCTGCACATTCTTCGGCCTTGCCCAATCAACTACAGCCTCTACTTTGCTCAGATCCACTGAAATCCCTTCCTTGGATACTACATGACCCAGAAATGCAACCTGCTCTAACTAGAATTTGCATTTCTTAGGTTTAGTAAATAACTTCTTTTCCCTGAGCACCTGAAGTACTAGTCTTAGATGAGCTTCATGCTCCTCAGGGCTCCTCAAATAGACCAAAATATCATCTATGAACACAATAACAAACTGTTCTAATTACTCATGGAATACCCTGTTCATCAAATCCATAAATACCGCTGGAGTATTCGTCAACCCGAATGGCATAACCAAGAACTTGTAATGGCCGTACCGAGTTTGAAAAGCAGTATTTGCTACATCATCTGATCTAACCTTCACCTGATGATATCTAGATCGCAAATCAATTTTAGATAAAATCTGCGTACCCTGAAGCTGATTAAACAGGTCGTTGATTCGGGATAATGGATACTTGTTCTTCACCGTTACCATATTAATCTCTCAGTAGTCGATGCACGTCCTCATCGACCCCATCCTTTTTCTTCACAAACAACACCGGTGCACCCCAGGGCGATACACTCAGTCTGATAAACCCCTTCTCTAGAAGCTCTTGTAGTTGCTCCTTTAACTCCTTTAATTCAGCTGGAGCCATTCTGTAATGCCCCGACCCCCTAAGTGGGCCCGAAGTGCTACTAATCCATTAATTTACCTAATAATCCACATTCTAATATCATTTATGCAGCGGAAAACATAACTATAATATTCCAACAAATACAATACCATAGTTTTCTAAATCTATCTACCAACCATAATAAATTAATCATCCACTTGTATTCAAATATATACATATCTCCAAAAACATAACCTACACTTCCAGTATTCACAATACCAGTATGTTTCACAACCATTCATAAAATCTAGAAGACCTAAAACATAAAACATAAAATGTTCACATTCCTAAAAACATCATTAAAATGCTTATACCCTTTTTCTTATATCTCCGATAAATGCTATAAAATATCGAGCTCTCTAAGCTCGATCTCGAGGAAATCCTGTAAAATATAAATTCATATTCGGGTGAGACACATCTCAGTAAGGGAAGAAATATACATATTAAAATAGCGTGTGGCTAACATGAGGTAAATAAATATCATTTTATTAACATTTGCAAATCATTAACTTAATACTGAAATCATTCTCTGAACCTACCAATCACATGTAAAGGTTTAACCCACGAGATCACCCAAGGATAGGGGTGATTATCCGCCCATACAAGTAGCACCCCTCTGCTCTGATACTTAGTAACCCGAAGATCACAACTGAAGCATACCAGGGCACTCACCTTACTCAGTAAGCCCTCAAGTGTTAAATTGATCTCGTGCTCACACTGTTCAACAATAGCTTACCGGAAAAGGCCCTAAAGATAGGGAAATCAATCTGCACATACAAGTATGTTTCCTCTGCCCTAGTATGTTATGCAACTATTGCCACATCTGAAGTTACTAGCGCACTCCCCATACTCAGCAAGCCCTCAGGTGAAGAGTACGCCCCGCCCAATCACAACATGTTCTACATGCATAAATGCCTCTAATAACATAATACATTATTCTTTCTGTCGTTATCCAATCATTCACATTTGTTTATGTTCATAGCTTAACATTTCATTGCATTTCATTTTATGTAATCTTCAACATTTCATCCTTCACATTTGTCATTTCATTACATTGTCATTGTATAACATTTTCATTTCATTTTCTTCGTACTACAGCTGGTCTTTAGCCATCATCAATTAGTCTACAACTCCTTTTAGCTGTCATCAATTAGTCTACATAGAAATGTGTTAGATCTGCTAACGTGGCTGTCGTTCAGCTGCCTTACATTTACATGGTTGCATTTAGCATACACAAGCAATATAGTCCATAACATATTTTATTCTCAATATTTTACTTATTTAGCCTGCATCTCATACATTTAACATATATTGGCACAGAATCTCATGCCACACAATTTAACAGTAAAATTCATACATATTCCTATAAAATAGGCCAACCCACATTTAACATTTATATGCTGAAAATACATTTCATTTCTTACATAATTCCTCAGAAATCACTTTTCACTTTCATCAGTTAATTTCCACATATACATAGCTAAATAAGTGGTCCTAGGCTCAGAAATCATAGTTTTACATGGTTGACATTTTATAATTCACACCAAAACATACATATATTATAACATAATTTATTACATTTAATTTCATAAAATATGCTTTAATATATAATTTCCCCTTACCTGAATTCTTGAACTACACCGACAGGAATTCCACATAGATGCCCGCGGCGCTCACCCAGACCCTGGTTCAAAAATCCTAGTTCCATTAAATTAACCCTAAATAAAATACTATTTAAATATTTCCTAGGGTCATAATTTCCAATTAAATAGTTATACCCGTAAATATACTCAATTTACCTAATTCCCCAAATCCCACCCTCACTTTGGAGTGGGACCTAGAAAATCTCAATTGAAAATTTACTCCAGCAAAAATGATGACAATCGCGACTGGGACCCTATGGTGGTGCCTGATCGTCGATTTGATTGAAGATCTAAGAAGAAATTAAGGATTTAAAGGAAATATACCTTTCCCCAGGAGTAGTGCCTACGCCGCTCCCACGACAAATCTGTTCCAGTAGAAATGTCGGTGGTGGAGTTAGGAATCCAACGACACCTTCCGTTTCCGATTCGCCGCAAATCCGTCGAGAAATTGAGAGAGAGAGAGAGAGAGAGAGAGAGAGAGAGAGAGAGAGAAGGAGATGAAGGTGAGCGTAAGGGCGGCAACATTGCTCTATGTTGAAATTGAGAATTCAATATGGATGCTATTCAATCCTAATATATAATATAATATATTATATTATAATATTATATCTTATTATATAAACATATATATATATATATATTAACATATAAATATCACATACTTAATTTAATTAATTCAATTAAATAATGTTTAATTAATTTATTAAGTCGATTAAATAATATTTAATTAATTAAATAATTAATAATTAATTAATCTAATTTTATTTTATTTTATTTTTCATACTATTCCTTTTATCTGTTCATTTATTATTTTATTTATTATTATTTTTTCCTAATTATTTCAATCATTTTAATTTTCCGGATCTTTACACATTTTGTATAGGGCTTTGGATATTGGTGCTATCCCTGGGATCAAATCAATTGCAAATTCCACCTCACGATCAGGAGACAACCTTAGTAAATCCTCTAAAAAAAACATCAGAGAACTCCCTTATCACTGAGATATCTTCCAACTTGAGTTTCTCTTTTGGCGCTTCCTTCACTATTGCAAGGTAACCCTGGTATCCTCCCAAAAGTAACCTCTTTGCTTGGATAACCGAAAGGATCCTTGGTGCCGAACGCACACACGACCCAACAAATACAAACTCCTACTCCCCAAAAGGTCTGAATATCACCTCCTTCCTACGATGGTCAATGCTTGCGTAGTTGGATGCTAGCCAGTCCATGCCCAGAATAATGTCAAACCATACATATCAAGGACTATCAAACTAGCAAGCAGCACTCTCCCCTGAATCTCTATTGGATAATCCCTTATCACCTTGCTACATACTAACACTGACCCTATTGGTGTGTCCACTCCTAACTCAGTCTCTAACAGTTAAGCTTCTAACCCACATAATTTAACAAATCCCCGAGACACAAATGAGTGGGTTGCACTTGAATCAAATAATACAATGGCACTATCTGACAATATGGAATTGATATAATATACGGGTTCTAATTTAATAATTCATACTCTAATTCTATTAGAAAACCATTGAGGTAAAAATCTCCATCCTAACATTAACTTCACACACATACCCACTCATCCTAACATTCCAACCTAAATTTTCTGAGTTCAAGTCCCTCAACCTAGAAATGAAACCATCGATGGATTTACCATAGTTTTCTGAAACTCACGACTGATTCAGAAAATCATAGAAGTCCGTCAATAGATTTCTGCCTCCAAGCTTCCATACTAAAACCCATCTTAACCTACCCAATCCTATCTCTATCTTATCTCAACTTATACTCTGGTAATTATCAATCCTCAAAGTCTGCAGAACCTAGCAAACCTAAGCTTTGATACCACTTGTAACGACTAGGACTATACACGGTTCGGTGCGGTTCGATTTTGGCCAGAACCGAAAATCAAACAGAAATTTTTGTGTTTTGGAATTCTCGAACTGAAACCAAAACCAAACCGAAATTATGCTTTATTTGAAAACTGAAAATGTGGCAGTTCGATTGTGGTTTTTTAGTTTTAAATAGATTTTTTTTACAAAAAAAATAACCTTTATTTTTCATTAAGTTGTTGAAAATTTATTGAGCATTTTAATTTTTTATAGGGACTCATAATTTTAACAAAATAAAATCTCTTGGGCACTTTTAACAAAAATAACCTTTATTTTTCATAAAGTTTTTAAAAATTTATTGAGGATTTTTATTTTCTATAGTGGTTATATGACTATATTGCATGCTATATTTTTACTAGCCATATATGTATCAAATAAATCAGTTTTTCGATTTTTTTTGGTTCGGTTTCAACATAAAACCAAAAGTGAAACCAAAATCGAACATTGTTATTTTTGACAACCGCAACTAAAATCGAAAATCGAAAAATTGAACCGTTTATGGTTTCGGTTTGGTTTTGGTCTGATTTTTTATTTTTTGATAATTTTTGTACACCCCTAGTAACGACCCCGACCTGCCACGTGGGTCCAGAGTGCTACTTTAGTGACGTCTGTGTACCTAATACCTTGTTCATCATAAATAAAACACATATATGCAGCGAAAATAAAATACAAAATCCTCAAAGTATATTACTAGAGTTCTAACTATCTTTATACACAAATATATCCATTTTCACATAATTACATCTTATAAAATTAAACAAAAATAAAATCTCTATCTACACACTACCTACACAAATTTACACCTCTAGCCCGCTAGACCCGTTCTCTAGGATTTCCTGAAAAGATAGTTTGTAAAGTAGGGGTGAGGCACAACTCAATAAGGGAAAGACTAAGTTAATGTCAGTGTGTGGCCAACATGCATTTAGTGTACAGAAAATAACCAGTTCACTAAGTAGATAAACACATTTATGAAAACATTCTTATTTTACACTCACACACACAATTAGCCGAGGATAGAAAAAATTTCCCGCCCATACAAGTAGCTCCCCTTTGCTCTAATACCATTACTGCTATTAGGACACTCACCTTTCTCAGTAAGCTCTCAAAGTTATCTTATTAATTAATCGTATTCATATAAATTAACAAATATACATATAAGACACTCCCTGTGACAAATACGCCATTTACTTTCCCATGGCACGGGTTGTGCGGCCTGAAGGCTGGACTATTGTCCTGGAGGATCCACCTAGACAATAGTCATCTGTACTCTCTACTAACATACTCCGCGGGTCTACGCAGCTCCAACTACTGGTCCGATTGCGCTCACCCATGGGGGTGTATTCACCTTACGTAGGCAAACCGGACAAGGCCACCCTACACCTCTTAGCACAGGTGTGGGCGCACACGACCACATAACACATCTCTAGCAATGGTACCGTGCTCACAATACACTGGTCCCATGGGTTCTTAAAGCATATCATGCAATTTAGATAATAGAAATTACCATTTAAAACATCAATTCACGTATATTTCCTATTATTCCAAAAACCTGGCTCCTGGCCACAAAATACAATCCGACATATAACCATCAATTAAAACTCGGCTCTTGGCCGTCAAATAATAATCCTGGCCCTTGGCCAATCAAACAATACCCGACCACTAGCTATTAGTTCAAACTCCTGCATTTCATAAACAGTTCCAGTATTTTCACAAGTATTTTCAGTGTTTCACAAACAATTCAGTATTTCAAAATCTCAAATCCAGATATACAATAATCTATACAAATTAAATCATCTGCCACACGATTTTTCACATTTTAATATATCCACATAAACAAACAAGCTTTCCACCGTTCATTTTATTCAAAAATACCATACCATATATCCCAAGTTTGTAAAATCCATTTCGAATGGTTGGTTTTCACAATAACCTTTAAATTCCCAAATGAATAAATAAATAAATATATTTATATAAATATAACAATTAAATTGATTTAAATTTCATAAAATTACTAACTTAACTTAATCCTCTTACATGATTCCTGAAAAACTCGATAACACCCCAGCCTACGCCCGAGGCATTAAAAAATCCCTAAAACCTTGAAATTCCAATTTCACTACATTACTCATCACAATTCCTATAATAACTTTCCTTAAAATTTCCCTAAACTCTAAATACCTTGAATAGCCTAATAAAGCGTAAATTATCAAATTTATCCCCGATTTAGGATTGGTACCTTGAAACTCCAATTCGAAAACTTGTTCCGACTAGATTGTAGAGAATCTCCCCATGAATCTCCTGACAATTTCCGTTCGCTAATTGAGTTTATAATTTAAGAGAAATTGAGGTAAGTTTGAGAATTGACCTTACCCTAGGAGATATGCCAACGCCGCTCCCACAATAGATCCGCTCCAATAGAAGTGCCAATGGCGGCGAGTAGAGTCTAACGGTATTTTTTGGATTTCCGATCGCCCGAATATCGGAGATGAGATAGAGGAGAGTGGGAGAGAGGGGAAACGAAGCTACATGAAGGAGTTGCTCTCTGTTCACAGAGAGAAAAAAAAAAAAAAAGACTTGATCCGTTAGGATAACTTAACATATATATATATATAAATATATATATATATATATATATATATATATATAATATTTTAGTATAATATTATATTATTTAATTAATAATAATTATTTAATTAATTAATTTTTTAAAATTTTAAAATTTTAATTTTTTAATAATAATTTTTTTAATTAATTTTAATTTTTTTTAGGATCACTACAGTAATGGTTGAGGTTAGCCTTATGCCAATTGACCCGATTGTTTAGGTGTCGCTCCACCCGTTTAAGTGAGCATTATAGTGGTAATCCTTGTGCTTGTTAGATAAGGCAGGAACGTAGGCAATTTGCCGAACTTCGATAACACTTCTGAGTGTCACTTACTTTTTACTGTTTTCTGGTGCATGCTTAGTTGATTAAATTGCGCTATTTAATTTTTGCTACATATTGCAATTGATTTATTTTACTTGCACTAGATTAACTTTAGGGATGTGAAAATATTGTTGTTAGGATACCGACCTAGGACATTAATTTTAGAAATACCAATTCACCCCTCTCTTGGGATCACGGTAAAGATAACAATATGCATGATGTTTTGTGGAGTGTCTTTCTATTTTTAGTGCCTTTTGTCTATGTGTATTTGTTGTTGAGCCTATGGGGGCACTTTTGTCCAATGGTGAGAACTATCTCAGGGATAGAAAGAGATAATATATAGAAAATTAAAATTATGATTAGTAGTTATGAAAAATTTTAATTTAATTATTAATAGTTGTTACAAAAAATAAATTATAAATTTTTGTTATAATTTTAAAATATTAATAATTTTATTTATAATACAATTTCAAAATATTAATCAACTAGATTATAGATAATCATGGTATACGTGCTTTGTGCATATTTGACCACTCACACCTCCAAATTTTTAGGGAGAAGTTATAAAACTCTCTCTTTGGTTTACTGTCTAAAAAACAAGAAGCTAACTTATGGTTTTATCTACTGTTATAAATGAGTCAAGTCGTTTAAGAGTGGCTTAAGAGTTTGACTCAGTAAGAACTCATTTAGGTTTATTTATTATATAAATGAATAACTCTTAAACCCAATTTTGAGGCTCACTTAATAAATGAGTAGATGTCACGCCCCAAACCTGTAGGGTTTAAGGTTGCGACTTCCAATAACTTCCTATAATAATTGCACATGTGACGTAAGAAATTAAAATAACGGAATTAAATAAAACCTCATAAACTTTTATATTAGAGTGCTAAATAACCACATTACAAGAGTATCTCCAACATTTAAATTAACATTCTTAAAAATTTCAAAACATAAAAGCATTTTCAACTGATACTATACTAGTATTTATTCTAAACTGCTCCCTTTAATCCCGCCCACATGCTTGCTATACCTGATTCTCAATACGCTCCTCAAAGCTGTCTATAAGGTAAGAGAATAATTGGGTGAGACGACACTCAGTAAGTAAGAAAAATTATATCAGTGTATAGTTATGATGAACTTTACTGTATCATAAATGTAACAATTAACATTTAATACTATAGTTTCAAAATTGCATGTAAAACTATAAAAAATTTATAAATTTCTGCATAAAATTTATTTCCACCAAGCTATAGTTGTAACATTTGTAAATGTTAGCTGTAAACTATAACTGTGTTTTAAAACAGTGAAATGTAATTGTAATAATTATATATATATATATATTCTTTTATACTTGTTTTATAAAACATCCCTTAAACCCGTAAACTGTGGGTCATGTTTACCCTCACGACAGGGTTGTGCAGTCTGAATACTGTACTTAGCTGGTGGCTAATCAAACTAAGTAAAACTTTAATTGTAAACTATAAGTGCGATTTTCCCTATGAAGTTTTGGTCCAGAACTAAGTGTGCATTCAAGAGAAATCCACTGCTCTGAAAACCACTCTATAGAATAGTGTGTGTGCACTCTCTATAACTGTAAATCATAAGCTACAGTACTGGGCATCTGTAACTCTGTGATCTCTAAGTCATAAGAATTTTTAAAACATACTAATATATAAATCATGCAATAAAAATAGCATCATAAAAATATTAGATTGCTCATTGTTTCACAAAATATGTAATGCACTTTAATAAAAATAAACTCATGCCACATGGTTTGGTTTTCGTGCTGAAAATATTTATTCTCAATAGAACATCATAAAACTGTAAATTACCTGAGAGAATTAAAATATTTTCTTTAAAAAATAAACTCAGGTATATTTTATAAAAAGCTGATATAATCAAATCCACTTACCTTGATCTCATCTAGAATGGAAAACTTTCTAGTAAATCCTTAACCTATGACAAGATAACCACAAATTCATGATTTAGAAAATGAATTATAATATCGCTTTGAACCTCAAAGGTCTAATTTTAAATTCGATTGTATTTATTAAACCGTTATTCAAAAAAATATGAGGCTTATCTCGAAATGATATTCTTTTTATGCCTAGAATTTAGAGATAAATTTTGTATCCATACAACATGGTTTGGTCACTAAATTTAATTTTCTTGAAATTGACTTTCAATTCTGCTAATTAAACTAACATCCCAAAATTCAGCACTTACTTTGAAAAATCAAAGAGACATCTTTTCAAGCTTAAAAAATTACCAAATTGAATTCATATGCTCCTATATATGTTATATACGAGCCTACCAAATTTTGTGGTCAGATTTTGACTAGAAGTTATAAAATAAACTCGGAAAGTAAGTTTGCTAGTAGCTTTAACAGCATACTGATAGGATATCAACTGTAGTTTTGAAAAATCAAAAATCATATCAAATGACTTTAGAAAAATACGAAATTTAATCTTCAAGAATATTGATATATTAACTATTAGCTCACCAAATTTAAAATTTTTTTGGCATAACCTCTGCTCTAGATAAATCATCATCTTTTAGACATTCAATATTCTAGTAAGGTTCAAAATATAAATCTTGAAAATTCTAAAGACCATACCCTAGGATACCTCCAAAATTTGATTTAAAAACATACCTTGATTTAATCGTTCATGTTACAATTTCTCAAGACTCAAAATTCTTATCTTTATAATCTTGGACTCTCTTATTTTCTCTCTTTCTCCTTCTCTTCCTTTCTTTCTTTTCTTCTCTTTCTCCTTCTCTCCCTCTTGCAATGCCTACATATAACACCCCTCACTCCTTTTATATAAATGTGATAAGACACATTAATGAGGGGATAAGACACATTAATAAGATGACATGTGTCACCCATCCCTCAACCAAGGGGACCCATATTAACCTTGTATCAATTATTATTATTATTATTATATTTTTTGGGATCATTACAGTAGAACCTAAACATGAATAAGTTTAGCTCATTTTTGCTCGTGAGTAGCAGGACTACAAGGTTGGTTCGATTTGTTTAAGAGGCTTAGATTAGACTTATTTATATACTCATTTAATAAAGTTGAATTAGACTCAATAATTGCAATGAACTTACAAGTAAGGACTGTCTGTGAACTTGTTTAATTCAAACTCCATAACGAAAATTTAAGAATAAAGCCATGCGCAAGACTAAGAGGTTAGCTAAGTGGGGAAAAAGATAACACTAAGCTAGTATTAGTGAGAGTTCCTTTTCATACGAATCCTACTTTTTGAACTGAATTGCTCTCACAATTTTTATTTTTTGAATAATAATACCCTTATAATATAATATAATCACACTCTATTATTAGATTTAAAATAATAAATTAATAATAAACTAAAAGGAAAATTTTAAATTATCTTAAATATTAATTATTTTAGTGAGAAAAATATAATGTTAATTAAATATATTAACTATAAAATTGCAATTAAAATTTAATTAATTATTAATCATGAAATAAAATTTAATGAGGAAAAAATTAAAATTTTAGTTAGAAAATATTGAAATGAAAACTTAAAATATTAATTAACATAAACTTTAGGTAATTTTATAATTAGAAAAATTTAAAATGTCTAAATGGCATTTTAATTAGGCAATATTTAATATGTATGTTAACTAATATTTAAAATGGCATTTTTAATTTATTACATAAAGTTAATATTATTATTTTATAAAAAAATTAATATAATAGTTAACATTTAGAAACTATATTACCCTCAATTATTTTGTAATTAATTATTAAGTGTTAAATGTTTTAATTTGTAGTTGTTGAAAATTTAAGTACATAGATTTAATAAAGTGCAAATTTTTAATAGGTTTTCATTTTGAAAAATATAATTGTTCTTCATATATTCGTTATACGCATGTCAAGGGTATAATGGTAATCTTCTTAAAATACCTATTAGGATTGGTTGAATGTGGGAATTTTTTGTTCTTGATAATCTTATAGTACAAACAAAACAAAAAAATTCCCATTAGGAATGTCATTTCATGGAAATATTTTTTATGCCCCAAACCAAAGGATCCCTTAGAGTTTCTTGCCTTGCATAGTGAGAGATTTCAAAAGAATCAAACCGTGAGCATATTGGTAACTCACTTTACATAACTGAATTAACTTGATCAAGTATATTAAAACTAGCTTGGTTTAAAAATTAATAGATAAGCTTGAGGCCGGTTTGCAACCCTAATTTTATTCCTATGATTTTGAAAACAATGGAAAGTTATAAATTTACTAGTTTTATTTTGATAAAAATCAATACATTCTTTTTAGACAAAAATGCCTTTAATTATACCTTTATTTTTCTCCATATTTCCAAATAACCATTGAACTAGTTGTGGTAAATGCTGTTATTATTGAACAAATTAAATATGAATTTAAGAAGAATGCAATCAATGTATATCATTCCTAATTTTAAATAATCATGGTGGAATATCTGAACGCTATTCGGTTTTGGCGGTCTTTACCATGCACTTCTGGGACCTGAGACTCTGGAAGAATCTTTTTCATTCTTTGATTATATATGGAAAGATAGAAATAAAATGACTACAATTTTGGGTAGGGAATTCGGCAAAATTACCCTGTAACTTCGGGAGAAGGGGTGTGCCTCGATCATGGAAGTTTTGAAATTAATGGAAAGATAATATATTTTCATTAAGTGATTTATTAGATAATCGAAGACAAAGGATTTTGAATACTATTTTTTACTTTACAACTTTTCATAATTTCAAATTTTACAAGACGGTTTAGTAATTATAAAAAAAACTGTAGCTTATTATTATTTTTCCCCTAAATAGGTCAGTGCAATTTTTTCATTTCAAATCAAAATAATTATATATTTATATTGACATTTGTATTACTAATTTATTTTTATGAGTTAAAAAACAACAACTATTACAATAGTTTTTTCAAAAGTTGAAAAAAAAAAGGTCCGAAATAGTTAGGGATAACAAAACAGGTCGGAACTCGGTGGGTGACCCATGACCCGCCTATTTAAATCGGATTTGAATTAGCATAAAGTGATTCGTTTATAAATGGGTCAACCCGAACTTGACCCATTTAATAAATGGGTCAGGTGAGTTTAGATTGGATACTCACCAGGTGACCATGTATATATTATATTTAAAAAATATTAATTAAAGAAATATATTATTTTCTATATTTTATATTTTTTTGTTAAGATATTAATAAATAAAATAAAAAATATTGTTTTTTTTTTAAACTTATGTCACTTTATATGGAATGTTTTAAAAAATTAAAAATAAATAAATTTTAATTTTAAACGAATTCTTAACATGCATCCATTTATTAAATGGATGAGTTTTAGTTTATATGTTAATCATTTGTTAATAAATGAGTCAACCTAAACCCAATTCCGTTTAGCCCCTATCTATTTATGACCCATCCAAGCTGATCCATTAACTTAGAAATAATTGGAAAATCAGAAATTTTCTATAAATAATAGATGTACAGGCCTAATACAGGCATAAGAAAGGAAAAAAAATATTAAATGCACTAAGATCAGTGTAATTTTATATTTAATTAAATAAAATAATTATAGTTATTTTTTCTACATAAGTAAAGTAAAATCATTTTACGGTCAGGAACTCTTAGGGCACATTCGTAAATTTTCCAAAAGTTATAGTCATTTTTGTAGATGTTGTCCGTATCAGGCGATTCAAAATCCTGTCCCTCTTTTCTTCTGCATACCAATTTTGAAAACAACCTGAAAACGTAGCGTCCAAGCGAGACAAGGACTCATACGACGAATCAACTCGACTCCTCAATTTCCTGCTTCGTTCTTTCTCTCTCTCTCTGAGCCTCGGCTGCAACCGCTATTCTTCATCCATCTCATGAATTTCTTCATATTTTGAGCTCCAGCCAGAGTATCATTGTAGTATCAGTGACTTCGATATGAGCACGGTCAAGCCTTATGTTTCAGTAAGTATTTTTTTTGAAGAGTTGCGCAGATCTCTTGCGTTTATTGATCTATATGAATTGGGTTGGAGGAAATGAGGAGCTAGTTGGGTATAGCTGAGGATTTTCATGTTGTGCAGTTCCAGAAGTAGGGAATCGCAAATGTATTCGTCGAAACAGCACCAGAGCACGCTCGGTATGGTGATGAAGGAGGAAGAGGAGCTCGCGTTGTTCCTCGAGATGCGCAAGCATGAGAAGGAGACGAATGGCCTTCAAAAGTCTGCACAAATTGATGCTCCATCTGGTGGGTACTTCGTTTTTTTTTTTAATATATTTTTTTGTTTTTACTTTTTTTAATCTCTTTGTAGAGATTGAACGGTTGTTGGTATATTGTATGATACTATGAATGCAGAAAATAAACCTGGTAGCTTTCCCATATCTAAGATAGTTTCATCAGCCCCAGTGCGTAAGACCCGTGTTGATGATTTTCTGAATTCAGAGAATGGCAAGAGTGACTATGATTGGTATGATCAAATTTCTCATTGATGTGAATCTTTATATTTGATTTGCTATATTTAGCATCAGGCATCTAATCGTTAGCATTGTCTATGGAGAATTTGTTCGCTAGTATTGTGCTCTTATCTTTGAATCTGTCTGCGGATACACAAAAAGGAAGCAAATCTTTGTATTTCGTGTATTATATTCTCAATTACACAGGGTAAATCTAGTATTTATAGGTCTAGGGTACAGTAGTTATAGCACTATAACTTTACAGAATATACATGAATTAATGTGATGTGACAATGTTGTGTCAAAATTCCTCATAAGTTTAGCCCCCTACTCAAGATGGCATGGAAAATGCCAGCAAGAGTTTGGAAGCTAAATCAAGAAAACACTTGGTTCGATCTGCTTTCATATCCAGAAAGCTTAATAAGACAAGCATAGTTTAAAAGTCAGAATGTAAGATTCAAATCAACTGTTGTGTAATATAATATTATCATTGGCTTTTGAGACTGTTAAGTGTGATATCCAAGGTGTTGGAAGTCCCAACCCGGAGTATATAGTCTAGAGGGGGGGTGAATAGACTCTTTTCGCGGAATACGTATTTTTCTACAAAATAAAAACTCTTGACAAGATACAAGAAATTATATCGCAATATAAATATAAATCATGCACAAGATATAAAATAAAGAGTGTAAGGGAGAGAAAGAACAACACCGGTATTTTTACGTGGTTCGGCACCAAGCTTACGTCCACGCCTTAGCACCAAGTTAAGGATTCCACAATCCACTGAAGATACTCCTTCACTGGCGGAGAAGCCTTACAACTTGAGAACAAATCCCTACACTTGGGGACAAACCCCTACCGCGCTCACCAAAAGCCTTCACTTCGGTTCACAAAGAATTTTACAACAATGGTTCACAAAGAACCTTACAAGAGATTGGAAATCAATTTAATGCTCCTTAAATGAGCCAATATGAAACATAACCAAATCCTCACTCTATTCTCTCAAGGAATGAATCTTACAAGATAAGTGAGCAAGAGAGGATTGAGCACTTGTGAAGAATAACTAAAATGCAAAGTGCAAAGTGCTTAGGGTTTTGGATAAAATGATATTTTTCACAAATATGATCAACAATGCTCAAAACCATTGTAATACAAGTCTAATAGCTTGTATTTATAGCCCAAGAACCTCAGGAGCCGTTAACTAGCTGTTGGGGGGAAGAAAAAATATTTTACTTAGCAAACTAGTCGTTTTCCGCCCGTTGGAGCGCTTCTGCCTAGTATTCGTCGACGAAATCTGAATTTCGTCTATGAGGTCCTTGAATCAGAAAAAGTCACTAAAATGAAAGTTGTGGCATTTTGTCTTAACTTTCCAGGGACACCAAGATCGTCCCATTTGGACTTTTCTAGAAAAAGTTATGCCCAAAATACCGTAAGGTGTTCAGAACTCAAGACTACACTACGGCAGTGACGATTATTTTGTTTTTCCTTGTCAAAAAGTGTTTTAATGACTCAAATCATTCTTGGACAAAATTATATGAAATATATTAAATCTAATGAAGATTAAAACTTGTCCAAATGAGTTTCCTTTTGAATATAAGATATTTTAATTAATAAAACACGTTTGAAAACCCATTTTGATATCTTATATGCTTAGTAGGTCCTTTTGTAAATATACTTGATTTTCTTTGAACCTTTAGGACATTAAACTTGTTTTAACACAATCGGGACTAAGTATAAAAATGTTCTTAAAAATAGGATGTTAAAAACTTGTCCCTTTGAAAACATATTTGAGTTTTAGGATTCATTTGACAAATTCTTATTTTAACTTAGAAAGCCATGAAAGGTGAGTTTGTGTTTATGTCTTTAGTGCAATCCTATAAACTCATGTGTCATAGTATGCTTATGCAATGGCTCAACTCTTACTTAGAAATCATGCAAGATACACATCGCAAGAGTTATAATACGCACTCACTCACACAACCCTTATTACAATTAATTTATATACTTAAGCTTTCTTTGGTTGTGCTTGGGTCATTCCGAGTACGTGTCCATTTGATCTTTCCTTCTTGACAGTTACTCGGTCCGATCTTTGCCTTCGATCCAATAATTCATGTACGAGTACCTGTACTAAACATGATCTGCAAAGATAGGAAAACATTAGGAACAACATATAGGTTAATATCATCAAAACACATTAAACAATGATGGTGTAGCCACTAAGGCTAACACAAGGGACTCCTCAATTCACAACCTTATCACCAATATAGTTTGTTATGGTGTCGTGACAGCCATTATAGACCACTGTAGGCTGCTTTAGACCATTACAGGCCACTTCATCATCAGACTGTCTTTGACTGGCCAAAAATAGGATTCTGATTCTTTTTTTTTTTTCTTTTTCTTTTTTCAATTTTTCCTTATATTTAACAAACATGGTTAACAGGGAATTCAATAACAAATGATAAAGTGATTGTTTAGGTTTCCCTTCAAATCACATGATCATTTGTTTTTAGGATGGAATAACAAACAATAAAGTGATATTGTAGGGTGTAATGACATGTTTTTAGGAGGGTAAATCTTTTAGAGCTTTTAAGTAAAGTGATTGTCTAACATTATTACCAAGAGGTCCTGGGCGCTAAATACTAAATGTAAGTTGTAATTTGTTAACAAGATTTTTGAGTTTGATTGAGCAGATGAATTCACACCAATTTAATGGGAATGACTAGGATAGCTTAAATCGCTGATCCAGTTGTAAAAATCCCAAGTATCTTCATATCTTGAGAAAATTAGGAAAGTATATATATAGAGAAGAATGTATATTATTGAGAGTGATTCTGTTAGGAGATTGTTTCCATATTAGATTTTTTGATTGTATTATAAATATTGTATATCAGTCTTGTACAAAGAATTATTCAAAAAATATAGAAATTCCATCGTGTTTTCATGGCATCAGAGCTAAGGTTTCTAAACCTTAGCTAACAATGGCAGATGGCGCCGTCAACAGCAGAGGGTCGAGCTCCTTTGAAATTCTCGACGGCGACTCTGAAGCCACCTCCATCGTGGGTTCACATGGGCTAGACAACTCAGCCTTTGCACTCTCGGTGGAGAAATTGAACGGAAAAAATTTCCGTGAATGGGTTCAGTCCATCAAGCTCGTGATTGAAGGCAAAGGAAGGTTAGGATACCTTACCAGCCAAAGGAAGAAGCCAGCCTCAATCTACATCGCAGCTTTGCAAAAAATGGAAATCCGAGAATTCCATGGTGACAACGTGGTTCGTAAATTCGATGAAGCTCTCAATCGGTAAGATTTACCTGTTCTTACCAACGGCGAAGGATGTCTGGGACGTTGTTCACAAGACGTACTTCAATGCCGAAAGCTACTCCCAGATCTTCGAGATTAAGACTCGACTGTGGCAGCTGCGGCAAGGAGAGAGGGATGTCACCGATTACTTCATGGAGATAACGACTCTCTGGCAGGAGCTTGAACTAAGCGTCAATGAAGAGTGGGAGTGCTCCGGCAACAGTATACGCTACAAGAGGCGACTCGAGAATGAACGAGTCTTTGAGTTCTTGGTCGGCCTCAACCGTGACTTAGACGATGTATGAGGAAGGATCCTTGGCCGACACCCCCTACCTTCGACTCGAGAGGTGTTCGCAGAGGTGAGGCATGAGGAGAGTCGCTGGAATGTGATGTTGAAGGCTTCGCACGGACAGATTGGGCCTTAAATATCTGCCCTAACGCCGAAAGATAATGGGCTTGAGATTTTGGCCCTAAACTCAAAAACTTTTGTGGGCTCTGGACAAAAGGCACATAAAGGGAGACTATTTTGCGAACATTGTCGCAAGCCAGGTCATTCAAAAGATACCTTTTGGGAAATTCATGGAAAGCCTGTAGATTGGAAGTTGAGACAAAATGAAAAAAATCGTGGTTGTCAAGCTACCATTGATAAATCAGCTGAGAAATTTCAAGGCGAGAAAAATACCACTCCAAGTGGCGCATTCAATCCAGAGCAGTTGGACCAACTATATAAAATGTTTTCCTCCATTCAAACATTGGGTTAGTCTTCTACTGGTTCTTTAGCTCACCGAGGTAATTTTTTGTCAGCTTTAAATACTATATCCCATTACAAATTACCATGGATAATTGATTCGGGTGCCTCTAATCATATGATTGATTCTTATCATTTGTTCTCATCCTATTCTCCATGTGCTGGAAATTTGAAAGTTAAAATTGCAGATGGATCACTCTCCTCTGTTGCAGGCAAAGGAAGTATTCTCATATCTGATTCTATAATCTTAAAATTTGTCCTATATGCCCCTAATTTGTCTTGCAATTTGTTATCCATTAGCTAGTTGACAAAAGATTCCAATTGCTCCGCTAAATTCATTTCCTCTCACTGTGTTTTCTAGGACCTGTCATCGGGGAAGACGATTGGCTGTGCTAAGGCATGTGAGGGACTCTACTACTTTGAAGAGGCAAACACGAGTGAACAATGTAAAACTGTTTTTTGTGATTTTGCATCTATTTCTAGAGATAGTGAGATTTTGTTATGGCATTTCAGGATGGGTCATCCAAATTTTCAATATTTAAGATGTTTGTTTCCTTCCATCTGTTCTAATACAATGTCTTCTAATTTTCAATGTGAGGTTTGTGAACTTGCAAAAACACCGACGTAATTCCTTTCCAAAATCCACATGCAAACCATCCAGCCCGTTTACTATGATTCATAGTGATTTATGGGGGCCCTCATGCCCTCCTAATCGTACTCATACAAAAAGGTTTATTACTTTTATTGATGACCATACTCGTATTTGTTGGGTTTACTTGTTGAAAGATAAAATTAAAGTTCGATCTATTTTTGTTAGTTTTTACTCTATGATTCAAACACAATTCCAAACTCATATTCAAATTTTACGTACTGATAATGGTATGGAATATTTCAATGATATCTTGGGACATTATCTTCAAGAAAATATAATTGTTCATCAGAGTTCCTGTGTGGATACCCCTCAACAAAATGGGGTTGTTGAGCATAAAAATAGGCATATTCTTGAAGTAGCTCGAACATTGATGCTTACTACAAATATGAAAAAATATTTTTGGGGCGATGCCATTTTAATAGCTACACATCTCATTAATCGAATGCCTAGTCTGGTGTTGACCTGGTTGGTCATATCCCGTTTTGATAATGACAAATACACTTGGTACTGATATTTGTCTTGAGCTTGCATGCAAGTTCACTCTACGCGTGAAATTGAACAGAATGTTATATCATGGTGGTGTATGGTGATCACGCCAAAGATTGAAGAATATTGTTCCTTATTTGTAATTGTATATTTTATATTCTTCATTCTGGGATTGTAATTAATTATGGACTGTATCACAATATGGACTGTAATAATCTGCATCATGCATGATAGAAAAATAATGCTCAGAATGACCTTAGATGGACCTTAGGTTCACACACTAAGTGCACAAAACCCCAATATAGTTATCATATTATCAAGGAAATTTTAGAAGCAAAGAAAATGACCTTAGGTTAAAATCAAAAGGAATTCGGGTGACCGAATCTGGCAAGTCAAAATTGCCTCGGTCGACTGAATCGTGGACCGGTCAAAAAGTTGGCTTGAGTTCAGAAAACCGAACTAAAACAAACATATCTTCCACGGTCGACCAAACTTGTGTCAGGTACTTTCCCACCAACTCGGCAGCCCAAACTTCACATTCAAATTTGCCTCGAGCTACCAAACACATGAGTTCAGCAGACCAAACTCAGGACCGGGCAACCGAATTGCGGTCTTTTGGAGAATCGCCTCAGTTTGGCAAATCAAATCAAAATTCAGGCACCCGAACCTCAAAAATCACTTTTTCTGTTGTGTCTGTTCAGGAGACCGAACCTTAGGTTGGGTACCTGAAACTCTCGGGTTGGCTCATTTTTCAACCGAGGTAAATAGGGTTAAATAGGATTGATTTTTCTAATCAGTTTTAAAACAAATTTAATAGTACCCATTGAGTCCCCAATGGTCATAATTTTGCCTATGCCTATATATACAAGCTCATTTGCAAATTTAAGAGATGATTAGCACTTAGATTACCTTGAAAATCTTTTGAAATTTTAAGTGCCTATTCTTCACATACAAACCCAATACACTTTCCTATTGAGATTCCTTTGATAAACCAAGTTTATTAAGAGTGTTATTGAGTGATCTTGAGTAGCTACACTTGCTCAAAACTCTCCTTACTTGAGATTGATTGGTTGATTTTGTTGGAGAGTTTTAGTTAAGGTTTTTCCCCGGTATAATCTATACTCTTTGTGTGGGAAAACCTTGTAGCTAGTGGGTCTTTGCATCACCATTGCAAGACTCACTAAGCTTGTATTTTGATTGTGCAAATACATTTTTACAAACATACTTTTCAAATATCTCTTGAGCTATTTCTTTTAAAATCTTATATGAGATATTTTGAATGTCATGGTTGAAACACTTCGAAACTTGTGTTGATTGATTTACTTTGATTATTTGTTTTAAAGTTTGCTTGGGAATACACTCTGGATCTTAACTGTAGATTTACATTAGATTGAGTGTTTAGCACAATATTAAGCACTGAGCATATTTACTGTCATCCATGCTTGCATTATTATCTGGACTGTATTGTGATGCATATCTGCTTGTTGAGAAGCATATTTCCGTGTACGCAAAAATTACATTTGTTGTATTCCAAGCGTAGGCCTAAAGAGGGAGACTAGCCCTATTGAATAGTCCCAGATTGGCTTAGATCCGATTAGGAAAGTTAGGTGTATCATCCTGGTAAGGTGCGGTTGTAGGTTGAGGTCAGCCCTGTGAATTGACCTGGTTGTATTAAGTGTTGCTCCACCTGTTAAGTGAGATTTATAGTGGAAACCTTGTGCTGATAAGCCAAGGCGGAGACGTAGGCATTTTGGCCGAACTTTGATAACATATCGTATGTGTATTTTACATTTCCGCAAGTTATTTACTGCACGTGTATGTTTTATTATGAATGATTGGATTTATAATAGCATAGACAGACCCTAGGTTGCGTATTACTGTTGTTAGACTGGTTAACCTAGAAAAGAATTTTATATCTCCAATTCACCCCCCTCTTGGGATTGCACCAAAGCTAACATCGAGTTCTTTCTTTTGCCACTCCTCTCCTGAAATTCCAGGAATACTTTCCCAACTCTCGGCTCCACTCCAATCTCTCTCTAAAAATATTTGGATGTATTGCATTTGTCCATGTTCATGCTCACAATCGAGATAAATTGGAACGTGCCATTAAGTGCGTTTTTATTGGTTACTCTCATACTCAGAAAGGCTACAAATGTTATGATCCCGTAATTAAAAAATTGTTTGTTAGCCTTGATGTTACGTTCTTTGAAACCACTCCTTTTTTCCAAAAGCTCTCTCTTCAGGGGGAGAAGTGGAGTGAATATCGGTTCTTTGATATCTCTATTGATGATTTTGTAATATTTGCTGATTCTGTGCCATTTGCTGATTCTGTGCCATCTACTGATTCCGTGCCATCTACTGAGTCTCCCATTGCATCATTTCCTGAGTCTCCCATTGCATCATTCCCTAACCTGTCATGTACAAACGATCACTTAAACTCAGGGGGAGATGCAGAAAAATAAAATAGTAAGGAAATACTTGTTTACTCAAGAAAGCCAACAACAAAGTACAGGGAGAATCTCATACCTGAGGCACCAAGAGAGTTGGAACCAGTGATAGCTCCAAGCAATCTTGAGTCCACGCCCAGCCCTAGTCAGGTAACAAATGGTCATGAGCTTCTTTTGGTAAATCTCCACCTAATGACATCAATTTGCCCATTGCAGTCAGAAAACAACCTAGGTCATGTACTCTATATCCCTGGTCCAAATACATGTCTTATAAAACTCTATCTACAGGTTATCGTGCTTTTACCTCTAACCTTGACAGGATGAAAATTCCAAAGAATATTTAGGAAACCCTGGAAATTATTGAATGGAGGGAGGCTGTTATGGAGGAAATGTGGGCCCTGGAAAAAAATGGAACTTGGGATATTATAAATTTTCCGAGAGGAAAGAAACCAGTAGGTTGCAAATGGGTCTTCACAGTGAAATATAGAGCTGATAGGACAGTTGAACAATATAAAACTTGACTCGTTGCAAAAGGGTTTACATAGACCTATGGCATTGACTACACGGAGACATTTGCATCGGTGGTAAAATTGAATACAATTAGGGTCCTCTTGTCCTTGGTAGCTAACTTAGATTGGCCACTATAGCAACTCAACATTAAGAATGCATTTCTAAATGGCGAGTTAGAAGAAGAGGTCTACATGACGATACCACTAGGTTTCAGTAAGAAAGGTGAAGAAAATAGAATATGTAAACTCAAGAAGTCCTTGTATGGACCCAAGCAATCTCCCAGAACATGGTTTGACAGATTTTCAAAAGTAATAAAGAACCAAGGATATTGACAAGGGCAATCAGATAACACTATGTTCTTCCAATAGTCTGAAAGTGGTAAGAGAACAATTTTGATAGTGCATGTTGATGATATAATCCTAACTGGAGATGATACAGTGGAGATGGAAAGATTAAAGAAAGTCCTAGCTACTGAAAAGTTAAAGACCTGGGACGAATGCAGTATTTCTTGGGAATGGAAGGTGCTAGATCAAAAAAGGGTATCAGTGTCTCTTAGCGAAAGTATATCATTGATCTCCTAACCGAAACTGGCATGCTTGGATGCAAACCTAGTGAAACCCCGATTGAAATAGTAAATAGGGTCGAAGAATGTGAAATACCAGTGGAAAAGGAGAGGTATCAGAGATTGGTTGGTAAGCTAATCTACCTATCACATACCAGACCCGATATTGCATTTGTGGTAAGTGTGGTAAGCCAACACATGCATTCACCGAAAAAAACTCACTTAGATGCTGTGTACAAGATCCTTAGGTACCTTAAGGGCTCTCCAGGCAAAAGACTCTTCTTCAGGAAATGTGAAATCAAGGATGTATAAATCTTCACAGATGCAGATTGGGTAGGATTAGTGGAAGATAGAAGGTCTATCACAGGATATTGTACTTTCGTTTGGGGAAATTTGGTAACCTGGAGGAGCAAAAAGCAAAATGTAGTGGTTCAAAGTAGTGCTAAAGCTGAATTCAGGGCAGTTGCACGAGGGATATGTGAAGGATTGTGGTTACGGAAACTCTTGGAAGAGTTACAAATCCTGGTGAAATTTCCTATCAAACTCTATTGTGACAACAAAGCAGCAACCAATATCTCTCCAAATTCAGTTCAACATGATAGGACTAAGCATGTGGAAGTGGACCGACATTTTATCAAAGAGAAGGTTGAAGAAGGAACCATCTTTATGACTTATGTACCTACCAAGGAACAAACTGTAGACCTCTTTACTAAAGGGTTACCTTGACAGAGCTTTGATGATTTCATTTGCAAGTTGGACATGATCAATATCTATGATCCAACTTGAGGGGGAGTGTAGAAATCCTGAGTATCTTCATATCTTGAGAAAATTAGGAAAGTATATAAATAGAGAAGATTGTATATTATTGAGAGTGATTCTGTTAGGAGATTGCTTCCATATGTAGAATTTCTGATTGTGATTCTATTAGGAGATTGTTTCCATATGTAAACTTTTTGATTGTATTATAAATATTGTATATCATTCAGGTACAAAAAATTATTCAAAAAATACATAAATTCCATTCTGTTTTCACCAACAATAAATGATACAGGTGGGCATCATCCTGGGATACGCAAGTGTCAACACTATTGTCAATATATGTCAATTTCTCACAAACAAAAAGTGGCTTAGATTGAAAGTTTGGAGTATTAGATGATTAGCTTAGCCTGATAAGCCCACATCTGAAGAATCATATTACCATAATCACCCACTCATTCCAATCACACCAGCCAGTGTACTACTTGCCCATGAACACTAAAAGTTTAAGTTGTTTGGTAAACATTTGAATATGTTTCTTAAAAACCTAAAAAATAAAAGAAATTTCATTATACTTCAAATTAAATTAGACAAAAATTCATAAAAAAAACAAAAAACAAAAAAAAAATCTCATTTTTATCTGGTCAGTCCCCAAGGGAAAAGACACAAAACCCAAACCATGTAATTCTGTTCTTCTTTTGTTTGTCAATTAACCTCAGCAATCTGAACACAAATTTGCAATCATCACAACACAAACTCAAAAAATCCTTAATTTATTATTTTTTTCCCTAGTGAGTCCCTAAAGGGAAAAGCAGGAAACTTGAATCAAAACCCAAATCATCACAGATATGCATCTTCCTTCTTGGCCCAACAATCTGAACATAGATCTACAAGCCACCTATAGAATGTTTGTGCTCCCATGGCTACTTCATCCTCTGGGGTTTAGACTGGGCACAAAGAGAGAAGGGAGGGGGGGGGGGGGGTGGTTGCTTCTAGATGGTGGCTGCTGCCCAGACCTGTTGTGTCATAGATAGATGGCAGTCTCGTCTGTTTTTGTGAGAGGGAAAGGGAGATGGGGAATAGATGGCAGTTCTGACGTTGAGAGAGGGAAAGGGAGTTGTGGAAGAGATGGCAGACTGTTCTCTTGTCGAGAGAGGAAAAGGGAGAGGAGGAAGGCGGGAACAAGGTGCTCAATGATGTTAAGTATTGTTTCGATGCTGAACCAACAAGAGGTAATTAAAGTGCACCCAAACAACACTGGTATGAGATCTCTAAATTATAAAGCTTATTCAATGAACCAGTCCATTAAGAGGCTATATAGTGCAAACAAACAGCCCTTGAATAACATGGGAGACATCAAATTTAGATAAAGAGAACGTTATCTATGTTGTACCGGGCACCCCACTTGTGCCAAATACCAATACTACAACTAATGCTATTAAATATATAAAAAAACTAATGCAGAAACTAATAATAAAAAACAGTAAAAGAAGAAGAATTTAAATAGGTTCGGTACAAAATTACCTACGTCCTCGGGCATTGACAATCAATCCACTACTCCCAATAAAAATTACAACATGGGTAAATTTCAAATTACCAATAGTAATAAGAAATACTCTAGAGTACAAATAGTATTTGTAACTCTTTTCAATTTTTGGTGTGTTTACATAAGGAGAGGGGAGCCCTTTAAATAGCTTCTCCCCAAAACCCAAAAAACAATCTTAACCGATGTGGGACAAAATAAATTCAACAAATCTCCACCTTGACAACAAATTCAACATATTTTTCTATCACCAACTGTAGTTCCATATCACCGGTGCCTTCCAAAGAATATTCAGACTTGCAGAATATTGATCAAATTCAAACAATGTTTGAACTTGATTGATGTCACAATCTTGGTCAACATATCTCCAAGATTCTCAGCTGTAGCAATCTTTTGAAGAACTATCTTGCCTTTATCAATTATATCCCGCATAAAATGAAACCGAACGTCGATGTGCTTTGTTCGTGCATGGTAAACTTGGTTCTTTGCTAGATGAATGATACTCTGGCTATCACATAACACACCAATGTGCTTTTGAACAACTCCCAAATTTTTAAGTAAACCCTGCAACCAAATGGCTTCCTTAATAGCCTCTGAAGCTGCCATGTACTCTGCTTCCTTTGTAGACAAAGCAATGGTAGACTGTAAGGTAGACCTCCAACTCACTGGACCATTTGCAAATATAAATACATAGCCAGTAGTTGATCGATGTTTATCCAAATCACCTGCAAAATTAGAATCCACATATCCAACAACATGTTGATCAATAGTATTATTTTCTCAAATACTATATCAACATCAATCATATTCGTAATTTATCTCAAAATCCATTTCACAACTTGCCAATGTCCTTTACCCGGATCATGCATATACTTGCTCACCATACTAACAGCTTGTGAAATATCAGGTCTAGTACAAACCATTGCATACATCAGACTACCAAGTGCATTTTCATAAGGAACTTGTGACATATACTTACGTTCCTTATCTGATTTAGGAGATAAGGTTGCACTAAGATTGAAGTGAGGAGCAAGAGGAGTGCTAACTGGTTTTGACTGCTCAGACATGCCAAAACTTTGAACCACCTTCCTCAAATACTGTTTCTGAGTCAAACTGACTCTTCCTCTCATTCTGTCTCTGCATATTTTCATGCCAAGTATCTTCTTTGTTTCACCAAGATCTTTCATCTCAAACTCTTGATTTAACTGACTTTTTAGCTTGTTGATTTCTTCCCTGTTCTTTGAAGCTATCAACATATAAGAGTAAATATATAAGAGATCCATTTTGTAGTCTGCGAAAATAAACACGATGATCATGTTTATTTCTAATGTACTTGTGACCCATCATAAACTGATGAAATCGTTTGTACCATTGTCATGGAGACTGTTTTAAACCATACAACAATTTACCCAATCTACATACCCAATTTTCTTTTCTAGCAACCATAAATCTATTTGGCCGAGTCATATAGATTTCCTCTTCCAAATCACTATGTAAAAATGCAGCTTTTACATCGAGTTGAACTAGTTCAAGATCAAATTGCGCTACCAAAGCTAACAAAAATCGAATGGAAGAATGTTTAACAACTGGAGAAAATACCTCATTATAATCAATACCTTCCTTCTGTGCGTAGCCTTTAGCTACCAATTTAGCTTTGAAGCGAACATTATTTGCATTTAAATATCCTTCTTTTTTAGCATACACCCATTTACAACCAATTGCATTCTTACCTTGGGCAGTTGGGCTAGTTCCCAAGTTTGATTTTGATAAAGAGACTGCATTTCTTCATTCATCGCTCTTTTCCATTTATCTAAATCAGAGTTCCTCATTGCTTCTTTGAAAGTGCAAGGAACATCATTATCTATAACTGGAAGTGCATGGGCCACCATATCAACATAATTCTTGGATTGAAATTTCCTCTTGTTGTACACCGTTCTCCACTGTAACTGGAGAGTTACTTCAAGTAGCCTCATTTCTCACTGGGTCTCCCAAAATTGTCTCAACCTCCACTTGTTGTTGAGTACCGCTAGTCCTTTCTTCAACTGGTGACTCATTGCGTATTGTTTTCTTCATCATCGCAAGTTTATCAAAAGTCACATCCTTGCTTAGAATCAATTTTTTCGTTTTTAGACACCATAGACGGTATCGTTCGACTCCTATACTGATCCCCAAGAATATTGCTTTCTTGGCTCTTGGATCCAACTTAGATTCTTTAAAATGATAATAAGCCACAGTACCAAATACATGTAAAGAATCATAATCACTAGCAGGTTTTCCAGGCCATACCTAATAGGGTGTTTTTCTCCCTATTGCAGATGACGGTAGACGGTTGATGAGATGACATGCATATCTAATAGCCTCAGCTCAAAACCTTTTTTCTAACCCAGCATTAGACAACATACATCGAACTTTCTCCAGCAAAATCCGATTCATGCGTTTGACCACCCCATTCTGCTGTGGTGTATTTCTAATTGTGAAGTGTCGAGAAATACCTTCATCCTGACACACCTTCATAAACGGGTCACTTGTGTATTCACCACCATTATCTGATCTGAGTCGTTTAATCTTTCTGCCAGTTTGAATTTCAACTAATTTTTTCTACTTAAGGAAAATATTACACTTAATTTTTATGCTTTATAGAATACACCCAAACTCTTTTGGAAAAATCATAAAAAAAAGTGACAAAATAATGCATACCACCCAATGAAGCAGTTTTTGTAGGCCCCCATGCATCTATGTGGATATAGTCTAAAATACCTTCAGTCTAGTGGATTACAATGCCAAATTTCACTCTAGTCTGTATTCCCAGAATGCAATGCTCACAAAATTCTAATTTGCATACCTTTGCACCCTTCAACAAGCCTCGCTTGTCCAATTGTTGCAAAGATTTTTCTCCTGCATGATCCAATTGCATGTGCCATAACCTAGTTGTATCTGAACTTGCATTTTTCTCAGAAACAACAGCTGCTGAATCAATAATTGTATTACCTTATAAATAATACAAGTTATTTTTTCTTATACCTTTCATCACCACCAGCGCACCTGTTTAATTTTTAAGGTTTCATCTTTCAAAGTGATAGTGAAATCTTAAGATTCTAAGGCACCCAATGAAATCGAATTTTTCCTTAGGCTTGGAACACACCTAACTTTAGTCAAGGTTTCAACAGTTCTATCTTGACATTTAAACTGTATTGATCCTATTCCAGTTGCTTTACAGGGTTTATCATTTCCCATAAAAACAACTCCACCATCTAATTATTCAAAATTAGAAAACCATTCCCTATTGGGACACATGTGATAGGAGCAACCAGAATCCAAAATCCACTCACCAAAGTCATGTGACGAAGATGTTCCAACAAGAGAAAAATATGACCACTTCCATCATTCTTGGCTATATTGGCATTAGAATGTGCTTTGCCCTTATTCCTCTACTGCAATTTAGGACAATCTTTCTTCCAATGCCCTTTCTCTCATGAAAAAAGACGCATTCATCTTTAGTATGTCTCCCATGAGATTTACTTCTCCTTCCAGGTTTACGACTAGAACGTCCCTTTATTGTTAGTGCTTCGCTGTTTCCTTATGGACCCTCTGATCATTCTTTTTGCATTCAGTACTAATCAATGCAGTACAAACAACATCGAAAGTAATTTTATCTTTCCTATACAATAAAATGGTGGTAAAATGCACATAATCATTAGGGAGAGAATTTAGAAATAATGAGGCTTTATTCTCATCTTTCACCTTTTAATCCAAATTTAACAAATCAGCCAAAATTTTATTGAAAACATTTATATGGTCATTAATCAAAATACCTGATTGATATTGGAAGCGAAACAATTTCTTTTTCAAATAGAGCCGATTCTCTAAACTCTTCGTCATAAATGTATCCTCCAATATCTTCCACAATTTTTTTGCAGATGTCTCTCTCATAACTATATTTCTGATTTTTGGCGAAACATAAACGAATTGTACCACATGTCTAACGATTGATCTTTTCCCAATCTTTATCGCCAATATCCTCTGGTATATCACCAAGAACAACATCTAATTCTTGCTGATACAGATTGTCCATCACCTTACATTGGCACATACTAAAATTATTGGTACCATCAAATATCTCCACCTCAAACCAAGCATTAGCTATCGTCTTTGACGATGATGTTGAAGTTGTTGGGTTGGAGTTTGTGTGGACAGAGTTTCTTCTACTGCTGCACTAGTTTTTGCCATCTTCTATATATTCAACAGCAAACAACAAAGTAAAAGGTCTAGGATGAATAGTACGCACCAACTGTGTCTACTCTGTTTTATCCTATGAAATTCCACTTTGACCAGGCTGACCTCTAGGAAGCGACTGAACCGCAATGGTCTCTAAGCACTCGCTTGGATAAGGTCTTTCTTAGGCATCAAACGTGGAATCAAGGATCCTAACAGAGAAACACCTCCGTATCGACACTATTCAACCTAGCTCTGATACCAATAGTTGTGTCGGGCATCCCACTTGTGCCAAACACCAATATTACAACTAATGCTATTAAATATATAAAAAATTAAAGTAATGCAGAAACTAGTAATAAAAGACAATAAAAGAACAAGACAAGAATTTAACGAGGTTCGGTACAAAATTACCTACGTCCTTGGGCGCTGACGATCAATCCACTATTCCCAATAAAAATTATAACTTGGGCAAATTTCAAATTATCAATAGTAATAAGAAATACCCTAGAGTACAAATAGTATTTGTAACTCTTACAATTTTTGGTGTGTTTACATAAGGAGAGGGGAGCCCTTTAAATAGCTTCTCCTCAAAACCCAAAAAACAATCCCAACCGATGTGGGACAAAATAAATTCAACAGTCTATTCCCAGAAAGACAATGTGAGTAGAAATATGAAGACATTAGGGAACAGGATCCTAGTGTTAGCACCCTTCGTATTTAATACCATACTTGAGAAGCAATAGAAGGGTGCGTGTGATTTTAACTTGTGAGGTTGGAGATGTAGGAGAACAGAACAAGCACAACCAAAACAAACCTAAGTGCTGCATCTCCCTAAAAAATGTTCAGGACCTGAGGAGATGTACGAAGTACCCAATGAAAGCCCGAATAAATTGATATATGCATTCAAGATGGCCATTTTTTTGAGGTGGTCGTGGTCGCAGACAAGAGTGATGGGGGAGAGTGCCATGGCTACATAGAATACCGAGAAATGTGCTTTCCTTATAATCCATGGCATTATTTGATTGAAAAACTTTAATGTTGTAAGAATTTGAGATTGAACCATATTATCAACATTAAAATAAATTTGAAGTGAGTTAGATGTGTTGTGCATGAGATATATCCACAGGAGATATATCCATGTAAAATAGGATAATCATCCTACAAAATAACAAAGTCTTTGGAACCCAACATTGTAGTGTGTGGTGATGGCCCTGGGCCCCAAAAGGGTGCCACTGATTAAATTAAATGGAGAAGCAAAAATCAAATCCGCTTTTATTAAATAGTAAAACTAGTTGTTTAGCTAATTGACCAAAAAAATACAATTTGCATGTTCGTCTTTCACAAGACCCAATTGAACACCTGATACCCAACTTCATAAACAACCACTAGAGACATGTCCTAAACAAAGATGGGTGGATGTGGAGGGGTTGATGACGAAGTTCTGAAGTGAGAGGTTAAAGAGGAATGTAAAGATTGGTGAGCTCAAACAAACTTCCAACTTTATGGAGAACTCCGATAAGTTTCCCTGCCCCAGCATCCGGTTGGGAAAAAAAAGTGTAGGTCAAACTAACATGAGTGAGGAATGAGATACGAATTAGGAAAAGACAAAGTAGTAATAGAGACAGAGCCGTGTGACAACATACAAGTTTGTGCCATCTGCTGTATGAAATATGTATAGATGAGTTTTGAATGAAATAATGGTTGTATTAGTGGTCATTTGATTGCAACCAGAATCAAAATGCCAGAGGGATAATTGACAATGTTATGGGGGTAGTGAAACCAGAGCCTGAAGGGACATGATGAATTGTTCCTTTAGTATCACAGTGCTATCACTTGTAGAGATGGAAGGAGGGGAGCAGTAAGATGAACAGTTCTCTCAGCAGCAGCAATGACAAATTTGCATTTCTGTTGACTCCAAGATTTAGGTTAAGTGCCTTCACTCTTCAGAGCAACCACTGCTGATTTGCCTGTTCTGATTATTTATTTATTTATTTTTGTTAAAGCTTGATCTGCATTGTTGGCCCACAACTTATCAGCTTAAGCCTTTTGGTAAAGTGGTGATCCAACATGGTAGTCGAGCTGGTTACCAGGAGGTCTTCGTTTCTATTCTTGTCGCCCATGTTAATTGTGTGGTGTTTAAAAAGTTATTGTATTCACTGTAATAGGTGTTATGTATCGTGTGTTTATCTCTTCATGTGTTGTCAGGCTACATGTGCCGGGGGAGTGTTGAAGCTTGATGTACATTGTTGGCCCACAACCTATCAGCTTAAGCTAAAATGGTAATCCAACAATTTTATTTTATTTAATTTTATGAAGGAAGCTGTAGTCTAGGATGGGGTGACTCAAATCATAGACCTCAATTCACATAAAGGCTTAGGTATGGGCAGCCACCACTGGGCCAACCCCTCTTGTCAAACAGCTGTTGCTGTTTGCAGGACAACCTGCAAGATACTAGCCAGGCTTCTGAAAAAATATGCAGATCCCAGTATGACACTAGAGAAGAGTATGATCAGGGTTATATAGTGGCAAATAAGGGAATCTGCAGAACTGCCTTTGGGAAGCCTCAAGGGTGTGGCAAGAACAACCTCAGAATTCTGAGTCTTGAGGGAAACAAGTATAGTTTCTTCTGAAACAAGTTCAGAAACAAAGTTCTCCATGGTAAAAGAAGACTTAGGTGAAGTTAAGAAGCACAGAGTTCAAAATAACTATTGACAGCCATGGGAATTTGTGTCAGATGTACCCAATCCCAGTAAGTGACAATTTTTATCATGTTTATCATGCTCCCACCAGGGTTGAGACAGTGTTAGCTGATCCAATGGTATGCATTTGAGAAAGAAATGTATTGATGGATTGCCTTGAATGCTGTTTTAAATGGTGAGGATGACTAAGCAGTTAAAAACATGAGTGAGGTCAGCAGTAGTATAAGGTGTTCCCAACAGGTCCCGTACTTAATTGTGTCAAATCTGCCCAATTGGATCTTGATGGTAGGAATTCAGGTAGATCCCAGTTGATGATTTGATGATTTTTACCATCCTAATCCTAAATATGGTGGTAAAACACTTCATTTTCACCTGTTTGTAGAGTGGTCTTAGCAATGTCTCAAGTAACAATATGACAAATTTGACATCCTTTAAAAAACCTAGCACTTCTTGGCCAAAATATGTAGTTGAAATCATCCAAAATAGTCAAAATTGAGTGGGCAACATCAGATTTTTTCTATATTATAGCCACGAGATTTTTGGAATTGTAGTGTTGCTCAAGAAAAGGAATAAACCAAAAATTTTGTATGTAGTTGTACTTTAGAGACAGAAAAGAATAATCCGGACCAAAATTATAAATACTCAAACAGAAAGGAATAATCAAGACCAAAATCAGAAATATTTAAACCAGTCCGAACTGATAAAAAAACCGGTCTAAACACTGAACTGGCTGGAAAAATAATTAGTTGACCTGGTCTGAAATGAGTGGATCTGAATCACCCAAGCTGGACTCAAATGGCAGGGTGGGATTTTATTTTCCTGTCCACTTTCATGGCAGTGATGAGATAGATGGGTTCCAGGATGAATTTTATGATGACAGCGAAACGGCATGAGTTGTGAATCGCTGTTTGATTTCGTGCAAAGCTTTAGCCTGTGGCGTGAGTTGTGGAGACTGGTGAAACACACTAGCAAGACAGGCAATAGAGGCACTTGAAACTCTGATGGCTGATGAGCTCTTGTTGAACAGTTGGTTGGAAAGGTCTGAGGGTGTGTTTAGCAAGTTAGGACAATTTCCAAAAATGGAATTGGATCTTGATGATGGCAGACTGAAGGTTGCACGACTGTTGACTGGGCAAGCACAGTTGAATGGCTTTGATGATGGCTGAACATAAGGCAACAAGTGGCATCTAGGACAGCAACTTAATGGTGATTGATGAACTTTTTAGACAATGTGGCCACAAGGCAATGTTTTAGTGTGATGGCTAAACTTGGATGGACAAAAGGCGGCAAGCCATGAATTGTCTTAATGGCGGTGATAAGAGGCAACCATATTGTGGAGTGATGGTGGTTTGAACAATGAGGTGTGCCAATGATGAGCGTGTTTTGTAGATGTTGATGAGCAGCTGCGCAGCGATTTGCAACACAATCAGTATGGGCCCTGAAGAGGTGGCGTTTGAGACTATGTTAACAGAGACATGAAAAAAAGCGAAGAACTCTTTGTATCTTGTATATTATATCTTCATCCATGTCTATGTGGAAGCCCCTGAATTTATAGGCATAGGGTACAGTGGGGATAGAAACTCAGTAGGCAGACTAAACATGAATTAACTTGAGAATATTATGGGAATATTCCTCATGCATTTAAAATAGTGTTATCTGAGAATAAACCACTCGAGGATAGCAGACATTTATTTTTCGAATATTAATGCACATGCCTATATTATGGGAAAGCTAATACAATTACTACTGGCTCCCATGATATCTCATAAGTAAATCCCACAACTCCAAAGAGACCTGGTTGCCCTGTTAGTGTCCTGAATTGCTTTCCCCACATGGAAAGGTGCATATATTTTTTCTACAAAATGGGTTTTCTCTCCACATGGAGCACTGGACCAGCCTTGTTTGGTTAGGGGGTATGAGAGACTTTAAATAGGAATGACGTCTTCATTCTTATAGACTTGGATGTTTAGTCACTTGGAATGGGGATATATATAAGGAATGACCTGGAATAAAAAAGCTAGCTACCATTGTGAAGGTGGGTATAAACAGGAATAGGATATTTATGTGGCTAGAACACATAGCACAACACGACTCCCCAAAACAGTTATGAACACTTTCTCAGTAGGCAGAACAAACTTGGCAGCAGGTCTATCTTCTTTTCTAAATGGTTTCCGACATATAGAAGGCCATCCTTATTTACAGATTCCCAATGTGTCCAAAATTCCACATCGTCGTGCTAATCTTCTCTAATTCTCCACTTATTGATCCTTGCAGCTTTCACCAAAGACCAATGAACTTTCTGTCCAGAAACAGAGAGAGAGAGAGAGAGAGATGGCAGATAAGTTGCTGCTTTGTGGTCTCTTATGGCCTCTCACTCTCCACCACTTATCAGCAAACAACACACACCCAAGACACTCACAATAAAAGGGAAAAAAAATCCTATGCCTAAAGAAGAATTTTCTAAGGTGGAAATTTATTTTCTAGAAAATCTTCCAACTAAAAATTTGAAAATAAAAATGAAGAAGCTACCATGAAATGGCTCAAATCAGTCTATAAGATTTGCAATTTCAAACAAAAAAGGAGAATAAAATAGCCATGGGGGTGTTATTCACATTTCTTGTATGTGGCTGTGATTCTGACTCTGTATTGTTAAATGCCAAACTTAGTTATTGTCATCGTACTCTTCATTTCCATTTTTCAACATCCATATTCATTCATTTCCATTCTGAGTGATTTGTTTTTGATAACCGAACAGACCTGGTTTGCTTAGTGGGTATGAGAAACTTGGAATAGGAATGAAGTCTTCATTCCTGCAGACTTGGATGTTTGGTTCCTTGGAACAGGAACATATATGGAATGATGTGGAATAAAAAACTAGCTGTTGCCATCTTTTCATTACCATTGAGAAGGCGGGTATAAACGGGAATAGGGATTACGCAGCTTGAACACATGGCACATCACGACTCCCCAAAACAGTTCAGAAATCCACTTCCTCGATAGGCAGAACAGACTTGGCAGCAGGTCTTTTTTTTCTTTAAATATTTTCCAATGTAAAAGGCCTTCCCTATTTACAGGTTCCCCTTGTGTCCAAAATCCCAAGTTTCATCCTCATGCTAGTCTTCTCCGATTCTCCACTTATTGGTCCTTGCAGCTTTCACCAAACTCCAATGAACTCTCTGCTGAAAACAGAGAGAGACATGGCAGATGAGTCCCTGTTTTGAGGTCTCTTATGGCCTCTCACTCTCCACCACTTTGCAGCAAACCAAAATAGATCCATAACACTCTTAACAAATGAGAAAAAAAAGCAGCCTATGTGGGAAATTCCTAAGCTAGAAATTTATTTTTCAAAAAGAAAAAAGAAGAAATTACCATGAAATTCCTCAAATCAATGGATAGGATTTGCAATTTTACACAAGGAAGGAGAAAAAATACCTACGGGAACAATTCACATTTTCGGCCTCCAGTGGTGATTCCAATTCCTTATTGTTAAATGCCAAACACAGTTATTCTCTTATGTCATTGTACTCATCATTCTGGTTTGGTTAGTGGTTATGAGAGACTTGGAATAGGGAGGAAGTTCCTGAACATCCATACTCATCCCTTCAGTTCCATTCTGATTGATTCATTCCTGATAACGAATTGAGATTGTGGGTATGAGAGTCTGGTAACAGGATTGACGTCTTCATTCCTACAAACTTGGATGCTTGGTCACTTGGAATTGGAATGTCTCAGGTAGGAAAACACATTTCAGTATGAAGTAAATCCGAAACCATCACGTCGTATGCTCTGGGTGAAAGTCTATGGCTTGTGAGGGGTGTTGGTGCACAAAATCAACACATTCTGGATCCTGATGTGGTTTATTTGGGCAGTACTCCAGAAGGGAGATTTCTGAAGGAACAATACCAAAGAGATATATAAGGAATGACCTGGAATGAGAAACTAGCTTTTACCAGCTTTTCATACCTTTGAGAAGGTGGATATAAACAGGACTAGGAGTTATGCGGCTTGAACACATAGCACAACATGATTCTCCAGAACAGTTTGGAATGCCACTTAATAGGCGGAACAACTTGGCAGCAGGTCTCTCTTCTTCTTTTTTGAATATTTTCCGATGTATAAAAGGCCTTCCCTATTTACAGATTCTCATTGCGTCCAAAATTCCAAGTATTATGGCCATGCTAATCTTCTCCGATTCTCCACTTATTGATCCTTGCAGCTTTTGCCAAACTCTGACAAACTCTCCATCCGGAAGGAGAGAGAGATGGAAGACAAGTCGCTGCTTTGAGGTCTCTTATGAACTTCACTCTCCAGCACTTCACAGCAAGCCAATACACACCCAAGACTCTTTTGAAAGTGGGGAAAAAAAAACTGTGCCTATGGAGGAAATTTCTAAGCTGGAAATTTATTTTCTAGAAAATCTTCAAATAAAAAATTAAAAAAAAAAAAAAAAAAATTACCATGAATCCCTCAAATCAGTGGATAGGATTTTCAATTTTACTCAAAAAGGAGAAAAAAATACCTATGGGGTGTTATTCACATTTCTTGTCTTCGGCTGTGATTCTGATTTCTTATTGTTAACTGTCAAACATGGATATTGTCATTGTACTCTTCATTCCCATTCCTTAACATCTTTACTCTTTCCTTCATTTCCATTATGATTGATTCGTCCTGATAACCAAACGGTTAGCTTGTTGTAAGGATGCTTGTTCTTATATCTTTGGGAAATACAAAGATTGTTATTATCCCATTAATCTCGAATATTAGCTTTTCATTGCTTAGGAGGTACTCAAAAGATCACAATAAATTCTTCCATTCTCCAGGGCAAATCTTACATGCTCTTCAGATCCATTTGTCATTTCAACTTACCAATGGCACACCTAATCACATTTATATATAATATGTGCATCATTAATCATCAAACACATTGACATGGCTAACTGACTCAATTCAGTAGGAGCAAACACTTTTTGGACTTAACTCCTTGAATTTTGAATTATAAAAATTCAATTCTTGAAATTTCAAATTCAGGCAAGTTCAAGTCTCCATTCAAGAATATCATCAGAGCTGAAGTTAAAAGGATTAAACTGTTAAAATTAAAATTTCAGGGAATGAAGTGGAATTCAGGGAACCTTTAGGGACTTGCCGTGTGATTTATCCCAAAATAATAATCATTACAATTTACAACTATCCTTGCACTTTCTCATTGTTTATTCTTACAACATTGTAATTTGAAGCAGATTACTCTGGTTTATGCCATTTGTTCGGTGACCTGATTTAGATTATGGCATCATTAAGTAGGAGAAATAATGTGTGATTTTTTTTTTAATTTTTAATTTTTAATTTTTAATTTTTATGGTTAAGAATGAAATTAAATCAAATAAAATGCTCCAACAGATACAGATTTTTCCGTTTGTTCCCATGTTTGATATTAGGTTTCCCTTAATAAGAAGAATAATGTGTTTTTCTTGTTTATTTTTGTTTATTCCGAGATTATCAAGCTACAATTCAGTGATGAGGATGAAGTCAAATGGGAGTTCACATAACTTCTCTTGAGGTTGTGGTTAAATAAATTTTGCTTAATGAATTTAGAACAAAATATGTTTAGTTAGAGTAGAGATTGGTAGTTAAAACTGGGATCCTATGTAGGATTGTTAGGGCGTATAATAATCAACTTCATGCATGCCTGCAGCTAGTATTACTGAACTTTATGAATTATAACATGTAAATGCATTTTTATAGTTATTTTATATGGTTGGTAAATCTTCAATATAAATCATAAAATGAAAAATGGGTCCCTGGGTCCCAAAAATCTTTAAGTCAATCATTAATAAGTTATTCTCCTAAATTTATGTTTTATAAAACCGAAGCATATGTATTTTGAATTTCATGATTTGTTAAGGGGCATTTTGAAATTCAAAATGAGAAGAGTTCAAATAATAAAATTCATAATTTTTTTAAGGGCATTTTCAAAACTCAGAAAAACATACCATAAAACACTAAAGAAATGGTGTGCATGCTTCTTGACTCACAGAATACTTTGACATAAGTATACTATAGTATTCCTTTTGATCCTAAACTTATATTTGTTATTTCATAATTTATTGAAAGGTAAAAAAGGGCGTCCCACGGCCACAAGCTTCCTACTTTGTGAAGGCAGATGAAGGGTCATCACAGTGTATGCAGCCTTATCCCTGCTTTTATGCAGTGAGGCGGTTTCCTTGGACTCGAACCTGTGACAACTGGTTACAAAGTAGCGAAATTTATAGAAAGGTGTTTTTGAAAAATCAGATATAAGGCACATGCTTTGCAGGTCCCAAAAAACTTTATAATAAAGTAAAACAATTGAAAAGTCTTCATACTCCCACCATATCCTGTAGAGTCCTAAACCTTTAATCAGTATTTTGTACATCATTTATTCTTATTTTTTGAAAAATAAAGAAGAAAATATATTCCATGGAATTTTATAATTTATTGAAGGTTGTTTTTGGAAAGAAAAAAGAAAAGCAGACCAAAACACTGTAGAATGGAGGAATCTCCACTCTATTAGCATGGATAAATCTAGAAACTTGGTTTGTAAGTGTCAAAACTAAGAAAATCTCAAATGAACTAGTTAAAATGGTACTGCTTTCATGTGACAACAAGATCAATGTTCAAATTGTTGCATTCCTATCCTAACAAGTCCAACTTATAATGCAAAAAAGAATAAATTTTTTATTGACATAATTTAAACACAAGTCAATCAACAAGCAATTATTGTTGCACCTAAACTTTATATATATATATATATATATATATATATATATATATATATTTCACCAAACAAATATTGAAATCTCAACTAGCTATCTAGCTACTTCCTTAGCATTAATGTCATCATGCAAGGTACAATTACTTCATCAATATTATTGAGATCAAGATGTCATCAAGCCTATTATTAATTCATCATGTCCATCATTGTTGTTATGATCAAACCAAATAGTGTATTAATTTCTATCAACCTTAGGATTAATATTTGAATCATCTATTGAACGAAAGTGAACTGAAAAATAAAATATATATTTACGCAAATTCATATTGTTAACATTTAATAAACGAAATTACTTCCTAAATGCATGGTTCAAGCAAATTAGAAAAGAGTTGGGAAGAAATATAATTTATTGTAGGTTTCGAAAATCTTATCATGTTGATAATATGATGCTACCAATCCTTCTATAATCTTATTGCTGTCTTACCAATTTGCAATTCCATATAGTATCTGAATTGATTTGCCAAATTAGGATTATAGGATCATACAATCCGATGACCTGGAAGCGATTTTAACAACCAGGAATATGAACATTGGAATCAAGATCAAATTAACATGTGTGGCTTATAAATTAAAAAATATTGGCAAAGTGATGTATCAATGTGCATGCAGAAAATGTAAGCAATTTCAACATGGTGAGCTTGTGTAGCTAGCTGCCAAAAAGGCAAAAACCGATCAATTCTGGAGGCAGGGATGGGAATCAAAGCAGGACTCTGACCTTGACTTGGACTGCAAAATTGACAAGTTCTCTATTTTCTTTGGGACTTCATTTTTGCATGTCTTTGATTTTCTTTAGGACATAGACTGCCAATAAGGCAAAAACTGATCAATTGGAGGCAGGGATGGGAATTGAAGCAGAACTTTGACCTTGACTTAGACCACCAAGTTGACATGTTCTTTAGTTTCTTTAAGACTTCATTTATGCATGTTTTTGATGATACATAGTTATTGTATCATCATTGTCGTATTGTGTCAGATATAGCCAGTGTGATTCTTTTTTCAAGTTTAATATCAAAATCTTTTATAGGAGTTTATTTTGATCTCTAGATTCATTTCAGATTTGTTAATGATGTTTACCTATGGTTTATTTGAATAAGATTTACCTTTCATGTTACAAATCCCTTCTTTGAGGAAAGAGAAATTTGTAAAAGACAAAAGTAAATAAACGATTAAACGCTCGATTTGTTTGTCCTTGCTAGTTTGCTGAGAAATTTATGGTAATACATGGAGGTTAATGGCGGTTGATTACTCAGTAAGTTCAAATCTTAGATGACCCAAACAGCTTTGTAAAGCTGTTTTTCTCCCCAATCTATGTTATGCTTTTGGCTCTTGCTGATGAGTTTGTTCTATTCTTATTAAATGCTCATACACCCACATACAGGAATGTAAGCACAAGTGTGACATATTCATGATTGCTACATATTAAACAATGTGTTTTGTGATTTGGTGGGTTGTATTCATTGGAGAGCAGTCTATTTTGTACTCAGGCTTCTTACACCACCTGGGACTCCATTTATTACTTCTTTGGAGAGACAGCAGCAGAAAACTACAATGAGCCAAAATGGGATTACAAATGCTGAGTCCACTGATCTGAGATTTTGGGTAAGAACTTCATTAACTTGAGTTCAATATGCTGTTGGACCTCTGAAAATGGTGAGATCAACCGTGGCTGTTTTGAAGGCCTGTGTGTATGTGTGTTTTTTTTTTTTTCCTCATTTGTTGGAACTGTTATTCTTTGTTGTTACTGTTGGGGGGGGGGGGGGGATGGTCTCATCTTAGCATAATTGTTTTAGAATTTTACATAACTAACAATTTCATGTTGCCATGTGTCCTATTGTTCATGATTGCAGCTAGCAAATCCCCTTGGAGAAGGTGCTTTTAGGGGTAATATTGTAGATAGGCAACAAACTCTGTCAACTAGTATAAACTCTTATGGTCGAAGTAGAAGACCTATACCATCAGGGGGGCCAGGATCAACTGCTAGTAGACCTGCAACCCCCACCAGCCGGCCCACTTTATCTGCGACTGCCAAGACCTCAAGACCTTCTACACCAACTTCACGGGCCACCTTTCCTTCCGCCAAGTCCACTGCTCCTGTGAGATCCTCAACTCCTACAAGATCTGCGGCATGCCCTTCTACACCTACTGTTAGGAGCTCCATCCCTGCTTCTAGGTCAGCATCAAGATCAGCAACACCAACCCGTCGGCCATCAACCCCATCAATAGTACCTAGTGTATATGGTCCCCCTGGTCAGTCATCTTCAGTTACAAAATCGGGTGCTACAATGTCAAAAAGTTCAGTTATATCACGTGGTAGTTCTCCAACTGTGAAGTCCAGACCCTGGAATCCTTCTGAGATGCCTGGTTTCTCTCTTGAAACTCCTCCCAATTTAAGGACATCAATGCCAGAAAGGCCAGCTTCCGCCTCCAGGGGCAGGCCAGCAGCACCTAGTGCTCGTTCCTCATCAGTTGATGCTAATGGCAGACTGAGACGGCAGTCATGCTCCCCATCAAGAGGACGGGCTCCACATGGTAATTCCTACAGTAGTGGACGCTCTGTACCTGCTATAAGCCGAGGTCATTCCAAAAGCAGTGATAGTGTGAGTCCTGTGCTAATTGGAACCCAGATGGTGGAGAGAGTGGTAAGCATGAGGAAACTAGCTCCACCAAAACAAGATGATAATCGCTCTTCCTATAACAATTCCTCAGGGAAGCCTTCATCCCCAGACAGCTCAGGTTTTGGAAGATCACTCTCAAAGAAGTCTCTAGATATGGCTTTGAGGCATATGGTACGCATCTTTTTCCTAATGACGAGTATATAAATGCTCAGAAAACCTTATATTGATCAGCAGGATAATATATTTATGGCTTGCTATTGCAGTTTTTTACGTCCTTTTGTTACTGTATTTACTACTGCAAAGATAATTGGTGATTAGGATCTTGAAAGTTCCTAATCTATGCCGTTATGTTTGATTCTATGTACAACAATGATCGAGCGCTATTCTTGTTCAGTGGTGTAGCTATTCACTTTCTAATTTATAATGTTTTTCCCTTTAAGCAGGATATAAGGCGAAGCATTCCGGGAAATTTACGCCCGCTAATGATGAAAGTTCCCGCGTCTTCCTTGTACAGTGTGAGATCAAGGCCCACGAGCAGCAGGACTGATAGCGTTTCAGACTCCCCTCTTGCCACTAGCAGCAATGCCAGTTCTGAACTCAGTGTTAACAATAACCCCCATTATTCGGAAGGGAGTGAAGTGGAAGACAGCGATCTTGGCAGTGAGAGAGGCCAGCTCTCTCCTGTCCTGCGTGGTAGGTGATCTGTGGGTTCCATCAACAACGGTATGAACTGTTTATGCAGTGTCTTAATACTTCTACCAAGTTTTTATTTTTGACTTGAAAGCTTCACCAGCAAAGATATAAGATAGTAGCCATTGTAGAAGGGCTTTGCTGACTGTTGATGGTAGAAGGCATTCTATATTCTTTATGTTACCTGCATGTGAATATGCTATGTTGGCTCTGTTGCATTAATGGTGGAACCATAAGCAATGCATTCTGTGAATCATATTATTATTGTTTTTGAATCATTTACACTTAATTAAATGATGCAAAACCACTTTATTCTTAGAATTTGATCTCTCGTCATTATTTTTGCTGTTGAAGCTATAAAATGCAGAAATGTCCTAAGAAATTCGTTGCTTGAGCCTGTAGAACATCCTTGGTTTTGTGTATCAGAGAAGCATTTTGTAATTTATATAATATTCTTGCCTAAATTTTTATTCTGAATATTTTGAATTTATATGTTGATTATTATGAAATAAAAGATATTATTTTTGTAGTGACTTTAGAATTTAAAATTGTACTTAACGGTTTGGTTTCATTGAGCAATAGATATTAGTCGAAAACTCATTTATGAATTTCGGTTCATTGTTGTAAATGGTTCAATTTCGATTTGCATTTTTTTTCGAACTAAAACTTTAGTTTGATTAACAGTTCGGGGGTAATGGTTTGGTTAATTGAACCATGCCTGCCCCTACCGCCCGGGGAGGGGGTTGTAATAAAGAAAGAGGGAAATTATAAAAAGTAAAATTGATGTATGGAGATGGAGCTATGATCGAGACTTCTGTTAAACTATAATTGTTCTTTTTTTAAAAAAGAAAATTTTATTTTTGGACTTAAAAGGTAGAATGTATCATAAGTATGTTTATAAATTATATTTTATTGTTTTAACTAGATTTTTACTTATATTATTTTAAATGATTTTTTAAATGTATATTTTTCTTAAATTATGTATTTTTTTAAAAATACTATCTTATTTTTAAAATATAATAATATATTTTATCCATAAATTAATTTACACTATTCCTATATATAATGCTAATTTAATTTGTCTTTTAACTAGATTTTATGTAATGCTAATAATAAGACTATCTTATTTTAAAAATAATAATAATATATTCTAGGCAAGTGAAGTGTTTTTTTTTTTTTGGTTTAAAATTTTAACTTATTCAAAATATATTTTATATGCATAAGTTTATATGATTTTGGTTAAATTTATTTTCTTTTGGAAATATATTATCTTATTTTTAAAATGCAAGAATTTTTTTGCATAAAATTATTTATATTTTTTTGTAGTTTTATTAATTTATTATATAGATGTAGATATGTATATATATTGTTAATTTACTTAATCTTTTAACTAAATAAAAGCTTTTATTATATTTTTAAATAAGATTGATTTTTAGATAGAATTTTTTATTTTATACTAGTCCATATGATTCTTGAGTTATTAATTGAATTTCATCGAATAGACCGTTTGCTCACCCTTACAAATCTCGTTGGACCAAGGAGCGAGATTTGCTACACATCACACACCGATCGCTGTTTCATTTCATTTTTCAGGCAAATCTCGCTACTTGGTTCAGCAAAATTTACCTTGACACGCATCAACATCCGAGTGTCTAATCCTTTAAATCTCGCTACTTGCTCCAACAAGATTTGTTTAAATATCACTGGATCAAGCAGTGAGATTAGTATTATTTAATATATTATTTAAAAATAAAGATACAACGGGAAAGATTATCGACTTCTCTTTATTGAATTTCAAATAAAATTAAATAAATAAATAAATAGAACTGCTCTAGTTAAGTCTCAATCATAGCTCCACCTCCCCATATCTATTTTACATTTTTCTTATAATTTATTTTTTTCCGTTACTGCCACCCCTAGCCTGCCCCAAACCTTCTCTCCTCTGCTGCCGCCCTCAGCCTGCCCCAAAGGGAAGAACGGAACCGAAGGCGGAGGTATAAAAAGCCCAACCCTCAAAAGCAACTTTTGAAATCCAACAACATTGTTAAGTATGACCGTTGAAAATTAAAAAAATAAAAATTAATATTAAAAATCGAAAATTAGAATTACAAATTAAAAATTAAAAATAAAAAATAAAAAATCAGTAACCTATTTATAAAATAAATTAAGTTTTAATTAAAAACTATTTATTTTCATCTTTATATTAAAATATTAAAAAAATATGATTAAAATTATAAATAATATACATTTAAAAAGTACTATGATAAAAATAAAATTTATTATAATTATTTTACTTAATTGCCCTACTTTCAAAATTTAATTTACAATTAAAATTTTACTATGCATAACAATTGAAAATTGGTAAAACTATTTTGTAATTGGCTTAAGTATATATTTCTCTTAATTATAATTTTTAATTTTAATTTAAAAGTGAATAAAATGAATAATTTTATCTCAAAAAATTATTTCTGAATATTAAATTTTTTTGACAACAAGTTGACAATATAATTGAAAATCATAAAATCTGATTTTCAATTTTTTGACAAACAGTTGAAAATTGATAACAAAAACAAAATATTGACAATAGAAATAAATGTGTTTTTATAATCCTTTTTTTCACTGTGAAGAATCAAAAATAGAAAACAGAAAATAACAACGATACTAAATAGATCCTGAGTTTTTTAAAAAATATAGCTCAAATCCTAAATTTTTAAAAACTATCAAAAAAATCTATCTGCATTTTAAATTTATTGGGAAAATACTAGTTCACCGTTAATCAACCATTAAGTAAGAAAGAGTATCGGGGGTTCAATTTCAGGTAAATACACTCACGGAACCAGTTGTACCTGTGGATGGTGAGAGTTTATTCTATGAGCCAGCGATAACCGTGAATGGTGAGAGTTTGCTCTGTGAGCCAGCGGAGACCGTGGATAATGAGAGTTCTTTGTAAGCCAGCGGGAACCGTGGATGATAATGAAGATGTGTCCCGAGAGTCGGGTCGACCGAACGTCCAACTAATGCACAGAAGTCGTGTTCGCATCCGGACTTTACCCTGATTAGCGAGACCTGAGGGCGGAGGACGCTGATTCGCATGTTTAATGGCGCATTAGGGGATTCGAAGGGCTCGATGATGGCTGTAGTTTCTATGTAATAAAAAAAATAAATTTTATCCTTAACAAAATGACATTTTTATCTTTTGTATTCAATTATGATAAGATAACTTAAGAAAATGATATTAATTTAATAAATTCAGTTGGAAAATTGTTTAGTTAAGTAGAACTCGTTTTTGAAAATTGAACTTGTACGTAAATTAAACACCGGTTCTTAGGTTGACTAGTCTAATTGATTTGACTAATTTGTATCAATCAGTTGACAAAAAATATGACTGTGATTATATTATTATTTTTAACATAAAAATATATAAAAAATGAATAAATAATATTATAATTTAGGAAAATTACTTAGATAATAAATAAATATAGTTTAAAAATCGACTCGAATGAGTTGGTTGGTTGAATTGTAACTTGCTTTCCAAGTTTGATTGAATCTCATATTTAAAACCATAATAACTTGAATAATATTAGGGAAAATAGTGAATTAACTTAATGAAAGGTCAACAAATTAATATATATTTAAGTTTTTTTTATCCGTTTAACATGCATATTTTTTGCATAAAAGAATTAAAATCCAAACTTTATAATTTCAATTTATACAGTATAAATTTTAAAATTTCAGTTTATGCTAACATTATGTTTGATAGGTTATTTAAATTTAAAAATTAGATAATGTAGTATTATAATTGCTATTTTTTTTAAAGATTTATTAGTATTTTAAAAAAATTCATATATATATATATATATTTAAAAACTTTAAAATAATAATATAATTATTACCACTCAGGCCAGGAAATTCTGAAAAACTGGGAGGACCATCTTGCCAGCTTTTAACGTACACATATCCCAACTCATGCAGAACAGAGAGACTTAATTAAATCTGAGACTGAGACCGATCAATTTGGAAAAATATTTTAAATTAAAGTTGTAAAAAATAACACTATTTTTGTAAAAGACGACTCCTTTCCTTTCTACTTTCCTTCTTCAGTTCTCGGAAAATAAGTGTGAAAACTTATTAGCATTTAATTTATTGGAGGATATAGACTTTTTTTATAAATCATTTATATAGAGAAGAAAATAAAGTAACAAATGCTTTGATTCAATAAGGTGTTATGAAAAAAAATATTTTATTTACAAATAGGAGTCAACTTTTTAAAGTTATCAATGATTTGTTTAAACTGGATAAGATGAATACGACTTATATGAGATATGTTTAGTTGGTTTCTTTTTAGTATTGGTATATATATATTTTTTTTCTTTCGTTTGATTTGATGCGTGAGGTGTTCTATTAGTTAGTAGGTTCTTGTTTAGATTTGTTTAAATTGTAATCATATTTTGATTGGATGTTGGTGTTGTTTTTGAGAGACTTTTAAATTTTTTTCTTTATGTAATCTTACATTGTTTGTCTTGTAATCACAGTATTCCTCCACCAAAAGTGATGGTATATTAATAAATAAATGGAGGTGTCACCCTCCTCCTCCTTTTTAAAAAAAAAAAATCAATTTAAATTGAAACCTTTAGGCTTTAACAAGCCACAACCAACAGGTGGAAGGGGCACTCTCTGTCTTGTGTGGTTATGAGAAAGACGTGTGGAGAAAAACTGATTGACAAATCAATCCAAAGTCTGGTGTATGCTCATTCATTCTCATTCATTCAATAATTATAATTATATAAATTATTGGACGAAATAATAAGATTTGCCACGCGTCCAATTTTTCTAACAAATCTCGCTACTTGGTCTAGCGAGATTTGTTTAAATCTCGCTGCACCAAGTAGCGAGATTACGTCATAGTCATTCTGGAAAATACTTCTCAGAATAGGATATTATTTAATATATTTAAAAGAAAATTAAACCGTGAAAAAACTCGAGATTTAATTAATTCAGAGACTGAGACCGAACAACTTGAAAAAATATTTTTAATTAAAGTTGTAAAAAATAACACTATTTTTGTAAAAGACAACTCCTTTCCCTTTTACTTTCCTTCTTCAGTCTCTAGAAAATGAGTGTGAAAATTGATTAGCATTCAATTTGATAGACCAATGACTTTTTGTTCTGTTTTTTTTTTCAGTTTTTTCTCCTTTGGAGAGAGATTTTTGGGAGGAAAAGGAAAGGTCCAATTTCCTCACTTTCCTTCATTTATGAGTGTGAAAATTGATTAGCATTCAATTTAAAGCCAAGCCTTCAGGCTTTAACAGGCCACAACCAACATTATAAATAGGCCCGTGGAAGGGCCAGAAAAATTGATTCACAAATCAATTCAAAGTCTGGTGTATATTCATTCCTTCATTCATTCATTCTCAATGAAGGATGACCATACACAACATGGGCAGCCAGGTTCAGAGTAATACCATCCCACTTCATTTTCACTGACGTTTCCCACAATGGATTGTGGACTTTGAATCTGGACAAAGTAAATTTATATTATATATAAAAGTAGGACTTGCATAAATTATTTTATGGATAAAAATATTTATGTTTTCCGAGCGTGAGACAAAAAAAAAAAATTCTAAAATGAATAATTTCTACACTATACGTAAAAGTACGAATAGTATAGATCAGTTTATCGACCAAGTATCGTAATCTTTTAAAAGTAGGACAAATATTCCTGAAATAAATAAATTTTTATAATATGTATAAGAGTATGGATAGTATATCATTTTGTGTGCAAAATATTCTTATTTATTAGAGCTATATTGTTCAAACATAAAAGAAAATTTTTCATCTCGTTAAAAAAATAAAATATGAATGAAGTAAATAGTTTTGTGAAGAAAATATTCTTATAATTTAAAAGTAAGAAGAATGATTGTTTTGAATAGATTAAAATTTTTAATCTGAAAAAATTTTATTTGGTAAAATGAAATAGCAGTTTATATACATGGTATTTATAAAGTATGTGTCACAATGTCTCGTAGAAGGGTCCGAAATAACGGGGAATAATGATATTGAATGTTCAAAGGAGTCGCCACAAGCCTATTATTTACTTAGATGCAGTTAGTTCACCTAATTATTACTCGTTGATTGGTCTCTAGACTAATACTAGATACAGGAACCAATAGTTTTAATTTACTTTTACTAGAGTTGGGATCGAGAGTTCACTTATGCGAGGAGAAGGTACTAGCAAGTCCTACACACTCATTCTACGAACGTTACCTAATTAAACATGAATTATCCCTAAACTAAATCTAATGGTTTTTAATTAAATTTAAAAATAAAATAAAAAAATATTAATATTTTAAAATAAAATATAAAATAAGGAACAATTTATGAATGTCTAATAAAATCTCCTAATGAGGGAATCTTGTTAGATGAATCCCCTCTCAGAACTAATATAGGTGATATTTGAAATATCTCTTCACCATTCGTTTAATCATTGTGATGCACACACACAAAAATACTTCTTGATTAATAGCTCGGGGGTACTGGTTCGGTTAATTGAACCATGCCCACCTACTGGGGGTTGTAATAAAGAAAGAGAGAAATTATAAAAAGTAAAATTGATGTATGGAGGTGGAGTTATGATCAAGACTTCCGTTAAACCATAACTATTTAAAAAAAAAAAAATTAATTCTAGACCTAAACTATAACAAGGAGTATGTTTTTAAAATTATATTTTATTGTTTTAACTAGATTTTTACTTATATTATTTAAAATGATTTTTTAAAATGTATATTTTTCTTAAATTTTGTATTTTAAAAAATACTATCTTATTTTTTAAAAAAAATAATAATTTTTTTATCTATAAAATAATTTACACTATTCCTATATATAATGCTAGTTTAATTTGTCTTTTAGGCAAATGAAACTTTTTTTTTTGTTTAATGTAATGCCTTGAACCTGAAACCGGGGTCTGGAGTGTTATTTAAAAATAATAAATCTCTTATACCACATATTATACAGTGGAAAACCTCAATATTTATATACTAGAGTGATAGTTATGGTGCAACCCCAAGAGGGGTGGTGAATTGGATATTTAAAAATTTGTTGCCTAAGTCTACTGATTTTAACAATAATGCAATTTAACTTAGGGTCAGTCTATGCAATCATCAAACACATATACACGTGTAGTAAATGTAAATTGCGGAAATGTAAAGAACATGCACGATATGTTATCGGGGTTCGGCCAACTGTGTCTACGTCCCCACCTTAGCCACATCGGCACAAGGATTACCACTATGATGCTTTCTTAAATGGGTGGAGCAGCATCTAATACAATCAGGTCAATTCAAAGGGTTGACCTCAATCGACAAGCCTTAACAAGATGATGCACCTAACTTTCCTAACCGGGTCTAAGCCAATCCAGGACTATTCCACATGACTAGTCTCCCTCTTCAGGCCCGTGTCTGGAATACAACCAATGTGTATAGATTGTTTGTACATGGAAATGCGCTTCAACACAAGCAGATGTGTGCACCAATATAACTTAGTCAATAATGCAAGCACGAATGATATGTAAATATACTCAGTGCTCTAATGTGTGCTAAACACTCAATCACGTATATATTTTTAGTCCAGATCTAGAGTGTATATCTAAGCAAGTTTTGAAACACACTATTTGAATATCACAAAATCAGATCAGGGTTTCAATAATGCTAAGCAAGATAAATCAAACAAACTCAATAGGATATTTCAATGTATAAAGCACAATGAAGTTGTTTGAAAGACTAGCTTTTTATAAAAGGATTTTTACACACAAAATCTAGGTTTAGGTAACTTGCAACAATAATGCAAGAACCACAAACCCTCAAAGTCTTTCCACACTAGATTTATCAAATAAAATCGGTGGAAGAACTTTAGGCTATACTCTCAAGTAAAATCAATCAATCAATATACCAAGAGAGAGTATAAGCTAGAGAGATTTAAGCACAATAGCCTTATAGAAATACTCACAATGCTTAGAGAAAGAGAATGAGGAGTATGTGAGTGTTTTCAAGAAATATTTGGCTAATATAGAATTTTTAGGATTTTGAGAATTGAGAGAAATTTTGCTCTAATCAAGTTTGCTAATCATTGCTAATTAAGACAAATGAATTGGTATTTATAGGCAAGGAGGATTTTCTAGCCGTTGGGGACAATGGGTATAATTAGAATTGTCTAAAAGACCATTAAGAAAATTAATCCAGTTTATCCCATTTAAAAAATCAGTAAAAATATTTTTAACCCGCAAGGTTCGGGTGCCCGAACAGACACAGTAAAAAATTCAACTTTAAGGGGTTCGAGTGCCCGAGTTGAGGATCAGTTGGCTGAACCAAAGTCAGTAGACAAATGTCCGAGGTTCGGGTGCCCAAAGCTGAGTTCGGTTAACCGAACCATGCAGTTCGGTCGCCCGAGCCTCCGTTTGAACATAAACATTCGATTGCCCAAGTAGTTGAAAAAGTGCTCTGACAAGCATTCGGGTGCCCAAGGAAGATATATTCAAAAGAGGTTCGGTCGGTCGAAGCTAAGTCTTTGGTCGCCCGAGCTGCTTTATACGGAATAGGTTCGGTCGCCCGAACCCTCTCAACTTTTTCAATTTTCAGTCCAATTTTAGCCAATTTTAATTTCCCTGATATGAAGATGATAAGGGGGACTTATTAGTGCATTTATTTAGAGACCTAAGGTATTTCTATCCTACCGAAAAAATACGGTGTCGGTCAACCGAAGGGTGATCCCTAAGGTCTGTGTAGGTACCTAAAGTCCAACTATGGTTGTTTTGAGCATACCTACCTACCATGCATGATGCAAATTATTACAAGCCGTACACGTGCACAATTCATAATAAATTACATCCCAGAATGAAGAAATAATCAAATGAATACAAAATATAACACATAGATCTTCATTTCTCGGCACGAATACCGCACACCATCATGATATGTATTTTAGTCCTAAAATGCGCACAAGGTGAACCTACATGCAATTCTCAGTACAACCATTAGTACCAAAAGTATGTGTCATAATCAAAACTGGATGTGACCAATGAGGTCAACACAGAGTACTAAAAACCTTTTAGTACCAGAATATCTCTAATAACAAATTTAAATGCATTCTTAGAAATTTTAAGATAAACCATAATAAATAACAAATTTAATTATTAATCTAAACTACTATTTCTAACCCCACCTACGCTTCCGTTGCGCTACTCTGATTCTCGTCTCTCTCCACAGGGCATCTGAAAAATATTTGATGATGATGGGGTGAGACACTTCTTAGTAAGGATGAAATAAATTAACGTCATTGTGTAACCAATGAGTTTAGTGTATACAAAATATAACTACTTGTTAATCAACGACAATTGTAAAATCATTTATAGACCATACTGACACATACATCATTATTATAAGCGAGATTTCCCGAGGATTGGGGAGATTACACACCCGTACATGTAAAGCCCCTTTGCTATGATACCTTTTGTAACCTTACCCATTTAGTTTGGGCGAGACTACATCTGATACCTATCAGGGCACTCACGTTACTCAGCGGGCACTCACCTTACTCAGCAAGCCCTCGGGCGGAAAGTTTACCTCGCTCCAATCACATGTAATGCCACAGTATAAAATACATTTAATACTTTACTATAAATAACTTTCACATGCATACTATAGCTTACACCTATATAAATACTATAAACTGTAAGCTATTAATAATTTTGCAACTATAAACTGTATCCTATAAATATTTTGCAACTATACTTTGTGAATTGTAATCTCTAGAATACTTTATTTTGTTATACTCTATTTTCATATGCTCTGTGCTCATATACTCTACTCTATTATACTCTGGTTAAATCTACAAATATGAATATAAGCACTCACTCCCAAATGGATAAATGACATGCTTCCCCCTATGAAGAGTTGTGCGGCCCGTAGGCTGGACTTAATCCTAGCCGGCCCGCCACTAGGTTAAGTCAACTATACTCCATCTCTGCTACTAAGAATGACCATCCCATAGCTACTCTAGACTCCAGGTGGGAACTCTACACTTCAATGACCCACTCAATTATTCAATACCAACACTCTCCCCGAGACGTGTGGTTGCACTAAACTCTTCATTACTGTAGCTATGGTACCAAGCGATCTATGGTCCATCGGAGTTCTTAAATCATACTTTACAATTTGATAAAACTACCCGTGGTCTATATGCCACCATAATTATTTATTATACATGCATTCTTTTCAACCTTTTCAGAAATTAATATATATATATCAACACATTTCTAGTATTTCCATCAAATAGTCCAAATTACATTTTCACGATAATACCACAAAAATACTCATATTCAATTATGCAGTAAAATATAATTAAACCTCATGCCACACAATTCATTCAATAATTATAATTATATAAATTACTTGAAAACATGAAATTTTATACCCAATATAGGCTGAGTTAGACTCATTAGCCAAATGTAAGGTATTTGGGCCAGTAGTCCAAACACCTGAGAATGTCAAACTTGTTGGGTATAAATGGGTTTTTGTACGTAAAAGAAATGAAGTGAATGAAATTGTGAGATACATGGAGCGTATTGTAGCACAAGGTTTCTCACAAAGGTCTAGTATAGATTATAATGAGACATATTCCCCTGTTATGGATGCAGTTACTTTCAGATTTCTGATTAATTTAACGGTTTCTAAAGGACTTGACATTCGCCTCATGGACGTAGTGACATCTTACTTATATGGCTCATTGGATAATGACATATATATGAAAATCCCTAAAGGATTTAAAATGCCTGAAGCATATAATCCAAAATAATGGCAAATGTATTCAGTTAAATTACGAAGATCCTTGTATAAACTGAAGTAATTTGGACGAATGTGATACAATCGTCTAAGTGAATTTGTTGAAAATTGGATATGAAAATAATCTTATCTACTATTATGTTTTTATCAAAAAGATAAATTATGGATTTGTTATAGTCACAGTTTATGTTGATGACATAAACATAATAGGAATACTACAAAGAAACTGGTTTTTAGTGACGAAATTATTAGTGACGGTTTTAATTTTGTCACTAAAAATGGGTATTCGTGACCATTTTAGCAACTGTCACTAATAGTGTCGTATTAGTGACGATTTTAAAACCGTTACTAATAATTTCGTCACTAAAACCCAATTTTTCCACTCGAACTATCGCGGGAAACCATTTTTCGCGTGGAAATTATCCTGAAAAAATATTAGCGACGATTATTGGGGTTTTAGTGATGGATTCAAATCGTCACTAATTGTCGATTATCAGTGATGATTAAGCAACCGTCACTACTAGCCCATTATTTGTGATGGTTTGAAAAAGTCCTCACTACTAATAGGGTATTAGTGACGGTTTTGTCACCGTCACTACTGGTTGTCTTATTAAAAAAATAAAAAATGTATTATTTCAGACTATTAGTGACGATTTTTTATTTTCGTCACTACTGGTTCCTTATTAGTGACGGTTTTCAAAACCGTCACTAATAGTCTTTTATATTAAATAAAAAGTAAGAAAAAATCATTTCAAAGTAGTAGTGACGGTTCCGAAAACCATCACTAATAACACTTTTATTTAAAGAAAAAAAAATAATTTTAGAATACTAGTGACGATTTTGTATTTTCGCCACTAATGGGTCCTTATTAGTGACGGTTTTCAGAACCGTCACCAATAGTCTTTTAATTAAAAAAAAAAACAAAAATAATTTCAGAGTAGTAGTGACGGTTTCTTATTTTTGTCACTACTCGTCCTTTATTAGTGACGGTTTTACGAATCGTCACTAATTGTCCTTTTATTTTAAAAAATAAATAAAAATTTATTTAAGATTAGTAGTGACGGTTTTAAAAACCATCACTGATGCTCAAAATCTGAAATTTAACCCACATAATTTCCCACACTTTTCCAAATTTCCTTCTTTCTCCTTCCTCCTTGCCCCTCCCTCCTCCTCGCTCCTCACTCCTACCCCTCCCTCCTCGATCCTCCATGCACGCAGCGTAGTCCTCCCACCAGTAAATCTCAAGCCGTCGCCCACAACGTCTACACCTGTCGCCGCCGCCCACAGTGTCTCCGCCCGTCGCCGCCGCCCACAACATCAACTAAATATAATTTTCGCATTTGTTGAGAAGGGGTTTCTTTTTTCTACTTTGCTTCAAGCTATTTGGAAGACGCCTTTCTACTTTGCCTCACTGTGCTTGCAAGTTTGGTTTCTTTTTGGTATGGTAAAATGCAATTCTTTATTTTTGTATGCAGATATGTATATCTTCTACAATGGTTAGATAACTGGTAGTCAATCTTTTGGTAGCTAATTTAAATTTCTCCAAACTAAAAACCAAAGTGTTGTTATTTAATTTATTTCATTCAAATTTGTGTATTCTCATTATGGAAACAAATACAAAATATAAATTCATGTCTAGTAAAAATTTTTACTGGAGACAAAAAGGACTTAACTTCTTCCCCTTGCCATGACTAGGAACAAGAGATTACAACAACTTCATCCACAGATTGTAAACAATAAATGCAAAATGTCCATGCCTTCAATCTTGTGTCAAAAAAAGTATTAGAAAATTGAAAACCTACACGAGATGAGGGAAGATGAGTCTTATAAGCTTGACTTCTTATATTTTCTATATGGCTCCATTTTAGAGTTTCCCAGGGTTTTAAAACATTTTAAGTGTGAAGTCAACTGCCCTGCGGCCTTATAAACATTTATCAGCCCCTTTCATATTTGCATGCATTTTTTTCCCAAACCAAAAGGTTATTAATTATAATTAATTATTTTTTACTTAATTATGTTCATGTGTTTATGATATGTTTGGGATATCATTATTATTGTTCCGAAAATCACTACTATTGTTCCAAAAAAATTTATTAGTTGGTTTCAGAGTCACAACCCAAATCTTTAGGCTTGTATACATGAAACGTGAATATTCAAATTTATTTTTCAAATTTTACGCGATTCCTTATATTCAAAATTTTGATGAAAGATTTTGTTTTTGGCATCAACATTTTTTTTTTCTTCATGGAGAGTTTGGTTTCCTGGTTTTAAGATTTTGTTTTCTTGATGTATAATTTTATTTCTAGGTTCAAATTTTTTGTTTTATTTTATCTGTATTTAATCATGCCAAATGAAGGAGGTTTCCCATCATTTCTTAATGGGCTTAAAAATAATAATAATCTTTGCCATGTATTTTGTTAAATTTATCTAGGACTTGAAAATTGAACAAAAAACAAAACAAATTGAATATGAGAAGGATCTTTAGGAAAGATTGAAGAGAGTGTCCATGACATTAAAGAATGTGATATGAGCAATAAATTTAATGACTTCCAATTCTGTAGTCACAAAACTTAACCTTACAAGTAAATCAATGTTGAATTTTTCAAATGAAATCATGCACAATAAAAGGAAATCCTACTTATCACGGGCTCCTTATGCAAAATTAATTATTGTCATTTCATGTGTGCATTGAAGTTTAGACCCGTTCAAGAATGATTACTATACATTCATGTCTCATCGTACATCTAAGACAAATCAATTGTTAAAATTCAATTGATTATTAGTTATATTATGTAGACTAATAATCAATTGAACATGTTGATTATTTGTTTCATTTACGATTAGTGATGTTTGTATTTTAATCATTCTTGAATTGTCCAAAGTGGACAGTTTAGGAAGTTGTATTTACATTGTTGTCATCGTTCACACTTTGTTCATTGTCATTATATATTTCGAGCGCATCTCTACTTGTGTTCTCTAGGTGCATAGTGGGGTGTGGTGACAATTTGTTAGTGATGAAAAACTAGCAGGTGATGTGCACTTCCCCCATCTCGTGTACTTGGAGAACCATGGGGAGATGTTGCTGAAATTTATAATGACTACGACGAAGGAATTTGAGCGATTGATCGCAACGTAATTGCAACATTCCTGAATGGGATAGGATCCGTACGCTTTAGACGGAAGGTGGTTGATTATAGGATTCACGATGCATGCGTCATAAACATTCTGACAATGTAATCAACACCATTTACTTGAACATGTTATAGGGAATTAATGAAGATGGATAAGAGTTGGATAAATGCTCGAAGTAGGTTTTTGCCAGAATACGTGAAAGGGGTAATGATTTCATAGAGTTCGCACGTCCTCGTGTAGACGGTGCTACAAGAATAAGGTGTCCTTGCAAGAAATGTCAAAACATAACATTCAAACACATTGATTTGGTTCATACACATTTATTAAAATTTGGAATGGAGAAAAGGTACACAACATGGGTGTTCCACGGTGAAGATTACGCAGTTCAAAGCGATGATGATGATGAAGATGAGGGGGCAAGTATAGTAGGTGGTGATACACATTCGGAAGGGTTAATCGAAATGTTAGGTGACTTGCAAAGGGGGATTGCAGTGGACACAGAAGACGTCAGTGTGTCGCGTACTGGTGATGAATCTACTTTAGTAGGTACCATACCTTGCGATCCTAGTACGTTAAATCGACTTGGTAAACCATTTGCTAATCTCATGAGGGATGCACGGGTGCCCGTATATCCAAACTGTATAAAGTTCTCAAAATTAGAGTTCATAATAAAGTTGCTTCATGCAAGGGCAATGCATAGGTTATCTCAGAGTGCATTTAACATGCATTTAAACCTCATTAAATGCGACTATTGTTGACTACTTAATGAAAGAATTTGAAATGAAGGATCTTGGGAAGACAAAATTTTGTCTTGGTTTTCAAGTTGAACATTTAACAAGTGGAATTCTTATTCATCAATCATCTTATGTAGAAAAAATCTTGAAACAATCTCATATGGATAAATCTTATCCATTAAGCTCCCCAATGGTTGTTTGTTCACTTGATGTGAAAAATGATCTTTTTCGTCCTCGAAAAGATGATGAAGAAATCCTTGATCCTGAAGTACCCTATCTTAGTGTAATCAGAGCACTCTTATATCTTACAAATTGAACTAGACCAGATATAACTTTTGCGGTCAATTTGCTGGCAAGGTTTAGTTTTACACCAACTCAGGGACATTGGAATAGAGTAAAACATGTTCTTCTTTATCTCTGCAACACATCTGATATGGGTTTGTTTTACCCAAAGGGAGTAAAGTCTGTGTTGAAAGGATATGCTGATGCTGGATATCTTTCTGATCCTCATAAAGCTTGATTACAAACAAGCTATATTTTTATATGTGGTGATACTTGTAGTGACCCAAAGAATTATGGTATTTAAGTAATAAAGAGGGAGAGAAAGGAAATTAAAAGGGGGCACAGCAGAGCCTTCATCGAGGTTGTGACATATTAGGCTCGTCAACGAGGGAGCGCTTCGTCGAAGAGAAAATACTGAGAGACTATTTTCCCATCTCTGAATTTTGTCGACAAGAAATAGACGTTCGTCGACGAACGTCCTTCTTGACCTCATTGATGAGGTGACGTGGCTTGTCGATGAAGGCCAGTGTATAAATAGATAAAAAATTCATTTTTGGCCGAAATTTCATGCGCAGGAACCCTCTCTCTCTCTCCTCTTCGGTTTCTTACTCTTCTCTCTTAATTTCTGGGTCCGTTCTTCACCAGATCGACGATTCGAACCCACCACGACACTCTTGGGAAAGTTCTCTACAAATATACTGGAGTGAATCGTCAGTGGGGCTAGTTTAGATTTCATCCCAAATTCAGGGTAAGACTTTTATTCAGTATTTGGTCTTCCCTACAGTTGTAGAAAACATAGTACGCGTAAAAATACTGAATTTCTGTTATGGGAAATGTTGATTTCAGGGTGTTGAACAAGGAACCCTGCGGGAGTAGGACTGATTGTTTTAGGGGTTTTCAGGAATCAGGTAAGGGGATAAGGTAAGTTAGTTGTTTTATGAAAATGTATGTATAATCTTACAGCATTTGATTTCAGGAATATATATATATATATATATATATATATATATATATATATATATATATATATATATACACATACACATATATGCATTATGTTTGGAAAATACAGTGGTAAATGACGATATGTTTCAAATATGTGTAATGCCCATTTTGTGTGGCATGAGTAGTATTTATTATGAATTACTGTTTTCTAAAAAAATTTTAAATGATACAGAGTTTTATAATGATAAATTGGCGTACGGGCCGAAGGTTTTTATATGATATACCGACGTACGGGCTGAGAGTTTTATATGATATACCGGCGTATGGGCCGAAGATGTTCTTACATGATATGCCGGCGTATGGGCCGAGCCATTTATATGATATGCCGGCGTACGGGCCAAGCCTCTTATTTGATATGTGATACGGCATACGGGACATGATTGACAAAATATAAAATGTCGGCGGAAGGGCAGATGATTTTCACGTTATGTATATGAAATGTGATATGATGATATTAGATTGACAACTATTATTATGGAATAACAATGTATCACAATTTGAAATATGTTATATGCTATCAGAAGCTAGTTGTCTTGGTTTAGACTTACACGTGCATGATACCGTAGCTATGTATTCATGATCATCATGATATTGTGTTATCGCTATCATACAGGGCACCGTGAGGATGAATAGTTGATGTGGTTTATTGAAGTGTTGGCTCCCCTAGTGTATGGACCAGGTCTAGCAGACCCATCGTACTTATAGATATTTATTTTGACTTGGCAGTGGTCGGCCACCCATTGTTAGGTCCCGCCTTCGGGCCACACAATCCAGTCATGTGGGGGTAAGACATGACACCAAGCAGCTAACCTTCTAGGGTTGTTTTCGTATTATTATTATATAAGATGAATGATGCTTATGAAAATCCAGTATGTTCTGCCATGCTATGATTATGCATGTTTTTCCCAAAAATGATATAGACAATTTTACTAAATATGCTTATGTATGTTTTTACGTATAACATAGAAATACTCATGTTATCACCCACTGGTATTATTTTATTTCTCTTACTGAGAGGTGTCTCACCCTAAATTATATGAACATTTCAAGAGCCCCAGATAGGAGAGTGGATAAAGCTCCGCAGAGATAGTTACAGTTGATCTACCCTTTCTGAAGGGTAAGTATTTGCTAGGTGTTGACCTTATAGGTCGCACCCGATTTTGATAATGACAAATATTGATATTTGATGATTTTCAAGTGCTTATGTAGGTTCAACTAAATATCCCAAGGAAGGATACTTAAAGAAACAAGAAGACCACGAAGACTTGTACTTGTAATTGTAATTCATATCGTCTGTAATAATTTATATGGGTCTGTAATAGTAACCTAGGTTGTGGTTGTATGCTTATCACTTGCACATCATGCATACAGGATATAGCGTAAGCTCAATTAGATCATAGTAAGACCTTAGGCTCCAACACTCACACACATAGCATAAAATATATGAGTGTCTTATAATTGTGCTTAAAATTTGACAAATCTAAAAAAGATAAGAGGAGTCGGGCGATCGAACCTTTGGAGTATAAAACTCCTCGGGCGCCCGAACTTTGAAAGTTAAAATGTTGACCAATCCTCGGCTGACTAAACCTTAAATGCACACATCTTCCTCGGGCGCCTGAACCCATCGAAAGGGACTGTTCACCAACTCGGGCGCCTTATGGTTTTAATTCAAATATATCCCTGGGTGACCGAACGCCTGCCTTCGGGCCACTGAAAATTTGATCGGGCACCCGAAGTCACGAAGTTTGGCTACTGACTTTGATTCGGGCTACCAAACCTTTATCCAGGCGACCGAACTTAATTGAAGAACTTTTTGAACTGTGTCTTATCGGGTGACCGAACCAAGGTTCAGCCACCCAAACCTCACCCAATTAAAATTTTTTTAACTATGATAAAATAAGGTTATTTCAAGCTAATTGGATCTTAATCTTTTGGGACTTTTTTAATAATACCCATCCTGTCCCAAACGGTTATATTTTTTCACCTGGCTATAAATATGTTCTCATTTGCTTGATTAGATGACGATTAACAAAAAGTGATTAGCAAAAATTCCCTCTCTCTTGAAAATCAAAATTTTTCCCTAATACTCTCAAACTTGCATCTTCTTGATCAAATCCAAGATTGTGAGAGTTTCATTCGTATTTATTTGATTGTTGCTCAGAGCTAATCCTCCCATTGTTGTGTGTGCTGAGATTTATTTTGTTGGGAGCATAGCTTAGGTTTATCCCACGGATTTCTCATTTATAAATCTAGTGTGGGATTAAACCAAGGAAGCTTAGGATATTCGCACTTCATTGCAAGTATCCAATAGCTTTGCTTTTGGTGTGCAAAGAATTTTTAAACAAGCAAGCAACCTTTTCAAACTAGCTTTGTGCTCATTTCAAGGAAGAAAATCGTTTAGAAACTAGTTCGATTATCGGCATAGTATACTTGGAATATTGACGTGTTGTTGAAATATTTTGTTTAGATTCCAAGTTATTGCTTGTATTGATTATTCTTGAGCATCATACTGATTGTATTGTGTTGAATACTCTTGAGCTTCATATTGACTATATAGTGTTGAGTATTGATAGAACAAACCTTGCATCACTGAGCTTACACTGTACAAATCTGCTTTACGTGAAAGCACTATTTCATTGTACCATTTGATTGTAAATCTGAGTGATTCCAAGAGTGGCCTGAGGGGACGATAATCCAACCCGGTAAGGATAGATGTAAAGGTTGAGGTCAGCCCTATGGTAATTGACCTGGTTTGTATAGGTGCCGCTCCACCCGATTAAGTGAGCAAGTGATAGTGGTAATCCTTATACTTGTTAGCCAAGACGGGGACGTAGGCATTGGCCGAACCTCGATAACATTTCTGTGTGTCACTCTTACTTTATTGTTCTTCTGGTGCATGTGCTGTTAATTAAATTGCTTCATTTAATTTCTGATATATCTATATTACTCGCACTAGATTGACCATAGGGTTGTGAACATACTGCTGTTAGGAGGAATACCTAGGGGTTAAATTTTAAAAATACCAATTCACCCCCCCTCTTGGGATCACGGTAAAGCTAACAATTTGTATCAAAGTCACGTAGCATAGACTAGTTGTTATTTTGCAAAAAGATCACATATGGCTCATAGCTCCGTGACCCCTTTCCTTAAGGGCCTATCTTCCACATGACCTCCTGTTTTCAGTGGTGTCAATTACACCTTTTGGAAACAGAGGATGCGCATCTACCTTCAGAATACTGATTATAAGGTGTGGAGGATTGTCTCTAAGGGAAACTATATCCCTATGAAAACTGAGGGTGCAGCTAGGGTTCCTAAGACTGAGGATGAATATGATGATGATGATATGAAAGTTGTTAGTCTTAATGCCACTGTCATGAATATTTTATACTGTAGTCTTGATGTAAATGATTTTAACAGGATTATGGCATATTATCTGCAAAATAAATATGGTATAAGTTAGAGGTCACATATGAGGGTACTAGAGATGTGAAAGACAGTAGGATAGATATGTTGACCAGTGAGTATGAGGCTTTTAGGATGAATGTAGGTGAGTCCATTCAGAGCATGTACACTAGATTCACACACATCATAAACTCAGTACGTGCATTAGGAAAGACCTATCCCACGTATGAGATGATTAGGAAGATCCTTAGAGGCTTACCTCCTGTTTGGGAAGCCAAGGCTACGACCATTACTGAGGGTACAGACCTGAAGGCCATGACCTTAGATGAATTGATAGGTTTATTGATTACTTATGAATTGTCCACAAATGAAAGGCTTAATGAGCACAGCAGGGCTAAGAAAGTTACTGCATTAAAAACCTCCACGAACATATCTAGTGAGTGCAATGGTTCTGAAACTGATGAGGATATAGCTATGCTAACCAGAAAGTTTAGCAAATTTTTCAAGAAAAATAGAAAGCCATTCAAAAATTATAGGGAATCTATTACTGAAAATGGAGAGCCTGGCAAAAGAAAAGAAAATTCAAATGCTCCCACATGTTATAACTACAATAAAATTGGGCACATCAAACCAGACTGCCCATTGCTGAAAAAGGAAATCAAGAAAAAGAAGAAAGCTATGAAGGCGAGCACTTCATTGGACCAATACAGCAGTAGTGACTTGGAAACAGATCATAGTGACACAAAGGTCGCTAATTTGTGCTTAATGGCATATGAAGATGAGGTATTGTTCTCTAGATCATTATCTTCATTTTATTCATCTAATTCTGATTCTGATTGCATGCCTACTTTTAGAGAGTTACAACTTGACTACATTCGTGTATCTAAATTATTAGGCAAAATGACCAAAGAAAACGAAGATTTGAAAAAGAAATGTGAGAATTGGTCAAAACTATTTAATATTGCGAAAACCTCTCATGCCTCTATCTTAAAAGAAAAGGATGCTACTATTGTTGAGTTTGAGAGGAAATTGGAGGATAGCTCCAAAATTATTTTTAAATTCACTAAGGGTAAAGAATATCTTGAAAAATTACTTGGTGCCCAAAGAAACTCCTTAAGTAAAGAGAGTCTTGGTTTTAATGGTATTGAAAATTTTAGACAACCTAATCTTTACTTAAGACACTTTACACGTGAGTCAAAATCTCATATTCCCCCTAAAGAACCTAAGTGTAGATTAAGATATTTTAAATGTAAACAGATTGGTTACATTCAATTTGATTATCTACTTAGGAATAAGCATGCTAAAATTAGGAAGGTATGAGTAGTTAAGGGAGATCCTGCTACTAACCCCCGTGGACCCAACAAAATTTGGGGACCAACATCAGTCATTTAGCTTATTTTGTAGGTATGCCTAAGATTGTCCTCCTCCAAGGACAGATGGTACTTGGATAGTGGGTGCTCACGACACATGACCGGCGACAAGGGCAAATTCACATCAATTGCCCCCAACGATGGAGGTTATGTAACATTTGGGGACAATGCCAAAGGACGTATCATCGAGGTAGGTAAGGTTGGTAAGGATTCCTCTTTTACTATTGATAATGTTTTGCTGGTTGATGGACTGAAACATAATCTACTTAACATAAGTCAGTTGTGTGACATAGGATATAAAGTATCTTTTGAAAATGACAAACGCATAATAGAAAATAAAACAGATCACAAAGTGCTTTTTACTACTGATAGATATGAAAATGTTTATACTACCTCTCTTGATAATCTAGTTTCACAACAAGTAACATGTTTTTCTATCATAAATGAAGCTAGTTGGTTATGGCATAGGCATTTAGGACATGCTAGCATGGATTTACTGTCTAAACTTGTTAGAAAAGAATTGGTTAAAGGCTTGCCTAAGATGATATTTGTAAAGGATAAAATATGTGATGCATGTCAAATGGGTAAGCAAACAAAATCTAGCTTTAAGAAAAAGAAATTTATATCTACTACTAGACCTTTGGAGATGCTTCACCTAGATCTATTTGGACCTAATTCTGTGCAAATTCTTGGTGGTAAATCTTATGCTTTTGTAATTGTGGATGACTTTTCCAGATTCACATGGGTGTTGTTTCTTGCACATAAAAATGAATCATGTGAACAATTAACCAAACTTTGTAAGAGAATTCAGAATGAAAAAGGATATAAAATCACTCACATTAGAAGTGATAGACGCACGGAATTCAAAAATGAAAGCATAGAAAAATATTGTGATTTAGAGGGTATATCACATAACTTCTCTGCACCTAAGACACCTCAACAAAATGGTGTAGTAGAAAGAAAGAACAGGTCACTGCAAGAAATGGGTAGAACTATGTTGAATGAGCATAACTTTTTTGGGCCGAGGCTATTAATACTGCATGCTATGTTATGAATATGGTGTTGATTAGACCATCAATTAATAAAACCTCTTATGAATTATGGAACAACCATAAGCCTAATATTTCCTATTTTCATGTGTTTGGTTGTAAGTGTTTTGTGCTTAGAAATAATGAACATTTAGGAAAGTTTGATTGCAAATCTAATGAAGGTATTTTCCTAGAATATGCATTAAATAGTAAAGCATATAGGGTTTTCAATAAAAGAACTTTAACTGTCATTGAATCTATTCATATTGTGTTTGATGAGTTTAATCCATTTTCTAATAAAGATGATGAAGAAGATGTTGATGGTATTAGAAAATGCTTAGAGAAAATGTCTATTGAAAACAATGCAAGTGAAAATCAAGAAGCAAATGAAAAATCACTTTAAGATAATGAAAATGGAAATCAGGAGTTGCCTAGAGACCAGAAATTCATTAGAAATCAACCTATAGATCAAATCATAGGCGAACCATCCTGTGGTGTAGCCACAAGATCCTCCTAAAGAAATATAGTGAATCATTCTGCTTTCTTATCCCAAGAAGAACCTAAAAATATTAAAGAAGTCATAGAAGATGAGTCTTGGGTGATGTCCATGCAAGAAGAGCTTAATCAATTTTAAAGAAGCAAAGTGTGGACCTTAGTTCCTAGGCCTAATGAGCACACCATCATTGGAACTAAATGGGTATATAGAAACAAGAAAGATGAGAATGAGATAGTAACTAGGAATAAAGCTAGACTAGTTTTCCAAGGGTATAACCAACAGGAAGGAATTGACTTTGATGAAACATATGCTCCTGTTGCTAGATTATAAGTCATTCGTATGCTACTTGCCCTTGTCGCTTTTAAAAATTTTAAATTGTTTTAAATGGATGTTAAAAGCGCTTTTCTAAATGGCTACATAAATAAAGAGGTATACGTAGAACAACCACCTGGTTTTGAAAATCATAAATATCCTGATCATATTTACCGGTTATCTAAAGCCTTGTATGGATTGAAACAAGCTCCTAGAGCTTGCTATGAGAGGCTTAGTGGTTTTCTACTAGAAAATGGGTTTACCCATGGCAAGATTGACACTACACTTTTCATCAAGTCCAAAAATGATGATATGCTCCTTGTTCAAATTTATGTGGATGATATCATTTTTGGGACAACCAATGATGAGTTATGTAATAAGTTTTCCAAATACATGCAAAGTGAATTTGAAATGAGCATGATGGGTAAACTTAGTTTCTTCTTAGGGCTACAAATTAAGCAAGCTAATCATGGAACTTTCATATGCCAATCTAAATATATCAGGGATTTGCTAAAGAAATTTAATATGGAAGATTGCAAAATTCTTGGTATACCTATGAACCCTTCCATTAAGTTTGATAAAGATGAGCAAGGAATCCCTGTTGACGTAAAATTGTATCGTGGAATGATTGGAAGTCTCCTATATCTCACTACTAGTAGGCCTGATATTATGTTTAGTGTATGTATGTGTGCTAGGTTTCAGGTTGCTCCTAAGGAATCTCATCTAAAAGCTGTTAAACGAATCCTTAGGTATCTAGTTGGGACTATTGAATTAGGATTGTGGTACCCTAAGCATACCATCTTTGAGATTATGAGTTACACTGATGCTGACTTTGCCAATAGTAAGGTTGATAGAAAAAGCACTAGCAGCACTTGTCATTACTTAGGACAATCTCTTGTTTCTTGGTTCTCCAAGAAACAAAACTCAGTTGCCTTATCCACAGCCGAAGCTGGATATATTGTGGCTGGAAGTTGTTGTGCCCAAACTCTTTATATGAAATAATAACTTGTGGATTTTGGATTGCACTATGAAACAATATCGATTAAATGTGATAATACTAGTGCAATCAACATTTCTAAAAATCCAATCTCACACTCACGAACTAAACACATTGAGATTAGACATCATTTTCTTCATGATCATGTGCAAAAAAGAAATGTGACTCTTGAGTTTGTATGCACTAATGAACAATAGGTAGATATATTGACTAAACCACTACCCGAGGATAGGTTTATACAAATTAGACGTGAGTTAGGCTTAATGCATAGTAGAGAAGCTTCCTAAAACTTAAATGTTTCATAACTTGCATAAATTTAAGGGGAGCTCTTTCATCGGAACTTGCCAAGTCTTAGCAACTGATACTAATGATTAACTTATTTTCTTGCTTTAGACTTTGTGAAAGGTGATTGAGTGATTGTGTGCACAATTCATATTTCTATCGCATGCTTATATTGATTATCATTTGTGATGCACAACTTGTCCACTTCATGATCATATTGAAATTTCATTTGCTTGATTGGACCATACTGAATTGTTTGAGTAGTTGTGGCTAAACTGCTAGGACATATTTAGACTCAAATAGGTTACAATTATACAGGATGTTTTTTGGAAAGTCCAATTTACAAACGGCACTCTACCAAAATTTTTATAAATCTTTCCAACTTTTCTTATATATTCGTAACATTTACCCATTGCCTGATTTACTTTAATTGACCGTTTTTGCTGTTGCCAAAAGGGGGAGATGGAAAAAGGGGGCAAAAATAATGGGTAAAATAATTTGTTTAGAATACATATTAAAAGGGGGAGCCTTCTTAGGATTAACCCATATTTTTGTTAGTTGTATTTGTCATCATCAAAAAGGGGGAGAATGTTGAACTTATAGGTCGCACCCGGTTTTGATAATGACAAATATTGATATTAGATGATTGTCAAGTGCTTATGCAGTTTCAAATAAATATCCCAAGGAAGGACACTTAAAGAAACAAGAAGACCACGAAGACTCGTACTTGTAATTGTAATTCATATCGTCTATAATAATTTATATGGGTCTGTAATAGTAAACTAGGCTGTGATTGTATGCTTATCACTTGCACATCATGCATACATGATATAGCATAAGCTCAATTAGACCATAACAAGACCTTAGGCTCCAACACTCACACACATAGCATAAAATATATGAGTGTCTTATAATTGTGCTTAAAATTGGACAAATCTAAGCAAAATAAAAGGAGTCGGGCGACTGAACCTTTGGAGTATAAAACTCCTCGGGCGCCCGAACTTTGAAAGTCAAAATGTTGACCAATCCTCGGGTGACCAAACCTTAAATGCACACATCTTCCTTGGGCGCCCGAACCCTTCGAAATGGACTATTCACCAACTCGGGCGTCCTATGGTTTTAGTTCAAATATATCAAAAACCTAACCGGTGCAAACTGCAAGTGCACAATATCGTAATTTTATAATATAATGATGTGTAGAGTATCGTCCTCAGGGATTGATGTCTTAATTTTACCAAGTACCAAAATTTTACTAACCTTGATTTTATTTAGAAAAATTAATAATTTTAGTCTGCGAAATTTAAACAAAGCTACTTTAAATAAACTATTCAAGAGAATTTAAAACTGGATACCGCGTGTCAAATTGATGATGGTGACAACTTCTAGAAAACCGATTTCACCTAGTTTCTCACTATGCTTTACTCATTTAGCTAATTTAACTTCGTTTTCTCTGTTTGTTAGCAAATCACCAATTTTTCCAAAAGCCTCTTTCGATAGTCAATCGGAACCTATTCTTGTTTATTATTTAACATAAGAGTATGCAAATTAATAACGCAACAACGCAGTAAGACCCTCGATTTTTAATGCTACGTAGGTTCATACAAGTCTTTCGATCTCTATATTTACCTACACTGAATTATCAAAGATGTATCTTATAATCCCCTCTTTCGGTAGCAAATCACAAGATTAAAATCATTTAATTAATGACCAGTTAATTAAAAGCATTAGGCACAGAATAACTCAAACAAACATTAATGAAAACTACTTCAGATTAGCATCAAAAAGCAAGCATAGTTCGAAATTGGTTACATCGTTTTCCTAGAATTTAAAAATTTAGTTCATTCCGAAAATTAAATCCAACATAATAGATTTCACCATATTTTCTTCAATTTGGAGCGTACGGGAAAGATCAACACTCGCCGCACCGCTGTCGCGCGTCACGAACACCCCGAACACCACCGTTGTTCGCCACCTTCCGATTCTGAAAAGATATTATTTTTGCATGCTTCCCACTCTCCTTTGTTGGTTGTGTGTGTATCTTCGCAGCACCCCCAAAAGAAAACCACAAGAAAGCTCCTAAAAAAATAATTTTTCCAAGAAACTTTTTTGTGGTTTTGCCTCCCTTGTGTGTCTAAACAAGAAAAATCAATCCTTTTTTTTTCCCTATGGTGCGGCCTTTTCTCTTTAGCCCAGCGCACACTACTTTCTCTTCCTCTTCTTGCGCACCGCCCTCACCCAAGGAAACCCTCCTCATTGACTTTTTTCATTCCTTTCCTTTTGTCTTTCCTTTCTTTGCTTTTCTTTCCATTCCTTTGTCTTTCCATTCTTTTGTCTTTCCTTTCTATGTACCCAGCGCCCCACCCTTCTGAGATGACCCAGCTGCATGGTTGGCTTACATCTCATTTTTTTTCTTTTTTTTTTTTCTTTTTAAAGATACACGAACTGACCTCCTCTTTCAAGCCCCCTTTCGACCCTCTTATAGCTCATAACTCTCAAAGCTTAAAACAGAAAAGATGTAGAGTTCTTTTTTCAGATTTTTCCAAAATTTTGAATCGTCTCAATCGGAGTTTGGATGAGAAAGTTACGCCAAGATTACAAAGAATTGTTGAAATAATCCATAAAATGGCGTATGCTAACTTCATGTCTGATTCGATCTTGAAGCATCCATTATTTCACAAAATGCAAAACATGAAAATTGTAGAACATTTTTTTATCTTTCTATGGAATCTTGAATAATTTGAATCGGAGGTTGGATGAGAGAGTTACGCACAGATTAAAAAGTGTCGTCGATTTTTGGCTTCCGATAATTGCCCTGCAAGAAAAAATACCAAAATTTCATAAATTACTTAATAAAACTCAAATATTATAAATAGAACATAATGTTAAAATATTGAAAGTAATTAGGCATTTAAATACAAAATAGGATTCCTAATGCATGAATTAAAGCACTTAATTACGCAATTTAAGCGCGAAATCACACCCCCCAACTAAAGTTTTGCTAGTCCCTAGCAAATAACGTGAATACAATTCAGGATGGTGTTATACCAATTTCAATGAATGAATACATAGGCAACACAACCATACCCTTTCACATACAGGAATATAACCAAATTACACACAAACTCATTCATACCCAATTCACGTAACTCCGAAGTAAGTCATTCATGCAAATCTCATCATTATATAGCCATTAAGAACAGTAAAATCACGTAAAATTAACCAGCGAGCACAATTTAGAGTTAGTGTAGCCATATAAATTCAAGTATAAATAGGCGAAATCTTGAAGCACGTGTAATGTGTGTGACTCGTTACACCCAGAATATCCATGGACACCTAAAGAACTGTCGCTTTGACTCGGCCTAACTAATATACCCTAAAAAACACTCAAAAAGGATGGGTTCACTCATCGTATGTGAGGAGGAGTGTCATGATCAAACATCCCACATACTGCAAGGAACAAACGCTAAATGTATGGAGTGGACTAGTCTGAAAAGGATCAAGCCTATTTAGGAGGTGTCGGGTCTTTCACCCTAGTATCTTCTTACCTACTCGCCATGTCCAACCTAGACCACCCTAGATCTACTTATTCACAAATTAGGCATGAATACATCTGAGGCATTAGGCGAGTGAAGAGTCTTCATATGTGGATAACACGTGTCTTGTCCTTGACTTTTGTTGTAGTTGTGTGGAGCAGGTATTAATCTTTCACCTCTTCTAGGGTATTTCTATTTCTCTTTTTCTTTCTTCTGCTCATTTTTCAATTTCTTTCTTTTCATTGTCAATTAGGACAATCGTAACACTTCTTTTATTGTTTTCATACCACCCATGTGCATTAAGCTCGAACAAGAGTCCATGAAATAAGTCTATTTCTAGGGGTGGTTCGACCTTCACATCTTGAGTAGGCTACAAGACCTAAGTTTTTATCTCCTCACTAGATGTCACCTCTAGGCTAGCAATTCAAAAACCAAGACTAGTGTACAAAGAGTATCCAGAAAAAATAGGGAAAGTTGAGTTTCATGAACTCTGAGTTGACGTTAAAACTCAAAAAAGTGATAAATGGCTCAACAGTACCTCACAAGGTGTCAAAGTCTCCACGGGCGCTCTCTCAGTGTTCACAAGGAACCCTAAGTGTTACAAGTCACGTGAACATGTATTTTTTAACCTCAAGAGATAACATGTATACACAATAGTTTATATGACCAGATTAACACAATTGCACTACCAATCAACTTTCAATGAGTCCTAGTTGAGCCATATAAATAGAAACTACACATAAATGACCCAAGTGTGTACCCCTAGGTTATATGCAAGTATATGAAGGGCATAAGTAGTGTCACACATGGCCTAATCATCCATATTCACCATTTTTTTTTTCAATGTTATTCAAAAATGAGAAGGATTGAAGAAAAGAAAGAAACTTCCCTGACTTATTGGTGAATCCGTTGAGGAGTTTAATTTTCAGCTCTGTACTCATGCCAAATAAACCTGCATCGAAAATCTAATTTATTCAAAAGTGCATAGATAAATTAATAAAGTAATAAAGATAAAAGAAATAAACAAAAGAAAAACTCTTTGGGTTGCCTCCCATAAGCGCTTGTTTTAACGTCTCCATCCAAACGATTCAATCTTCATCAATTAGGATCTCCAAGAGGAACAAATGCACAGTTCCTCTCCATTTGTTCTCCATAATAGTGCTTCAATATTTGATCATTAACTCTGAATATATTCCTTGGGAAGAGTTTTAATCGTGAGCTGAAGAGTAGAACCTGTTGTCTTGGAGCAAACTCATACCTAAGAATATGTTTTTCATGCCACTTCTTTGTCTGCTCTTTGTAGATTTTTGCATTTTCATACGCATCACCCAAGAATGCATAGCAAAGATGCTCAGGGAATTGTTTCAACTCTGGAGATATAAGTTGCTGCATCTTTTCTTTAGAGATTACAGAATCCGTCTTTGATACCATAGGTTCTAGCCTCCCCACACGCTGTTGTGTTGTAATCTGCTGCAAGGATCGTTCTAGGTGATCAGCTTGTACATCTTTTTGAAAGACTTTTTCTACACCTTGCTGAATGACATCTACCTGAAAGCAAGTGCTTAGATCTTCTGGAAATCTCATGTCTTGGTAGATGTTGAACATAACCTCTTCCTTGTCCACTCTCAATGTTAACTCGCCCTTTTGAACATCAATTAACACCCTTCCAGTGGCCAAGAATGGTCAGCCAAGAATTAGTGGAACTTCTTGGTCTTCCTCCATATCTAACACCACAAAATCAGCAGGAAAAATAAATTTATCCACCTTTACCAATACGTCTTCTATGATTCCATGTGGATACTTGATGGATCGGTCTGCTAGTTGCAAAGAAATGGTTGTTTGTTTCATCTCTCCAAGTCCCAATTTCCTGCAAATAGAAAGTGGCATAAGATTAATGCTAGCTCCAAGATCACATAAAACTTTATCAAAAAATAAATTTCCAATAGTGCAAGGCAAAGTAAAACTCCCTGGATCTTTTAATTTTTGAGGCAATTTCTTTTTAAGAATAGCACTACACTCCTCAGTAAGCTTCACTGTTTCGAACTCTTCCAACCTTCTTTTCTTTGAAATGATGTCCTTCAGGAATTTGATATAGTTTGACATTTGTTCCAAGGCATCTGTAAGAGGAATATTTATGTGAATTTTCTTTAAAATATCCAAAAACTTAGAAAATTGCTTATCTAATTTTTGTTTTTGAAAACATTGAGGATAAGGAAGTGGAGTAGAGAGAATAGGAGGATTGTCAGGAAATGAAATTGTTGGTGACGTGTTAGTCTCTCTTGGTGTGTCATCCACCATCTCGTCTTCTTCCACTTTATTCTTGCCTTGGCCATTATTTTTAGCTGTAGGTGTGGACATGGTTTCCTTTGCTGGTGACTTCTTAATTTCTCTTCCACTCCTAAGTGTGATGACATTGCATTGTTCCTTAGGATTCACTTCTGTGTTGTTAGGAAAAGTTCCTCTCTGTTGAGAATTTATAGTCGTGGCCAGTTGCCCAATTTGCATTTCAAGATTCTTCATAGTGGCTCCCATATTGTTGCAATGAGTCTAGATGTTGTCTAGCCATGAATCAGTATTTTTAAACCTTGCTTTTGTCTCCTCAACAAATGATATCATGGCATCCTCAAGTGACATCTTCTTCTCACTTTGTTGATTATCAAGTCCTGGAGGAGGTTGCAGCACATTCCTTGTATTTCCATAAGACAAATTCTCATGATTTCGAAGCCTTAGATGGTAATATTGTGGCACTGAATTACCCCTATAGTTGTAGTTCCGATTGTTGATGTATTGAACCTGTTCATGACTCTCTCCATTGCTCGGATCTGTCCTACATGTAGTTGCCACATACTCTGCACCTTGTGGTATCCTCTGGGTTGTCAAAGATGAAATTTGATGAGACAGAGAAGCAATTTGAGCTGAAAGTGCAGCAAATGACTCCAATTCATGAATTCCAGCAACTTTCTTAGCCATAGTTCTTTCAGTTGGCCATTGATAGTTATTTGAGGCCATTTCTTCCAAAAGAGCAGTAGCACCCTCAGGTGTCTTTGACATCTAAGTTCCCCCAGATGCAGCATCAACTAAAGTCCGCGTTTGCTCATTTAATCCATTATAGAACATTTGAATTTGCAACCAATCAGGCAATCCATGTTGTGGGCAGCGTTGAATCAAATCTTTATACCTTTCCCATGCTTCATAAAGTGATTCAAAATCATGTTGCTTGAATTGACCAATCTCACTCCTGAGTTGAGCTGTTTTTGCAGGTGGAAAGAATTTAGCCAGAAATTTTTCAGCCATGTCCTACCAACTAGTAATACTCCCAGGTTGTAGCGACTGTAGCCAACCTCTTGCTTTGTCCCTCAAAGAGAAAGGGAATAATCTCAATCTAATGGTGTCTTCAGTAACACCATTGATCTTCACAGTATCACAAATCTCCAAAAACATCGCCAGATGGATATTGGGATCATCAAGTGGCGATCCATTGAATTGGGCCTGCTGCACCATGCTGATTAATGCGGGTTTGAGCTCAAAATTGTTGGCATTAATGGGCTGGCATCTGATACCCAAATAATTGTCATTCATAACTAGTCGCACATAGTCCTTCAAGGCGTGTCACTGTGCATTATCTTGTCCGTTCTCCATGGCTAATACCCTCTTTTTCCTTAGTGCTCTGAGCATTCTTTCAATCTTCGGATCAAAAGGAATAATGGCACGTGTTCTAACACTGTGCATCCAACATAAAAAACATACCAGAAATACAAAAAAATAATAATAAAATAAAATAAAGAAAAGAAATAAATAAAAATATAAAAACAAAATTCTAAATTAAAACCAAGATTACTTTGTATCGATATTGGCAAAAATAAGATAAACTGAATCCCCCGGCAACGGCGCCAAAAACTTGACCGGTGCAAACTGCAAGTGCACAGTATCGTAGCTTTATAATATAATGATGTGTAGAGTATCGTCCTTAGGGATTGATGTCTTAATTTTACCAAGTACCGAAATTTTACTAACCTTGATTTTATTTAGAAAAATTAATAATTTTAGTCTGCGAAATTTAAACAAAGCTACTTTAAATAAACTATTCAAGAGAATTTAAAACTGGATATCGTGTGTCAAATTGATGATGGTGACAACTTCTAGGAAACCGATTTCACCTAGTTTCTCACTATGCTTTACTCATTTAGCTAATTTAACTTCGTTTTCTCTATTTATTAGCAAATCGCCAATTTTTCCAAAAGCCTCTTTCGATAGTCAATCAGAACCTATTCTTGTTTATTATTTAACATAAGAGTATGCAAATTAATAACGCAACAACGCAGTAAGACCCTCGATTTTTAATGCTATGTAGGATCATACAAGTCTTTCGATCTCTATATTTACCTACGCTGAATTATCCAAGATGTATCCTATAATCCCCCCTTTCGGTAGCAAATCACAAGACTAAAATCATTTAATTAATGGTCAGTTAATTAAAAGCATTAGGCACAAAATAACTCAAATAAACATTAATGAAAACTACTTCAGATTAGCATCAAAGAGCAAGCATAGTTCGAAACTGACTACATCGTTTTCCTAGAATTCAAAAATTTATTTCATTCCGAAAATTAAATCCAACATAACAGATTTCACCATATTTTCTTCAATTTGGAGCGTACGGGAAAGATCAACATTCGCCGCACCGCCGTCGCGCGTCACGAACACCCCGAACACCGCTGTTGTTCGCTGCCTTCCGATTCTGAAAAGATATTATTTTTGCGTGCTTCACACTCTCCTTTACTGGCTGTGTGTGTATCTTCGTAGCACCCCCAAAAGAAAACCACAAGAAAGTTCCTAAAAAAATAATTTTTCCAAGAAACTTTTTTGGTGGTTTTGCCTCCCTTGTGTGTCTAACCAAGAAAAATCAATCCTTTTCTTTTTTTTTTTCCTATGGTGCGGCCTTTTCTCTCCAGCCCAGCGCACACTGCTCTCTCTTCCTCTTCTTGCACACCGCCCTCACCCAAGGAAACCCTCCTCATTGACTTTTTTCATTCCTTTCCTTTTGTCTTTCTTTTCTTTTCTTTCCTTTCTTTTGTCTTTCCATTCTTTTGTCTTTCCTTTCTATGTACCTAGCGCCTCACCCTTCTGAGATGACCCGACTGCATGGCCGGGTCACATCTCATTTTTTTTTTTGAAGGCACACGAACTGCCCTCCCCTTTCAAGCCCACTTTCTACCCTCTTACAGCTCGTAACTCTCAAAGCTTAAAACACAAAAGATGTAGAGCTCTTTTTCATCTTTTTCCAAAATTTTGAATTGTTTCAATCGGAGCTTGGATGAGAAAGTTACGCCAAGATTACGAAGAATTGTCAAAATAATCCATAAAATGGCGTATGCTAATTTCACGTCTGATTTCGATCTTGATGCATCCATTATTTCGCAAAATGCAAAACATGAAAATTGTAGAGCATTTTCTTATCTTTCTATGGCATCTTGAATAATCTAAATCGGAAGTTGGATGAGAGAGTTACGCACAGATTAAAAAGTGTCGTCGGTTTTTGGCTTCCGATAGTTGCCCTACAAGAAAAAATACCAAAATTTCATAAATTACTTAATAAAATTCAAATATTATAAATAAAACATAATGTTAAAATATTGAGAGTAATTAGGCATTTAAATACAAAATAGGATTCCCAATGCATGAATTAAAACACCTAATTACGCAATTTAAGCGCGTAATCAATATCCTCGGGCGACCAAACACCTGCCTTCGGGCCACCGAAAATTTGATCAAGCACCCGAAGTCACGAAGCTTGGCTACTGACTTTGATTCGGGCTACCGAACCTTTATCCGGGCAACTGAACTTAATTGAAGAACTTTTTGAACTGTGTCTTATTAGGCGACTGAACCAAGGTTCAGCCACCCAAACCTCACTTGGTTAAAATTATTTTAACCACGGTAAAATAAGGTTATTTCAAGCTAATTGGATCTTAATCTTTTGGGACTTTTTTAATAATACCCATCTTGTCCCAAACGGTTATATTTTTTCACCTGGCTATAAATATGTTCTCATTTGCATGATTAGATGACGATTAGCAAAAAGTGAGTAGCAAAAATTCTGTCTCTCTTGAAAATCAATTTTTTTTGCCCTAATACTCTCAAACTTGCACCTTCTTGATCAAATCCAAGATTGAGAGGGTTTCATTCGTGTTTATTTGATTGTTGCTCAGAGCTAATACTCCCATTGTTGCGTGTGCTGAGATTTATTTTGTTGGGACCATAGCTTAGGTTTATCCCACAAATTTTCTCATTTATAAATTTAGTGTGGGATTAAACCAAAAAAGCTTAGGATATTTGCACTTCATTGCAAGTATTCAATATCTTTGCTTTTGGTGTGCAAATAATTTTTAAACAAGCAAGCAACCTTTTCAAACTAGCTTTGTGCTCATTTCAATGAAGAAAATCGTTTAGAAACTAGTTTGATTATCTGCATAGTATACTTGGAATATTGACGTGTTGTTGAAATATTTTGTTTAGATTCCAAGTCATTGCTTGTAATGATTATTCTTGAGCATCATATTGATTGTATTGTATTGAATACTCTTGAACTTCATATTAACTATATAGTGTTGAGAGTATTGATAGAATAAATCTTGCATCACAAAGCTTACATTGTATCCTTGCTTTTGATGCGTATGTGATTGAGCGTATTATTTGGGTACAAATTTGCTTTACGTGAAATCACTATTTCATTGTACCATTTGATTGTAAATCTGAGTGATTCTAGGCGTGGCCTGAGGTGGCGGTAATCCAGCCCAGTAAGGATTGGTGTAAAGGTTGAGGTCAGCCCTATGCTAATTGACTTGGTTTGTATAGGTGCCGCTCCACCTGGTTAAGTGAGCAAGTGATTGTGGTAATCCTTGTGCTTGTTAGTCAAGGCGGGGACGTAGGCAATTGGCCGAACCTCGATAACATTTATGTGTGTCACTCTTACTTTATTGTTCTTCTAGTGCATGTATTGTTAATTAAATTGCTTCATTTAATTTCTGATATATTTATATTACTCGCACTAGATTGATCATAGGGTTGTAAACATACTGCTGTTAGGAGGAATACCTAGGAGTTAAATTTTAAAAATACCAATTCACCCCACTTTTGGGATCACGGTAAAGCTAACACTAGGGTCAGACAGATTTTTGGGCAGAGACACTAGGACTTGTGTGGATACTTTTGAGATGTGTATATCTATATGATGGTTGTTGTAAACTCTGGTATTGTGTTGAATGGTACTTTGAGACGTATATGATTTTATGTTTTCTGCTGCTTAGGCTTCCGTGTTGTATTTCTAATGTATCCTTGGTACCCACGGGTTCAGGTTGATTATGATCTACTAGATTTATTATATTGATTTTTTATTATCAAGAAAATTAATAATGGTAAAATAAGCAGGTCATTACAATATTGCTATCTCATGACGATCTGTAAAGCAGACGATCACTGCTACCTCTTTAAACCATTTATAAATATTGGCAGTTCACGAAGCAAGTCGTGAATGTGTATAGTTAAGAACTATAATCCAACACATTAAAGGGACAAGTGGATTATCACTGGAGAATGACAAGCCAACAATATTGTACGAGGACAATGCAACATGTATTGCACAAATCAAAGGTGGGTACATAAAAGGAAATAGAACTAAACATATTCACTAAAGTTCTTTTACACTCATAAACTTCTAAAAAAAGGAGATGTTGACATTTGTAAAATTCGTTCAAGTGACAACTCAACAGATTTATTCACAAAAGCATTGTCAACTTAAATTTTCAAAAAGCATGTACATAACATTGGAATGTGACAACTTAAGGACATTTCTTAATTGATTGTATTTTTGAAGGGAAGTATGAATACTGTACTATTTTTCCTTCGTTAAGGTTTTGTCCTACAAGGTTTTCCTTAATGAAGGTTTTAACGAGACATATTCATAGTGTATAGTCCTCTAAGGGGAAGTGTTGTAAAACGTGTATATTATACATATGGATGACTATCTTGAGAATATGTTATAACTTTTGGTATGCCCACATAATGGTTCATTATGAAATTGACCTTTGGAATGTTAATATAATCTTTGTCTATATAAGGACATGTTTTATAACTAAAATTGAGATAAAAAGATGATTAGCAACATCTAGTTCCTAAAGAACTAGACTACTGAATTTCTATAGTTCTAAATTTCTTTACTTTAAATTTTCTATAATTCTTTCTTTATTTCATTTACAACATCTTTAAAATAATAGTGATATTATTAACTGAAATAATTACTAGAATACAACTCCCAAAATAAGAAAGAATTTTTTCCTGAGTTATATACACACACACACACACACACACACACACACACACACACACACATATATATATATATATGACATTTTTTTTATGAATCAAATCAATATATAATTTATTCTTAAGAAGACTGCCTGTTTATGTCTTTATGTCAGCGCCTGCCATATTGATGTAGAGTGCAGAGAGAATGTTTGGTTCGTAACATTGAAAATACTCCCAAGGAATGACATTTCCAGAAATCTCATTCTTAGGATTACGATGTTTGCCTCGTGAGAATATATATTATTTGTGTTGTAAGATTCCCAAAAATGTACATAGAATTTATATGTAAATATTTAGTTCAACATGTAAATCTTAACAAGTTACTTAAAGAAGATCAACATTATGCTCTTCACATGTGTGTAATTAACATATGGAGAACAATTATAATTTTAACCTAAAAATCTACTAAAAATATGCATTTAACAAATCTTTATCCTAAAATTTTCAACAATTAAAAGTTTAAAAAATTTAACACATTATAATTGATTAATCAAAATTATTGTGGGCAATTTAATTTTACAATACAATAAAAATTTTACTTTTATCTAATAAATCACACCTCTAATAGTAAATTAAAATGTTAGTTAACATAAATATTTACTGTTAGCTTTGGTGTATTCACAAGAGGGGGGGTGAATTGGTATTTAAAATTTTTCTCCTATGTTAATCTATCCAGAAGCAGTATTTACACAATCTAGGGTCTGTCTATGCAATTTCCAAATGCGCAGATAAATATGATGTGGAAATTAAATCATACGCATCATTCACACCATAACATATACGTGCGGTAAATATAAAGTACAGAAATATAAATAGACACACGATATGTTATCAGGGTTTGGCCAACTGTACCTAAGTTCCTGCCTCTAACTCGCAAGCTCGAGGATTTCACTAATGGCTCACTTAACGAGTGGAGCGGTACCGATTACAGCCAGGTCAATTACCATAGGGCTAACCTCAACCTTAACCAAGTCAATTAAGGGGCTGACCTCAACTAACACACCTTACCAGGATGGCGCACCTAACTTTCCTAACCGGGTTTAAGCCAATCTGGGATTATTTCAAAGGGCTAGTCTCTTTTTTCAGGCCTTGTGCCTAGAAATACAACAGTATTTGAAATGCAATGAAATGGTACAGTGATTATGCTTTCATATAAAGTAGATATGTACTCAAATACGCGCAGTATACTTAATCAATCACATACACATCAACAATGTAGGTAGATATAAGCTCAGTGATGTGTATATACGTGCAAATAACACTCAACAAGATATGATCACAATAATGTTCAAGAGTGTTCTAAACAAGCAATACTTTGGAATTTAAGTAAAGCACAAATCAATAGCACATCGATATTCCAAAGATATCAATCAAATATTCAAACTAGTTCAAGGAGATTTTCTTTAATGAAATAGGCACACTACTAGTTTGAAAATATTTTGTTTGTTTGAAAATATTTTTACACGACCAAAAACAAAGCTATAGGAAAGTTGCAATAACAATGCGAATATAATAAGCTTGCTAGTTTATTCCAACGCAAGATTTATAGTATGAAAATCTGTGGGATAAACCTAAGTTAAACTTCCCAAAAACAATATATCAATCACACAAGCACATTGGGAGTATTAGCAATACTAGCACAACCAATATACTCTCACAACACTAAAATGTATCAAGCGAATAGAAATTTGAGAGTATTTGGGCAAGAATATGATTTTGAAGTAGAGAGGATTTTGTTTATGATTTTATGCTAATTTCTATCTAATCCTCATAAATGAACCCATATTTATAGACAATGTTAAAAATATAACCGTTTGGAACCTATTGGGTATTCTTAGAAAAGTTTCAAATAGTTTAAACACAAATAACCCAAATTAACCCAAATTTACCATGGTTAAAATACTTTTAATCCGCTGAGGTTCGGGTGGCTGAACCATGGTTCGGTCGCCCAAATAGACACAGTTTAAAAAGTTTCTCAATTAAGTTTGGTTGCCCGAATCAAAGTCAGTAGCCAAACTTCGTGACTTTGGGTGCCCGATCAAATGTTTGGTGGCCCGAACATAGGTTTTCGGTCACCCGGGGGTATATTTCAACTAAAAGGTTCGGGTGCCAAAGTTGGTGAAATGTCATTTTCAATGGGTTCGGGCGCCCGAGGGCGATGTGCACGAAATAGGTTTAGTCATCCAAAGTCTGGTCAAACTGTTGGCTTCTCAATAGTTCGGGCGTCCAAGGTGATTTGTTCACCTGGGGTTCAGTCACTCGAGCTCTCTTAAATTCCTTATAAATATTCAATTTAAGCATATTTTTAACACTCCTATATTTTATATGATATGTGTATGAGTGTTGAGACCTAAGGTCATACTAGGGTCTTTACCGAGGCTGTTTTGTGATGGTCCCAAAAATCTAGCGTCGGTCGACCGAAGGGTGTCCTAAAATCATTCGGTTCCTATGATTATTTTATGGTCATTTTGAGCTTACACATACTTACATGCATGATATACAGAGATTATTACAGCCCGATATAAATGAAATTATTACAGACCCATTAAAATTACAACAAATAATAAATGTGTCGGGGTCTTCACTTCTCATCAGGTTGTCATATGCCTTTATGAGAACCTGCACACAAACTTGACAACCATTAAATACCTGAGTATTTGTTATCATCAAAACAAGGTATGACCTATAGGGTCAACATTTACGCTTTGAATATACATTTTTAAAATAATTTATATTTTAATTAACATTAGATTTATTTTATAATTAAAAATAATTAATATTTATAATCATTTAAAAAATTATTAATAATTTTTTATTTAAATATAATAATAGAGTGTGATTATATTATATTATAGAGACATTGTTGTCCAAAAGTCAAATTAGTTAGGGTAATTTGGTCTAAAAAGTAGGATTTCTGATATGGGTGAGATTCTCATGAAACTTACCCATGGGAGGAGCTAGAAATAGGATGTCCATGTTTCGTGGAAATCCTTTCATTCACAGGAGTGTGAATATTTTTCGTGATGACAAATTTTTATGCTCAACCAAACATAGGAATAAGATGTCATGAACATCATAGCAAATATTGAAAATATCACAAGCTAAACGCCATTTTAAGAGTAAAAAAAAAGAAAAAAATGAGACAAAAGAGGAGAGGCCGAGAGAGCGTAGAAAGAAAAAAGGAAAGGCAAGAGAAAATAAAACAACTGCAATAATAATCTCCCTTCCTCCCACAAAATTACAAAATATATGGATGCACATTTAAAATTAATGTATAAAAAATAAAAAATAAAAAAATAATATATATATTTTAAATAATGTTATACTTAACATCTAAAAAATTATACTTATAACTATCTATTATTTTTTATTGTGTATCAAAGTATGGACGAAAATAATCTCCATTATTAAAAGGAATTTTCCTTTTGTACCCTAATTTTTAGTATCTTAAAGTACCTTTACAATTATTTATAAATATTTTTAGAAAATATCTATATAACTAACGTAAAATAATGTCTTTTTTTTTAATATATTTATTCATTATATTTTTAAAAATATTTATTTATTAATTAATTTATTATAATTATCATTCGAAAATACCGTCGTTAACCCGGAAGAACAAGCATGATATTTAAGAGACAAGTATAATATAACAAGGAAGAATAAGCGTGTGTGCGCGCGCGCGGGGCGCAACTAGCGGTGAGCGTAAACGGCTGGCATTGAGCTGAGGGAAGCAGAGCGTCGGCCGCCAACCATCGACCTTTTATATGATTGGTGTGGAAATGATGGGGGTGGTTGCGGCTTCTGTTCTCAGGTTAAACCACAAGGCAAGAGGTCACCATCAAGATTTCATTTTCTCCCATTCCTCTCTGTTCATGGCTATGCTTTCGCCCGCCATGACCCTTTCTGTGTCTTCCCATTTTTGATTTTTCAACTTTCAGTCTGCACAAGAAAAGCAAACCCACTACTTCAGTCATCATCATTCGCATTTTATACGTTATGGGTCTTTCCCCAAACTCCCCGTGCTTTAGCTCTAGGGTTTTTTCTTCTCCTCGACTGCTCACAGCAACGGTTCAGTATTCCCGTTCCGATTCACCGCGGTTTGGAGTCGCTTGGCTTGGCCGCTTGGGGGTCACTTAGGTAATTGAGGATTTCCCAACTTTTGTGCAGTTACTTCTGCTTTATTTTCACTTCACTGCGCGGACTGTAGTATTATTTTGTTATGACTTTACGGGTCACTGTCTTCTTTATGCATGTCAGTGTTCGTACTGGAGTTACTATCATTATTGCACTTTCATCGCTCTAGGTAATCTTGGGGCATTTAATTGAGTTGTTTAAGTTGGGTTGGTTGTGTTTGCTCTGTTTGGTTTTTGGAAAACATGGGAAGATAATGAAAAAATTTTGATGTTGTTAATCCTGTTGTTGCTCGTTCTTTTAATTTTGTTGTCCGTCTTTTCACACTATCTTGAAATTGGGACCTGAGAAAACTACAAACTCTGCGTACTTTAGCTGTTTGGCTCAGCTGGTTCGAGTTTTTTTTTTTTTTCCTTGGTGGACTCCCTGTTTTCTCAGATGCCAGACATAGGCTCGATTTATCTTTTTTGAGTCTTTTGTTTTTTTGGTATATGTCGATAGATGTGGTGTTCATGGAAGGATGTGGTTGAGGATTTATTGGTTCGTGGGTCTGTAACGGCGTAAGCGATGAACTGTAGCTGCTTTCCTGCATGGAAATGGCTTGAGGGCAAGAGGGAACGTGATCAGAAAAAACCAGTAGGTAAGTAGCTGCGTGTGATAAAACTCTTGTAAGAGATTAAATTTTCAACATTAAACTCTTTTTCAACGAGTTATAAATTTTCTGGTTGTTCAGTGAGTTCAAATTATAGTGACTATCTAATGTTTAATCTAAACTGTTTCTTTGTAGATATTTCAATTTTAGAAAACCCTGTCAGACGTATTGCTTGTATTTCCTTGATGATGGTGGTATGCATGCAGCCTTTTTGTTGAAATCCCAAGTATGTGTGGGAATAGTGAGTAAATTAGGAAAGTGGGTAAAAGTAGAAGATTGTATATTATTCTGTAGGGAGATTGTTTCTTTGTTTAAAATATTTGATTGTATTATATATTGTAAGATTGGAATGCACATAATTTAGAATTCAAGAAATACAAAAATTGAATTCCGTTTACATGGTATCAGAGTTAGGGTTTCTCAACCTTAGCTAACTATGGCCAGCGGCACCATCAACAGCAGAGGGTCGACCTCTTCTAAAAATATCGACGGTGACTCAGAGGCCACATCCATTGGGGGTTCGAATGGGCTAGACAATACAACCTTTCCATTCTTAGTGGAGAAATTAAATGGAAAAAATTTCCGTGAGTGGACTCAATCCATAAAATTGGTAATTGAACTGAAAGGGAGGCTAGATTATCTTATCGGCGAACGGAGGAAACCAGACTCTACCGACATTGTAGCTTTGCAAAAATGGAGGTCCAAAAACTCCATGGTCACCGCTTGGCTCGTCAACTCGATGCAGCCGTCAATCGGAAAAATCTACTTATTCTTGCCAACGGCGAAGGACATCTAGGACGCTGGTCGTGAGACATATTCCGACGTCGAGAGTTACTTGCAGATCTTCGAGATCAAGACCCGATTGTGGCAGATGAGGCAAGGTGAGAGAGGCGTTACTGAGTATTTCATGGATATGACTCATCTCTTGCAGGAGCTTGATCTGAGCATCAAAGAGAAATGGGAGTGCTCCGGAGACAGCGCACGATACAAAAAATGACTCAAAAACGAATGGGTCTTTGAGTTCTTGGCCAGCCTCAACCGAGATGTGGACGACGTACGGGGAAGAATCCTTGGTCAACAACCTCTGCCATCAACTCGAGAGGTGTTTGTCGAAGTAATGCGGGAGGAGAGTTGACGATGTGTGATGTTGAGGTGACAAGTGGATCGTTTCGGACCTGAAATACCAGCCCTAAATTCAAATGGGCCTGATGTCTCGGCCTTAACTTCAAAAAGCCCTGCGGGATCTAGGCAAAAGTCACAAAGAGGAAAATTATGATGCGAGCACTGTCGTAAGCTAGATCATTCAAAAGATACTTGCTGGGAGATTCATGGAAAGTTTGCAAAATGGAAGCCAAGACAATATCAAAAAAATCATGGCTATCAGGCTATTATTGATACTTCAACTGAAAGGTCACAAGGTGAGAAAAACAATAATACCACTCCAAGTGGTGTTTTCAATCCTGAGCAGTTGGATCAGCTATATAAAATGTTTTCCTCAATTCAAACATCAGGTCAGTCTTCCATTGGTTCTTTAGCTCACCGAGGTAATTTTTTGTCAGCCCTAAATACTATATCCCATTACAAATCACCATAGATAATTGACTTGGGTGCATCTGATCATATAACTGATTCTTATCAATTGTTCTTATCCTATTCACTATATGCTGGAAATCTGAAAGTTAAAATTGCAAATGGATCTCTCTCACCAGTTGCCAGCAAAGGAAGTATTCGCATATCTGATTCTATAACTTCAAAATCTGTCCTACATGTTCCCAAGTTATCTTGCAACTTGTTATCCATTAGTCAGTTAACAAAAGACTCTAATTGCTCTGCTAAATTTGTTTCATCTCACTGTATTTTCTAAGACCTATCCTTGGGAAAAACGATTGGCAGTGCTAAGGCATATGAGAGACTCTACTACTTTGAGGAGGCAAGAACGAGTGAATAATGAAATACTGCAATTTGTGATTCTGCATCTATTTTTAGAGATAGTGAACTTTTGTTATGGCACTCTAGGATGGGTCACCAAAATTTTCAATATTTAAGATGTTTATTTCCTTCTATTTGTCCAAACAAAACATCTTTTGATTTTCAATGTGAAGTGTGTCAGCTTGGAAAACACCAGCGTACTTCTTTCCCAACATCCACGTACAAACCATCCCACCCATTTACTATGATTCACAGTGATTTGTGGGGCCCTCACGATCCCCCAATTGCACCCATACAAAATGGTTTGTTATTTTTATTGATGATCGTACTCGTATTTGTTGGGTTTACTTGTTGAAAGATAAAACTGAAGTTCGTTCTATTTTTGTCAGTTTTCACTCTATGATTTAAACACAATTCCAAACTAGCATTCAAATTTTATGTACTGATAATGGTACGAAATATTTTAATGATATCTGAGAAATTATCTTCAAGAAAATGAGATTGTTCACCAGAGTTCTTGTGTGGATACCCCTCAACAAAATAGGGTCGTTGAACGAAAAAACGATATATACTTGAAGTTGCTCGAGCATTGATGTTCACTACAAATATGGAAAACTATTTTTGGGGAGATGCTATCTTAACAGCTACACATCTCATTAATCGAATGCCGAGTCGAGTTCTTTCCTTTGCCACTCCTCTCCAGAAATTCCAGGAACATTTTCCTACCTCTCGACTCCATTCCAGTCTCCCTTTGAAAATCTTTGGATGTATAGCATTTGTTCATGTTCATGCTCACAATCGGGATAAATTGGAACCTTGTGCCGTTAAATGCGTCTTTATTGGTTACTCTCCTACCCAAAAAGGCTACAAATGTTATGACCCTGTCTCAAAAAAAATGTTTGTTAGCCTTGATGTCACGTTCTTTGAAATCACTCCTTATTTCCAAAAGCCCTCTCTTTAGGGGGAGAAGTGGAGTGAAGATCGGTTCTTTGATTTCTTTACTACTGAATCTATGCCATCTACTACGTCTCCCATTCCTTCATTCCCTGACCCATCTACTGAGTCATTGCATCATTTCCTGACCTGTCATACACAAAAGATCACTTAACCTAAGGGGGAGATGCAGAAAAGCAAAACAACACAAAAATACTTGTTTACTCACGAAAGCCAAACACAAAGAATAGGGAGAATCTCACACCTGAGGCACCAAGAGTGTTGGAACCGGTGATAGCTTCGAGCAACCATGAGTCCACGCCCAATCCCGATCTGGTAATAGATAGTCATGAGCTCCCTTCTGATAAGTCTATACCTGATTACATCAATTTACCTATTGCATTCAGGAAACAAATCAAGTCGTATACTCAGTATCCTTGGTCTAAATACATGTCTTATAAAAGCTTGTCTACATGATATCGTGCTTTTACCTCTAACTTTGATAGGATGAAAATTCCAAAGAATATCCAGGAAGCCCTGGAAATTCCTAAATGGAGGGAGGTTGTCATGGAGGAAATGTGGGTCCTGGAGAAAAATGGAACTTGGGATGTAATGAATTTGCGGCGAGGGAAGAAACCAGTTGGTTGTAAATGGGTCTTTATAGTGAAATATAAAGTTGATGGGATAGTTGAACGATATAAAGCCAGACTTGTTGCAAAAGGATGTACACAGACTGATGACATTGACTACACGGAGACATTTGCACGAGTAGAAAACTTGAATACAATTCGGGTCCTCTTGTCCTTGACAGCCAACTTAGATTGGCCACTATAGCAACTCGACATTAAAAATGCATTTCTAAATGGTGAGTTAGAAGAAGTCTATATGACAATACCATCGGCTTTCAGTAAGAAAGGTGAAGAAAACAGAGTATGTAAACTCAAGAAGTCCTTGTATGGACTCAAGCAATCTCCTAAAGCTTGGTTCGATAGATTTGCAAAAGTAATAAAGAACCAAGGATATCAAATAGGGCAATCAGATCCCACTTTGTTCTTCCAACAGTCTGAAAGTGGTAAGAGAACGATTTTGATAGTGTATGTTGATGATATAATCCTAACTGGGGATGATACAGTAGAGATGGGAAGATTAAGAAAGTCCTAGCTACTGAGTTTGAAGTTAAAGACTTGGGACAAATGCGGTATTTCTTGGACATGGAAGTTGCTAGATCAAAAGAGGGTATTAGTGTCTCTCTGCGAAAGTATATCACTAATTTCCTAACCGAAACTGGCATGCTTGGATGCAAACCTAGTGAAACCCCGATTGAAGTAGTAAAGAGGGTTGAAGACTGCGGAATACTAGTTGAAAAAGAGAGGTATTAGAGATTAGTTGGTAAGCTAATCCACCTATCACATACCAGACCCGATATTGCATTTGCGGTAAGTGTGGTAAGTCAACACATGCATTCACCAAAAAAGGCTCATCTAGATGCTGTGTACAAGATCCTTAGATATCTCTAGGGCTCTCCGGGCAAAAGACTCTTCTTCAAGAAATGTGAAAGGAAGTAGAAATTTTTATAGATGCAGATTGGGCAGGATCAGTGGAAGATAGAAGGTCTACCATCGGATATTGCACCTTCGTATGGGGAAATTTGGTAACTTGGAGAAGCAAAAAACAAAATGTAGTGGCTCGAAGTAGTGCTGAAGTTGAATTCAAGGCAATTGCTCAAGGAATATGTGAAGGACTGTGGTTACGGAAACTCTTGGAAGAGCTATATATTCCGATGAAATTTCCTATCAAACTCTATTGTGACAACAAAGCAGCCATTAGTATCTCTCTCAATTTAGTTCAACATGACAAGACTAAACATGTGGAAGTGGACCGACATTTTATCAAATAAAAGGTTGAAGAAGGAACTATTTGTATGACTTATGTACCTACCAAGGAACAAATTGCAGATATCTTTACTAAAAGGTTAGCACGACAGAACTTTGATGGTCTCATTAGCAAGTTGGAGATGATTAATATCTATGATCCAACTTGAGGGGAAGTGTTGAAATCCCGAGTATCCGTGGGAATAGTGAGTAAATTAGGAAAGTGGGTAAAAGTAGAAGATTGTATATTATTCTGTAGGGAGATTGTTTCCTTGTTTAGAATATTTGATTGTATTATATATTGTAAGATTGGGATATAGATAATTTTGAATTCAAGAAATACAGAAATTGAATTCCGTTTACAGTCAGCCTTTGTCTCGTTTCAGATCAAATAGTTGAACAGTGCATGTTCTTGCGTTCAGGGGCAAGTCCAACCAAATTGTGTCAAACCCATGTTAGCTTGAGTGAAAAGATGCTATACTTTAATCATTTACGTAAACTAGCCAATTGTTTGTGATGAAACTCTAAATCAAGTTGGAGGCATTGTTAGTTTATTGAGCTACCTAGAAGAAAGATATATTATCATTGGTCATGTTGCCTTCTAAAACGCCAACTCAAACACAAAGGCTTTGAATTTATATTTTTCAGCTTATCACTGTCTTGTTCATGTCTCTAACCACACAACCTATATTAAATATGTGACTTTTATAGTACAATGTGTGGCAACATGCAACATTTTCTATAAGCATCCTTCTACTTCATGCAAATGCAGATTTTGTGCTAATGCCTCTATGGGACAAATGCAATGTAAATGTAAATAACTCTGCATATAAAATTTATGTTGAAATTAATGAAGTGCTGGGTGTTATTATTGTCTTTGGCGGATTTCCTTTATTTAATTATTTTGTGGTTGGAAATGAAGAAGAAGAAGAAATTTTTTGTAGGATTGATTTTGTCCTTGAAATATTTTAGATAGTATAGGAGTTTGTAAACCATATTTAAAGGTTCTTAAAATCCGCAACACCTAATACATAAGGCTTCCACACTATATTGAGGACCATTCAGCCTTACCTCCATATTTGTATAGGCTGTTTCCATAACTTGAATTAATTAGCTTGAGGTTTGGATGCAAGTCCATCAAGATCAGTCCCATTTGAAGGTTCTTAAGCATGTTTAAAAATGATGATTGAGACAAGCAAGCATGTTCAGGATAGTGAAAATGAATAAGAATTTCTAGTGCAAAATGTTTTAGTTTTAAATTCCAAATATTTTGAATTTTTTTGGTGGGGGGGGGGGGGGGGGGCTGTGGAATCTCTGTTTTTAGTTGTTATCAAATTGTCAACTAGATTTATCCTTCCTCCTGAACTACCTTCCCATAAAACTGAAGATTTATCCTTTTCCTTATATTTTCCAAAACGGAAGATTTCCATCAAAACAAACACCAACAAAGTCCTGAAGTCCTGAGATATAAAATTTTTAACAGGAAAACATCACCAAATTGATACTAGTTTTCAACAGTTAGTCTAAAATAGGAGATTGGGTTTGTACTAAAAGTGAAAAAAACTCTTCAACTTAGTGTGTAACTTTGCAGACCTACTTGTATGTCTGTCATTATACAATCTACATTTCTTCAGTGCACAATTCTAAAAAAGAGTTTTATGGAATTTTGTTTGTGTTGGAATCAGCTGTCATTGACAAAATAACATTGAAAAGAATTCAGGGTGTAAAATAATATCATAATGTCCAAACTTTATTGGAGTTGTGAAATCTTTAAGAAGGAAAAAAAATGGAGAAAAACTTTTATTTGGAATGATGTTTGTGTGACTAGTATCAAACTCTTTTTTTTGTATTTTTAAATTTTTATTATTATTTTCATATTAATAAGAGATCGTCACGTAGTTTAGTCAATATTTCAGAATTAATAGGGTTTTCTTATTACGTGATGGTTTAGCTGCTGCAAACCTTGCTGCACCCAATCAGGCTCAATGAAAAAATACCTGGCTCCGGTACTGATGTAATCTCATAGATCATTTTTAAGGTTCAAATTTGCAAGATAATTGAGCGATGTTTTTTATTCAAATCCAATATGCTATTTTCTGGTTCTCTTATGGTTATTTTCTTGGTTTCAAGCTCATGAAATTCATCTGACAATGTCTTTACATGCTTCTCTATGTTGGGTTGTGCATTGTTAGAATGTTACCAAAATTGTACTTAGACTAGCTTTTTTTATTCATATGATTTTATTTGTTTGTGGATGGTCAGAAATTGTTACCAACAATGTGAAGCTCTTTTCCTGTAATTCACTGAGATCAGCAACGAGGGACTTCCATCCATCAAGCCGAATAGGTGGAGGTGGTTTTGGAGTTGTATATAGGGTGAGTAATGGACTGTAAATTATTGAGTCTTCTTTATTGTTGTCGCAACACTATTTTAAAGAGCAAGAGGAAGAGTTTCCTTCAGTTGCAATGGTCTGTCCAGATCTGTCTATCTTAGCATTTGCAGAACTTTGGCATTGTAATTGCAGGGAGCTTTAAAAGATGGCACTCAAGTGGCCATCAAGTGTCTTTCTGCAGAATCTAAACAAGGAACGGAGGAATTCTTGACTGAGATTAACATGATATCAAATATTCGACATCCAAATCTTGTTGAGCTCATTGGCTGCTGTGTTGAGGGCAATAACCGGATATTGGTATATGAATACCTGGAAAACAACAGCCTTGCTACTGTTTTACTTGGTAATTATCAGCACATCAGAAATTTAGGTTAAAGTGAGTCGTATTAATTGGAAGGAATTTGATATATGCAAAAAGTTGTGGTTTTTTTGTTTAGAATTAAATTAATTTGTAACTTAATGTCCACCTTATCCTATTCTCTCAAGTTTGGCAGTGTTCTAAAAAAATCATGGGCAGTGAACTGTCCAGCCTAATCAATCATAACATTTGAAGTAAAGTGTTAAATTTTATGTCTGTGTCATTTTTCCACATTTATCTGCATTGTGCAAATCATGATTTGATTTGCTCTAGATATTGTTCTGTTTGGGATTAATGTTCTAGTTTATGAGTTGTCAAACTTCAGACTATGCTAATATATGACATCTATTATTTAAGGATCAAAAAGTAAACATGCTGCTCTGGACTGGCCTAGGAGAGCCGCTATCTGCATGGGCACAGCTTCTGGTCTAGCATTTCTTCATGAAGAAGCTGAGACACATATTGTCCACAGAGATATTAAGGCTAGCAATATTCTTCTTGATGGGAACTTTCATCCTAAAATTGGAGATTTTGGGCTGGCGAAACTTTTTCCAGACAATGTCACTCATCTTAGCACAAGAGTGGCAGGAACAGTGTAAGCAGAACCTTTTGTTTTCCGCTGCAGAAGCAGTGCAAGTATAACTTTGACTACATTTCCTTCTCTGGTTAGCTACCTGCATTGTTTGAATGGAGAATCATTAGTTTCCGTACTACCAAAGTTTAGAAGTCCATTTGTTATCTGTTACTATTAGGCTTTAGAAGTGGACCCTAAGTGTGCCCTAAAGATGTATCTGTTGTGTAATATACAGAATATTCACCCTATTGTGCATTCAAAAAGTGGAATAAATTTTTGTGTATGCTCCAAAGGATTCTACCTTCAAAAAAATTATTCAGAATTCTATGACTATGCTCCACATACCTGTCTACTCCTAATATGATTTTAGCATAAACATGTGGAGTATGCTAGTCATATATGTTGAGTGTGATGTAGATTTTTTGATTTGTACTTTTCAAATGGGTAATGGGGAACAGACACATGCATATTGCATTCACACCAATCACTTATTGCGAACTTTTATCGAAGGTTGATTCTCCTCAAATAGTTTGTAAAAAGGTGCAACAATATCATAACAAGCAGCAAGCTATGACTAGGAAAATTTTGAATGCAGTAAATACCTATAACAATTGCAACAATTCTGCTTTTGAAATATCACTGTGGTTGGCTTTATGTCGTGTAGAAATAATTTTACAATTTAATCATCTTGCATGTGTAACATACATGCGGCTTAATTTTGTGGAGCTTGGAATTTCAGAGATAATATTCTATCGTAATATGACTTTATGTTTAGTTTTATATTGTTTTGTTTTATTATTACTCATCGTGATACGCCCCTTCCCCGGCCACCACATATGCGGAGCTTTGTGGACTGGGCTGCCCTTCTATTTTCTTCTTTATGATTGCATCTCATTACTCATTTCATATGCACTTGCAGAGGATATCTGGCTCCAGAGTATGCAATGTTTGGACAGCTTACAAAGAAGGCAGATGTATACAGTTTTGGGGTGCTTATCCTAGAACTAATCAGTGGCAATAGTAGCAGTAAGGTGGCATTTGGTGAGGACATGCTGGTTCTCGTGGAATGGGTAACATTTTAAACTTTTGTCATCCATTTTGGCTCAAGTTAAAGAACCACATTTCATTTTTTTTTAACTGCAAAAAAGACATAGAAAAAGAAATTCTCCTGTCTTCCTGCGACTTAATGGCAAATACAAGAGTTTTTCTTAATATGTTTAAGAAGGTTTCTACGCGTGAAAGACACTGATACTGAGCTTGTGTGTCAGATTAGGCTACTCTTGTATACATCCTTACAGTTGATCAAGATATGGGCCGCATTAACATAGGAGTCCCATAACCTGTACATTCATGTTTGTTTTAGCAAATAGGAGTGACTTAGAAATAATCAAGAAATTTACCATGTCAAGATAAAAATATGGATTGGGTCTCCACTATATAATTTATAGATTACAAATTAGTTTGATTTCATGACTTTTTAATTGTTGGACATTCTTTTATTTTTGTTGTAAATCTGAAATGAAGTGAAGTTTCAATGAATAAAAAGCAGCACTTAGGGTTAGAGATGGAGAAGATAAGAAGAGAAGAAATTAGAGGGAGAAGGCCCAGTCTCAGTCTCCTAGAGCATACATACTGCTCCAGGGCTGCCTCTTTCTATATTAATAATAGAAAGCATGAAGGACAAAAATACCCCCACTCCCACCATCTAATTACTAAAAGAATGTATTCTCTTCTAAAACTCCCCCTGAAGCTAGACTTGTATAAATATCATTTAACTCTAGCGTCTTACAACTGTTAGACAAAGGTAGGTTTAAATAAGGTCTTTGTGATAACATCGCCTGATTGATCCACAAATTTCACAAATGGACTCCTTACAACCTTCTTGAACATAGCATCCTTGACAAAATGACAATCAACTTTAATTTGCCTTGCCCTCTCATGAAACAATGGATTGCTAGCGATATAAATAGCAGCTTGGTTATTGTTAAAGCATGATATACATTGTTGACCCACTACCTAATAACTTAAGCTTTTAGATAAAGTGGTAATCTAACATGATATCAGAGTTGGTTTTCAAGAGGTCCTAGGTTCTAGTCTTGTTGCATGTGTTAATTTTGTGGTGTTTAAAAGTTTTTGTATTCCCTATAATGGGTGTTATTTATCCTTTTTTTTTTTTTATCTCTCCATGTGCTATTAGGTTGCTTGTGTGGGGGAGGGTTAAAGCATGATATGCATTGTTGGCGCACCATCTTATAGCTTAAACTTTTAGGTAAAGTAGTAATCTAACATCATGCTTTAACAGTTATCACTAAACATATCTATGGGCTTCGTTGCCAAGAATCCCATCTCTGGCATAAGAGACTTCAAGCAAATAAGCTCACTACGGTGTGGGCCATAGCTCATTATTCTTCTTTAGCGCTAGATCTAGCTGGAGAAGTTTGTTTCTTGTTATGCTAGATAACAAGATTACATTCCATAAATGTATAGTATCAAGTAAGAGACCTTTAGTATTCAATAGAGCCAACCCAATTTGCATTAGAGTATATCCCATGATCTCACAATGCTAGGGTAGCCTTGGAGATACCACATAATACTTTATACTACAAACAACATCCTAATTCGGCTGTTTGAGATCTTTATAAAGCGACTCACCATCCTCACACCAAAGGATATGTCAAGTCTTGTGATAGTCAAGTAGATTAACTTTCCAACCAACTGCGTACATCAACATCTGTCTTTCTAGTACAACATCTATGAAAACTTTATGTTAGGATCCATAAGAGTATCTAGCTCTCAATATACCAATCTCACCTAGCAAGTCCAAGTTGTTTTTTAGCTAAGATATGTTCAACCCTTTCTTACACTATTCAATCTCAATACCAAGAAAGTAACGCAGAGTACCCAAGTCATTAATTTGAAATTTTGCTTAAAGTCGTTGCATGAAGTGTTCAATCCCACTATGGCCACTACCAATGATCATGATATCATCAAGATAAACTACGAGAAGTACCACTTGCGTCTTCATTTCACAAACAAAGACCAAATGGTTAGATTAGCACCCAATAAGATCAAATGCAATGATGACCATACTAAATTTGTCAAACTAGGCTCAAGGAGTCTGCCTAAAACCATGAATGAGCTTATTAACCTACATGCTTACCGTCCTCCCTCTAAGCAACATACCTAGAAGGTTGCTCCATGTATACCTCTTCCTACAAATCTCTATACACGAAGGCATTCCTTGCATCCAACTAGTGTTAGGGCTAAGCAAAATTAACAGCCACGAGATTAATACTTGAATAGAATGTACTTGAGAAATGGGAGAGAAGTTCTCAAAGAATCAATACCATATCTTTGAGTGTACCCTTTGGCAAACAATCGAGCTTGAAGTTGTTCAACAGAATCATTAAGAAGATAGTTGATAGTGTAGACCCAATGCACCTAACCAACTCCTTAACAATAGGAAGATCCACAAGTCCCATGTCCCTTGAGTGGCCAGAGGCATCCATGTCTACATCCATTATATGCTTCCACCTAGCAAGTACTTCAACATGTAAGAGAGGGATAGAATTAGAGGAAATAGACAAGGAAAATGAAGTCATAGCAATAGGAAAGTGAAGAACTAACATATAAGCAATAGAATAAGAAAGGACTACTAACTACATGTTCATGTTCCTTTATGTGAGCAATTTGAAAATCCAAGTCAAGCTGAGATGGATCTCCAAAACCAGAAATCTAGATTACGAAGGCTGGAAGAGGTGGCTGTGCATGGTAGTACTAATGCCTGTGCTTGCTTATCAATAATCATAAATCCTTAATTGTTTCTTTGGGTCAATAACTGATTGATTGTGCTTGATTTCCGTCAGTCATGAACCATTAATTATTTCTCTAGATTAGTTGATAGATTTGGAGAATGACAGGAAGCTTTCTCCAAAGTGGTAAGAGTAGGAAACTAGGGATAAGAGGATCAACACATGAGGGGAACGAAGAATCATTGATGGACCCAAAATAGATTCATTGAGGAGTTGACACTAGAGAAATGAGGTGTTGTCTTAAACAAGTGACGTTTGCACTAACATGTTTCAGCGAGTGGGGATCATAACATCTATAACTTTTCTAAGTTCTCAAATACACAACAAAGGCACATTTAATGTCACAAAGAGAGAACTTTTTTTTATCAAAACATGGAATATGAACCAAACATGTGTATTCAAATACATGATGCACAACAGAGGGCACAGATGGGGAATCTGCACCCCTAAAACACTGGAGGACTGTTAAGCACAAAAAAAAACAAGTTGTAAGGAGAGTTAAATCCAAAAGGTTTTAGCAACATGGATATGAACAATAGAAACCATGTAATGTCAACTATATGTTTATTTTTTCATTCAACTTTACCATTATGAGGAGTATGAACACATGTCCCTTGATGAATAATCCTTTTGGCCGAGGAAAAAGACTCAAGCTAATTGTGAACGAATTCAAGTGCATTATTAGATTGGAAAATTTTCATACCAATGCAAACTAAGTTTTTATTTCCCAATTGAATTGAGCATGCATGAAATTATCTTCTAACAAAGAGATACAACCCATACGAGAAAATCATCCGCATAGGACTCAAAATATTAATGACCAATTAAATTCTCGACTTTGCTCAAACCCTAATTGTATGAATGAATGAGAGAAATCAATAAATTACTATGAGATTTGATTCTAGTTGAAAAAATATGTCCTAGTATGCTTTTCTTAAATGACATACACACTCAAAACAAGAAATAAACTTGAACATGGGAAAAACTTGTTTCAGTTTTTGAAAGGATGGATGACCTAAAAAGCACACCATTGATCCAGAGAACACTGTGACTTTAAATTAAAAAAATCCCTGTGACAAGAACTGGATGTACCATTACCACTACTAACGAAATAATACAAGACATCCATCTCAAGCCCTCCACCGATGCCCTTCTTTGTTTGAAGATCTTGAATGACATAATAAGAAGGAAAAAATGATATGAAGAGGCAAGATCCCAAATGTACCTAAATGAGCCACAATAGCACTAGGAGTAGAACACTGAGTTTTTAGATGTTGAATCATGCAGATAAAATTGTTATACTTTTCTTAGGACATGGTAAACAATGTACTCAACCTAGAGTGGCCAAGTGCACTTGAAGTGTCAATAGAATCACGTCATCAATAGACTTATTGGCCCAAGTCAATTTTTTCCATGCACTGTATAATTGTCCTTGCCATAATGTGTGCAAATGCAAGAATTGCCATGATGAATCCTTTGCCTTGGCACGCTATGCATGCCACAAATGCCATCTAATCCCTGTCCTCATCATCTAACACTTTCCCTGCCATAGTACAGTAGTGCGAACCATGGATGAATTATCATGGAAAGAAGCTTAAGAAAAAGAGTCAGAGCCATCTTGGTGATCGGCTGTATTATAGTGTATGCTTCACTCATGGATGGTATGGTCTATGGATTCACCAGCAAGAATCTCATCTCACATTGGTTGATGCTCAAGACTCGATCCAAATGGGAACTTGGCTGCCTAGAACTTTGCCCATTTCGTCTTTATCATCTTATCATTAGGCCTAACTAGTTGTATATTGCATTCCTCCCACATACCCTTCAGAGTGTTGTGATATTCATTGATCGATGTACCTTCTTGGTCATATTTGAATAACTTCGCATATAGGTCTTAAACACGAATTTATTTTGTGAGAAGCTTTCATGAAGATCATCCCATATGACTTCGGGGTGTTTTATGAAACCTCACATTCACGACAATTCATGGCCCGTGATGGGAAAAAATGAGAAACTCTTTCATTATTTTATGCTCAATCAAAGCAAAACAAGATGAGCAATTCGAATTCTATAGTGTTAAATAAAAATTCAATTGACCATTTGATCGAATTTCTATGCTTAGTGTGTGACTCGTTGGTTTTTTAGGATTAGGATTTACAAAAATAGACCAGTCCACAGTATGAACATTCCATCGCCACACATGAAATATGTCATTTCTTCTCCATCCAATCTTTATAAGCCTTGGAGTCTAGAGCCAGAGGAAAATGTAGCAAATAATTGGACTTTTTACCTTTTGTGTTATTATACACATTGCTTGAGACCATAAGTAATTGGAGGATCCAACCAGTTTGGACCAGACTATGATACAATAACCAATACCAGCTAAAGCTTTCGTTGTACAAACCACCCAAACAACCCCCAATACACCACAATCCGCACATACCATTTTCAGAAATGAACAACATGGCAACAATGCAACACTCACTAGCACAAAACAGCATTCTAAAACTGGGTCTAGAATTTCAAGAATCAGGCACAACCACAAAATTGAAGTTACATTACCCTAGGAGGAATTACAGACATAAACAGTCTCCCACTCGTCCTGCCAAAGTTGTCATTAACCACACACAACTGAGCAAACTACAATGAAGCATCGCAGACACTTAAACAGCAGTATAAGCACTCAATAAATATTAGAGAAATATCTTCACTTTTCATCTATAGATTATTGTACAGTTATTAAAGCAAATATTTATGCAGTATTCTTGGTTAGCAGATATTTAGGCATTATTTTTGGAATTATTCTTGGGATCTTGTTCCCTTTCTCATGTATTATATACAAACTGTAACGTTGAATATTTGATATAGAAAAAAGTCCTTCAACTTTGACATGGTATCAGAGCAGGTTCTCTACGTATGCCTTTTTTTCAACACCGTTTGAATTTTTATTTTTTTTGCAATCTTGTCCAACATCACATCTCCGGAGGTTTCCTCCAATCCAACCTCCCCATCAATTCCGGATATGTCTTTCTATATTTTTTCCATTCTGCTAATCACCCAGGTGCCATCCTAATCTCCACCCTTCTCAATGGTGACAATTATCTTACCTGGAAGAGGGCCATGAAAATGGCCTTGAATGCCAAAAATAAGTTTGGTTTCATTAATGGTACCCTCCCCAAACCAACATCCTCCTCAGCAGAAACTCAATTGTGGGAACGTTGCGGTGATATGATCTTATCATGGATCCTCAACTCCATTGATAAATCCATTGTTCACAATTTGATCTATCATGAATGTCCCTGTGATGCATAGCTGGATCTTGAGGATCGTTTCTCTCAACGCAACAATCCTAGAATTTTCAAGTTGAAGCGTGACATTGCTATTCTCACCCAAGGCTCCATGACCATCTCTGTGTATTTTACAACACTTAAAGGTCATTGGGATGAACTCGCTATGCTTGCCTCTACACCATAGTGCACTTGTGGTGTCTTAAAAGAATTAACCCGAATGTAAGATACTGAGCGTGTTTTTCAGTTTTTGATGGGGTTACATGACTCATATGCTTCAATTCTTAGCCAAATTTTGGCCATGGATCCTTTACCTCCTGTTACCAAGGTTTATTCAATTTTGCATCAAGAAGAGAGGTAGCGCCTTCTTCATATCTCTAGTGTTCCAACAAAATCTGCTACCATGGTGGTTCCTAGTAATTTTTATCATCCTCTTGATAGCAAGGGGCGAGGGCGTGGTCGTCCAAAATGTGACCACTGTGGCTGTGATGGTCATTGGAAAGCCCACTATTATAGGCTGCATGGTTATCCCAGCAATAAGTCTCAATCTCATAGAACACCTAATGGAAAATCTGGTTCTTCAATTGGCTGCAAACATTGTCACAGGTTCTTTAACTTCTTCTCGGATTGCTGTCCTTGGCCTCACCAGCGAATAATACCGTCAACTCTTGGATCTTTTATCACCCTCGAACACCAACTCTGCCAATTTTTCCGGTAACCTTGCCTTTTGTCATTCTACTTATTTTTCTAATACTGAATGGATTGTTGATTCAGGTGCCTCAGGTCATATGACTTCCAATTTGTCTTCTCTTGATAATATTCAACTTCTTAATCAGCCATGTCCCATTAAGCTTCTAAATGGTGACATTGTTCCCGTAACTTATACTGGCACTCTATGTTTTTCTCCTAATCTCTCTCTTTCTAATGTTCTTTATGTGCCTTCATTTAAATTTAATTTATTGTCCATCAGCAAACTCACCATTGCTTTCAATTGTGTTGCTATATTTTTTTCTACCTTTTGGGTTTTTTAGGACCTATCAACGAGGAGGCTGATTGGAACAGGTGAAGTACGGGATGGACTTTATCACTATAAACCTTTCTCCGCCTCAGTTTTCCATTCTCAGCGTGTTCCTAACCCTACTCCTTGGCATCAACGTCTTGGTAACCTTCTATTTCATGTATTCCAAAAACTTTAAATATTTCTTGTTCTCATTTGGCTTGTGATGTTTGTGCTTGAACAAAGCACACTCGTTTACCTTTTTCTTTTAATAAAAATAAGAGCTCATTTTGTTTTAATCGGATTTATTATGACATATGGGGTGGTTATCCTATAGCTTCACATTCTGGTGCACATTATTTTTTGATAATCGTAGATGACTACTCACGTACTACATAGGTCTATCTTATGCACATGAAATCTAACACTTTCACTTGCCTTAAAAATTTTTGCCCTATGATTAAAAATCAATACAATTGCACTATTAAGCATGTGCACACTGATAATGGTCAAGAATTTCTATCCAATAAACTTCAAACCTTTTTACACGATCAAGGCATTTTTCACAAGCGCACATGTGTGGATACACCTCTACTGAATGACATTGCCGAGCGTAAACATCGTCATCTTCTTAATGTGGCTCGGTGTTTATGTTTTCAAGAGAATCTTCCCATCTCTTTTTGGGGTGAATGCATTCTCATAGCCACTTATTTAATTAAGTGTACTCCTTCACCCAGTCTCACTCATAAGTACTTAAGCCTTTGCGTCAAGTTGGTGTTCACCTATGTGTATCAAGCCCACCCATGGGCTCCTTCGGTCCTAACAAATCGTATCAGAGCCGACGGTTTGTAATTCTGGGTAAACGACATTATAAAAGTCGAGACGTGAAGCCAATTCTCCTGACGTGCTAACTGTTGGAGGACCAAGTGTGTGACCAAGGCCAATAAGGATCATCTAGGCCTATGATGGATTCGAATAGGGTCAAAATGTGGGAGGTAGGATTGGTTCGAAGGCACGTGGAATGCAATTTGAGGCACGTAAGGCGCCAGTGGTAAGGCTCACTTGAGCAACTGTTGGGGAATTGGGCTTGAGGGGGAGATTGTTAAGAATTTCACTTGTGAGTTTGTACCTCATTGGAAAAATTGAGTGATGGGTGCTTATATACATGGTTGGGCACAAGACTCAATAGGCTTAAGCTTTTGGGTCAAGTTGGTGTTCACACATGTGTATCAAATCCACCCATGAACTCCTCCGGTGCTAATAAGTCACCTTATGAGCTCTTTTTTCATATTCCACCATCGTATACACACTTGTGAGTGTTTGGGTGTTTGTGCTCTGCCCAAACCGCTCACCAACATCGCAATAAATTCTCTCCTCATGCTCTTCGATGTGTTTTCTTAGGCTATCCTACCCATCATAAGGCTTATTGTGTATACGATCTTGAAAACAAAAAAAATTTCGTCTCCCGTGATGTCACTTTTGAAGAAAAGTGTTTTTCCCTATCATCTCATATCTCCAAATCCTACATCTTCTCCAATCCTTCCCCTTCCCGTTCCTGATATCCACCCTTCCTACATTTTACCTACCTAACCAAACATACCTATCCCTAGTCCCTCATCTCTCCCTTTTTATCCCTTGGTATCCTCACCCTCACCCTCTTCCCCACCACCCCTTGCACCTATTTATTCACAGTCAAAACGAGCTATCACACATCCCTCTTACTTGGACGATTATATCTGCCCTCTTTTGCCAAATATATCACAATGTTAAAATATTGAGAATAATTAGGCATTTAATTAAAAATATAATCCTTAATGTATGAATTAAAACGTCTAATTATGCATCTTAGACGTATAATCACACCCCCCAACTAACGTTTTATTAGTCTCTAGCAAATAACGTGAATGCAATCAAATTAGGGGAAAAATAACTAAAATTCCAATACTTATGAAAATCACATGCCATGAAATATGTTTAATGAGTTTAGGAACGCAGAACACAGATTAATCCAAGTTACGTATCAACTGAGAAATTTATACATCATTTAGTAAAACAACCAAGATAATTGAGTGTAATAGAACTCACGTGTACAAGAGAGGATCAGAATTTCAAGATTAACCACCAGCAAACATTAACGGTTTTAAACACACCAATTAATCATAGACAACTGCACGGTCTTACTCTAATTCAAAACCATTGTACTGGCGGCTTTCACACTATTACACTTTAAAAGACACTCACTTTCTTGATTAGTTAGGACCTCGATAGTAGGTCACGCTACTACACTTTAAAAGGTACTCACTTTTTGTTTAGTTAAGACCCCGGTAATAGATTGCCCTTTCCAACACACAATTGTTCCCCTCTTTTTGATTTGTTTTTTCTTTTCTTTATGCAATTGATCCCTAGCTTGTTTCTTGTTTTCATTTGTTTCAATTTTTTTATTTTTTATTTTTTATTTTTAAGCCATTAGGATATGGTTCATTAGAGTCCCAAAAAATTGAAATGTATATCAACCAGAAATGATCTAAGGTAGTCTTTTTAAGTCTTCTAACCTATGTAGTGTGTGAAGCAAGACTTTCAACATCCTTCTCTTGGTTGAAACTAAGCGAAATGGATAAAGCTCTCTTTTGATTCAAACTATGATTATACTACATCCTACATGTTCCATATCCTCAAAAAGAAAAAAAAAAAAATTGGCATGTAATGTTCACAAATAAGGAATTCAGCATGCTTTGAGCTCAATACCAGTATTTCCCAAAAGGTGGACCTAACTAATGTGCAAACATCACATGCAATTTTCACATTGAAACTCATCAGATGGCAGCACACAATTGCACACAATATCACTTACAAATGCTCTACCCCCAACTAAAATATAGCATTGTCTTCAATGTTTGAAAAGAGAAGCAAAAGAATGATACTGAGGGAAGTAGAAGCGTACCTAGGTAGAGAAGTAAGGGAAAAGAAAAACTGGAACTAAAGGAAAATGTACCTGCTAATAAACTAAAATAAGACAAAATAAAACAAAATGAAAAGCAAAGGAAAGAAAAACATCACAGTATGTTTGGTGGAGGCTCGGGAGGAATTTTTGGTGGGTGCAAGTCTATAAATTAAATCGGCGAGTCTCCAAATTTGAGTAGCCACAATGAATCAATTTTGTCACCTGCACGAGAGTTAGCCTAAAATAAGTCAATGCGTTCTAAGGTACCAGACAAAACATGTGCAGGTTAGCTTCCTTGTTTTAACAAGAAAGGATTTTTATTCAGTATATTTTTCAGGAAATTCAATTCTTTAAGAACTAGTCTCTGAAAAAAAAGTGTCAGAATAGTTACCTTCTGTTCTTCAAAAACATCAACATCAGAATTTTTACCTGGTTTCTTGAAATTTAAGCTCTCACCATTCTGTTCAGCCTCCCTATCTAGTGCATCAGTCACCTTACCATTGCGAAGATTTGTTTCAGCATTGCACTCCTTGACATTGACTCTAGTAGAGAGAGATGGTTCCACAGCTGGCAATCTCTGAGATTAAAGTACCACAGGTTGGTACTCTTTATTAGTCTCGGCCTCCTCATTTATTGACTTCTTCACTTCTGGGCTTGTTTCCTCTGGTTTTTCTTTGACTTCATCTATCTCAGTTGTAACTTCAAGTGCCGGGACAACTATTTGTCTATCAATGAGTATCTCAGGTTGGAAAACTTCTTTTCCACTTCTCGAAATAATAACGGTCTCTGCTGTCTCAAAAGAAACATTATATATTTGTTGTTGCTGCTGCTGCTGGTATTCGTGAGGATTAGGCTAAGGTTCTATCGGAAATTCCCCTTTTTTTAAGATATTTAACTCTATGCTCATCTTATTAATGGTGCCCTGCAATTCATTTACAGTTTGCATATATTGCTGAAGTGTATCCTCAAGAGACTTCTCCGGTGGAGTAGGTGCTACATTAGATTGAAATCCTTGAGATGCATAGCTTTGAGAGATCTGTTGTGGTTGATACTGATGCTAAAAGACAGTCTGATGATATGACGACTAATAAGGGGGTGCATACTTGAATTGACTGATTTGTTCCTGCAAAAATTGAATTCTTTGTGAGGGAGAAAATTTATGCAAAAATTCACATTCTGTATCAGCCTAATTAGTGACAGAATGAGACATCAAAGAATTAAACCACATCTTAGCTCTATCCTTCAAAGAGGAAGTAAATAAACGAAGTCTAGTAAATTCATCAGTTCTAGCACTAGGAAAAAAAATATTGCAAGTTAACTCAAACTCCGTCAGGTGTCAATAAGGACACTCGGATTGCATCCCATAGAACTGAGGTATCAATGACGTCCTCCCACACTGAGTCATGAAATTAAGTGCGTTATCAGATAAAACAGTGTAAAATAGTACAGTGGTGCATGTAGGCTGCAAAAACTCCATAAAATTGTATTGTGCAGGTGCAGCCATATTTTCTTTAAAACTTTTTTTTTTTTTTCATGAGAAAAATCAAAATAACGGGAAAAACACTAGTTTGAAACTAATACTAACATTCCCCGGTAACGGCGCCAAAAACTTGACTCACTTCTAAAAATGAGTAGCACTATGGCTATCCCAAGTATAGGAGTTACGTTGTGTAATAATTAGTCCAAATAGGCCAGATTGTCTCCACGGGAATGCAGATTAGTTTTACACTAGCGCGAAACAGGGAAAGAAAATAAGAAAACAATCTTACTGAACATGGTTCATATTCGGTTTCTTTGGGGTTTTGAAATATTTATGACGAAATTAAAACAAGCAAAATCTGAACTACGAATCTAACATGCATAAACTAACCAAACAATTCACTAATTAAATACTTCACATAATAAATCAAAAGCAAGAACCTCATTAATCGGTATCAAATAAAGGCAAACTAAACTTAACAATTTCAAACAAATTCAACACCTTAATAACGTAAATTAAAAAAGGATCCAATAACATCTAAAAATAAGCTGAATTTAACAATGACTCAACTAAGTGAAAGTAAACTAAACTAAACAACAAATAAGCTCAACAAAATCTTAAATAAACATAACTAAACTTAAACCACTAAAGAATTCCCACAAGATATAATGACATTTAAAGTGAAGTAATAAACAACGAAGTACCAACAATATATTTAAAAATGACATTAAAGTGAAATAAAGCAATTAAATGACAATAAGGGGAACTTTAAATAAAAATAACTTGAACTTAACAATAAAAATAACCCGCAGAAATAAAGTAACTCAAATCAAAAATAACTCAAGCAACAATAATTCCCATTAATAGCTTCAATAAAAATGATTAACTCAACAAGGTTTAACTAAAATAAATCCCAAATGAATGCTAAAAAAAAAAAAAAAAAAAAAAACGTCAATGCTGGATTAAATAAAAATAAACTACAAACGCAGTATTTAAATGAAATAAAAATAAACTAAATAGTAAAATAACAAGAGAGAGAGAGAGAGAGAGAGTGAGAGAGGCCGTGAGCTGCTCGGTTTTCCCAAGGGAGAATGCTTCCCTGTGCGGCGCAGGAACTCCCAGCAAGAAGACCCTGCTGCTGCCCCCTTTGCTGCCTTTACTCCTTTTCAAACCAGCGCACACTCACTCCAAAACACACACATATTAGGCTTGCATGCCTGGGTCACATCAAGACCCGACCCACTTTATTTTTTTATTTTTTTCTTTGTTTTCTTGTTTCTTCTTTTTTATTTTTTTTATTTCCCAACGCACAAACCCAATTTCGACCTTCCTACAGCCCGTAACTCTCAAAATTCCAAACTCGAAAGTTGTAGAGCTCTTTCTTGGTTTTCTACAGCATTTTGAATCGTCTCGATTGTAGCTCGAACGAGAAAGTTACGCCCAGAATACGAAGTACGGTTGTTTTTTAGCTTCCAATAATTGCCCTACAATAAAAAAATACCAAAAAAAAAAATAAATTACCCAATAAAACTCAAATATTATAAATAGATCACAATGTTAAAATATTGAGAATAATTAGGCATTTAATTAAAAATATAATCATTAATGCATGAATTAAAACGCCTAATTATGCATCTTTGACGCGTAATCATGACACAAAGCTCGCTTGGTGGCCAACAGCTACACTCAAAAGATTTGGATTATCATGACACTTTTGCTCCTATTGCTAAACTAGTTACTGTTAGGTGTGTTCTTGTAGTGGCTACAATTTGGAATGGACATCTTCTTCAATTGGACGTCAACAACGTTTTTCTCCACGGTGACCTCGATGAGGAGGTTTATATGACCCCTCCCACCGAGTTATTGCACATAGGGGGAGATTCGTGTTTGTCGTCTTCAGAAATCACTCTATAGCCTTAAGCAAGCCTTTTGCAATTGGTTCTCCAAATTATCTATTATTTTACTTGTTGAGGGTTTCACCCAATTTCAAGCTAATCACTCTCTCTTCACCTGCTCTCAGGGTAAGTCTTTTATTCTCATACTTGTTTATATTAATGAAATTCTCATGGCAGACAATGATCTCTCCGATATTAGCAATTTCAAGGCCATGCTTGCTCAAAAATTCAAACTCAAGGATCTTGGCAAACTGAAATATTTCCTTTGGCCTCAAAGTTGCTCGCTCTCCCACTGACATATTTCTTAATCAACGAAAATATGCTCTTGACATCCTCACAGATAGCGGTCATCTTGGTATTCGTCCTGCCAACTTTCCCATAAAACAAAACATCAAGCTCAATAATATTGATGGTGATCTTCTCTCCGATCCAAGCTTGTTTTGACGACTCATTGGGCATTTGATATATCTCACCATCACTCCTCCCAACATTGTGTTTCCAGTCAACATTCTAAGCCAATTTATGCACCCGCCCAAACAACCACATTATGATGCTGTTGTACGTGTTCTTCTGTACATTAAGGCATTTCCAGGCCAAAACTTATTTTTTTCTACTACCAACACTTTTCAAGTCTCAGCCTATTCAAATTCGAAGTGGGCTAGTTGTCCACTCACTCACCACTCCACCACCCGTTTCTTCATTCACCTAGGCCCTAGCCCCATTTCCTAACGCACTAAGAAACAAACTACAGTCTCTCGCTTCTTCGCCGAAGCTGAGTATCGGACACTTGCTTCCACTACCTGTGAACTTACATGGCTCAAAACTCTTTTAAATAATCTTGGTGTACCACATTCCCAACCTATGCTATTATATTGTGACAACCAAGCAGTTCTTCACATTACCCAAAATCTTGTTTTCCACGAACGTACAAAACATATAGAAATTGATTGTCATGTTGTTTGTAAAAAATTACGGGCTAGCCTCATTTTCACTAAGCACATTCCTACCCACGGTCAACTTGCCGATATCTTCATCAAAGCTTTGGGTTGTGAACCCTCCTAAGACTTATCACGCAAATTGGCCATTACTGATCTCCATGCTCCAACTTGAGGGAGAGTATTAGAGAAATATCTTCACCATCCTTCTATAGATTATTGTACATTTATTAGAGCAGATATTTAGACATTATTCTTGGTTAGCAAATATTTAGGCATTTTTCGTGGAATTATTCTTGGGATCTTGTTTCCTTTCTCATGTATTAGATACAAACTGTAACGTTGAATATTTGATATAGAAAAGAGTCTTTTTTCAACTTTGACAATAAACAACACCCGGAGCAGATAGAAGTATATGCTAGCATGAAATGAGCACAGTATGATAACAGTGTCATCACTTCACCACCAGTCAGAGAAAGCATCAAAACAGCAACAGCATTCTACCAGAAAGCTGTCTTTACATGAGCAAACTACCATGGCCACACTGCCATGAGGAGTGGCTTATGGCTGAGAAAAGTAGGATGTGAAACCCAAAATGTCTCTCAAATCGGGAAAAGAAAATCTCTACATTTAAGAGTTGACAAAGGAGAGAAAAGGAGAGAGGGAGAGAAGAGCTGTAACTATGTTAGATTACTTAGGTTTAGAGAAATTTAGTAATCTGATACCAAGTCATAAATCTGAAACAAATTGAAGTTTTAATGAAGAAAATGCCGCACTTGGGGTTAACAATGGAGAAATAGAAAACAGAAGAATAGATTAGACGGAAGGACCAGTCTGCAGTCTCCTGGGCATAGATCTGGCTCCAGGGCTGCCCTCTTTATATATTATAAAGAAAAACATTAGGCGAAAATACCCCCACTTTACACCAGCTAATTACTAAAATAACAGATTCTTTTCTAACATTTTTTTCCCACCCACATTCATTTTTATTGTTTTCCTACGTATCTGATGGGGGTCAGTGCCCAATTTAATGCATACAGCATACTTGAAAATATCCCTTAGGGGGGAATTAGCCAGAATCCGCTGTCTTCATGGACTAGCAATGCATGTGAAAAAGAATTGGATATTCCATTCAGATTTCATCCATCCCATAGATTTCTTAAGTCTATGCAAATACATGGATGGGGAATCAGCGATATATTATTCATTAGAGCTTAGAAAAAATTTGATCCATGGTCCTTCCGAATGTTTAGGATCATTTGAGTTTCTTTACAAGTAAGAATTCCTTTCATATGCTGACTGAAATATAAAAAATATTGCAGATATGGAAACTGAGGAAAGAAGAAAGACTTCTGGAAATTGTTGATCCAGAGCTGACAGAATATCCAGAAGATGAGGTACTACGATTCATAAAAGTTGCACTTTTTTGCACACAAGAATCAGCAAGCAAAAGACCCTCCATGAAGCAGGTTGTGGAGATGCTTTCCAAAAAGGTAAGCCTAAATGAGAAGGTACTAACAGAGCCAGGGGTGTACAAGGCACATACCTCGCGGCATGTGGGTGCTAGTAGCTCACACGATACATCTTCTTCCCTGGTGATGAAAGGGAAGCAGTTGGCTAATCCTTTTGTTACTTCAACCAATTTTGACAGCTCTCACAGTGTAACACAGATGCTTCCCAGGTGATTCACAGATCAGTCTCGCATGTGCTCATCCTCTTCTTGTAACCTCTTCTTTTTGCCCTTTTCAGAAGCCTGTTAAATGACCTGCTCTTTTATGATGTTCTAAGAACACAGGAACATTTCAGAGAACAGCAAATGCAAGCAGAGTGAAGAAAATGGTCATGTTTTGTTTACTGCTCTATGCTGACATTCTGCCTTGTATTGCTTTTGACTTCTTTTGTCAACAAAAAAATTAGGCTGGGAAGACCTTGGTGTGTTTTACCATGCTCAATATCAAATGGGAAGGAAAGTAGTTGAAGAGCAAAGCGTCTGTTCATCCTGGGATGCTCCTCTAGAACAGGTTGGGAGCAATGGAATTGTCTAATTCATAGAAATATAGGGTCTGTTTTGTATTGTGATCATGGTTGGCCAACTGCGGATACAGTTGCAATTACCATTGTGGTTGATGGAGTTGATGTTATGCTTGGAGATCGTAGTTGCAAAAAGCATAATTTGAAACTTATGTTAATGGATTTCTGAAATTTAATAATTTTTTTGCAACCATCAACTACTAGAGTTAGGCCATTTGGGATTCGCAAAATAGTTATTTTTTGAAATAAGATGTAATATAGTGTAAATTTTGAAAATGTAGGTGACTGTTATTCTTTGTATGTTGCCTATTATTCCACTCAACATGTAATTACAATTAGACGTTTGTCAATATTTAGGGATTACTAATATATTGATAAAATACTGATTGTGACATTCAAAAGGTTTTCCAACGGGTGCATTGAACATTATTAGCATGGTTTAGGGAATTTGAAGCTCAGTTAATTATATTTGTTCTTGAGTGGAGAATTTTTAATTTCTATACAATGTTAATCTTCATTATAACATGTATATGCATTACTATATAAAGCCCAATCACTTAGGGCAGTCTAGTATTGTTGTTAAAATTATGAAAACTAGAGCTGAAAAGACAATTAAAATTTAAAATTATGACTAGGAATTGAAAACTAACTTGTTCGGTCATATTTTTTTAGAACAAGAATAAGTTTAAAACTTAATCTCATTCAAGAATTGTTTTTATCCAATCCATATTGAAAAGATAAATCTCATATGATACACCATATTCGGTTTTGTTATTGATAGAGCGAATAAATCTGTCATTTCTTAAAATCTCTTTTTCGCCGTCATATGTTTTGATCGAATAACAATTAGTTAACCTAACGTTTTTATTCACCATAAAATTAAATTATTCATCCAACACTGAGAAATTTAAAAATGCTGCACTCAAGTCAAACATTGGAAATAAATTTAAAGTCTTAATCAATTAAAATATAACTAAAATTATAAAATAGCAATATAGTACAAACTATAATATACTACAGTAAAAAAAAAAAATTAGAAATTAGTTCATGGTTTTTCACTTATGAAAAAAAAAAAAGGGTAGTCATGCTTAGTGTTAGGGGGTGACAAAGTATTGTGGGTTAAATGGGGAGGGATGATTTTACATGTATTCTCCAAAGATTTATAATGAATATCTGAATTACTTGTGACGATACTTGTGTGGTTGTTCTTTTAATGAAATAAAACAAGTAGTCTTTTTTATTGTCATGTTTTGTTGCATAAGTTTAAGATGCATCCTATTGTGTTATGAATATTCTTTATACCCAAATGTCTTGCCTATATGTTCTATTGTTGTTTGTATTGACGCTATTCTCATTTCTGGTGGTTGTTGAGACTTATATGGTGTTTATGTCTAAAAGGTTGAACTAGTGATTATCGATCGACTGATTCGATTAGGGGAGAGCTGTTCTATTGTTGTTTGTATTGACGTGATTCTCATTTTTGGTGGTTGTTGAGACTTATATGGTGTTTATGTCTAAAAGGTTGAACTAGTGATTATCTATCGACTGATTCGATTAGGGAAGAGCTGTTCTATTGTTGTTTGTATTAACGTGATTCTCATTTCTGGTGGTTGTTGAGACTTATATGGTGTTTATGTCTAAAAGGTTGAACTAGTGATTATCAATTGACTGATTCGATTAAGGGAGAGCTCTCGACGAGTGCCACGCCGCCCCTCATTGAGCCTAATTTGGGACCGATGCTCATAGGTTTCTTGACTAACTATATTTTGGACCGCACGGATCCTTTTCATGTCCTCACTTATTTTCCGAACCCCAAAAAAACTCCTCCCATGCTCACACCCTCCACCGATATTTGCCATCTTTCAGCAAAACTTTTTATATATCAAACACATTACTTATGTTTGAATCATACACATGTTGAGTGTATATGAGCATATAGCTCCCTTGGGTTTTTCGTAGTTGATAAATTTTAATATTGTCTCGTGGTTATGGACCAGCTGTTGCCTACCTGGTGGGTGTGGTTAGAGCTTTGTGGGCTTGTATGCCTGGTTGTGCATTGTTGTTTCTTGGCCCATTGAAATTTAGAGGCCTAGTCTTTTCATAATAATAATAATAATTTGGTTAGTTGATATGATTGGTTTGGTTTTTTTTTTAAATGTGTACTATGACGACCCCCATTATATGCAAATTACACTCTGATTTTAATTGATATTCATGCCCTATAGACTGCAGGGATCATTTTCTCTGATCATCAGAAAAAAATTGTATGGTCAAATGTTACTGTAACATATTATAGTTAGTTCATTTTAAATTTTGCGTTCTTTCTAATATTTCTCTACTTCAATCTTTGTAACAGAAAAAAGTTCATTGTTGTTTTGAAGGATTATGTCATTTACGGTTAATTTTAGTTAGACTTAGTTATTTGGGAATTTCTAAATTTTATATAATTATTTACTAAAGTTACGTGAATTGTTTCCTTCTTTACTTATGACCAATCTGGATCAAAGATTTTGTTTGGAAAAAAGAAAGAAGTAATATAAGAAGGAAATTTATTTTTTACTATATTTTCTCTCTATGTTAAATACCATTTAAAATAAAAAATTATTCTAATATGATGAAAAATTAAGAAAAAATAAATATTAAGAATGTGTAAAATTAAAATTTATTTATTAATTTGATATATATATATATATATATATATATATATCTTTCTCACTTAATAATCATGTCCATCTCTCTCTCTCTCTCTCTCTCTCTCTCTCACACACACACACACAGTAAAGATTGGCAATTTTTTTTTATCTCCATTTTACTTTTATCTCATTTACTAGTGGGGCTGCATTTACATGCTATTTTTCTAATAAGATTTTTATTTGTTTTATGAAGTGCCACCACAATTTGGAGTTTTTTTTATTTATTAAATATATATATATAAATATATGACAGGTGGCATAATATTTCTAAAAATATAATAAAGTGAAACTGAGTATATATAATAAAGTGAAACTGAGTATTGAAAACTTAGTTTCATTTAAGATTTGGTAACTTGGTTTTGAAATCAAGTTTTATAACTTGGTTGTGCATATGGGTCACCAAAATTACAAGACACTCTTATCACTTGAATTAGCCCGACTGGACTTGAAAGCCTAATTTTAGGCTCAATTTTAAATTTTACTTCAGATATTTGATTTTAGTATATGTCTACTATACGTACATGCATGGTTAAGTAGCTTCAAAACCTAGGTTTAATGTAAATCCTTACCTCCTCCATGCATGCAAATTGTGAGTTGTTCTTGGGAATTTATTTTATTACTAAGAAAATATTCTTATTACAAGAGACTAGGACTCCCTCGAATCTTATTGGCTCTTGTACGAGTTATAGAAATCACAAAAGTAACAAGAAATTAAGATGACATTTTTAGGAAATACTCGACAAAACATTTGAACAAAACTGTCCATGAAAAATTAACACTCACAGAACTATTTAAGGACTCTTTAGACTCTTAGGGATCGTTTGGAACAATTCATGTAGAAGAACTTTTTAAAAAAAGTGTTGAATTTAATAAGTGCTGATAAAAAGTACTAAATTAGAAAAGTATTGAAAGTTATAATTGGTGTTTGCTTGTGTTTAAAATAAGTGATATTTGAACACTTAATTTTTTTTTTAGGATACTATAAGATTATTTTTAAACGTATTTTAAATGACAAATATTAATATTTTTTTAACTAACAATTTCATTAATAATCATTTTAATTATTTATAATTAAAATTTAAATATTTTTCTATTAAAAAATAATATAAATATTATTATTTTTATTTAATAATAATCTTGTTATTAATGTATATTTATAACATATTACTGTCATATTAAATTATGATAGAAATTATATTATTAATTAAATTTAAAATTTTAGTTTATTTAATGTTAATAAAAATTAATAAATAATTCTTGTTCAATCCATAATTGAATTATAATAACTAATATGTATTTTTAAATATATTTTAAATAAAAATATAATATCTTTATAATTAAAAATTTAAATGATAATTATATTATTTTTCTAATTAAAATTTAAATATTTTATATTAACTAAAATAATATAATATTATTTATTAATTAATGATAATATTGTTATTAATGTATATTTATAACATATGATTATCACATAGTTAATTTATGTTAAAAATAGTATTAATAACTAAATTAAAATTTTTAATATATTTAATATTAATTTATATTTATAAATGGTTATTAATAATTAATATGTTATAATGCATAGTAAAATAATATATGATTAATTTTTAATTAACAATTCAATTAAGAATTATTTTAACTATTATTTTTAATTATTATTTAAATATTTATATTACGAAAATAAAATATTATTTTTTGATTACTAATTATCTTGTTGTTAATATATATATTCATAACATATGATTATTGACTCACTCTAAAATGAGCAACAAAAGTAATCACAATTATAGGAGTTCTATCGTGTAATAATTAGCCAAAAAGGTCAGATCATCTTATCAGAGAATGCAGATTAATTTCAAACTCGCGTTAAAAATAACAAAGAGAAAATAAGAAAAATATTTACTAAATACAGTTCAGATTCAATTTCTTAAGGTTTTTAAGAGTTTGTGACAAAATTAAAACAACGCGAGACATAAAGGAAGAACATAGAATGTGAAAAAGTAAATTACAGTGAATAGAAAAGGAGCACAGCACAAGATTCTAGGATTAAATACTATCATCACATGAAATGGAAATTATAAGAAATAAAAAAAAATTAACCCTACTCTTATTCCATAAAAACCCTATTCCCTTCCTACCTTTTTTTTCTTCCCAGGCCTACCCTTCAAAAGCTACGGTCTTGACTTGTTTCCACGCACAGCACACGGCCCTCTCCAAATTGGCATTGCAGCGCATGGCCCATTCTCCCAGTGCCCGAATTCTCCATTGCTTCAGCCCACCTGAAATTTCCAGCACATAGCTGTTTCTTTAAACCCTATGGCCTCCCTTCTTTGCTTTGTGGTGCACGGCCCACGTATGCATGGCCCATGCAAATGCATGGGCCTCAAGTGGCTTCTTTCTCCCTTTCACGTGCTGCTTCTCTAATTTCTAGCTCCCTTGTGTGCATGGGTTACGTATGCATGGCCCATGCAAATGCTTCTCCGCATGCACAGTTGGTGTCGCAGGTGCAGCAACTTAAAGCCTAATTTTGACCTTAATACAGCCAGTATCTCTCAACTCAAAACATGAAAGTTGTAGAACTTTTTCTTAGCGTTCCATGACATCTTTAATCATCTCAATCAGAACTCGGATGAGAGAGTTATACTCAGATTACGAAGCGATGTTGAAATTGTCCATAATCGTCCAATTGGCTTCGTTTTGCATTTAACGCCTCTATTTGCATCATTTTGCATGACCCACTACACTTTTTGCATTTTTATCTTTGTTTCTTCTTTAATTCCTGAAAATACCTTACAAAAATTAAATATAATTACTCGTAAATTTATGAATAAAAATAGAATAAAAATTCAAATATTATAAATTGAACTAAATGTTGAAATACTGAACATAATTAGGCATTTAAGTGAATTTGCAATTCCTAATTAATGCTTTTAAATACCTAATTATGCAACTTTGACGCGTAATCAATTATCATATTAATTTATGTTAAAATAATATTATCATTTTTATTATTTTTAATTTTTAATATGAATTTGAATTAATAGATTGTTTTTCTTCTTTATTCTAAAATTTTATTATATTTCATTAATAATAAATATATTATAATGCATGGGTAAAATAACATATGATTATCTTCTAATGTATTTTTTTAAATTATAAAATAGTCATTAAAATTTATTATATTTAGAAAATTGAACATGTTTATGAACAGTATCACTTATAAGTGGCCAAAAGTTATCTTGAACTACTTCCAAAAATTTACTTAAATAGTTCTTGAAAAAGGGATTTTGAAAAAGCACTTACTGCAATAAGTGTTTATTGTAGTATAAGTCAAATGTCACTTTTTTTTTTCCGTAAAAATACTTATTTTAAGTGATAAGTGCTACAAGCACTTTTTTTCTTAACTTCTCCTAAATGAGGACTGAGACTATAACATTGGAGGAAGAGGTGGATATTTTCTTCTTTACTTCTCTTTGACAAACTATCCTCCTTATATAGACATGGAACAGGAATGAAATATCATCAATTGACAAATGTACTTTAATTGAGACATCAATTTCATTTAATTATCTTACTTTTGTAAAAGATTTTTCATCTTCCTTTTGATTTTCATGAAAATTATATATTAATTCGAGTAGAAAACCTATAACAAGTCTCCTTCCAAAATTAATTCCTTTAAAATTTCATGCTCCTCCAATAGGAATACGTTGTAATATGTGGCTTATATGTTAAGTAAAATGCATGTACAAAGAGAAAACATGGTGGGAAACAAATATGCTAACTTGCAGGAAGAAACTAGTGATGGTTTACCTGAAACCTTCAGCGGTTTTGTCCAGGTGCAGAAGAAACAGTCGATGGATTTGTAGTGTTACATCAACTGATTGGTCTTAACTTTAAATCGTCGATGGTATATTTGAAACTGTCTGTTGACCTTATTGGTCATGTCCGATTTTGATTATGACAAATACTCATGGTATCTAATGAGTGTTTGAGGTTTTGTGCAGGAACTAAAGGTGTTAAAATAAAGATGTGCACAAAGTTAAGAAAAGCCCGAAGACCAAAGTTTTATTTCATAATGTAATATATTTAATTGGTCTGTAATAGTAAGTAGGTACTTGGTTTGTAATAAGCTCACACACATCACATGTATGATTTACTACGTAAGCTCAAACAAACCATGAATAAGAAAGGACCTTAGAAAGACCTTAGGGTGTACCCTTCGGTCGACTGACACTGGACTTTTTTGGTGTCTCTATTTTGGACCTAAGTGACCTTAAGACACACACATGTACATATATGTTTATTAGGCACTTGAAATAGGACTTGTTTGGTTCAATACAAAACCGAAATGCACACTTGGTGCACTTTTGGTCGACCGGCCAACACAGTTCATTTTGGCCTGGTTGACTGAACCAGCCCTAGGTCAACAGTTTGACCAAGGCCCGGTTGACCGAACTTCACAGTTCATTTCTTGCCGATCGACCGAACCACTTGGGAGTCAACATTTTGACCTCCCGGTCGACTGACCACTTCTGTACTCCAACTACCTGGTCGACCGGAGGGTCCTCGGGAGAATTCCCAGCGGTCTGGTCGACCGAACCTCGAAAATTTGGAAAATCGCCTTGCCCCGGTCGACCGACCATTCAGTTCAAAAGTCCCCTGGTTGACCGAGCCATTTGAGTCCTGGTCAACCGAACCATTTCTGGTCGACCGGACCTCTCGGGTTGCTCTGATTTTTTACCGCAGTTAATATTTTTTAAATAGGGTTAAAATGCTTTAAACATCATTAAACTTTTCTAATAATACCCAGTAGGTCTCCAACGGTTATATTTTCTCCTATGCCTATATATATGAGATCATTTGAGAAAATTAGCAAGAGATTAAGACATCTGATTAAGAAAAATTCTCTGAAAATCCCAAAGTTTATAATACTCATTTATTGAGTCTTCAACACTTATTCTTACCAGATCTTTCACTCAAATATATTTTGTAAGTGTGATTTAAGTGTTGTTGCTTTCTAGGGTTGCTCTCCCAAGTGTGGTAGTTGTTTGTGACGATTTTAATTGAGAGCCAACCCAAGTATTCTTAGGGGACTTTATTAATAAGTCTCTCCTAAGAAGATTTATATTAAACTTCGAAGTATTGCACATTCATTGCAATATCTTGTGTAGTTTGTATTTGTTTTTGGATTGCAAAAATCTCTTCAAAACATTTCCAAATATCTTATGGGATTTATTTTGATATAACTTTGAAAAGATATTTGTTTATGTGATATTGATCTTTGTTGCAATATTCTTTCACTCATATATTATTTGCTAAATACAAAGATTACATATCTTTTGCAAACCAAGCATATACATCGTTTAATACTAACATGCTTGATTGAAATACTGGAGACATGACATCTTTGTGTGAACCTATTTTTGAATATCTTGTGATACAAAGATTGTTTGTTTGACACTCTCACGTACACATTACACTGATAGAATAGACTTTGAGAGTTGAACCATCTAGACCACATTGAGCTTACATATTATTTCATATTATGGTGTATGTTATCGCACGCATTTGGGTACATGTCTGCTTTACACGAAAGCTTATTCATTGTACCATTTGATTGTATTTCAAATACTGTTGTATTTCCAGGCACGGGCCTAAAGAGGGAGACTAGCCCTGGAATAGTCCCAGATTGGCTTAGACCCGGTTAGGAAAGCTAGGTGCGTCGTCCTGTTAAGGCGTGTAGGTTGAGGTCAGCCCCACTAATTGACCTAGTTAAGGTTGAGGTCAGCCCTGTGTTAATTTGACCTGGTTGTAAACGGTGCCGCTCCACCCTTAAGTGAACTATTAGTGAAATCCTCCTGCTTGCGAGCTAGAGGCGGGGACGTAGGCACAGTTGGCCGAACCCCGATAACATATTGTGTGTTCATTTACATTTCCGCATATTTACCGCACATGTATGTTATTATGGGTGAATGATGTGTATGAATTAAATTCCATATTATATTTATCAACACATTCATAAATTGAATAGACTGACCCTAGGTTTTGTATATACTGTTGTTCATCTGGTTTAACCTAGGCGATAAATTTTAAATTCCAATTCACCCCCCCTCTTGGGAATACATCAATTCTAACGCTATCGACGATTTTGCTCGATTATTCAATGTTGGTTTTCAAATTTTGAATTGGGAAGTTGCATAGATTGGGTTTCAGGAGAAAAACCTCCGGGAATTTTATATATACATGTTGTATGATGTAACTTTATGTCTTTGGACACAAAATAGTGAAAATTTACTGTCTTTGCTTTCGTAGATGTAGCCATTATTGAACCATGTAATTCTTCATTTCATTGTTTTATTGCTTTCATATAATCTACATGATTGTGTTTTTCTATATATTTTACTATTGATTGCTGCATTGTGTGATTCAGTATTCTGCTGCACATTTAATTTGCACAACAAATTGGTATCAGAGTTTTTGGTTACAATGGCTTCTGAGATTTCTTCTATAAAGTTCGATAGAATGAGAAACTTTGGACTATGGCAAAGAAGGGTTAAGGATATGTTAGTGTAACAAAGTATGGTGAAGGCTAATTACGAAAGTCAACTGGAAGGTATGGACGAAACAAGTTGAAAGGAATTGGAAGTGAAGGCTGTGCCAACTATCAAGCTTTGTTTGGTTGATGACGTGTTGTATCACGTCATGGATAAGGAATCTCCTGCGGTTTTTTGGTAGAAATGGGAAAGCCGGTATATGTCTAAGTCTTTAAAGAATAAGTTGTATCTTTAGTAGAAGTTTTATTGGCTTAAGATGTCGTAGGGTTCGGATTTGAACTAACACATCAATGTATTCAATTAGATTATAAGAAATTTTATGTGGGTTGATGTGAAGTTTGAGGAATAAGATAAGGTGTTGATGCTATTGAATTCCCTACCTGTGTCTCATACGTACGAAAATCTGGTTACGACTCTAACATAGCGAAAAGAAACCCTGAATTTGGAAGAGGTAACAAGCGCTCTACTAGGTTTACATTAAAGAAAGAAGGTCAGTAATGAGAGTTCACAAAGTGAAGGGCTTGATGTGAAGGATAACCAAGAACGTGGGAGAAGCAAGTTTTAGAGTGGATTGAGTAATAATAAGTCCTGGTCGCAGTCCAAGAAGAAGAAGGATATATGGTGTTTTAAATTCAGGAAAAAGAGGCACATAAAATCGGAGTATCCAGAAAGGAAGAAAGGGAATGCAAAAAAATCAAGATGATTCTTCAAAATCGGCAAATGTAGTAGAAGAATGAGACTCAGAGAGCGGTGATGGTGATATGCTTTCTGTTTCATCGAGTTCAAATGGCCTCACGGATTCTTGGATCCTAGATTTGGCGTGCTCTCATCACATGACACCAAATAAAGATTTGTTCATCACCTACAGGTCAGTTAATTCTGGTTATGTTCTAATGGAAAATAATGTTTCATACCAAATTGTTGGAATAAGAAACATTAGGATTAAAATGTTTGATGGTATTGTGAGAACATTATGTGAAGTTAGGCACATACCGGATCTACAGAAGAATTTAATTTCATCAAACACTTTGGATTGTAATGAGCTTAGTTACAAGTCTGAAAGTGGGGTAATGAAGGTGTATAAAGGCGTTCTAACAATTATGAAGGGGCAAAAGTTAGCAGGGAATATCTATACACTACTGGGTACTACAGTTGTAGGTGGAGCTGCAGCTACAGATTATGAGTTAGATAATATTGTTTTATGGAATATGCGATTAGAGCATATCGGTGAGCGTGGAGTGAAGGAACTTCATAAGAGGAATCTTTTGAAGGGTGTCAAAACATGTAGGGTGAATTTTTACAAGTATTGTGTTCTTGCGAAATGGAACAGGGTGTATTCTTGACTACATTCATTAGGATATTTGGAGGCTGGTGAGAGTAGCATCACGAGTGGACATATGTACTTCGTGAGTTTTATCAATGATTACTCACAAAAGGTCAGAGTGTACTTCATGTGGCACAAGTCAAAGACATTTTCCAAGTTTAAATTGTAAAATGCTGAGGTGGAAAATCAGACCGAGAGGAGAATTAAATACCTCAAGTCAGACAATGGAACTGAGTACACTAAGTCGAGGTTCATGGAGTTGTGCGAGTAGCATGCCATAAGGAGACATTTATGTTAGAATTGGTCTAATCCCAAAGAGGAGGGTGAATTAGGTGTTTTAAAAATTTAATCAAATATTTAAACAACTATCAACTCAATTTATGCTTGTGTTCCAAGTATGTAAAATCAATCTTAAAATATATAATCGTAGATGTCTGGAAATAAAAGAGTATAGGGAAAGAGAGAGCGAAACCAAAATTTTACAAGGTTCGGCAATTTCAGCCTACGTCCTTATCTCAAGAAAACCACTTAAGGATTTTACTATCCACTCCTTCAATAGGCGGAGCAACCTCTCTCCTTCACTTGGCGGAGAATCCTTTACAATCCCTCCTTTACTCAGGAGGAGATGTCTTTACAACCCCTCCTTCACCAGGCGAAGATGCCTTTACAATCCCTCATTTCACTTAGGTGGAGATGTCCTTACAGCCTCAAGCAATATACCCTTGCTTGACATGGTTCACACCTAAACCGTTGTTGTAGAATGAAGAATCAAATTGTGTACGATGAGTGCTCCTCAATAAAGCTAATGAGTACAATTGAAATACAACTCTAACACACTCCCAAATGAATTTGAATGAAACTCAAAGGAGAAACAAGGTGTTCTCTAAGGTTTTGAGAAATATAAGTGTGAGAGAACTTGAAAATGATGTAAATGATATTCTCAATATGAATCAATGGTCAATCATCTTCTAAACAACTCTAGAAGCCTTGTATTTATAGGCAAGCTTGAGTTGTAGCCGTTATATGACTGTTAGACAAATTTTTATATATTTTATTTTTGAAAATCCGACTGTTTTCTAGCCGTTGGACCACTATCCCAATAGATTCAGTCGACCAAGTTAAGATTCAATCGCCTGAATTTCCTGTTTGATCACCCGAGTTACTTGTTTCGTCGCCCGAGTTCCCAGCAATTTCTCATATGTGATTTTTCACGATTTTTGGTTTGCTAATTCAGTCGCCTGGGTTCTTGGCCATTTTCCAAATGCGATTCTCACAATTTTTGGTCAGCCGAGTTTATGCTCCGGTCGTCCGAATAGCCTGAAATCAGCAAATTCTTTTTAGCTTTTCATGCTTAAAAACATTTTAAGCCTTTGAAATTATTTTGACTATAATAAAATGATTTTTCACAAAAACTTAAGTGCCTAGGGTCCAACTAAGGTCATGTTTGAGCTTCAAATCATATTCAAGGGAAATATACTTACATAGCTCCTAAATTCTTCAAGTCTTCAAACTTAATCTTCAAGGGCTCCATGATATCGACCAAGTAAAATCATCTTTAATGATTCATGGCTTCCACCTTGCATCGGTCATTGTGCTTACACTTAAACTGTCATTCATGTGAACACACTTAAAGCACAACTAAGATGCCTTCGTTTGTCATTATCAAAATGGGATAAAGCTTAAAAAGACAACAATTTCATAGTATGCCGAACACCACAATAGAATAGTATGGCAGAAAGGATAAACCAAACTCTAGTTGAAAGAATTTGGTGTCTCAAGTTGAATATAGGGCATGCAAAGATCATCTAGGTCGAGGCAGTGAGTATGACATGTTTCTTGGTTAACCGATCACCAAGGGCATCACTAAAGGGGAAAGTTGCAGAGGAGGTGTGGATAGGTAATGCAGTAGACTACTCTAGTTTGCAAGTATTTGGTTGTCCAACCTATGTGCACATTTCTAGTAAGGAGAGATCAAAGCTTGATGCAAATTCTAGACGTTGCATTTTTCTAAGGTGTTAGAAAGGTGTGAAAGGGTCAAGTTATGGGATCCAATGGCAAGCAAGGTGGTGGTTAGTAGAGATGTGATTTTTTATGAAAAATTCATGTTGCAACATACTTAGGAGGAAGAATAAGAGAGACAAATGCCAGAAAACTAGAGCAAAAATAAGCATGTTGTGCAGGTGGAGTTAAAGACTCAGGGCAATGATGAAAATGTTTAGAATGCAAGGAGTTCTAGCTCAGAAAAACCACTCAAGTATGGATTTTATGATCTGGTGTCTTATGTTCTCATTACCAGTTACAAGGATCTTACTACTTTTTAAGAAGCGTGCATAGCCAAGAGAAAAGTAGATGGATGGGTGTTATGGTAGAGGAAATAGAGTCATTGCATAAGAACCATACGTGGGAGTTGGTGGAGCTTCTAGAAGGGAAGATGGCGATAGGATGCAAGTGGGTGTATAGGAAGAAAGAAGCAGTATCAGAAAAGGAAGGAGAGAAGTTCAAGGCTCAGTTTGTAGCAAAGGGTTACTCGCGAAAGAAAGGAGTTGATTATGATGAAATCTTCTCCCCTATTTTCAGACACACTTCCATCAGGGTAGTGTTGGGATTGGAGGAACATTATGAAATCCATTTAGAGCAAATGGATGTAAAGACAACATTTCTCCATGGTGATTTGGAGGAGCTTATTTATATGGTACAACCAAAAGGGTTTAGTCAACTTGGACAGGAACACTCAGTTTGTAAACTGAAGAAGTTACTTTACGGGTTGAAGCAGTCTCCGAGGCAGTGGTACAAACGTTTTGACTCCTACATGATTTGGATTAGCTATAAGAGGAATAAGTATGATTGTTGCATGTATGTAAAGAGTCTTGATGATAGTTCTCTTATTTTTTTTTTTTTTTATGTTGATGACATGCTAATTGTTGCGAAGGATATAACTGAGGTAAATCAATTAAAGACTCTATTGAATAAAGAGTTTAACATGAAAAAATTAGGATTCTGAATGTTGCTGAGACAATTTGCTCTCAGTATCTCAAAATATTGACAGTTTGCAAAAACTGTCAATGGTTGTGTTCTAGGCAACGACGCTGATTTTGAATTTTGAATGTGAATGTTAAGTTGGTTGGGTGTTTGGAGGGAAAGCCGTAATATTTCTTTGTCGATTGCTCCCGTGGATGTAAGCATTGCCAAACCACGTAATTCCTTGTGTTGTTCTTGTTATCATTTGTTTGCTTTGGTTGTGTTCTATATTTGCTATTTCATTGATTGCTATGTTTGACTTGCGTTGTGCAAATTTGAGTTTTATACAACAATATATATATGCCCTATAAAGCCTAATGAATAGTATCTAAGATGTTTATACTCATATTTGAAAGTCTCAAACTCTCACCTCTCTAAAAAAACTCTATTTGAGCTCAAATTTGCTAACTCTTGAGAGAATTCTCAAAACTCATGGAACGTATCTTGTTTATTCTTTGAGAGTTATTTAGTGTTTTCACTTGTATACACACCTTGTGAGGTCTCTCTTAGTAATTTTTTAACTCTTGTATTTAGTGTCCTTGCTACTGGGTGAAGCAAGGGGATTGTAAGGAAAATTGATTTAGTGGAACCTCAAGGAGGATTGTCCTTAAGGGAGTGGATGTAGCCTTAAAAAAGTCGGACAACTATACAAGTTTGCGAATTTTTTTGCCTATCGTATTTACTTTTGTGTAGTTGCATTAATTGCTTGTTTGCATTTAATTTTGAATTTAATTATTAAGTAGCCTAATTCGTGAGAAATTATACAGGGAACCTATCCTTTCATGTGTTCATGTGCTTGTATTTTACATGTTAAATATATGGCAAATGGATTCTACATTCACTAATATTAGATATATAAAGAGGGGCACCTATTTGCCACATATTTAGCATTTAAGAAGCAAACAAACAAACAATATGGATGGGTAGGTCCTCTATATTCATCATCCTCTTGGTTTGGTTTGGCTTTAGGACAAAATTTAATGCCAATTTTCACATGTATGAAGTTCATTGAATTTTCTTATTGGCTTTCACCTAATAAGTACATGTTGGTCCAATATAAAGCACCCAAGAGGTAAGCGTGGGTGAATTGGGAATTCAAATTTTAATCAAGTTTCAACAAAACATAATAATAATATTACAATGAAATGATTTAAACATGCAACACATATAAAGAGACAACCAATTTATAACGATTCGGTCAACCTTTACCTACATCTACTCCTTAAGAAATAACTAGATATTTAACTATCGATCAATTTCTCAAATACGATGTGCTAACAAATTGTTGACTTTTTGAGTCTGATCCCTATTTTGATCCTGACAAAGCATCGGTATCTTATGTGTGCATTTAGTGTGTGAACAGGTTGTCATTTTAGCATGAACATAAGATACCGAAAAATGGAAGCCAGCAGGAACATAAAGCTCACACACTCCTGGCGAATTCCATGGAAAATGAAGAGCAAAGGAAGAAGACATTTTGATTTTAGTTATATTGCATTTAATTTTTATATTTTTGTTCTGTAATAATACATGCATTTGCATGATATGTTTGAAAGCTCACAACAACTTTATGCTAACCATAGGAGACCCAACACCTGCACCAAAAACCATTTTCTAAAAAGTATAAAATCATACAAAGTTTTTGGAATAGATTTAGGGTCAAATTAGGGCTTAAACTGAGAAAGTTACTGAGCTTAGTCGACCGACCAGTTTCAGTATTAATCAGCTTGGTCAACCAAACCTTGGAAAAGTCAACATTTTGACTTGCCTTGGTCGACTGACCTTTTTTTAACTAATCTTCCTTGGTCAACCGATCCATTAACATTTACTTTTCCAACCACTTGGTCGACTGACTTGTAGTTCAAAATTGCTTTGGTCGATTAAACCTCATGAATGGTCAACTAGCCTCTTGCCATGGTCGACTGAACCCATGAAGGGTTCAGAATAACCTTTCTTTTAGTCGACCATCCTATTCAATTCCTCAACTGAGCTAAGCCTGAAAATTCAAAATTTACATAGGTTGGTCGATCGACCCTTACCCTTGGTCGACCGAACCTCTCGAGTTGGCAAATTTTTACTGTAATTAACTGAGGTTAAATTTAATTATACTCATTCATCTTTTTCGAAAAAAACCTCTGTGTCCCCAACCATTATTTTTTCATGAAAATCTATAAATACCCCCTCATTACTCCAAATTAACAACTTTGATTAACTCCAAATTTCTCTCTAATCTTTTGTTAATCCAAACAAATTTTTATTGCTAAAATTACTCTTTTGGAGCAAAATCTTTTAAACAAATCTCTCCAACTTTCTTCCATTCTTTTATTTCAAAAAATTCTTTTGAAGAGATGACATTTATTTTTGGGCATTCATATTGTTAATTTATAGCTTTTACTCTCACATAGCTTTTATCTTGAAAATTATTTTTGAGAGTATTGCTTTAGTTTCTCTCGATTATTTTCTTGATAAATATTTTTTGCGAGATATTATTTATTCCATAAATATTATTCTTGAGCTTAAACTCCAAATTTTCCAAACATTTTTATCTGCAAAAATCTTTGTTGGAGAATATATCTTTATACACACACATATATTTTATTTGTGCAAATGTATTTTGAAAGTACCCTTACTCTACTAAGCACATTTCATATCAATAAAGAGTGCATGTATTTGAACTTTTAATGTGTACATCCATGCTTGTATTTAGAAGCGTTTTAATATGTATAAAAATATTTCCATGTATCGGTTGAATTCAGCCCATTAATTGAATTGGAAAGTCTCAGCCCCGTAAATGAAACTGGTTGGGTTCAGTCCAATAATTGAACTGGGGCGTCTCTGCCCAATAAGGGAGACCATTTGGACTCAGCCTAGTAATTGAGCTGAGATTTGCCTTGCCCCATAAGGAGAGGTTGTAATGGCTTCTGTTTCGCCCATTTAAGTGAACAGGGATAGTGGAATCCTTGGCAGGTATGCCCAAGGTGGGGATGTAGGCTGGTTTAGCCAAACCTCGATAATAGATATCGTGTGTTTCTCTCACTCTATCTCGTTTAAATTTGCGCACTTTAATTTTCGCTCATGTATGCTTGTTCATTTATCGTTGTCATTACTTTTGCCTACATGCCCTATATTTAAATGAGATATGCGTGTTATGTGTATGTTTACTTTCATGGCTTAATCATTTTCACATACACGCTTTGAAGATTAAATGGAATATGATGTGGTGATTGTATGCAAGTATTTAATTTACTGAGAAATCTTGTTTGATTTAAATATTTGCATACTTGATTAATTGGAAATGCTTAGACAGACCCTAGGTTGTGAAATACTAGCAGCGAATTGAGTTCAACCAAGTAGAAATTTTTAATACCCAATTCACCCCCCTTTTGGGTATACACCAATTCCAACAATTGGTATCAGAGCCTGGTTGCAATAAGTTTAACCGCTATTTGCATAAAGATTGCAACGGCTCATTTTTTAGTGTCCCTGTTTTAAGGGTTAAACCTTTACAAATCCTCCACTGCTTCTATTGTGAACATTTTACTATTTAAAAATTGAAAATAATTTTTTTTTAAATCATTTGTTTGGAGAATTTTGAAGTGCTCATCGATGTCTTTCATATCCCATTAAAATGTTTTTAAAATGTATAGTTTCCCAAACCTGAAAATGACTTAAATGTGCATGACCTGTTTCTCAATGCATACCATCTTGTGTGTCGTTCATACTTTTACTATGCCTTAGTCACTAATGCTTTTACAAGTTTATATTTTTTCTAAGTGCTAAGTATTTTGGGAACCATAAGATTTTTGAAAAGTCGAGAGAAAAAAAGACGCCACTCTGAGCTTAAACAATTAAGAAGGAGTAAAACATAAAGGTACATCTATCCTCCTTCTAATTTATTGAATGATTTATGTTATGATTTACATGATATATTTTGTGTTAGATTTTTGTCGTGAATCATATGATAATTCTATGATTATAACATGCCATCTTATGAGGTGCACTTAAGAAGAAAATTTTGCTGATACTCATAAGATTTTAGGATAAAATAAGGGGTAATGATGATTAAATGCTTAAATAGTGCTTTATGTTTAAAAGTTTAAATTTTAGAATGCACTATTATTATACTAAAATTATTAGAAAAGCAAGCTAGCATGAAAAATTTTAATTGACAATGTCCAATCTATTCACTTAACAAATATATCATTGTGTTGATTGGTTACAAAATGAATATATTGGCTATTGCATGCTAAAATTTGAAAATCCCCTTTTGATGGACAATGACTTTTAATTGGTGATATAATGCTATGTGTTTTAGTATAAATAATTTTAAATATAGCATATTTTGTCCATTATGCTAAGAGTGGGGCTTTAGGGAATTTATCATAGTATCATACTATATCATAACCCTAAACTCATAATGAAGCAAAAATGCATTTGAAGCCCATATTCGCCATTAGAAATCATTTGTTTAACTTAATCGGTAGATGCCAAATAACTGCAAGTTGAAAATTTAAAGCTATTGGCCAAGACACTTAATGATTTGGCTGCATAACTGAGGAGGAGCAGCCTTGCCTCAAATTCATCCAATAAACATTTTAAATTTATGCTTACACTTTTTGGATGATTTTTTGTTGAGTTGAATGCAAATGTCCATTTGTGCTAAATGAATATATTTTCTGATGGATGGATATGTTTTTTTTTTTAAAATATGATCTGCTTTGAGCTGAATGCCACAATCCATTACTCACAAAACAATCACATCTTTTGATGGATAGTTTATATTTGATTTGAATTGTTGCATGAACTACTGGATTGCATGCTTGTATTGAATGCCTCTTGCATGGCTGATGCAATGATGTGTATTACATGCTGGTAGTAGATATTATAGGTTCTTGTATGCTCAATCTGAATTGTATCTGCATGATGCATATTATTATAAATTGCTTGCTTGAATCTATCAGGTTTCTCGTACATGGTAAAATGGGAAAACGTCCAATTTACAGATGGCATGCTGCCAAAATTTCAGTAGAATTTTTCTCAAAAATGAAATCATGTAATAAGATAATAATCTAATGCATGCTAAAAAATTTTTGAAAGGATGAGTAAATCATAAAAGAATATTAATTTTTCATCCTTAATTGAAAACGCATGCAAAATAACCAAATAGTTATGTACATGTTAAATCCAAACCGCAATATATTTTGAAGACATGTACACATTTTATTTGTATTTTAGGATGAACTTAGTTCATGAACACCATTTGGTCCAAATCGTTGGGTTATGTACTCTCACTCAGGACCCAAATGGTAAAGCATCATCTATTTAATTAAATATCTTATATCTTGATGATGGTCCATAGACTAGGAGAATTGCATGACATAGGGGGAGTGTTTATGTCACACACACTCATTGAGTATTTTGAGTTGTGTTATTCTTATTTTGAACCCCTATTGCATTACCTTTGAAGTATAACCTTGATTGGCTATCATGTTTTAAATTAAAATGCAATATGTCATGTTGTGTGCTAAATGCTTATTATTTGCTGCATATTGAAATCCTTTGATAGGATGAATATATAAGGAATGGTGTTAAATGACTATCATCATTGAATTTAATGCAAGTATGTATGCATGCAAATATACAGGGAAGTTTAAGCCCCACCTTTAAGACAAATGAATAAGAGCTTAACGCCTATACTCACTTGCATACTGAGTTTTTTCATAAAGGATGAATATATATTAAATGTGTTGACCTTATAGGTTACGCCCAGTTTTGATAATGACAAATACTCATGTATTTAATGAATATCTAGTTCATATGCATATCTATATTAGTAGATACATTGATGGCACGTGAAAGCTTAAAGTAGAAGACCCAATTCATATTGTACTCTATTTCATGTTGTATTTAATTCATATACAAAGGGTCTATAATAGTAATTAGGATATTTGGTTTATAATAAGCACACATAACACATGCATGATTTATTATGTAAGCTCAAATCAAATACGAACTAAAAGTGACCGTAGAAAGACCTTAGGATTTACCCTTCGGTCGACCTCAGCAAACGGGCAATGGGCACATGCATCGCTTCTAGCCTGGATTCTGACTTAGAGGCGTTCAGTCATAATCCAACGCACGGTAGCTTTGCGCCACTGGCTTTTCAACCAAGCGCAATGACCAATTGTGCGAATCAACGGTTCCTCTCGTACTAGGTTGAATTACTATTGCAACACTGTCATCAATAGGGTAAAACTAACCTGTCTCACGACGGTCTAAACCCAGCTCACATTCCCTATTGGTGGGTGAACAATCCAACACTTGGTGAATTCTATTTCACAATGATAGGAAGAGCCGACATCGAAAGATCAAAAAGCAACGTCGCTATGAACACTTGGCTGCCACAAGCCAGTTATCCCTGTGGTAACTTTTCTGACACCTCTAGCTTCAAATTCCGAAGGTTTAAAGGATTGATAGGCCATGATTTCACGGTTCATATTCGTACTGAAAATCAGAATCAAATGAGCTTTTACCCTTTTGTTCCACAAGAGATTTCTGTTCTCGTTGAGCTCATCTTAGGAAACCAGCGTTATCTTTTAACAGATATGCCGCCCCAGCCAAAATCCCCACCTGACAATGTCTTCTGCCCAAATCAACCCATCGAAACAAGCCTTGGGTCCAAAAAAAAGGGCGATAACCCCGCCTCCGATTCACGGAATAAGTAAAATAACATTAAAAGTAGTGGTATTTCACTTGCGCCGTTACCGGCTCCCACTTATCCTACACCTCTAAAGTCATTTCACAAAGTCGGACCAGAGTCAAGCTCAACATGGTCTTTTTTCTTTGTTGATTCTGCCAAGCCCGTTCCCTTGGCTGTGGTTTCGCCGGATAGTAGATAGGGACAGTGGGAATCTCGTTAATCCATTCATGCGCGTCACTAATTAGATGACGAGGCATTTTTCTACCTTAAGAGAGTCATAGTTACTCCCGCTGTTTACCCGCGCTTGGTTGAATTTCTTCATTTTGACATTCAGAGCACTGGGCAGAAATCACATTGCGTGAGCATCCGCAGGAATCATCGTAACACCAGACTTTTTTGGTGACTACAAAATTGGACCCCAAGTGACCTTAGGACACACACCATTGCACCTATGATTGTTAGGCACTTGAATAGAGTTTGTATGTTTTAATACTAGACCGAAATGCACACATTGTGCACTTTCAGTCGACCAGCCAAGGCAGTTTATTCTGCCCCGGTCGATCGAAACAGGCTTGGGTCAACAATTGACCAAGGCCCTAGTTGACCGAATCAGAGTAGTTCAAATCCCCCGATCGACCTCTCTGGTCAACAATTTGACCATCTGGTCGACCGAGCCAATTTTGTACTCCAACTAACTGGTCGACCGAGGGTCCTCAGGAAAAATCCCAACTGTCTGGTCGACCGAGCCAGCCAGTTCAAAATGGCCCGATCGTCCGAACCTCGGAGAAATATGAAATCGCCCACTTACGGTCGACCGAGCCTTCAGTTCAAAAACTTCCTAGTCGACCGAACCATACGAACTCTGGTCAACCAAAACTGTTCTGGTCAACCAGACCTCTCGGGTTGCCTTGATTTTTACCGCGGTTAAATATTTTTTAAACAGGGTTAAAATATTTAAAATGCCATTAAACTTTCCTAATAATTCCTAATAGGTCTCCAACGGTCATAATTCATGGGGTGTCTATATATACCCCTTCATTTGGGAAAATTATAGAGTGGATTAGCAAATATATTCAAAAATTTTCTCTCAAGCAAAATATATCCTACTGCTCATACTCTTTCTAAATTCACTCAAACTTACCTTCTTCATCTCTCTGCATCATTTGTAAGTGTATTGAATGTTATTGTTTAGAGGTTTGCTCTCTCATTTCTTAAGTGTTTGAATCGATTTTTACGAGAGCATAACCTAGGTATTCTTAGGAGGCTTTTCTCATAAGCCTATCCTAAGAAGACTTTGTTGAACTTCCAAGTGTAGCATTTTCATTGTAATAACTTAGGAAGTTTGTATTTGTTTTTGGCTTGCAAAAATATTTTCAAACTTACTCAAATATCTTGTGGTATTCATATTGACATTTTTGTGGAAAGATATTTGTGTTTGTTATACTAATCTTTGTGGCAATATTTATTCAAGTTTATATCATTTGTTGAATACAAAGATTACATATCCTTTGCAAACCAAGCTTATACACTATTTGAAGTGATTGACATATTCTGCTATTTGGAATATTTGAATCTTGCATGATATCTTTGTTTGAGCATCTTGATTGAGAACATACTGAAATACAAAGATTGCTTGTTTACACTCTCACGTACGCATTACACTAATAGAAAATACCTTTGAGAGTTGAACTATCTAGACCACACTGAGCTTACATATTAAGTCTTTTGTGGTGTATGTGATTGAATGCATTTGGGTACAAATCTGCTTTACGTGAAAGCACTTTCATATTGTACCACTTGATTGTAATAACTGAGTGATTCCAGGCGTGGCCTGAGGGGGTTGTAATCCAGCCCGGTGAGGATTGGTGTAAAGGTTGAGGTCAGCCCTATGCTAATTGACCTGGTTTGTATAGGTGTTGCTCCACCCGTTTAAGTGGGCAAGTTATTGTGGTAATCCTTGTACTAGTTAGCCAAGGCGGGGATGTAGGCATTTGGTTGAACCTCAATAACATATCTGCGTGTCACCCTCTCTTTACTTCTTTCTGGTGTTTGTGTGATTGATTAAACTGCTTTATTTATTTTCTGATACATTTATATTACTTGCACTAGATTGACCATAGGATTGTGAATATACTGCTGTTATGAGGAATACCTAGGGGTTAAAATTTTAAAAATACCAATTCACCCCCCCCCCTCTTGGGATCACGGTAAAGCTGACAAAATGTGCTTAAATGAAAATTCATTCTTGCCCTTAAATGCACTTATGTGTGCTTAAGATTATACCAAGGGGGTTTAAGCCTCATTATTAAGAAAAAGGTTTAAAATCACTAGCCCCATGGACTCACATTCTCATTGCTTACTTTTTGAGTTCGAAGCCTTTTTAGGTACCATGAACATCATATCTCTCGCCTATTGAATCAACATTTGCTATGGATTGTTCTTGGGGCACAAAACACTACACATAACTTAAAATGTTTGACTTCTAGTGCATGAGTGCTCTAGGACTTATAATGTTCAATCACTTTAACAAATTTTCTCAATTAGTAAATAGTATAAGTAATTAACCGAATCTAAGCACATATTCAAATTGATAGGGGGATCACCTTAACTAAAATTCTATCTTGTTATGCTCGCCAACATTATAGGCTTAGATCTGTTCTGAATTTATTGTTGCATGTGCTTAAGTGTGATGTTTATTTTGAATTTTTTTTTTAATTAAAATGTTCCTTGGCCACAGTTATTTGTTTTCTCATATGATCCCTATTTTTAAAATTATTTAATATCTTTGGATCTATATGGTTGCTTATTTCTGGTACTTTGTGATTTTGTGCTTAAATGATATACTACAAAAATAATGTTTGCTGGTAATGGTTTTTAGGTTGTTGCATGCTTTATATGATCTATCTATTGAGAACAACCAGCTATTAGGTACAAGTTTTATGGGAAAATGTTCGATTTGCAGATGACATGTTATCGAAATTTTAGTAAAATTTTCCCAAGTAAAACCATGTACAAAGATGATTATGATAAAATGAATGTTAAAATATTTTTGAAAGGATAAGTGAAAATTAATTGAATAATTAAACGTCATCCTTACATAATCATCAAGAATTCAGGGGAGCTCGGCTCCATTCTTATAAAAAGAGCATAAATATCTCACATGCATCACTATGCTTTTTGAATATTAAAGCTCTTTTAAAAACCTTGAACATTATATCCAGTTCTTAAAGGTCTATAAATAGATATGGATTTTTTTTTGTTATAAGCACAAATTCATGCCTTCATATATATTATTTGGTGCATCTGTGACCTATAGGGAGGATTTGTCATGCCCCGAACCCGGAAATGGGACCCAGGGGTGAAAATGTAATTTGACTTGTCCCTGTATCATATAAATCATCTACAGATACAGTACAAAGGATGAGAGTCCGACCCCGTGGGGTTCCCAAGCACCTTATACACATCCAAATGTAACAGAACATACGCAACGAAAATACGGTCATTCTATATACATATGCAATACTATACCAGAGTCTATATAAGAGCAGAAACAAGGCTCTATAAAAAATGTACAACCGGGTGCCTAAAACATCTCCAAATGGCAACCCACCAAAACATAGTCCTAGCACTTACCCAAGCGCTAATCGCAGTACACCGGCCACTACGCTCTCTACACCATGATGCTAGTTCTGGTTACTTGAAGGACCTGTAAAAATGTACGTACAATAAGGGTGAGACACCTCTCAGTAAGGAAGAACACAGATTATATCGGTGTATGGCATTTGAGTGTTATCATGATGCAACATACGCATAGTTAAATGTAGTTCCAGTACTAATTTCAAAACAGTGCATACACGCACACACACACATGATCAGCAATCCCGGTATTGTCACACCCATCGGCCCAAAGCCGGCTCACGACATATGGCATTGGCCTATATCCAACCCACGTAACACGGCGCCACCGGCACATGGCTAGTCCCCGATTCCTATGGCATCGTATTGGCGCTAAACTGGTGGATCCACACCCTTCGACCTGATCTGCCGGAATAAGCTCACGCCCTCGGATCTAGAGTCAGACACTCTGCCAATCTATGGCCAACAATTTCATACGCCTTCGGATATAGAGCCGGACACTCAGTACCTGGAACAATTTCGGAACCATGTTCCTACTAGCATTTCAACCAATCACACACACATGCATGCTCATATAACCAAATAAACCACACCCATTTGGTAATCTAAATTGATGATTTTACACACATACAATTTAAAACAAGCCAAGGCACGGCCATCCCTATAACACAGTATAAATCAACATATACATTAGGTTTTCAACAAAACGAAGGATGCAGCCTGTCGCCTCCTTTTTCCCAAAACTGTAATCATGAAAAACCCATAATTTCCCTCCTTAGATCTCCCCAAATAAGTAGCCAAAACACACACAGGACCATGAACCATAGTTCTACCGAGTCCGATTTCAAAAATAACCGATATAAACACAATTCCCCTTACCTTTCCCCAAATAGCAAATCCAAAACTCTAAGACCCCTAAATAACAAACCGAGTTCCAAAATCTACAATCAATAGTAGAGACGATACTCACAACGCCATCCTCTACCAAACTACTGGATTAGAAAAGAAAACCGAGCCTTACCTCAATTTTAAGCCAAAACCCGAAAATCTCCGAAACAAGATTTTAATTCGTAGATTTTGTAGAGAATTCTTTCGCGATCCTGGTGGTAACTTCAGATTTATGATTCTCATGACGAACGGTGAAGAAATCTAGAGAGATGAAGAGTAGGGAGAGTTCTAGAGAGATAGAGAGAAGATATTTAAGTTTTTTTAGCTTGGAAGTAATGAAACTTCTATTTATAGCCCCTTGACCCGGCCACTTCTCATCGACGAATTGCGCCATCGTCGACGAGACTCTATAGTCTTATCGTCAATGAGACCAAGACCTCGTCAACGAGTCTGAGATCTCCGATTTTTTCGAAACCTCTCGGCTTCTCCTCGTCGACGAGCCTTTGAACTTCGTCGACGAGAGATACAAAGCCTTCGTCGATGAACTCTGGCTTCGTCGAAGAAGCCTGTTCAAATTCTAATTTTATCCCTTTCTTATTTATTTAAACTCATATATCACAGTTCGGGTTCTTACAGGATTATACTGGTCGAATGGTAAAAAGGATAAATTTTATTCTAGTATATTTGTTTTAAATGTTGTAAAAGTGAGTGCTTATACAACTTGGGGTACTAGTGAAATTAATCTTTGGTTGGTATAAGCACGTTAAAACATCTAAGTTAGAATTCAAAATGATAGGGGGAGCATACTAAATTAAAAGATATATCATATCATGTTCACCCACACATTTAGCTTAGATTTGTTTTAAAATCTCTATGGCCTATGATCAATTATGATGATCTTATTCAATATTTTAAATGAAAATATATTCCTTTGCCACAAGTTCTTTATTTCTCCACATGATCCAAGTTTTATATATTTAATATTTTTGGGATTTAAGTGATTGATTTTCTTTGGTTATATTATGAAGTGTGCATAGATGCTTAACCAAAAAAATATTTGCTTGCTTGAACTTTAAGTATTTAATTTATTTTGATTTCAAGCATCGCCCCTAGTGTTTATTGAAAATCATAAGGAGATATATATATATATATATATATATATATATATATATATATTCATATATATTTATTTATTTATATAAGCAAGAATTGAACTTATATATTATATTTTATCTCTTGCTTATGTGCTTAAATGCTTTCATGACTTGTGTTTTGTTGTATTAAATCTTGATGTCATGAGATTTTAATTTTCTTAGAGGGTGTTATGTTACATAACTGGTTCATGGATTTTACATGAAATGCATGTGAACTAGTTAGATCATTTTTATGCTCAAACCAATTTTTTATGTGTCGCATGCTTTTAAATTCCAATCTCTTGCGGAGTCTTATGTTGTGCTTAAATTGAAATAGTTTTTACATATTTCTGATCTAACCTTGTTCATCATGTCATTTTTTATCTTTTAGATGACCAGTTAAACTATTTTATGTGCTTAATTGCTATTTTTTAAACAGTTCAAAATTTTCTATGCCCAAATCCTATACCAAAAAGGGGAGAATTTTTCTAAGAAAAAAAAGGGAGAGTTCTCTTTGTTAAGTTTGTTTTAAATGATAAAATTATTATCTACTTAGCTTAGCCCTTTTTACTGATGCCAAAAGGGGAAGAATTTTAAGAGCAAAATGTTTATGGCCGAAAAGGGAAATTTTCTTAGGGGCAAATATTATAGGGACAAATATCTGAGCGTGTGCTTTAATGCTAAAATTAAATGTATGATCATTTGTAATGTCTTCTTTCGTGATATGCTTTTGCTATATTGTCAATTCTTTAAATTATGCATATTATTGGGGGGAGCCTTTTCAGGCTTATCCTATTTTGCTCTTGGGTGTTTGTCATCATCAAAAAGGGGGAAATTGTTGAATTTTTGAATTCGATCCCTGTTTTTATGCTAACAAAGCACCAGTATCTTATGTATGCATTCAGTGTGTAAACAGGTTGTCATTTCAGCACGAACATAAGATATCGAAAAATAGAAACCAACAAGGAAATTAAGCTCACACACTTCTCACGAATTCCATGGAAAATGAAGAGCAAAAGAAGAAGACATTTTGATTTTAGTTGTATTGCATTTAATTTTTATATTTTTGGTATGTAATAATGCATGCATCTGCATGATATGTTTGAAAGCTCAAAACAACCTTAGGCTAACCATAGGGGACCCAACACTTGCACCAAAATTTTTTTTCTAAAAAGTCTAAAATCATACAAAGTTTTTGGAATAACTTTAGGGTCAAATTAGGGCTTAAACTGAGGAAGTTACTAAGCTTGGTCGATCGACCAGTTTTAGTATTAATCAGCTCAGTCTATTGAACCTTGGAAAAGTCAATAGTTTGACTTGCCTTAGTTGATCGACTTGTTTTGAACTAATCTTCTTTGGTCAACCGATCCATTAAAATTTACTTTTCCAACCATTTGGTCGACCAACCTTGTAGTTTAAAATTGCTTTGGTCGACCGAACCTCATGAATGGTCACCCAACCTCTTCCATGGTCGACCGAACCCACGAAGGGTTTAGAATTGCCTTTCTTTTAGTTAACCATCCTGTTCAATTGGTCAACCGAGTTAAGCCTGAAAATTCAAAATTTACATAGGTTGGTCGACCAGCCCTTAACCTTGGTCGATCGAACCTCTTGGGTTAGGAAATTTTTACCGCAATTAACTGAGGTTAAATTTAGTTAAACTCATTCATTTTTTCGAAAAATACCTCTGTGTCCCCAACGGTTATTTTTTCATGAAAATCTATAAATACCTCATCATTACTCCAAATTAGTAACTTTGATTAACTCCAAATTTCTCTCTAATCCTTTGTTAATCAAAGTTCCCCCAAACAAATTTTTATTGCTAAAGTTACTCTTTTGAAGCAAAATCTTTTAAAAAAATCTCTCAAACTCTCTTCCATTCTTTTATTTCAAAAAATTCTTTTGAAGAGAGTACATTTATTTTTGGGCATTCATATTGTTAATCCATAACTTTTACTCTCACATAGTTTTTATCTTGAAAATTATTTTTGAGAGTATTTGTAATAACCCCAAAAAGAGATATAGAAGATTAGTGGAGTGATTCACAAAAATAATAATAATAATAATAATAAAATAATTAATTAATTAAATTTAAAAATAATAAAAATAAAAATAATTTATTTTTATTTTTATTAATAAAATATATTATTAATATTAATTAAATATATTATTATTATTATTATTATTATTATTATTATTATTATTATTATTATTATTCCTGAAGCTTCAGGAATGATTTTGAGAGAGAGAGCCGCCCCCCCTTCTTCCTTTCTATTTTATTTTGCGCAGGAGACCTACGCAATCTCTCTCTCTCCTCTCATTCTCTCTCCCTATAACCTTAGTTATGTGGCGGATTCTCACCTGATCAAGAATCAGAAGATACCGTTGAACTCCATTCCCCGCTGCTGTCATTTCTATCGAAGTGGATTGGTGGTATAAGCAAAGTAAACGCATCACCTGGGGTAAGTCAATTTCTCATTTTTCTTTAATTTCTTACAAATTATAAGTCTAATTGACAAACAGACACCACTATGAGAATTTAGGGATGATTCTCTACAAGTCTAGCGGGACGAAATTCTCGTGGGGTCGTTGTGGGCATAACCCCAAATTTGGGGTACGGGGGTTATTAAAGGACTTATTTTTAATTAATTAGGATTAATTTAGAAATGCTAAAATGTTGAGCATTTGGAGTTGAAGTAAAATTTTTGAAATTTAGGGCCCGGTTTAGTGTCACGTGTAACGACTTGCTTAATAGACTGGGATTTTTTTTTTTAATACTATGATATTCTACATACCCTGATATCATACTAGGGGTAAACCTAATCAATAACCTAAGCAGCGAGAAGCATAAATCACAGAGACATAACCATATGAAAATATATACACAATACAAAACCAATACCACACAATACCAGAGTACTATATGTTTTCCAAAATATATACATACGTCTGTTCCCCAAAATACCCTTAACTAGCTAGGGTATACAAAAATACTCCCAAAATGTACTCTCTCCACTGGCAAGGCAGTACAGAAACCCCTCTATCTGTGAGTCTAGTTTGCTCGCCTACCTGAATCACCTAAAAAATATTTCAACACTGGGATGAGCCAACGCTCAGTAAGAAGAAATATGATATTACTAGTGTGTGGAAAATGAGCTACTATATCATGAAAATCTGTTTTCAAATAAACATGTATAACTGAATATATAAATAAAGTATAAGTGATAAAATCCACCACCTCTGTTCCTATTGCTTAACATGTCAGTATCGGAGAATATTATTCAAAATACTTCTAGTATAAGTAAGTATGTTCCCTGTTTCTACAAATCTATACATACGTAATAATAACTAAAACTATTCCCTATGGATATCTGTGTGTCATGACTTACTCCCTCATAATAGGGTTGTGCGGCACGTAGGCGGGATTTACCCTGGCTGGCCAACCAGGAATAAATCACTATACTACATCGATCAATCTGCCCACCTCAACCCATATCTGGATGGGAGCCTAATCTCTTCAAGGGTCTAGGTGATCGACCTTACCACGTATTATCTAAATAGGTGGTTGCACTCAAAAAGTAACGTAATATCTGTAACAACGATACCATGCTCTGTAGCAACATAGTTCAACAGGGTCTAATCTCATATAATATATATATATATATATATATATATATATGATTTACCATGATTCTGAAATACTGAAATAACCATGACGCTGCATAAACTATAACTGTAGTTCATACGTAATACTGAGAACTATCTAATCATAACACTGACATCTGCATAATCATATTACTAAAACTGCATGATCATCATACTAATATTTGTATTATCATGGTACTGAGGTTCATGAAATCATGGTACTGAAATATCGTAAAATCAGAATATTGAAATATCGTAAAACACATCTCCATACTATATTCATATTCACAAGCCACACGATACTGTAATACATAATTTTCATCATTTAATAAACTGTATAATATTTTAAAAATACCTAACATAGCATATTTCACTTACCTGACTACTGGAAAGCCCCTATGGAATACTAGTCTAACACTCGTAGGGCCTCCTACACAACACCCTAAAAATAATATTCACCAGAACCAAATATTAGTATTTCTCCACTTACATTATTTCTTATAACTACCATAAGGCCAAAAATTGACTAAAAGGCCTTACCCTGAATTTGGGATGAAATCCAACTTCATTTTCCCAACAATCCACTCCGGTAGACTTGTAGAGAACTTTGCCAAGAGCGTCGTGGTAGCCTCAAGTCTTCAATCTGGCAACTCGCAAGACCAAAATTGAAGAGAGAAGGGAAAGAGAGACGTAGGAGAGAGAAAGAGAGAGAGAGAGAGAGGAGCTTTAAAAGTGAATAAAAATATGATTTTTAGCTATTTATAGGGCCAGATTCGTCGACGAGACACGTCACCTCGTCGACGAGTCCTTCATTAAATTCATCAACAAAACCGTGTATTCATCGATGAAATTCAGAACAACCAAAAACCTCGCTTGGTATTTTCTCATCGACGAAACCCTGTATTCGTCAACAAATTTCCTTATGCACTCGTCGATGAAGCCCTGTATTCATCGACGAGTCCTGGCAATTTCCTTGAAATTATTATTATCCCCCAAAATGCAATGTCGTCGACGAAGTCTACAGTATCCTTCTGTTTTTTTTTTATTTCTCTCTCTCTTATTAAATTAAATACTTATTTTTTTCAAGTCGCTACACCACGGGTGTAATTTTGGGACCCGCAAGCAAAATTCAGAAAATTAAGTGGGGGTGTCAAATATTGGTTTAAATGTTAATGCTAGATGGGTAGTATTTTGGGGAAATGAATTAATTAATCTAGGGAAAATGTAAATTGCAGGAGTTGAATTTCGGGCGCCAAGGGCGTAGGATTTGGGTCCTAACGAGACTCTCAGTAAGTTAAGTAAGTGGAATAAATTATAACAGTATTTTTAGAATTACCGTTTGAATTAATATATGAAAATGAACATATTGTATTTTGCCTGAAAATTATTATGATATAAATATCAGATAAATTGTGTGGCATTTGAGTAATATTAATTTGTGATGCTTTGGATTCTGAAATTAATATATTATGAATATTAGATGAAAACTGTGTGGCACATGATATGTGTTGAAAAATGTGAAATATAATAATGGGTATTTTCTGAGAAAATATTGAAATGAGAATGATTGATGTGATTAGTGGAAAATAATGAAATGTGGTATTTATATGTGAGTGGAAATTATTTGCATGAGAAATGAGATTGTACAAATTACTGATATGAGTATTTTAGGAAATGTGGAAATACGTAAAATATGATATGTACTATTATGAGATGATTGAATGTGCACAGAAAATGATGAGAATATTTATATTGAATTTAATTGAGATATATTGAAATATGATTGATGAAATCCCAAGTAGTGAACCCTGATGGATGGTTATGATATTGAGTATAGTAACGTTGCTAGTGGTGTTAGTGCAACCACATGAACTCTTGGAGCGTGTGGCGTGACAGTTGATTGAGCCATTTTGTAGGGTTGTTGGGCCCCCTGAGTCTGGATCAGGGTTGTAGGTCGGCCAGTCGTACTACAAACGCGATATGATATTTTGATCTAACCCGATCGGCTAACTGCGGTTAGATCCAGCCTTCGGGCCTCACAACCTTGACCATGTGAGGAAGCATTGCGTGGATAGAAATATCCTTAGGGTGGCCATGAGTTATAGACGTGATGTTGGTATTTGATACCAAGGATACTCATGAGCCGGAAAGTAAAATGGAAACGAAAAGTGAAAGAATGATAAAATTTGGCTAAAATGAGAAATGAAAGAAAGAATGGAAATTGAGAAATAAAGAATGATAAAATTGAGAAATGGAACCATGTGAGTTAATAATATAAATATTTGAGGCAAAGTGAAACTCTCCGCCTGAGGGCTTACTGAGTAAGGTGAGTGCTCTGATAGGTATCAGGTGTGGCCATACGAGACTGCATAACGTGTTAGGGTAGAGGGAAGCTACCAGTATGGGCAGGTATTCTTCCCTATTCTCAAGAACTTCGCGGATAATTATGTGTTGGAAATCATTAAATTTGAGAAATGGTTTTAAAGCTTATAAAAGCTTATGTTGTATATCTATATGATAATAAGAATGTGTATATCAATGTATTTTTTCAAATGAAATGATGATTTGAAAAGGAAAGTGTATTATATTCGAACTCTTATGGCTACACATTGTAAATAATTTATTCCTTCTTACTGAGTTGTGTCTCGCCCAAATTATCTAAATTTTTCAGGGAACTAAGATAGGCTAGGTGATAGAGCTCCGTGATCATAGGGAGCTGAAACCATGACACACAGGGTGAGTTCTTGGACTAGGGAAGTGTAATTTCCCTAGAGTTAAGTTATTTTTGGGGTATGTGATGGATCTGTACATATATGTATGTTGATACTTTGGGTATTGTATACTGACTGTTATGTATATACTGTCTTCCCCTGTTAGGTTATATAATTGGAATAACTTTTTGCCTGGTACCCAATGCGGGTCAGGTCATATGAATGGTAATAGGGTTGTTGACATGGTCGATTTGGAATGTTATGGATGACGAATTAATAGTTATTTATTATTGATAAAAAAACTAGTACAAAAATTGGGGCGTCACAGTATTGCTTGATTTTCTCCTGATTATTTTCTTGATAAATATTTTTCGCGAGATATTATTTATTGCATAAATATTATTCTTAAGCTTAAACTCCAAATTTTCCAAACATTTTTATCTGCAAAAATATTTGTTGGAGAATATATCTTTATACACACACACATATATTTTATTTGTGCAAATTTATTTTGAAAGCACCCTTACTCTACTAAGCACATTTCATATCATAAGAAAGTGCATGTATTTGACCTTTTAATGTGTACATCCATGTTTGTATTTAGAAGCGTTTTAATATGTACAAAAATGTTTTCATGTATCGGTTGGGTCCAGCCCGTTAATTGAACTGGAGAAGTCTCAGCCCCATAAGTGAGACCGATTGGGTTCAACTCGGTAATTGAGCTGGGGTGTCTCCACCCTGTAAAAGAGACCAGTTGGGCTCAGCCTGATAATTGAGCTGGGGTTTACCTCGCCCCGTAAGGAGAGTTTGTAACAGCTTCTAATCTCATGTACGTTCTTCAGTCTTGCCTAATCAACTACCGCCTCTACTTTGCTCGAGTCCATTGAAATTTCTTCCCTCGACACTACATATCCCCAAAAATGCCACTTGTTCCAGTCAGAACTCACATTTATTAAATTTAGCAAATAACCTCTTCTATTTGAGTACCTGAAGTACCTGCCCCAAATGAGCTTCATGCTCTGCAAGACTCCTCGAATAAACCAGGATGTCATCGATGAACACCACCACGAACTGATCTAAGTACTCGTGGAACACCTTATTCATCAGGTCCATAAATGTTGCAAGCGCATTCATCAATTCGAATGACATAACCAGAAATTTGTAATGGCCATATTTGGTATGAAAAGTCATCTTTGGTACATCCTCTAATTTCACCTTCAACTAATGATACCCAGATCGCAGATCAATCCTAAAGAAAACTTGAGTGCCTTTGAACTAGTCAAACAGGTCATCAATACGAGGTAAAGGGTACTTATTCTTCACTGTCACCTTATTAATCTCCCTGTAGTCGATGCACATCCTCATCGACCCATCCTTCTTTTTTACAAACAACACCTGCACTCCCAAGGGTGATATGCTCGGCCTGATAAAACCCTTATCCAGAAGTTCCTGTAGTTACTCCTTTAACTCCTTTAGTTCAGTCGGAGCCATTCTATATGGAGCCTTAGAAGCCGATGTTGTCCCCGGATTCAACTCGATGACAAACTCCACCTCGCGATCAGGAGGCAGTCCCGATAAGTCCTCTAGAAAGACGTCTGAGAATTCCCTTATTACTGGGATATCCTCCAACTTAAGTTCCTCTTTCGGTGTTTCTTTCACAAATATAAGATACCCCTGGCAGCCATCTCAAAGCAACCTCTTTGCCTGAATCTCTGAAAGGATCTGTGGTGTAGAGTGCACACATGACGCAATGAATTTGAACTCTTGCTCCCCTAGAGGTCTGAACACTACCTTCTTCCTGTGGTAGTCAATGCTTGCATAACTAGATGCTAGCCAATCCAGCCCCAAAATAATATCGAACCCATGCATGTAAAAAACAATTAGACTAGCAGGCAGCCTTCTTCCCTAAATCTCCACTAGGTGATCCCTAATCCCTGATCACCTTGTTACACACTACTACCGACCTTGTCAATGTGGTCACTACTAACTCGACATCTAACGGTTGTCTTTCTATCCCGCACAGTCTAATAAATTCCCAAGACACAAAAGAGTGCGTCTCACCTGAATCAAATTGTAACGCCCTCAAAAGTCTTACCATTTTTTTTTATAAAAATATAACTGTGTATCGACATTCATACCTAAGCAACGAAAACAAAAATCATGTAACCATTTACATATATACTAAACAACACCAGAATTCAGTGTGTACAGACTATAGTCATACAAAAATACCCCTCCAGTATTATCTACTCAAAAATATACAACTCTGACAAAAACTCACCCTATAACCAGGGTGATCTAACTACTTCCTATCCACGAGCCTGATCTGCTCATCTGACTGGCTCACCTAAAAAATGGTAAAGTAATGGGGTGAGTCGACGCTCAGTAAGTGGAAATATGCTATTACTAGTGTGTAGCAACTAAGTTGAAGATACTTTTAAACATAGCAATTAAACTGTAATGCAATAAATAATCTGTAAAGCATATCTTTCTTTCTCAATTTAAAATATACTGTATCGTCTGTATTTTTTACTTTTCATGCTGATAATATCATACTATACTCATCATATACTGTAAACGGTATACATATACATAATTGTGCTTTATCCTTGGGACTCTGTACGTCATGATTTGATCCCTTATGACAGGGTTGTGCGGCCCGTAGGCGGGACTTTATCTGGTCGGCCCTCTAGATAAGTCAATAAACTCTACACTACCTCAACCCAGCCAAACTGCATCCTCTCCTAGGTGCGGGACTGCCTGCTACCTCGTCTAACCGGCCCCCCTCTACCCAGCGTATTGGGGAGCTGCATCCTCTTCGAGCACGGTTATACGGTACCCACACACTATCTGAGATGTGTGGTTGCACTCTATCTGAATATAGCAATGGTACCGTGCTCTGTAATTTATATCTGTACTGTATCTGTCTGTAATCTTTCCACAGGGATCTGATACTATATACATATATACATATATATACATATATACTCATTTACTGTTTTCGCCATGTTTCCAAAATTACCATCATGCTATCTTTCTGTACTATAAATACTGTAAACTCTGTATTCTGTATTTGTAGCATCTTGATGCTACCTCTATATATATATATATATATTTGTCTGTATCTCTGTCTATATAATTTGTCTGTATCTCTGTATGTTATGGTAATAGGAAACATGGCATACTATAACTCTGTATATACTGTTCTGTATAAAGCTGTAATGTAAATACTGATCTGAGTAAAACTGTATGCATGTATATGTATATATGTATTTATCTGTTTTCATAAAACTATTCATGTAAAGACTGTATATGCATGTAAATTTCTCTGCAAATATGAATCTATATCTGTATAATCTGTATAATTCCATATACTGGGAAAAACCATATAAACTGTACATGCTATCTATATTTGCGTATTCAGTATAGTATGATACATTATAAAAACTATACAAATTCCTTCATCTCATGAAAATCACTTAGACCACACAATTATTTAAACTCATATTCCATAAAAACTTTATAGTAAACTGGCATAAATATGTGTCAATGAAATCTCTAGTAGCTTTATGAAAACTCCTAGCATAACATATTTCTCTTACCTTAACTTTGAAAAACCCCTATATAATGCTCGCTTTATACCCGCAGGATTCCTAATTCAACATCCTGAAAACACAATATCCCAAAACAAAATATTAGTATTTTTCCGCCTACATCATTTCCTATAACTGTCATAAGGCTAAAATCTGGATAAAAGACCTTACCCTCAATTTGGGATGAAATTCAACTTTGTTTTCCCGATGATCCGCTCTGGCAAACTTGTAGAAAACTCCGCCAGGAGTGTCGTGGTAGCTTCAGATCGTCAATCCAGCGACTAGTGGGGCCGGAATAGAAGAGAGAAGGGAGAGGATTCGTAGAGAGAGAGAGGAGAAAGAGAGAGGGGCGCTGGTAAATGGATAAAAATCCTGATTTTCAAATATTTATACTGCCAGATTAGTCGACGAGACACGTCACCTCATCGACGAGTCTTTCATTAAATTCGTAGATAAGTTCCTATATTCATCGACGAAATTTAGGCTGCTCCATACCCCCTCTCGGTATTTTCTCGTCAACGATGCCCTGTATTTGTCAACGAATTTCCTTATGTGCTCGTCGACGAAGCCCTATATTCGTCGACGAAATTCCTTATGTACTCGTCTACGAAACCCTGGCAATTCCTTGAAATTTATCATTACTATCCCCAAAATACGATGTCCTCGATGAAATCTACTGCCTCTTTCTGTTCCTGTTTCCATTTTCCTCTCTCTTTAATATTTAAATATCAGTATTTTCCGAGTCGTTACACAAATAGCACAATAGCTTTATTTGAAAGCACATAAATATTACCTATAACCACATCTCTTGCACGCTCGGCGTCACTCAGAGTCATAGAATACACCCACGCCTAGGCGGTGCCCCTTTAGTGACCACCTCGGGGTGCTTGGTTACCTCCCTGATACTAAGGTTATGGATATGCATAGTTCAATGTCACGCGACAGTCTCGCGCTAGATGTCCTGCCCCACTGCACCTATAGTAAATAACTGATACTCCCCTACACTCACCCCAATGCCTCTAATGGCATCTAGAACAGATAGGACACTACGACCCCCCCTGATGGCATCGGTACCCCACCTTGTATCGTTGGCCCAAGAAATTACTAGGCCGCTTTCATGAGCCCTAGCTAGTGCTAGTCTGAACCCCTGAGGCACGGGTCTCTTCTTCTGGTTTGTTGCTCTCTCTCTCCCTCCTGAATATTGGCCTCAATTGCCATGGCCTTGTCCACTAGCTCAAAGAAACTCTAAGTCAACAAGGCCACCATCTGAGCACGTATTCCCTGCCTTACACCTCTCTCAAACATCCAAGCCATCTTCGGCTCATCCGGGACCATGTGCGGAGCAAAACAGGATAGCTCCACAAACCTAGCTGCATACTGTAGTGCAATCATGGGCCCCTGGGTCAAATGCAGGAACTCCTTTACCTTCACCTATCGGGTGGCAACAGGGAAGTATCTGTTGAAGAAAACCTCCCTGAAATGGCTCCATGTAATAGATGTATGTCATGAACGCTATTCCTCTACCATCTTTGCTGATCTCCACCACCTATTTGCTTCCCCTACTAGTTTAAAAGTGGCAAACCGCACCTTCTACTCCTTTATGCACTCTAGCACACCCAATAGCTCCTCCATCTCTTGAACCCAATTTTTAGCTACAATCGGGTTCGCTCCTCCTGAAAACGCCGGTGGACTTGCCCAGGTAAACTAAGGGAACGTGCAGCCCCTGTCAGCTAATAGCTGACTCTCCTCTCAGGAATCCCTCTGATTTTCCTTCCTAGCCTGTTATGCTATATTTCGCAACACTGCCGAGGCATCAGCATCATCCTCACTAGAGGTATCCACATGATTATCCCCTCCAGCCATAACATCCTTTCTCCTGGGATCCATCCTAAAAATAGGATAGAAATAGACTTATAAACTCCTCATTTATCATAATTGAAGCAAATATGAAATGAAGAAACTACTATACATACGAATTCTTAGTTTAAAAATTCATTCCCCTAGTTCTATCACAAAACCGACAAGGTATCAATCTCCAACATAACACTAACTCCACACACGTTGTGACGACCTGCTTAATTTCCACATTTTTTTTATAATATAATCAATATCCCAAATTCTAGATCAGCATATCATAATCCACCTGGACCCGTGGGTACCAGGGATACATCAGAACACATAACAAAAGCCTAAGCAACAAGAAACATATAATCACAATATTATAAATACAAAACATCCATCACATTACTATAAATACCAGAGTCATTATATCCACTGTATTTCAGCATATACATCCCAAACAAAATCTAGGGACATTTCCCAACAAATCCAACTGTCCCTACTAAAACTTTCCCTTCAAAAAGGGCAGACAACAGATCTAGATCAGCGGGGCTTTTCCCGGAAAAGTTTATAAAATTTTGGGGTGAGACACCTCTCAGTAAGGGAAATAAACTAATACTAGTGTGTGGCAACATGAGTATTCCGTATTATACATATACCATACAGAACATATTCAGTAAGTTGCTATGTCAAATCAGGGAAAACATATGTATCATCAAAACATGGCAGAACATACTGCATTTTCATAAACATATTACATCTCATATAATAATAATACAAAACATTCCTAGTAGGTTAGCGGGCTATTGTCATGTATTACCCCCACATGACTAAGTTGTGTGGCTTGAAGGTGGGACCTGACAATTGTTGGCCGACCACTGCCAAGTCAAAAGTACAGTCTGTAAGTCTGATGGGTCTGACAGACCTGGTCCATACACCAGAGGCGATCACACACTTCTTAAAAACCATATCGACCATCCAATCTCACACCACTCCGTACAGCGGCATTAACACAGATATCATGATCACGAAGACCATGAACACATAGCAACGGTACCGTGCAAGTGCAGTCTAGACCAAACCAACCAGACTCTGATATCATATAACATATACTAAAACTGTGATACATGGATATTTCATATCATTAATTATTAAATCAATCATATCATTTTGCATATATATACGCATACCATGAAAATCATTGGCCCGTACGCCAGTATTACACATTTTATCATAGCTCGACCCGTACGCCGACAAATCATATCATAGCACAGCCCGTAAGCTAGCAAATCATTTCCATAACTCGGCTCGTACATCGGCAAATCATATCATAACACAGACCGTATGCTGGCAAATCACATCCATAACTCAGCCCGTACACCGGCAAATCATATCATAGTATAGTCCGTACGCTGGCAAATCACATCCATAGCATGGCCTGTATGCCGACAAATATATATAAAAATCTCGGCCCGTACGCTGGTTTTCCATTTTAAAAATCCGTATCATAGTCGCATTTCCTGAAAATAGTATTTCATAACATTTTATGCCACACTAACAAATTTTTCACATATTCAACATACCATCATTTTAACAGTCTTTTCCCAAATATAAATCATATATAAATATATTTATTTTCCTGAAACCAAATGTTATAACAGAATACATATTTTTCATAAAATACTAGCTTAATTTATCCCCTTATCTAACTCTTGAAAAGCCCCTAAGAAAATTTGTCCTGCACCCGCAAGGTTCCCCGTTCAACACCCTGAAAATGAAAACTCTCAGTACTAAACTTTAATATTTCTACGCGTATATCACTTTCTACAACTGTCAAAAATCCAAATATTGTGTAGAAAGCCTTACCCTAGATTTGGGATGGTTTCCAACTTGCTTTCACTAATGATCCGCTCCGGTAGATTTGGAGAGAATTTCCCCAAGAGCGTCGTGGTGGCTTCAGATTATCGAACCGGCATAAATTTAGCCCGAAATAGACGAAAGAGAGAGAGAAAACCGAAGGGGAGAGAGAGAGGAGATATATTTTTTAATTGGCAAGTAAAAATCCAGATTTTTTATATTTATACAGCTGGATTCGTCAATGAGCCACTTCATTCGTCGACAAGTCCTTTAATAATTTCGTCGACGAAATCCACTCCTCGTCGACGAAATTCAGTCTATCCAAAAACCTCTCTCGGTATTTCCTCGTCGATGAATCTTGTCTTCATCGACGAATCCTCTTATACCTTCGTCGACGAATCTCCTGTATTCGTTAACGAAGCCCTGATGATTTCCCTCGGTTATTCCTTCCAAAGTGCAATGTCGTTGACGAAGTCGACTGCCCCTTCTGTTACTGTCTCCATTTCCCTTCCTCTTTATTATTTAAATCTCATTATTATTCTGGTCATTACACACATACTCGATCGCCCTAACGTCCCAACCTAAATTTTTGAGCTCCAGTATCTTAACCCAGAAATGAAACCATTGATGGATTTACCATGGTTTTCTTGAAATCATCATTCCAAGAAAAACACAGAAGACCATCAATGAAACTCCGCCTCTAAGCTTCCAGACTAAAACCTAACCTAACCTACTCATTCATATCCTTAACTTATCTCAACTTATACTCCGGTAATTATCAACCATCAAAGTCTGTTAAACCTAGCAAACCTAAACTCTAATACCAACTATAATGTCTCTACCTGCCATATGGGGCCCAGGGTGCTACTTAAGTGACTTATGTGTTCCTGATACCATATTCAATATAAATGCAGCGGAAATAAGTGATACATTCTCCAAACACATTACCGGAGTTCTAATTACTATTATACATAAATGTCTCCAAATATCAATATTACAACCCATAATACGGTACAAAAAGAAAACACATACACATTGCATACATAAACTTTATGACTAGCTCGACCCCTCTAGCCTTGCTAAACACAATCTCTGGTATTTCGTGAAAAGATAATTTGTATATTGGGGTGAGACACTTCTCATCAAGGAAGACTAAGTTAAAATCAGTGTGTGGCCAGCATGAATTTAGTGTTTATAGAAAACAGCATCCTTTATTTAACCAAAAATAGTTATTTTGTATTGTACTCACTTTATACAGTTGAAAATACTCGTATCGTTTCCATAGTTTAAACAGTTCAGTAAACAAGTAACATCATTTACATAAATCTACATATATGCATAAAAGACACTCTCTGTGACTAACACCATTTACTTCCCCCATGGTAAGGGTTGTGCGGCCTGAAGGCTGGATTAAGCCTGGGTGATCAGTCCAAAACAAAATCAAAATATCCCTCTGCAAGTCCGTCTACAAGCATCCACAGCCAAGTTGTAGGTCTGATGCCCTTACTTCATCCTCACGCAGGCTATCAACTAAGACCACCCTACACTTCTATCTAGAATAGTGTGGGCGCACATGATCTAATAATCAATCACTAGCAACGGTACCGTGCTCACATAACAACTGGTCCCCAAGGTTCCTAAAGCATATCATGTAATTTAAGTAATTAAAAAACTATAGTTTAAATCATTTCGCTTTAAACTACCATTAAATAAAAACCCAGCCCCTGGCCGTCAAATAAACTCGGCTCACGACCGTCAAATAAAACCTGGCCCTTGGCAATCACACAAAACCCAGCTCACAGCCGTCATATCAAATCCTTGTATTATTCACAAGCAATTCTAGTATGTTTCACCAACAGTTCCAGTATATATCACAATCATTCCCAAATTTGGTTACACGATAAACCATATAAATTTATTCACCTGCCACACAATTTCAATATTCAAACACAATTCAGGAGACAACCAAGAAAACACTGAATTTTCAGTTCGTGAGATAAATAAGATTTTCCAGCGTTCATATTATTCAAAATATCGTACCATATATCATAGGTTTGTAAAATCCCTGTTGAACGGTTGGTTTTCAAAATAATCTTTGAACTCATAAATAAATAAATATATAACAGTTTAATTAGTTCATATTTAATAAAAATTCTGATTTAACTTAATCCCCTTATCTATTTACTAAGAAAGTCCTTACAACGCTCCTATAGCCCACCCTACAGCAATACGGAGCCCAAAACCCTAAAAACACATTTCCCCAGTTTAATTAACTCAAATCCCAGATTAGCAACCATTAAACATCCCTAGGTTCGTACACCCCATTTAACTAGTTAAATGCTAGACAAAAGACTCATTTCTATCCTTACCTCAACTTTGAAGTGGTGCCTAGAAAGACCCTGTTCAAAAATCCACTCTGCTAGACTTGTAAATAATTTGCCCTAGATCCTCGTGGTAACTTTCGATCATTGATTCGGGCGACGAATGGCAAGAAAAATGAAGAGAGAGAGTGAAGGGCGCGATTTCTTAGAGAGAGAGAAAGATTTAGGTTTTCTTTACTATAAAGTAATTAGAATTCTATTTATAGACCATTGACCCAGTCATGTTCGTAGAAGAAATGACGCCTTCGTCAATGAATTGCATAAGGACGTTCATCGATGAAAGAAGGGGTTCGTCAACCAACCTTATGCCTAAAATTTCCCGTCATTTGAGATTTCTTCATCGACGACGTCTGAACTTTGTCGATGAAACACAAAAGGGCATTCGTCGACGAAAACAGGGGATTCATCGAAGAACCCTACTGCTTTGCCCTTTTTAAATCCCCTTTCTTCTTTTCTTATTTATTTCTTTTATTTTCTAGGTTTGGGTTTCTACAGAGACAGACCTTAGGTTGTGAAATACTGGCTGCGAATTGAGTTCAACCTAGGAGAAAGTTTAAATACCCGATTCACCCGGCCCTTCTTGGGTATACACCAATTCCAACACAAATACATTAGAATACCTTCCTTAACAAGTACATAATCCATTTTACTAGAAAAGCCTACAACTTCGTGCCAAAAAGCACTTAAGGACTACCTGTCCTTACTCAAGCAAACTGCGCATAGTGAGTTACAAATAAATGTAAAGACATTAACAAAATATAAAAGAAAATAACAACTTCTCATGCCCTTTTCCTGTTCACCTAAAAAATAAATATCTTAAATACTTAGTGAATTAAGAGAAATCATGCAACTATTAGCCTATGTGCGAGAATTATAAAGATATACAAGTTACAACACATGTATTAACAATAAAAAACAATGTAGAACACTTGAGTCCTTTGAATGATCAAACTTCAGAATCTGAAAGCTTTTTGGATGCTTCAAGGCATTTTGTTTAGTGACTAAGGTTTAAAAGACAAGACAAGACAAAACTGAGCTAAACTAGATTGGTTACCTATATGATAAGCTACTTTTAAAGAAGATTTATATGTGTGTGTGTATATATATATATATATACACATATAATTTTCATTTATTTTATAACAACATGTTGAAAAAACAAAGGAAGTGAAATTAATCAATTAAATATTAAATAAATGTACTCAATACACAATATTTTTACATTTTTTTTTTCTCATATCATTCCTCACTTTTTTGTTTCATACATACATACATATATATATATATATATATATATATATATATGTAGATATAATTTTCATTTATTTTATAACAACATGTTGAAAAAACAAAGGAAGTGAAATTAATCAATTAATAATTAAATAAATGTACTTAATACATAATATTTCTACATTTTTTTTCTCATATCATTTCTCACTTTTTTGTTTCATCCACATCATTGTTTTTCTTTGTTATATTATCGACATTGTTGTTGATTTTATAAGTCCTATCATGTTTTGATTATGACAAATCCAAGGTATCTCACTTGTGCATTTAGTGCTTAAACAAGTAATTCTCTTGAAGGCACGCAGAGTTGAGGTATGCTCAAAGCCATGAGGAACCAAAAAGATAACTTCATCTACTGTATGACTTGGCAAAATAAAGAGCAAAGAGTTGAAGACATTTCTTTGTTTTGTATTGTAAATTGCATTTTAAGTATTGGTCTGTAATAATGCATTCATGCATGATGGGTTTGACAAGCTCAATAGAGACTATAGGCTGACCTTAGGTCCCAAAACCTTTCAAGAAAAATCCCCTGACTATAATAACATACTCATATATATATAGCGGTAAATTTTTATGGACAAATCTTAGGCTTTCACTCAGCTCAGTCGATCGAACCTTTCAAGTTCAAATCTGCTTAGTCGACCTACCTTCCCTAAGGGCAAATTTATAATTCAAAACAACTTAGTCGACCCACAAATATACTTTTGAAATGCCCAGTCAACTGGCCATGAACTCTTAGCATTTTTTAATACTCAATCGATTGACCAAAATGACTTGAATTGGGCCTCAGTCGACCGAACTCACGAAGGCTTGGAAATCGCCTTTGGCTCAGCCGACAGACACCTTGCCCAGCCGACCGAGCCTCATTGAAAATTTGAAATTTTACATAGGTCAGCCGACTAGTGGCTTGCACAGTCGACCGACCCTCTTGGGTAGGCTAATATTTCGCCATGGTTAGCCGACCGACGCCTTTGTCAGTTGACCGACCCTCTCAGGTTGCGAAATTTTTTCAGCCCTAAACACAATTATTTTCACAATTAAATATTTCTAAAATTTCCACTATGTCCCTAATGGTTATAATTTTTGGGAATTCTATATATTCCTGATTACAAAGCTTGTTTAGTACTTTTGATTAGCAAAGAAATTCTCTCAAAAGATATTGCGCTATTCTTGCTATACTCTCACATACAAGCATTCACTTCACTTTCTATATATACCTCATCTTCTTCATTTGCATATGGATTGCAACTTCAAGCTAGATTGAGTACACATTCTTGTGAGCATTACACATTCATTTCAAAGCTTAAACTCTCATTCATTCATGCATTTTTGAAAATCAATTTGTGAATTCCGATGTTATCCCAAGAGTGGGGAGAATTGGATATTTTAAAAATTAAATCCTTCAAGTTCTAATTTTGAAAACTATCAATTACAAACTTGCAACCCACTTAACAACTAACTCAATTCGTGTCTTTATCAAGCATACAATTTTACCCAATTACTCACAAACGTACCAAATGTTCAACACATACACAATAAAAAAATAACTTAAATACAAGCAAAAATTAAAAAGAGTTAAGGGAAGAGAGAAAGCAAACACGATTCTTACGAGGTTTAACCAACCAGGCCTACGTCCTTGCATTAAGCAACCCACTCAAGGATTCATGTAATGACCCGAAGAATAATAATATTTAAATAATAGAGAAAAGGAAAAACGGGAATATTAAAAGAGGGTGCAGTAGACTTCATTCGTCGACGACGTGGCAGTATAGGCTTGTCGACGAAGGTGTGCTTCATCGACGAAAAGATACCGAGAGGATGTTTTGGGCGACTCTGAATTTCGTTGATGATGGGGGGAGTTCGTCGATAAATTTCCTCTTGACCTCATCGACGAAGTGACGTGGCTCGTCGACGAAGCCTATAGTATGCTATATCTTCGATTTCGGTTGCGAAATTCACCGGATCGACGATCTGAGACTACCACGACACTCCTGGGGAAGTTCTCTCCAAATCAACCGAAGTGGATCGTTACTGAGACCGAGTTGAAATTCATCCCTAGTTTAAGATAAGACTTTTTATGCAAAATTTGGTCTTTCCGTAGTTATACACGGAGAAATATTGAAGCTTAGTTCTGGGAGTTATTGTTTTTAGGGAGTTGAACGGGGAACCCTACGAGTGCAGGATCCGTATATTTAGGGGGTTTCTTTTCAGTATCAGTTAAGGGAATAAACTAAAACAGTTATTTTCCATGCCAATTATTATTATTATTATTATTATTATTATTTATCAACAAATTAATTTTCAAGAAAGCATGTATTATATTTGTATATTATGAAGAAAATGCATACTTGGGAAAATACTACTATTATGTTGAAATGTATATACATGTATGAAATGCCAGAAATTATAATTTTAGAACATAATGTATGGTTTTATACAACAATGTGTGGCATGAATATTATTTTATGTGGGAAATGTTATGATATGATAATTTTATGAATAAAGTATGTATTTAGAAATTATGAAATAATGTAGTACATTATGTTTCAAAATACATGATAAATGAATTATTTATTCAGAATGATATGTATGAAATGTTCAGTGCAAGGCCGTGATTAATAGCCAACGCAAGGTCGTGTATTATGTATAATTTCAGCGCAAGGCCGTATTTATGAATATTCGGTGCAAGGCCGCAGATATGAAAGAAACTGGCGCAAAGCCATATGTATGTATTTTATTTCAAAAAAATGCTATCAATCTATTTATGTTAGACAAGTATATTATCACGTATTATATGTTATCAGAACCCAGATGATAGTTCAATTTAGTTATAGGAGCACGGTATCGTTGCTATACAGATCGGATTACTATGTTTAGACTTGTGCTAACCGCCTCACAAGGGGATGAGAGATGGATAGTCGATGTAGCTTTCAGTGTAGAGCTGTGGACATCCACCTAACAGGCCAGACCAGGGTGTGGCGAGCCCATCGTACTTACAGACATTTTTGACTCGGCAGTTATACGGCCAGCCATTGTTGGGTCCCGCCTTCGAGCTACACAACCCGTCATAAGGGGTAATACATAACATTAGTTAGCTATACATCCTGGACAAATTTCAGTATTATCAGATATATCAGATATTTCATGATCAGTATGAATTATTAGAATTATGAAAGTATATGATTATTCAGTATGTTATAATGAATGTTTTTTAGCATATGAAATTGTACTGTATATGTATGATAGTGTCAAATATTCATGTTGCCACACAGCTGTATTTAATTTATTTTCCCTTACTGAGAAGTGTCTCACCCTTAAACTTAAATAATTTTTAGGATACCCAGAAAAATCGGCGGATCAAGGCCACCGTTAAGTCAATCGTGCCACCCCGCTAGGAAGGTAAGTTTGAATTAGGATCAGGAGATTTTGATGTGGGATCGTAGAGATATATTTATTTATTTTTTGTATTTTTGGGAGTTTGTATACAAACACCATGTTTTGGATTATATTTGACTCTAGTATTATGTACTTTGTGGTTATGAGATTGTGATTTACATTTACTGTTGCCTAGGTTCCGCTGTGTTTGACATGTGTCCCCGTTACCCACGGGTTCGGGTTGACTATTTTACTAATTATGCTTTAGTATATGATAAGATAAGTAGGTCGTTACAATTCTACTAATCCCTTCTCCTTTAACTAAGACGGAGCTTCCCTTACAGTCCGCTACTTACAAGAGGCGTAGCTTTCTCCTCAACTCCAATTCACAACCCAAACCGTGAATACAATATAAAGATTATAATTTTTGCAAAACTCAAAATGCTTCTAACCAAGCTAGTGAGTACAATAGAAATTCTAATACATAATCATATGATAAAACATGAAGCTCAATACATATGTAACAATAAGATCGTTATATGAGTAATGTGATGCTTCTCAAATTTACTTTTTAATCAATATCTCCCAAAAACAATTTCTTAAGAATAAAAACTTTGGAGATCTTAGGATTTGATTTCAAATCACTTTATGCAAGAATAACAAATAAGATTTTTAAAAGAATAGTCTTGAATAATAAGCGGATCTAAGTTCTTGCTATCAAATAACTTGCAAGATTAAATCTTTGAATAAAAAATATGACTTTGAATATTGCAAAGATTTAAACAATATTTTTTAAAAAATATTCCTCAAGAATATGTATCTAGAAACTCTTAGAATTTGCAATGAAATAGTTTTTTTTTTTTTTTTTGTAATAACCAAATATCAAGTTTTTGAATGAAAATATAGATTTGAAAATCTAAAGATTTTAGTTTTAGAAAAACTTTTCTCAAGTATTTTATTCAATTAGTGAATATAAAATACACAGATTATGATATTTGCTCCCAAGAAATATATTAAACATAATGAGTATGGGAAAACAAAAATAAGATTTGAATGCTCAAAATATTCAAACATCAATACCAACGATGATTGCAAAATATGTGCGTGAATGCCTTTTGATCAACATAACAAATGCCCAAACTTGATGTGAAGGCTTTGGAGTGCAGACAAAAGTTTTGCAATATGTTCAAGGTTCTCAAAAGTATGTAAATAGTGATGCTCTAGGGTTTAGAGATTAGGTTTATAAGTGTTCTCAGCAGTTGATCAAATCCTAGTCGTTGGATCATTTAGAAATAAAGGTTTTCGCTCGTATTTGCGCTAAGACGCCATTCTGTGCTGCGATATTCGTCGACAAGAGCACGTGTTTGTCAACAAGTGTAGATCATTCATCGCCGAGTGGCCTTCATGCGTTTGTCGACGAGGCCATGGGGTTCTTTGACCAGGCATCTCAAATTTGCTTCTAAAAAATTCATTCAACTTAAAACTAATGTAAATGAATCTTTCATGAAATGCATGATTCCTAAGGTCTGCTAGGGTATATTTGAGCTTTGAATTATATCATATGACATATGTAAATACATTCAGTTCTATATACTCATTCCAATTGAAGATTTGAACTTAAAGCTTGCTTCTTCATCCTTTTATTCTTCTAGTTCCATGGATTGAGCCAAGTGATATGTACTTTAGGTTCCTCGTGGCTACCATATCATGCTTACCATTCATGCATTCTAAATCATGATCTTGTTTACAAACTCAATTGCACAGATCAAATACCAAATGATTTGTCATTATCAAAATAGGATTGGACTCATAGAGTCAACATGATTTTTAGAGAGTAAGCTTGAGTTCTTCCTATAGTATTTCATTAATAAATATTTCTTGGGAAGACTCTCTTTAACTTGTGAATCTTTACATACTCATTGTAAGATTCAAAGTCTTGCATTGTGCTTTTGTTGGAAAAATATTTTTGGCAAGATAAACCCTAATATCTCTTTCACTTCATTTTTGGGAAATATTTTTGAGATATTGTTTGGGCTCTTAAAGATCTTTTGATAATACACTTAGTGAACATCATACCTTATATCAAAGATCATACTCTAACACACACACACACACAGATATATATGTTGGCCTAATAAGGCTTAAAATTCTTATTTTGATGATAACAAATCATGATATGTTTAATGTGGTTCAAGTGAAAATTTTTCATAAAAAAAGCAAAGCTTAAAGGAAGTGACAAAGTTCAAGAGGATGATAAAGCTTATGGATTAAAAAGAGATCTTGAAGAGCATGAGGATTAAAGATAACTTGATGAAAACTCAAAAATGATGGAAGAACAAGATTAAAGAACAAAGGATTAAATTTTTAAGGATGTTTTGAATGTAAGTACTTCAAGTTAATTTTAAGTATAAATTGATTTGAAACTCTCATAAAATCAAAAGAAACTCAGAAATATATTTTTAAGGAAACTCTAAAGAATATTTTAAAATTAATGAAAAGAAAGGCTTTTGAAAAAGAAGAGTTTTTGAAAATCAGAAGGGCCAGACGACTGTCCTCTTGTGGCAGGTGACTGCCAAATTAAGTGAAGAATTTTTCAAAGGGATAGTAGCATGCCAGGCGACTGCCTGAACATGCCAGGCACCTGGGTTGTCATGCCAGGCGATTGCCTTGGTTCTGGCAGGCAACTGTCAATGTTCTGTGTTGGGAGTTTGTTCTATGACAGGCGACTACCACTCGAACGTTGGCTTAAAAACTCTCAACAGGAAGATTTTTTAAATGAGGTTTTTGGATACTATTATTTTGAAAAACTTGGAAACTACTTCAAGAAAACTTTGGGGGTAAGAAATTACTCTTAAACATCTATAAATAGTCCCAAACTTCAAAGATTTTTTACACCAAAGAAATTCTCAGCAATCAAAGTTCTTAAAGAGGCTCTCAAACTCTCTTGTGTTCATTCATATTCAACTACTGAATTGTTGTTGATTCAAACTCTGAAGTAAAGCTTTCAAAGTCAGAATCTTTCAAGTTTTGGAAGATACTTGGTGATTTATATTGAGTACTGAGCTTCGAATTCCTTTATATTTGAATTACTTTGAAGTATTATTGTGTTGAATGTTGTACTAACCTACTCTGCTGTGAGAGTGTTTTCTTGTACACAAACTCTTCTTTATCTTAGTTCTTATTCATAGACGATTCTGAGCTGTAGAATTGTTGGACCAAACGAAGGAATATCGTTTGGAGAGGCGGGCTCTAGCCTAACGGAAGGAGTGTTTGTAATTGGTATTTGTTCCACCCGTAAATGGAACTAAATTAGTAAATCCTTTTGGTGGTTTGCCAAAGGCAAGGACGTAGGCTGGGTATAAGCCGAACCTCGTAAAATCTTGTGTCTCTCTTCTTCCTTACTCTTAAACTTTTTTAGCAATACATATAACCTGCATGTATGTTTTAAATTGTTGATTTTGAGTGTATAGTTGTTAAATAGACCAGAGGATAATTTGCTTTTGGCTTGATCAACATTGATTGCGGAAACCGAAAGGGACTACATTGGTTGATCAACCTAAACATATTAATCTGAAAGTTTATTTAAAAGCTAAACACAAAGAAGAAGTGTGAGTTTGGAATAAACACAAGGCTTACATAAATTCAGCGTGCTTTACAATTCCTTACAGGACTATTGATAAAAAATTGAGTTTTTGATTATCTTGATTGGTTGTGGTAGAATTGTTTTTATATTTACTTATTGTGATTGTTGACATAAAATAAAGAATTAAAATTGAAATAATTTTAAAATTCCAATTCACCCCCACTCTTGGGAAGCTATCCTAATTTCAATATATATATATACATATACATTGTTTGAGAGTTGTCATATAAACTTCAAAATCTTTCTTGAGCTTAATCTCTCATCATACTAAAGTGTATTGTGCTTATTGTTGTACATCGTTTGTGTTAGCTTTACTATAATCCCAAGAGGGAGGTGAATTGGTATTTTAAAATTTAATCCCCTAGGTTAATCCACTAACAGCAATATTACACAAGCCTAAGGTCAATCTAATGCGTGTAAGATAAATCAATATAGATATTCAGTGAAAATTAAATTGCACAAATAATTTAACTATGCATGCACAATAAAACAGTAAATGAAAACGACACCAGAAATGTTATCGAGATTCAGCAAACTACCTACATCTTTGCCTTGACTCACAAGCACAAGGATTAGACTATAAGCTCACTTAACAGGCGGAGTGGCACCTAATACAACAAGATCAATTAGCATAGGGCTGACCTCAACCTTTACAAACAATTCTTTCGAGCTGGATTACTGCCCCCTCAGGCCACACCTGGAATACAACATATTTCACAATACAAGGTGCATACAATGAAATGCTTCTCAATCAAGCAGATATGTACCAGTAATAATCAAAACACACCAAACATGTAAGAATAATAAGCTCAATGGTGTATATGTGCAAGCAACACTCAGTATAGTGATTATTCTCAAGTTAAGCACATGAGTGTTTTTACAAGCTAATCTTTGAAAACCAAGTATACCAAATCTCAATGACAAATTAGTGTTTCAAAGATGCTAGCAACAATATTCAAACAAACTCAAAAGTATTTTCTCAAATGTAACAAGCACAAGAGTTGTTTGAAATCAAGCTTGTAAAATATTTTGCACACAAAAATAAAGCTTAAGGAATCTTGCAATGTCAATGCAAAGACCCTAAAGCCAATGAGTTTTCCCACACAAGATTTATTTATTCAAATCAGTGGGAAATACTCTAGCCTAACTCTCAAGATAAAAATCAATCAACACAAATTTCAAATGAGAGTTATGGGCTATTTAAAATGGAGCACAAATAATTTAAACACTCTTTCTAGTCTTAAATAATCAAGGAATATGAAATAAGAGAGTATTTGGGAGTAGTATGAACAATATAGGCTTTGAAAATTTTCAAAGGATTTCTCACTAATCAATTTGCTAATTATTTGCTAATCCATGCAAATGAACCCCTATTTATATAAAATGTGAAAATTATAACCGTTGGAGACATAGGGGTAATAATTAAAATTGTTTTAAAACCTTTTAAGGAAATTAACCCCATTTAACCATTCTTAACTGCGGTAAAAATAAAACAACTCGAGAGTTTTCGGGTGCCCAATCCACGGTTGGGTCACTTGAACAGTCTCCATGAAAAAAGATGTTTTTTGAAGTTCGGGTGCCCGAGTCAAGGTTCGGTTGGCTGACCGAAGGCAATTTCCATTTTGTCCGCGTTTTGGTTGCCTAGTCCTGAGTTCGGTTTGCCAAACTCATATGTTCGGCCACTCAAGGCCTCTTTGAATGTATAAGTTCGAGCTGCCGAGTTGGAAGGAAAAGTCACAATCAAGGTTCAGTTGATCGAGGACGGTACGCTTAATTTTTATTTGGTCGCCCGAAACCAAGTCAACCTTTTGACAGGTCAAGGGTTCAGTCGCCCAAGGTGTTTTGAACACCATGGTTTTGGTAGCCCGAAACCTCACAATTTTGGCCTTTTATATCCTATTTCAATTCAATTGTTTCCTCTGATAATATAAGTGATTATGAGGACTATCTTATGTGTTTGTGCATGGACCTAAGGTCTTTCGAGCTTATTACAACTTATATGCATGATATGCAGATTATTACAGACCTTTGCCTATGTTACTATTACAGACCTAAATAGAGCAATAATATAGATTACAATAAAAAAGAAATCTTCTAGGTCTTTAGACTTGGAGTCTTCACATGCCATCAAGTGATCTATTCATATGGACCTACACACAAACTTGATAGACATTAAATACCTGAGTATTTGTCATTATCAAAATCGGGTATAACCAATAAGGTCAACAATTTCCTAGTTGTAGAAGCACTTCATTTGTACACTGAACTTTTATCATCTTTGTATTCTCGACATGTGGTGGGAAGAGGAAGACACTAACTTGTAAGGTACACCGGTTTGGCTCTAGCCCAGTTAGGTGAGCTAGGAAGCACTGTCCTGTAAGGCGTAGGTTTGATTCCGCCCAGTAAGTGAACCGAGGAGACTTCGCTTCGTAAGAAGTAGTGTAAACGGCGTCGCTCCGTCTGGTTAAGTGAGCATTTAGTGAATCCTCTTGCTAGTTAGCTTGAGGCAGGGACATAGGCACTGTGGCCAAAGCTCGATAACAAACCACGTGTCACTCTTACCTTATACTCTTTACATTCTAGTATTTGCATGCTTACATTTATCTGCTGATATTATCTGTAGTGCGTTTTGAATATTAATCAGTGTCTGATTGAGAATATATTGGAACTGTGATAATTGTGTAAATTGTTTAAGCATTCATTTATCTGCTAGATATATATTTGATTAGAAAGACCTTAGGTCGAGAAATACTGATTATTGTGCTATTTTGACCTAGGAATTTTAAAATATCCAATTCACCCCCCTCTTGGGATTACAACAAAAATTACATTTGGTATCAGAGTCTTATTGCATTGACTTAAACATTTTTTGTAAAAGATCGCAATGGCTCATACTGGTGTAACCCCTTTTGGTGAGGGACGATCTTCCACACGTCCTCTAATTTTCATTGGTGTTAACTACACCTTCTAGAAATAAAGGATGCGCATGTTTCTTCAAAATATTGATCAGAAGGTGTGGAAGGTTGTCTCCAAAGGAGATTTTGTCCCAATGAAAACTGTAAAGGGTAAGAGAGAACCTAAAACGGAATATGAATATACCGATGATGATATAAAGGGAGTTATTGTAAATGCTACTGCAATGAATGCCCTATATTGTGCTCTTGATGTTATTGAATTTAATAGGGTTATGACATGTACATATGTGAAAGAAATATGGGATAAACTATAGGTTACGTATGAAGGCACTAGAGATGTTAAGGATAGTTGTATTGACATGTTAACTAGTGAATATGAGGCATTTAAGATGACCTCTAGTGAATCCATACAAAGCATGTACGCGCGGTTCACACATACCACCAACTCTCTGCATGCACTTGGTAAGACTTACCCAACATATGAAATGATTAGGAAAATTCTAAGGGGTCTACTGCCAATCTGGGAGGTAAAAGCCACTGTCATAGTTGAGGGGAGAAACCTAAAGGCAATGACGTTGGATGAGCTTATTGGATCGCTCATCATATATGAAATGGCAGTAAATGAGAAGTTGAGCGAGCACAACAAAGCAAAGAAGGTGATTGCTCTAAAAGTATCTACCAGTAGCTCTAGTGGAGATAGTGATGAAGAGTCAGAAAAGGATATGGCACTATTGACCAAGAAGTTCAGTAGGTTCCTTAAGAAAAACTAGAAACCATCTTGAAAGTTCCGGAATTCAAAATATGAAAAAGGATAGTCAAGCAAAAGAAAGCAAAAGTTAGATCCTCTCATTTGTTACAATTGTAATGAAACCGTACATATTAGACCAGATTGCCCACAACTAAAAAAGGACTCAAAAAAGAAGAAGAGAGCAATGAAGGCTAGCACGTCTTGGGATAGACGTTGTATTAGTGGCTCAGACACAAAAACTAGCTACACTGAAATCGCAAACTTATGTTTAATGGCACATAGTGACCACGAGGAACATTCTTCATGCTCTTTATCGTCTTATTATTCTAGTGATGATTATGATATTGATTGCATGCCTACATATAAAGAATTGCAGCTTGAGTATATTCGTGATCATAAATTGCTTGATAAAATGACTAAGAAAAATGATGATTTGAAAATCAAATGTAAAGATTTGTCAAATGCTTTTGAAAAAGAAAAGAAATCTTGTCCCTCTCTATTGAAAGAAAAAAGAATTGAAAATTTCCAGTTTAGAGAGGAGATTGGAGGATAACTCCAAAATAATTTATAAATTCACAGAGGGCCAAAACAACTTTGAAAAAATCCTTGGGGCCCAAAGAAATTCTTTAGACAAAGAAGGCCTTGGATTTAATGGAAAGGAAAATAGGAGATAGAAAAATCTTTATATGGGATATTTTGTAAAAGAATCAAGATCATTTATTCCATCTAAAAACTTCTATAGGCCTACAACGTGTTTCAAATGTAAAAGAAAATGTCATATACAATTTGATTGTCCATTTAAGAATAGGGATATTAAAATTAAGAAGGTCTAGAGAGTTAAGGGAGATTTAGGCACTAACCCCTATGGTCCTAAGAGAAATTGGGTACCAACAATAGTCACTTAAATGTTGTTTTGCAGATGTTCTTGAGATCATCCTCCTCTAAAGATAAATGGTACATGGATGGCAACTGCTCACGACACATGACGGGCGATGAGGCCAAGTTTGCTTCCATTACACCCAAAGATGGAGGATTTGTGACCTTTGGGGACAATACAAAGGGCAAGATCATCGAAGTAGGTAAGATAGGTAAGGAACCTTCTCTTCTTATAGATAACGTTCTACTCGTAGATGGTTTGAAACATAATTTGTTGAGCATAATTCAATTATGTGATAGGGGGATATAGGGTGTCCTTCGAGCATGATAAATGTCTAGTAGAAAACATATCAAAAAATAAAGTGTTATTTACTGTTGAACAATATGAAAATGTGAACACTACTAGCTTAGATCATTTAGCTTCTCTGCATGTGAAATGTTTTTCCTCTATAAACAAGGCTAGTTGGCTTTGGCATAGGAGACTAGGGCATGCTAGCATGGATTTATTGTCAAAACTAGTCAAAAAATAATTAGTCAAAAGGCTTACCAAAAACATAGTTTGTGAAAGATAAAATTTTTGATACATGTCGATTTGGTAAGCAAACTAAATCTAACTTTAAGAAAAAGAAAATCATCTCCACTACTAGGTCACTTCAATTGCTGCATCTAGATTTATTTGGTCCTAATTAAATTTAGAGTTTAGGAGGAAAATCATATGCTTTTGTAATTGTTGATGAATATTCTAGATTCAAATGGATATTATTCCTAGAACACAAGGATGAAGCATGTGAAAAATCTTGTTAGACTATGTTAAAAAATCCAAAATGATAAAGGGTATAAAATTTCACATATCCAGAGTTATATAGGAGGAGAATTTTAAAATAAGTATATGGAAGAATTTTGTGATGATCATTGTATTTCCCATAACTTCTCTACACATAGGACTCCCTAACAGAATGAAATAGTTGAAAGAAATAATAGATCCTTACAGGAGATAGGTAGAACAATGCTTAATGAACATAAATTACCCAAATATTTATGGGCCGAAGCAGTGAGCACTGCTTACTACATAATGAATAGAGTTTTGATCAGGCGCACTCTCGACAAAACCCCTTACGAATTGTGGAATGACCATAGACCTAATATTTCCAACTTCCACGTTTTTGGTTGTAAATGTTTTGTTCTAAGGGATAATGAACCTAGGAAAATTTGATTCAAAATATGATGAGGGAATCCTTTTAGGTTATGCATTAAATAGTAAAGCCTACAGGGTGTATAATAAGAGAACATTGATTGTTATAGAGTCCATCCATGTAGTGTTTGATGAGTTCAATCCTTTTCTAAAAAGGTTGATAAGGATGATATTGAAGTAAGAAAGGGTTTATAAAAATTATCAATTGAAAATAATAAAGATGAGAGCATAGAAATTAAAGAACCACCTACTGAAGATAATCAGGTAGAGAGTGAGGTACATGACCTACCTAGAGACTGGAAATTTGTGAAGAACCACCCCAAAGATCAAATCATAGGTGAACCTTCATGAGATGTAGCTACTCGATCATCTCTTCGAAACTTGTGTAGTCACTTTGCATTCTTGTTTCAGGAGGAGCCCAAGAATGTGAATGAGGTAATTGAGGATGAGTCATGAGTGATGTCCATGCAAGAAGGATGAAAATGGAACAGTAATTATAAACAAAGTCAAACTAGTAGCCCAAGGGTATAACCAAGAGGAAGGTATAGATTTTGAGGAGTTAAAGGGAAGATAGACACAACGCTCTTCATAAAAGCTAAAAATGATCATATGCTCCTAGTACAGATATATGTAGATGACGCCATTTTTGGAGCTACAAATAATGAGTTGTGTAATAAGTTTGCCAAATGCATGCAAAATGAGTTTGAGATGAACATGATGGGTGAACTTAACTTCTTTCTAGGACTTCATATTAAATAGGCCAAACATGGAACATTCATATGCTAATCAAAATATGTTAGAGACTTGCTCAAGAAATTTAATATGAAGGATGGTAAAATTTTAGGAACACCTATGAACTCCTCCACAAAGTTAAACAGAGATGAGCAAGGTATACCAGTAAATGTCAATCTCTACCATGGCATTATTGGTACCCTATTGTACGTAACTGCTAGTAGGCCTGATATTATGTTTAGTATTTGTATGTGTATTAGATTTCAGGTTGTACCTAAAGAGTCTCACTTGTTAGCAGTTTAGAGGATACTTAGATACCTTATTGGCACTATTGAATTACGATTATGCTACCCTAATCATACCTCATTTGAGATTGTCAGTTATTCTGATACTGACTTTACCGGTAGTAAAGTAGATCGAAAAAGCACGAGCGACACTTGTCATTATTTAGGACAATGTCTGGTTTCTTGGTTCTCCAAAAAACAGAACTCAGTTGCACTGTTCATAGTCGAGGCTAAATACATAGCGTGTAGAGACTCAGAAAATTAAATTAATGAAAGTAATAAAAGAAAAGAAATGAAAGAGAAGGAAAAGGAAAAAGGGGGATCAGCAAGGGTTTGTCGATGAACCAATGGACTTTCGTCGACGAATGTCCCATTATGTCTCGTCGACGAAGTATACATGTTTTGTCAATGAGAAGATACTGAGAGTGTGATGACCCAAAAATATATACATGATTAAAGTACAATAATAATAAAATAATAAAAATGGTCATTGAGTTAATATCAATACAGAAGTGTTTTTCTGTAGGATCCTTGATTCCATATTTGATGCCTAAGAAAGACCTTGTCTAAGCAAGTGCTCAGAGACCATTGCGGCTCAGTCGCTCCCTGGAGGTCGGCTTGGTCAAAATGGAATTTCATAGGATAAACAGGATAGACACTGTTTGTACACATAAATAAGTATATATACATAAAATAGTGTTTTGACAGACATAATTTGTAAAAATATATAATAAGATGATAATAATATAAGTATCCTATGCGGGCCCACAAGACCGTGTGGGGCCCACATGAGTCCCGAAGCCGTATGGAGGTTTACACAAGTCTCAAAACTATATAGGATGCATAAAATCGTATATAAGTTATTCGAGTTACGTAGGATTCATTCTTATCTCGAAGTTGTGTGGGGCCCACATGAGTTTTCAAAATTCAAATTTAATTCTTATTCAAAAAATAAAATAAAGAAATACTAAAAATAGTTTAAAAGTAATAACAATGATAATAATAATGATAATAATGATTAAGAAAAATAATGAAATAATAAAATAATTAGTTAACTAATTGATTAATTAGGTAAGTAATTAATTAAAAATTTATTTAATGGGAATGGTGGCAAGCACTCCCACATGGCCTCCATCCCCATCCCATACTCAACCCATACCTTGCCCATCCCTTGCCCATTCTTTAATTTTTAAAAAATTATAATTTCACCCATCTCCCCACACTTTTATAAATTTCATTTCTTCCCCAAAATTTTCCTATAAATGGGGAGCTCTCAACCTTCATTTTTCACAACAATTTTTCAAGGATGAGAAGAATTAATGAGTGAAAGAAATTATGGTGGAGAGAGAATTTTTGAGTAAATTCTCAATCACCCACTTTTTCCGATCTCATTTCTTAGAGATAGTTACAGTGTCCGTAAGGAAGAAGGTAAGTAAATTTTGATTATATTAGTTTTTTTTTATTTAAAATTCATACCTGAGTTTATTTTATAAGTAAATTTCAATTATGTTAATTAGTTCCACAAAATTTTCATGAGTTTATTTTTACACATATTTAATTATACAAATTCTATCTTTAATATACTTGCATCTATTTTTAGGGTAAGAAATGTTCTAATCCCCTCGGGTAAATTTTTAGCATTTATTTCTATTCAAAAATAAAATTGTATATATTTTTAATAAAAAAATTGTGTGGCATGAGTTTATTTTTACGTTACATTTTTTATGAAAATATGAGTAAAGATGAGATTTTCACGATATTATTTTAAATTGCATAAATCATAATAAGATGATTTTAAAATCCCTTATGGCAACGAAAGTTCAAAGTTACAGATGCTCGGTACCGCAGCTTAAAGTTTATACGGATCAGAGTACACCCACACTGTTTACAGAGTGGTTATTTATGTTAGTAGATTTCTCCTGAGTGCACACCTGGTTCCGGACCAGGACTTAATAAGGAAAATCTCACTTAAAGTTTACGTATATTGATTTAGTTTGGTCGGCCGGCCAGCCAGCTAAGTCCAGTCTTCGGACCGCACAACCCAGTCATAGGGGTAAACATGATTTACGGCAAACAGGCCTAAGGGTGGTTTTTACAATATATGTTTATACATATTTAATTACGTGTACAAAGTTACTGATGATTTGAAGGAAAAATATAAGTTTACATGAAAATGATCATTTTAGTGCTTAAATGATGATCTAAAGAAAACGTAAAAGGAAAAGTATATGTATATTTATCATTAAATATTTATACAGTTTTAAAGTTAAAAGTTTAATTTAATAGTTATAATATATGATTATAAAATTTTATTGTTATAGTTGATGGTAAAAGTTTTATGTATAAATTTTTAAATTTATATTTATTCAAGAGACAGTTTTGAAGTTATAATGTTAAATATTGTTTTACAAAATTTTTAAAAAACTCATTTTTGCCACACACTAATAATAATCTTATTTACTTACTGAGCGTCGCCTCACTCCAATCATATTTTTATTTCAGATAACTCTGAAGAGCATGTTGGAAATCAAGCTTAACAAGCATACGGGTGGGGATAGAAAAATAAAGATTGTTTAGAAATATTAGTATGATGCCAGATATTTATGCTTATGTAATTTTTCTTCTTTTGAAATAAATGATTGTAATATGGATAATTAGTGCTCTGGTTTAATAAAAATTGAGTTTATTTGCTTCCGCTATAAATTAATAGTAAAAAGTTAATATCCCAGGCCCCTTGGAGTTGGGGTGTTACAGAGAGTCAAGGAATTCAGAAAATTTCAGGTTCGTCGACGAACTAGCTTCCTCATCGACGAAGTGCCTTCATGGGCTCGTCGACAAATCACTTGAACTTGTAAACGAACGCCGACCTATAAATAAGGAGACTGTCATTTTCAGTGAGTATTTTCTCTCTCCTCTCGTTCTCTCTCTCTCTCTCTACCCTATGGTTTTCCTTCTCTCTCTCTCTCTCTCTTCGATTTTGGTTTCGTTAAATCCCGTTTTAACGATCAAAAGTCATCATGAGGTTCGGTGGGAGATTCTCTACAAATTAGACGGAGCCAATTATGGGTTTGGAGTTTTTGGGCACCACTCCAAAATCAGGGTAAGTAAGTTATTTTAGGATTTAAGTATTTATTTGGAGTATAAAAGGCTTAGGAGGTGTTAAATGGGAATTGTTCTGGAAGATGTGTTGATTAATCTGGAAAAAATGTGATTTTTAGGGTTTTGAGTTTCAGACGCCGCGGGCGTAGGATTTACATTGTTTTAAGTTTTGTTGCGAAAATCTCAAAAATCCTAGAAACTAAATCTGAACTGTGTTCAGTAAAAATTTCTTTTCTTATTTTATTTGGGATTACATGAAATTTGGAATTAAACTGCATTCCCTAAGGAGACGATCTGATCCTTGGCCTAAGTATTACACGACCGAACTCCTATACTTTGGATACTTCCGAACTGCTCATTTTTCGAATGAGTCAATACTGATTGCTATGGTCTTTTGACCTAAGAATTTTAAAATATCCAATTCACCCCCTATTGGGATTACACCAAAAATCACAATTGTCACAATCCAAATATCTCCCCCTCCCTCAAAAGGAAGAAACCAATGAACATGTTATCTTTTGTTTATTAAATCATAAACAATAGAGGAATAACTAAGACATGGTAAAGGAGTTGTAAAAATCCCCCGAATTCCCATAAACTATGCTTCGCACTTGGCACATTATTGATACCAGTTCTCTATGAGTCTAGTGAACTAGGTTGTATATAAGAATTGCTTTGCAATAGTCCCAAATTCCCAAATTCCATGTTCACATATTCATATTTTAGAGTTGGAGCACCTCTTTAAGGTTGATTTAAGCATACTATTACCAAATACACATCCTTATGATGTGGGGTAATGGCTAGATATGAGGATTCAACATTGAAATTTCGTGTCCAAATTAAATCAGAGAAGGCCATGTCAAAATCTCACTTAAAACATTACACACTTGCCATCATGGCCAAATTTGGAGAGAGAGAGAGAGAGAGAGAGAGAGAGAGAGAGAGAGAGAGAGAGAGAGAGAGAGAGAGAGAGAGAGCTTGTTGGCGAGTTGCTAGAGTGAGGAACTCTTCATTGAAAGTAGATAAGTTGGTCATGAAGGAGGAGCAATATGCCATGGATGGAAGAGTCTCAAAGAAGATAAGGGGAGGCATCCTTGTAAGGTTCATTTATTTTTTTTGTTAGCCCAGCTAGTAAAAAAGGGGGGAAGTTGTTAGCATTGTCTCATATAGAATGACTAAGATTCCCTCTCCTAATCTACTAGCGTGTTGCACTAAACTTAGGCTAACTATTCTTACCTAATCTAATCCTCTTTAGCATGTGAACCAAGTACACCCTAACGAAATAATACATTACAATACTTTGGTTTTAGCTTGCAGGAACTCTTTCCAGCCGAAGACGCCTTTATCCTATCTCACAATCGGTGTCTTGTTCTTGAAGTGAGCTTGATTTGGAGGAGTTCAAGAAATAGCCTTTTGAAAAACATCCATTTACCTTCTAAAATTTCTTTAAAGATAAATTTGAATTTTAACATATGGAAGATTAAAAGGCATAGCATGAGCTCATTCCATGAGTAAATATTTTATTCCCAAACTCAATTATAAGCTCAAGATCAACTTAACTAAAAAAAAATCAAGCAAGATTTGAGAGTGGTGCACAACAAACCATTTGAAATTAATAAAAAATTATTTAATTGATAATAAAAAATATTAACTCTAAATATCTCGATCATTATGCTAAACTTTCAGCTTAATTAAGGTGCATTATAAATTATGACATATCTAATAAAATAAGTCTTAATCATCTTTAAATTTATGTTGAAGAATGCGTCTAAAATAAAAATATCGGATGAAGATTAATAACTAGATGTATAAAGATATACAATTTGTCTATTGAAAAAAAAAATGCATTTAATGTAAGATTAAATTTAATGTCACGTCTAATGATAATTCAGGGCATCACATTAAATAATAAATTTTGTGTCTAATAAATACTACTCATGTAATATTAAAGTTATCAAAATTTATTTATTTGAAAAAATAGAGATAGCAACTAGATCTAAAAAAAAAAAGTTCTAACATAAAAACTAAATTTTGTTAAAATTAGACATGGCGCGAGACTGCAAGGGCCTGCCTCGAGTTCCCAAATTGAGTTGTCTGGCTTCTTCAAATCGGACGGCTAAGAATCGGTCCCCACTTGATCGCAACGCTTCTTTAATTGCCTGGCGTCCATGCCCCATCCAGGTGCGGGAAAACGTGACGCTCGCACCTACAAACGAAATGCCAAGCGCATTTAATGCGTACGGAGCAAGATGGCATTCCCGTAAATAGGTCTAAAGCCAGTGCCATTTACTCAACCGACCATCTATAAAATGCCATGGCAACTCTCCCATGTTTCAGTCTCCTGCGGAGAGAGAGAGAGAGAGAGAGCAACAGAAACAGAAGGAGTTCTCGGGGTGTGTGGAGTGAGATGAGAACCAACCGGCCTTTCCCATATCTCACAAAATTCCCGATTCTTCTTCTTCTTCTTCTTCTTCTTCTTCGTCTTCCTACGATGCCTTTTGCAAGGCCGCCATCCTCATCATTTACTTAATGTTGTTCTTCTCCTTCTTCTTCTTTGAGGTTTCTGTGTTCTTTGCTTTGGTGTCCGGTTTAGGTCGTTGTGATGATTCGTTTAGGGTTTAAATCCGTGGTCTATCACGGCGATGTGTGTTTGGGAGAACTGGATGCTATCCCCGTTGTTAAGGACCAGAATTTCCAGTTCCCAAACAACGAGATTCGAATTCACCACTTGTCGCCGGTTAGCGAGCGTTGTCCGCCTCTTTCTATCCTTCAAACAATTTCTTCCTTCTCGGTTCGATGCAAGCTCGAGTCTGCTTTGCCTGTTGAACAGTCGCATTTGATCAATCTCCACGCCTCTTGCTTCTACGAACTCAAGGTTTCCGGAATATTTTCTCAGTTTCGAGTCCTTGCAGTAATTTTGGTTCAATTTTCTGTACAATTTGGTGATAGTTGTTTGTTTTCATTGTACAGACGGCTGTCGTGTTGCTTGGAAATGAAGAGATTCATCTGGTGGCAATGCCGAGTAAGCAGAAGAAGTTCCCTTGTTTTTGGTGCTATTCGGCACGAAGAAGTCTTTATGATTCTTGCTTAGGAATGCTTAATTTGCGTTGTCTTGCGATTGTGTTCGATCTCGATGAAACTCTTATTGTTGCAAACACAATGAAGTCGTTCGAGGATAGAATAGAAGCCCTCAAAGGTTGGATTGCACGTGAAACAGATCCTATTCGAATGTCTGGAATGACCGCTGAGCTGAAACGGTATGTGGATGATCGGGTGCTATTGAAGCAGTACACAGAGAGTGATTTTGTTGTGGATAATGGAAAAATTTATCAGGTCCAACAAGAGGAAGTCCCTCTGATATCTGATACCCATGAGCGAGTTGTTCGCCCTGTTATAAGATTGCAAGAAAAGAATATCGTTTTTACTCGAATTAATCCCGAGGTTAGATGATCTCCTTGATTCGTTGTCTTTAATGCAATTAATAATCTATTTGTGTGTTTTTGGTTATCATATGTGATTCTCAAAATATTGTTACTTGTGTGTTTTTGTTATCATATGTGATTTTCAAAATATTGTGATGTGTAAAATTTAAGGTTAATGAAGTGCTATATATTATTCATAAGGTACCATAGTGAAAGGAAAATATAAAGATGGGAAGAGTGCATTGAGTGCTTAGTTTGATCATGGAAATGGATAATGATTTTTTCTTTGATTCATGTGTTGCATTGATATATAAGTTACTTGACGACTTCTTAGCTTTCTCAAGCTAGAAAGAGATCAAGTTTGCTATGCCATAACATTTGCTGTCTGTGTGCCTGTTTTAAGACACTTAGGAATTGAAGTGGTTTTACGGTGTGAAATTAAGTTGTAGGCTAGTTTACTAACAACTAAGTTTGGAAGTTGTCTTAGATTTAAGACCAACTTTGGAGGAAACTTCAACACCCAACTTTGCTCCTAAAATCATTTTAGTTCCAAATCAGTTTCCAACTCCAATAAAGTGATTCTGAGAACAATTTATTAGAAGCTACACTAACAGTAGTTTTGCAAAACATTTTGCAAAACGTTATCAATTTTAGTTGAAATCTGTCACAAACACGTTTGTTATTGAGTTTTAGGTTCTTATGTTGAGAGCTGGGGCTTATAACCTTTCGAGGCATTGCATCATCCTTACACCCAAAGGTCGAGCGATTAAGCACATCGCACAACCTTCTCAAATGTTTTTCTTGCAACTCAATTTCATTACTCTTAGATTCAAATGCAGATAAGCTGCGAAATAGTTTGTCTTCACTTCCTTCTGCTTGCTAAACAATAGCCTTCATGGATTTGAGGAATAAGGATAGGAAAGAAAGCAACCTTCTAATATAGGAATTTGGATTGTTTTATAAAATAATTTTCTTATTTTGAAAAAAAGGATTGTTATTTATGGAATATGAAAGACGTATGGTGGCAGGATTGCTAAACAAGTCATGCAGTTTGCTGTTTGTATATTTTTAGAATATTGATGTTTTGTGTGCATTGCCCCTTGGCTTGACTTTCATTGTCAATTTAACTTCTAGTTATGGCAACTTGGTATTTGCACCTTGTTGATTTGCTGAATTTTTGGGGTTTAGATATTATGTAGCTACCACCAGCCAAGCAGTTTGAACTAGATGTGCTTACAGGAATTTGGCTTAAAAATATCGTTATGATGATCTTAATAAAATGTTAAACGATCATGATGCCTAACTGAGGAAGAGCCACATATAGTTAGGTATTGAGAAAAGGGCCAGTGGAAATGGACTTACATGAGGTAGAAACTTTAAAGGGCCAAAAATATCGTTATGACGAGCTTAATAAAATGTCAGATGATGCTTGATTGAGGGAGAGCCAGATATAGTCAGTTATTGAGAAAAAGGCTGGCGGAAATGGACTTACATGAGGTAGAAATTTTAAAGGGCCAAGGAGTTATTGGGTTGGACAAATTTTGGGCTTACTGCAGGCTTAACAGACGAGCCATCTTCTTTAAAGGAGTGTTTCTGCTGGCCTGAAAGGAAGGGCGAACTAAGTGTTCTACGATGCTACTTGAGGAAATATAGGTTGATAGAAATTAAGCTGAGGGACAAAGTGTTTGTGAGAACAAAACTGATGCAAGATTTCGAAAATGCCCAAAGGACTAGGTGTTTTGTCTCAAGCTCCACGAAGGTTGTTGGACACTTATGACTTTGTGATGAAGAAGATGGACGAGGGCTTATATTAAAAGAAAAAAAAAGGAAAGTGAGTATGGAATCAAAAAGCCAAGATGAAGCATCTTCTGAATTTGTAGACAATGAAGGGTTGTTAACCTCTTTTGAATTTGAAGTTGGAAGATTTTTCAATTGAGAAGTTGAGAAGGAAGGGGGCTGGAGGGATAGACGAATTAGAAGGTTCTTGTCTAGGTTTGGGGGATAATGAAGGCTTAAGTTCAGGGTCTCCATTATCTAATGAGGTTTGAATTTGTCTTTGTACAATAACTTAGAGCACATGAGATGCTAATATTTTGATTGAATGAGTCTTTTGAAAAGCAGTAAAAATTTCTAATCATTGACAAACCCTTCTTTCCAAGCTCTCATCCTTGCATTAGTGCTGCAAGAAGAGAATTGGGAAAAGACATTTTGGAAGCAAAGCTGGGTAACATTGTGATTCTTTGCGAATCCTAAAGTAATCCTCCCATTCTTTTGTCTTGTCATTGTAGCTTTTAATATCAGATTTCCATAAGTAGAATCTCTGGAAATCTTAATACTTTTGACCTTCTTGGGGATGAGAGAGAAAACTGGGTGGCCTTGGAACTTCTTGATGATTTTGGTTCTTATTTTGATGGCTCCTTTTGGGGATTAGTTTGTGCTTAAGAAAGAGGGCATGGCATTGGAGAAGGGAGAGAAGCTAATAAATTGAGTAGAGAATTGGTTAGATTAGCTTCCTTAGCTGATTATGAGAAAGGGGGTAGTTTTTCAGGGGTTAATGGTGTTGATGAAGCTTTTATCTTGAAATGTTAGAGATCTAGGGAGAGACAGATAAAATAAGGGATTATTACATATTTGGTTAGTCGATTCAAGTCTAAATTAGTTGAGATTGATACTTATTTCTTTAGGAGTATCTAGAATTTCATATTCAAGGAGTGCATGAAGGAACCTCGGGGGAACAAATAGTCTGTATGTAAGATTGTGTTTCCATTTCTTTTTCCTTTATTAGTCTTGTTGAAGGTTAGGGGTCTTGGGAAGTGTTGATTCACCTCTATTTGTGGCCCTACACTACATTTTAAGCGTCATAGCTTTTTTGAAGAGGTGGCAGTCTCGAATCAGGGTGTGTGTTTCTGATCTATCTTTCTCATCGATTATTACATGGGAACCTAAATCGTGGTTTTGGTCTTTAAGGGGTGTTAGGCTAGTGAACCTGCTGTCTGTCTTCCTATTTGTTCTTATGGTTGATGCTTTGAGTAGATTAGGAGATAGGAACGTGGATATGGGATTTGAAAGAGGTTATGCTATGGTTGAGTCTCATTTATAGTTTGCAGATGGTGCTGTAATCTTCTTACATGATCACAGATTATTATTCTTTTTTTTTTTAATTATATTTTTTTTGAGCATTCTTATTATAGTTCATATTTTGGGGCAGGTTTCTGGGTTAAGAATTAATTAGGGGAAAAGTGGGATTGGGGCTATTAATATTAGTTCTTATAGGGTTTTGAAATTGTCATTGTTAGTTGGGTCTGGGGTCTTAGAGTTGCCTATAATGCTAGAATCTATATCTTTAGCTTTTGCGAGCTTCTGGTGACCAAGGTGGCTAAGGGCGCTTGGATGGATGGAATGGTGCTTTACAATGTGCTTGTATCACTCTTATTCAGATGTGTCTCTTTACTATCCCTTTGTTTGTTTATCTTTGTTGCCTGTTGGGGTTTTTAAGAAGATTGAGAAGTTCATCAGAGATTTTCTTTGGTTGGAGTTGGGAGAGGAGGGATGATTTGGTTAGATTGGAGGTGGTTTGTCAGTCTAAGGGGGAGGAGGGGATGTGCGTCTTGGTTGGAAAGTAATTTTCTAAAACACGAATCGTTTGGGTGTTATGGTGGTTTCCTTTAGAGGCAAACACCTTGTGGCACAAGGTTATTAGAAGTAAATTTGGCATGCATGTGAATGGTTGGATGCTAATTAGGGTTTAGGCGTAGAGTTCATCTGAGAGTTCTTGGAGTTCTATTTTACAAGCTCATTGTTTATTCTTTCCTTGCACAAAATATAAATTGGGTGATGGATCTCTCATTCTCTTTTGGGAGGATATTTGGCTGGGGTTTTTTGCCTTATATATAATTTTACCTCGTTTTTATCAATTTTCCATGTCTCATGATGCTTCCATATCTTCCTTTTTGATCTCTGATGGTAATCCTTGGGCTTTTTATTCTCTATGGAAAAATTGAAGTGGTAGGGAGGTAGAATCTCTGTTGGAGGATTGTCAATCTTCTAGCAAGCATGATGTTCAGGTTTGGGATTTGGATTCATCTTTATTTGATCGTCGAATTAAATCTAGTGTCATTTCCTCTCCGTTGTCATATTTGGAAGGCCAAGATTCTTTCTAAGATTAAAGCATTCACTTGGTTGGAGGTTCTTAATAGATTTAAGAAATATTGTTCCAAAGTAGGAGGCCTTTTGAAGATGTTGATCCCAGATCTTTTGCGATCTTCAGTAGTTCACTGTCTAGGTGGTGGAGCCTTGCTGTGATCTTCCTTTAGACCAATACAACAAAGGTATCTCATCCTTCATTGGGTGATTTGCAGTTTTCAATATGAACAGTTAAATCAATCTTCAATGGTGGAATCAACTAGAATCAACTATGTACCTCGCCTTTTTACCCTTACACTTCTCAGCACCATAAAAAAATTCCTGTAGCTCCCATCCTTGCAAGTAAAGCCTAACATGCCTTTGCCTATTTTTGCGGTTATAATTGTTAAGTTTTGCCATATGTTTGACAGTGTGTGCAAGATTTTCCATTTTGACTTAGTGTTGCCCGAAAATCCTTGGTGTAAATCAAATGCAGGAGGAGGGTGGAGGGGCAAAGAAATGAGAATTATCATGTTTATTTGATTGGTTGCTTTGTAGAATGAAGGGGTGCCCTGTCCTTTTTTCTTTGGACTTGAAGGGCAAGGGGGGTAAATTTTTCGTATAAAACAAAGAAAATTTGCTAGAAGAGAAAGATACTATGGTACATCAGAGGACATGGAATTGTCATCCAAAATAAAAGGAAAAAAACTAAGGAGAAAATGAAAATAAAAACTAAAACAGCAACACTCTCCAATTGCTTTATAAATCAATGAGCTGAACCCCTGGGAACATTCCAAATGCAGAGCATGAAAAAATGCCAAGAAAAGAAGGCTATTCTACTCCATTTATGCATTCACATTCCTCCCCTTGAAAATTCTAGAATTTTGCTCCTGCCAAATATTCTGTACATTGGCAAAAATTGCACATCTCCACAATAATTGCACCAAAACACTTAAAACTTTGTAGAAAAAGCTTTTCAATGTTGCTGGGCAAACATCCAACTCCCCAAACAAATAAAAAATGCCTATGCTACATGGCCCCTGAGAAAGAACGAAGTAAAACAAGCAAAGTCATTTCACTACTGCGATAACAAAGGAAACAAACATCTGGTGACAAGGCTTTCTTAGGGATCTCCTATCCTGGTGCCAATCCTTAGAATTAATCCTCTCTACTAGTAAATATGGGGGCAAATAAGATTTGCAATGTGTAAATGACGTATCTAGCAGGAAATAACTGGGGGCAATTGCCCTCTGTTGCTATACATGGTTTCCTTTCTGGGAAGTGGCCAGCCAACTTCGCAATCTTGGACCACTTGTGAACATGATATCCACAGCTGTTCCCAACTGGCCCACTGCTGATGCCACTTATTGAGACTTGCCTGTTGTGGTTGCAACAAGAATGACATTATTAAAATATGAAAGGATTTTAGCCTTTTAGTACTCTTATTCACATCAAAAGAATGGCATCAATGCTCACTGACAGACACAGACTTGGTACTCTCACACCCCACTCATTGTTCACTGGCCTTAGTTTTACACTCTTACATGTAAGAGGGCCTTTCTTCTTTTTATATATGCTTTAGGTTTGGTATGTAACCAACCACTTGTATTCAGGATGCCTCCTTGTCAGGTGACACTGAAAGCTTGCCATAAAAGGAGGTGAGGAATTTCTGGAGAGAAAAAGGGGTGTGTGCAATGTTACCTAGAACATTCTTAAGGGGAATGGGATTGCAGTACGAAACAAGCTTTAAAATGTGGAATGTTAGGGGTATATTTATGTAGATATATTGGTGAAAAATGTTTAATGGCACTTGTATATTTTGGAGTGGATATTGAGGTTTTTCAAAATCAAGAAGAGATTTTCTTTTGTGAAATAGGTTAATAATCATAGAAAATAAAAATGCTATGTTTGATTCCTGGATTTAACAAAACAAAAAAATGTTATGTGAAAAAAATATTGAATACTTTGCATCATTGGATTGACATTCCCGAACAAAATTATAACACATTTTTTGAACTTTCTTATCAATTTGTGGTTTGCCAGGTTGTTAGCATTTTCAAGTTAACTATGGGTGGCTGTAGTGTGTGTATGAAAGAGAGAGAGTGATGCTGCTTCAGTGTATTCTTTAATGAATGATTATGTTAATGCGAACTGATTGAATCGGATGATAATTAAAACTGAACCCCATGCTGCCAAACTTTACGTAGCTTGGAGGTGCTAAATATTGGGACGCACGTGGTTCACTTGAGACGACATCTTTTTGTATGTATTACACTAGTTAATTAATCAGGCATTATGATAATTTTTTGGTAAATAAAACTGCTAGTTAGGTTACTTATTTATCAGCTTATGATCTGTCTGCACATCCATCTCCTGGAGTTTTTTGTTCTGTTGAATTGCTCCCCCATTGAATCAATGATAACAATGTCAATTCGTAATGTGTCCCAGTCCACTGGCTTGGCTGTACATGTGTTTTCATTTGCAATTTAGGACCTGTCTCATTTTTATATAGTTATTTGTTTTGCAATCTGTCTGTAGATTCGTGACACTAGTGTGCTTGTGAGGCTACGACCAGCTTGGGAGGATTTGAGAAGTTACCTAACTGCAAAGGGGCGCAAACGATTTGAAGTTTATGTTTGTACCATGGCTGAAAGAGACTATGCTTTAGAGATGTGGAGGCTTCTTGACCCGGAGGCGCACCTGATAGGTTCAAAGCAACTCTTGAACCGTGTAGTATGTGTTAAATCAGGCAAGGAGACCGTTTTAAGAATATTTGGACTTTTTCTTGTATTAAAAATGTTGCATAATTCAATACCTCTTTGCTGTTTACAAAATTTCAATACTCGTTGGGAACTTTCACGAATAGAAGTAATTTTTCAATTTTCTTTTTGCCATTTGTCATGTCAAAGTTGATTTTGAGATTTCATCATTTCTTGCTAGCATAGTTGATTTAGTCAAGTCTTTTGTTGTTCTTGACCCCATAGGCGCTAGGAAATCTTTGCTAAATGTCTTCCAAGATGGCATTTGCCATCCAAAGATGGCAATGGTGATTGATGACCGTCAGAAGGTTTGGGAAGAGAAGGATCAACCTCGAGTTCATGTAGTACCTGCATTTACTCCTTATTATGCTCCTCAGGCCGAGGTACCGAATTCTGCTTTTTTGGTGTTATTTCACTGTATTTCATTGAGTTTATCCTGTCATTTTACTGAACTTGTCCTACTGTGTTTATTGGCTTAACTAGACAGCAAATGCCGTGCCAGTTCTTTGTGTTGCTAGAAATGTTGCATGCAATGTCAGAGGTGGTTTCTTCAAGTAAGAGCTGTGGGCCTTAAATTAAATTATTGTGGCACTTATTGAAAATGTTCTTAGTATTTGCATTGATGCTGCATGTATGTGTATGTGCGCGTGTATGTATATATAATGTAATGATATTTTTTTGTTGTTATACTGATATGATATGCATATTATTCATGTTACATGTTCGTTACTTACATGTTCGTTATGTATTTAACCAGAGAGTTTGATGAGAGCTTATTACGAAGAATTTTCGAACTCTTCTATGAGGATGAGGTGGTGAGTTTACCTCCTGCACCTGATGTGAGCAACTACTTAATGTCAGAGGTATTTGAATAGAAAATGTTTCTCTCATTTTTCCAACCTCATGATGAAAACAAGGCATTTATTTCTCTATGGTGTCATTTACATTTTTGCTGGAGGCCAGGATGCTGCTTTTGTGCCAAATGGGAATACGAATGCTCCCTTCTCTGAGGGAATAAGTGGTCCTGAAGTTGAACGGAGATTGAACCACCAAACGGTAATTTCAATCCAGTCACTCACTAGTTTTTTGGCTTGTGCATTATGCGTTTAAAAAATGAGTAATTATCTCACAAAAATTAATATGCATTTAATGATATATGAGATGTCATATGTCCTGAAGGATGTATAATACATGCAAATATAACCTTCACCAAAAATAAAATTTGTACACAGAGGTAAAGGTTGTAAGTACTATACCTTTGAATGTATATTTCTTTAACAATTGAAATAGTTTATCCAAACTTAGAAAATTTTAAACGAGCGCACGCGCACACACATTTTTTGAAAGCAAGTATTACTAATATTGGTTAGCATTTATCAAATGTAAATTATTATTAGCTAGATACTATATGAGAGCAGCAGTTTTGAGAGTAATACAGTTGGAGGGTATATTAACATACACATTAATGATCAGTACAATTTAATTCTTTTAAAATGTATTTAAAATGGAATGGCTTTAGGCCTTATACATAATTGATTATTCAAACATATATTTTTTAAAAGTTTTAAAACATAAAATAACCTTTTCAAAAAAAAAAAAAAAAAAAAAAAAAGACACTATAACTTTCCAAGCAATATATATGAGTAACTATACCATTTGGGTTAGGACGTCTGGTTCTCATCTTGGATTTGGATTTGGGCCAGGTATGTGAGAAAGGTGGGGCTTCTATTTAACAAATTTGGGCCATTTAATAGAACAAGTACAATGTTTATATAATAATGCTATGGGCCTTTCTTTGGTTTCAATAGAGGGTTCTCCCCAACAGGGTGTCTCGGAGATGGGGTATTGCCTTTAAGAAGACCCATTGCAAGGTTATGGGCGACCAAGCCCTTCCCATGTCTATCCCTATCATTGAACAGGTTCACTTCCCTGGCCGAAATTCACTGAATCCATTAAAGGGGGAGGTCAGTATTCAAACAGTTATTGAAATCCGAATCCCCTCTTCAGTTCTTCAAGACAAACATAGAGGAGATCAATACAATGTGTATCAGGATGATTTTAGCTTGGTTTCAGAAACAGTTTGGGTAGGAAATGATGATAATAGCAAAAGCATTAGATCTTCTTGTTGATTTTGGTTTTACAGAGGGGTTAGAGGCTGGTACATCCAGGAGTAATAGAAAAAAAGTTAGTTTGGGTATAAAATCTGATGTTTCAGGTTTTGATTTTGAAAAATCTAAGGGCCCTAAGGTGTACGCTTGTTGGGAGGCTGCTTTGATGGGTGCAGAAATGAGGAAATTATATAAAGCGAAGAGAGAGCATTCTGGTGAAATGAGGCCAAAGATTTTGAGGAGAGATTCTGTTGTTGAATTGAGTATTGTGGAAGACGCAATTGCTAAGATGAAGGATATAGGAAATAATGGAGTTAGCAAAGGAAAGGAGGCTAAGAAATGGGGAGATTTTTCAGATAATGATAGTGATGACATAAGTGAGTTTGATTGTGAATTTGTGATGGGGGTTTGCTGTTGAATGAAATTTGAGAACAATTTGGTTATGTTTCTGATTCCTGTGATGATCTCAGCACCTATCATATGTTCTTCTAGCCCCACTGGAAGGATTGGAGGGGGTTTCTATTTTTGAAAAAATAATGGGTTGGATAATAAAATGTAGTGCTATGATAGAATTTTACCTACATCAGTGGAGGTGATTTCTAGGACGGATTTAGAAGCCCAAGAGATAATGGATAAATTGGATTTAAAAATGTGTGATGCCGGAGGAACAAAAGTGCACTTTGTTGGGGGTAAGTACAAAGTGAAGAAGGGTCGGAGGGAGCTAGAAAATTTAAAGTGCTCGATGAATCATGATGGAAAAGGGATTGAAAAGAGGTTTTTGTTGGTTAATTATTATTTTTGTTTACTGTTATTTTTTTATTTATTGTATATTTTTTTGCTGTTTTGATTTTTTTGAGTGGACTGCTCGTCTCCTTAGATTGTAACTTCTCTCTCTTAACCTAATATACCTTCTTTTATCATCAAAAAAGAAAAAAAAAGGAACTATACTATCTTAATATAAGCTTAAAGTAATTCATAAAGAAAATTTTAATCATTTTAACCCGTATGAAAGTATTGTGCGTAAATTTGTTTAGTACATGGAGTCAAAGTATTTGTAATGTAGATCTCTCTGGCCATCTCTTCCCTTTGAACAATAGGTTAGTGGTTCTTGTGTTCTAGTCGAAAAGTTGAATGCTCCTTCCACCTGTACTTCTTAAATTACCACTTTATCTATGTTGAATAATTGGGTGAAATGGAAGACCTAAAAAAACAATGATAGATCTCTCCCTCTATTTATAATATATGTCAAGTACAACGAGAATGACCATAATACCCTTACTAACTCACACACATTACTAACAAAACTCCAACACATAATAATAATACTAAATGATTAAATTATCATTAAAACCCCCTCCCCTCCCCCCCAAAGCTAGAGCATATATATCATATGCTCCTAGCTTGTTAAAAATGAATTTTACACAAGCGCCTCCCAAGGCTTTAGTAAACATATTAGAAAGCTAAAACTCATATTTCACATGAGTGATTGTAATGAGCATTTGTGATAAAGTGGCAATCAACTTCAATGTGCTTTGTTCGCTCATAAAAGACTGGGTTGGAGGCAATATGAATAGCAGCTCGATCATCGCACATCAATTCCATGGGTTGAGAATGTAGAAAACTTAGTTCTTCTAACATGTTCTTCAACCAAACAAGTTCACATGTAGCGTGCGCTATAGCCCTATATTCTAACTCCCCATTCAACCTATCCACCACAATTTGTTTTTTTACTTTTCCAAGACACCAAATTACTATCGACAAAGATACAACACTCGGTTGTGGATCTTCTATCAGAATGTGATCCAGCCCAATCTGCATTAGTATATCCCTAAATATTAGTGTGACCTTGATCTTGATATAAGACACTTCTCCCAACCTTTGAGATATCTCAAGATGCAAAATACTACACCCCAGTGATTTGTTCTCAGAGATTCAAGAAACTGACTCACAACACTTTTTTCGAAAGATATATCTGGCCGAGTGACTGTGAGATAATTTAACTTTCCAACAAGTCTCCGATATCGTCTTTGGTTGGACAGCAAATCACCCATATCTGGCACTAGATTGCCGTTAGGATCCGTAGGTGTATCAATTGGTTTGGATCCCAACAGTTCAATCTCATCTAAAAGATCAAGAACATACTTCCTCTGTGACAAGACGGTTCCAGTACGAGATCTCGATACTTCTATACCCAAGAATTCAATGGGCCCAAATCCTTTGTCTGAAACTTAGTCTGCAAGAAATGCTTTAGGCTTTGAATACCTTGATCATCATCACTAGTAATCACAATATCATCCACACACAATAAGCAGAATCCTTCCGGATGGAGTATGAAGATAAAATAGAAAATGATCTACTGCACACTGTTGAAGGCCAAATTCAAGTACTATAGCACTAAAGTGACCAAACCATGCCCTCGGAGACTATTTTAAACCATATAATGACTTCTTAAGCCGACACACTAAACTTGACTCACTCTGAGCAACAAACCTAGGTGGTTGCTCCATATAGACCTCCTCCTAAAGATCACTATGTAGGAAAGCATTCTTCACGTCTAACTGGTGTACATGCCAATGATAGGTGGTGGCTAAGGAGATGTACAAACAATGTCAAGTTTTGATACAGGGGAGAACATGTTGGAATAGTCCATACCATACACCTGAGAATATCCCTTAGCAACAAGGCTGGCTTTCAATTGAGCTAGGGAACCATTTGGATTAACCTTCACGGTATACACCCAATGACAAACTTATCAGGAGGAAGACGTATGGAGTCCCAAGTTTCATTATCTTGGAGAGCATGCATCCCTTCTATCATTGCATTCCTCCACCCAAAATGGGATAGGGCTTCAGAATATAGACTTGGGAAGAGAAATAGAAGATAGGGCACTAACAAAAAGTAGTATGAGGGTGACAAGAAGTCATAAGAAACAAAATTAGACATTGGATGTTGGGTACAAGTGGGTTTACCTTTTCGAACAACAATAGGAGGATCAACCACTTGGGGAAGAGGATCATCTGACGAGGAAATTGAAGGCGTAGAAGTGGAAGCTGTAGGAGGCTCTCCTCCCTTGAGTCGTCATGTGTACACTTGTAGACTGGGACGGCCCAAGTGATGTGAAGGACTCAAACTGGATGAAGACGTAGGACTAGACGAAGGAAATAAGTTAGGATTAAGAAGGCTAGGCAGAGGAAAAGACTCATCAAGGTCGATAAAACTCAAGGAATTAGAATAGTGTGGTGTAGACTCAAAAGGGTGACATCAACAAAGATAAAGAATCGATGTAAAGTGGGATTGTAGCATCGATATCCTTTTTGAATATAGGAATAACCTCGAAAAATACATTTGATAGCACGAAGATCCAATTTATCCCTTCCTAGATTTAATTGATGAACGAAGTACACACAACCAAACATGCGAGGAGAAAGGGAAAATGAAAGAGCCTCAAGGAAGATAATTGAATATGGGATCTTACCCCCAAGGATAGAGGATGACATTTTATTGATGAGAGAGCAAGTAATGAGAACATCATCACTCCAAAAAACTTTGGGGACATTCATTTAATACAAAAGGGTTCGAGTGGCTTCAAGAGTATGCCTATTTTTTTCTCTTTGCAACTCCATTTTGTTGTGGAGTGTGGGCACAAGATGACTGGCGGATCATGCAAGAGTTTGTCATATAGTTAATGAATTTAGTACCGAAGTACTCTTTAGCATTATTACTACGAAGTATTTAAACTAGCATATCAAACTAAGTCCTTATTTGAGAACAAAAGGAAAAAAAGATATTAAACAACTCATGGCGATCTTTCATCAAATACAACCAAGTCATTTTGGAATAGTCATCGACAAAAGTGACAAAGTATTGAAACCCTAACTTTGATGTGACACAACTAGGACCCCAAACATCGGAATGAACTAACATAAAAGGCCTAATGACTTTTTTTTGGCTCGAGAGGCAAAGGGAACACGATGATGCTTTCCTAATTGACAAGACTCACAATCGAGGGTAGACACGGAACTAAAAGTAGGAACTAGCTATTTTAACTTGTCCAATGATGGATGGCCAAGGCGACAATGGATTTGATGTGGTGTGACAGCAACACTACAGGCAATAGGAGAGGAGTGTGACTCAAAGTAGTAAAGTCCATTTGCCTCACATCCTATGCCAATTGTCTTTCTCGTCTTTAGATCCTGAATAAGAACAGAATTAGGAAAGAAGGTTACAAAGCAATTTAGTGACTTCATAATTTTACTAACTAGTATAAGATTAAAGGGAGATTTAGGAATGTAGAGAACAGAAGAAAGAGAGATGGAGGGAGTGTGATTTATTGTTCCTATTTGTTAGAAAAGGTGTGGTCCCAAGAGAAAAGAAGGGGGGGTGAATTGGTTATTTAAAAAATTTAAGTTAATGCTTTAACAATTTTAACCACAACTTAAGCACGTGATCTAAATGAGCAAATGCAATTAACAGTCACAACAAATATAAACAAATATAAGTGTGCTTAATTCAAAGAGATTAGGGAAGAGAGAATAAAACCCGTATTTTTACAAAGTTCGGCGATCCGTGCCTACGTCCTTGCCTCAAGCAACCCGCTGAGGATTTCACTATCCCTCTTTCAGTAGGTGGAGAAACCTCTCTCTTTTAGTAGGCGGAGAAGCCTTTACAATCCCTCCTTCAATAGGCGGAGTTACCTCTCTCCTTCACTAGGCAGAGATGACTCTCTCCTTTACTTAGGCGGAGTTGCCTCTCTCCTTCAATAGGCAGAGTAGCCTCTCTCCTTCACTAGGCAGAGTCGCCTCTCCCCTTCAATAGGTGGAGAAACCTATACAAGTGGAATCAACGAAGATGATGTACAAAGAGTGCTCCTTAATTGAGCAAATAAGTACAATAAGAATACCACACTAATACAGTCTCAAAAGATTATGAATGAAGGTTAAGAAGTGACTAGATGGTGAGCACTTGAAAGATAAACAAAGAAATTGTAAAAGTGCTTGAGATACATTTTCAACAAAGATCAAAAGTTTGGATTTGTATGATAAATATGTGTCTCTCTTTTCTCTTGTTGCAAAAACAAGTAAGAGCCCTTGTATCTATAGGCAAGATGGTTTATTAGCTGTTTTATGGCCTTTGGGCTTTGAAAATAATTAATCATTTTGAAAACTAGCTGTTTTCTAGCCGTTGTGGCTTTTGGCCGCATGGTACGGTCGACCAAATTGGGGACTCGGTCACCCGAATTTATGGAAAATTTCAGCCACAATTTTCTTGAAACACCCTATTTGGAGCATAACTTTTGCTAGAGAACTCCAAAAAGGGTGATCTAGGTATCAACAAAAAGTTAAGAAAAAATCCCACAACTTTTGTGTTGAAGATTTTTGAAGATGGGAAGATATAGATAGAGAAAATTCCACATCAAGGCGGCTGCAGAAAAAAGAAGGGGATTTGGAGAATCTTGTTTTGGGGTTTTCCATTTTAAAAATGATTTTAACACTTTGAAATAATATTTGCACATTTATAAAATGATTTTCAAAGAAATGTAGAATGCCCAGGGTCCAACTAAGGTCACCTATGAGCTTCTTCACATAATCAATGATAATGTACTTACATAGGTCATATTTGCAATATACATTAAACAAGTTCTTTTAATTTTTCAAGCTTGGACTTCATGAGCTTCATAATCATAGTCATGTCAAAATATTGTGTGAATGGCCGAATGGTTTGGCCTTGAGTATATTATATATAGACTTTACAAGAATGCTATACATGGAAAGTAAATAAGTTCTAGCATGATTCTAGCCCTATACATGTTAACTATAATCTGTCAAGCCCTATGTATGTAAACTATAATCTGTCAAAAATATATGCTAACTGTACAGAATAATGAATGGAGAAATAAGGAAATAATTGTGGGCTGAAATAAGAAAATATCTTTTTCTGTTTGCTGTTCCGTTGACAGGCCCCCTCAAATTGATGCGGGTTGATCAACAAGCATCAATTTTCTACTTAGGAAGCAATGTCGATGACGGGTGGGAGCCTTGGTGAAGATAGCAACAATTTGTAATTCAGTGGAAATATGTGGAAGAATAATAACACGAGCTTCAAATGCTTCACGGATGGAGTGATAATCGACTTCAGTATGCTTCGTGCGCTCATGATAGACAGGATTGGCTGTGATCTGGATAGCACTCGTATTATCGACATGTAGAGGTGTAGGATCGGTCTCAGAAAAATCCAGCTCAGCAAGTAAACCTCGAAGCTAAATAATTTCAGAACAAGCAAGAGACATCGCCCGGTATTTAGATTCTGCCGATGACTTAGAAACTCTGTCTTGCTTCTTACTCTTTCGAGAGATTAATGCATCACCTAAGAACACACGCCAACCAGTGATGGAGCGATGTGTATCTGCACAACCAACCCAATCAGCATCACTATAAGTAGCAAGGCAAGTAGTGCCTACAGGGAAGAATAAACCATAGGCAGAAGTGCCCTGAACATAGCTTATGATCCTATAGACAGCAGCGAAATGAAGATGATGAGTTTGAAGAAACTGGTTGACTTGTTGTACAACAAAAGAAATGTCTGGTCTAGTAATGATGAGATAGACAAGACTACCCATCAACTTTCGGTATAAATTGGGATCAGCAAGTAAGCCACCCTCCTCTTTGCGAAGCTTGACATTTAATTCCATGGGAGTATCAACAAAAGTACCCTCTTGAAGGCCAGTAGAATTGCTGATTGGGAGTAAGCCAATCAACATCGCTATAAGCAGCAAGGCAAGTAGAATTGCCTGCAGGGAAGAATAAACCACGGGTAGAAGTGCCCTAAACATAGCTTATGATCCTACAGACGTTAGCCAAATGAAGATGATGAGTCGTCCGAAGAAACTGGTTGACTTGTTGTATAGCAAAAGAAATGTCCGGTCTAGTAATGATGAGATAGACAAGACTACCCACCAACTTTCGGTATAAACTAGGATCAGCAAGTAAGCCACCCTCCTCTTTGCAAAGCTTGACATTTAATTCCTTGGGAGTATCAACAGAAGTACCCTCCTGAAGGCCAGTTGTAGCCACCAAGACACTAGCATACTTATGTTGATTGAGTGAAATACCAGAGGGACTACGGTGCACCTCAAGACCAAGAAAATATGTGAGAGACCCAAGATATTTCATATGAAAGGACTCTAAGAGATGAGTCTTGAACTGAGCAAGTAAAGCACAATTGGAACTAGTAATCACATTATCATCAACATAAACCAAAAGAACAACAATTCCCATGTTTGATTTCTGAAGAAACAATGAAGTGTCATACTTGCTTTGCTTGAATGAAAATTGTAATAAATTGGTGCGGAATTTATCAAACCAGGCCCTTGGAGCTTGTTTGAGACCATAAAGAGAGTGACGAAGTTTCACACATGTGAAGTCAGAGAGGGAAACAAGCCTGGGGACGGCTTCATATAAATGCACTCTTTAAGATCCTTGTGAATTCTTGACATCCATTTGATGTAGTGACCAATCACTGGAAGCGACAATAATTAGAATCGTACGAATAGTAGTCATCTTAACCACAGGAGCAAAGGTCTCTTCATAATTGACACCATATTCCTGATTATTCCCAAGTGCAACAAGGTGAGCTTTGTAACGATCCATACTTCCATCAGATCGAATCTTGACTAAGTAAACCCATTTGCAACCCAGAGGAACAATGGTGGGAGGACAAGGCTCAATGTTCCAGGTGTGATTGGCCTCTAGAGTGGCAATTTCTTCCTATATAGCTTGTCACCAACAATCATGCTTGGCAGCGTGTGAGTAGGATGTGGGAATATCTAAATTGGACAATGCAACAGTAAGAGCTGAAGCAGAATTGCCAGAACTGGAAGAGGGAAACCAATACCTATCCGGGGGTGCAAACACTCGAGGAGAGCGACGTACCAAAGGCTTTGGAGGTGCTGCAACTAACTAAATCTGGAGCGTGGTAGGATTAGATATCAGATGAGCCACCGGAAGAGATTGTGGGCGGTAACGTCGTGTATACATGATACTTGGTTTAAAATGAGAATTGATTTGATGAGGATTTGAGAACAGCTCCTCAAAGGAGGGGAGAAGCACAGTAGAAGAGGAGGGTACATATGACAAAAGAAAGAAATGTTGATTTTCAAAGAAAATAACATTCCTAGAAATGCGTGTACGATGTAATGTAGGATCATAGCAAACAAATCCCTTTGGACACACATTATATCCCAAGAATGCACATCGAACAGATTGAGCAAATAATTTATGTCGCTCATGAGGAGGTAAATGAACAAAACATACACAAGCAAAGGTACGGAGGTTATTGTAACTAGGTTGCTTAGCAAATAAGCGGAAATAGGGAGATTGCATAAGCAGGACTTGCGAGGGTAAATGATTAATCAAATAAGTAGCAGTTTTCAAAGCCTCAACCCAGAACATGGATGGAACAAAGGATTCCAGCAAGAGAGTACATTCCACATCTAGGAGATGACTATTTTTGCATTCGGCTACTCCATTATGTTGGGGAGTAGCGCGACATGAACTTTGATGAATAATACCTTTAGAAGCCAAAAATGCTTGAAACTCAGTAGACAAATATTCACCACCGGAATCTGTGTGTAATGCCTTAGTAGAAGCAGAAAGTTGATTGTCAAGATACGCTAAAAACTCAGTGAAAGTACAAGAAACCTCAGATTTAGAGCGAAGAAAGTAAACCCAAGAAAATTTGCTATGATCATCACTCACATAGTATTTAAATTTTTCGTGTGAACTAACCGGGGAAGGTCCCTAAACATCACTATGGATAAGATTGAAACACTGAGAAGCTCTACTAGCCTGCAAAGGGAAGGGAAGAGTTTTGCTTTTACCAAGTTTGCAAGAAGCACACTCAAGAGATAAAGAAGAACGTTCTTTTTTACCAAGTAAACCAGAGTTCAATACATGAGATAAGATCTGAGCTTTGGGATAGCCTAAACGACGATGCCACACCATACTAAAATATGAAATTTTATTACAAGCAAAAGACTTAGTATAAGAAACTGGAGAAAGTGCTGGAACAGGCAAAGGTAGTGGAAACAAGCTCCCCACTTTAGGTCCCTTCTTGATTAGCTCCCCCGTTACCTGGTCTTGCACAACACAACCATCACCAGAAAAATTAACAGCCCAATTGTTGTCAACTAATTGACCAACTAAAATAATATTTGTGGAAAGCTGAGGAGCAAGAAACACATCAGTGAACTTAGAAGAGGCATCTCCGATAGCAGCTATTGGCAAATAATTGCCATTGGTAGTTTGAATAGCTGATTGACCAGCATAGGGCCGAACATGACACAGAGTAGTGGGATTATTTGTCATTTGATTAGAGGCACCCGAGTCCACGTAATAGAGTTTAGTAGAATTGTTACCTTGGAGCCCCTTTGTTGATAATGCCAAAAGTAGCATCTGTTGCACCATTTCGGGTGTGGGGTAATTTGCTGTAAGAGGTGCAGGAATAGAGGAGTCACCTGAAGAAGAGCTAGGGGCCACAAAAGTCATTGTGGGAGGGGGGGGTGTGGTTTACAATAACAGAAGTATGAAATGCTTGGGCCTGATGATTCTGCTGGCGGATATGACAATCTTTGATAATGTGACCCTTCTTGCAATAAGAGCAGTATTTCTTGGAACAATTAGCAACGATATGCCCAAATTCTTTGTAGCAAAAACAATGCAAGATGCTAGAATGCGCAGGCGGTTCTTGTCATTAAGCAGCATAAGCCACATGGACAGACCCTGAACTACCATGAGATTGTGTCAAAGTAACTTGAGTACTAAGTCGTTGTTCTTCACGAAGTAACTCACCAAAAAAAACATCAAGAGAAGGAACATGAGAGCGATTCAGCAGAGGAGCGAACAAATTCATGCTCGGTGCGGAGTTTCATAAGAAATTGATCACGACTAGTCTTGTGAAGACGTTGAATAGTGAGAAGAGAGGCAACATAAACATCCGCGGTAACTGGATCAGAATATTCGTTCCAAAGAGTCAGAAACACCAAATAATAGTCTTGGATGGAGCAATTGTCATGTTGAAACATGGCAATCGCACACTCTAATTAAAAACGACGGGCACCCTTATCTTGATGGATGGTATACTGTTTTTAAATAAGTCCACATGGATTGGGCGTGTGGGGAAGCTGCTGGAGATGAAATTTCAGTAGGGGACAGATCGGCAGTGTCTGTGGGTGACTATGTTGTTGTTTTTGCAATATATGTTGTAGATCTTGTGTTCTTGAATTGGCAGTGTCGCTTAGGAATTTTCCTGCAACTTCTCTGGCTTCCGGCAGCTGCTGGCCTTTTTTTGGGGCTACAATGTTGCTGGGAGTTCTTCTACAACGGTAGACATGAATCAGATTTAGGGTTTTGGGCTTCCATTCGATGATAGCTGTGACAATTAGGGTTTAGGTCTTAGAATCTTGCTCTGATACCATGTTGAATAACTGGGTGAAATGGAAGACCTAAAAACAATGATAAGTCTCTCCCTCTATTTATAATATATGTCAAGTACAATTGGAATGACCATAATACACTTACTAACTCACATTTATTACTAACAAAACTCTTAACACATGATAATAATGCTAAATGATTATATAACCATTAACAACCTAAAAGCTCAAGCTTTTAGGTTGTGGGCCAATAATGTATATTAAGCTTTAACACTTTCCTGCACATGCAGCTTGACAGCTCGTGGAGAGATAAACACATGGTTGATAACACCCATTATAGGGAATACAACAACTTTTTAAAATCCACATAATAAATGTGGGCAACTAGACCAGAACCTAGGACCTCCTGGTAACTAGCTCTAAAACCATGTTAGATTACCGCTTTACCTAAAATCTTAAGCTTTTAGGTTGTGGGCCAACAATGTATATCAAGCTTTAACATGTACAAATGAGTCATAAAAAAAGCTGCATTATTTTGTTCCCAAGAAATATTGTAAATATTGGAGCAGGAGTTTGAAAAGGTGCTTAGAATGTTTCACATCTAAGCTAGGATGAGTTCAAACCGGTGAGGTCAATGTTTCGGAGTTATGTCAGCATTGTTTAGGAGGATGGGAGGATGTGGAAGATGGGTGGGATGGCAATAGTGCCAAAGGAGGTGTTTGCGGCATTCCATCAAGGCCAGTGCCAAAGCCAAGCTTGAGGATGTGGAGATGATGGTGACTCTGATGGGAGTTGTGATGATTATTGTGAACGAGAACTGGTAGCAGAAGAGGAATCAGACTCCAAACCCTGCAATTTGATCACCAACCAACCTCACTTTAGCTGACCACCATGTTTTCTGCCACTGTAACCTACTTTTCCACCTCCAATTGAGTCCATCTCTGACCGTAAACTGCCGTGTTCACCTCTTCCAAGTTGTAACGTTACAACTTTCTTGTAGAACTTATTATATGCATGGACATTCATACATCAAGACACAGACTTAATGGCATGGAGAGATTATTGAGCCAGAGGTAGCCATACCTAGATCTAAAGTTACCACTATCCTTGTCATTTTGGCCGCAACCATTGCAGCCCCCATCACAGTTATCCCTTTACCAATCATTTTGTTCGTGCGCAATCACCCCTGGTGGTGCTTGGGGCACGACCTACAGATGCAGGACTGATATGGGAAAAGTAGAAAAATTAATTTTGGGTGTGTTTTATGGAAGAAGTTCATACCAGGTGAAATAAGTTTCTTGGTAGCCTAACTGTAACAATAATCAATCTTTACGGTCAGATAGCCCAATAATTCTAGATAAAATAGACTGACCCTGACCATACAAAACTAAGCTCGATAAAATAAAGAGAACTCTAAAAAAGAACTAAAAATGAAGGTCTCAATGGTGTTTAATTGTGGATCTCAGTTTGCATTTTCCATTTTTAGTTTTCCAATGAATTTCAGAAATGCCAGCTTATTTTTAAGTTTTGCAACAGATATATAAAGAAACTAGAAAACAATAAAATGTTTTGGTACTATTCACTTGTGGAAAATGGTTTTATTTTCCATCTCCAATTTTTCAGATAATTAAAAACTGCCACCTTTGTTTTTTCAATATTCTAAATTTGTATAAGAAAGTTGTAAAACATCTTTTTATTGTTTTCTAGATTTCTGATTTCTTAAATTTATGAAAAATTGAAAAACAAAGTGTCTTTTCTGTAATTATTTGGAATTCTACTTATGAAAAGCGAAAATTGTTTTTCACGACTAAACGTACACTTTATTTTCTACTTTTTAATACGAATATCAGAAAACTGAAAAATAAGCTGGTATGTTTATAATTCTTTGAAAAAATAATAATGGAAAATGGGACTGTTTTCTAGAACTAAACAGGCCCCAAATGCCCTTAACATAAGACCTGTAAAGAAATTAAAACAACCCAAAAATTCCCTTGCAAATGGTACTACTATGGTACTCATGGACAGTCCTTGCACTACATCACTACAGTATCACTACAGTGCTCGTTAACAGTACTTAGCTGCAGTACTGTGAATAGTACCTGAATGCAATATTTAATTCGATTCCCAACCAACTCTTTGCATTATCCCATGAAAATTAAATCCATTTTGTTGATAAATTTCAAATTTTTGCTCTTCGCTAAATGTATAACGAAGGCACCACCACTGGCCTGAAATATCCCTCTCCATAAGCCCAAGATAAGAACCTATGACCTGCATATGTCTTTCTTCTTCATCATCATGGCTGGCTGAATTTGATTCTCTCCCACTCTTCTTTGTTACTTGTGAATGGTTGGGCCTTCTTTCATATCTTCTAATAGAAAAGGAAAAAGATTGTGTGATATCTTGTGAGAAGCTAGGCCTACTTTGCAAAATAATGGAAGAAGTTTAAGAATTGGCTTGCTGCAGTCGAAAGGTCGTGGACATAATTGAAATTTGTTGCAAAGTTCAGGATTTTTTGGTCACTAGATCCATCTATATATTCTGTTTATACTGTGCTAATATTTTTGCTTGTAATATTTTAATGTTTTCTTTTTGTGTCAATGAAAAGAATAAGTCTATAACGGTTATTGAATAGTGCAGTGTAGATTTGCGATCTATTTAGATATGTTTGTTACTTTCCATCTGTTCTGAATTTTTTTCCCCTGTGCATGTGATCTTTAAATACGCGTTGAGTAATTTATTTATTTTTGCTTAATCCTTTTATTGTTCAGGATGAGAAGAATATTGTGGATTCTGCAACTCATTCTATGACAAATGGTCCCGAAATGAGATCTGAAATATCTCAGCCACCTGTGGCAAGTATTCTTGGGCTATCATCTTCAAGGACAGTCCTGCCTTCACAGAGTATGGGCCTTGTTTATGTTTCGTACCATTTGATTTTGTGAGCATGGAATGTAACTGCCTTCTCAAATTTTAATTGCTACTGTGTTTCAGAACCTAGTTTGCTTGGGGCTCCTGGTAGACGAGAATGTATCAATACTGAATCTGACCCTGACATGAAAAGAAGATTCCTTATTATGAAGCATGGTCAAGATGTACGCAGTCAAAGCTCTGGTGAACCACCTCTTCTTTCTAGATTTCCTCCACAGGTTTCAACAGCCTCAATTCAACCACAGGGAGGCTGGTTGGTGGAAGAAGACATGCACACACGAGCTTCTGGATTTGAATATGATGCATTGAAATCTGATAAGCAGAGAGCTCACCAAGCTTTACTTGGTCATGGTACACCCGCTTCCACTCCACCTGCATTATTGTCGCATGGATCTCAAGTGAAGGGTGAAGAGGTTTGTTGTATTATATTTTTCATTAAGTTCATCATAAAGTTCACTTGCTAGCGTTAACATTTGATGTAAATATGTGCTATTTGAATTGTTGAACTGTTTATCTAGTTAAATCTTGATTTGCAGGCATGTGTTGGACATGAACGGAAAAAGCAAAATCTTGTTGTTGCAACTCTGCCATCCGGTGTGTGAATTCTCTTTTGAACTAAATCATCTTGTTAGCTTATTCTAATATTGTTTTGCATTGATTTGCATCGAATTGGCATAGGATTTTGTTAAAAAAAGGTCATTTAGAACTTGGGAATCCGTCGAGGTGACTTTATACATGCAAAAATTAGTCTTTCAAATGAGCTATTGTGCCTTGAAGAAAGATAGTATCACCCACAATATGGGATTTCAATGAATCTATAATAAGGTTTCTGTTTGTGCAAAGAATAGCTCTTTTAAGTGATAATGTTGGAGGACTGTACACTTGCTTGATATGATAAAAATATATAATTAAATGTAGGATGCACTTTGAATCTTGTAAAATATTGGGAAAAATTTCTTTGCATAAAAAATTATTGAAATCATCAATATATACTATATATAAAATATGAATGTTTTTGATTGTAAAACGTTGTCTTGATAAATGTATCCTTAAATCTTCCAAAATACAGGAAAGTGAATGCCTATTGCATAATAGCTATTATATTTATATATACATGTACCATTCAAAATATCCTACCTACACAAAGCACATACCACCATAATATACCCGCACAAGCACCCATATGTGCATGCCGGTTGCATAATAGCTATTATACATATATACACATTTACCTTTCAAAATATCCTACCTACACATAGGACACAATTACAACCACCCTAATATATCAACATATGATTGTGCATAATGGTTCAACCCTAACTTTATTTTCCCTTCCCCCCCCCCCCCCCACCACATATTGGCGAGATATGAAATCAGGATAGGTTTTCTGTATTTCTTCAATGAATAATTTGTACAAGCCAATACGTTATACTTGTAGTACAATCGGGATTTTAATAATAGACAATTCTCTACATAAATATCCCCTAAATCACTCCAAGACACTCGGGATTTCTACACTCCCCCCTAAGTTGGATCATAGAAATTGATCATATCCAACTTGTAGATGAAATCATCAAAACTCTGTCGGGCTAACCCTTTGGTAAAGATGTTTGTTGTTTGTTCCTTGGTAGGAACATAAGTCATACAAATGGTTCCTTCTTCAACATTTTCTTTGATAAAGTGTCGGTTCACTTCTACATGCTTAGTCCTGTTATGTTGAATTGGATTGAGAGAGATATTGATTGCTGCTTTGTTATCACAGTAGAGTTTGATAGGGAATTTCACTGTGATCTGCAGTTCTTCTAAAAGTTTCTGTAACCTTCACATATCCCTTGTGCAACTACCCTGAACTCAACTTCATCACTACTTCGAGCCACTACATTCTGTTTTTTACTCCTCCAAGTCACCAAATTTCCCCATATAAAGGTGCAATATTTGGTGATAGACCTTCCATCTTCCGCTGATCTTGCCTAATCAGCATCTGTGGAAACTTCTACTTCCTTGCTTTCACACTTCTTGAAGAAGAGTCCTTTGCCCGGAGAACCCTTAAGATACTTGAGAATCTTGTACGCAGCCTCTAGGTGAGTCTCCTTTGGTGAATGCATGTGTTGGCTTACCATACTTACTGCAAAAGCAATGTTGGGCCTAGTATGTGATAGATAGATTAGTTTACCAACCAATCTCTGATACTTCTCCTTTTCAACCGATATTGTCTTCAACTCTCTTTATTGCTTCAATGGGGGTTTCACTGGGTAAGCATCCAAGCATGTCAGTTTCGGTTAGGAGATCAAGGATATACTTTCGCCGAGAGACATTGATACCCCCTTTTTGATCTAGCAACTTCCATTCCCAAGAAGTACCGCATTTGCCCTACGTCTTTAACTTCAAACTCTGTAGCGAGGACTTTTTTCAATCTTTCCATCTCCACTGTATCATCTCCAGTTAGGATTATATCATCAACATACACAATCAGAATTGTTTTCTTCCCACTTTCAGACTGTTGGAAAAACATAGTGTGATCTGATTGCCCTTGTCGATATCCTTGGTTCTTTATCACCTTCGCAAATCTGTCGAACCATGCTCTAGGAGATTGCTGTTTAGATGCCCTTCAAAAAAATGGGGTTGTCGGACGCAAAAATAGGCATATTCTTGAAGTAGCTCGAGCATTGATGTTCACTACAAATATGAAAAAATATTTTTGGGGCGATGCCATTTTAACAGTTACATATCTCATTAATAGAATGCCTAGTCGGGTTCTTTCTTTTGCCACTCTTCTTCAAAAATTCCGAGCTTGTTTTCCCAACTCTCGGCTCAACTCCAATCTCTCCTTAAAATTTTTTGGGTGTGCTGCATTTGTACCTGTTCATGCTCACAGTAGAGATAAATTGGAACCTCGTGCCATTAATTGCGTTTTTATTGGTTACTCTCGTACTCAGAAAGGCTACAAATGTTATGATATTGCCATGAAAAAATTGTTTGTTAGCCTTGATGTCACGTTCTTTGAAACCACTCCGTACTTCCAATAGCCCTCTCTCTTCAAGGGGAGAATTGGAGTGAAGATCGGTTCTTTGATTTCTCTGTTGATGAATCTGTGTCATACACTGAGTCTGTCAACACCACTGTCATTACACCATTCCCTGATCTGTCATGTACAAAAGACCATTTAAACTGAGGGGGAGATGCAAAAAAACAAAATAACAAGGAGATACTTGTTTATTCAAGGAAGCCAAAATCAAAGAATAGGGAGAATCTCGTACCTGAGGCACCAAGAGAGTTGGAACCAGTGATAGCTCTGGGCAACCAGGAGTTCACGCCCAATCCCGATAAGGTAATAGAGCCAAGTGGCCATAAGATTCCTTCTGATAAGTCTACACTTGATGACATCAATTTACCCATTGCTCTAAGGGAACAAACTAGGTCATGTATTCTCCATCCCATTTCAAAATTCATGTCTTATAAAACTCTCTCTACAGGTGTCGTGCTTTTACCTCTAACCTTGACAAGATAAAAATTCCAAAGAATATTCAGGAAGCCTTGGAGATTCCTGAATAAAGGGAAGCCATCATGGAGGAATGCGGGCCCTGGAAAAGAGTGGAACTTGGGATGTTATGAATTTGCCGAGAGGGAAGAAGCCAGTAGGCTGCAAATGGGTCTTCACGGTGAAATATAGAGCTGTTGGGACTGTTGAACGGTATAAAGCCTGTCTTGTTGCAAAAGAGTTTACACAGACCTATGACATTGACTACACGGAGACGTTTGTATTGGTGGCAAAATTGAATACAGTTCGGGTTCTCTTGTCCTTCGCAGCCAACTTAGATTGACCACTTTAGCAACTTGACATTAAGAATGCATTTCTAAATGACGAGTTAGAAGAAAAAGTCTACATGACAATACCACCAGGTTTCAGTAGGAAAGGTGAAGAAAACAGAGTATGTGAACTCAAGAAGTCCCTATATGGACTCTAGCAATCTCCTAGAGCATGGTTCGACAGATTTGCGAAGGTGATAAAGAAACAAGGATATCGACAATGGCAATCAAATCACACTATGTTTTTCCAACAGTTTGAAAGTGAGAAGAAAACAATTCTGATTGTGTATGTTGATGATATAATCCTAACTGGAGATGGAAAGTCCTAGCTGTTGAGTTTGAAGTTAAAGACTTGAGACAAATGCGGTACTTCTTGGGAATGGAAGTTGTTAGATCAAAAAAGAGTATCAGTGTCTCTCAGCGAAAGTATATCCTTGATCTCCAAACCAAAATTGACATGCTTGGATGCTAACCCAGTGAAACCCCCATTGAAGCAGTAAAGAGAGTTGAAGACTGCGGAATATCGGTTGAAAAGGAGAGGTATCAGAGATTGGTTGGTGAACTAATCTATCTATCACACACTAGACCTGACATTGCATTTGCAGTAAGTGTGGTAAGCTAACACATGGATTCACCAAAGGAGATCACCTGGCTGTGTTCAAGTTTCTCAGGCATCTCAAGGGTTCTCCTGGCAAAGGGCTCTTCTTCAAGAAGTGTGAAAGTAAGGAAGTAAAAGTTTTCACAAATGCTGATTGGGCAGGATTAGCGGAAGATAGAAGGTCTACCACCGGATATTGCACCTTTGTATGGGGAAATTTGGTGACTTGGGAGGAGTAAAAAATAGAATGTAGTGGCTCGAAGTAACGTTGAAGCTGAGTTAAGGGCAGTTGCACGAGGGATATGTGAAGGACTGAGGTTACAGAAACTTTTGGAAGAACTACAGATCACGGTGCAATTCCCTATCAAACTCTACTGTGATAACAAAGCAGCCATCGGTATCTCTCTCAATCTAGTTCAACATGACAGGACTAAGCATGTAGAAGTGGACCGACACTTTATCCAAGAAAAGGTTGAAGAAGGAACCGTTTGTATGACTTATGTTCCTACCAAGGAACAAACAACAGACATCTTTACCAAAGGGTTAGCCCAATAGAGTTTTGATGATTTCATCTACAAGTTGGATATGATCAATATCTATGATCCAACTTGGGGGGGGGGGGGGAGTGTAGAAATCCTGAGTTTCTTGGAGTGATTTAGGGGGTATTTATGTAAAAAATTGTCTATTATTGAGAGAGATTATTTTAGGAGATTGTTTCCACCTTTAGCATACCCGATTGTATTATAAGTATAATGTATTGACTTGTACAACTTATTCATTCAAGAAATACAGAAAGCTTATTTTAATTTCACCCCCCCCCCCCCCCCCCCCGTGGCGCTGCCCTCGGACCCCTGTGTCTCGGAGGGGGACATCTTATGTCTTCATAGTACCATTGCGGTCTACCACTTCGACCTCATCTGAGCCATACGTCAGGTAAGTGTGCCAATCAACTTGTGGGAGGTGGGCATTGCGCACACATATATACCAACAGTTTTCCTACCTTACACACCCAATTTCCGTCAATGAATATCCATCCACCCCATCACCAATTAGAATCAGCTCAGGTTCCCCTTAAAGCTTGAAATTGTATCAACATGAAGGACATGCCCATGTGTTGCATTCAATTCTTTTTTAAAGACTTAAAAATTTGGTAAGACTAGAAAATAATGCATGTTTTGTTGAGGGATGAAAGTGAACCCTATATTTAGAGAGAATTATTGCCCATTACTTTGTTTTGCTTGGACTATTCAGAAAATGAAAAAATAAAATAAAATTCAGATTAGTTAATACTAATAAAGCTCAATTTGATAAATATATTCCATGAATCATATATTTAAACATCATTAAACGTGGAATTTTTAAATAATTTAATGAGTTAATAATGCTGCATTAATTTATATGGAAACACTCATCCCCAATATAAGCAGTTATTTGCTTATATGGTGCAACTTGTGCATACCAGATGTAGCACCAACAGACGAATCAATAGATCCACAATGTAATTGTGATTTGTACCAGATTTGTACCAGAAAACCCAATTTCACAAATCCTACGTGTATTACAGCCTCCACATAACGCCAAAATGATGAAATGTTAGGCTAAAGCTATTGCATACCTGCATGGGTGCATTCCTTTGGTCATTTCAGCTTCTAGTAGTTAACATTGAATCCTCTATTTTTGCAATGACTTCTGTCGCTTGTGATTTTTCCCAGCCCACATGTTCTGCCACCTGCAAAACAGGCAATAAACTTAGAATGCCCTGAAGTACCTTGAGGAGATCTCCCCAGGTCTTCAGTTTGACCAAGCGCAGGCATAGTTTTTGTTGCATAATGGCCATTGCATAACACAGAATCGGTGGCTTCTGAGTTCGTCACAAGGTGATATATCAGAGGTCTTCCAATTCACGATCATAAGTTGAGGTCTGTTATGGAACCATAACAGCTATCATGGACCTTATTTTTATTTTTTTATTTATTATTTTTTTTGCATTTTTCCCTTAATTGAAGTTTAGAAACTCAATTTTAAGTTGTCTTATTTTGGTTAGTAGTGTTTTTTTTTTTTTTTGAATAATAATTTTATGAAGTGTTTTTTTTTAGGATTTGGTTTCTTGACATTTAGCATGCATTTTTTAATAACTAGCGTTCAAATAAGCCTAACTTCTCTTAGTTCTTCGATATTTTTCTTTTTTATGTGTTTTTGATAGCAAAAGAAGAGTTTTCATGATAAGAGGAGAATTTACAAAAAGGAGAAAAAGACACCTCCTGTCAATTCTGGAAACATAAAGAAAAAATAAACCAATAAAACAAAAGGTGGGAAAAAAACATAATTTAGCGCAGAAGATTCTTCAGTCTCACAGAATATCCAAAAATCTAACTCCCTTAAAGCAACCAAACTCAACACACCATAAAGAAGCCAGGTAATGAATCTTCTCTCAAACCAGCTGCCAATTCAATTTTCTCTCTGAAAAAGTATGTGCATTATGCTCCAACCATAATCACCACAACACTGCAAAAATACCACACTTCTCGTAGTATCATCGTCTCCTTCCTTCTACCAAACCCCTTAGAGGGAATAGAAAAAAATTCGTCCACCAACGCTGGACAGACCCAAGATTCTCCCATCACACCAAATAAATTATTCCAAATTCTTCAAGCATAGTCACAGTGTAAAAATAAATGAGGTGCTGTCTCAGAATTCAAATAGCATAACATGCATACATCTGAAGATAAGGCCTTCAAAGGTCTCCTAGCCTGGAACAGATTATTAGTGTTGGTTTTATTAAGCACAATCAACCATATGATTCATGCTTTTAAATAGTGGTAGCTGGTAGCTTAGCGTAATAGCAATGGGTGTACCAGGAAGCAGGAGTAGCAGATGTTACATAACAGGAAGTGGGTGGTAACGGTTGTGATTTTTTTTTCAAGCACGCACAACCTTATGCATATTAGTATATTTGCATGTTTTAAGCTTTTAGTTATTAGAAAGAGTTTAGTGTACTTTGAATCCTTTAGTTCAACTAAGTTGTTTGGGTAAGGGCAACAAATTTGCATTTTTTAAAAAACTACCATTGATTGAAAAATTGTGTGTGTATTTCTACTTTTTCATTATTTTTATGTGTGATAAAATTATTAATAAAATAAAAATACATTATACACTCCATTAGTTTATCAAACACATGAGACATATGGATAATACAAATGTACAATAAATTAAACAAGTGCTATTTGTTAAAGTAATAAAAATTTAACAATTTAGACCAACAAGTTATATTGTATAACTATAATGTTTAAAATTATAATATATAACCATAAAAATTATCATAAAATAAATAAAGTAATAATTTGAACACGAAAAAAAAACTAGAAAAGAAAAGAAGGTTGAAGGTGAAAAAAATAGAACATAAATATCAATTACTAATATTAGCAAAATAAAATATTTTCTTGACAAAGTAGTGTTATCAAATAGTTAATTAACGCATCTGTTGTGAGTATTTAAGAAAGTATAGTAAATTTTGTATCATTATCATCCTCACTATATTCTTTTCCCCCCTTTCTTCACATAGTAAATTGGGAATGCTTTATGAAAGGGGAGAAAAAACAGAAGAGAGAGGAAAAAGTACATATATATATAAAGGCCGCTACAGACGTTATGTAACAGATATAGGACTATTATATGTACTTTTTCCTCCCACTATTTTGCAGTGTGTAATGGTGTTGGGAACCCAAAAAGCCATTATGTAACGGAATTACATAACGGTCGTTCCCACTATTTAAAACCATTCCCCATGTTAATATGAAAGCCTTAAATTTTTGAGGGAGCTTTTGCCTTAGAAATGGAAGAATATAGGGGAAAACAAGAATTAGAACGGGTCAAAAACTTAAAAAAAAAAAAAAAAAAAGATTAACAAGAGTAAATCCCCGAATGATCCAAAAACCCAAGAACACGATCCCTAGTTAAAGAAAGATGGCTGTTGTTCAATAACAATAACAAGGATGAAAGTTCCAATAGTTCTTTATTGTTAAGAGGTCTTCTGAAACGAAAATTCCGAGAGACCAAAAGGCTACCCAAATCAACCACAAGGAAGGAGATCATACTACCTTGTCTTGAGCTCAACCGAAAGAGACGTGGAAAATGTGTGGCTATAATATCATTCCCCAACCACGGATCTTTCCAAAATTGAATCCGAGAGCCCATCTCCACAACAAATTTAATGTGAGGCGTAAATGAGGAGTATATATGAGAAATAGATCTCCAAGGGATCTCTGATGAACATCTTAAGCTAATATTGGTACACCACCTATTCTCACCCACCACATACTTGCTTCTAATCACACTATGCCAAGGGGGGGCAATCTTCAAAGGGAAATTGCCATAACCACTTAGCTAAAAGGGTGATGTTTTTAGACACCAAATTTCTAAGACCCAGCCCTCCCTCCAATAAATGATCCCTAAAACCCCTGACCCTAGACCACAGAAAATCCCTTCTGATTTTATGAATCTTCTTAGCGATCCCCATTGGCATTCTAAAAGCGGACAAATAATATAACAGGATATTAGATAAGCAGGCCTGGAAGAGGGTGATTCTACTCTCTAAGGAAAAAAGAACCTCCTTCCAGCCATCAAGCCTCTTAGCAACTCTCTCCACCACCAGAATCCAAAAATCCACACATCTAGGATTGCCCCCCAATGGGATGCCTAGATAAGTTAGAGGCCACTCTAATACCCCACGCTTGACAATAGAAGACAGCTCCCTAACTTGACCAACAGACACATTAATATTCGCTAATCCACTTTTCCCTATATTTATTTTAAGCCCCAAAATTTTCTCAAAAACTTAGAATACCCAAAATACAGTCAAAAGAAGGGTCGTGATCTTTTAAAAGGAAAATGGTATCATCTTCAAACTGAAGATTAGAGACCACAACTCCCTCTCTCCCCACTTCCAACCCTTTCACCAACCCCTTATCCACAGCCCAATTTGCCATTCTACTTAACACATCGGCTTCTTAGACAAACAAAAAAGGGAAAAGTGGATCCCTTTTCTAATGCCTTTCGAAGCCCTAAAACAGGACTTAGCTTCCCATTCACTACTATTGAGAACCACACATTAGACAAACAACCCTTGTCCACTTGTGTCAATGCTCAATGACACCCTTCTTACAAAAAGTTTATTTAGAAATTCCAACTAATTCTATAATAGGCCTTCTCAAAATCCAATTTCAAAATAAAACCCCTCTTCTTCCTCCTATGAATATCCTCCACTACCTTATTAGCCACCAGATAGCATCCACAATTTGTCTCCCCCCTGCAAAAGCACTCTGAGCCGTAGACATAGTCTTATCTATCACTGCACTCAGCCTATTAGCTAGAATTTTGGTGATGATCTTTTAGACACTTGAGACTAGACTAATAGGTCCGAAGTCCTCTACCTTAATGGATATAGATTTTTTACGTACAAGGGTAATAAAATTAGAATTAATGCTCTTACTCAGCCTCCCATTCCCATAAAATTCAGAAAATACTTTAAATAGATCATCCTTAATAGTATCCTAGCAGTCTTGAAAGAAATTCAAATTAAGACCATTCGAATTGGAGCCTTATCCCTGTCCATCCCAAAAACTTACCGCCCCTCATCTCCTCCTCCTCCAATGATCTCTCTAACCAAAGCATTTGATCTCTAGAGAGTGATTTCATTCTAACCTCTCAACCATCGGTCTCCAAGAAACCTCCTTCGAAATAGAGATTTTCTAAGACAATAGAGATCTTAGAAGCAATCTATTAGGATTGTTACTAATTGTCCCTTCCCCCACCTCAAGCTCCCTAATCAATATTTTCCTCATCTTACCATTAGCAAGCCTATGGAAGAAACTGGTATTACCATCACCTTCCTTGACCCATTTGAATATAGTTTTTTGTCTCCAGCTTCTCATTTCCTTGATGATCACCTCTTTGAGCTCATTCGTTAGAGAGATCATTCTAGTCCCCTAGTTGAAATGTGGAAAAGAACACTAAATATTCCACTAACTTATGAAAAAGATTTCATTCCCTTTAACTAGATGATAATTGTCATCTAATTACTAGGGATATTTACAACCTACTAAAAATAGAATATCCTATTTAAAATGGAAAGCAGTAAAATAGGAAAGACTATCTACAGAATCGGGTAACATGCTACCCAAATCCCCTTGGATTGTGGAAATATGTAGGCACATACAACATCTTGATTATTCCTTCCTCTATTTTTTATTTTATGAAATGTCAATCAATCTCCATGTATTTTGTTCTATCATGATGCAGTGGGTTCTTTGCTATGCTGATGGCTGACTGATTGTCACAGAACATATTCATGGGTTTTTCACCTGAAATCTTTGATTCCTTTAGAAGCCTTCTTAGCCTTATTCCTTCACAGATGCCGTGTGCCATTTGCCTGAATTCAGCTTCTGCACTGCTTCTTGACACAACTGATTGCTTCTTACTTTGCCATGTAACTAGGTTTCCCCACACATATGTGCAGTACCCAGAAGTTGACCTTCGATCATGTATTGATCTTGCCCAATCTGCATTACTGAATACTTCAATATCTCTTCTTTGATTCTTCTCAAAAAATAATCCTTTACCTGATGTTAGTATCAAATATCGTAGGATTCTATAAACTGCCTCCATACATTCTTCATTGGGATTATTCATGAATTGATTCACCATTGTGACAGAGAAGCCCATATCAGGTCGAGTGTGAGACAAATATATAAGTGTTCCAACTAGTCTTTGATATCTGCCTTTATCCACTAGTGCACTGTCTTCCTTGGCTCCTAGTTTGGTTGAATCCAAAGGAGTATCTGCCGGCTTTCACACGAGCATCCCAGTCTCTTTCAAAAGATCTAGAACATATTTCTTTTGGGATACAAAGATTCCCTTCCTTGACCGTGCCACTTCCATGCCTAGGAAGTATTTGAGATTCCCAAGGTCCTTGATTTCAAATTCTTTAGCTAGAAGACTTTTGAAACTACTCATTTTATCCTCATAATCTCCCGTTAGAATGATGTCGTCCACATATAAAATGAGGTTAGAAATTTTCCCTTCAGGAGAGTATTTAATAAATAGTGTATGATCTGATTGACATTGAGAATAGCCATACCTCCTGACTACCTTTGTGAATATCTCAAACCAGGCTCTTGGGTATTGCTTGAGCCCATATAAAGATCTTTTGAGTTTGCAGACTTTGTTGTGTGTAGCTTGTGTCTTGAATCTAGGAGTGTAGCTTGTGTCTTGAATCTAGGAGGAATTTCCATGTAGACTTCTTCAGCTATGTCTCCATTGAGGAAGGCATTCTTGACATCTATTTGGTGAAGAGGCTAGTCTAAATTTGATGCCAAAGATAAGAGGATCCACACTGTATTTAACTTGGCTACAAGGGGCAAATGTCTCTTTGTAGTCGATTCCATATGATTAAGTGAATCCCTTTGTTACCAGTCGAGCTTTGAATCGGTTAACACTTCCATCTTCATTGTATTTCACAGTAAATATCCATTTGCAACCTATCAGACGTTTTCTAGTTGGTTATTTTGTGATCTCCTATGTTCCATTCTTTTCTAGTGCACTGATTTCTTCCCAGACAGTAGACTTCCATTCAGGTGTACCGAGAGCCTCTTGTGTGTTATTATAAACTTGGATTTTGTCGAGGTTGGTAACAAAAGATCTAAAATTCGATGCCAGCCCCTGATATGACGCAAAAGTGTATATTGGGTGTTTTGTGCATGATCTCACACCTTTTCTTACAGCAATTAGGACAATCACTATCATCATTAGTTAACTCATTATGGGAAGTTTCGGGATTAGAGTTACCCGATGAATTTTCACTTGAATTAGGGCTCGGATCAGACTCTTGTATTTGCTTAAGGGATGCTTGTTGTTCTATCTCCTTTTGGTTCCTTCTCCTCTGTGAATTAACTCATCATTTTTTGTTGGTTGAATAGTTTCTAGATGCTGATGTTTCACTAGAGATTCTAAGAAGGGCTAGATAACTCTTCAAAGCTAGAATTCCTGTGTAATCTCCACCTGAATTTCTAATACGGTTTTTGCTCAAAAGAGGTGACATCCATGGAGTGATAATATCTTTTAGTAGCTGGTGAATAGCATTTATAAACCTTTTGGTTTGGAGAGTACTCGAGAAAAATGCACTTAAGGGCTCTAGGATCAAGTTTACCCCGATGTTGACTATGAACATGAACAAAAGCTGAGCACCCGAATACTTTGAAGGGAATAGTGGAGATGAGTCGAGTATTGGGAATGGACTGAAGTAGAGCTCGACAGGGAGTTTGAAATTTGAGAACGCAAGAGGGCATCCTATTTATGAGGTAGGCTGCAGTGAGAATGGCTTCACCCCAAAAGTGTTTCGGTAGATGTGTAGAGAACATGAGAGAGCGGGCAACTTCCAGTAGGTGCCAGTTTTTTCTTTCGGCAATTCCATTTTGCCGAGGAGTGTCGACACAGGAACTTTGGTGTATTATACCTTGACTCGAGATAATCATAAAAAATGGATTGGAAATATTATTTGGCATCATCAGTTTTCACAATCTGTATTTTTGCTTGGAATTGTGTTTAGATCATGGTGTTAAAATTTTTGAAAATTTGGCCTGCCTCTAGCTTATCTTTCATGAGGAATATCTAGGTAAGTCTAGTGTGATCATCTATAAAAGATATAAACCAGCGAGATCCAGTAGTGTTCTTGATCCTAGATGGCCCCCACACATTACATTGAATCATTGAAAAGGGTTAGGATGCTTTGTAGGGTCGTTGGGATAAGAGTTGCGAACATGTTTTGAAAATTGACACATGTCACTTTGAAAATCATTTGGATTTTTATTATTGAATAATGAAGAAAAGAGTTTCTAGAGATCCAAGAAATTTGGATGTCCTAACCTATAGTGCCACAACATAATTGCACTGTCATTATTAGAACGAATGACAGAAAAATAACTTTGACTTCTAGACACTAAACAATCGGATTTGTGAGTTGTTCCTTGAAGAGGATCATTAACCTCGAGAAGATTGAGGCCCGGACACATCTTAGCACTGCCAATTGTCTTACCTGAATCCAAGACCTGAAATTCACACATATTTCGGAAAAATTTAGTAACACAATTGAGATCCAAAGTGAGTTTACTAATAGATAGTAAATTGCAATCCAAATTTGGCACTAATAGAACTGAGTTAAGTGTTAGGTTCTCTGAAATTTTAATAGTATCTGTACCAACCACCTTTGAGAGTGAACCATCTGCTATCCTGACTGTTAAATTTTCATAAAAGGGACTATTAAGTAGAAGATTTTTTTCTCTCTTTGGTCATATGTACCGGTGTTCCTGAGTCTATAATCCATGGACCTAGCTTCTTCTTTTTAACATTGAGAGCACTTAAAAAATTACCTTTGTTTGCCAAAGAACCGGTGCCAAAATTACCTCTTTGCTAAAAGATAGAGAGGTCGTGGTGTGATCGTAGTCAACGTCTTGAGAAAAAATTTCTCCGTCCTTCTCTGTTGTTGGCAAAGCGAGAAGGTTTCCAATCTGCGAGTTTACCTTGGATTTTTTAGCAGGTTTGGTGTGACCAGGATGTCAACAATGGTCACAACCACGACCTCCCTTTCTTCAGTCTACTGTCACTGCTATTGTATGGATTTCCTCGGACCACAAGGGCTGAACTCTCCAGGTTTGTTGCAGAATCTTAAGGGCCCATCAATATCTTCTTTTGACTCTCCTCTCGACGAACTTTTAAAAACGCTTCTCGGATGTTTGGTAGTGGTTTGGATCCTAGGATTCTTCCTCGTACTTCTTCAACATTTTTATTTAATCCAATTATAAATTTGTATATTCTTTTCTTTTCAACAATTTGTTTATACCTGATTCCATCTTCGGGAAAGCTCCAATTGTGCTCCTCAAATAAGTCTAGCTGTTGCCAGTAGCGGTTGAGGGTGTTGAAGTATTGGGATGCTATCAAATCTTCTTGGCGTAAGTCATGGAGAACACTTTCCACCTTGAATAATTCAGATGTATTCTCATTGTTAGAATGTGTTTCCTTGGTAGCTTCCCAAATCTCCTTTGCTGTTCCATAGAGAAGAAAATTTTCTCCAGTGTCATTTGTCATGGAATTAATGAGCCATGACATGACCATGTTATTTTCCGATTTCCATGTTTTGAACTTCGCATCATCCTTGCTTGGTTGGGCTGCAATTCCTAAGAGAGAATCATCTGTTCCCTTTCTGCATATAAACATCATCACGGAATGGGACCATTGGAGATAGTTATTCCCATTAAGTTTGTGTCTTGTAATGGGCATGAGGCTGCTATCTGAACTGTTGCTGTTGCCCGAGACCATGGCTTCTTGATTGGTGGTGACGTCTGAGACTGAAGATGTGTAGTCACATCTCCTGGTGGCCATACCATATTTGGTCATTTGGGAAGATTAGGGTTCAAAGGATGCTCTGATACCATGTTGAAATGTGGAAAAGAAAACTGACATTCCTCCAACTTATGAAGAAGATTACATTCCATTTAAATAGATGATAATCTCATCTAATTACTAGGGATATTTACAGCCTACTGAAAATTGAATATCCTATTTAAAATGGAAAGCAGTAAAATAGGAAAAACTATCTATATAATCGGGTAACATGCTACCCAAATCCCCTAGAATTGTGGAACCAAAAATAGCTAACAAATCAACTGATTTGTTAGCTGTAAATCTCCTAAAGATCAACCTCTAATAAAGGCTGACAGATATCTCATAATTCTACCCCCCTCATTCTTCGAGAGATTTGTTTCCTCTTCCTTTTTATCCAAGGATTCCAACTCACGTAGAATTTTGTATTTCTAAATGTAACATCACCAAACACCTTGTTCCAAGATTTTAGCTTTTCCTTAAGATTTTTCAACTTCCTCATAAACCTAAAACCTTTCCAACCCCTCCCTAGATTCTCAACCCAAGCGCTTCGCACTAATGGATTAAATGAAGCATGATCCAACCTCACATTCTCAAACCTTAGAGGAGTGGGGGACCCCAAGCTACCCTACTAGATTTTAGCAGAACGGGGAAGTGATCAGAAGTAGGTCTTAGAAGAATAGTTTGGGATAGATTAGAGAAATTGTCCTCCTAGTCACTACAAATAGGAACCTATCCAATCTTCTAGGCACTTGCCCCCACCCCCACCCAAAACAAAAAAAAAAAACACCACCACCACCGTAGACCAAGTATAGGTATCATTGCTTAAAAGCAGATCTCTGAGGCCACTCCCTGATCAATAAGTCCAAATGCTGCATATTAGCAGTAACTCCCTCTCCCCCCCATTCTTCTCCCCTAGAAATCTCACCATGTTAAAATCTTTGCCTACAACCCACTAGGGAAACAAAACCCAAAGACGAAATAAAGCTCATCCCAAAATGTGCTTTTGAGGGTAGGCCTAGATGGACTGACCATACATTGAAGAAACCCACCACCACTGACCCCTCCTTTCCACTTCGACAAGATTTGAGAGGGAAAAGAAACCCACTCAACTATCCACTTTATAAATAGACTGAGAGTTCCACATGATAAGAATGCCCCTTGAAGCACCACGAGATGGTAAGAAGCCCCACTCCCTACACCGACCATCCCAAATAATCCTAATGATCACTTGATCAATCATCTCTAGTTTATTTTCTGAATAAGAAAAATGTCCGGGGAGTACTTAGACAACACTTCCTTAATAAGACTCCTTTTCCTAGCTCCCCTTAAACGCTACGTTCTAATCGATGATCTTCATAATTTAATAACTAATATATGTTCTATTGATCGTTAATTTTATTCTTGTTAAACATTTGAACATTCTATATTTTATTTTTTGAATAACAAAAATTTTATTGATGACTAAAAAAGTACAAAAGATGGCAAAACCTGTATCAAATGCATGCTTCTTCTCAGCAATGGCAACTAAAGCACCCAAGATGATGTTCAATACTTGTAGTATATGATATATTTAAATTGGTTAAAATTTACTAAAATCATTTAAAAGCATTACTTTGTAGGATTCTGGGATCAAAACATTTGAATCTATATGTTTTCAGCAAGTTTGCCAATGCAGAAAATGAATTTGCAGATGCTGTGGCCATTAGCCTCTATGTAATGTCAAGTTGCACTGAGTGAGTGTTATAGTCAATTCCATTGTGATGTGCTTAAATTCTAATGAGACAAATGAGTGCTTGTTTCTTTAGGCTGTTTTGTGTTGTACTTCTATGCCAGTAACCATGTGCGATGTGGGTGTCTCCTCATGGTGTGGATGACACCCCCCTCTTTAAATATATTAATAATGATGAAGTTCTGGGCTTTTGCAATTGTAAAAGGAAAGGAAATTGCTATTTCAATGCTAATGGTTCGTTATCTTTGGATTCTGTGGATGGAAAAGAATGCCAGAATATTTTGTGATTTACAGCTTCCTACTTGTTATGGAATAGACTGGGGGTTCTTTCTAGAATCAAAAACAAGTGTTAGTCCTCATATGCATAGTGTCATGCTTCAGGCGCTTTGCCAGAGCTTTCACAAAATCCGTCGTCAAGATGTACCTGAGAAAGTGGTAGTCAATTCCATTGCAACATGGTTGGATTATAATGAGACAGGTGAACGCCGTTTCTTTAGGTGACCTGACCGCTTTGGTGTAATCCTGTGCCTGTGAAAGTGTGCAATGTTGGTCACCTCATGTTGTGGATATCTTTTCTTTTCTTTTCCCTTTTTTTTTTTTTTCTAATTGGAGAAGTTCTAGGGATTTGGCAAGAGTAAGAAAGGGAGAGTGCCATTGCAGTGCTCTTGGTTTACTTTTTCATGGGTGGAAGGAAATGCTAGAATATTTAATGATCGAGTTACACCTTCCTGCTGGTTATCCGGTAGAGTTGTTTTCTTGTGCTTCTTCTTGGGCTTTAGCTTTTGGGATGTATTACTTTCATGGAATTACGGAGAAATTTTGGGGGTTGAGGGGAGGGGGGGCGCAGATCTTTTTTATTTTTTATTTATTTTGATTATTGATGTACATCTTCTCGTCTGACATTTATATTCTTGTTTTTATATCTTTTCCTTTATTTTTTTTTCAAATAAAAAAAACCAACAGCACCTATAAATGATTGTATGTAAATATTGCAGTCATGTTGAGACAATTGTTATTAGTTATTTTAGAACTTAGAAGCTTTCTAAAAATTGCTGTCAGCAAGCAACATTGATGAAACGTAGTTTAGGGCCTGTTGAGTTGTGGAGAGTAGTTCTATTTTCCATTTCCACTTTACGAAATAATTACAAAAATGCCACCTTGTTCTCTAGTTTTCCAGTTTTATTTTGATGTTTACTCTAAAATTGGAAAACAAGGTAACAATTATTTGGAAAACAAAACTGTGTTCCACAAGTGTACAAGACCTTGATAATTCTGTAGAAAATGGAGTTGATTTCTCTCTATTTATTGAAGATGCTCAACCCATGGGCAGTGGGCATGCAGAGATTAAATTTTTTTTTCGGCTGAGCTTTGAGGGAAACTGTTTCCCCATTAGGAATGTCCGCTCTAAGTATGATATAATCTACCTTTTCTTGTCAATTAGTCATTATGAGAAGGTATCACAGTTTGTGTTTCGAATTGGTCATTCTCTTAGTGCAGGGCACCTGGTGTACAAAGCTCACGCTTATGCAAGGTCTAGGGAAGGGGTGGACCATGATAGGTCTATAGTGCGCAGCCTTAACTTGCAATTTTGCAAGAGGCAGTTTCCATGCCTCGAACCTGTGACCTTCAGATCTCTCGGTGACAACTGCACTGTTGTGCCAAGGCTCCCCTCCCGATCATTCTCTTAGGCATGCCTATATAACAAACTAACTTGTTCTTGGAGATTTTGGGTGACTAATTTCTCCCTATTTTATGATACTTGCAATCAAGATCTAAGTGATTATCATCAAGTACCTTAAAATTAATGTTAACCATTGAATTGAGTGATATTTACGTCCCAAAATTCTGATAAAAATTGGTGAGCTTAATCTTTCTATTCATGAAGTTGATTTAACAATGGAATATCTAATATCTTGTGAACATTTAATATTGATTGGCTGGTTAAGTGACGTAATATTTGATAGTTTTCTGAGTAACATGGTGACAAAATATTTGATAGTTTTCTGAGTAACATGTCCTGTTTGATGGCCAATGCCTTTTCTATATATTTTTTTGGCTTGCAGAGGCTGGTTCATTGACTCAAGCATCTTCTAATAGCAGAGAACTCCAAACTGAAGCTGGAAAACTGAACCTGCTGTCTTCGGCTTTATCAATCGAAGTGCTGCAAGAAATTGGGAGGAGATGTGGCTCAAAGGTATGGAAAAAAATTTGTTACAAGCTCAATTACAGGTTGCCTGTGTTATTTCTTGTTGGAGTGAACATCATACCATATCATGCAGGTTGAGTTCAAGTCTGTCGTAAGCACCAGCAAGGATTTACAGTTCTCTGTTGAGGTCAGTGAAAACCATTTGCTAGCCTCTCCTCACCGTTTTCTGGATATTTCTTGGTATTTTTATTTATGTGTTCCCAATTGATGGTGATGGTGGTCGTGTTTTATTTTTGGGTGGTTGTATTATAATCGTCCATTGATTCTTCCATTAAAACATTGTAGTCATTCTTTGTGGCAATGTCGAAGATTTAGAGTTGCATTACTTAGCATGTGGGTAGTTAATCAATGTTGATAAATTGTGTTTGTTTTTTTGTGGAGGAATGAATTTTAATTTCTTTACTCGAAAAGACATCTATGCATATGATATATCTTATCTGTTTATAGAAAATAAACACCTTTTTTTAAAAGGTGAAGGGTAATAAGAAGTTGTGAGAGAGACAATGTGGGAACTCATACAACACCCCGCTCCTCCTCAACGTCCCCAAAGGTGTGATGTACCGTATCACGTAAGGGATGCCTCTCAATATAAAGGAGAGAATGAGAATCATAGAAAAGTAGAAATTGTAGGAGGGAGAAAGGAGGGAGGTAACCTCGTTGAGATTAGAAGGGAGGGAGATAATAAGGAGTGGTGAGCGAGTATGGGAACTCATAATGGTATAATGTACCCTGCCATGTAAGGGGTCCCTCTCGAGTATTAGAAAATTGGAAATGTGGCAACCTGGTAGGTTAGTATTTCCCAAAACTAAAACATAGTAAAAGCATAACTGAACTAATGGATATTTTTGTTGGATCAAATAACAATTAAAAAATGTGATTATAATAATAAAAGTGCAAACAAATACAATATTAAAGATATTAATTATTTTGTTTTATTTTTACTTAGTCATGTTTTTTTGCTTAATATTATTTCTAATTATTATATAGTATATATGTACTTATTTAAATATATAAATATATGAATAAATGTAAATGATACTACATTCTAGTACGTCTGTTTGCCCCCAAGTGGACTAAGGGCATTTTTTGTCTTAGAGGTGTTCAAGGGAGGAATTAGTCCTAAAGTTTTCCTGCAACTCTAGAATGATCTTGGATCACCTCCACAAAGGTGGGATGAAGATGATTGGGTTGGGCATAGGGTTCAAATCACTGAGGTATCCATACCAAATGACTTAATTCAATGGATTTGATCTCGCACTGAAAACCCAAATGGATGTGAATTGTTAAAGTTTGGGGGGCTTTAACTCTTTATTGAAGCCTGAGGACTGAATTTAAATATGTAGTGGGATTAAATACGTAATTATCAGTTTTGTCAAAGAATGAGGGAGCATATGGAAATGTTTTTGTTATCTTTGATTCTCTCTTATATAGGAAATGCTGTATAATTTGGTAGGGTTGAACATGCTCTCCCTCTCCCTCTCCCTCTCCCTCTCCCTCTCCCTCTCCCTCTCTCTCTCTTTCCCCTCATTTCTCATAACCTTGGGTTTTGTTTGGTGTGTTCGACCATGGCTCCTGTTCACCATGACAGGAGGAGGTTCTTGTAGGTCTGCCCAGATCAGGGGGAAATCTTTCAATCTGTGTTTAAAGAGAGTAGGGGAGGGTGGGTTTGTTTTGTTGTTTAAAAGGAACCCGCTTCACAATTATTGGGTTAGGTTTTGTTTGGTGGCTGGTGTGGTGGTTCCTCGATGGGTTGTCTTCAATGTTTGGCCCGGTGGGGGATTCTATTGTAAAATAAGGTATGAGAAGGTAGTTTATTGGAGGGTAATTAGATTGACGAGGAAAGGTAAGTTTTTGGAATTAAGGTTCGGGTGGATTGGTAAAATGTTTTCCATTTTATCCCCAGGTCGTGTTTGTTATGAAGGCTGGCCAAGTTTTGAGAGAGTGGTGGTGGATGCTGTTAAGGAAGAAGGCTGTGAAGAGACTGGATGCTGGAGCAGAGCGGTGAGCTCTTCAATCTTAGAAGGAAGTTATGTCGCAAGGGAAAGAGAAGCTTTATATATGTGTAGTGCGAATTTGCAACAAAATTTATTTGGAACTGATATGTCAGTTCGAAAGCAAGAAGAGGCTAGTTTACTGACTGTACAGAGGTGCTAGGGTTTTGCAGGAGGCTACCTGGTGTTGAAGGTTAAGTGGTATGGGCCTGCGTCCATCTCTATTGTCTTAGATTTGGGCCTATTGTTGGGTAATTTGATTTCTTCAGGGTTAGAGACCTGGATTGGGCTCAATTTCAGCTCAGCTAGGCAATGAGGTCCAAGGAGTTAATATAGTTGAGAGCCTCCATCTCAGGCCCATTTACCTGAGCAGTGTCAAGGTACTCAACCTAATTTTAAATAGGATTCTCTGAAGTAGACCCAATTTTCGTCTCTGCCTGGTAGGGCCAAAGTTCACATCAGGCCCATGATCTATCATCTGTTTCATAGTTGGATAAAAGGAAGCTAGATTTCTTCTGTTAGTCCAGCGGGAATTCTGTCCAAGGAGCCTTGAAGAACAAGTGAAGGTGAAACCTAGTTGTGAATTTATAATCTTGGGAATTTGATCTTAGTGGGAGATCAATCCTGTGCAGAGGAAATAATTTTTAATAATTCTTTAGAGATGAATGTTGGAAAAAGGGATATATCACAAAGGGTATAGAAGCTGGTGTGAGGGGAAACCTCTCAAATGGATTTATTGTATGCACATCCATCCTCGTTGGAAGGATTGGAGGGGGTTTCTATTTTTGAGGGAGATGGTTTAGTTAATACACAACTGTGTAAAGATGGAATTCTGTGTACACCATGGAGGAGATTTCTGGGAAGGATTTAGAAGCTCAAGAATTAATGGATAAAGTGGAATTAAAGTTGTGTGATCCTGGAGGAAACAAATTGCATTTGATGGTGGAAAAAAATAAAGCGAAGGCTTAAAGGGAATTAGTTAAATTGAAGTGTTCAGTGAATTATGACAGGAAGGGAACGAAGAGGGTTTTCTTGGTTAATTTGGTTTAATTTTTCATTTGTTGTTTTTATTTTTGCTTTCTTTCTTTTTTAATTTGGTTGGTTGGTTTGTTTGCATATTTTTGGTGGACTTACTGTCCCGACTTAGGTTGTAACTTCTTTTTTCTCTATCTAGTACATTTTTTTAATTAATAATAATAATAATAATCTAAGAAATGTTTAGAATCTTTAAAACTGTTATTGTTGTTTTTCCCCAAAGCCCAGAGTGTGCTCGCATTTTATGTACTATGTAACATAAAATGCAGTGTCGATGCACTACATATTTGCTGTACTGCCACTACTTAAGCCACTTACTGAACGTATCATGTTGTATGTCAATAGATCCTTTGCAATCGCGTTGGGCATATCTGGCCATGCATGAAAAACTAATCTACAAATTCTTATCCTTTTTTTTTTTTTTTTTAAATTGGTAGAATATCTCATTATTGATTGCAATTCCACATGAAAGAAAACTATCTTTTTTTTTTTTTTTGGGTTGCTTGAATGCTACAAAGCATCATGATGATTGCTTCTTGGTGTGTTGGATTTAGTAATGTATCACCTACTTTGAAATTAGCTGGTTTAGTTTTTGTTTTGTTTTGTTTTGTTTTTGTTTTGGGCCTTCTCTTCTTTTTGGTTGACAAAAGGGCTAATAATTGCATCCCATTGATTTTGTCCTCCAATTATTTCATTGGTTTAGGTTTTGTTCACTGGTGAGAGGATAGGTGTTGGGATGGGTAAGACGAGGAAAGATGCTCAACAACAAGCTGCTGAGAATGCCCTTCACAGCTTAGCTGGTAAGACTGTTCCTTGTTCAGTTTTCTGAGACACTTTTCCTCGTTTATAGTTTTTGGGTAAATATATTTTAGGGGAAAATACAGTTACACCCCTTAAACTATACCATCCATCACGACTTCACCCCCTAGACTATCAAAGGGCGTAACAAAGTTAACATCCGTTAACTAAATTAATAAAAATAATTTTGCACTCTTTTATTTTAATTTCACTCTAACTTAGTAGAAACTTCTCGACAATAAGATTCAAACAACCTCAGGACTGCCATAATTGTTGTGAAATTTCATATATCATTCATGTCTGCTATGCATAAAATGCATTAAATTTTATGAATAAATATTAAGTTTAAATTATTTCTTTAATTAAGTTTTGGGGATAGTACAATGTAATTTCATAACATAATGTTATGTAAATAGGGAAAAAATTGCAATATATAGTATATGCTATTTCATTAATGTATAGTATACTACCCATGTAATTCACATATGGTGTATTTTTATTTATAGAATTAATTATTTAATTCCTCAAAATTCGATCCATTTTTTTTATTATGATTCAATTAATTTTTATTTTTTTAAAATATGTTATTTCTTTTGTTTTTTGTTTTTTTTTCCTGTCATCCAACCCCAAAGTAATTTCTTGTCTCCCCCCCCCCCCCACCAAATATGGGCATTTTTGCTGTGCTCATTCAGCAAAAATTATTAATAATGATATTCCTTTGTCTTTCTAAAAAAATTATTAATCATTCATGTGCCATATGTATTGCAACTGTTCGATTTTATTTTTTGTTAATGGAAGGAGCTTTTTACAGTCAAGATAGTAAAGGGGGTGTAAGTGTCACTTTAGAAGTTCAAGGGGGCATTTGTAGTAGATGGTATAGATAGGGAGTGTAAGTGTATTTTTCTCCTATAATAAATATTACCTTTTGTTTCTAGCACTACCATTTACTGTTGTGACCTAAAATTGCCTCAAAATATTCCATCAACATTAATTTGCTGTTTGATTGTTTAAACAAAAGTTCTGTGTTGACCAGAAAAGAGTAATGTGTGCAACCACAGCTCTTTCACCTTCTTCTTGAGAATGGTAACTCTCTGCAGATTTGTTATGAATTGGTTTTGAAATACCTGACACATTTCCCTCTCTTGCTTTAATTTTACTAGTGAGCTATATTTGTATAGGTGTATTACAGGAAAATGAAAAATGGACACCAAATTATAGAAATCTTTTAGATAGGTAAGCTAGATAAGGCTATTGGAAAAGGCGCTAAAACCTAAAGCAACAAAGTTGGATGATTTTTGAAAAAAATTATATTTACATATAAACCAAAATATCTTTAAATTGTAAGAAACCAAGACTTATAGTATACACCTATATTTTTTTCCCCAAAATTTGAGAAAAAAGGAGGGGGGGGGGGGTCCACCCGGACCCCCTCCTAGCTTCGTCCTTGATTCTTTTGATGTGAAAGAATCTGCAAGTATATAGCGGACTATCCTTAAATAAATCACAAATTATAAAATTTGAGATAATTGATTTGTTAACAATGTTCGACTTCATATACATAAATTGAGCCCTAAAAGGGGTTTTCAGTCGCTGAAAATAGGTGCAAAGTGCATGCAGTGTTCCTCAAATGATGAAGAAAAATTTTTCATCCCAACAATGAAAACAGATAAGCGAACTTCCCAGAGTTCCAATTTTCTTTTACATTTTGCATGCTCAAGTTATTGATGTTCCAAATTTTTTTTGTTCCACTAAACTGAAGTGAATTTGTGATGGAATGGAGTACTAGCAAGTAGCAAAATTTTTAATTTTTCTGTTGATCCAATAAGCTGAAGTCAATTTGTGTGGGTACAAATAATGGCAAATGACAAATGTGTAGGCATATACAAGTTTAACGTGTTAGAAGCATGCTCTGGGAAACTATAATGTCTTCTTATGTCCATAAATATGTTGCCCACTGGCCTTTGTTTCTTCTTGACCATTGTATCTTCAATACATCACAATCATCGACTTTATTTGCATAATTGAAAGTGTTATATTCTGTTGCACTTGAATTCTATTGCTTCGGTCTTTTGGGGTTTTTGGATGATATTGGAATCATACATGTAGTAGTTGTGAATTTTCTTGAGTTTTAGCATGCTTTTAAGTATGATCTAAGTCTTCATTCCTTGGTTACCATACTGGCTGATTACATTTTGTGATTCTTAGCTGCTTCTGTGAAGCAGTTCAGTTAATAAGGTGCTGAATGCGTTGTTTAATGCATGGTATTCAGATAAATATACAGAATATGTTGGCCCTCGTTCTGGAGTCGTGGATAGAGATTTTGATAAGCTCTCAATCAGAAATGAAAATGGTTTTGTTTGGGATGTTGTCAGCCATGCATCAGAATTACAAGAAGAAGATGATTTGCCAAAAGAGAGTACTACTGAGGTGGGAATTTTTGATGCTGCTGCCCATGGATGATTTGATTTCTTTGCTTGAAAAACATAGGTGATGCTTGGATAAAGGGTATGTGGGCAAGATATTTCCAGATGAGGGTTTGTGGTTATCCTGAGAGAAACCACCTCTTTTTTGGATTTTGCATTGCACCAAGATGTGAGAGCAAAAACAGTGAAAGGGGAGTGAGCTGGCTTCATGTTCTTTACTGCTGCCTTTCCCATGCTCAAAATTCCTGTTTTTGAAGGTAAGAGCTTGGTGTTCAGTCCCTAGTTTCTACCCATTATCCAAGTACTCCCATGAAGTCATTTTTTTTTTTTTTTTCGGGATCTATTTTATTGCCTAATAGAGCTTTTATAGCCTCCTCTTCTTGCAATGTGTTTCCAAGTGCATTCCCTTCCATTTTCCCCCCTCTTTCTTTCTCAATAACTGAAGGACAACTGCTGTTTTATTTAATTCTGATGTTCGATGCCTGCGAATCACCCTCCTATCACCTGGCTTATACATTCCGCGACCCAAATAAAAAAAAAAAAAGGAAAGCAATACTTTTTTGCTTGTTGGGCTGCTTTTATATTTTGCTTGGACCAAAATATCATTGTTCTGACACTTGAGATCTGTGAATTGTTTATTTGTTTCTCTATACCTTAGCCTCCAAATTTGGTGTTGATGTTTCTGCCATTTAAATATTCATTTTCTTTTTTTGAAAAATGGAAAATAAGATTTCTCTATGCAGCTCGTATTTAGTTGTGTCTAATAGCATTGATTTAGTTTTCTTTCTATTGACAAATGATTGGCAGGCTCAGGGAGCTGAAGTCGCATTTGGAAGTACTTCGTCCAATATAGCAAATCAAGTGCAAAAACGTGCCAATTCTCCCAGGTAATTTGGAGAGAAAAAAAAAAAAGGACCATTTTTGGAGAATGACTGGGTATGATTTCATATGCTTCCCTATTTAACTACCCACCAGCAGAAGACATGTGAAGTGAAGTATATTTTCGCTACTTGGTTGCTGAACAGAGTAATTCCTGTATATTTTCAGATCAGTACAATCTATTCCCAGCAAACGATCAAAGGAAGAACTATTGCATGGTTCGCAGAGTCTTTCATCCTGACAACGAACAGAAAAAATGGTAATTCTTGATAGTTCGAGTAGGGTTGATCGAAGCTGAGGCTGACGGATTTTGAGCGGCGGAGCTCCTCCCACGAATCTACAGCTGTCTGCATATTTTGTATGAATTGGGCTCCAATTCACCTGGTCAAAGCCCCAATATTCCATTTGAGGCGATGAAATCTCTTCTTTAATGGCGTTCGTTCATGAAGACGGGCAATTCCTTTTTAAAAAAATTTTTGCCCGTCTTTATTGCTGATTCGATATAGGGAGGCCTTTTTTGTATTCTGCAGCCTTCGGCTTCTCATGTACCCTTATAGTTGATATTATAATGTTTAGCTTCGCCCAAATCACCAGCGTTCAGTTTCCTTGCGTGTCCATGCATATAAAAAAGAGGATTCCCCTACTTCAGTCTCTACTTTTTATTCCTTTAAATTCTGAGTTACTAGTTATAGACTATGGAAAAATATTTGGTATTTGCACCAATGCACTTACAGTTAACACAAATATTACATAATTAACTGAGTCATAAATATTGAGAATAATAAAGTTAGTATAATTTTGTATTATATTTTATATAAATTGAATTATATACTATATTTTATATGAATTCATACAAATTCAAATCCAAGGTCTTAATTTCATTCCTTCAAGTGCAGGGGCTTGGAATTCTTAATAAAAGTAAAATTTAGTACTCAAATCATGCTTCACACCTAATTTGCAGCAACTCAAATTATGAAAGCATACCAAAAAGTAAATAATTAATTTGTTTGTAATATTCACAGTTAATGAGCTAATGATTTTTTTTTTTTACAAAATTTGACTGGTTTTTAGTTGATGTTGTATAACTATTAAAAATTATAATTTTTTACGTTTGTGTTTTGGGAGTGCAGATTCCAAGTTTTGGTTTAAGATTTGTGCAGATATTGATAAAATGTAATATGAAAAATATATTACATTGTAAAAAATAACAATATATAATTAGTAACGTGATCTGAAGTTTAGGTTGATTCAAAAATTTATATATAAACCAAACAAACAGCCAACCAAACCTTATGGTGGGTTTTTATTATGTAAATCTGTTTTCATCACTCTTTCAGGACTATTAGATTCGATGTTCACTATTTTATCTCAAGTTATTTTAGATGTACCTTTATTTCTTTTATCATTCCTCAAAATAGTTAGTTCTCGTTGATTCATTATTTAATCTATGTTACATATGCATAAATCATTTAAGCCGCTCCTTTATCTTATTTTCTACAAGAGTTGTGCGTAATTTATAGTGGACATGTCCAATCCTTAATTTATCTTTTAATGTTGTACCATTCGTCATGTTTAACATTCTCATCTTAGCAAATCTCTTTTTATAACTTCATTTTTAATTTTAGAGGTACTCCACTATTAGACAATAGTCTTGAAACATTTTTCTGTTTTATCCAACTTACTTTAAATCTATGTATTATATTTTTAATTTGTCTTTTTATTTGCATAGGAGAGTCAAGGTATCAAAATTTATTAATACTATTGATTTTTTGACTATTAATATAAAGTTTACTATTTTATAAAAACATTCTTTCAACTTACACTTCATATATTTTATCTTATTTTTGCTTATCTTAAAAATCTCAAGATTTTTATGCCTCTCTATAATTCTAATTTAGATTCTATTTTATTCATAGTTTCATCAATCAAGATGTATTATCTGCATATACTAGAGAGCCTCATTTTAGACATTCTTAATTACTTCATCTATCACTAGAGTATAAAGATAAGGGCTAAAAGAGATGCTTGATGCACATCTTATTATTATTGGAAAATTTTTAGCTTGTTTACCCATAATTCGAACACTAGTCATTACTTGACCGTATACATCCTTAATGACATTACTCCTACTATAGATGCCATCTTTCTTCTTCTTCTTCTTCTTCTTCTTCCATTTTTTTTTCACCTTCTAAAATCCATTATAGAACTTCCTTAACTATCTTATTATATGCTTTTTGTAAGTCAATAAAAATTATATGCAAGTCCTTCCATGTATAAAACTAAATTGATTTTTTGAAACCTAAACACTTTTTCCACTAATTTGATGTTTAAAACTAGGTTTTCTTGTGCCAAAAGCTAATGAAAAATGTGCAGTTCAAGCACACAAGATTACACTCGAGTGAGATAAATAATATAAAAAAAAGATTTAAAAAAATCGAACTCTTGATCTTCAAGCTCTAATGGCTTAAAACCTATTGAACTACAACTTAAAAACAAAGTCATTAATCCAAAGTAGTTTGTTGTCATCAAAACCAAATTAATGAAACCTTGAAACTAACAAATTAGTAGACAACTAAATCACAAAGCAATAAACTACCTCCAATACCATCTATTTCAAGACACTTCACATTGGGTAAAGGTTTTGCAATGCTAGAGTACCATGAATTCACCACACCAGCACATTGACAAGTGTTAGAAAACAAAGTAAACATAACTGGGAAGCAAGCATGATGTAGAAAAGTGAATCATACAATCAAAAATAGTAAAGTAAGGTGATTCATCTTATTACACCTTCAAGAGACGATCATCTTTGTTGGATGCATTTTCTTGTGCATATATAGTGATTTGAAAGTTGCCCCTCAATAAGTTTAGTTTTTGTTTTTTGATTGATTCGTGCAGGAAATAATTTTCTTTTAGTTTCTCTATTCAAGTTCCCCATGACGGCAGCACTTGTGCAGATCTTTTGGACAAACTCAGACTAAGCAAGACACCTCTTTGAATGCAGGAGACTCTTCCCCACGAATCTATGTAATTTACATCTAATAGATGCTTCTGCTGTTTGTTTAGTGAGGACCCAACCTCTCCTCCTATTCTATTGTACCATAAAGAAATCATATACAATGAAGTCCCATATATTTGATGTGAGTTGCTAGTTTTCTTATTCTTTTGGTTCATTTGTGTTTCCAATTCATCTATTCTTTGCTTGGCTCCCATGAAAATGCAGGAAAGAAAAATGGAAATTGGAATATAACGCATGTTTTTTACTGGGTCTTGATATAAAACTTTTGTCAATCTATGCAGTATGTGCCAAACATCATTTTCCAATTGGTAGGGCTTATGCATGTCATATGATCAGCTTCTTAACCTCAATATTTCTTCATCTCTTTGTTATTAACTAAACATTAAAAATTTATTCATTAGAATATCCATAACTTCTGGTTTTCTCTCTTCACTAACCCTACTTATTTTTTCCAAAACCAAAAAGTAAGAAGAAATTTTTGAGTTGTGGAATAGGCACCTATTTCACAGCTTAATGAAATGAATGTCATTTAAGAATATTAAATATTTGTAAAAGAAAATTTGAGAATTTTTTCATTTAAAATAAAAATGATGGGTCAGTTCATGTCTAATTGAGCAAGAGATTATAATATAAATGGGCCATTAATAATCTAATTTATTTTTATCCATACTTAAGCAATTCAACATGTCATCAGTCTAGGTGTTTGGAGCTTCGATGAAGGAGCAAGAACTGGCAACGTCCATGGTTGCCATTCTGCATTCAATAGGTGATACAAAAAAAAATTGAATACTCCCCATTTGCCTCGGGCAGAAGCTCTCGCTGTGGATACAGGCTGCCTATGCCTAGTAAGTAGTGTAAGAAATTAATGATGTAATAAAAAAGTAAATAATTAAAATAGTGAAACAATTACGATAGAAACGCGGAGCTGTGCTTATATAAAAAATCTCTTAGTGCAAATAGTCACGTGTATGGTCTTCAGGATTGCTCAGTTAGGTCCAAGTTTGTGTGCACTCACAAACCCCAAAGCTTTAGGAATTATAGTATTGTTATCCAATGTAGTGGAAGGAAAAAAAATAAGGATAAGATGATATAAGGGGGAAAGAAAAAAGATATCTACTATAGACTATTGTTGGATGATAAAGAGAATAAGTATGTAAGAAAGAGAAAAAATATGTTTCTTTGGTTGTGTTTTGGAAAGGGTTTGAGGTGGCCTTTATATAGACTACATAGTGGAGTAACTTCTAGTTGGTTATTGAGTAGATTAATGGTATTTGGCTATTCAAATACCACCGTTAATATCTGTTGAAGGAAATTAAAAAAAATAAAAATAGAGGAAAAATAACACCAAGAAAAAAATTGTTGTCATTAATCCATAAAATGGAAAAACAAAAACTATTAGAATTTGAAACATATCCAACAATCCCCCACATGTTTCAAATTATGAAAAAAAAAAAAAATGTAAAACAAGGTTGGGTAATCATGAAAGTCATGCAAAGGGTGACAATACCTTTGCGTTTGAATTGCACTTAAAGAATTTGTGTTATAAGCTACAAGAACTTTTTTGAATTTTATAATATTGAACCAATACCTTTTAGTGTAACTTTATAAACATATAACTCACAAAACATTTTTAAATTCAAGGCTCTTACAAGTTGGTACAAATAGACTATGCACCATACATGGATTTTCATGAATGCTTTAGAAAGTTTTAGCCTACTAAACTTTCATAGGAAGCAGCCCTACATCCACATTCACATAGGTGAATCCATTAAGTGTGTGACTAGAGCTAAACACACCACTTAATGAAAGGCTAAGAATTCATTAACAGATAAACTCATCCTTACAATCATTGTAGTTGCATTATTCCAACACCAGACGGATGAGCAAATTTTTTAAAAGAAAGAAAAAGAAAAAAAGGTAGTACTCAAAAACTACTTAACGACTTGTTATTACCCATTGAACTAATTTATGGGATCTCCAATCACATAGGTTGGGTTGCTACCATTAGTAGTTTATGTTAAGGGCTTTAGACCCATCCTTCTCGCTATTTCTTCTACTAGCTTTAAAGTTAGTCCTTTTGTTAGAGGATCTGCTAAATTTCTCTCTGATCTCACATAACTTAAAATGATCACTCGAGGTGAGATAATTTTCTCATTATTGATGTGAATGGTGTATTCCCAAGAAAGGGGGGGGGGGGGGGGAGAGGTGAATTGGAAATTTTGAACTTCCTAGGTTAATTTATCTCTATTTTAAGATCCACAATCAGTATAATTCAACCTAAGGTATTTTCTAAGCATTCACCAATTCCATAGATAATGAGATATGCATATATATAAATCATACACAGCAGTTTGAATATAAATATGCAAGTGCTCGAATGTAAAGAGTATAGGGAATAGAAAAATATAATATTTGTTATCGAGGTTTGGCCAATACTGCCTACGTTCTCGTCTCAAGCAAACTAGGAAGAGGATTCAACTATATGCTCACTTAATCAGGTGGAGCGATGCCGTTTACACTCTCCTTACAGGGTGGAGACTCCCAATCTTAATTATGGGGCTGAGCCACAACCAGTACTCCTTAGGAGGCAGAGTCACCTCAGCTCAATTACAGGGCTAAGCCACAACTAGTTCTTCTTACGAGGCGGAGACACCTCAGTCCACTTTCCGGGCGAAACCAAGCCGTATATGTAGAGACCCAAACCCGTAATAAGTTGGGTTCATCGATGAAGGAGTCACGTTGATCAACGAAGTCCTTCAGAGCCTTGTCGACAAAATTTAGGGCCTCATTGATGAGTAAATACCGAGCGGGTCAGAGAAATATCTAGAATTTGGGCTTGGCGACGAAGGGATGGCTTCATCGACGAGCTGCGTGGCGGATTTGTCGACGAAGACGCCGCCTTGTCGATGAGTTTGACTCAGTCAAAGGCTCTATAAATATCCATTTTGGTTGCTTAGAAGTTAAGTTTCTTCCCAAAGCTCTCTCTCTCTCTCTAAACCAACGAAAACTCTCTCTCTCTCTCTCTCTCTCTCTCTCTCTCTCTCTCTCTCTCTCTCTCTCTCTCTCTCTCTCTCTCTCTCTCTCTTTCAAAGGTTCTTCGCCATTCGACGACCGTTTCTAAAAATAGAAGTTCCTGCGGTGATCAGAGGAGGAAGTTCTATAACTTTAGCGGATCAGATCGTTGTTTTGAGGATTTTTGGGTTTTCCAAAAAATCGAGGTAAGGATCTGATTTCAATTTTGATTGTTGGATATTTGGATAGTAGTCAAAATTATAGTAAGGTTATGTTTTGTGGTTTTAGGTTTCGAGGATCTCGAGTTATCGGTTTGGAGCATTTTCATACGTAATTTCGTTTCGAGTTTAAGGTAAGGGGAATTTGATTACAACAACATTTTTAGAAAACCAAACCGCTAAAAATCTAGTTTATACTTATATGTATGATTTAACTGCTTATTTTTTAAATTCTACCAAGTAAATGTTGGTTTTACGATTTTACAATTTTTGGTAAAAACGAGGATTTTGGCGTATGATTTCCAAATTTTATGAAAATCACCTATTTGCATTTATACTGTAGTAGGAGATACTTGAATCCTTTACTTTTACACTTAAATGATGTTTACTGGATTTTTATCATTTAGCGGATTTTTGGATTAAACTGGTGTGATATATGTTGAAATGGAAATGTATGAATTTTCTATACTATGTATATGAGATATGGGAACTGAAGTTCCAAATTTGTTATACTGAGAATGTGGAAAATAGAGGCCGGTTATACACCAAGCTGTATCAGTGAAACAAAAAGGGGTAAACCGAGTGGATAGGCGCCGGTTTGAACCCGATGTGATTATCTGAATTTGTAAAATACTGGAATTGCACAAGTTACTATATTTTGCTATAAATTGTATATATGATATTGGAACCACAACTTGCTATCAAAAGAAGTTGAAAAAAACTTCAGTGAAGGGGTTGAAAAATACTTTAAACTATTATAAGCACGGTTCCGATGCTGGCAGTACAGTGCAATCATACATGAGGGATCAGTATGGGTACTTTAGATGGTCGACATGTGAGGAGTTAGTAAGCTACTGGTAAAAATAAACCAGGGGGCAGTCGGACTATAAAAGATGCTCGACTTTGTCTGCATAAACAGGACACTATCAGAGGTATTAGTGCACAACCCGTGCCACGGGAGTAAACAGGAAAATTGTCATACCAAGCTGGAAGTGTTCTAATAATCATATGCATGATTTAAATACTTGAATGTGCAGATAAATTTTATATGTTACAGTATTATAAACAAAAGTTCCATATGCTTGAGTTTTTATGAAAATATGCATATATGCAGTCACACACTGTTGTAACACTTTCTTCCTTACTGAGATGTGTCTCATCCCATTCTACAACCTTTGTTTTTAGGTCCATCAGTACGTCGGTCCCAGTAGCTAAAGGAACTGAAGGAACTGGGGAAACTGTTTTGGGTTTAGCTTAAGTAAGCATTCAAATTATTTATTAAACTTAGATGAAATTCCTGTTTGGAGGGTTGTAATAACATGTTATATTTTATGTCTAACTTTTTTGTACTTGAGGATGTAATAGTAAACTCTGGTGTAAGTCTAGCAGAAATCCCACTGAATGTTTATGTTTTTCCGTAACATTTACATTATAATTATGTATGGTTTACACCCGTATGTCCCTGTTTTGGGCGGGTTGTCTACATATCTTGAATAGGTGCAGGTATTTTGTATTCGGGTTAACGGTGCTGGTCTGTATAAAGAGCCAGGTTGTTACAGTTGGTATCAGAGCCCTTAACCAGTCGGAAGTGTGTATTGATACATGCTGTTTGGTCAGGGATATGTTCAGACTTAGGAGTTGCTAGTTCTGTAGTCTAGAATATACCAGAGTATAGGACAAGGATAAGACCTTGGATTTTGCTTTGAATATTTGGAGATGGAAATTCATTGATAGACTTCTGTGTTTTTCTAGATTAGTCGAAAGGTTCAGAAAATCACAGTAATCCATCGACAATTTCGTTTCTTAATAGAAGGGTGGAATTCTAGTTAGAATGATAATGTCAAATTAATGGAGTATGTCAATATCGGGAATATGAATATGAGGGATTGAGTCTATAGCATGATAGTACTAGTCGATTCTTAGGCCATTACCTTTCTAATGGATTCTTGTAATTGTTTTCAGGATGGAATCCAAGGATATTACTGCCAACGTGGGAGGTAGTAGTAGTGAGGGTGCTGGCCCCGAGGCTGGTAATGACTTTACTAGTGTGTTGCGTGACTTTGTACATCAGCTTATAAATGAGGTAGTGCGAATGAATAGGGGGCAGGATCATCCTTCGACTGAGTTGGGGTGCTCTATTGAGCACTTCACTAGGTTGAAGCCCTCGGCCTTTGTGGGTAGTGCAAATCTAGTTTGTGCCAAGAACTGGATCCAGGAGATTGAGAAGATCTTAGATGTTTTGAACTGCACTAAGAGGCATAAAGTCAGCTTCGCCACGTTCAAGGTGGCAGGGGAGGCTGAGAGATGGTGGGTGTCTATAAAGCAGATGGAGGAGCACCGACCGATACCAATAGCGTTGATGTGGGCTCGATTCAAAGAGCTATTCTTTGAACGTTATTTATCGGCCACAGTTAGAAACGCGAAGATAGAGGAATTCATGAATCTGACGCAGGAGTCACTGACAGTGCAGTAGTACGCTGCCAAATTCTAGAAGTTGTCCCAATTCGCTCCATTTGTGATTCCTGATGAAGTGAAGAAAGCCTGGAAGTTTCAGAGGGGTTTAAGGAGTGAGATCCGTAAGCAGACAACGATCTTGCAGTTACAGGACTTTGCTACTTTGGTGGATAAAGCCACGGTAGCAGAGGATTGTTTACTAGAGGACGCAGAGGTTTAGGTCACGAAGAAGAGGCCAACGCCTCCTAATTCTTCATCTGGGGTAGGACATGGTAGGTGGAAAAAGAACGGTGGTGGTACGTCCCAGAACACCGAACGTGTTCAACATTGCTCTTTGTGTGGTAAGAAACACCATGGGCAGTGTTGGTTGTCTATGGGGGCTTGTATACGGTGTGGTAAGCAAGGACATTAGATGAGAGACTGTCAGATGCAGAGGAATAGTGGAACCTTGCAGCAGCCATACAGGGGTAATACTCAGGTATAGCGTGAGGGTCAGCAAGGGGGTACAACCTAGGTGAGGGTGTATTCTCTGACTCTAGTCGACGCTGAGAACGCGAGCGATGTTGTCACAGGTATCATTTACATGCTTTCTCATAAAGCTATTGTCTTATTTGATTTTAGGGTAATGCATTCTTTTATTTCCAATGGATTTGATTAGAGGTGCAACGGTTAGATTATGATTTGGTAGTAGGTACACCGTCCGGGTTTGCGGTCGGGTGTAGCAATGAAGTCTGTGACTTTCCGGTTGAAATACATGGGAGGATGCTACCAGTTGACCTTGTGGTGTATGACATGTTTGGCTTTGATATCACCTTTGGGATGGACTGGTTGTTATCCAATTATGCTAGTATTGACTGCCACAGGAGGGAGGTGTTGTTCAGACCGCCTGGAAAACAGGAATTTTAGTTTTTAGGGTCATGTGTGCATTCTGCACCACATATCCTTTCTACTATGCAAACTAGGAGGCTACTCCATAGGGGGTGCTAGGGTTATTTGGCATTTTTAAAAGATATGCCAATAGAAGAAAATAGACTGGAGATGATTGATGTAGTGTGCGAGTTCCCTAATGTATTTTCAGAGGACTTGCCAAGTTTACCTCCAAAACGTGAGGTGAAATTTGCTATTGAGTTAGCTCCAGGTAGGACACCTATATCGAAAGCTTTGTATCAGGAGCTGCTAAACAAGGAGTACATTCGACCCAGTGTTTTACCTTGGGGAGCACCGGTGTTATTTGTGAAGAAGAAGGATGGGTCGATGAGAATGTGCATCGACTATCGATAATTGAATAAGGTGATGATAAAGAATAAATATGCGCTACCCAAGATTGATGATTTGTTTGATCAACTCCAGGGCACGCAAGTCTTCTCCAAGATTGATCTACGATTTGGGTATCACCAGCTGAAGGTGAAAGCGGAGGACATCTCAAAAACTACATTTCAAACCGGGTATGGCCATTTTGAATTTATGGTTATGCCTTTTGGTTTGACTAATGCACCTGCAGCATTTATGGATTTGATGAATAGGGTCTTCCACAAATATCTAGACAGGTTCGTTGTGGTATTTGTCGATGATATCCTAGTGTATTCTAGGAGTGCTGTAGAGCATGAAGTTCATTTGAGGCTAGTATTGCAAATGCTTAGGGATAAAGAAGTGCGAGTTCTGGCTGGAACATATTGCATTTCTAGGGCACATGGTGTCTAAAGAAGGTGTATCAGTGGACTCGAGTAAGATTGAAGCAGTAGTGGACTGGGCGAGACCGAAGAATGTTCAGGAGGTCAGAAGTTTTCTAAGTCTTGCAGGTTACTACCTTCGGTTTGTGGAAGGGTTCTCCAGTTTAGAGTCAGCTACTCTCTAAATAGGCTACCAGAACTTTATGTGCAGGAGGTGGTATGACTCCATGGTGTTCCTATTTCTATTGTTTCAGATTGGGATCCGCATTTTACATCTCATTTCTAGAAGAGTTTACAGGTTGCCTTGGGATCACGACTGACGTTCAATATGTCTTTTCACCCGCAAGACAGATGGACAATCGGAGAGGACTATTCAGACGTTAGAGGATATGTTGCGGGCTTGTGTACTGGATTTCGGTGATAGTTGGATACAATATCTACTGCTCGTTGAATTTGCATATAACAACAGTTACCAGGTGAGGCTTTGTATGGTCGTCAGTGTCGATCTTCATTATACTGGGATTAGGTAGGTGAGCAGTAGATACTGGGTCCATAATTAGTTCAACAGACCTCTACAAAGGTCGAATTAATTAGGGAAAGAATAAAAGCAGCTCAAAGTTGACAGAAGAGTTATACTGATACTCGTCGATGAGAGTTGGAATTTGAGGTAGGAAATATGGTATTCTTGAGGATCACTCCGATGAAAGGGATGATGAGGTTCGGGATGAAGGGGAAGCTAAGTCCTCGGTATATCGGGCCTTTTGAGATCCTTGAAAAGATAGGTTCGGTTGCTTATCGAGTGGCTCTACCTCCAGTTTTATCCAGAGTCCATGATGTATATCACGTGTCTGTACTGAGGAAGTCTGTACCAGATCCATCACATGTACTGAGTTACAAACCTTTAGAGATCAGTGATGCCTTATCGTATGAGGAAGTACCAGTGCAGATATTGGATTAGAAGGTGCAGCTATTACAGACTAAGGAAATACCTCTCGTAAAGGTATTATGGCATAACCATGTGGTGGAAGAAGCTTCATGGGAATTAGAATCTGAAATATGCCAAAAGTATCCACAGTTATTCGCTAGTACATAAGTATGTATAGTAGTGTAGATGGTATAGATTAAATGGTATGATCTTTGGGAGAGTTTTGTTTATGTATGTAATCTTTCGAAGTATCTTTTGTGTAACCACTGTTTTCCTCCGCCATATATGAGGACATGTAATGAATTTGGGCCGAAGTCGCTTTGTAGGTGACTGTTGACTCTTTTGTAAAGCGGGATTATAAGAAAAAATTATGTTTAGCAATGGTTAGTAAATTTAGAGGATGAAATTCTTATAAGGAGGGGATATTGTAGAGACCCAAACCCGTAATAAGCTGGGTTCATCGGCGAAGGAGTCACGTTCGTCGATGAAGTCCTTTAGAGCCTCGTTGACGAAATTGAGGGCCTCGTCAACGAGCAAATACTGAGCCGGTCAGAGAAATATCCAGAATTTGGGCTCGGTGACGAAGGGATGGCTTCGTCGACGAGCTGTGTGGCGGATTCGTCGACGAAGACGCCGTCTCGTCGACGAGTTTGACTTGGTCAAAGGCTCCATAAATATCCATTTTGGTTGCTTAGGAGTTAAGTTTCTTCCCAAAGCTCTCTCTCTCACTCTTTAAACCAACAAAACTCTCTCTCTCTCTCTCTCTCTCTCTAAGGTTCTTCGCCGTTCGACATCCGTTTCTTAAAATGGAAGTTCCTGTGGGGATCAGAAGAGGAAGTTGTACAACTTTAGCGAATCGGATCGTTGTTTTGAGGATTTTTGGGTTTTCCCAAAAATCAAGGTAAGGATCTGATTTAAATTTTGATTGAATATTTGGATAGTAGTCAAAATTATAGTAAGGTTATGTTCTGTGGTTTTAGGTTTCGAGGATCCCGGGTTGTCAGTTTGGAGCATTTTCGTACGTAGTTTCGTTTTGAGTTTAAGGTAAGGGGAATTTGATTACAATAGCATTTTTGAAAAACTAAACTGCTAAAAAGCTAGTTTATACTTATATGTATGATTTAACTGCTTATTTTCTAAATTCTATCAAGTAGAAATGCCGATTTTACGATTTTATGGTTCTTGGTAAAAACGAGGATTTTGGCGTATGATCTCCAAATTTTATGAAAATCACCTATTTGCATTTATACTGTAGTAGGAGATGCTTGAATCCTTTACTTTTACATTTAAGTGATGTTTACTGGAATTTTATCATTTAGCGGATTTTTGGATTAAATTGGTGTGATATATGTTGAAATGAAAATGTATGAATTTTCTATACTATGTATATGAGATATGGGAACTAAAGTTCCAAATTTGTTATGCTGAAAATGTGGAAAATAGAGGCTGGTTATACATCGAGTTGTATTAGTGAAACAAAAAGGGGTAAACCGAGTGGATAGGCGCCTGTTTGAACTCGACGTGATTATCTGAATTTGTGAAAATATTGGAATTGCACAGGTTACTATATTTTTCTATAAATTGTATATATGATACTAGAACCACAACTTGCTACCAAAAGAAGTTGAAAAAAACTTCAGTGATGGGGTTGAAAAATACTCTAAACTATTATAAGCACGGTTCCGATGCTGGCAGTACAGTGCAATCATACATGAGGGATCAGTGTGGGTACTTTAGATGGTCGACCTGTGAGGAGTTAGTAAGCTGCTGGTAAAAATAAACTAGGGGGCGGTCGGACTATAAAAGATGCTCAACTTTGTCTGCACGAACAGGACACTGTCAGAGGTATCAGTGCACAACCCGTGCCACGGGAGTAAACAGGAAATTTGTCATACCAAGCTGGAAGTGTTCTAATAATCATATGCATGATTTAAATACTTGAACGTGCAGATAAATTTTATATGTTACAGTATTATAAACAAATGTTCCATATGCATGAGTTTTTATGAAAATATGCATATATGTAGTCACACACTGTTGTAACACTTTCTTCCTTACTGAGAGGTGTCTCACCACATTATACAACCTTTGTTTTCAGGTTCATCAGTATGTCGGTCCTAGTAGCTAAAGGAACTGGGGAAATTGTTTTGGGTTTAGCTTAAGTAAGCATTCAAATTATGTATTAAACTTAAATGAAGTTCCTTTTTGGAGGGTTGTAATAACAGGTTATATTTTATGTCTAACTCTGTGTACTTAAGGATGTAATAGTAAACTCTGGTGTAAGTCTAGTGGAAATCCCACTGACTGTTTATGTTTTTCTGCAACATTTATATTGTAATTATGTATGGTTTACACCTGTATGTCCCTGTTTAGGGCGGGTTGTATACGTATCTTGAATAGGTGCAGATATTTTGTATTCGGGTTAACGGTGCTGGTCTATATAAAGGGCTGGGTCGTTACAGTATACCCTTTACAGGATGTGCACATCCTAACTCACCTAACCGGGTTTGAGGCAAATCGGGACTCCTAACAAGGCGAGTCTCTCTTTTCAGGCCACGTATGGAATACAACAGATATTAAAATTTGCGTACAAGTAAATGCTTCTCACAACAAGTAGGTGTGTACAAATTTAAGGCACTAATGCACTCTCACAAGATATGAATTTAAGTTCAAGTGAGTATGTATAATTTCTCTCTAAAAAATATTTTCTAATCAAAACTAAGAGTATGAAGAGACAAAATTTTCAATATAAAAATATGAGAGACCTTTCAAGAAAAGATATTATATATGAATATATGCTCATGGTTCTCTTGATTCTCCCAAACACTTTATCAAAATAATTTTCCAAAGATTTAGTTCAAGGAAAGTTAGGGTTTTGGCTCAAAAAGGATTTTTGCAATAGATACAAGTGAGCCTTTGGATCTTACAATAGATGTGCTCAAAGATCCACAAACTATAACAAGTTCCCCCAAAAATATTTTATCAAGTTACCCCTGCATCGTCATATCTCCCTATGTCAAAACAGAGAACTCATCCGCCTTTGCATTGCATATGGAGGCCGGGAAGTATCTTTCAAAGAACATTTCGTTGAAGCGGCTCCACGTCATCTCTACCGGACCGACTCTTTGCTTCTCCAATGGACTCACCGTAGTCCACCATCGCCCAACCTCCCCAGACAATTAGAAGGAAGTGTAGATGACTCTCTGCTTATTTGTGCAGTGTAGGACCTCCAGAATTTCAGTCTTCTCGACCCAGTCCTCGACTATCATCAGATCGGATCCTCTTGAAAACGCCGTATGGTGCATACGTGTAAACCTCTTGATGGTACACCCCACAGCAGTAGGAGAACATTCACGTCTCCTAACACTCCGCCAGATCTCCGACATAACCTACCTTGTCAACCCTCGAGGCACAAAAGGAGGCTCATCGCTTGCAGTCCCCTCAAAGCCACTATCCAAGTCGTTATCCTTTGGCTCCATTCTGAAAATAGAGTAGGAATCGGTTAGAATTCCTATATCGTACACAATTAACACAATCATTAGAACCTATCATGTCAGCTATTACTCTCACAGGTCCAGGTCTTTTCTATCACACCGACACAAAACCATCAATGGTTTGTCGTGATTTTACTGAAATTGTCATTCCAGGAAAAACACAGAATACCGTCAACGAATCCTTGTCTAGCCACAAGACAACCCTCGACCTACTCTACCCATTTACGACATCCTATACTCTGGTATGTACACATATTAACATCTAACCAAGTTTATAAGACCTAACAACCTGGTTAGCTCTGATACCAAGTTGTCATGCCACAAACCCGACAATGGGACCCAGGGTGTGATATAGTAACCTAACCTGTCTTTGTATCATTCAAAACACACATGATACTATAATGAATGAGGGTCTAACCCCGTGGGGTTCTCGTACACCCTATATACATTCACATACATGTCATATACGCAGCGAAAAAATTCCTTCCATACATACATAGTACCATACTAGAGTCTATACAAACAGAATCTAAACTCCATAATATAAACATAACCCAGGGTGCTAGCAATACCCAAAATGATAACCGTGTTACAGTCCAAGTACTTACACAAGTACTCTATGCAGTAAACCAACCACTACACTCCCAACACTAGGATGCTAGTTCCGGTTACTCAAAGGACCTGAATACATGTACGTAGAATAGGGGTGAGACACATCTCAGTAAGGCAGAATCAGGTTATATCGGCGTGTGGCATATGAGTGTTATCATGACATAAACATACACAGTTTAGTTCCTGTATTTCCACAAAATAGTTCCAGTATAGTTCTCAACACGCACACACATGATTAAGTAACCCGGTGTCATCACACCCTTCGGCACGAAGCCGACCTGCATTACACTGCGTCCCCGGCACATGGTGTAGTGCTAGACTCCTATGGCATCGTACTGGTACATTTGGTGGATCCAAACCCTTCGGTAATCAGTTGGTAAGAGGCGATATTTCATGCCCTCAGATATGGAGCCGAACACTCTTACCAATGGCAGGTGGTATTTCACACTCTTGGATATAGAGCCGAACACTCTTTCACAACCTGGAACAATTTGGAACACACGTTCCGATATCTCATTTTAGCAAATCACAACTCAATGCATATTCATATAACAATTCATTCCACACTCATTTGGTAATTGCAAAATCACGATTTTCAAAATACAGTTTAAAACAAGTCAAGGCACGACCATCTCCATAATATAATATATTCAACAATATATCCATGGTTTTCCAACGAAACCAGAAATACAACCCAACGCCCCCTTTTTCCCAAAACAGTAACATGAAAACTTCGTAATTTTTTTACTCGTTAGATTTCCCCAAATAAGTAGCCAAAACACACACAAGATCGTGAACCATAGTTCTACCGAATCCGATTTAAAAAATAACCGATATAAACAGAATCCCCTTACTTTTCCCCGAAAAATCCAACACGAACTCTACGACTCTTAAACAGCAATCTGAGTTCGCAAAATCTATAAATCACAATACAATAATTACTTACAATCTTACTCTCTACATATCTACCGAAACGGAATTGAAAACCGAGCCTTACCTCGATTTTTGGGTCAAAACTCGAAGACCTCAAAACGAAGATCTGTTCCACAGAACACATAAAGATTCCTTCATTGATCTTCACAGTAACGTCAGATCGTCAATTCTAGCGACGAATGACAAAAAAGTCTAGAGAGAGAGTGTGAAGCTTCGAGTTCTAGAGAGAGAGAGGGAGAGAAATTTGGATATCTTAACTTCTAAGCAACCCAAAATGATATTTATAATACCTTTGACTTAGTCAACCTCGTCGACGAGGCGGTGTCTTCGTTGACGTCGCGGTGGCCTCGTCGACGAGTCAGAGATTTTTGAATTTCTAAAAATCTTTTGAATTCTCCTCGTCGACGAACCTCTGCATTTCGTTGCCGAACAATAGAAGGATCTTCGTCGATGAAACTCAGGCTTCGTCGACGAAGCCTACTCAAATTACCGTTTTATCTTTTTACTATTTATTTATTCCATATCTCACGGGTCAGGTTCTTACAACCGTCGCCGCATCTGCTTCACCGGCGAAGAACGGAGAAAGTTTCCTACCCTAAAACATTACTTTTAATATATTTGTTTTTTTCACACAACTCACACGTCGCGTGTCAAAATATTATAAGAGAGGCCCACCTCCGGTGGAGGGGCCGGCTCGTCTCATAATTTCCCGTCATTGTGGGGCGCCTCACGCCTGGCTCTGGCGTTGAACCTCTCCGCCTTCGCACGAGACGCCCTTTCCCTGGAAATCATTTCATTATGATTTTTGCTGCTTCTGTCTCAAACCAATGGGGATTCCTTTGCCTAGGTGCCTGAGCCTTCAGGTTGTCCCATTATTATCGTTTAAAATCTTTTCATTATGGTTTATGCATGTGCTGCATCAGTCTCGATTCATTTCCCATTTTCTATGATGCTCAATAGATCCTGTCTACCACGAATCTCTTTTTTTTTTTTTTTTCCATTAGACTTATGTTTAAGAGTTAAGAATTCAAATTATAAATTTAGAGTTTATTTGATACTGTTATTGTTTTCTGTAAAAAATTAAATTATAAAAAAATATTTGTTTCTATCAATAATTTTCTATTTTATAGTTTTCAATAATTTTGACAAACTATTGTTAGAACTTTTAATATTTAAAAATAATTTTTTAATTAATTATTCATTTTATATACTTTTAAATTAAAATCAAAATTAAATGATTATATGAATTTGAATATAATTAAAAATAAAATATGTATAAATTTTTTAAAAAATAATAATAAAATCAATTGCAAAATAATTCTAATATTCTTCAATTGCAATGTCCAATAAATTTTTTATTGTAAAGTAAATTTTGAAAGTTGAAGAATTAAGTAAAATAATTATAATAAATTTTATTCTTTTAATGTGTATTATTTATACTTTCAATATTTTAATCATAATTTTATAAATATTTGATTTAAAGATGAAAAGGTATATTTTTTAATTGAGTTTTTAATTTGTATTAGTTTAATAAATATTAACCAAGTGGTTCCTTGGTTATTATTTCTAATTTTTATTTCTCAAATTTTTGATAATGATACCAAATCTCTTGAAATTCATAAAAAAAAAACCCATATGCATTTGCAAACTCTTCTTTGTTAAAGCCAGCACCATCCATGAACGAGAAGTTTCTTTGAAGATACCACAAATCCTACCACTTACAGCATGCGTTCAGAAATCGACTCCATCTCAAAAGCAGAATTATTTATTGCTTGGCTTCCAGTTGAGTACATGAGAAAGGCGTCACAGCATACAGTAAGTATAGATCAAATAGGAAACGAAACCCCACCACTCAAAGAATAATATACAAGACATCTATGACGAAGTTGAAGTTACGGGATCTATACATACAAACAGTTTCGATCATTGATACCTTGCTCTCGCTCTCCTGTTATATTTGCAGGCCCAGCGGGGGAAAAAAAATTAGGCAGTGTCTTGGAGTTGTCTAAGCTGCTGCTAAATGAGTCCCAGATTGGTAAGGAGCATCTCCAGAGTTTTACGACCCCATTGCATGTCTTTACGCAAAGCATCATTATCATTTGGCTGTGAATCAATTGGCTGTTGTTCTTCAGCCACCGGAGGCTCATGCTCTAGCTCATTGTGATGCTCTGCCTTTAGCTTCCCATTGGAGCTCAGCTCAGTTAACTCTTCCGGTAGTGTGGAACTTTCAGGTTCTTGCTTCTCGTCCAACTGGACAAATATTGGGAAGGAAAGAAAAAATAAAAGAAAAGAAAAGAAAGAAAAGGATGGCTATAACAGCATCTGCAATGAAACATGTGAAAATCTTTCTTTCTGCTTTCGGAGAATTATATATGGCCCATAATCAGTGACGTTGGGTAAACATGATTGTACACGGGCAACCAGGGACTTGATTGCTGAAAGAAAAGAAAAGAAAAGGATGGCTATAACAGTATCTGCAATGAAACATGTGAAAATCTTTCTGCTTTTGGAGAATTATATATGGCCCATAATCAGTGACATTGGGTAAACATGATTGTACACGGGCAACCAGGGACTTGATTGCTGAGGATAAAACTTGGTTTTGTTCCCTAGAGCAGTAGGTTTTAAGTCATGTTGTACACAATACTTAAAACAATTCCATATAACAACAATGACAACACCACAACAACACAACAACAAAACCAAGCCAAGTCTGGGTCGGCTACATGAATCATTTTCTGCCAATTTATGCCATCATGGACATTTTCTTTTGACAAATTCAACATTATTAAACCCTTACTCGTTATCTCATTCTAAGTTATTTTAAGACAATTCCTACCCTTTCTATCGCCCTTTACATTAACTCACTTGCACTTTAACAATTCCATATGCTATTTTAAAGACATGGGAGTGAGAATTTCTTCTATCCTGCTATATTGAAAACTACAATATTCCTATTTTCATATGCTCCACTCAATGATAAAAGGAAATATTGGATCTGTATCTCTTCTATATATGCACACACGCATTGATCTTGTTACCATTTACTCCACTTCATGCTTACCCAGATGCACTGGTTTAGTGTTCAGAAGGTGAAATAGCTGGCCCTTGTTCTATGTACCATCTCACAATGCTTCTCCAAATAGAAAAATAGGTTTGAGAAGAGGCAAGCTAAAACCCATTTGTTTTAGCAATATGGAGTCTCCTAGCCCTGAATGAGCATATACTGAGTATTCCGCATAACAGAGAGAGAGAGAGAGAGAGAGAGAGAGAGAGAGAGAAATTGTCACCTTTTGCCCATGGCGACCTTTAAATTCATCAGCTCTAATCGAAGCATCAATGGAAATGCTTTTCTCATCTTTATCTGCGTTTTCTTCATCTGCTGGTGCCATTGATAACAGAGTCAAGCCAGGTACCAGAACAGGGCCACCTTCCACGTTTTCTTCGGCAGCTGTGCTTGCCTCAGTATTGACAGTTGTTGCCATGCCATTATTTCCAGGAATGTTCTCAGGTTCCACCTTTGGATAAGTACCGCTCCCTGTATCACTCATTTTTTTGTTCACATTTTCCAAGGGCTCCTGCTTCTGGTAATTGGTATTCTCTGCAACTATAGCCATTGGTTTTTCTTGTGAGTGAGTAATTTGCTCTGGAACAGTTTGTTCTTTGCTTGCCTCTGTCATTGGCTTATCTGATGGTGAAATATTGCCATCAACAATAGCAAATTCCCCCTGGAAACGAGTCACATTCTTGGCAACAATTGACGCCTCTGAGTCAAATTTGGATTCCTCATTTGCATTAGGAACTGGTTCTTCCTCTATGACCCTCTGAAATTCATCATTTTCCCAATGTTCGATGATGGTGATTGTGTTCTTTGTTTCCCAGGTCTGAAGGATTCGATTGGGACCAGGCTGCCAAATGATCTCCTCAGTGCTTCCCTTCAGTATAAACTTGAACTGGATTGATTTTCCAATAGGTATATCCTATTTAAAACACAAACAAATCAAAATTTGTCTTTGAACAAAAACAAACAATCATTTCTCCATACGCAGTTTTCCTTCTCACCATCTCCAGAGTCCACAAATGTCCATCAGACCAGTCCAAGGGAACAGCAATTGATGGGTCCCACAAGCCAAACATAGGATCATCCCCTACAATGAAAAATCGCTCACCAAACAAGCATTCTTTCTGTAACTTGAATCTGACATGAACAGTATGTGATTGATCTGGACACAAGGATAAATAGCATTCAGCCCAATACACATTCAAGAAACAGAAAAAAAAAAATTAATGCACGGTACGAGCTTACATAAATCTTGAGTCTGAGTTTCTGCAGCGTCTAGGCAGGCCTGCATCAGAAACATCATAGAAAATCAAAGTCTCTCAAAAGACACAACGCAGAACAAGACATTTTCTCATCCTATTTTGCAGTATAATGTGCTAAATTTATACTGTTTGCCCAACATTTTGGAAGCACTTTTCTTGCTTCCAATACATGAGAATCAGAGAAGTATTTGTTTTCATAAACAATAAAGACACAAAAAAATTAACAAATCTTATTGCAAACAGTCGAACCTCAACGTGCTGTGGGAATCCAAGCTTTCATTTCTTTCCCCATTTTTTTTTCCCCGGGAAACAAGAAGAAAAGCCAGGAGAATCGACAAAACAAAGAAGTTACCTGGGGGTTGAGGAAAAGAGAAGAAGAAGATGTTGAAACCGGGTGGATCGGCCTGCGCCTCAAAGATACAAGATACTGCGAGAATCGAACATTAAGCATCCATCTGTGAGTACCCAAAAATCGAACTTCTGGTCTACTGAGCAAGTCTCTGGGACAAGACAAGCATCCGTCTCCATTCTTGTGGGCAAAAACCCTGGCATATGAACTGGCGAGGGCTTTCATCACTCTTCCCACCACTACAATTAACCACTTCAGTTGCTTCTTTTCTTTGAGACAGGGTGAAAGCGAGGGGGAAAAGAAGGAGATGATTCAAGAAAAGAAGCAGTTGAATTTGTTTTGTTTTGTTTTGTTTTGTTTTTGTGATGAGGGTGTTTTTATTATAGGATTGCAGTGGCCATCAATTATTAGTTTACTATCATTGAGAGTTGTAGGACAAAATGGGGAAATAATCTTCAATTCCGATGCAGGTGGGTTTATGACACGTGTCACCTGGCGTTGAATCTCGGCCACTTCCCAACCCGAAAGCCTCAGCCAACCATAATCTTGTGCATTTCAAGGAAGGGTGCAGAGGCATGGTCCCCTGCCCCCATTTAAGAGGGGCATCCAAAATTATAATAAGTATGGTAAAGTTAAATTTATGAATCATACAATAAAATTGTGAGAAATGACAGTTAAATAAGGATTAATGTCAAAAATGAAGTATCGAAAAAATCAATTTGGTTTGCATGTTTAGAGATCTGTTTTATAAGTCTTATATCTTTTAAGAAAATTAATAGAAATGTTTAGGTAAAAGAAGAGAGACTTGTATATGGTATAATACGTATGATAAGAGGAATGGTAGAGACAAAATGAAACTTGATGATAAATAAATCAATATTACTAGTAGATTTCAATGTTTTGGATTTATTATGCAAACTAAAAGATAATTTGAAGAAGATGAGGGGCTTAAAGTCAAAGCATGTTAGGTAAAATAGAAAAGTACTTTGAGCATGTTATGTGAATGTAGAATACCTTTAATTTTGAAGGGGAATTTTATAGAACAATTGTAAGGCTAGTTATATTATATGAATCAGAATGTTGGCAACTAAGAAACAACATATCCAAAGAGTAAATGTAACGATCCAAAATTTCATACCATTTTTAAAAAAATAAATACTATAAAATCATAAGACTTTGAAAATCTACTATAATATCTCGATCCCAAAGTGGGCACCGAGGAATTCCTGTTCATAAGATAATACACCTATGCAACGGAAAACATAAAGTTATATAACCATACTTACAATACCAAAATTCAGTATTTTCCCAAAACATACATACATACATATATATACATATCTCTGCTGTAACGACCTACTTATTTTACCATTTTTTTCCCATAATATCCAAAATAATAGTCCTGGCAATTGATAATCCATCTGGACCCACGATACCAGGGGAACACGTGAAACACAACACTAACTCCTAAGCAGCAGGAAACGTAAATTCACATACATATTAAGTTATTCAACTAATACAATACCAGAGTTTACTACATTCATCATATGAATACACACAATCCAAAATAACCAAAAAGATTCCTAGGGTCGCTACCCAAAAATCCGTCCGACCCTAGCAAAATACTTACCCTTTAAATAGGGTAGAACAGTTGAAGACTATCACTACGGAACTTTATTCGCTCTCCTATCTGGGGCTCCCGAAATGTTTATTTAATTGGGTTGAGACATCTCTCAGTAAGGGAAAACAAACTAATACCAGTATGTGGCAATATGAGTACGTGTTATATATATAATAGTACATAAACACACTTAATAGAACTATCTATGTCATATCTGGGAAAAACATATATAATCATAATATGGTAGAATATACTGAATTTCCATAAACATAATTCATCTCATATATTAATACGTAGAAAACATCATGGATGGTTAATTGGCTGGTGTCATGTCTTACCCCCACATGAGTGGGTTGTGCGGTCCGAAGGCGGGACACGATAATGACTGATCAACCACTACCAAATAAAAAGTAAAAGTTTGTAAGTACGTTGGGTTTGCCTCTACTGGTCCGTATACCAGGGGCGTCAACACTGCAATAAACCACATCGACTGCCATTCTCCCACTGTCCTATACGACAAGCGGTAGCACTAACATATCATGATTGTGATCATATAGCTACAGTATCGTGCTCGTGAAAGCCTAAACTAAACCAATTAGGTTATGATAACATATAACATATTTCCTAATAGTGATACATGACTATTTCATAATAATAATTGTGAAGTTAATATCATCATATCATTTTGCATAACATAACATGAAAACCTTCAACCCTTATGTCGACATTTTGTGTTTTATAAATCTCGACTTGTACGCCGATATTACATATCATATAAAATCATCGGCTCGTACGCCAACATATCATGTAAAAGCCTCAGCCCGTACGCCGACATATCAAATAAAACCCTCAGCTCGTACGTCGATATATCATGTAAAATCCTCGGCTCGTACGCCGATATATCGTATAAAAACCTCTGTATCATTTTAATATTTTTTTGGAAGCAGTGAACCATACTTATTGTAAACATAATATTCCACGGTAAATTTTACTCATGTCACACTAAATAGGTATTATTCATATTTAAACCATATCATTATTTACAGTAGTATTTCCCAAACATAATACTACAATATACTTTTTTTCCTGAAATTAAATGCTGTAAAATTATGTATATATATTTCCATGGAAAAACAACTGACTTAGTTTATCCCCTTACCGACTTCTGAAAAAGCCCCCTATAATATCTAGTCTTACACCCATAGAGTTCCCCATTCAACCCCCTGAAAACAATATTTTCTAGAACAAAATTTTAGTATTTCCTCGACTACTACATTTCTTACAACTATAGGCAAGTCAAATACCAAATAAAAAGCCTTACCCTAAATTTGGGATGGAGTCCAAACTAGCCCCACCAACGATTCACTCTAACAGACTTAAAGAGAACTTCCCCAAGAGTTTCGTGGCGGTTTCAAATCGTCGATCCGGCGAAGAATGGAACCATAATCTTAGAGAGAAGGAAGAGAAATTGAAGAGGAGAGAGAAAATCTAATTTTTTTGAATAATCTGCGTTGAAATCCGAGTCTAGGGCTATTTATACACTGACCTTAGTCGACGAGACACGTCACTTCGTCGACGAGGTCTAGAAGGAAGTTTGTCAACAAATGCTTACTTCTCGTCGACGAAATTCAAAACTGAAACATAGCCTCTTGGTATCTTCTCGTCGATGAGACACGTGTCCCCGTAGACAAACCCCTAAAGTGCTCTCGTCGACGAACTCCCTGTGTTCGTCGATGAAACCTTGTTTAAATTCCTTATTTTCTCTCTTCCTCCTATTATTAAATTACGATAATTATTCGGGTCTCTACATTCTCCCCTCCTTATAAAAATTTCGTCCTCAAAATTTACTATCTGTACGATTCACCATCCTCTAAAGAAAACAGCCTATTTATTTTATTACTTACCTGCACTTATGGCGGAGGAATACCGTGGTTATATATAACGTTCTGGGAGATTAGATATACAAAACAAAACTCTCCCAAAACCAAAATACTATTTACTAACTAAACTAATACATACACTGACTAACCTGCAAAAGAAACATTTCATCATTACTTACACTTTTCTGGTTACAATTGAGCTCCACTGAATAATTGTTGATATTTCTACCTTATCTGTTCCTTGAACTCCCAAGATGCTTCTTCTATTGCATGATTTCTCCACAAGACTTTCACTAAAGGAATCTTCTTATTACATAATTCTTGTTCCTTCCTGTCCAAAATCTGTACTTGTACCTTCTCACAAACTAGTGAATCACTAAACTCTAACTCACCATAACTGATCACATAAGAAGGGTCTGAGACGTATTTTCTTAACATGGAAACATGAAATATGTTGTGTATCCTGGACAACACAGGTGGTAAAGCTAACCTGTAGGCAACCGGCCCCACTTTCTTTAGAATCTCAAATGGTCTAATAAACTTAGGGCTAAGTTTACCTTTCTTCTCAAATCTCATAACTTCTTTTAACGGAGTTATTTTTAAAAACACATGGTTACCAATATCAAACTCCAATTTCTTATGACAATTATCGACATAACTTTTCTGTCGGTTCTAAGCTGCACTAATTCTATTCATGATGAGCCAAACCTTATCATATGCTTGCTGTATTAACTCTAGCCCCACAACTCGCCGCTCACCCATCTCATCCCAATATAAAGGAGAACGACATCTCCTACCATAGAGTGCCTCAAATGGTGCCATGTCAATGTTGGTCTGATAACTGTTATTATACGCAAACTCCACCAGTGACATAAATTGGGTCCAACTACCCCCAAAATCCAGCACACACGCTCAGAGCATATCTTCTAATATTTGTATCGTCCTCTCAGTCTACCAGTCTGAATGAGGATGAAAATTCGTGCTAAAAGATAACTGAGACCCTAGAGCCCCCAGCAAGCTCCTCAAAAAACGTGACATGAAACGTGGGTCCTGATCTGATACTATGGATACTGGCACTCTGTGAGAACGGACTATCTCTTGAATATAAATCTCTGCCAAGTGGTTAAGGGAGTAGCCGATCTTGATAGGAAGGAAATGGGTGGCATTATTCAAATGGTCTACAATCACCCAGATTGCATTCTAGCCATACAATGCTGATAGCAACCCTGAAACAAAATTCATAAATATGTGATCCCATTTCCATTCTGGGATAAAAAGTGGCTACAACTGGCCTGCCGGCCTCTGGTGCTCAGCTTTTACCTTCTGGCACGTCAAACACTGTGCTACATACTCAATAATCTCCTTCTTCATACCACTCCACCAATACGACTCTCGCAAATTCCTATACATTTTTGTGCTGCCAGGATGAACTGTGTACGAACATTTGTGAGCCTCCTCTAAGATGGTCTTCCTAATATCAATATCGGCAGGAATACATAATCTGGAAAGCTTCATCATCTGTAATACAGAATTCCTCTCCCTGACCATTCTGCACTCCGATCAATACCTCCGCTAATTCTGGATTGTCTTTCTAAGCAGCAATAATCCTTTCCTGCAGAATAGGCTACACCACTAAATTGGCAATACATGCCTGAGGCCCACCCTCAACCAATTCTATACTGAGTCTTTCCAGATCCATCATGATCGGATACTGAATCTCCATAACTGTCAACGTTGGTCCCATAAATTTCCTGCTCAATGCATCAACTACCATGTTTGCTTTCCTTGGGTAGTAATTGATAATACAGTCAAAATCTTTAATGAGCTCCAACCACCTTCTCTGCCTCATGTTGAGTTCTTTCTGGGTGAAAAAGTACTTTAAACTCTTATGGTTCGAGAAGATTTCACATCGCTCGCCATACAGGTAATGCCTCCAAATCTTCAATTCATGAACTACTGCAGCCAACTCAAGATCATGGGTAGGGTAATTCTTTTCATATTCTTTCAACTTCCTGGGAGCATACGCTTCCACTCTACCATGCTGCATTAATACACAAACAAGTCCCTTCAAGGACGTATCATTGTAGATAACATAACTCTCACCCCCTGACGGGATGATCAGCACTGGTGCCTTGACAAGCCTTTGCTTCAATTCCTAAAAACTCTGCTCACAGCTATCATCCCATTCAAATATGACATTCTTCCTAGTTAGTCGTGTTAGGGCCCTGATAATGCTGAGAATCCTTCAACAAAACAACGGTAATACCCAGCTAACCCCAAGAAACTCTTGATCTCCTGGACATTCCTCAGTTTAGCTCAATTCACTATCGCATCAATCTTACTAGGATCCACATAAATTCCATCCCTTGAGATGACGTGCCCTAAAAACACAACCTTCTCGAGCCAAAATTCACATTTTCAGAACTTGGCATATAACTTCTTTTCCCTGAACATCTGTAAAACCTGCCTCAAGTGCATCTCATGCTCCTCATAGCTCCTTGAATAGACTAGTACATCATCAATAAAAATAACAACAAACTGGTCTAAATATTGGTGGAAGACTCTATTCATCAAGTCTATAAATACAGTAGGAGCATTTGTCAGAACAAACGGCGTAACGAGAAATTCATAATGCCCATATCTAGTCCTGAAAGCTGTCTTCGAGACGTCTTTCGCTTTCACTTTCACCTGATGATAGCCTGATCTGACGTCAATCTTAGAATACACCTGTGTACCCTGGAGCTGGTCAAATAAGTCATCTATATGGGGTGGAGGATACTTGTTCTTGATTGTCACTTTATTAATTTCCCTATAATCTATACACATCCTCATGGTCCCGTCTTTCTTCTTTACAAATAGAACTGGAGCTCCCCACAGAGATACACTAGGCCGTATAAAACCCTTATCGAGTAAATCTTGCAACTAATTCTTTAATTCTTCCAATTCTGCTGGCGCCATTCAGTAGGGTGCTTTAGCGATTGGCGCTGTACCTAGAAGTAGATCAATAGTAAAATCTATCTCTCGATCAGGTGCCAAGCCTGGTAACTCATCTAGAAAAACATCCGTAAATTCATTTACTATTGGCGTACTAGTGAGCTTTAATTCATTCCCTATCATTTACTTCACAAATGCCACGAATCCCTGACAACCACTTAGGAGTAGTCACCTTGCCTGAATAACTGAAACTAGTTAGGGCGGGGATTGCACTCGCGACCCTATAAATCTAAATTCTAGTTTCCCCGGAGGTTTGAATATTACTTCTTTCAAACGACAGTCTATGCTGGCGTAATTGGCTGCCAACAAGTCCATACCGAATATTATATCGAACCCATGCATGTCTAGCACTAACAGATCGACAGACAAAATTTTCTATTGACTTTTTGAGTTCGATCCCTATTTTGATGCTGACAAAGCACATGTTTCTTATGTGTGTATTTAGAATGTGAACAAGTCCATTTATTTAACACACATATAAGGAATGGTGATGGAAGCTTGTAGGATTTAAAGACTATACGATCAAGCGCATTCCATGAAGTCAAAAGAGCAAAAAGATGAAGAAGACGTTTATCTGTTGTAATTGCATTTAATTTCTATATCTTGGTCTATAATAATGCATACATCTGCATGATGTGTTTGAATGCTCATAATGACCGTAGATAGACCTTAGGGACCAGCACATCTCACCAAAAATCTTTTTCCAAATAGACTAAAATCATACAAAGTTTTTGGAATAGCTTTAGGGTTAAAATCAAGGCTAAATGAAGTTTACAAAAATTTTGGTCAACTAACACCGGATTTTTTTGGTGTTTTCAAAAGGACCTAAAAATGACCTTAGGACACTCACTCATGCATACGCATGCTTGGTAATTTGAAATAGGGTGATCGTTGGCTGAAATAGGATCGAAATGCACTAAGTGTGCACTCTCGGTCGACCGAATTTCCCTGTACAAAATTGCCCGGTAGATCGAACTGGTGCTTAGTCAACAAGTTGACCATAGCCCGGTCGACCGAACTCATGCAGTTCATTTGTCCTCAGTCGACCGAACTCCCCAAGGGTTAACTTTATTGACCTCCTGGTCAATCGAGTGATTTTTGAATTCCACTAACCTGGTCGGCTGAGTTCCAATGTGTGGGAACCCAATAGTCTGGTAGACCGAGCAGTTTAGCTCAAAATGACCCTGGTCGACCGAACCTCGCAAATATGGGAAAATCGCCCTCGGACATACTTGTACGGTCGAACGAATAGGCAGTTCATTTTTTGCCCAATCGACCGAACCCCAAGAACTTGTGTAACATCCTTAAAATTTTCATCATTTTTTTTATATAATAATAAATTACTCCAATATTTGAATATAATGAACACCCCTACGTAGCGGAAAACATAAATCACATAATATATATATATATATACACAATACCAGAATTCAATATTCTCAACCATATCTACATAATACATCACTCTCTCCAGTGTCAACTATCCCAAAAATACAAAACCATATACAAAAACTTACCTTATAATTAGAGTGATCAAGTAAACCCCCTATCCGTGAGCCTGATCTACTCGCCTAACTGGCTCACCTGAAAAATGTTAAAGTAATGAGGTGAGTCGACGCTCAGTAAGTGAAAATATGCTATTATTAGTGTGTGGCGACTGAGTCATAAAATTATAGTAATAGTTTTTAAAAACTGCATGATCTGGAAAATCTATAAAACATATGTATAATAGCTTAAAACATTTGTATCATCTGAGCTTTCTATCATTCATACTGGTATAATATACTATATACAACAAAACTGTAACACTGTATACATATACATAACTGTGCTCTTTTCCTGAGACTCTGTATGTCATGATTTAACCCCTCATGACAGGGTTGTACAGCCTATAGGCGGGACTTAACTTGGTCGGCCCTCCAGGTAAGTCATCATACTCTATACTACCTCAGCTAGGCCAAACTGCATCCACTCGTAAGCTCGGGACTAGATGCTACCTCGTCTAACCTGCCCCCTCCACCCAGTGAACTGGAGAGCTGCATACTCTCTGAGCACGGTCGACCCACACACTATTTGAGATATGTGGTTGCACTCTATCTGTATCTAGCAACGGTACCGTGCTCTGTATTCTATATTTGTACTATATCTGTTTGTAATCTTTCCACAGGGATCTGATACTATATATATACATATTATACTCTTTATACTGTTTTCATTATATTTCCAAAATAACCATAATACTATATTGCTGTATTGTAAATACTGTAATATCTATAGCATCTTGATGCTATAATTGTGTAATCTGTTTGTACTTTCTTTCCATATAATTTGTCTGTATTTCCTTTATGTATAATCTAAGTGTTATGACATTTAGGAAAACATAACTTTCTATATACACTGTATATACTGTTCTGAATAAATATCTGTATACTGATATTTATACAACTATCTATGTAATCATCTGAAATAATCTGTATATGTATACAAATTATGTTTGTATAAAATCTGCAATTATCTAACTATATCTGTATAACTTAAAATACTGAAAAACTACATAAAACTCCATATCAATATCATATACTCAGGCCACACATGCTTTAAAAATTCATATCCTGTATAATATTTGGTATACATGTATAAATATATAAAATTTCTAATAACGTAAGTAAATCTCCTAGCATAATATATTTCTCTTACCTTATCTTTGAAAAGCCCCTACTATACTCTAGCCCGATACCTACAGGGTTCCTAGCTCAACATCTTGAAAACAGTATCCCCAAGAACAAAACATAAGTATTTTCTTACCAACAACATTTCTTATAACTGAGGGAAAGACAAATACCAAATAAAATGCCTTACCCTGAGATTGGGACGAAATCCGAACCAACTCCATCAACGATCAGCTCTAGCATACTTGTAGAGAACTTCGCCAGGAGCGTCGTTATGGCTTCAGATCGTCAATCCGGCGTAAAATGAGCTCGGAATTGAAGAGAGAAGGGGTGGAAGACGTTTTAGAGAGAGAGAAGGAGTTTCTTGCACTGATTTTTCATCAAAAATCCAGATTTTCACTATTTATAGAACCAGATTTGTCAACGAGACACGTCACCTCATCGATGAGTCCTTTAATAATTTCATCGACGAACTTTCCCCCTCGTCGATGAATTTTAGACTATCTAAAAACCCTTCTCGGTATCTTCTCGTCGACGAGGTCCCCTTATGCGCTTGTCGACGAATTCCATGTGTTCGTCGACGATGTCCAATGTAAGAATTCCGGGTTATTATCTCCAAAGTGCAATGTCGTCGATGAAGCCTACTGCCTCCTTCTGTTTTTATTTCCATTTCCCTCTCTCTTTATTATTTAAATATCATTATTTTTCGGGTCATTACATTCTCCCTTCCTTATAAAATTTTGCCCTCGAAATTTACTATCTGTATCTCCATCTATCCTCCTATAAAGGCAAAAGGTCTACTTATTTTATTACCTGCCCTCACTTATGGTAGAGGAATACCGTGGTTACATTATATGTTCTGAGAGATTACACATATAAAACTAAAAACTATCTAGTAACCAAATCCATACATGTACTTGCAAAAGAAACTTATCTAACTATTATACTTTACCTGATTACCTCTATATCTCTTGGAACAACTGTGGGTATTTCTGTTTGATTTGCTCCTCAAGCTCCCAAGAAGCTTCCTCTATGGCGTGATTCCTCCACAAAACTTTAACTAACTGTATTTCTTTAGTGCGTAGAGTCTGAATCTTTCTGTCCAAAATCGGTATTGGTACTTCTTTATATGCCAATGAATCCTTAAGCTCTATCTCTGCATAGCTAATGATGTGGGATGGGTCTGGGACGTATTTCCTTAACATAACAACAAGAAACACGTCATGAATTCAAGCCAAAGCTGGGGGCAAAGTTAGCCTATAGGCAACTGACCCTATTCTCTCTAGTATCTCAAAAAGGCCGATATACCTAAAGCTCAACTTGCCATTCTTTCCAAATCTCATAACTCCTTTCATAGGAGCTATCTTCAAAAATACTTGATCTCCCACATCAAATTCTAACTCTCGTCGGTGAGTATCTACGTAGCTTTTCTGCCGACTCTGTGCTGTACTGATTCTTTCTCCAATCAATCGGACCTTGTCGAACGCATATTGTATTATCTCTGGACCCAAAACTTACCTTTCGCCTACTTTATCCCAGAAAAGAGGAGAACGACATCTCCTGACATACAATGCCTTGTAAGGTGCCATGCCGATGCTAGCCTGATAGCTATTATTGTAAGCAAACTCAATTAACAGCATAAACTGAATCTAATTGCCTAAAAAATCAAGCACACAAGAATGAAGCATATCCTTTAGTGTCTGAATCGTCCTCTCAATCTGACCATCTATCTGGGGATGGAAAGCAATGCTAAAAGCTAACTATGTACCCATAGCCTCCTGAAAACTTTTTCAGAATTGTGAAGTAAACCGAGGATTTCAGCCTGAGACTATGGATATCGGTACACCATGGACGCAAACTATCTCTTGAACATAAAGTTTTGCCAACCTGTCTATGGAATAACCAATTTTAATAGGGATGAAATGAGCGGTTTTATTCAGACGATCAACAACCACCCAAATCGCATTCAGTCCCTGTCGCACTGGTGGTAGCCCCGTAACAAAGTCCATCGAAACGTGGTCCCATTTCCACTCTGGAATGAACAATGGCTGCAACTGTCCTGCTGGGTGCTTAGCCTGAACCTGCTGACACGTCAAGCGTTGCTGAACAAACTCGACTATCTCTCTCTTCATTCCACTCCATCAGAAATACTCTCGTAGATTCCTGTACATTTTAGTGCTACCTGGATGTATGGTGTATAGGGATCTGTGAGCCTCCTCCAATATAGTCCTCTTGATCTCAATATCTGCAGGAACACATAGCCTAGTACGAAATCGCAGGGCTCCGTTATTTGATATGCTGAATTCCTCTCCTTGACCATCCCGCACTCTAGTGATTACCTCTGTTAACTCTGCATCATCACCCTGAGCAGCTTTAATCCTCTCGTATAGTGTAGGCTGAACCACTAGACTTGCAATGATTGCCTGAGGACTCTCCTCTATTAGATCTAAACTGAGCTTCTCCAAATCCATTATAATTGAATGTGGAATCTCCATGGTTGCTAACACTGGACCCACTGATTTTTTGCTCAGAGCATCAGCTACCACATTCGCTTTCCTCGGGTGGTAACTAATGGTGCAGTCGTAATCTTTAATGAGTTCTAGCCACCTTCTTTGTCTTATATTTAGCTCTTTTTGAGTGAATAAATATTTTATATTCTTGTGATCCATGAAAATCTCGTACTTCCCTCCATATAAATAATGCCTCCAGATCTTGAGAGCATATTCCACTGCAACTAACTCCAAATCATGCACAAGATAATTCTTCTCATATTCTTTAAGCTTTCTAGACGCATAAGCAATGACCCTGCCGTGCTGCATCAACACACACCCAAGACCCTTCAAAGAGGCATCACTGTATATTGCAAAATTGTTCTCCCATGATGGAATAGCCAGAATTGGCGTCGAAACCAACCGCTATTTTAATTCTTGAAAACTCTGTTCACAGTTGTTGGTCTAATCAAACTTCACATTTTTCCTTTTAAGTCGAGTTAATGGACCTGATAGTCTGGAGAAACCTTCCACAAAGCGCTGCTAATAACCTGCTAATCCTAGAAAATTCCTAACTTCTTGAATACTTCCCGGCCTTTCCTAACTCATCACAGCTTCAATCTTACTTGGATCAACTAATATTCCTATTTCTGAGATCACATGGCTGAGAAAAGTAACCTGCCTTAACTAGAACTCACATTTCTTGAATTTTGCATATAATTTCCTTTCCCTTAATACTTGCAACACCAGTCTCAAATGATGCTCGTGCTCCTCAAAACTCCTTGAATATACCAGTATATCATCAATAAACATAACCACAAACTGATCCAAATACTGGTGAAATACCCAATTCATCAAATCCATGAATACTGCTGGTGCATTAGTCAACCCAAATGGCATCACTAAAAACTCGTTATGGCCATATCTGGTTCAAAATGCAGTCTTTGAAATGTCCTCTGCTCTAACTTTCACTTGATGGTAACCCAACCGCAGGTCAATTTTAGAGTAAGCCTGGGTCCCCTAAAGATGATCAAATAAATCATCGATCCTAGGGAGAGGATATTTATTCTTGATTGTCAATTTATTTATCTCCCTATAATTGATGCACAACCTCATGGTTCCATCTTTCTTTTTCACAAATAGAACTGGCGTTCCTCAGGGCGACACACTGGGCCTGATAAAACCCTTGTCCAGCAATTCATGTAGCTGATCTTTTAATTCTCTCAACTCAGCTGGAGCCATACGGTATGGTGCTTTAGATATTGGCGCAGATCCCGGCAACAGGTCTATAGTAGACTCAATCTCATGATCAGGTGGCAAACCAGGTAATTCTTTTGGAAATACATCAGGAAACTCTCTCACTATTGGTATGTCAGCTTGTCTCAATTCTTCTTTTTGGCAAATCTTTTATGTATGCGACATACCCTTGGCAACCACCCTGTAGCAGTCTCCCCACCTGAATAGATGACACTAGCTGTGGTGAGGCACACACGCGTGAACCATAAATCTAAATTTTGGCTCACCCGGGGGGGGGGGGGTCTGAAAATCACTTCTTTCTGATGGCAATCAATGCTAGCGTGATAAATAGCTAACCAATCCATGTCTGGTATCACATCAAATCCATGCATATCCAGCACCACAAGATTGGCTAGTAGCACTCTCTCTTGAATATTTACTGGAAAATTCCGAAGTACCCTCCTGCATCTAACCACAGATCCCATCGGCGTACCCACAGACAGTTCTATATCTAATGGTTGTGTCTCTATTCTAGCTATTTTCACATATCCCGCCAATATAAAAGAGTGGGTGGCACCTGTATAAAAAAAAAACAATCATTTCATATGGTAAAACAGTAAGAGTACCTGTGACCACGTCTCCAGTTTTCTTAGAGTCTCCCGGTGTCAACGTGTAGACCCTCGCCAGCTCAGTGTTCCTCTGCTGACCACCGTGGGGCTCCTGATATCCACCTCGAAATGGTCTGGGAGCTTGTGCATAATTCGAAAGCATCTGACACGATTGAGCCATATGACCGGGCCTCCCGCATCAATAACAAACATTTTCCCCCAGTCGGCACTCACCAGGATGTCTTCGCCCGCATCTAGGACAAATGGCAGGAAGCTGTCCGCCTTAAAATCCTCCGTGCTCTACCATATATCTCTGGCCTCCGCCAAATCTACCCCCTCTCAAAGGGCCTCGGTTAGGGCCCGCCTGATAACTCAAGGGCACAGTCCTCTTCCTCTGACTTTATGCCTCTGTCTCTTTAAGCAAACTTTCCTCTGCTATAATAGTCTTGACAACCAACTCTGAGAAGTCTTGGATCCTATGTACTGCCACCTGCCTATAAATATCACGCCTCAAGTTTCTCTCAAACATTCTAGCCTTCTTCGCTTCTTCTAGGACAATATAGGGGTTGAAACACTATAGCTCGATAAATCTCGTGGCGTACTGCTGGATAGTCAATGACCCTTGGGATAGACTCATAAACTCTTGTACTCGAGCATCTCTGAGTAAAGTAGGATAATATCTATCAAAGAACATGTTCCTGAATCGGGCCCAGGTCATCAGCACTGGTATCGCCCTCTGCTCCTCCAACAGTCTGGTGGCTGACCACCATCTCTCGGCCTCCCCCGCCAGCCTATATGTAGCATATAAGACCCTCTGCTCATCGGTGCAGTGAAGTATTGTCAAAATCTTCTCCATCTCTTGTATCCAATTCTCAGCAACTGCAGGATCAACCGCTCCAGAAAAGGCCGGCGAATTTATCTTCATAAATTTCTCTATGGTATATCCCTAAACTAGAGATGGACCTCCCCACTCTCTAGAGCTCCGTGCTATCTCAGCCATAACCTGCTGAGCCACATTACGTAGCACAACATCAGAATCTCCACCTCCTGCACCAGAAGGTCCAGATCCATCATCCCCATTGGCGCGAGCACTACTGCCTCATGGGTCCATCCTGTAAATATATAGAACACCGTTTTCAGAATCCTATTTCCCACACAGATCTAGCTTATTTTCTTTAACTAAAACCTCAAATTCATTATCAACTTTTCCCCTTGATCTTATCCCACAATCCAATCCTGCAACCTAAACACATGACTCATCGACAGTTTACTATGATTTTCTTGGAATCGTCACCCCAGAAAAAACACAGAAACAATTATGAATTTCGTATCCAGATCACAGAACAAAACCTCAAATATTTTTCTTATATTCTAGTATTGTTTTCCGCTGCACTATAGAGTTTAAAGAACCTAGCAACCTAGGCTCTGATACCAAATTGTAACATCCTCAAAATTCTCATCATTTTTTTTATATAATAACAAATTACTCCAATATTTGAATATAATGAGCACCCCTACACAGCAGAAAACATAAATCACATAACCACATATACATATATATATATATATATATATATATATATACAATACCAGAATTCAGTATTCTCAACCATATCTACATAATACATCACTCTCTTTAGTGTCAACTACCCCAAAAATACAAAACCATATACAAAAACTTACCCTATAATTAGAGTGATCAAGTAAACCCCCTATCTGCGAGCTCGATCTGCTCACCTTGCTGGCTCACCTGAAAAATGTTAAAGTAATGGGGTGAGTCGACACTCAGTAAGTGTAAATATGCTATTACTAGTGTGTGGTGATCGAGTCATAAAATTATAGTAATAGTATTTAAAAACTGCATGATCTGGAAAATCTATAAAACATATGTATAATAACTTAAAACATTTGTATCATCTGAGCTTTCTATCATTCATACTGGTATAGTATACTATATACAAAAAAATTGTAACACTGTATATATATACATAACTCTGCTCTTTCACTGGGATTCTGTATGTCATGATTTAACCCCTCATGACAGGATTGTGCGGCCCGTAGGTGGGACTTAACCTGGTCGGCCCTCCAGGTAAGTCATCATACTCTACACTACCTCAGCTTGGCCAAACTGCATCCACTCCTAAACTCAGGACTGGCTGCTACCTTGTCTAACCAGCCCCCTCCACCCAACAAATTGGGGAGCTGCATACTCTACGAGCACGGTCGATGGTACCCACACATTATCTGAGATATGTGGTTGCACTCTATCTGTATCTAGCAACGGTACCGTGCTCTGTATTCTATATCTGTACTGTATCTGTCTGTAATCTTTCCACAGGGATCCGATACTATATATATACATACTATACTCTTTATACTGTTTTCATTATATTTCTAAAATAACCATAACACTATATTGCTATACTGTAAATCCTGTAATATCTGTAGCATCTTGATGCTATAACTGTATAATCTGTCTGTACTTTCTTTCTATATAATCTATTTGTACTTCCTTTATGTATAATCTAAGTGTTATGACATTTAGGAAAACATAACTTTCTATATACACTGTATATACTGTTCTGAATAAATATTTGTATACTGATATATATATATATATAATTGTCTATGTAATCATCTGAAATAAACTGTATATGTGTACAAATTCTGTCTGTATAAAATTTGCAATTATCTAACTATATCTGTATAACTTGAAATACTGAAAAACTACATAAAACTCTATATCAATATCATATACTCAGGCCACACATGCTTTAAAAATTCATATCCTGTATAATATTTGGTATACATGCATACATATATAAAATTTCTGATAACGTAAGTAAATCTCCTAGCATAGCATATTTCCCTTACCTTATCTCTGAAAAGCCCCTACTATACTCTAGCCCGATACCCGTAGGGTTCCTAACTCAACATCCTGAAAATAGTATCCCCAAGAATGAAACATTAGTATTTTCTTACCTACAACATTTCTTATAACTGAGGGAAAGACAAATACCAAATAAAATGCCTTGCCCTGAAATTGGGATGAAATCCAAACCAACTCCATGAACGATTAGCTCTAACAAATTTGCAGAGAACTTCGCCAGGAGCATCGTGGTGGCTTCAGATCGTCGATCGGGCGTAAAACGAGCTCGGAATCAAAGAGATAAGGTGTGGAAGACGTTTTAGAGGGAGAGAGAAGGAGTTTCTTGCGCTGATTTTTCATCAAAAATTCGAGTTTTCACTATTTATAGAGCCGGATTCGTCGACAAGACATGTCACCTTGTCGACGAGTCCTTTAATAATTTCATCGACGAAGTCTACTGCCTTCTTCTGTTTCTGTTTCTATTTCTCTCTCTATTTATTATTTAAATACCATTATTTTTTGAGTCGTTACAACTTGGATCGACCGAACTTGTCCTGGTCGACCGGTGCTCTCGGGTTGGAATTTTTAAAGGCTTTAAAACATTATTAAAATTTGATTAAACTTTTCAAAAATACCGAGCATGTCCCTCAACGGTCTGATTTGTTGAAAATCAATAAATACCCCCTCCATAACTCAGACTAGTAACTTTGATTAACCCAAATCTTCTCTTTAATTTATTGTTATTCAAAGTTCCCCCAAAAAGGTTTTTGTTGTTTAAATCCTTCTTTTGGGGCAAAATATTTTAAGCAAATCTCTCCAACTCTCTTTCACTTGTTTAATCTCAAAATCATTTTTAAAGAGTATTTTATTTTGAGCATTTTATTTGTATTTACATGCATATACTCTCACTTGTTATTTACTTATTGAAAATCAATCTTTAAGAGTATTGCTTGCATTTTTTCCGGTTATTTCTTTGATAAATATTCTTGGGAGAAAAATTATTTATTGCACAAATTCTTTTAAGCTTAAAATTCCTAGTTTCTCCAAATATTTTTTACTTGCAAAAATATTTATAGGAGAACGATAATACTCATTTTTCATATAAATTTCATTTGTGTAAATATTATTTAGGTAAACACCCTTTACTCTACTGAGCATTATTGCATATCTTATTAGAGTGCATTTATTTGAGTTTAAACGTGTACATCTCAGCTTGTATTTTCAGAAGCATTTTCATGTACAAAAATGGTTTTAATGTACTGGTTGGGTTTAGCCCATGAATTGAACTTCGGAGTTTTAGCCCCGTAAATGAGACTGATTTGGTTTAGCCTAGAATTGAACTGGGGAGTATCAGCCCCGTAAGTGAGACTAGTTCGGTTTAGCCTAGTAATTGAGTTGGGGTTTTCCTCGCCCCGTAAGGAAAGGATGTAAAAGGCTTTTTCTCTACCCGGTTAAGTGAGCAAGTATAGTGGAACCCTTGGGGGTATGTCCAAGGCATGGATGTAGGCTGGTTTGGCTGAACCTCGATAACAAATCTGATGTCGCTCTCTCTATCTTATTTAAATTCCTACACTTTAATTTCAGCATGTGTATGAATGTTTATTTAATTTCAAAATTATTCTCATGCTCACATTTGATTTAAATATGATACTGCACACGTGTATGTTTGCTTTCAGTGTTAAAATCATTTTACACACGTATATATGTTGAATGGGATATGATACGTGGTGAATCGGTGAAATGTTTTAAATTAGCTAAAAAGTTTTTAAAACCCAATTTATCCCCCTCTTGGGATCACACCAATTCCAACATTTTCCCTTGAATATCAATTGGACAAACTCGAAACACTCTACTATACCTTACTGTTGACCCGGTCGGTGTAGTTACTAATAATTCAGTGTTTAATATCTGTGTTTCTGTCCCACACAATTTAATACATCCTATAGAAACAAATGAATGTGTGGCTCCTGAATCAAACAATACAATAACTTTAGAGGAAAGCATGCTAACCATACTTGTCACCATGTCACCGACTGTCTCAGCATCACCTGACGTCAAAGCGAAAACTCTAGCTGGAGCCATATTCTTCTGCTGGCCTCCACGTGACGCCTAATAGCCTTCCGGTATGGTCTGGGAGCAGGAGCAACATCTAGTGCTATAGGGCAATCTCACACCAAATGTCCCTATCTACCACAATGATAGCAAACAACTCTCCCTACTCGACACTTTTCCCAGTGTCTCCTCCCACAAGTCTGACAGACAAGAGAATTTTACATTGTCTGAACCTCACAACCCCCAGTCTCCTACCTTTGTCCTCTACCATAGTTTCCTCTCCTCCACTAACCCAACCTAGATCCCTGCTGAAAGCCTAAAGGCGCAGATCTCTTCTTCTATCCCTGCTCCTATGTGTCCATACGCTCACTAACCTCAGCCAAAGCTGCTCTATCAACTAACTCAACAAAGTCTTGTATCTTTAGCACTACTACTTGCTTGTATATGTCTCACCTCAATCTTCTTTCAAACTGTCTCGCCTTCTTTACTTCATCAGGAACAATATACGGAGCGAAGCGATATAGTTCTATAAACCGCGCCACATACTGCTGAACCGACATCTGTCCCTACTTCAGATTTAGGAACTCTTCCACTCCCCCTGAAAATGCCAGAGGATTCATCTTAGTAAACTTCTCTATCGTGCACTCATGGCTTGCAAACGGACCTCCCTGCCATCTGGAGCTCCTAGTGATCTCAGCCATAACCTGATGAGCCACGCTGCGTAGTACCGCATCATAATTAGTCCCGCTAGCACTCAAGGGCCTTGCTCCATCTTGAAAACAATAAACATAACTTAGAGACCCTATCCTTATAATTTACTCGCCTAACATAATTCCTTATCTTAACATCCTCAACTTATTCCTAGCTCAAGTCTTACATTCTAGGAACACAACCCGACAATAGTTTTCTATGGTTTTCTTGAAATCATCACCCCAGGAAAAACACAGAAACCACCATGAAAATCCTGCCTCTAGACTATAGAACAAACCCTCAAATCCTTTTCCTATACTCTGGTATCGTTTTTACTCCACTCGAAAGTCTACATAACCTAGTAACCTAGCCTTGATACCAAACTATAACGACCTGCTTATTTTACCATATTTGCCCCATAATATCAAGTATAATAGTCCTAGCAATTTATAATCCATCTGGACCCACGATAACAGGGGTACACGTGAAACACAACACTGACTCCTAAGCAGCAGGAAATGTAAATTCACATACATATTAAGTTGTCCAACTAACATAATACCAGAGTTTACTACATCCATTTTATGAATACTCACAATCCAAAATAACCAAAAAGAGTCCTAGGGTCGCTACCCAGAAATCTGTCTGACCCTAGCAAAATACTTACCCTTCAAATAGGGTAGATAACCTGAAGACTATCACTACGGAGCTTTATCCGCTCTCCTATCTGGGGCTCCTGAAATGTTTATATAATTGGGGTGAGACACCTCTCAGTAAGGAAAAATAAACTAATACTAGTGTGTGGCAACATAAGTATTTTCAAGTTATACATATAATAGTACATAAACACACTTATTAGAACTATCTGTGTCATATCTAGGAAAAACATATATAATCATAACATGTTAGAATATACTGAATTTCCATAAACATAATTTATTTCATATATTAATATGTAGAAAAAATCCTAGATGGTTAGCTGGCTGGTGTCATGTCTTACCCCCACATGACTGGGTTGTGCGGCCCAACGGCAGGACCCGACAATGGCTGGCTGACCACTGCCGAATTAAAAGCAAAAGTCTGTAAGTATGATGAGTCTGCCTCTACTGGTCCATACACCAGGGGCTCCAACACTACAATAAACCACATCGACTGCCATTCTCCCACTGCCCCGTATGGCAAACGGTAGCACTAACATATCGTGATCATGATCATATAGCTACGGTATTGTGCTCATGAAAACCTAAATCAAGCCAACCAAGTTCTGATAACATATAACATATTTCCAAATAGTGATACATAACTATTTCATAATAATAATTTTCAAGTTAATATCATTATATCATTTTGCATAACATAACGTGAAAACCTTCGGCCCTTACACCGGCATAATCTCGGCCCGTACGCCGATATTACATGTTATATAAAATCCTCGGTCCGTACGCTGACATATCATGTAAAAGGCTCGGCTCGTACGTCGGCATATCATATAAAACCCTCGGCCCGTACACCGATATATCATGTAAAATCCTCGGTTCGTATGCTGATATATCATATAAAAACCTCTGTATCATTTTAATATTTTCTTGGAAGCAGTGAATCACACTTATTGTAAACATAATATTCCATGGTAAATTTTACTCATGCCACACTAAATAGGTATTATTCATATTTAAACCATATCATTATTTACAACAGTATTTCCCAAACATAATACTACAACATACTTATTTTCCTAAAATTAAATGCTGTAAAATTTTTTATATATATATATATATATATATATATTTCTATGGAAAAATATTTGACTTAGTTTATTCGCTTACCTGACTTCTGGAAAAGCCCCCTATAATATCCAGTCTTACACCTGCAGGGTTCCCCGTTCAACACCCTAAAAACAACATTTCCTAGAATAAAATTTCAGTATTTCCTCAACTACTACATTTCTTACAACTATAGGCAAGTCAAATGCCAAATAAAAAGCCTTACCCTAAATTTGGGATGGAGTCCAAGCTAGCCCTACCAACGATCCACTCTAGCAGACTTGAAGAGAACTTCCCTAGGAGTGCCGTGGTACTTTCGAATCGTCGATCTAGTGAGGAATGAACCCAGAATCTTAGAGGGAGGGGAGAGAAACTGAAGAGGAGAGGGCGAATATGATTTTCTTGAATAATCTGCGTTGAAATCCGAGTTTAGGGCTACTTATACATTGGCCTTCATCAACGATACACGTCACTTCATCAACTAGGTCAAGAAGAAAGTTCGTCGACGAAATTTAGAACTGGAACATAGCCTCTCGGTATCTCCTCGTCGATGCAACACGTGTCCCCGTCAACGAACCCTTCAAATGCGCTCGCTGACGAACTCCCTGTGTTCGTCGATGAAAACCTGTTTAAATTCCTTCTTTTCTCTCTTCCTCCTATTATTAAATTATGATAATTATTCGGGTCTCTACATCTCCAGTATTCTCCACTAGCTCATCTAGGATTTACACAAAAATACATCTCCCAGCATTCACTTACCCTACAGTTAGGGCAGCACAAAGTCTCCTCTATCTTCGAGCCTAATCTTCTTGTCTAATTGGATGACCTGAAATATTTAATTTACTAAGATAAGACAACTCTCAGTAAGACGAAATATGCTATTACCAGTGTGCTGCAATTGAGTTTACATGAACAATATAGTTTCAATTATCTAAAATTGAGATAACATGTAAAATAAAATACAGTATAACTCACACCTATGTAGCTTAAAGTACAACTATTTATGAACTTTCTATTTAATAATACTTTTAGTATCTATAGGTATATATGTTGTTTCTTGTAAATCTATATAAATATACATAACTATGAAAACTTCCCTGGAAGGATAACTGTATGTCATGATTTAACCCCTCATAACAAGGTTGTGTGACCCGTAGGCGGGACTTAATACTGGTTGGCCTATCATGATAAGTCAATTGAAACCTCTGTTGTTAGATCAGTGGCCTCAACCTGGACTATCGGGGTGCCTGAAATTTCTCCCAAGGCACGATTGAATACTCATAAAATCCACACACTATCTGAGATATGTGGTTGCACTCTATATTATAATAGCTACGGTATCGTGGTCTGTAATTTGATCTGATCCATTAAGGTCTGATATTATATAATACTGTTATATATCTTACTGGTTTACCATAATTCTGTTAAACTATATTAACTATGATTCTATAAAATTGTGTTAACCATAATGTTGTGATAAACTGATCTGTATAAATTGTATATCTGCATGTTATGGTTCTGTAATATTTGTATATCATGGTTCTGTAATTTGTATATCATGGTACTATGAAAACTGTATATTTGAATAAAATGTAATATCTGAATAAACTGTATAAATCATAGTTCTGTAAAACACTGAATACCAATAGCTCTATAAATAAAACTGCATAATATGTGTATGATAATTCTTGTAAGCAACGAATTGTAATAGGAAGCTCCGCCCAGTTTTAATGAGCAGAATAGTGGAATCCTTGGGTGTTTTGCCCAAGGCGAGGACGTAGGCCAGATTTGGCCGAACCTCATTAAAAATTTGGTGTTTGCGCTTTCTCTGTCTATCTCTATTTACTTTTCCGTAATTATGTTTATATTTGATTTGCTGTGTATGTTTTTAAATATTCATATATCTGAATATCTATGAATTTTTTAATCAATTAAAAAAGGACCTAGGTTGTGAATGTCTAATTGTGGAGTTTAAAAATAGGACATACGTAACATAGGCAAAAACTTTTGAGTACCCAATTCACCCACCCTCTTGGGAATACACCTAATTTCACATATTTACTCTCACTTAAGCTTTTACTTTTGAAAATCATTTTGAGAGTAATCTTTGACTTTCTCCTATATTTTCTTGATAAATATTTATGGAGAAACTCTTTATTGCTTGTGGATCTTTTGCACATTCATTGTAAGATTCAAAAGCTCACTTGTGTTTTATTTTAAAAATATCTTTGAGCAAATATCCTAAGTTTCTTGAACAATGATTTTTGAATATTATTTTTTAGAAGAAAGTACTTGGGATTTCAAGATCTTTGAAAATAGCATATATTTTCATATTTCATATTTCATCAAAGATGATTTATTATTATTTGGGCAAAAAGCATTTGAAAGGAAAACCCTAGGTTCTATTATACTTTTCATTGGAAAATATTTTGGAGAAATATTTATTAGGGTTTGGATCTTTGAATATTCATTATATATATTTTTATTCAAAGATTGCAAAACTATATTGAGAAAATCACCTCTACTGAGGTTTTATTTCATATCATACAAGAGCGCATTAAGCTTCATATTGTACATCTCTGGTTTTGTAGAAGTATTTTTATCTGTACACAAATTTCCATATCCTTGTATTTGAGGTGCGGCTTGAAGAGGAAGTACACCATCTTGTAAAGTGTACCAGTTTGGCTCAAGCCTAGTTAGGTGAGCTGAGGAGACTCCGCCTCGTAAGGAGAACTAGTTTGACTCAGCCCAGTGATTAAGCTAGGGAAACTCCACCTTGTAAGAAGGAACCAAATTGGCTCAGCCTGGTGAATTGAGCTGGGGAGACTCCACCCCATAAGGAGAAACGGTTGGGCTTCGCCCGTAAGTTAGCCGAGGAGACTCTGCCTTGCAAGGAGTATTGTAAATGGTGTTGCTTCGCCTGGTTAAGCAAGCAATTAGTGGAATCCTTAAGTTGAGGCTTAAGGCAGGGACGTTAGAAGGATTGGCTGAACCTCGATAACAAATACTATGTCTCTCTCTTTCCCTACACTCTTTAATTTCCGCACATGTATGTTTGTTTATTCATTGTGATTAATTGTTTTACATACATGCTTAAATTATTTGGGGGATTTGAGTTTGCATAGAAAGACCTTAGGTTGCAATATACTGATTGTTGTTTTGAAATTAGGCAAAAGGCAACCTAAATTTTTAAATATCCAATTCACCTCCCCTCTTGGGAATACACCATTCACATCAGTTCTTTCATACATCGCCATGAGAGAAATTGTATGGCATCATCATAACTGGACACATGCTATATAGGTTGTTTATGTTACTAAGAGGATTGAAACCATCTAAAGCAAGGTCAAGTCTAATGTTGCAAGGATCACTGGAAAACTGTGGATGCATTTTGTTAAACTCAACCCAAGTTTGAAAGTTCGCTGGATGGCTAAGCGTAATGTTTTCCTCTTGAAGACGTTTCTATTTATATTTTCCTCATATCTGTAATAGTATTTCTAAACATGTATAATCTTTGAAGCCTTAGTATCAATGGAAAATATCATAAAAAACTTTTGGGGATCTTTTTACCCTTCTTGCGATTAGTTTTATACCTCAATTCACAATATTTTAGACACTTGTTCGCATTTTCAAATTCACCATAAAAAAGTGTGCAATCATACCTAGATGCATGAATTGGAGTGTAATCAAGACCCAAATCACGCATGTATGTATTTGCCTCATAAAAAGACTTTAGAAATGATTCACCATCAAGTAATATTGCTTTAATTAGCCTCAATTTCATGTTGAATGCACTCTGATTTTGACAATGCATTGTCCTTAAATGAAGAAACTTTATTAAGAACTCTAATTTTGAGAACTTTTTATAGTTTGGATAAAGTGGCACCCGTGCATCCCTTATAAGATTAGAAAATGGTTTACTGAGTTGATTTAACTGACTAGGATTGCAAGGTATGCTACCTACTGAACTAGATTCAAGACCAGTATGCGACACATTGCCATCCTTCGTTTCCACTGCATTATACCTTTGCAAGTCACCTAATATTTTGATAAACCCATCCAAATGTGTATCACCACCTCCTATATTGGTCCCTCATCCACATTTTCGTCATCATCGCTTAGAATTTTGTAATCTTCACCGTGAAACACCTATCTTGTCTAGCTATTGTCCATTCCATAGTTTAATAAATGTTTTCCAAGCAAATCAATGTATTGAAATGTTATGTTTTTGAATTTTTTACATGGACACCTTATTTTACTGGATTTATAAGCACAAGGATGCACGAACTCTATGAATTCATGTACCCCTTTGACTTATTTTGGTAGAAACCTACCCTGAGCCTTCATCAAACTCTTATCCATGTTCTATGAAATCATGTACCCCTTTGACGTATTTTGGTAGAAACCTACCTCGAAACTTCATCAAACTCTTATTCATGTTCATTAATTAGTCTATAATATGTTCAAGTGAATGATGTTGATTATATTCTCATAATATTCATGAGGCATGCATCGTAAATCCTAAAATCAACCACATTTTGTCTAAAGGGTATGGATCCTATCCCATTTAGGAATGATATATTCATGGCAATCAATCGCTCAAATTCGTTGATCATACTCAATCTAAATTTCAGCAACATCTCTCTATGGTTCTCTAAGTACTCAAGATGGGGGTAGTGAACATGTTGCTAGTTTTTTATCACTAAAAAATTGTCACGACACCCCGTTATGCACCTAGAGAACATAAGTAGAGATGCTTTCGAAATATATAATGAGAATGAATAAAGCGTGAACGATGACAATAATGTAAATACAAATTCCTAAACTGTCCACACATTGGACAATTCATGAATGATTGAAATATAAACATCACTAATCGTAAATGAAACAAATAATTAACATATTACATTGATTATTAATCCAGATAGTATGAATAATAATCAATTGAATATTAATTTATTTGTCTCACATTTATGATAAGACATGAATGTATAGTAACGATTCTTGAACGAGTCTAAGTTTCAATGAACACATGCATATAATGAATGAAAGCATAAACAAAATATGATTTTTGTTATTGTTTAAATGCATTCTAAACTAAGAACTCGATTTTACTTTTTGTTTGTACATCAATATGAGCATGTCATTTAGAATTGATTTTGGGAATTAGTACCAAATCTTGTAATTCAATTTGATTCTCGATTCCCAAAATTGGAATTTTGGGAAACTTTCCCTCATTAAAGGCACATAAGGCAAATGAACAAATGAAATCTAGTTGATTCAAATTGGTACATTAAACTACAATTTGTTCCCCTTCAAACTCGCATTTGGATAGAAATGGTTATACCAATGGAGATAGGCATTCTTCATATTGAACCCAAAGCTATAATCTAGAGTTCCATGAAGAAAATTTTGAGGCCAATTTTGGTGAGCAAAACATATATATCCAATGAGCTACAAAAAATATATAAATTAATATATTTGATGGATTTATTTGATGTGTGCAATCATCTTCATAATTAATGGTAATAATTAATAAAAAAATACAAATGCAATTATTCAATGCATCTTTATGCCCAAATTTTGTATTATTACTCATAAAAGCAATACTATTATTTCCCATTTGAGCACCACTCAACTAACCAAATTTCATTAAGGACATCCAATAGCGTGCGCGCGTGCGCACGCACGCGCACACACACACACACACACACACACACACACACACACACATATAGATTCATGCTAAGCTTGCCAAGCTCACACTACCCAATTTGGTTTGAATTGGAATTCTTTTATTTATGTAAAAGATATTTACCTTGACTCCTAAATTTTAGGCTTGAAGCTTTGATTATGTAACAAGGTTTCCTCATTTCTATTTGATAACCTTTAAAGAGTACGTGTGCACACACACACACAACCAATATGAGTTGATCTAGGAAACTCTTCTTCCCTTTTAATTTGTTGTCTCCAAATTATGGCAAATATATTTGAAGATTGGAAATGAATAACATATTTTTAACTCATCAATTGTGATTGAAAATAATTGATGATAATCAAATATCTGATTGTTACAAAAGTTGATGTAATTAAAGTGAATTTGCCCAAGTTTCTGTTGACCTTATTGGTCATACCCGGTTTTGATAATGACAAATACTCTTGGTATTTGATGATCTTCGAGTTTGTGTGTAGGTATATTATTAGAAGATCAATTGATGGAACATGAAGACTTAAAGTCTAAAGACCCCGAAGACTTCTTTTGTTGTAATTAAAATTTTCTCTATTCGGGTCTATAATAGTAAATATAGAAAAAAGTCTGTAATAATCTTTGCATGTCATGCATGTAGGTAATTGTAAGCTCAAAGACCTTAGAAGGCCTTTAGGTCCCCACACAAACACATATAATAGTCTCCATAATCACTTGCATTATCTGGGGAATCAATTGAAATGGATTGGACATAATAGGCAAAAACTGTGAGAGGTCGGGTGACTGAATCCGTAGTGTTTAAAACACTTTGGGTGAATGAACCATTGACCGGTTAGAATTTTGACTTGGTTTCGGGTGGCCGAACTTAAATGACTGCATTGTCCTCAAGCGACCAAATCATAACTCCGACCTTTCCCCGCCAACTTGGTAGCTCAAACTTCATGTTCAAAGTAGCCTCAAGTGATTGAACACATGAGTTCGGTTAACTGCACTCTTGACTAGATGACTGAAACGTGGACAGAATGGAAATCACCTTGGTTCAGCAACTCGAGCCCATATTCGGGCACTCGAATGTTCAAAGATAACTTTTTCTACTGAGTATGTTCGGGCAACCGAACCTTGGATCAGCCACTCGAAACTCTCGGGTTGAAATAATTTTTATCATGGTTAAGCACAGTTAAACAGGGTTAGTTTTGTTAAATGATTTTAGAACAATTTCAATAATACCCTACATGCCCTTAATGGTTATAATTTGCCCTACTTCTATAAATAGGGCCTCATTGTGAAGATTAGTGAGAAATTAGCAAAGTGATTAGTGAAAAATCCTCTGAAAATTTCCAAAGCCTATATTTCTCAAATACTCCCAAATACTCTCCTACTTCATTTTCCTTGATTATCCAAGATTAGAGATTGTTTAGATTATTAGTGTTTTATTCTAAATAGCCCAATACTCTTATTGAAATTTATATTGTTTTATTTTTGTATTAAGAGTTTGGCTAGGGTTCTTCCCATAGATTTAACTTGATAAATCTAGTGTTGGGAAAACTCATTAGCTTGAGGATCTTTGCATTGTCATTGCAAGATTCCTTAAGTAATAACTTTTTGTGCAAAATATTTTACAAAGCTTGATTTCAAACAACTCTTGTGCTTGATACAATTAGAGAAAATATTTTTTAGTTCGTTTGAATATTATTGCTAGCATATTTGAAACACTAATATAATATTGAGATTTAATATACTTTACTTTCAAAGATTAACTTGTTTGAACACTCTTGTGCATACTTGAGATTATCATTGTATTGAGTGTAGATTGCATATATACACCACCAAGCTTATCATTCTTACATGGTAGGTGTGCATTGATTTATGATTGTGCTTAGTGGTACATATTCGCTTGTGTAAGAAGCATTTTCGTGTACGTAAATTTTCATACATTTGTTGTATTCTAGGCGTGCGTCTGAAGAGGGAGACTAGCCTTGCTGAAAAGTTTCAGATTGGCTTAAACCCAGTTAGGAAAGTTAGGTACACCATGTAATGACTCAAGAAATAATGGCATTTAAATAATAAAGAAAAGAGTAAAATAGAATTCGAACAGAAGGAGGCAGCAGCCTTCGTCGACGAATGCGACGACGTGGGAACTTGGGCAACTTCGAACTTCATCGATGAAAGGGAAGTTCGTCGACAAATTTTATATTAACCTTGTCGACGAGGTGACGTGGCTTGTCGATGAGAAGATACCAAGAGAGGTTTTTGGGCAACTCTGAATTTTGTCAACAAAGGGGAGAGTTCGTCGACGAGGAGCCTTCTTGACCTCGTCGATGAGGTGACATGACTCGTCGACAAAGGCCAGTGTATAAATAGCCTGAACTTCATTTTTAAGCTTAATTTTTGGCACCGAACCCTCTCTCTCTCTCTCTCTCCTTCCTTCGGTTCCCCTCCCTTCTCTCTTTGATTTCGGCTCCGTCGCTCGCCGGATTGACGATCTGAGGCCACCATGACGCTCCTGGGGAAGTTCTCTCCAAATCTGTTGGAGCGGATCGGTGGTGGAAGCTAGTCAGAATTCATCCTTGAGTTGAGGTAAGAATTTTTATGCTAAATTTGTTTTTACTGTAGTTATAGGAAATGATATTCACGTGAAAATACCGAAGTTTAGTTCTGCAAGTTATCATTTTCAGGGTGTTGAACGGGGAACCCTGCGGGTGCACCACAAGCATTTTTAAGGGGTTTCTTTTTAGTTGTTAGGTAAGGGAATAAACTAAAGCAGTTATTTTCCATGCAAATTATCTTTATTTATCAATAAATTAATTTTTAGGAAAGCATGCATTATATTTGTATATTACGAAGGAAATGCACATTTGGGAAAATACTGCTATTATGTTGAAATGTTATATGAGATGCCAGAAATTATGATTTTAGAATATAATGTATGGTTTTATACAACAAATGTGTGGCATGAATATTACTTTACGTGAGAAGTATTATGATATGACAATGTTATGAATGAAGTATGTTTTTCAAAGATTATGAAAGAATGCAGTACATTATTATTTTAAAGTACAAGATAATGATTTATTTATTCCGAATGATATGTATGAGTTATTTAGCGCAAGGCCGTGATTGATAGCCAGTGCGAGACCGTGTTTTACGTATGATTTCGGCGCGAGGCCATATTTATTAAATGATTTCGGCATGAGGCCATATTTATAAAATGTTCGGCACAAGGTCGTATTTATGAAATTATAGAAAATTCTATCAATCCATTTATGTTGAACGCTATATTATCATGTATTTATATGTTATCAGAACCTGGATGTTAGTTTTTTCGATTCAGGAGCACTGTACCGTAGCTTATAGATCAAATATCTATGTTCAGATTGGTGCTAACCACCCCACAAGGGGGTAGGAGATGGATAGTCGATGTGAATTTCAGTGTAGAGTTGTTGACGTCCACCTGGAAGTCCGGACCAAGGTGTGGCGGGCCCATCATACTTACAAACATTTTTGATTCGGCAGTGATCGGCTAGCCATTGTCGGGTCCCGCCTTCGGGCTGCACAACCCGTCATGGGAGGTAATATATGACATCAGCTAGCTATTCATCTTGGGTATGTTTTCAGTATTATTAGCTATACCAGACAGTTATGATTAGTATAATTTATTAAAAATATGAAGGTATACGTTTATGCAGTTATTAAATGATTAATGATTTCTTGTATGAAGAATGTACTGTATATCTATAGTATCATTAAATATTCATGTTGCCAACTGTATTTAGTTTATTTTTCCTTACTGAGAAGTGTCTCACCCCCGAACATTAAATGATTTTTAGGAAACCCAGAAGGAACGGTGGGTCATGGTCGCCGACGAGTCGATTGTACTACCCTGCTAGGAGGGTAAGTTTGGACTAGGATATGGGGATTTTGATATGAGATCCTAGATGTATTTTTGTTTTTTTGGGGTTATATATAAATACAGTATCACCGTAGATTGTAGTTGGCTCTGGTATTTAATATTTTATGGTCATAAGTATGTGATTTACATTTACTGCTGCCTAGGTTCTACTGTGAATGACAGGTGTCCCCTCTACCCACGGGTTTGGGTTAACTAATTTACTTATTATGTTTTATTGTATGTTAAATTAAGCAGGACGTTACACACTATCCTAGTAAGGTGTGTTTAGTTGTAATCAGTCCCGCTCCACCCGTAAAGTGAGCTTATAATGGAATCCTTATGCTGGTGAGCCAAGGCAGGGATGTAGGTACTTTTGCCGAACCCTGATAACATTTCTTGTGTATGCTTTTAATTTTCGCATTTTAAATTTCAGCACATGAATGTTTGCATTTTACTATTGTGAACGATTGAGTTTATAATTGCATAGACAAATGCTAGGTTGAGTAATACTATTGCTACATTAGTTGAACCTAGGAGAGAAATTTTAAATACCCAATTCACCCCCCTCTTGGGAAAACACCAAAGCTAACAGTTTCCAACACATATTTTTCAACGTTTATATTATCTCTCCCCTTTATAGGTAAAATTTATTCTTTGTATCTTACTTGATAGATATAATGGAGAGGAACGTAATGGTAACTTGGGAAGATTAAACATTACTTTTTGGTTTTGGCAACATACATAGATTGAATATTCAAAACAACCATAGACACACTAAGAAATAAAGCTTGTGGTGTCCAAAGATGAATCAACTAGCTCTTGAATGCAATTATGCAAGACTTGTCTTTAACAGAAAATAAAACAAACAATGAAAGTCGATAAAAAAAAAGAAAACAATGTAAGTGGAATATAAAACTAGATTATACATAAACAAACAAGTGGGGTAAGTTAATCAGTAACTTTCTCTAAGAGATTAAAATCCGTGTTTTGAAACCTAGATCATGGATCAAACAAAAATGAAATATGCTATTGACAACTAAACAATGTATACCAAATATAGAGGCAAAAGTAAAATAGGGTATAACTCATAAGAAAAGCTAAAAAATCAGGCATACCTTAGCTTCAGATGAATCGCATGGCGAGAGAGAGCATAAGAGGGAGATAGTAGGTAACAAATGGCTACCCAGTTGACGGTGGCTTTGCGGGGGAGGGGATGTGGCAGCGGTGGCAGCGATGCCTTTCGATTGGATGAATCGCACGGCAGGAAGGAGTGCGAGAGGGAGAAAGTAGGCAGCAAATGGCTGCCTAGCTGATAGTGGCTTGGTGGTACCTCTAGGATGAATTGCGTGGCAAGAGGGAGCACAAGAGTGTGACGCCCTAAACCCTTAAACCCGGGTCCAGTGCGTTATACCTGATAAAAACTTGATAATCCTTAATCCATAGTATACGCAATGAAAAAACATAAACATAATCTCCATAAATAATACCATACTACCGTAATACCACAATGTCGTAATACTAGAGTTTAAAATCTTCCATATTAATCATCCAACACCTGCATTTCCATGGATACATACCTCTCAACACATTCCAGTATTTTCACAATCATTCATTTCATAACTAACTTAAAACATAAAGATATAAAACATAAATATTTACATTTCCCCAAAGTATTATAAGTATATACCCTTTCTTTTAATACTTCCCAAAAAGTCTAAAAACCCTTGAGCTCCCTAAGCTCGATCTTGAGGAAATTGTGAAAAAAAATACATTTATATTCGAGTGAGACACATCTCAGTAAGGGAAGAAATAATATATTAAACACAACGTGTGGCTAACATGAGGTATATAAATATCATTTTAATAACATTTGCAAATCATTAACTTAATACCGAAATCATTCTCTGAACCTACCAATCACATGCAAAGGTTTAACCCACGATATTACCCAAGGATAGGGGTGATTACCCACTCATACAAGTAGCACCTCTCTGCTTTGATACATAGGTAACCCTAAGGTCACAACTAAAGCATACCAGGGCACTCACCTTACTCAGTAAGCCCTTAAGTGTTAACTTGATCTCGTACTCATGCATTCAACCAGAGTTTACCGGCAAAGCCCCTAAGGATAGAGAAATCTACCTGCCCATACAAGTAGGTTCCCTCTGCCCTAGTACGTTACTACTGCCACATCTAAAGCTACTAGAGCACTCACCTTTCTCAGCAAGTCCACAGGCGAAGAGTACGTCCCACCCAATCGTAATGTGTTTCACGAGCATAGATACTTCTAATATCATAAGACATTGTTCTTTCTATTATTATTTAATTATTCACATATGTTCATGTTCATAAACATTTCATTTCATTTCACTTTAAGTGACTTTTTCCCATTTTACATTGTTCATTTCCCACTTCATTTTTGTTTCATTCATTCCCATTTTCATTTCATTTTATTACATACCCAGCATTTTTCAGCTGTTTTATCCAGCATTTTTCAGCTGTCATACATTTACCTAACATCTTTTAGCTGTTTTACCCAATATCTTTCAGCTGTTTTACCCAGCATTTTTCAGCTGTTATACATTTACCCAGCATCATTCAATTGTTTACATGGTTGCATTAACATACACAGACAACATTGTCCATATCATATTTTATTCTTAATACTTTACTTACTTAACCTGCATCTCATATGTTTAACATATATTTGCATAGAATCTCATGCCACACAATTTAGAAGTAAAAATTCATACATATTCCTGTAAAATAGGCCAATTCACATTTAACATTTATATGCTGAAAATACATTTCTTTTCTTACATAATTATCCAAAAAATTCGTTTCACTTTCTTCAATTCATTTCCACAAATACATAACTAAATAAGTGGTCTTAGGCTTAGAAATCATAGTTTTACATGGTTGACATTTTAATAATTCACACCAAAACATACATATAATATAGCGTAATTTGTTACCTTTAATTTCATAAAATCTGATTTAATATATAATTTTCCCTTACCTGATTTCTTGAACTATGCCAACAGAGACCTCAAAAAATACCTACGGCGCTCACCCAGATCCTGAATCAAAAATCCTAATTCCATTAAGTCAATTCTAAATAAAATACTATTTTAATATTTTTTAGGCTCATAAATTCTCAATAAATAATTATACCTTTAAATATAGCCAAATTACCAAATTTTCCAAATCTTACTCTCGCTTTGGAGTGGGGTCTAAAAACCCCTAATTAGAACTTTACTTCTGTCAAAATGACGACGATCACGAGTAGGACCCTGTGGTGGTGCCTGATCGTCGATTTAGCAGCAGATTTAACGAGAAATCGAGAAATTTGGGGAAGGTTACCTTACCCCAAGAATGGTGCTTACACCGCTCCCACGACAAATCTGCTTTAGTAGAAATGTCGGTGGCGGAGTTAGGAATCTAACGACACCTTCCATTTCTCGATCGATCGAATATCCATCGATAAATGAGGGGAAAGAGAGAGAGAAGACGGGGGAGTGGACGAGGAAAGAGAGCGCATGAGCTCTCTCTCTCTGTGTAATTTTCGCAAGAAGCCTCTCTGGCTTCCTTATCTCTTTTTTTTTTTTTTTTTCTTCTTTTTACTTACTTTAACTAAACACTTATATATATATATATACACACACACACACACATTAAACTTATACTTTAACTTATATATATATATATATATATATATATATATATCTTTATTCCAATTTTTTTTACTATTTTATTTAATTAATTAATTAATTTAATAATATTTAATTAATTCATAATTACTCCTTTTTTTTCATACTATTTATTTTTATTTCTTTATTTAATATATTAATTTAATAATATTTAACAAATTAATTGATAAAGAATTTTAATTAATTAATTTTTTTTAATTTTTTCCTAGGTTATTACAAAGAGGGAGAGAGCATGGATTGGGATATGCATGGGATTTTACGTGAGGGGAAGCCGAACTGATGTATTTGGGCAAAGTTTTAGAGATGGTTCTTAAAACCGTCACTAAAACCCACTACTAGCGACAATTTTTAAAAATCGTTGGTAAAATACGACTATTAGTAATGGTCGATAATCGTCACTAATAATAAAATATTAATTTTTCATCACTAATATTCAATAAATCATTACTAATATTTTCGCGCGATATTTTAAGTTAGAAAACCTACTTTTAGTGATGAAGGTATTAGTGACGAAGAGAAAATTTTCACAAATAATGCATTATTAGTGATGGATACCAGTTTCATCACTAATGCCTTAACTATTAGTGACACATTTGCTTTTCGTCACTAATAGCACATTATTAGTGACCAGTTTTGTTTTGTCACTAATACTTTCGTCACTAAAAAGATTATTTTTTGTAGTGAAAGTAGGCTTTGAATGATTAATTAATCGAAAATAATTGCAATAAAAACACTAAAAATAAAAAAAAAATTCCTCAAAAAATATATAAATAATAGGATATGATATTTCAAGAATTTGTCAAAATAAAATCTCTCAAAAAGAAAGTAAAGAAATTCATAATTTCTTTTTTAAATTTTCAATTAGTGGAATTAATTTTTAAAAATTTTATTTAGTAATATTTTCTTTGGACATTGGTAATTTAAAGTATATTAACATTATAAATTTTTAAAAATTTTTACAATTTATTGCATGAAATGAAATGAAATTATTAAGAGCTTTTAGTTAATAAATTTTATAAAACACAATATTATAAATAATCAATTTGAGATATGTTGCCAAAAGAGAGTATTATTTTAATTGGAGATATAAGTTCAAAGAATTTTGTATACAAAATTTTTATTGTAAAAGTTAAATATTAATAGTTAACAAAGTAATAAAAATTACTCAATAGTAAAATAAGTTAAATTGGTATATTTAGATACTTAGTAGGCTTCTTTGTATCATTTTAAAAAATTAATGAAATAAAAAATAAAGACAAAAATTAAAAACTAGAAACAAAAACAAAAACCCAAAAACTAGCAACTTGTTTGTTTAATATTTTCAAAACAAAAAAAAAGAAAAGAAAATTGATTAAACAAATGCTCATTTTTCCTTGAATCAAATAATAATTAAAAAATATTATTAAAATAATAAAACTACAAAGTAATATAAATTAAAAATACTATACTAGAAATAAAAAAAATATTTTATTTAATTATTATATTTCAAAAATCACTTGACAAGAACAATCTTATTTTTCATGAAAACTTAACTACAGTAAAAATTTGTGGTAAAGGCTTTTTTATTTTTAATTTTTTCCGTAATCTTATGGGCATTTTCTATTTTAATTATATATTAAGCTCATATGGTCATTTTATTTTAATTTTAACTAAAAAATTTGAATAAAATGAATGGTTTAATATGAAAAAGTTAATTCCAGATACTAAAATATTATGATAATAGGTTACCAAAACAACTAAAAACTATAAAATCTGGTTTTCAATTTTTTATTTTGTTTTTTTAATAAAACTAGAAAACTAGCAACGTAAAAAAAGCATTTTCATAATCTATTTTTTCACTATGTAAAAATGGAAAAAAAATCCAAAATAGAAACAATACCAATCAGGGCTTTTATTGTGTTAACCCTTGTTAGCTTTGGTGCAATCCTAAGAAGGGGGTGAATTGGTATTTTAAAAAATTTGTCCCCTAGGTCAATCCACTAGCATTAGTATTACACAATCTTAAGGTCAATCTAGCGCGTATAAAATAAATTAATATATATTTAGCGGAAATTAAACTGCGCAAGTAATTTAAATACGTATGCACGGGAAAGCAGTAAAGAGAGACAATACCAGAAATGTTATCGGGCTTCGGCCAATACTGTCTACGTCCTCGCCTTGACTCACAAGTACAAAGATTATACTAAGGCTCACTTAATGGGTGGAGCAGCACCTAATACAACCAGATCAATTAGTACAGGGCTGACCTCAACCTTTACACAATCTCCTTGCGGGACGGAGAAGACCCTACCGATCATTGCAAGTTAGATCACTGCCCCATCAGGCCATGCCTAGAATACAATCAATGAATATGAAATTTTGCGTACAATTTTAAGCGCTTCTACCTAAGCATATATGTACTACAATACAATGTAGATAAATATGCACTCACAGATGATATAGATTTAATGCTTAGGTGAGATCCAATATGTAAACTCTCAAAGATGTGTGAGTGTATGTATATGTGAGAGTTCAACCTTTGATTCAAGATAAGATAATCAAAGGAAGTTTAACACAATCCAAATCAAATATTTTAAAGATATTCTAAATGTAAAGCACAATAGATATTTTTGGATTGAAGCTGGCAAAAACAATATCAAAGATAATATGCAAACTTGTGTAAAAATAATATTTTTGCAAATCAAAATCCACAAGCTTGATGAGTGTTACAATCAAGATGCAAAGACTCACTAACTATAAGGGTATTAACCGCTCAAAGATTTATTGTTTAAATCGGGGGAAAACCCTAACTAAGAACTCTCAATGAAAATAATCAATCAATAAACAAGGAGAGTTTTAGCAATGTAAAACACTCAATAACACTATTAGGAACTTGATCTATCAAAGAATCGCAAAATAGAGAGTGTATGGAAGTAGTATGAGTTAAATGGGATTTAAAAATTTGAGAGAGTTTTTCCTTAATGATCTTGCTAATCAATGTTTAATTTTGCAAATGAAAAGATATATATAGGCAAAGGCAAAATTATGACCGTTGGGGACTCAATGGGCATTATTAAAAAGATTTTAAATGAGTTTAATATTTTAATCTTGTTTAACTTCTTTTATCTTGGTTAAAAATAAAACCAACCCAAAAGTTCTGGGTGCCCGAGCCACGGTTTGGTCGCTCGAACAAACACAGTGGAAAAAGTTCATTTTAAAGTTCGGGTGCCCGAATCAAGGTTCGGTTTGCTGAACCAAGGCGATTCCCAGAAGGTTTGAGATTCGATTGCCCGGTGTAAAGTTCGGTAACCCGAACTAGAACTTTCGGTCACCCGAGGGTAAAATGAACGTGGGAGTTCGGGCTGCTGAGTTGTTAGGAAAAGTTAGGATTGACGTTCGGTCACTCGAGGGTGGTACATTCATTTTTGGTTCAGTCACCCGAAACCAAGTCAACCCGCTAACTTTTCAGTGGTTCGGGCGCCTGAGGTGTTTTGAACTCCTGGGGTTCGGTCGCCTGACCTCTCTCATTTTATGCATTTTATGTTCAATCCATTTCAATTTGATCCCCTGATTGAGCAAGTTATTATGGGGGCTACTTGTGCATATGTGTAGGGACCTAAGGTCTTTTCAAGCACGCCCAAAAACTTGGTGTTGGTCAACCAAATGGTGCCTTAAGGTTATTCAGTCCCTATGGTCAATCTACAGTATTTATTAGCATTAAACCCTATCATGCATGCAGATGCATTATTACATACCATATAAATTATTATATACCAATTAAAAAAAGAATGCAAATACAATAGAAAATAAGTCTTCATTCTTCTGATTCTTCAGACGCCATAAACGAAGCTTGATCTTCATAGTCCATATGACTTCCTTGAGTTCCTACCAAAAGTGCATACTTAGGATGAACCTGTTCAAGAGACTCAGTGTACAGGTGAGAAACATTGATTTTGTCATAATCAAAATAAGATTAGACTCATAGAGTCAACAACCCTAATTTTTAATCATATGAAACAAATTTTCATTTTTAATGCTATTTGATTAAAAGAGAAAATATATTGAAAAATAAATTTCTTTTTCGTATTTAGTTTTTTAATTTTTTTCCTAAATAAATTTCTTGATGCAAACTTACCCTAAATATTATATCAAAAGGATATTATAATAGTAGTTCACAAAAAAAAAAAAATGTTGGATAATGAATATGGGTAAATTTGTCAACCCTATTTGGATTAGAGGCGGCCTTCCAAGGCAATACTATTTTGGAATGCTCAATTAGGTAAGACTTCAATAAAATAATGCTCAATTAGGTCAGACTTTAATGAGCAATAACTTATTAGGTTTAATAGAATGTTAGATTTTGAATAATGAATTATTTTCATGAGTGATCTGGTTGAAGTGTGTAATATAAGATATGCAAATTAACAAAATTTGTTTATTTTCTTTTTATTTTATTGTTTACTTAAAATGTAATATCATTCCACCTAAAATAAAGGTTGATTGCCTCATATCTCTATTTGCTAATATGTGACTAATGTGGTAAGATGAGATTTTACCAATCCAAAATATTAAGTAAAAAAGATTATTACCACACGATTTAAGCAATAGTGTTGGTAAACTATCTTCTTGGACCCTTTTCATGTGATTAAACCAAATCATGTTAATTAATCTTGTAAGGCCCTCATGTAGTATGATAAGGATCATATACCACTCTACTTGGAATGATTTTATTGCCCAATAACCTAATGAGTGGTTTGTGATTTTATTAGCCAAAACTGGCTAATGGGTAGACTACATACCACTTTAATTGTAAGAAAGAGTTAATGTCATGGAATGATCCAATTTTGAGTTGCCCACATGAGAATAAATACTTTTGAAGAATGATGCATCCAAGTAAGAAACCCAGCATCATACTATAATATTAATGTCTCACATTCACTAAAGTGGTATGCAATCCACACTAAGACATCTCTCATGAAAAATGTTTTCCATCATCTTCTGGGTCCATGTGTGGCAGGCTATTTACGAGCTTAATTATGACGAGTAGTAGTATTACACCATCAAATATTAATATTGATCCTCTCCCCTGCTCCCCTACTGCTAAGCATATAGGCCCATGATAAATAACATTAGTCCATCAAGTAGAAATATGGCAACTTTGGGACAGGTGAACTCCAAATTCTTACTGATTGCTTGGATCAAGGATTTGATTGTGTGAAATTAGAGAGAATAAAGAGGTGTACAATAGAAAATTTTTTATTTCATTGTGTGTATGGAATGGTCAACTGCTTGATTTTGTGTGATTGTCAATCTCCTTGATTGTTGATTGCCTAACATCTTGCCATGATTCTTGTGATTTCTAAACACTCATCCTCAAGTTGGAGTGAATGTTTAAGACACCCAACTTGCTGAGGAGATGATTGAATTGTATCAATCCAAGGGCCTTAGTAAATAAATCAATTGGTTGTTGGTATGTAAGTCGTTTGGACAACAACGTACCATTATGGACCTTTTCTCAAACAACATGACAATCAATCTCTATATGTTTTGTTCGCTTATGAAAGACGAGATTTGAGGCTATATGGATAGCTTCTTTGTTGTCATAATACAATTTCGCCGACTGTTTATGCATAATGTTGAGATCTGTCACGAGGGATTTTAGCCAAGTAATCTCACAACATGTGGAAGCCATGGATTTGTATTATGAATCTACCGACAAGTGAGAAACTATTGTTTGTTTCTTAGTCTTCCACGAAATAGGGGATTTTCCAAGTAAAATACAATACCTGGTGACTAATAATCTAGTGCTTTTACAACGAGCCCAATCTGTATCATAGTAGACATATAGTTTGTTGCCCTTTTGAATTTGATCTCTGTTTTGATGCTGACAAATACAAGTGTCTCTTATGTCTGTGTTTAATTAAGTGCTGAATAGATATAATTCAGGTCACACATAATGTTGACTTTTTGAGTCTAATCCCTATTTTGATGCTGACAAAGCACATACATCTTATGTGTGTGCCTAGTGTTTTGAACATGTTTACAATTTAGAATGCACACATAGAAGAAGAAGATGGAAGTCAGAAAGCTCACATCAACTGACATTTTCCATGAAAGATAGAAGAGCAAAGAAGAAGACATTTGTTTTGTAATTGTATTGCATTTAATTTTTATCTTTGGTCTGAATAATGCATACATTTGCATGATATGGATTATATGCTCAGTTGGCCATAGTTTGACAATAGGGAATTGAATGAACTTAGGGCACCCTTCAGTCGACCGACGTCGGATTTTAGGGTTATTTCTCAAAGTCCTTAGACTGACCTTAGGACCCTGAATATTGCATAAAAATGTCCTCCATAGTCTTGAAAATAAACATCATATAACTAGAGACAATATTATAAAGAGAAAAGGACCGAAAATACCCAAATTGACATGTTCGGTCGACTGAACGCAGTTATACTGAAATCTTCGGTCGACCAAACCCCTACTGGGTTAACAAGTTGACCGCTCGGTCGATCGACCAGATATATACAAGCAAGCCTTGGTTGACTGAACCTCCCTAGGTCAACAAGTTGACCACTCGGTCGACCAATCAGAAATATATTCAACGTCCTTGTCGACTGAACCCCCACGTGGGAAATGCCAGTCGCCCGATCGACCGAACTTCATAGTTCAAATTGACCCAGTTGAGCGAACCACACGAATTTGAAAAATCACCCTAAAACCCTGCAAGTCCAGTCGACCATCCTTCTAGTTCAAATTTCTCCCAGTCGACCGAACCCAGCCACTTGGTCAACCGAACCTTAAGTTTGGTCGACTGGTGCTCTCGGGTTGGCAAATTTTACCAAGGTTAAAAACAGTGTTAAATTTTATTAACCTCACTTAAACCTTTTCTAAAATGACTAATATGTCCCTGACGATATGATTTTCTAAAAAATCTATAAATACCCCCTCCATAACTCAGATTAGCAACTTTGATTAACTCCAAATTTTTCTTTAATCCTTTGTTAATCAAAGTTCCCCCAAACCATTTTTATTGCAAAAATTTCTTCTTCGGGACAAAGTTTTTTAAACTAAACTCTCCAACTCTTTCTCCATCCATTCATTTGAAAATCATTTTGTGAGAGAGTATATTTATTTTGGGCAATTATTTTTTATATTCACATGCTATACTCTCACACAATAGTTATTTTTTAAAATCATTTTTGAGAATATAGCTTGAGTTTCTCCCTATTATTTTCATGATAAATATTTTTCAAGAGAAATTATTTATTGTACAAACATTTTCTTGGACTTAAAATCCTAAATTCTCAAAACACTTTTATCCGCAAAAATCTTTGTTGGAGAACATATTTCTCATTTTTTATATATTCATATATATTATTTGTGCAAAAATTATTGAAAGAGCGAAACCCTTGGTTCTCTTATATTATTATTGAAATATTTTTTTTGGAGAAAACTTTTTATTAGAGTTTAAATTTATTTAAGCACCCTTACTCTACTGAGTATAAATAATATCATATTAGAGTACATATATTTGAGCTTTATTGTGTACATTTTTGTTTGTATTTTTCAGAAGCATTTTCATGTATAAAAATATTTTTTTTTTGTACTAGTTGGGTTTAGCCCGTTAATTGAACTGGGGAGTCTTAGCCCCGTATGTGAGACTAGTTTGGCTCAGCCTAGTAATTGAACTTGGGTTCCCCTCGTCCCGTAAGGAGAGGATGTAAACAGATTTTGCTTTACTCGGTTAAGTGAGTAGGTTTAGTGGAATCTTTAGGGGATATGCCCAAGGCGGGGACATATGCAGTATTGGCCGAACCTCATTAACAAATCTGTGTGTCCATCTCTCTCCATCTTATTTAAATTCCTGCACTTAAATTTTAGTATGTGTATGCTTGTTCATTATAACCATCTTGCATGCATATAGAACTAATTTAAATGAGATATGCAACACATGTGTATGTATGCATACACTGATAACTTAATCGTTGTACGTGCATGTTTTCATTATTGAATGGGATATGAACTGTGATGAATCAGCGTAATTGTTTAAATCAACAAAAAATGTTTTAAAATCCAATTCACCCCCCCCCTCTCAGGATCACACCAATTCCAACACATAAGATCAAGAGAACATGGAAGCCAAGATAGGACATAAACCTCAAATCTGGCGTATTCCATGGTGTCAAAGAGCAAAGGAGAAGAATAAGACATAATATTTCTTTTGTAATTGTATTTATTTTTATTATTTGGTCTGTAATAATGTTCGGTCGACCGACACTAGGTTTTTAGGTTAAATTAAAAAGCCTAGGTCACAGACTGACCCTAGGTCCTTACACAAATACTTAGGAAATTCCCCACTATTATCTATGCAATCAGGAGTAAGAATATGACTTAGACTTTAAAATTGAAAGGGCTTCGAGTGACCAAGCTTGTGCGTTCAAAATGTCTCAGTTAACTGAATCTATTAAAATTCAAAATTATTGACCGAGCTCGGGCAACCGAACCAAAATGAACTAAATGTTCTCGGTTGACTGAACGTTTAATGCTGACTTTTTCACCTTCCCTGGGCGCCTGAACTTCACACTCATTTTACCTTGGGTGACCGAAATGGCAAGTTTGGCAGACCAAACTTAGAACCGGGCGACCAAACCTCGAACACTTTGAAAATCACTTTGGTTCAGCCACTCGAACTCTTCACTTGACACCCGAATGCATAAAATGCACTTTTCTTTTTGTGAGTCTACGAGCGATCGACCTTATGGTTCGGGCGATCGAAACTCTCGGGTTGCCACATTTTTACTACAAGTAATTAAGGGTAATTGTGATTAAACTTTAATTAAACTTTTTTAAAATTCCCAATAGGTCCCCAATAGTCATATTTTGTTGAAAAACTATAAGTAGCCCGTCATTTGCTTTGATTAGCAACTTTGATTAGCGTTAAAATCCTCTTAAATTATTTTGTTAATTAAAGTTCCCCCAAACCATTTTAAATGCAAAAATCTTTTCTTTGGGGCAAAGTGTTTTAATCTCTCCAACTCTCTTTGATTCTTTCTTTGAAAATCATTTTAAGAGTGTATTTCATTTAGGCATTTATTTTTGCATCCATGCTTTCATAAATAAATTTTTATGTTGCAAAAGTCATTTGGAAAACCAAAACCCTAGGTTCTCCTACTTCTCATTGAAAATATTTTTTGGAGAAATATTTTATTAGGGTTCAAATCTTTGAAGCATATTATCATATATATCTTATCTTTATTCAAAGAGTGAAAAATTTGTTTAGCACCCTTACTCTACAGAGCATTAATTTCATATCATATTAGAGAGTGCATTAGAGCTTTTAATGTGTACATCCATGCTTGTATTTAGAAACATTTTAATATGTACAAACATGATTTTTAATTTACCAGTTGGATTAAGTCTGAAAATTGAACTGGGGAGTCTCAGCCCCGTAAGTGAGACCAATTGGGTTTAGCCCGAAAATTGAACTGGGGAGTCTTAGTTCCGTAAGTGAGACCAGTTCGGTTCAGCCCATAAATTGAACTGGAGTTTTCCTCACCCCGTAAGAAGAGGATGTAAACGGCTTCTGCTCCACCCGTTTAAGTGAGTAGGCTTAGTGGAGTCTTTGGGGGGTATGCCCAAGGTGGGGACGTAGGTTGGTTTGGCCAAACCTCAATAACAAATATCGTGTGTCTCTTTCTCTTAATCTCATTTAATTTCAACACTTTAATTTCCATATGTGTATGTCGGTTCATTTACAGTTATAATTATTAGCATGCACATTTATTTAAATGAGATACACTTGTATGTCTGTACTGCTAACTTAATTGTTTTATATACACGCTTTCAATATTGAATGGGATATGAACTATGGTGAATCAACGAAAAATTTAAATTAGCAGAAAAGTTTTAAAACCCAATTCACCCCCCTTTTGGGATCACACCAATTCCAACATAGTTAAATTTCACTAGAAGCTAAGATAAAAATCCCTTGACAAGAAGATTGTTTAAGATATCGCAGGACTCTATGCGCAACATCCAAGTGGCGTGTTCTAAGCCTATCCATGAATTGGATCAGTGCATGTACTGCATATGATAGGTCTAGTTTCATGATAGTCAAGTAAATTAGTCTTCCCACTAGTTTTCTATATGATGAAGGGTCCTGAATAAGTTCTCCTTCACTTTCATTAAGTGCAAGATGTTGCTCCATAGGAAAGTTTCTTGGTTTTGCCCCAATGAAACTTGTATCTTCTAGCATTTCAAGTGCATACTTTCTTTGTGATAGAAAGACACCATTTGCCGAACGGGCTACTTCGATGCCAAGAAAATACTTCAAAATCCCTAAATATTTCAATTTGAAATGATCACTTAAATGTTTCTTGAGAGCATGAATCTATTCCAAACTGTTTCTTGCAATGATTATGTCGTCAACATATACTAAAATTGCAATAAAGTGACCTTTGTGAGATCAGATGAAAAGAGAGTAGTCTGCTTTGGATTGGTTGTATCTGGTATCAATTAGAGTTGATGATATTTTGGCATACCATTGTGTCACGGTCTGACTATTTTCACACCCTTGTGAAGGGTCGTGCAGTGCTAGCTAAAGCACTCTTGCTTAACTAGCCAGCCTATCGTTTACCAACATTCATCCACAAAACACTTTCTTTAGCATTCATTCAGATAGCAGCGAAAACCGTAATCAATTCATGAAAGTCGTGGCAAGCAAGCAGTAAACATTGAAGCAAGTGTAATTCATTAACAACACCTCCGTTGACATTGTGTGCTTAGCAAGTGAGGCAAGTAGGATAAACACGTTGACAATAGCTAGTGAGTTTTATAATGACTGATGAACACTCACCCTCCCCTAAAGAGGTTTTTATGTAATTATCATCCTGATACTAGGAAACATCAAAGTGACTGAGGAGTTATACTGCTTTATTTGGCATACAAAGGCACTACTAGTAGAAAATAACCCTACACTAGTATTTACATGATAGAAACCCGTCCCAAGCACATGAGATAAGTGGTCACAGGCAAGCATAATACCCCAAACAAGCTTAGCTCGTGACATTCTCCCCCACTTATGCGGTCGATGTCTTCGTATAGTTTGGCGGTAGGTACACTTCAACTTCATCCATGAACGGTTGCATATCTTTCATTGAAATCCAACTGATTTCTTTGTTATCAAGGCATTTCCACTTCACTAGGAACTTTTGCCACTTCTTCCTTGAGGATATGAACTTTCTGTCTGCAAGGATCTCTTCAACGACATGTTTGTTAGGTTGCACTATCTTCAACTCTGCTCTTATTGGACTGACTTCTGCTCAGGTCATTGGTGTTGGCGTTGAATGGCTTGAGGCAGCGGGCATGAAACTGCGGTATTCTCCCCTGATTTTCCCACTTCTTCATCTGTCTAGAAGCTTTATCCATGTTGGCTCGGGCAAACTCTGCATTTTGTCTCCATTCTCTAGTGAAGATGTATATCCTAGGGCTTTTTCGTTTGTACGGCTCATCCACTGTGTGAGGTAACAGTGGCAGCTGGCTTGTATCAAGCTCAAAAGGGCTCTTATTGGTTATTGAGCTCCTTTGGGCATTGCCACAGAAAGAAGCCACATCAAGTAGTTGCACGCCATTTTTATGGTTGTCGTTGAAAAAATGGCGCAAGTACTCATCTAGAAGCTCTCTGAATCTCTTCATTTGTCAATCTATCAGTCAGTGATAACTCGAAGAAATGTCAAGATGTGACCTGATTATCCTGAAAAATTATGTCAAGAAGTTGCTAGTGAACATTAAGTCTTGGTCATAAACAATAACTTGGGGAACACCCCAATATTTCACAACAGTCACAAGGAACAATTGTGTTATATCTGTTGCCGAACAATACTTTGGTACGACCATGAAAGTACCATACTTCTTCAGCTCCCCCTTATCTTGTTGGCAAGTGAGACAAGTTTTGGTATAATCAACCGCATCATCCCGCATACGCGGCTAACAATACCTCCCCATTAGTCCTGTTATTGGAGTCATTCTCCGCGAATACCCCTCAACGAACTTCTTGAAAAATCTAGTAAGGCCAAGAAAGGAACGCAACTCCTTCACTGTCATGGGGATCTTCCATTCTTGAATCATCCTTAGCTTCTCCATACCCCTTCGGATACAACCTTTTTCAACCATATGACCAAGGAATTTGTTGCTCCACTAAGCGAAAGAGAACTTCCTTTTCTTCACATACAGACTATTTCCTTTCAGCCTGTCAAACACCTTCCATTGATGCTCTCCATGTTTCTTCTGAAACAACACTGATGCTCCCAACGGTGCTTTGGAAGGGCGAACACATCTCACTTCCAATTCATCAAGCTTTTTTCCCAACTCTACTATCTCTGGAGGTGCCATCCGACATAACCCTTTAGCAGATGGTTTTGATCCTGATAACAACTCCATCTCATGCTCCATAGTCCATCGTGAGGGCAAATTATGAGGCAGCTTATCCGGCAATATCTCCTTATCCTCATCCAACACCGCTTGGATGGTCGTAGGCTCCAGCTCTTGGTCTACTTCTTTGTCTACCACCACTGTGGTTAGATGTGTCTGCTCACCCTGACCCAATCCCTCATTGAGTTGTATGACTGAAAGGGACCCCATCATCTCCTTTCGTTGCAACGACTTGCACCATACATGAGTGATCTCCCATCAGACATAGTGAACTAGTCGAAGGCATCAGCATTGCCCTCGTCGCCCTTAGGAGCTCTATTCCAAGAATGACTGGAAAGTCATCCAATAGCACAACTGTGAAATTAGCATGACCTTCCCACTATCTAAGCTTTACAGCCACTTGCTTGGCTACTCCCAGAGTAGGCTGGGCCACATAGTTAACCGCTTTTATGTGTTTTGTATCCTTCTCTAAGGATAAGTTGAGTCTCCATGCTCTCAACTGTGAAACAAAAATTATGAGTAGCCCTCGTATCCATCATAACGTGGGTACTCTTCCCATTTATCCTTAAGTCCACAAACATTAACCCTTTTGTTTTTGTAACTTTCGGTACTTTTGCCTACTTTTCCAATGCGCTCCCCAGCCACACTGAACCTACCCTCAGGGCATCATCCTCTTCCTCCTCGCTTTCCACCACTTTTCCTGAAGTGGAAGCTTGTAAGGCATTGAGTAATACCTTCTGTTGACACTCACTCACTTTGTGAGATCCACCACACAAGTAGCACAAAATTTTACTCTTCCCTTTTCCATTGGGTGTGTTGAACCCTTGAGACGATGAAACTTCTTTTGAGGTTGATGATTTAGAGTCGGCTCCCCTACTCTTGGATTTGCCTTTCTTGAAAGACTTTCCATTGTTACCCTCTCTGCCAAACCATTTGGACGAAGCAGTATCATCACCAGTGTAGTCAATCAAGCGTTCTGCAGTAGCTTGTGCAGTTGACAAGTCTTGAACTCTTTGCCTATGAAGTTCAGTTCTTGCCCATGGTTTCATCCCCTTTAGAAAATAGAACAATTTGTCCTTCTCCGACATATCCTGAATATGAAACATCAAAGCAGAAAATTGTTTCACATATTCCCTGATTGACCCTGTATGCTTGAGATCTCTCAGTTTTCCCCTTGCATTATACTCAACATTCACAGGAAAGAATTGGGCCTTGAGCTCTCTCTTCAAGTCTGCCCAACTATCGATTACACAACTTCCATTTTCATTTTCTTTGTACTTGGTATGCCACCACAGTTTGGCGTCACCAACCAAGTATATGGTCGCAGTATCCACCTTTGCCTATTTTGAGGCCATCCTCACAACGTGAAAGTATTGCTCCACATCAAACAAGAAGTTCTCTGACTCCTTGGCATCTTGGGCACTCCCATACGTACTGGGTTTTGGTACCTTGGTCTTGCTAATTCTTGGAGTGTTGGAGTTCCCCTTAGAAAGAACCAATACATTCACCTTTGCATCCAGATCGGCCATCCGAGCATGCAAAGTTTCCACAGTGTGATGAAAGTCCTCTGAACTTTCACTTGTCAAACTTGCTTGATGCTGGTGTGGTCCTATCACTTCATCAACAAGTCCCCTCAGTTGGGCCATCTTGTTGGCTATATTTGTAACGACCTCAAAATTTAATCATCATTTTTTTTAAAACACATATGAACTGATACCCTTGCTATGAAATCTCAGGCCTCAGAAGGGCACTGGGATATTCCTGTATACAATAAACATACCTATGCAACGGAAAATATAATCGTACAACCATATATACCATACAATACCAGAATTCAATATTTCAAAACCATAGTTATATAATACATCTCTCTCTAGTACCATCTACCCCAAAATACAACACTCGATACAAACTTACCCTATAAACAGGGCAACCAAGTAATCACGCTGTCTGCGAGCCTGGTCTGCTCGCCTAGCTGGCTCACCTAGAAAATGTTAAAGTATTGAAGTGAGTCGATGCTTAGTAGGTGGAAATATGCTATTACTAATGTGTGGCGACTAAGTTGCATACTACTTTAATAACATTTGAACTATATGAAATGATAAATCTATAAAACATATCGTACATTCTTCACAGTTTAAAGTATAACTATATCATTTGTATTTTCTACTTTTCATATTGCTAATATCATACTATATTCATAAAATACTGTAAAACTGTATACATATATATAATTGTGCTTTTTCCCTAGAACTGTGTATGTCATGATTTGACCCCTTATGACAAGGTTGTGCGGCCCATAGGCGGGATTTAACGCTGGTCGGCCCTCTAGGTAAGTCACTATACTCTATACTTCCTCAGCTCGGCCAAATTGCATCCACTCCTAGGCACGAAACTAGCCTGCTACCTCATCAAATTGGCCCCTCAACCCAGTGAATTAGGGAGCTGCATCCTCTTCGAGCACGTTTTGACGGTACCCACACACTATCTGAGATATGTGGTTACACTCTATCTGTATTAGCAATAGTATCGTGATCTGTTATCTGTATCTGTATCTGTATCTGTAACATTTCACAGGGATCTGATACCATATATATAATACTATAATCTTTCTACTGTTTTCATCATGTTTCCAAAATAACCATGACACTATGATTCTGTACTGTAAATACTATAATATTTGAATAATACAACTGTAGCATCTTGATGCTATATCTGTGTATTTGACTGTATAATCTGTCTGTATATTCCGAGTGTTATAGTATTAGGAAACATGGTACTCTGTAAATATTGTATATATTGATCTAAATAAAAACTGTAATATACTGACCTAAATAAAACTGTAATATACTGATCTGAATAAACTTCTGTAGTATACCGATCTGAATAAAAACTATAATATATTGATCAGAATAAATATTTGTGTATATATATACTAATCTACATAAATATCTGTATATACTGTATAATATGACATGCTGGAAAAAGCTATATAAGTTCCTTATCAGATAAATATCTACTTAAGCCACACAAACATTAAAAACTTTTATTTTGTAAAAACTGCACAATAAACTGGTATATATGTATCTATGAAATCTTTGTTAACATTTTTGAAACTCCTAGCATAGCATATTTCCCTTACCTAGTTTCTGAAAAGCCTTTACTGTACTCTGGCCCTACACCCGCAGGGTTCTCCACTTAACACCCTAAAAATCACATCTCCCAGAACAAAATATCATTATTTTTTCGTACACTATATTTCTTATAACTGTGGGAAAGACAAATACTACATAAAATGCCTTACTTTGAAATTGGAATGGGATCCAAACCACTTCCACCAATGATTTGCTCTGACAGACTTGCAGAGAACTTCCCTAGGAGCATCGTGGTTGCCTCAGATAGTCGATCCGATGAGAAATAGAGTCGGGATCGAAGAGAGAAGGGGAGAGGGTCATTTTAGAGAGAAAGAGAGGATGTTTTTGCCTCATTTTCTGCTGAAATATCCGAGTTTTAGCTATTTATAACCACGGATTCGTTGACGAGACATGTCATCTCGTTGACGAGTCACTGAAGAAAGTTCGTCGACGAATCGTATCCCTCGTCAATGAATTTTAGACTTCCAAAAACCCCCCTCTTGGTATCTTCTCGTCGATGAAACATTTCCTCGTCGACGAGGCCCTTATATGTTCTCGTCGATGAATTTCGTGTGTTCATCGACGAGACCCTGTTAATTCGTTGGGTTATTACATTCTCCTTTGCTTATAAAATTTCATCATTGAAATTTGCCATCTGCATTGAACATCATCCATTAAAGAAAATGGTCTACTTATTTTATTACTTACCCTCACTTATGGCGGAGGAATACCATGGTTACATTCGAGGTCTTGGGAGATTACAAGTATAAAAGAAAATTTCCCCCAAAACCAAAATACTACCTATCTTATAAACTAAAGAAAATTCAACTACATATTCTTTACTCCATACTAAACAATATAAAATGATTATTCTTAAACTTTACAAACCATTACTAGATCTCACTAAACAAGTACAAGTATTTCTGTCTAATTTCATCTTCAAGTTCCCATGAAGCTTCTTCCATAGCATGGTTTTTCCACAATATTTTTACTAGCTGAATTTCTTTAGTGGGCAATACTTGTGTCTTTTTGTCCAAAATCTATACTAGTGCTTCTTCATAAGTTAATGAATCTTTAAGTTTGATTTTTGCATAACTGATAATGTGGGATGGGTCTAGGACGTATTTTCTCAGCATGGAAACATGGAATACGTCGTGTATCCTGGCCAAGGTTGTGGCAGAGCTAGCCTATAGGCTACTAACCCCACTTTCTCTAGTATCTCAAAAGAGCCAATAAATCTAGAGCATAGCTTGCCCTTCTTACCAAATCTCATAATCCCTTTCAAAGGAGCCACCTTCAAGAATACTCGATCCCCCACATCAAACTCTAATTTTCGGCGACGTGTATCTACATAGCTTTTTTGCAGACTATGCGCGGTACTAATTCTTTCTTTAATCAATCAGACCTTATCATATGCCTGCTATACTATCTTTGGACCCAAGACTTGCCTCTCACCTACTTCATCCTAGAAAAGAGGAGAACGACACCTTCTACCATACATCGCTTCATAAGGTGCCATACCAATGCTAGCCTGATAGCTGTTATTGTAAGCAAACTTAACTAGTGGCAAAAATAGGATCCAACACGCATTCCTGAAGCATATCTTCCAATATCTAAATTATTTTTTTGGTCTGTCCATCTATCTGGGGGTGGAAAGCAGTACTAAATGCTAGCTGTGTACCCATAGCTTCCTGGAAACTTTTCTAGAATTGTGAAGTAAATCAAGGATTTCGGTTTGAAACTATGGATACCGGTACACCATGGACGCGAACTATTTCCTGAACATATATTTCTGCCAATCTGTCCATTGAGTAATCGATTTTAATCGGGATGAAATGATCGGTCTTCGTCAGACGATCAATAACCACCCGAATTGCATTCAATCCCTGTTGTACTAGTGGTAACCCAGTAATGAAGTCCATAGAGACGTGATCCCACTTCTACTCTGGGATGAACAGTGGTTGCAACAGCCTTGCTGGTCTTTGGTGCTCAACCTTAACCTGCTGGCACATCATACATTGCTGTACGAATTCGGTTGTCTCCCTTTTCATTCCACTCCACCAGAAATACTCTCGTAGATCCCTGTACATTTTAGTACTGCTAGGATGAATTGTGTATATTGATTCATGAGCTTCCTCTAAAATCGTTCTTTTAATATCATCATCTGCAGGAACAAATAGTTTAGTGTGAAACCTTAAAGCTCTGTCATCAGAGATACTGAACTTATCTCCTTGACCATCTCGCACTTTAGCCATTGCCTCCACTAATTCTGCGTCATTACCCTGAGTGGCCTTAATCTTCTCAAATAGTGTCGGCTGCACAACCAAGCTGGTGATAAATGCCTGTGGATCATCCTTTACTAATTCCACACCAAGTCTCTCCAGATCCATCAGGATCGGGTGCTGAATCTCCATAGCTGCAAGTACTGGTCCTACTGTTTTCTTGCTCAGAGCATTTGCTACCACATTCGCTTTCCCTGGGTGGTTACTAATAGTGCAGTCATAGTCTTTAATAAGCTATAGCCACCTTCTTTGCCTCATATTTAGCTCTTTCTAGGTAAAGAAATATTTTAGAATTTTATGATCTGTGAAGATTTCGCACTTCCCACCATATAGATAATGTCTCCAGATCTTGAGGGCGTACACCACTGCAGCTAGTTCTAAATCATGCACAGGATAGTTTTTCTCATATTCTTTAAGCTATCTAGAAGCAAATGCAATAACCCTACTGTGTTGCATCAATACACATCCAAGACCCTTTAATAACGCATCACTCTATATTACAAACCCATCCTCCCTTGATGGAATAGCTAATATCGGAGCTGAAACCAACCACCGCTTTAACTCCTGAAAACTCTGCTCACAGTCATCGGTCCAATCAAATTTCATATTTTTTCTTGTTAGTCGTGTTAATGGACCCGACAACCCAGAGAAGCTATCCATGAAACGTCGGTAATAGCTTGCCAATCCTAGAAAACTCCTGACCTCCTAAACATTCCCTGGCCTTTCCCAAATCACCACTGCTTCTATCTTACTCGGATCAACAGATACACCCGCTTCAAAGATCACATGGCCAAGAAAAGAAACTTGCCTTAACCAAAACTCACATTTCTAGAATTTTGCATACAATTTCTTTTCTCTCAATATTTGCAACACCAGCCTCAAATGATGCTTGTGCTCCTCAAAGCTCCTCGAGTAGACCAATATATCATTAATAAACACAACCAAAAATTAGTCTAAATACTGATGGAGCATCCGGTTCACTAAATCCATAAATACTGCTGGTGCGTTAGTCAACTCAAATGGCATCACTAGGAACTTGTAATGCCTATATCTTATTCGAAATGCTGTTTTCGAAATGTCTTTTTCTTGAACTATCACCTGATGACAACCTGACCGCAGGTCAATTTTAGAGTAAACCTGGGTCCCTGGAGCTGATCAAACAAATCATCAATTCTAGGGAGAGGATATTTATTCTTAACTGTCAATTTGTTTATCTCCCTATAATTGATGCAAAACCTCATGGTTTCATCTTTCTTCTTCACAAACAGAACTCGTGCTCCCCAAGGCGAAACACTGGGCCTGATGAAACCTTTATCCAGCCACTCTTGTAACTGATCTTTCAATTCTCTCAGTTCAACTCAAGCCATAAGATATAGTGCTTTAGATACCGGCGTAGACCCTGGCAACAGATCTACAATAAATTCAATCTTTTGGTCTGGTGGTAAGCCATGCAAATCATCTAGAAAAATATATGGGAATTCACGCACTATTGATATATTAGTTTGTTTCAGCTCTTCTTTCGATGATTCCTTTATGTATGCAACATACCCCTGGCAACCATCTTGTAATAGTCTCCTCACCTGAATCATTGACACAAGATGTGGTGAGGCACATATGCGTGAACCCACGAATCTATGTTCTTGCTCACTTGAGGGTCTAAAAATTACTTCTTTTTTATGGTAATCTATGCTGACATGATGAGTTGCTAGCCAATCCATACCTAGTATCACATCAAACCCCTGCATATCTAGGAGCATGAGATCTGCAGGTAGTATTCTCTCTTGAATACTTACTGGAAAATTTCGAAGCACCTTCCTGCATCTTACCACAGATCCCGTCGGTGTACCCACAGACAATTCTACATCTAATAACTATGTCTCTACCCCAGTTATTCTGATATACCCTGCCGATATAAAGGAGTGGGTGACACTTTTATCAAACAAAATAATAATTTTATATGGTAAAGCAATAAGGGTACCCATGACTATGTCTCTAGCTGTCTCAGTGTCACCCGACGTCAATGCAAAGACCCTCGTCGGTGCAGTGTTCCTATGCTAACCTCCGCGGGGTGCCTGGTATCCACCCTAAAATTGTCTAGGAGCCGGTGCATAACCTAACAACATCTGACAGGATCGAGCCATATGACCAGGCCTCCTACAGCGATAGCAAAAATTCTCCCCCAGCCAACACTCACCTAGATGTCTGTCCACATCTAGGAAAAGTGGTGGCAGGCTGTTCACCCTAAAATCCACCATGCTCTACCATCTATCTCTAACCCCCGCCAGATCCACCTCCCCTCCAAGGGCCTCGGCTAGAACCCACCTGAAAACTTGAAGGTGCGGCCCTCTTCTTCTGATTCGGTGCCTCAGTCTCTCTCGGTAGACTCTCCTATGCTATAATAGCCCTGTCAACTAACTCTGAGAAATCCTGTATCCTTAATACTACCACCTGCCTATAAATGTCTCGCCTCAGATTCCTCTCGAACATTCTAACCTTCTTGATTTCATTTGGAACAATATAGGGTTAGAAACGTGATAGCTCGATAAATCTCGCCGCGTACTATTGTACTGTCAATGATCCCTAAGATAGACGCAGAAAATCCTATACCCGAGCCTCTCTGATGAGGTAGGATAGTACCAATCAAAGAACACATCCCTGAATTGGGCTAGGTCATCGACATTGGAATCGCTCTCTACTCCTCCAATAATCTAGTGGTTGTCCACCATCTCTCGGCCTCCCCTCACAGTCTATACGTAGCATATAAGACTCTCTGCTCATCGGTGCAGTGAAGTACTGTTAGAATCTTCTCTATCTCCTGCACCCAGTTTTTCGTGCAACAGCAGGGTCAGTCGCTCCTGAAAATGCCGGCGAGTTCATCTTCATAAATTTCTCTATCGTACATCCCTGATCTGGTGATGGAACTCCCTACTCCCTGGAGCTCTGAGCTATCTCAATCATAACTTGATAAGCCACACTGCGTAGCACAACATCTGAATCCCCGCCTTTTACTCTAGAAGGACCAGCTCCATTATCGCCACTAGCGTGAGCGCTACTATCCCCTAGGTCCATCCTACAAATACATAGAACACCGTTTTAGAATCCTATTTTCCATACAAATCTAATTTATTCCATTCAACTAAAACTTCAGATTCTCTGTCAATAATCCCTCCTGTTCCTGACCCCAAATCAAATCCTGCAACCTAAACACATGACTCATCGATAGTTTACTATGACTTTCTTGGAATCATCCCTCCAGGAAAAGCATAGAAACCACCACGAACATTTTGTATCTAGATCACAGAAAAAAACCTCAAATCCTTTTTCCTATATTCTGGTATTATTTTATGCTGCACTCTAGAGTCTGTAGAACCTAGCTGTAACGACCTGCCTATGTACTCATATAATATAATTAAAATAAATAAAACAGTCAACCCGAATCCGCGGGTAACGGGGATAGACTAGTCATAAACAGTGGAAACCTAAGCAGCAGTAAGTATAAAATTACAACCACCCAACCATAAAACATAATACCTGAGTCTACTTACACCAAAATAACATACATATATTTTCAATCTCCCATAACATTCCAAATACAACTATGATATCACAACAAAATAATCCTAATCCTAGTACAAAATCTGACCCTCCTAGTAGGGTAACTTAACAAACTCAACGGCGGCCACAATCCACTAGTCTCTCAAGGTCTCTTAAAAAATTAATTAAATTCGGGGGTGAAACACTTCTTAGTAAGGGAAAATAAATTAAATACAGTTGTGTGGAAACATGAACATTTAATGTAATTATACATATACAGTATGTTTTATATATTTGTAAACATTCATCATATCGTACTGAATAATCATATACTTTCACATTTGCTAATAAATCATATTGCTCATAAAACGTCTGTTATAGCTGATAATACTGAAAACATACCCAGGATGAATAGTTAGCTGGTGTCATGTATTACCTCTCATGACGGGTTGTACAGCCTAAAGGCGAGACCTGACAATGGCTGGTTAATTACTGCAGAGTCAAAAATGTCTGTAAGTACGATGGGCCCGCCACACCCTAGTCCGGACTTCCAGGTGGACATCTACACTCTATACTGAAAGCCACATTGACTATCGATCTCCCACCCCCTCGTGGGGTGGTTAGCACCAATCTGATCATAGATATCTGATCTATAAGCTACGGTACCGAGCTCCTAAAACAGAACTAAACTAACATCCGGGTTCTGATAACATATAATACACGATATTATAACATTTTTCATAATTTCATAAATACAGTTTCATCTCGAAAATCATTTCATAAATACGGTCTGGCGCCGAACATTATTTCATAAATATGGCATCGCGTCGAATATTTCATAAATACGACCTCGCGCCGAAATCATTTCATACATATCATTCTGAAAATAATCAATTATCATGTACTTATCAAAATCATCATAATATCCTGTATCTTTTCATAACTCCTGAAAACATGCTTTATTCGTAAAATTTGTCATATCATTACTTTTCATGAAAAATAACATTCATGCCACACAAGTTGAATAATTCCGCACATTTCATTCTAAATCACATTTTTCGTATAATAGCAGTATTTCCCCAATAACATACATTTTCTCAATAATATTCAAATATCATGCATGTTTTCCTGAAAGTTAATTTACCGAGAAATAATAACAATATGTGTGGAAAATAACTGTTTTAGTTTATTCCCTTACTTGACAACTAAAAAGCCTCTATGAATTCCTTGACTCACACCCGTAGGATTTCCTAATCAATACCCTGAAAATGAAAAATCCCAGTACTAAACTTCAGTATTTTCACGTGAATATCATTTCCTATAAGTATGAAAAGACCAAATTAGACATAAAAAGTCTTACCTCAACTCAGGGATGAATTTTAACTAGCTTCCACCAACGATCTGCTCTAACAGATTTGGAGAGAACTTCCCCAAGAGCGCCGTGGTGGCTTTAGATCGTCAATCTGGCAAGCGATAGAGCTGAAATTGAAGAGAGAAGGGAGAGAAATCGAAGGGAGAGAGAGAGAGAGAGATAGAGAGTGATTTTTTTCTTAATTTTCTACATTTAAATGTGGGTTTTTGCTATTTATAGGGTTGGATTCGTCGACGAGACACGTCACCTTGTCGACGAGTCCTGTAGAAAGTTCGTCAATGAACCTGCACCTTCGTCGACGAGTTTCAAACTTCCCAAAAACCCTCTCTCGGTATCTTCTCGTCGACAAAACTTGTCTTCGTCGAAGAGGCCCTCTTGTACCCTCGTCGACGAAGTTTGCTGCCTCATTTTGTTTCTGTTTCCATTTCCCTCCCTATTTATTATTTAAATACCATTATTATTCGGGTCGTCACACTAGCAACCTAGGCTTTGAAACCAAAATGTAACGACCTCAAAATTTAATCATATATTTTTTGAAAACACATATGAACTGCTCTGATACCCCTGCTATGAAATCTCAGGCCTCAAAGGGGCACTGGAAGTAATCACGCTATCTGCGAGCCTTGTCTGCTCGCCTAATTGATTCACCTAAAAAATGTTAGAGTATTGGAGTGAGTTGACACTCAGTAAGTAGAAATATGCTATTACTAGTGTGCGGCGACTAAGTTGCATACTATTTTAATAACATCTGAACTGTATGAAATGATAAATCTGTAAAACATATCGTACATTTTTCACAGTTTAAATTATAACCGTATCATCTGTATTTTCTACTTTTCATACCACTAATATCATACTATATTCATCAAATACTGTAAAACAATATACATATACATAATTGTACTTTTTTATTAGAACTCTGTATGTCATAATTTGACCCCTCATGGCAGGGTTGTGCGGCCCATAGGCGGGACATAACGCTGGTCGGTCCTCCAGGTTTGTCACTCTACTTTACACTTCCTTAGCCCGGCCAAATTGCATCCCCTTCTAGGCGTGGAACTGGACTGCTACCTCGTCAAATTGACCCCCTCAACCTAACTAACTGGGGAGCTGCATCCTCTCCGAACACGGTTTGGCGGTACCCACACACTATCTGAGATATGTGGTCACACTCCATCTGTATTAGCAACGGTACCATGCTCTGTTATATGTATCTATATCTATAATATTTCATAGGGATCTGATACCATATATATAATACTATAATCTTTCTACTATTTTCATCATGTTTCCAAAATAACTAGAACAGTATAATTTTGTATTGTAAATACTTTAATATCTGAATAATATAACTGTAGCATCTTGATGCTATATCTGTATATTTGACTATATAATCTGTCTGTATATTTTGAGTGTTATGGTATTAGGAAACAGGGTACTCTGTAAATACAATATATACTGATCTTAAAAAAAAACTGTAATATACTGATTTAAATAAAACTGTAATATACTGATATGAATAAACATCTATAGTATACTAATTTGAATAAAAACTGTAATATACTGATCTGATTAAATATCTGTGCATATATATATATATATATATATTGATCTGCATAAATATATGTATATACTGTATAATATGACATGCTGGAAAATGCTATATAAGTTCCTTATCAGATAAATATCTACTCAGGCCACACAAACATTAAAAACTCTTATTTTGTAAAAACTGCATAATAAACTGGTATATATGTATCCATGAAATCTCTGTTAAAATTTTTGAAACTCCTAGCATAGCATATTTCCCTTACCTAGTTTCTGAAAAGCCCTTACTATACTCTAACCCTACACCCACAGGGTTCTCCACTAAACACCTTGAAAATCACATCTCCCAAAACAAAATATCGTTATTACTTTGTACACTATATTTCTTATAACTATGGGAAAGGCAAATACTGCATAAGTTGCCTTACCCTGAAATTGGGATGGGATCTAAACCACTTCCACCAACGATCCGCTTTGGAAAACTTATGGAGAACTTCCCTAGGACCGTCGTGGTGGCCTCAGATCGTCGATCCGGCAAGAAATAGAGCCGAGATCTAAGAGAGAAGGGGAGAGGGTCGTTTTAGAGAGAGAGAGAGAGAGAGAGAGAGAGAGAGAGAGAGAGAGAGAGAGAGAGAGAGAGGATGTTTTTGCACCATTTTCTGTTGAAATATCTGAGTTTTAACTATTTATAGCCATAGATTCATCGACGAGACACGTCATCTCATCGACGAGTCACTGAAGAAATTCGTCGATGAACCGTATCCCTCGTCGATGAATTTTAGACTTCCAAAATCCCCCTCTCGATATCTTCCCGTCAACGAAACATGTCCTTATCAGCGAGGCCCTCATATGTTCTCGTCGACGAATTCCCTGTGTTCATTAGCAAGACCTTGTTAATTCTCTCGGTTATTACAATATTGTTGGTTGTTTCTTCAACCTGAGCTTCCAATACACTAATTCTTTCAGCATTGTTTAGTGCCATGGTCACTTACCAAAACTTCCCAAATCCCACAATGAAGGTAATTGAATTCTCGTAGCAACTCAGCTTTGGGCTATGATACCAAGTATCACGGCCCGACTATTTTCACACCCTTGTGAAGGGCCGTGCGGTGCTAGCTAAAGCACTCTTTCTTAACTAGCCAGCCTATCATTTACCAACATTCATTCACGAAATACTTTCATTAACATTCATTCAAATAGTAGCGGAAACACTAATCCATTCATGAAAGTTGTGGCAAGCAAGCAGTAAACATTGAAGCAAACATAATTCATTAACAACACCTCCGTTGACATTGTGTGCTTAGTGAAGGAGGCAAGTAGGTTTAACACGTTCACAATAGCTAGTGAGTTTTACAATGACTGTTGAACACTCACCCTTCCCTAAAGAGATTTTATGTAATTATCATCCTAGTACTAGGAAACATCAAAGTGACCGAGGAGTCACACTGCCTTATTTGGCATACAAAGATACTACTAGTAGAAAATAACCCTACACTAGTATTTACATGATGGAAACCCATCCCAAGCACATGAGATAAGCGGTCATAGGCAAGCATAATGCCCTGAACAAACTTAACTCGTGACACCATTACCTCGAAGCTTGTTTGAGGTCATACAAGGATCTGTTGGGTTTGCAGACTCGAGTCTCCCCTTTTTGTCCAAATCCTGGAGGGAGTTGCATGTATACTTCTTCATCCAAATCACCATTGAGAAAGGCATTGTTGACATCAAGTTGGTTATGGTGCCAATATGAGCAAAAGGATAAGGTTTACCTGGAGAGTGGACCATGTGAAAATTAGAGAGAGAATCAAGAGGTGTACAATAGAAAATTTTATATTTTATTGTGTGTATAGAATGAATCTGTACATGGGTATTTATACAGGGATTGGAGAGACAAAGCATTAAATTAGATAGTTACAAATATGTAGAGGAGCCTATGGAATGGTGAACTGTTTGATTTTGTGTGATTGCCAATCTCCTTGATTGTTGATTGCCTAACATCTTGCCATGATTATTGTGATTTCTCAACAGATTGGAAAATAAAATGAAAATAAAATAAAAAAGATACTTATTTTCCATTATACTTCTCCTCATACCAAATACTACAAAAAATTAAAATATATTTTAATATTATTATTATTATTATTATTATTTGAAACGATGGTGTCCGAGAGTTTATTTTACTATTATTAAAAATTTTAGAGCGAAATATTTATTATACATAAATAAATAAAAATCCATTAATTCAATAGATTTTTTGGTATTGCTTTTTACATTTCTTGATAATCAAACATAAAAAGAAAATAAATAAATAAATTCCTTCCCCCGTGTCGTGTAGGATGATGTAGAAGACACTCCTATCCCCATTCCGAATTCATCACCGAGTGTCATATAACGCAATTATATATACTAGACAGAACACGAATTACACGATTCTAATTTAATACGTCGACGACCTCAGCTGCCATTTATATATGTCTATATTCTATCCTTCTGAAGGACTATCGCAGTACAACTCTTACCAAACCCGCGTACAAAATTGAAAGTTTCAGCTCTAAAACCCCAGACTAAACGCCTATAGTCTATTGACCAAAACGCACACGTATCTAATTTTTTACATATTAGATTAGAAGCCCCCTCTTGACGCCAATTCAGTCCACCCTTCTTTCCTTTCCACTTCAATTTTTTCCCCTCGTCACAGCATTTCTCAATGCTTGATTTACAGTATTTCAGCTATTCCAAATCGTCTTTGTTCTCAACAGTCACCTTTGCTGCTGTTTTCATCGTCGTCATCTCTGCTGCCAGCTTCATATCCAATATTTCTCTATACTCCTCGGCCTTCAGAGTTAAAAGGAATCTAGATTCGGCATGCGAACCGCTGCTTTTGCGGATAGAAGGGGTTAACACCGAAGCTCATAGGGAAGTTCAGAAGCCTCTGATTTCTCCCGTTACTGTCACTGGGGAAGAAGGGATTGGGCAGCTCAGGAACAAGTTGCAGGAGCTTGAGATTCTTAAGTGGCACGGGTTGGCACCGAAGTTCGATCACCGGCTGCGGGAATTTTTCAACGGAGGTTGCTCCCTTCGATTCTTTATGACATGGATTTCCCCGGCAAAGTCCTTCGGAAGGCGAGAGTTCTTCACCGTGGAAAGCCTATTCAAAGCCCACCCTCAAGGATGCCTCGTAATTCTGTCGAAAACCTTGGACACCGGGCGCGGGCGTGCCATGCTGGAACCGCTCGTCGGGAAGGGTTTTAGACTAATGGCAGCCACACCAAACTTGTCCTTTCTGCTCAAGAACACCTCTGCCGAAGCCTGGTTCGAGGAGATCTCGAGCGGGAGAAAGGAACCGGGAGAGATCCCATTAGCCCAAAACCTATCCAATCTCCTCAGACTTGCGATTCTGTACAAGTATGGAGGCATTTACCTGGACACAGACTTCATAGTTCTCAGGGACTTTTCGGGGTTGCGGAACTCGATCGGAGCGCAAAGTGTGAACGTGGCTGGAAACTGGACAAGACTAAACAACGCAGTTCTGGTCTTTGAGAAGAACCATCCACTTCTTTACCAGTTCATTGAGGAGTTTGCCTCAACTTTTGATGGAAACAGGTGGGGACACAATGGCCCTTACCTGGTTTCTAGGGTTGTGGAGAGAACGGCAAGAAGGCTGCCTGCGGAGTACTCCGTTAGGGTTTTGCCGCCCATGGCGTTTTACCCAGTTGATTGGACGCGGGTGGGTAGCTATTTCCGTCAGCCACATAGCCGGTTTGATTCGAAATGGGTGGAAGCAAAGCTGGTTCAACTCAGTCTGGAAAGTTATGGGGTGCACCTGTGGAATAGGGAAACCAGAAACACGAGAATTGAAGAAGGAAGTGTGATGGGCCGATTAGTCTCCTCCCACTGCATCCTTTGTAGAGAGATATACAGTTTGTGAAGAATATGGCTTATGGCAGTTCGATGGCGAGGCTTCTTGGGTTTTGAACAAGAGTTCCTGAAAATTGAGGCCTTATTGGATTTTTTTTTTTGTATTAATTCTCCATGCTCCTTTTTATGTATTATTTTGTAGATGTAGATATGGAAATCATACCAACTGTTATACATTTAAGTGAAAATATACATTGATCTGTTACACTTCAAAGGTGAATCGACAGGAAGCAACTCATGGCATGTTGGTAGGTGAGTATAGAATGGAACAGGAGAATAGAATACTGCAATTAATCACTTCATTTTTCTGTTACCCTTCTTATTAAAATTTTCATTTCATTGCACAAATTAAACATGATCTTAGAGTTGAAACGAGAATGCCAAAATTCTGATTTTTTTATCTGGAGCTGGCACTGAAAAGAATGCCTTATTATTATTATTATTATTATTATTATTATTATTATTATTATTATTTTGAATGAAAGTAGCTATTTTGTGCAAGAAATCAGACAAAGTGAGATGGGAATATATATATATATATATATATATATATATATATATATATATATATATATATATATATATATGAACAATACCGTGATTGACCCGCAAGAGATAGTTGAAAGAGGAAGTAGTTGGGTCTGAGATTTTACCTCATAAATTTTAAGTGAATGAATGGATTAATCGTTGACATACATGGAAAATTTTGAATACAAGAATTATATTGGATATCCAGCTTTCAATACAAACCTAAAGTCTCACTTAGATCACAGTTATTAGTTCCTAGGATCTTTCGAGATTTTTGAGAAACAATACTTCATACACTGCATTCCTACGTTTTGGGAGCCAAAAAGCTTATGTAATAGGTATTTTTTTTTTCTTTTTGAAAAGAATGTAATTGGTAATTTTACTTGCAAAATATGAAAAGTCGATCAATTCATATACTCATTTATGAATATTTTTATTTTCTTCGACTTTTTATTTTTTGTGAGACTAAATATCCTCACTATTTATTTTGGTTGGATAGGTATAAAGGCCTTCCTATTATAATATCATAACATACTATGATGAAATTTATGATGATGACAAGTAAAACAAAAAATAATTTATTTTTTTGCTTAAGAAATTTGATTAGTGCTGTGTCATCCATGTAGTCCTCCAAACTAGAGTTCTATTTTATCTAGCAGAAAATGAAGTTTAATGTTTGAGATTTTCCCATGGTATGTTGTTATAATAAAATATATGTTAAATTATATTATATAATATATTGTATTATTAGTTATATACTCCTTATTATATTTGTAAAAGGATATAATTACATACTTTAATTTATAATATGGTGTAAGTGTAATATAATGATATCTACAATAATTCCCCACTTGTGGTTTGCATGATGAATTACAAGGGGTGCGTTAATGGACGAGCGGTAACATTTTCACTCCCATGGATTTGGTACCGCACCGGGAGATCCAAAAGAGCTCGTCGGTGGCTGTTCTCACGTCATTAAAAAAAAGTTATTATAATATGTATGCTAAATCTATACAAATTAATAGTATTATTTATTTCTAATAATATAATTTTATTATATTAAAAATGGTGACAAAATTGATCATAATATCGTATAATATTGCATTGCTATAATATATAATTGTTTGCTACAAATCTCGCACCATTTGGACTTCGTAGGGTGATGAAAAATGCAAAAAGAAAATAAAAGAAAATATAAACTATAAAATTACACAATAGAATGTAAATTAAAATTTTACAGATACGACATTTGATTTTTTTTTTTCTCTATTTAATCCTCTTTTGAGATTCCGTCGAGGGCTGTAGTAGCTTGATCTCTGGTGGAGCAAATCTTGTTTGAGTCTTTACTTCGGTGCCAAAGACGATTTTGTAGGTGAAACTTTGGTCGTGAAGTTGGACTTTTTTTTTTTTTTTTTGAGTGTGATGCTTTTATCCCTTCTTGTGTATATATATATATATATATATATATATTAGATTGAATAAATGGGGCAAGTGGGCTTGGAGGGGGGGGGGGGGGGGGGTGGGGTGGGGTCCCTCCTTTGGTCAAAATGGAGGCTACCTTACATGGAGTGTGGGAGAGAGGGGATGGAGAGAGAGATATGATGGAGGAAATGATGAAGGCAAGCTTTTAAGTGGGCACCATCTCCTATAATTTTACAGAAACCCAAAAAAAGAATAATTATGCTACCCAATTCAAATGCTAGTGACCAGTGCACACTCTAGCCTTCTGAAAGGGTTGGATGGAGTCAATGAAGGTGAAAGGAGTTGATGGAAGAGACTTCAGTGGCGAACTGGTTCGGTGCAAGGATGTTTGCCGTTGAGGATGAAATCGAAGGCTCTAAAGATTTATGGAGATATCAAGAAGGCGAATCAGCTGATTTCGCCCGGCGGTAAGCTCGCAAGCTTTCTCTATTCTTTTTTTTTTTTTTTTTATGCTTGATGTCTCTCTCTCTCTCTTGCTCATTCTGTTGTGATGCCTTGGCTCAGTGAGAGGCCTAAGTATTTATAGGCGAAATCTGATCTCACCATAGTCGCAAATCTAGCGAATTTTCAAATTTGGCAGCGACACTTTCAATGAAAGTTGCAGATCCGGTGAATTTTCAAATTTGGTGGTGGCATTTTCAGTTTAAGTCACAGATCTAGTGATCTCTTCAATTTTGGCGGTGGTATTTCTCAACTTTGGCGGTAGTTCTTTTAACGAAAGTTGCAGATTCGGCGAATTTTCAATTTTGGTGGCGACTTTCTCAACTTCGGCGGCGGTACTTTTGACCAAAGTTGCAGATCCGGCGAACTTTCAATTTTGGTGATGGCTTTCTCAACTTCAGCGGCAATGCTTTTGACGAAAGTTGCAGATCCGGCGCCGAGTGTGATTTTCCTTGAATTTTGTATCTTTGTATTTTTGTACGCCTAGAGGGCGTATTTTTATACATATGTATTTTTTTGTCACTTATATTCCTACGAAGTGTATACATATATATATATATATATATATATATAAATATATATATATTCTTTATTTTCTTCCATTTTTTTTTTTCAAAATTTTAGTGTTTACAAATGCCCTCACTTCAAGTCTTCGTGTGGCGCACAACTTGTGACGCAATTAATGCGAATCGAGTCTTGAAGTTCTATAGATTTGCTAACTCCCGTGGGCAATCTTGATTGGTTGATGGCAAAAACGCGTGGTGGATTTCTCTGCCCATGCAGTATTTGAGTGAGGTTGGTGCTTGAGATGCTGGGGTCATGCACTATTAAGAAGAACTCAAGACCTGTAGTCTGTCTCTCCATCACTTTTGCTTTAAATGATATTATTCTCCCTCCTTGGTCACCGCTTGGGTCGGTGGCCTAGTGGCAACGAGCCTGTCGTGCCTCTAAGAGGTCATGGATTCGAGTTTTCGGCTCCTCACTGCTTCGCCCAAGTGGTCTCATGCCCTAAATTTACTTCAGGGGTAAATAAGGTACGACCGATGAGTATCTTTCTACGAGGCTACCTTTTTTTTTTTTTTTTTTACATCCTTCAAATAAATAAAGACAAATCAAATCCTTCATGTCTCTGTTTGATGGATGCGTGGGGGTTCAAGTCTAACACTTAGGTCAACACCAGCATTGGTCAAAGTGCTTGTAGTGTCACTGCTACTTGCTCTGGATCTTGTTTGATGGTTATAGACTCCAGCAATGTCATCGGCATAAGCCGAGAAAAGCTAAAGGGTACCTCCTTCTTCGGCATGAGAAGAAGAGTGTCCTTCTCTTCTTGATGGCTAGTGGTTAGGATGTTCAAAATGACTGGAGGTCATCCCCTTAGTAACGATTTGCCTCTTGGATGCCAGTACGTTTGACATAGTGCAAAACGAACCTGCTAAAGATGGTAGTGCAGGCTAGGATCGCAAGAAACCCTCGTTGTGTTGGTAGCGGCACAAGTAGTATATATGCTAGAACCTGTTAAAGCGATGAAGGTGGTAAGTTCCACTTCCGGAGCATTGATGATGAAAGCAGCGGCAAGAGGAGCAGCAGTCGAGGTAGTGGTGCAGGAACTACTCGGTGTGGCAATAATGGAAGTGGTGAGATCAAGGGTCAGTGGAGTAGTAGTAGCAATAGTGAGATCAATGGTCAGTAGGGTTCGACTTGTGGTCCCTTCGACTGGCCCCTTTTTGTGATTCTTTTGATCCTCGAACCAGAGGCGTACATCTTTTGGTTTGACTAGGCCATATGGTCGGAGCTATGTTGTGAGCAAGTATACTAGCTCCTGGGAAGGAAGTTCCCCCTTGTAATGAAATGCCACCTCTAGGATCTCCAGTTGTTCCCTTTGAAGTGCCCATCTAGGAGTTGATGAACTTGTGTTTCCCCTTGTAGTTTGCACCATTGGTTGATTTGGCCTCATTTTTACAGTGAGAGTCACCTTGGCTAACGGAATAAAGAAGGAGATGATAAGGAAGGATGGTTAGGATGAATGAGTCTGAGTAGCTTGCTTCTTTTTCCATACCCATTTCTTTTATAGCAAGACCGATCAAAAATTGAAGTTGGTAGGTTGCTTAACTTTGACATCGTGGACAGCTAGTGACAACAAGGTTGAAAAGGAACAACCTTCGGTGTTGCAAAGATTGATAGAGTAGTAGCTGTTGCCGAAAATGTTGAAGCAGCACTCGACTGCTTTGGATTATTCTTCCTTACCTTACTTGCCGTACGCATTTTTTTTTGACCATTCACAGTTTATACTTTTGCGGGCCAGGAGTATTTTGGACATAAAGTAGAGCCTTATGTGTAGTAGCATTTCAAGAACTTGTTGTTTATTGGACCAATGCCAATGCCTTCGTGGTGAGTAGCATGTAAGCATTGTTTGTGTACGCTCATTTTACCAAGTATGGACCATCCCATTTATAAGTAAGCTTATTGCCTAGCCAGTGTTTCAGATTGATTTGTTGTCGTACCGCGAGGACTAAGTCTCTAACTTTGAATGACCACGGGCGGACTTTGCGGTCAAAGGCCTTGGTGAGTCGAGCTTGGTAGCACTCTAGTTGCTGTTGTGCTTGGAGTCTTTTTTCATCTAGAGCCTCTAGATCTTCCAATCGTAGGCGTGCATTTTCTTCTTTAGTGAGACCTTCTTGGATCGCCATGCACAACGATGGTAGTTATTTCATAAGTGGGAGCACAACTTCAACGCCGTAAACAAGGGCATAGGGCATTGATTGGGTAGGTGTTTGATAAGTTGTGCGGAATGCCCATAATGCTTTGGTAACCCTGTCATGCCAATCCGGTTTTTTCTTAGAGACCACTTTGCGTAGTAAGTTGCAAAGGGTTTTGTTGAACACTTCGGCCAACCCATTAATAGGAGCATTGTACATGGAAGACTTGTACTGCTTGAAGTTGAACTTCTCGCAGAGTCTGTTCGTCAAGTTGTTGTAGAACTGTTTTCCATTGTTTGTAACGATGAACTGGGGAATACCATAACTGTAAATCAAGTGGGTCCTGATGAAGTTCACAACGTGCTCCTTCTTCACTTTTCTAAGAGGGGTTGCTTCGGCTCATTTAGAAAAATAATCTGTAGCTGCCAGTATGTATAGGTGGCCAAGGGAGGACTTTGGCAGTGGTCCGACCAAGTCGAGGCCCCATGCTTCAAAGGGCCAGGATGCTACAGTGGGGTGTAGTGGCTCTAGTGGTTGAGGTAAATAGTTTGCATGTAATTGACATGCTTGACAGGTCTTAGCATATTCCATGGAATCATGCACTATCGTGGGACAATAGTACCCCATCCTTTTGATTTTATGGTGAAGTTTCGGTTTGGATTGATGTGCGCCATACATTCCAGAGTGAGCTTCTTATAAAGCATGCTTCACCTCGTCTCCGCTTAAGCATCATAAGAAGAGTCAGAGGAAGGATCTTCGATACAATGTATCTTTGAAGTATATGTATCAGGCGGCATGTCATCGCAACTCTGTCCTGTGACGACGATATTCAGGAAACCTTCCATGTTGCAGATAGTCAATAATGGGTTGCTGCTGGTCCTCGGTTTAATGACGTGAACGAAGACAACATTTGATTCTTCTTCTTCATTTTTGATTGGGGGCATGACCCATTTCTAGCATACAGTAATGATTGTTTTTTGGTTGTCTGATTTGGCTAGTGACATGGCCAGATTGACTAGCACATCTGCTTGACAATTGTCCTTCCTTGGGATATGCTCCGAGATAATGCTCTCGAATTCTTCTAGTAGACATTGGGCGTAATTGTGGTATGGCACAAGATCCTCATTTTTGACATCATATCATCCAGAGAGCTGGTTGATAACGAGTTGTGAGTCATCGTCTACTTAAAGTATAGGAATTTTCATGTTAGTGGCTATTTGGAGGCCAATGATCAATGCTTTATATTCGGCGACATTGTTTGAGCATAGTTCACCGAGGATGAATGCATACAACAACACTTGGCGTTGAGGAGTAAAAAATACTACACTGGCACCAGCACCATCACATCGTGCGGCTCCATCGAAGTACATTGCCCATGGTGGCAAGATGTATTTGGAATACTTCCTTGTTTGGGAGGTTGTCAAGCCCTAAACTCGCAGATGGGCCCCAGGTATGAATTTAGTAACCTAACCTACTCTGTATCAATTAAAACATACATGATACTACACTGAATGAGGGTCCGACCGCGTGGGGTACACACACACCCTATACACATTCACATACATATCCATACACATCACATACACAGTGGAAATATTCTTTCTAATACATACAACTTACCATACCAGAGTCTATACATGACTAGAATCTACACTCCAAAATACAGTACATACTCCGAGTGTTAACAAAACCCAACCATGACAATTCGGTTACAAAATCAGTACTTACTCAAGTACTATACATAGCTAACCGACATCCATGCTCTCGAACGCTAGGATGCTAGTGACGTCTACTCGAAGGTCTTGAAAAATATTTGTATAATTGAGGTGAGACAACTCTTAGTAAGGAAGAAAATATGTTATATCAGTGTGTGGCATACTGTTAGCTTTGGTGTATTCCCAAGAGGGGGGGGGGGGGCGGTGAATTGGGTATTTAAAAATTATCGCTTAGGTTAAACCAGATCAACAGTATTACTCAACCTAGGGTCTATCTATGCAAAAATAAACCCAATTATTCACAATAGTAAAATACAAACATTTATGTGCTGGAATTTAAAATGCAAAAATTAAAAGCACGCATAAGAAATGTTATTGGGGTTCGGGCAACTGTGCCTACGTTCCCGTCTCTAGCTCGCTAGTCCGAGGATTCCACTAATGCTCACTTAACGGGTGGAGTGACATCTTATACAACCAGCTCAATTAGCATAGGGCTAACCTCAACCTTTACAAATTCTCTTTGCGGGACGGAGAAGGCCCTAACAATCCTTGCGGGCTGGATTACCGCCCCCTCAGGCCGTGCCTGGAATACAACAGTATTTTTCACAATTAATTAGCACAATGATTATACTTTCATGTAAAGCAAATATGTACCCAATACGCGCAATCACATACACATCAACAATATAGGTAATGTAAGCTCAGTGATGTGAATATATGTGCAAATAACACTCAATAAGATATGATCACAATAATGTTCAAGAGTATTCTAAACAAGTTGTATCTTTAAAATAGGTTTATATCAAATCTCAATGTTCAATCAAAGTTTCAAAGATTCTAGTCAAATATTCAAACTAACTCAAAAGATTTCCTTCAATGAAATACGCACACGAGTAGTTTGAAAAATATTTTAGCTTGTAGAAAATATTTTGCACAACAAAATCAAAGCTATGGGATACTTGAAAAAACAATGCAAATATCCTAAGCTTGCTAGTTTATCCCAACACAATATTTATAATATTGAAATCTATGGGATAAACCTAAGCCAAACTCCCCAAAAAATAATATCACAATCAAACAAGCAAATGAGAGTTTTTAGCAAAATCTAGTAATCACAAGCATACTAAATATGCTCTCACAATCTCAAAATGTATCAAGGGAATGGAAATTTGAGAGAATTTGGACAAAGAGAGTATTTTCAAAAGAGAGGATTTTTGACTAATGAAATTACTATATAATTGCAAATCTTTGCAAATGAGCCTATATTTATAGGCAAGGGTAAAATTATAACCGTTTGGGACTTGTTCGGAATTTTTAGAAAAGTTTCAAATTGTTTAAACACAATTAACCCAACTTAACCCGTATTTAGCTCAGTTAAAAATTTTGTAACCCGGCGAGGTTCGGGTGGTTGAACCGTGCTTCGGTCACCCAAACAAACACAATAATAAAACGTCTTTAAATAGGTTTGGCAGCCCGAGTTTCAGTTCGGTGGCCTAAATTAAGGTTAGAAACATTTCTTCACAAATTCGGGTGTCCGACCATAGGTTTTGTAGCCCGAACTCGTGTGTTCGGTCACATGGGGCTTAATTTGGACTAAACAGCTCAGTAGCTCGAGTTGGTGGAATGTCCTTTTCAAGTGGTTCAGGCGCCCATGGACAGTATGCACAAATTTTTTCGGTCGCCCGAGAGCCTAAGTCAACTATTGACTTCTCAACAGTTTGGGCACTCGAGGAGTTTTGAACTCGTGGCGTTCGGTTGCCCGAGCTCTCTCAAATTCCCTAATAATATTCAATTAAGTGCATTTTTAACACTCCTGTATTTTTTATGATATATGTGCTTGAGTGTTGGGACCTAGAGTCATACTAGGGTCTTACTAAGGCCGTTTTGAGATAATCCCAAAAATTTGGCATCGGTTGACCGAAGGGTGCCCTAAGGTCATTAGGTCCCTATGGTCAATCTACGGTATTGTTGAGCTTACAATTACATATTTGCATGAGATGCAGAGATTATTGCAGACCGATATAAATTATTACAGACCAAAATATAAAATAAAATATAAAGATACAACTAGAAATAGACATCGGTCTTCATGTGCTGCTCCTTTGCAAATCCATGGAATATGCCGAAAGATGTGCACGTTTAAGTGCATCTTAGCTTCCTTCTGTCATCTGTCATCTGTGCTTAGACAAGTAATCCTATTCATACACTTAAAGCACACATATGAGATACTTTGATTTGTCATAATCAAAACAGGGAGCTGACCAAAAAGTCAACACATACAAGTGTTATTTCGACATAAAACATAACACGATACAGTTCCAGTATTTTTCACAATCTAGTTCCAGAACATACAATACCAAACATATGGTTAGTGTCGTCACACTCAAGCACCCGATATCCTACAATAACCGAAGCCCCATAGCGATATCGTTGCTAATGCAGTGTCCACTCACATCGATTGATGACCAGCCGAAACAAACAGACTATATTTCACACCCTTAGATATAGAGTCGGACACTCTTGCCCACGGTATTTAGCTGAGACATGACGTTTCCCCATGGTAATTAGTCAAGACGTGGAAAATTTCACAAAATCGGGAACAATTTTGGAACTCATGTTCCTATATCCATCAACTTATGGTAATTAGCCATCACAACTATTTTACAAAACTTGGAACACTTTATATACCACAGTTCATTCCACACTTATTTGAGTATACAACAATTATATCGTTTTCAATTCAAGAATACAGTTTAATGCAAATACAGGTACGGTCATCTTATTACTACAATTTTATACAACATATGATTTTCCAATAAAAATAGAGATGATACCCGAAACCCCTAATTTTCCCCAAAACTGTAACCTGTATTTTCACTCGACAGATTTTTCCAAATAAGTAGTCAAATCATACATACAATCGTAAACTACATGTTTACCAATTCCGATTTTAAAAATAACTGATATAAACAAAATCCCCTTACCTTAACTCGAAAACCAAAACATGAACTTTATGGCACCAAAACAGCAAACCGAGGTACCAAAACCTAAACAATGAAGAACAATATTTCCTTACAATACTATTCTTTATAGATTTATCGAAACGAAAATGAAATCGGACCCTTACCTAAATATTTGGTCAAAACTTGAAAATCCTCGAAACGAATTTTCGATCCGCTATAAACGTAGAGATTCTCCTCCTGATCCACGTAGCAACATCGGATCATTGATTCTGGCAACTGATGACCTAAAATGCGAGAGAGAGAGAGAGAGAGAGAGAGAGAGAGAGAGAGAGATGAGAGAGAGAGTATTCAAGTTCTAAAGAGAGAAAGAGAGATGTTTTGGGTTTCTTCCTCATTAAGCAAAGCTAAAAGATATTTATAAGCAAGTTGACCTGGCTAGACTCGTCGATGAGATGGCGTCCTCCTCAACGAGCTACAAAAGGAAGTTTGTCGATGATAAGGTGGCCTCGTCGACAAGCCTGAGATTTTAGAATTTCCCAAAATATCTTGGTATCCCCTCGTTGACGTACCATTGAAATTTGTCACTAAGATGTACAAGGGGCTTCGTTGATAAGAAAGGAAGCCTCGTCGACGAGCCTTGCTGATTTTTTCCCTTTTTATTTTTTCTTTTCTTTTCTTATTTATTTAATCCACCCATCTCAGGTTGGGTTCTTACAACCTCCCCTCCTTACAAAATTTCATCCTCGAAATTTTTAATCTCTCATTTACCAACTAAACAATATACCTAAACGCACACCCAACTCTAGAGAGAGCCAGTGGCCACCCACATAGCATCCCCGTCCCAAATACATACATACTCCACTTATGGCGGAGGAATACCATGGTTATATACATACACTGTCTCGAGAGCGCACAATATCACACACTCCACCAGAGACTAACCATATAACATTACTACAATGGCAAAATATTACATACATACATACCCATACCGATCCTCCTATCGAAACTACTGCTTAGAACAATTGTGGATATTTTCAGCATATTTCTGTTTCTAACTCCCAAGAAGCTTCCTCAACCGTATGATTTATCCAAAGTACCTTCACTAACGGTTTCTCCTTAGTACGCAACTTCTGAACTTTACAGTCCAAAATTTGAACGGGCATCTCCTTATACGCCAAAGCATCCCTAATCTCTAAGGATTTGTAACTAATCACATGTGATGGATTCGGAACGTATCTTCTCAACCTGGGTACTTGGAACACAGTGTGGATCCTCGAGAGCGCTGGAGGTAGTGCAGTCCTATAGGCCACTGGACCCACTCGTTCCAGTACCTTAAATAGTTTGATATACCTCGGGCTCAGCTTGCCCTTCTTCCCAAATCTCATCACCCCTTTCATCAGAGCGATTCTTAGGAATATCGTACCCCCAACCTTGAATTCTAACTTATGACGACGAAAATCCGCATAACTTTTTTGCTGACTCTGAGCTAATTTAATCCTATCCCTGATCAATTTGAACTTCTCAGAAGCCTGTTGTACGAGTTCGAGATCCAATATCTGTCGTTCACTGACCTCATCCCAATACAGAGGAGACCAAAACCTCCAACCATACAATACCTAGAACGGTGCCATCCTGATATTAGCCTAGAAGCTATTGTTATAGGCGAATTCCACCAATGGTAGAAACTGAATCCAACTACCATCGAAGTCTAATACACAAGCCCATAACGTATATTCCACTATCTGTATCATCCTTTCTAACTGTCCATCAGTCTAGGGGTGGAATGCTGTATTGAAAATAAGCGTTGTCTTTAGTGCTTCTTGTAAGCTCTTTTAAAATAAAGAATTGAACCTTGGGTCTTGATTCAAAACAATGGACACTGGTACCCCGTGCATTCTGCTTATCTCCTACACGTATACATTCGCTAGTCTACTCAAGGAGTAGCTAACCTTCATTAGTACAAAGTGAGCATATTTTGTCAACCTGTCCACAATCACCCAAATTGCATTCTGCCCGTGAAATGCTGGTGGCAATCTGATGACAAAATCCATGGAAATATGCCCCCATTTTCACTCCGGAACACTCAATGGCTACAATAGCCCTATCGGCCTTTGATGTTCAGCTTTCACCTGCTGATACGTCAAACATTGCTCCATGAATCGAGCAATCTCTATTTTCATGCACTCCACCAAAAAGATTCACACAAATCTTGATACATCTTCATACTACCTGGATGTATCATATATAGAGAATGATGCGCCTGCTCTAAGATCGTCCTCTTTATCCCCTCTTCATTTGAAACACATAATTTGATCCCAAATGTAGTGACCCAAAGAAATTATGGTATTTAAATATTAAAGAGAGAGGGGAATTGAATTAGTATAAGAAGGTGGCAGTAGCCTTCATTGAAAAACGCGAACGTAGCATATTGGACTTATCGACAAGGGTGTAATTCGTCGATGAGAAGATACCGAGAGCGGGTTTGGATGATTCTGAATTTCATCGATGAGGAATGAATTCGTCGACGAATTATCTTCATGACCTCATCGACGAGATGACGTGACTCGTTGACGAAGGCCATTGTATAAATAGCCCAAACCTTCATTTTTTTGCTAAAATTTCACGCACAAGCTCTCTCTCTCTCTCTCTCTCTCTCTCTCTCCCTTTTCGCTTCCTACACCTTCTCTTTAGTTTTCTGGGTTCGTTCTTCACCAGATCGACAATCCGAAGCCACCAAGACACTCTTGGGGAAGTTCTCTACATATCTGCTGGAGTGGATCGTTGGTGGGGCTAGTTTGGAATTCATCCCAAATCTAGGGTAAGACTTTCTACTCAGTATTTGGTTTCTTGAAAGTTGTAGAAAGTGTAGTACGCATTGAAATATTGAAGTTTAGTTCTAGGAAATATCATTTTCAGGGTGTTGACTAGGGAACCCCCCAACGGGTGTTGAGTTGATTGTTTTAGGGGCTTTTTTAGGAATCAGGTAAGGGGATAAACTAAGTTAGTTATTTTATGAAAATGTATGTATGTTATAACAACATCTGATTTTTAGGAAAATAAATCTATTTATATATACTTTATGTTTGGGAAATACTGCTGTAAAAGATGATATGTTTATATATAAATGAAACGTATTTCGTGTGGCATGAGTAGAATTTATAATGAAATACTGTTTTTTGGGAATATGATAAAGATATGAATTTTTATAATGAAAAATCGGCGTACGGGCTGAGATTTTTATATGATTTTTTGGCGTATTGGCTGAGCTATGGATATGTTTGTTGGTGTACGGGCCGAGTTATGGATGTGTTTGCCAACATACGAGCCGAGCTATGGATATGTTTATCTGGTGTATGGGTCGAGCTATGGATATGATTTGCTGGTGTACATGCCGAGTTATGGTAAACTATGAAATACCGGTATATGAGCCGATGATTTTCATGATATACGTATATATGCAAAATGATATGATGATATTGATTTGGTAATTAATGGTATGAAATATTCATGTATCACAGTTTCATTATATGCTATATGTTATTAGAACCTGGTTGGCTTGGTTTAGGCTAGCACTTGCACGGTACCACTGCTATGTATTCGTGATCATCATGATATTGTGTTAACATTGCTGTATGGAGTAGCGTGAGGACGGATAGTCAATGTGGTTTTAAGAAGTGTGAGTGCCTCTGGTGTACAGACCAAGTCTGGCAAACCCATCGGACTTACAGACTGTACTATTGACTTGGCAGTGGTCGGCCAACCATTGTCAGGTCCCGCCTTCAGGCCACATAACCCAGTCATGTGGGGGTAATACATGACAATAGCTAGCTAACCTACTAGGGTGGTTTTCATATTATTACTATATGAGGTGAGTTATGCTATGAAAATCCATTATGTTCTGCCTTGCTAAGACTATGCATGTTTTTCCTAGAAATGATACTGACATAATTACTTGATATGCTTATATATGCTTTATGTATAATACCGATGAACTCATGTTGCCACATACTAGTATTAGTTTATTTTCTTTATCGAGAGGTGTCTCACCCCTAAATTTCATAAACATTTCAGGAGCCCCGGATAGGAGAGCGGATAAAGCTCCACTGTGATAGTTACGGTTGATCTGTCCTCTCTGAAGGGTATGTATTTTGTGATAACGTCAGATGAATTTTGTGGGAAGTGGCCCTAGGAATCTTTTGGGTGGTTTATGTATGTAAATACAATGGATATAGTAACTCTGGTATTGTGATGAGTGGTATTTTATATGGTATTATGAGTTATATATGATCTTATGTTTCCTGCTGTTTAGGCTTCCGTGCCATTTTCTAATGTATCCCTCATACCCACGGGTCCAGGTGGATTATGATCTGTTAGATTTATTATATTGGTTTTAGTATAAAAGGAAAAAATATATATGAAAATTTAAGCAGTTTGTTACAGCAAACCTCAGCACACCTCGCTCGAAGATGTTAAAATTTGCAGTCAAACCTTACTGCATTTTCGCCACGGTCTCAACTAACTTCACATCACTAGCCTGTGTGGCTTTAATCCTCTCAAATAATTTCAATTGGATCACCAAACTAGCAATGAAAGCATGATGATTACCATCCACCAACTCAATGCCAAGACTCTCAGAATCCCGTATCATATGATGCTAACTTACTACTGCAGATACAAATGCATACTCTGACTTCCAACTCAACGCATCAACTACCACGTTAACCTTTCCCGAGTGATAGCTAAAAGTGAAATTGTAGTCCTTGATTAGTTCCAACCACCTTCTCTACCTAATGTTCAACTCCTTTTGTGTGAAAAAGTATTTGAGGCTCTTTTGGTCTATGAAGATCTCACATTGTTGACCATACAAGTAGTGTCTCAAGATCTTCAGCACATACACCACTGCCACCAACTCTAAAACATGTGTGGGGTAATTCTTCTTATATCCTTGAGTTGCCAAGAACCATAAGCAATTAATTTCCTCCATTGCATCAACACACATCCCAAACCCTTCAGCGATGCATCGTTGTAAATCACAAAACCACCATCCCCAGATGAGATAGTTAAAATCAAAGTAGTGACTAGTTGGTGTTTCAACTCCTAGAAACTCTACTAACACTCGTTAGTCCAATTAAATCTCACACCCTTCCTCGTCAGCTGTGTTAGAGGGCCATATAACTTAGAGAATCCCTCCACAAACTGCCGGTAATACCCAGCCTATCCTATGAAACTTCGAACATCCTGCATGCTCTTCGGTTTCACCTAGTGAACCAATGCTTCTATCTTACCAGGGTCAACTGAGATACCACCCTTCAAAACGACATGGCCTAGAAACTTGACCTCATTCATCCAGAACTCGCATTTCTTCAGCTTAGCATACAACTTCTTCTCCCGTAGGATCTGAAGTACCAACCTTAGATGGTTTCTGTGCTCTTCCAAACTCTTAGAATATATCAGAATATGATCGGTGATTACTACTACAAACTGATCTAGGTATTCATGGAAAACCCCATTCATTAGGTCTATATATACCACCGGAGCATTAGTCAACCCAAAAGGCATGACAAAAAACTAGTAGTGAGTGTATCTGGTTCGAAAAGCAGTCTTTGCCACATCCTCAGTTCTAACTTTCACCTGATGATACGCTGACCATAGATTGATCTTTGAAAAGACTCATGTTCCTTGTAGTTGGTCAAATAGATAATCTATATGAGGCAATGAGTATCGATTCTTCACTGTTACCTTGTTGATCTCGCGGTAATCAATGCACATTCGCATTGACTCGTCTTTCTACCTCACGAACAACACTGGAGCTCCCCAGGGCGAAACACTAGGTAGGATATAGCCCTTGTCTAGTAATTCCTGCAACTGCTCCTTCAAATCTCCAAATTGAGCTGGAGCCATTTGGTATGGAGCTTTAGAAATTGGCACCATGCATGGTAGTAGATCAATAGCGAACTCCACCTCCCGATCAGGAGGTAAACCAGGTAAGTCTTTCGGGAATACATTCAAAAATGCGTTAACCACTTGGATATCCTCAATTTTCAGATCATCCTGTGGCAATTCTTTCACACAAGCTAAATACTCCTAACAACCATCCAAGAGTAACCTTCTCACCTATATAGCTGATAGAATCTATGGCGTCAAACACACACACGATCCCATGAACTCATACTCCTACTCCCCAGGAGGTCTGAACACTAGTACCTTCCAACGACAATCAATCACCGCATATCTAGAGAATAGCCAACCCATCCCCAGTATGACTTCAAATCTGTACATGTCATACACTATTGGGTTCCCCGGTAGTAGCCTTCCCTGAATAACCACCGGGCATTTTTCCAACATCTTACTACAGATCGTTACACTCCCAATTGATGTAGCCACAAACAACCACTCATTCATCATTTGTGTTTCAATCCCATACAATTTCACAAAATTCGCAGATATAAAAGAGTGGGTTGCTCCCAAATCAAATAAAATAACAGCTTTATTCGAAAACAATAACATGGTACTTGTCACCACATTTTTAGCATGTTTCGTATCTAATAGGGTAAAAAAGTACACCCTCACTGGAGTTTTGTTTGCCTGATAGTTTCCCCTAGGCATCTAATTACTCCCACAATTCTAGCTCTGTGCAGGCATATCGCTCCTCTATGCCTGACAGTTTCGAGATATGTGGCCCGATTTGCCACAATTGTAGCAGTTACCCCAGAATGGCTGACATTCACTGTTATGCCATTTACGGCATCTGGTGTATTGCGCAGAAGATGGATCCCCCTAAGGATCTTGCCATTCGAGATTCTGGTGATAACCTGAACCATAGTTCTTCTTCTTCTTCTTCCACCATCCATATTGAGAACCAGTCTGAGAACCAAGAGATACTAACCTCTTCTTTTATTCCTGTACCACCTCATCCCCCTAGAGGTCAGCCTCAACTATGGTGGCTTTATCCACAAGAATAAAGAACTCTCAAATATGTAGTATACCCACAAGCTTGCAGATGTCCTTCCTTAAACCCTTCTCGAATCTCCGAGTCATCTCATACTCGTTCAAGACCAAACACAGCGTGAAACAAGATAGCTCAATATATCCGGTAGCATTTCTATGCACCATCAGGGTTCCCTGAGTTAGGCTTAAGAATTCATTGGCCTTCGCATCACGAGTGGAAGCCAAGAATTATCTTTAGAAAAAAACCTCCTTGAGTTAGCTCCAGGTCATACCAGATGGAGCAGCTCTCTGCTTCTTAAGCAGTCTCACAACCATCCACCATCTTTTAGCTTCCCTTGCCAGCTAAAAAGTAGAATAGAGAGCCTTTTTTTGGTCAGTGCAGTGCAGAACTTCCAATATTTTCTCGGTCTTCTACACCAATTCTATGCTACTATCGGATCGGGTCCTTCCGTAAATGTCGGAGGGTGCATGCGAGTGAACCTCTCTATGGTAGAACTTATAGTAGTACGAGAATGCTCATGTCTCCTAACACTTTTCCTAATCTCCCACATAACCTGCCTCGTCAAACCCTAAGACACAGAAGGAGACTCATCACTCGCAGTCCCTTCGGAACCACTATCCAAGTTGTTATGCTTAGGCTCTATTTTGAAAGTAATATAGGAATAGGTTAAAATTCCTATATTATACACAGTTAACACAATTATTGAAGGCTAACCATGTTAACTACAACTCTCACGGGTCTAGGTCTATACTACCATACCAACACGAAGCCATTAATGGTTTGCTGTGATTTTACTAAAATCGTCATTCCAGGAAAAACAAAAAACACCGCCAATGAGTCCTTATCAAGCTACAAGTCAACCCTCGACCTACTTTAACTATTTCCTACATCCTATACTCTGGTATGTACACATTCACGCCTAACCAAGTCTACAAGATCTAACAACTTGGTTTGCTCTAATACCAATCTGTGACACCTCGAACCCACATATGTGCCCCAAGTGTGAATTTAGTAACCTAAGTTGTTTCTGTATCAATTAAAACATATATGATACTACACTGAATGAGGGTCCGACCCCATGGGGTACATGTACACCCTATAGACATTCACATACATATCCATACACATCACCTACACAGCGAAAATAATTTTTCTTATACATACAACTTACCATACCAGAGTTTATACATGACTAGAATCTTTGCTCCAAAATACAATACATACCCTAGGTGTCTACAAAACCCAACCGTGACAACCCGATTACAAAATCAGTGCTTACTTAAGTACTACACATAGCTAACCGACACCCACGCTCCTAAACACTAGGACGCTAGTGACGGCTACTCGAAGGTCCTGAAAAACATATATATAATCGGGGTGAGGCACCTCTCAGTAAGGAAGAAAACAAGTTATATCAATGTGTGACATACACATGTTATTTTGACATAAAACATAACATGATACAGTTCCAGTATTTTTCACAATCCAGTTCCAGTACATACAATACCAAACATACGGTCAGTGTCGTCACACTCGAGCACCCGATATCCTACAATAATCGAAGCCCCACAGTGATATCATTGTTAATACGATGTCCACTCACACCGATTAATGACCAGCCATAATAAACAGGCGATATTTCACACCCTCGGATATAGAGTCGGACACTCTCGCACATAGTATTTAGCTGGGACATTGCGTTTGCCCACGGTAATTAGCTGAGACATGGCAAATTTCACAAAACCTGGAACAATTATGGAACTCATGTTCATATATCCATCAGCTTACGGTAATTAGCCGTCACAGTTGTTTTACTAAACCTAGAACACTTTACATGCAATAGTTCATTCCACACTTATTTGAGTATACAACAATCATATTGTTTTCAATTCAAGAATATAGTTTAATACAAATACATGTATGGTCATCTCATTACTACAATTTTATACAACATATGATTTTCCAATAAAAATAGGGTTGATACCCGAAGCCCCAAATTTTCCCCAAAACTATAACCCAAAAATCTCATATTTTCACTCAAAAAATTTTCCCAAATAAGTAGTCAAATCTTACATACAATTGTAAACTACATGTTTACCGATTTTGATTAAAAAAAAATTGATATAAACATAATCCCCTTACCTGATCTCGAAAACCAAAGCATGAATTCTACGACTCCAAAAAACAGCGAACCGAGGTACCAAAACCTAAACAACGAAAAACAATATTTCCTTACAATACCGTTCTCTACATATCTACTGAAACAAAAATGAAATCGGACCCTTGCCTCAATTTTTGGTCAAAACCCCAAAATCCTTGAAACGAATTTTCGATCCACTATAAACGTAGAGATTCTCTTCCTAATCCACATAGTAACATTGGATCATTGATTCCGACAACTGACGACCTGAAATCCTAGAGAGAGAGAGAGAGAGAGAGAGAGAGAGGTTTTTGGTTTCTTCCTCATTAAGCAAAGCTAAAAGATATTTATAAGCAAGTTGACCTGGCCAGACTCATTGACGAGATGATGTCCTTGTCGACGAGCCGCGGAAGGAAGTTTGTCGACACCAAGGTGGCCTCATCGACGAGCCTGAGATTTCAAAATTTCCCAAAATCTCTTGGCATTGTCTCATCGACGAACCACTGAAACTCGTCGCCGAGATGTACAAGGGACTTCGTTAACGAGAAAGGAAGCTTCATCGACGAGCCCTACGAATTTTTACCCTTTTTAATTTTCCTTCTCTTTTCTTATTTATTTAATCCACCCATCTTGGGTCGGGTTCTTACAGAGGCCGTTTGTGAATTCCCAATAAGATGGAGCCAGATGATCCACCAAAAAATCGGCAAGGGCTTGCCCCTTAATCACCTTTTGAGGCACGTAGACAATGTCATAACTTTGTAGTATGACTACCCACTTAGTGAGTCGTCTGGATAGTACCTATTTTATTAGGTCATCTCTTGCAATGAGGTGGATCGTGTGGGATTTCATGTAATGCTTTAGCTTATCGGCAGCAAAGAACAGCACCAGACACGTCTTTTCAATGGGCGAGTAATTTAGCTCCAGGCTAACCATTGTCATACTTAGATAGTAGAGAGCTACCTACTTTCCTTGCTCATTTTCTTAGGAAAGTAAAGCTCCTAAGGATCTTTCTCTCTTGGCGATGTAAAGGATCAATGGCTTTCCTTGGATGGGCACACCTATGACTGGTGGATTTGAGAGGTAGTCTTTTATGCTTTGGAAGGCTTTGGTGCATGCCTCGTTCCACTCAAATTCGAATCCCTTATCGTCCTACAAGATTGGAGATGAAGCATTAGATGTATGCCAACCTTCCTTGAAGATTTCATAGCTCTCTCAAATTCTTGGGCTCTGGAATTTTTCGGATGGCATCGATCTTTGACTAGTCAACTTTGATGCCGTGATGGCATTCAAAAAAGCCGAGAAACTTTTTGAATGTGATGCTAAATGCACATTTGAATGGATTCATTTTTATTTGGTGCTTTCAAAGCCTATCAAACACTAATTTGAGGTTTTACAGGTGCTCATTACGCTTATTTGTCTTCACGACAAGGTCATCGACGTAGCATTCCACCTTCCTATGGAGTAGGTCATCAAAGATCTTTTGCATGGCATGCTGGTAAGTGGCTCTAGCATTCTTTAGCCCAAAGGGCATCACTTTGTAATAGTAAATCCATTTCGGTGTGCCGAAGGCCATGGGTTCTTCGTCCTCCGGGGCCATCCTTATTTGATTGTAACAAGAAGACCCGTCCATGAAAGATAATGCCTCGTGACTAGTAGTCGCATCCACTGTGATTTCTGTCATGGGTAGGGGAAATCATCTTTTGGACATGTCTAGTTGAGATCATTAAAGTCAATGCAGACTCAGAGTTGTCCATTCTTCTTTCAGACGAAAACTATGTTTGCAATCCCTGTTGGATATGTGACTTACCAAATGAAACCCACATTGATTAACTTGTTTACTTCTTCTTCAATTTGTGGGATAAGTTTTCGGAAAAATCAACGTTGAGGCTGCTTCACTGGTTGCGAGCCTTTCTTTGTAACTAAACAATGCACCGCAATTCTTATGTCAAGGCCAGGCATCTCCTTGTAACTCCATGCAAATAGATCCTTGTATTGACTCAGTACTTGGATGTATCCTTCTGCTTCTTCTTGTGTGAGTAAGGCACTTACGAAGATAGGTCGAGATCCTCTGAAGTGCCGAGGTTGACTTATTTGAGCTCATCAATAGTGGCTTGGCCGCAGTCCTCTAGCTCCGAAGGAGCGTCCTCGATTTCACCGTCTAACAAATCAGGCTTTGTTTTCTCATTGATTGTGATGTGGTATGACATGTATGAGGACTCTTCCTTTCTTTCTTCATTGTAGTGACCACGTCTCCGAGCTTGGGTGTCGACTAGACCTTTGTTTGTTAGCATTCCTTTGATGTTGACTTCTATGGTCATCCTATTCCTTTTCCAAGATGGAACTTTGTCAACTTAGGAATATTGGTTTGATAGTGGTGGTTTTCTTAGCCTTTGGAAGACCAATATTCGCCTTGTTTCTAAAGGTCGCTTGAACATAGATTTCTGAGGTTTGAGATTTGGTCCTCCGATGCATCTAAACACTGTTTCTCGAGGCTTTGGTGATTGGGGCCCTTTCGTCCCACCGATCGCTTGATTTTGCATGAGATCGGGATCTCTAATGGGACCAAACATTGAACCGTGAAATGCTACCACAGGGGAGTTTTCTTCTTCGTTGGTCGCTCGAATCATGATGGCATACGTGTTCCCTGATTGCCTATTACTCCTTAATGTGGTGCAAACGGGAGGCTTTTGTTGATAACCCAAACCCGTTTGATTCTTGGGAGGTTAAGTGAAAACATCTTTGATGCACTTTGTTGCCAGTGGGCTTAACATTTTTGTGTTCTTGAAATCAGTCCAGCCTTGGCCAAAGTTTGTAGGCGTTAGGGTCAAACCCTTCATTGGTTCTCTTGTTCAAGAGTGCACCATGTTTGATTGCCCCCTTTGTTGGCCAGACGAATCCTTTAATGGTTTGGTGGTCACCACTGGATCTATCTTTGGCAGTGGCAGGGATAGTGCATCCCTCAAAATGTGAATGTCTTTGGGGTTTATACTGCCACATTTTTCCTTTGGTCGGGTATCAATATGGTGACAAGAGGATTCCTCCTTGTTGCATGGCTCATCTTTCTTTGAGCTACTTCTGACTATTGGAACCTTTGATGCCATGACCTAGCAATTGCTTATGTCTTTGTAGAATATTGCATCGGCTAGGTGGGCCTCTACTTCGGCAAATGGTTTCGTTGACTTTTTGGACATCGTTCTTGTAGTACTTCAAATATTGATGTAGACTTGATAGAATGATCCCATTTCCATGGATCCAGGGGTGTCCTAACGACATCTTGTATGTTGTTCGAGCATCGATCACATGGAATAGAGTGCTAGATGTGAGGTCGCCAATGGTAAGGTCTAGGCGGACCACGCCAATCGCCCATTGGCCCCATTGATTAAAGACTTGAATCATCAATTGACTTTTGGAGAGTTTGTCGATGTTGATGTCGAGCTCTTTCATAGTGGTCTTTGGGATGATATTGATTGCGGATCCATCATCAATGAGGATGTGGCTGATCCTCTGTTCTTTGGCATACCCTGAGGCATACAAGGGCTGTTTGTGGGGCTTTGATCGCAACAAAAGATCTTCGTCTGAAAATGCGATTGTTGAGTAACACGTTGCATAGACTTGTTGTGTCTGATTGTTGTGTACCATCGCATCATTCTGGGTAAAAAGCCTTGGCAACTCATGAAGAGTCAAGATTGCCTGATTTCACACCGCTTCAAGGGATTTCATTAAGGAATGCCATTGGGAGTTGGTGAGGAGATCTTGGAGAGTTTTTGATACCTCATCTTCCATTGAGTGACCTTTTTCATGTTGTCGACACTTAGGCTCCTCCTCGGTGACACTTATGGACATCATATGGACCGCAACACTTTGGGTTTGTGTAAATAAGTCCTTAGGAAAGAAATCCATCAAGGTGATGGGAGAGGGCCTTATTTGCACTATTTCTTACTCATTATTGATGTCGATGTTTCACACGACTATCGTATTGCGGGACTTATTTTTTGATCTAGGTGGATGAGACCTTCTTTTGTGTTGCTTTCTTCTTCATGGTGACGGTGTTGTTGATATCCCCTTTTCTTGGCATGGTTTTCTAGCCTTAACCACAATCCATCCCTCCTTAGGTTCCTTGTGGAAGGCTGAGTCTTTTCACAAGTCTTGTTTGTCAAGCTTGACATTGGTGTTGGGCTTTGAAGGGTGGACTTCGGTAGGGTGCAGCAAGGCTTGACTTTTCCTACCATTTTTTACTTTTCTTTGATTTGGTGATGAATGCGGACCATCCATTGTTGATTTCATCCTCTGATTTTGATGAAGATTCCTAAACCTCAAGGTCGTCAGTCATGAGTTTATACAGAATCGGGATATTTGGGTTACCATCTTGGGGCTTATCTGAATAGACGTTGACCTCTTTGACATCTTGGTATACTATGAACTGGACACGTATCACCTCTTTAGGTAACTTGGGCCCTTCCTCCTTTGTCTCAAGAGGATGCTTGTCTTGAGGAGGTGGCGTTTCACGTGGCTCCCCTTTTGTTGTCGAGGTCCATCACCTTTTTTTTGCTGCATAGGAGCGTACTTTGGCAGCGTTCCATAGGTGTGAGATGTTTATAGCTTCCAAGGTTCAAAATTGGATGAAACATGGATCCTTCTTCTATGTCATACTTTGCTGTGCAGTCTTGGAGGTCTCAGTAGTGATGGTGGCAAGATTTTCCTCGACAACATCGTCCTTGTTTAGGACAATCTTGTTTTGATTTTTTAGCCTCATAATTAGTTCCTTCAGCATGAAGCATTTCTCTATTGGATGGCTGACTATGCAATGATATTTGCTAAATTTTGGGTCTTCGACCCTATGTTTTTTGTCGGGATGCTTTGGCTCTGGCAGTTCTATGTGTTTGGCTTTTAAGAGTTGGTAAAAAATATCTAGTACATTGGAGTCTGGGAATGGATATTTTTTCTACTCCAATTCTCGCAGCATCGTCCTTGGATTCTCTTGCCGTTTTGGTGGATTAGCCAAGATTGGAGTTTTTGCCTTCGTCTTTGCCTTGACCTTGACGGGTGTGGTGTCAATGGTCATTGTTTCCTTCCCCTTGGTGGACTTTTTGGTCCTTTTAACCTCCTTCTTTTCTTGATGTTGGTCCACATGGAGCACTAGGTCTTTGCCCCCAAAGGTGGCGATGCTTATCTCCATGTCATGAGCTTGGGTTGCAAGTTCCTCAAAGGTGTGAGGCTTGATACCTTGGAGAATGTTGAGCAACTCCCAGTGCATCCCTTGGATGCACTTCTCCACAGCAGAAGTCTCTGTTAGGCAGTCTTTGCAATCTAAGCTCAGCACGCGCCATCTGCTGATGTTTTTGACAACTAACTCACCTTTCCTTCACTTGGTGTTGGTAAGCTCCATCATAGTCACTGTGCGTCGGGTACTGAAGAATCTGTTGAGGAACTCTCTCTCAAGTTGTTCCCTACTGTCAATGGATTCCAGTTTGAGATTAACAAACCATTCGAATGCATTGTCTTTTAGAGACCGAACGAACTATTTCACCAATATATCATTGTATGTCCCCGCGTTGTTGCAGGTTTTGAAAAAATGGGCTATGTACTGTTTTGGATTACCTCTTTCATAGAATTGTTGGAATTTGGGCGGTTGATAGTCCAATGGCATCCTTATGCACTCGATCCTTTGCAAATAAGGCTTTGTATAGGTTTGGGAGCCTTGGTTGAGCCCACGTTGTTGTATTTTGATGGTGTTTGCTATTATATCCTACAGTTGTTGGACAAATAGCGAGGCGACAGAGGTCGACAGCGTAATATAGATTGGTTCAGCTTGAGGTCTTTCTGTTGTAGAAGTGCTGGATGGTACGGCGTGTGGAGCAAAACCAGGAGGATACGATTGCTCTTCACTGGATTCAAGATCGATTGGGGCTTTTTAAGAAAGCAATCTATTGATTCTTGTCTTCGAGGGCTTTAGCTAGTATTGCTAGCTTGTTTTCAAGCTTGGAAATCCTTTCATCGGTGTTTTCCATGTTTGTAGTCATTACTGCGACGTTGGCGTCAACAGATGATCCTTCGTGGAAGATTGGGGTAGATGGTTCTATTGTGCCATCTTTGCTTGACCCAGTGGAGTTATTTAGGCTTTGCTATTAAGGGGAGATTAGAGGCAAGTAGTTGCCCCCAAGCTTGAAGTTAGTTGGTGTAGACGATCGACTTCACCATGCTTTGAGGGAGTCGGGTGACAGTTCTGGATCTTGAGGGAACCATCTGTCTTTTGGATTCATAGGCACCCTGGAGGCGAGAACTTGGGTTCGCCTGTGGGTCTCCGGGCCAGTGTAACTAGGTAAAGCTGTGGCGGCTGTCAATGGAGTGTTGACCTTTCTTTTGTTGGTGCCAGCAGTGACATTCTTTGTAGGTGCTATGTGTTCACCAATTGCAATTTTTTCTTTGTTTGTTTGTTTGTTGTTGTTTTTTTATTTTTTTATTTTTTTCTTTTCAAGGCGCTTTATATATATATATATATATATATATATATATATATATATATATATATATTTAAGGCCTTTATTTTTCTTTTTAGCCTTTTTTTAGGCTCTTTTCTTTTTTAGCCTTATTTTTTTTTTTGAGGCTTTTAATTAAAAAAAAAAAAAATTTTAGCCTCTTTTTTTTTTAGGCTTTTTTTTTTTTTTTTTCAAGGAGGACGAGATGAGAGGCAAAGTCGTCTTGCTGGGCATGCCAAGAATTTGTTTGCTACAAATCCCGCACCCTTTGGACTTCGTAGGGTGACGAAAAATGTAAAAAAAGAAGATAATAAATAAAATAAAATGCAAACTGAAAGCTAAGGTGTAGTCTCAAGAGGGCAGGTGAATTGGGTTATTAAAATTTCGTTCAAATATTTTAATGAGTTTTTAAGCTCTTGATGATTTATGAACAACACAACACAAGCTTTAATTCTTTATTTAATCCACAACCATAGAAACTTAAATGAACAAGCAATCCTTAAAACCAATCAACCAAACCAATTGATTTACCAAGCACAAGTGATCAAAAACTTAAACATCCACATAACCAATCAACATCTAAGTAATCAAAAACAAAATACTCAAGCAAATATAATTTTCGGCACTTTGGTAATTTCAGCTTTTGTTAATAGCCTTTTGTGTATGATTGTTTCAAGCCTTGTAGTGAATGTAATTTGATTCAATGTAAACCACAACTCAAATCCCAAACAACTCAGAATTTAAATAAACTCTCAGTTAATTTGTCTTTGGGTGCTAACCAATCAACGTACTCCCTTCGAGGTTTCCATAAAGTATTAATCAACTAACGTACTTCCTTTTGGTTTCCGCAATCCCAAAACAAAATTAAACTTCAGTTTATTTAATTTCCAAATTACATAGTATATAAGATTAAGAAATTAAATCATCCACATAGTTTATATGTTTGTTGGAATTTAAAAAAAGGGAAAGAGAAAGACACCACACTTTTTACGAGGTTTGACTTATCCCCAGCCTATGTCCTCACCTTTGACCAATACCACTGACTCACTCAAAAAATGAGTAGCTCGAAAGCTATCCCAAGTATAGGAGTTATGTCGTGTAATATTTACCCCAAAAGCCAGATTGTCTCCTCAGGGAATGCAGTTTAATCTCAAATTTTACGTAATTTCAATCAGAAAATAAGAAACAAGAAGGTTTTGAGCACAGTTCAGATTCGAGTTTTTCAGGATGTTTTAAATTTCTTTTAATAAATTAAATGAACATGCAATTTAAATTCTAATTCCTAACACGCATTGAATTTAACAACGAAAAATGAAAATCCTACGCTACAACCGAACAAGAATTGAAACACACATTGAACTCCGGAATAAAAAACTAAAGACGATAACTTTTCTATGTAATTAAAGCACGCAATTCTAAAAACTTAACTAATCACTAATTTAAATAAAAACTGATTTTAATGTGATTAAGAACTTAAACAAAAAATCAAAACTTTAAGAACTAAACAGTATACGGAAACACAGTAAAAAATCAGACTTTAATAAGATTAAGCTTAAACTAAATCGAACTTCAACAAACAAAATTTAAATTTTAAAGAAAACAACTAATTTAACTTCTAAATTTTTTTCCATTTTTTATTTTATTCTTTTTTTTTTCTTTCAAGATATCAAACCAAACTTTAATCAATAAAAAAAAAAAAAAAAAAAAAAATCAAACAAAAACTAAGTCTAGTGCTAATATTAATTGAGAGAAAAAGAAAATAAATGAACTTTCATAATAACACCCAAACAATATTAAAACTTTAAATAAAATTCTATAAAACAATAAAAATTATTCAAATGTATATATTTTTTTTAAAAAAAAAGAACAATGGAACTTAAAGGAAAGAACAGAAAGAAAAGAAAAAGAAAAAGAACGAAGGAGAAAGAGAGTTGAGGCTGGCAGTGAGACTTGAAGAAGTAGCAGAAGGAGGTTCGAGTTTGCGGGTTTTTCAGCACAATGGCAAGGATGCTTTAGGATGGTCTTCCAGTAGTAGCAGTGTGACCGCAATAGTAGAGCATGGCTTGGATAGCAGCTACAACAGGGAGCTCGACTGGGAGGCTTCATGGCAGTAGTAGGTGCAGCAGTTGGAAGTAGGGAAGAAGAGGGAACTGCAACAATAGAGAATAGGTTGTCTTGGGTTCTCTTCAGCAGCAGGCCGTAGGGGTGTCTTGGGCTTTTGGTTCATAGCAGCAAAGAAAAAGAAGAAGGGGCAGGAGGGCAGTGGCAGCCGTGGGCGGTGGCAAGGCAGGGAGAGACTCGGGTAGGTAGCAAGACAAGAGAGGGAGAGAAGTAAGGGAGCAAGGGAGAAAGGGAAAGGAAGAAAGGAAAGAAAGAAGGGTGCTAGAGTGTATTTAGGGAGAGTAGAGAGAAGGAAGAGGGAGAGAAGAGAAGAAGAGTTGGAGAGGGAGTTGGAGAGGGGGCTGGAGTGGAAAGGAGAAGAAAAAAAATTATATAAAGGGGAAGAGAAGGGGCTGCCCTAGCGCATGCATGGAGGACCCGACTGCATGGCTGGGTCAAATCAACCAAAGTTATTATTTTTTTTCATTTTTTTTCTTCTTTTCTTGTTTCTTATTTTTCTTCTTTTTGCTTCTCAGTGAATAAGGGTGATTTTGAACGTGTGAGAGCTTGTATCTCTTGAAGATTAAAACATGAAAATTGTAGATAATTTTCTTGACTTTCCACAAAATTTTAAATTGTCTCGATCAAAGCTCGAACGAGAAAATTATGCACAAATTATGAAGTAGAGTCACTTTTAACTTCCAATAATCGTCTTGTGATAAAAAAATACCAAAAAATTATAATTTGTCCAATAAAATTAAAATATAATAAATAAGACATGATGTTGAAATATTGAGAATAATTAGGTATTTAATTAAAAATGTAAGCCTCAATGCATGAATTAAACCACCTAACTACGTAATTAACACGCGTAATCACACCCCCCCAACTAACGTTTTGTTAGTCTCTAGCAAATAATGTGAATGAATTTCGGGGTGGTACCCAAAAATACTAACTCTAATAAACATGAAATTACTGCATATGCGACACAACCATACCATTTCACATATAAGAATATAACCAAATTTCACACAAGCTCATCATATTCAATGCACACAACTCCGAAGTAAGTTATTCATGCAAGTTTCATCATTATATAAAAATTAAGAATAGTACACTCATATGAAGTTAACCAGCGATACAGCTCAGAGTTAATGTGGTCATATAAATTCGAGTATAAACATGCAAAGTCTCAATGTATGTGTAATGTGTATGACTCATTACACCCAGGATACCAGTGGACACCTACAGAACGGTCGTTTTGACTCAGTCTAACTGGTATACCCTCAAAAACACTCAAAAAGGATGGGTTCACTCATGATATGTGAAGAATGTTGCAATCAAACATCCCACATATTACAAGGAACAAACGCTAAATATATGGAGTGGACTAGTCTGAAAAGGATCTAATCTATTTGGGAGGTGTTGGGTCCTTCACCCTAGCATCTTCTCACCGACTTGCCATATCCAACCAAGACCACCCTAGATAAACTTATTCACAAACATGGCGTGGATACATCTGAAGCATTAAGTGGTTGAAGAGTCTTCATATGTGGAGAACATGTATCGTGTTCATGACTTTTTATACATTTTTATGGAGCAGGTATTAATCTTCCATTTCATGTGCATTTCTAATTTTCTTATTATTTCTTCTGTTCATTCTTCAATTTCTATCTTTCCTTGGTAAATTAGGACAATCATTACACTTCTTTTATTGTCTACATACCACCAATGGGAATTAAGCTCGAACAGTAGTCCATGAACTAAGTCTGTTGATTTAGATGTAATCCCAAGAGGGGGGATAATTGGGTATTTTAAAAATTCTTTGAAACTTATTCACCACTTAGTCCCTATATCTAAATTTAACCAATCACTTATCAAGTTTGTGTGAGATTATTCAACCAACATACATGCAGTGTAAATAATGAAGTGCATTGCGGAAATCAAAAAGAAAAGGGAAGAGAGAAGGCAAACATGATTTTACGAGGTTTAGCCAACCCGGCCTACATCCTCACCTTGAGCAACCCACTCAAGGATTCCACTATAATCCCAGCTCATTAAATTTGGATGGAACTTCCCTTACAATCTACTGCTTACAAGAGGTACAACTTCCTCCTAACCCGTTGCTTACAAGAGGTACAACTTTCTTCTAATCTGCTGCTTACAAGAGATACAATTCTGTCCTTAAACCCAGTTCACAACCCGAACCTTAATTACAATATAATCTGCAAAACACTCAATGTTGCTTCTAACAAAGCTAGTGAATATAATTGAAATTCCTAATACATAATCATATGATGAAACTTGAAGCTCAGAATATATGAAACGATACAATCGTTGTATGAATGAATACGATTCACTAAATTTTCCCTTTTATCAAATCTCCCAAAAATGTTTATGTAAATCAATGTTTTGGAGAACTTAGGTTAAATCTTTGAATACAAAAACAACTTTGAAGATTACAAAGATTTGAAACACACTTTATCACAACAATATTTCTTTCAAGATTTCAACCACAATATGATCTTTGTAATATGCAACTTATTATATATATATGATGTGATTACCAAAGATCAAAACCTAATATAAGATTTTCAGAAAATATCCTTCAATAATATATATATATATATATATAGTTATGAACTCCTAAGGATATCTAATCAAATAGTTTTGAAGTATCCAAAATATGAAGTCTTTAACTAAGAACACACTTGAATGATAACTCTTTAATCAATGGCAAAAGAAAATCTCTCTCAAGTAATGAACTTGTCAAAAACAATCTCTATATGGATGTGAACACTCAATATCAATCTCTCTAAGGATATTCAATAATAGATGATGATATGAGAAACTCTAGAAAACACTAAATGGATTAACCAAACCTCAATACCAAATTGAAATCAAGATGTTTAAATGAATCTCCTTTGATTTTCTGAGTTGATTTGCCCAAGCTTGATGAGTATGAGCTCGAGTGCAGGCAATCGCATAGCTATATCCTCAAGTTTCTCAATTCTCTTTCAAAAATATTGTTCTCTTCTCTTCCTTTTGATCTTAGCTTACGTACTAGGATTTAGATGTTCAATATATAGGTGTCTTACGCTTAGAATCAATCTCAATCGTTGGATCAAAATATATCTCGCGAGGTGTCTCATTAAAAATTAGATTTTTAACCTTTCCCGTAAGTTCAAACGACTGAAGTTCCTTAAAGTTTCGAAAAAAATAACTTGGACATAGGGTCAAATGACTGAAGTTTGGGGTTTAGACGACTGAAGTGTCGGGTTCAGATGACTGAAGTCTGAGTTTAGTCTTCTGAGGTGCTTCTGCCAAGTTCTGTGTTTAACCATTAATTCTTTAGGTGACTAAACTTAATATTTGGTCTTCTGAAGAAATTCTTCAAACGACTGAGGTTAACTTCGGTCTTCTGAAGTGGCAACTTCAAGCAACTGATTGCTGAGTTCAGTTATCTGAAGTTCCAAAATCCTGGGTTTTTTCTTTATACTTTGAACAACTGCTTTGCTATCTTTTTTTAACCCTTTTATAAAAATATTTTCTGGGGTTTTAAAAATATTTCTAAGTCCATGAATGTCCCCTAATGATGTTCATGAAATGCAGGAGTCCTAAGGTCATTCTAGTTCATGATTTGAGTCTCGAATTAAATCATATGAAACTGTAAATGCATGAGTTCTAAGTACCCATTCCTATGACACTCTTGAACTTGGTGCTTGCATCTTCATTCTTATACTCTTTGAGTTCCATGGATCTTGTCAAGATATGTATGCTTTATTCTTTATGACTTCCACGACTTGTTATCCTTCCGTGCATGCTATATATAGTTCATGTTCACAATCTCAATGCATTGATCAAATACCAAGTGATTTGTCATTATCAAAATCGGATTGGACTCATAGAGTCAACAATCTCCCCCTTTTGATGATGACAAATACATGAACAAAAATATAGAATAAAATAGGTTACGCCTAACAAGGCTCCCCCTCAAATAATGCATCAAATATTTAGTAAGTGAAATATGCTCATGCCAAATGAAATATGCTCATGTTTATACACACTTTGTTTAGTCTGATTTCAAATAAAATATGCCCATGTTCATACACATGTTGTTTAGCCCAATTCCAAATAAAATATGCTCATTGTTTATACAAAAGTTGTTTAGCCCGATTCTTCTTCTATAGCCTGATTTTTCTTATAACCGGATTCTTCTCCCCTTTACACAATTAGTGTTCTCAACCATTTTTTCCCATTTTTGCCTAAAGCCAGATTTTTCTCCCCCTTTTGACATCAACAAAAAAGTGTATAATATTAATACATGAATGGACATAACGTTATGTTCTTCTCCCATTTGAAATCTTAAAGTTTTAAACTTATTCAACTAGTAGCTTTAAGAAATTTTTTTTTACTTCTCCCCCTTTTGACATCAACCATCCCCCTTGCTAATGCATAAATCTGTGTTGTGGAATGTAACTTGCATTTTGAACATACACAGTGTGCCAAATTTCAAAGACTTTGTGAGGATATCAAATGTTAATTAATGTGATACCAAATGTTTACATCTTAAAAATGCAATATTGAATGAGAATAAATGAGTTGACTATGAGATTTTTTTTTTTTTTAACAAATTGTGAATGTTAAGTGACGTTGCTCCCCCTGAATTATGTTATCTAATGTAATTCTAGGCAACCTATTGACTATGCATCAAACCTAATTCACATCTAATTTGGATAAACCTATCCTCTGCGAGTGGTTTCATGAATATGTCTACCCATTGTTCATCTGTGCATACAAACTTAAGTGTCATAGAAGAAAGTGATGTTGTATTTCTATATGCTTAGTTCGTGAATGTAATATGAGATTCTTTGAGATGTTTATTGCACTTGTATTATCACATCTTATAGGGATTGTTTCATAACTTAAGCCAAAATTCGTTAGTTGTTGCTTCATGTATAGTGTTTGAGCACAACAATTACTTGCCGCTATGTATTCTACCTCAGCTATGGAAAGAGCAACTGAATTTTGCTTCTTGGAAAACCAAGAGACTAACGAATGTCTTAAGAAATGACATGTACCACTTGTGCTCTTCCTATCCACTTTGCTACTTGCAAAATTAGCATCTGAATAGCTGATAGTATCAAAAGATGTATACTTAGGATACCATAACCCAATTTCAACGGTTCCTATCAGGTATCTAAGTATTCGTTTGACAGCTAACAAAAGTGACTCTTTTGGTGCAACCTGAAATCTTGCACACAAATATATGCTAAATATTATATCAGATCTACTGGAAGTCATATGATAAGCTACTAATCATTCCACGACAAAGCTTGACATCTACTGGTATACCTTGTTCATCTTTGTCTAATTTCAATGAAGCGCTCATAGGTGTACCTAATATTTTTCCATCTTCCATATTAAACTTTTTTAGCAGATCTCTAATATACTTTGATTGATTTATGAAAATTCCATGTTTCTTTTGTTTGATCTGAAGTCCTAGGAAGAAATTAAGTTCACCCATCATGCTCATCTCAAATTCATTTTTCATAGTATTAGTAAATTCATTACACAATTCTTTATTTGTAGCTCCAAATATGATGTCATCTACACATACTTGTACTAAGAGAATTTCATCTTTCTTTAACTTTATGAACAAAGTTGTATCTATCTTTCCTATGATAAATCCATTCTCTAATAGAAAACCGCTTAGCCTTTTATACCAATCTCTAGGAGCTTGCTTTAAACCGTACAAGGCTTTTGTTAGTCTATAAACGTGATCTGGATTCTTATGGCTTTCAAAACCTGGGGGTTGTTCTACATATACTTCTTCACTTATTTATCCATTTAAAAATGCGCTATTGACATCCATTTGATATAATTTGAAATCCTTAAAAGCTGCAGAGGCTAAAAGCATTCAAATTGCTTCCATTTTAGCTACATGTGTAAAGGTTTCTTCAAAATCTATACCTTCTTCTTGGTTATATTCTTGAGCTATTAGTCTAACTTTATTTCTAACAACTATTCCATGTTCATCTCTCTTGTTCTTATATATCCATTTTGTACCAATGATTGACTTATCCTCAGGTCTAGGAACTAATGTCCATACTTTGTTCTATCAAACTGATTTAACTCTTCTTGCATGGACAACACCCATGATTCATCCTCAATTGCTTCACTCACATTCTTAGGTTCTTTTTGAGATAGAAAAGCAAAATGACTCATTATATTCCTAAGTGAGGATTGTGTGGCTACTCCATGTAATGGTTCACCTATTATTTGATCAATGTGATGATTCTTTATATACTTCCATTCTCTAGGTGATTCATTACCCTCATTTTCAATTTGATTAGTTTCAGTGGATGGTTTTTAATTTCATTTTTCTTTTCTAAATCGTTCTCAATGGATAGTTTCTCAAGTTCCTGGTTTATCTCAATTTCATTTTCATTAGTTCTTTTGGAGAAAGGATTTGACTCATCGAGCACTACATGAATAGATTCTATAATCGTTAATGTTCGTTTGTTATATACTCTATGACTTTACTATCTAAGGCATACCCTAGGAAGATACCTTCATCATATTTCACATCAAATTTTCCTAAATATTCATTGTCTCTAAGCACAAAACATTTACAGCCTTTCAAAAAGTTTGCATATGTAAGGACTTGCTGTATGACATCCAGAAGTGGAATGTTGATCTTTACTTATTTGAAGATTTCTTGAATCTCAGTGTGATACTTATTCTTCTGACCAGATGTCAACCTCTGAGGATAGGGTACCACAGGTTGATACTCCTTAACAGTCTCGTCCTCCTTATTATTTGATTTCTTTGAATTTAAGCTCGCTTTATCTGATTTTTCCTTTCCCTCATCTATCTCGGTTGTCACTTTAGGTGTTGGAATAACTGCTTGTTGATCAGTGGGCATTTTAGGATGGGAAAATTCTTTTCCACTCCTCAAGGTAATAACCGCCTTCGCTGTTTCAATAGAATCCCCAGAAATAGTATGCACTAGTTGCTATTATTGTCGATATACCTGGGGATTAGGTTGAGGCTGTGTAGGAAATTTCCCCTTTTCTAAGGTATTCAGCTGTGTACTTATCTTATTTATAGTGTCTCTCAGTTCACTAAAGGCTTGATTATTATAATTGTTGGATGTGACGTGAATCTGCATGAATTGCGGAAACATGTTCACCATTTGTGTCATGTTGTCATCAGAAGATTTCTTTGCTAGAATAGGAGCAAAATTTGGTTGAAATCCCGGAGGTGCATAGCTCTGAGAAATCTGTTGCAGTTAATATTGCGGTTGAGGAGCTGCAACTGGATGATATAGTGGCTGTGGAGGTGGTACATAAGATTGAGGAACTTGCTAATACTATGAGGAAAATGGGCCAGACTGATCATTCCTCCATGAGAGGTTCGGGTGATTCCTCCTTCTAGGATTATAAGTGTTCAAGAATGGTTGATTTTGGGATTTTTTGACCCAATTTGCTGATTGTACTCGATCAGATCTACTCTTCTGCCAAACTAGTAGTAAATGACAATCTTGAATTCTGTGGTTTGAGGTCTCACAGATAGAGCAATCCTCAACTTTCACTTTTTTTGATTCCATAACCTTTAGTTTCTTAGACAACGCCGCAACAAGAGCCTGTAGACTAGTTTCCTCTTTAACCTCGTATCTGCCTCCATCACTGATCGCTCTAAGAGGTTGTGCTGCCATTGGTGCCCGTTCATGACATGTGTTCCATTGTTGGCACTCTAGGCTAAACAATCGAAGAATTATAGAGCCTCATCCGGTTCTTTACTGAAGAACTCCCTATTGCATATAGTCTGGACAAACTGTTTACATTCAGGGGTTAAAGCAATATAAAAATAATTCACTAGCCTCCAAGATTCGAATCCATGGTGTGGACATATATTCATCAGGTCCTTGAATCTCTCCCAGCAAGCTTGGAACATCTCATCACCCCTCGGTATGAACTGACTTATCTACTCCTATAGGTATTGAGTTCTATGAAAAGGAAAGAACTTATGTAAGTACTCGCGCTGCATTTCTGCCCAACTAGTAATAGAGTTAGGTCGCAGAGAATTAAACCAAAATTTTGCCTTATCTTCAAAGAAAAAGGAAACAGGCGACGTTTAATATTCTCATCGGTTCCAACCCTATTAATGAAAGGGGTGCAGACCATCTCAAAATCTATCAAATGCTGGTATGGACTCTTAGAATCCATCCTATGAAACTGGGGTATCACAGATAACATACCATACTTAATTGTTAAGTTTGATACATCTTGTGGTAAAACAATGTAGGAAGGTGTAGATGTGTGCGTGGGTTGCAGAAAATCCTGAAGTGTATATGGTGCAAGTGTAGCCATAACTTCCTCAAAGAATTGTTCAAACAGATTGCTCAAATCAAATTCAGAATCACTCGTAGAAGTAACAGGAGAACAATTAGATTTTGTGCTCTATGTATCACTTACTAGTGCTAAGTGAAATTTTGGACAGTCTATTCGAATTATCTCAGACCCAGGACATCAAACGTCAATGCAAACAGCAGAAATTCACCAACACTGCAGCAAACTAGCATGATTAAAATTTTTTTCAAAATTTTCAAATTTTTATTTTTTTATTTAATAAAAAATAATTGGTAAAACATAAAATTTGAAATTAAAACTGGCACTCCCGGCAATGGTGCCAAAAACTTGATTCACTCTAAAAATGAGTAGCTTGGAAGCTATTCCAAGTATAGGAGTTCTGTCGTGTAATATTTAGCTTGAAGGCCAGATTCTCTCCTCAAGGAATGCAGTTTAATCTGAAATTTTATGTAATTTCAATCATAAAATAAGAAACAAGAAGGTACTGAACACAGTTCTAATTCGGGTTTTTCAGGATGTTTGACATTTTTTTTAATAAATTAAATGAACATGCAATTTAAATTCTAATTCCTAACACACATTGAATTTAACAACGAGAAACGAAAATCCTACATTACAACCAAACAAAAATTGAAACACGCATTGAACTTAGGAATAAAAACTAAAGACGAAAACTTTCCTACGTAATTAAAGCATGCAATTCTAAAAACTTAACCAATCACAAATTTAAATAAAAACTAATTTTAATGCGATCAAGAACTTAAACGAAAATTCAAAAACATTAAGAACTAAACAGTAAACGGAAACACGGTAAAAATTCGGACTTTAATAAGATTAAGATTAAACTAAATCGAACTTCAACAAACAAAATTTAAATTTTAAAGAAAACAACTAATTTAACTTCTAACTTTTTTTCCTTTTTGTATTTATTATTATTTTTTTCTTTTAAGAGATCAAACCGAACTTTATTCAATAAAAAAAATAACTCAAACAAAAACTAAGTCTAGTGCTAATAGTAATTGAGAGAAAAAGAAAATAAATTATATTTCATAATAACACCCAAACAATATTAAAACTTTAAATAAAATTCTATAAAACAATAACAATTATTTAAATATTTAAAAAAAAAACAAGAACAAAGGAACTTAAAGGAAATAACAGAAAAAAAAAAAAAAAAAGTGAGAAAGAGAGTTGAGGCTGGTTGTGAGACTTAAAGAAGCAGCAGGGGGAGGTTTGGGTCTTTGGGTCCTTCAACACAGCAGCAGCAGGTGCAGCTGTTGGAAGCAGGGAAGAAGAGGGAATTGCAGTAAAAGAGAAGGGGTGGTCTTGTGTTCTCTTCAGCAGCAGGGGGTAGGGGTGTTTCGGGCTGTTGGTTCACGGTAGCAAAGAAGAAGAAGAATGGGCAGCAGGGCAGTGGCAATTGTAGGTGGCGGCAAGGCAGGGAGAGACTCGGGTAGGTAGCAAGAAAAGAGAGGGAAAGAAGTAAGGGAGAGAGGGAGAAAGGGAAAGGTAGAGAGGAAGGAGAGAAGGGAGAAGGGAGAGAAGGGTGCCGGAGTATTTTGGGGAGAGCAGAGAGAAGGAAGAGGGGGAGAAGAGAAGAAGAGTTGGAGAGGGGGCTGGAGTGGGGGTTGGAGTGGAAAGGAGAAGAAAAAAAATTATATAAAGGGGAAGAGAGGGGGCTGCCTTAGCACACACATGGAGGACCCGACTGCATGGTCGGGTTAAATCAACCCAAGTTATTATTAATTTTTTTTTTCTTCTTTTCTTGTTTCCCATTTTTCTTCTCAGCAAACAAGAGCAAATTTGACTGTCTTAGAGCTCGTATCTCTTGAAACTTAAAACACAAAAGTTGTAGATAATTTTCTTGACTTTCCATAGAATTTTGAATTGTCTCGTTTGAAACTCGGACGTGAAAATTATGCACAAATTACGAAGTAAAATCGGTTTTAGCTTCTAATAATCGTCTTGTGATAAGAAAATACCAAAAATTCATAACTTACTCAATAAAATTAAAATATTATAAATATATTGAGAATAATTAGGTACTTAATTAAAAATTTAGGCCTCATTACATGAATTAAATCACTTAATTACACAATTTAAGCGCGTAATCAACCACCAAAGGATTCCACTATACAAGTTCCTTTCCAAGCAGAACAAAACCGTTACACACTCCTTTAGTTGGGTAGAGTAATCACCTCTCCAAGCAATACCCCACGGCTTGGGCACTCCTTCAATAGGCTAAAGTAGTCACCTTTCCAAGCGATACCCCATGCTTGGTCAATGATCCAACAACCCGAAATCGTCCAAGAATTACAAGAAATATAAAATAAACATTGCATACAAGAACACTCTCAAAAAGAGCAGATTAGTACTATGTACTTCAAATCTTAAATATCAAGATGAAATAGAATTAAAGATCAAGATAAGATATTACCGGAGGTTCTTTCTTAGGATTTGAAAAAACTCAGTAGCAAGTTAGAACTGTGGCTTTTGATCAATAGCAATTCAGTAAAATTCTCCTGGTAGGAATGTGCGCAAGAGTGAGCTTTAGAGAAGATTGAAAGTAGGATGCTTGATTGCTAAATTTTGCTTGGTTATTTTATTCCTTAGGTTAAAGGAATATTTGTAGACTTTTTAGGGTGAGTTTCCTTATTTCCCTAGTTACTTGGTGTGTCCACCAAGTTTTTATAACATTTAGATTTGAACAACTAATTTTTAGAATTTCCTCATTAAAGTTCAAAATTTAAATTCTCGTAGGGTCAGTCGGCTGAGTCACTTGACTGGGTAAGTTTTTATATAGGTAAGTCGGCTAGACAGATGACTAAGACCATTCTATCTATCCAAGAAATTTAGAAAATAATTGTTAGTCGGCTGATTGAACTCAGTTCAATATTGTCAGTTGGTTGGACAGACCCTTTGTTAGTCAGCTGACTGAACACACTTCAATCTGTTCAGTCGGCTAAACAGATTAATTAATCATTGTGATTTGTTAGTGGGTTGACCAAATAAAGCTTGTTTAGGTCAATTGGCTAAGCAGTTCATCTTTTCAAAAACTTTCATTTTTTAAAGATTTTAAACCCTTGTTATTTGAAAAACTCAATTTTGACTTTTCAAAATCATTCTCTAGAGTTTTCAAAAACAAGTCTCTAAGTCTTAATTGCCTCCTAAAGAGCTTCAGAGTATTTAATATACTTTAAGCTTTCTCTTTAATATTCATGCTCTCATATTCTTCAAACTTTAATAGTTGCTCTTGGAATCTATGCCTTAAGCTTCATTTCATCATCCTTCTTTGACGTATAAGCTTTCAATGGATCCTTGTGAAAACTTGACCTAAATTTTTCATAGTTGAGTCCCGAAATGTCATCACTTAACCAAATATGTCAAGTTCCTTTTCTTTTGTTATCATCAAAACAAGATTTTATGCCTTTTAAGGTCAACAATCTCTCCCTTTTTGATGATGACAAACAAGGAGCAAAAATTTGAGTGAGCCTTAAAAAAGCTCCCCCTTACAATAAGCATCATCTTAACAATATTTGTAATATCAAGGTCAATTTCAATATTAATTTTAGTATTATGCTCATATATCAAAATTACATCATATATGATCAATATCAACATTCAAGTTCAAATACTTCTCCCCAATCTTAACGATATCAAACTTAATTTTTGCTCAAAACTTCTCCCCCTTTTGACATCAATCAAAAAGAGTAAGATATAAAAAATGATTAAGTTTAAATAAAATCACATTTTGAGCATATGAACATATGAACAAGTATATCATATGAACACACTTCCCAATATATTGCAATGTAGTGTGCTTCAATAGTCAAATAGTCATGCATATTTCATATTTGTAATTCATATTGCATATGTGTTGTAACATCTTTAAGTTCACAATCAAGCATATGTTGCACAACATTCATAAAATTCATCATGCATATTTCATATTTGTCATTTAGAGTTCATATTTGCTTTCAACATTCTTTCTCTCTTTGACATTAATTCATGATACCAATTTGTTTATTTTGTGATACCAATTGAAAATTAGGGAAAATCATAATACAAGCAATAAGTCATAACACTTCCCCTGAATTTAATACATTCATATTTGATACCAATTATTCTTTTAAGTTTATCATCTCATGCTTAAAATATTGATTTATATCATGTATGTGCTCATGGATACTAATATCAAGAGTAATACAAATATCATGTGAATATTATCAATACCATAACATGTTCATGGATATAATTATGCTGTCATGCTCAAATTTTCAATATATAGTGAGCCATCATTAATATAAGTCAAATCATTTTCATGTCTTTGGCATTATCAAGATATCAGCATGTAAGCATGTAGCATATTAGCATAGCACATAAGCAGGGAGCATATCATTATCATTTTCTACAATTTTGCTCAAGTGTTTCTTTTTCTCAAATATCTTTTCTTAATTAAAAAACTCCTGCAATAAGCTCAGGTATTTCTTTATTCAGAATATCTTTCAATAAGCTCAAATTGTTTCTTTGATTTCATGAGTTTCCAAGCTTCATATATTTTAATACTTTTTAATTTAAGGTTTGTATGAATCATCTTATGATTTTGTCCAATAATGTTATTTTTGTTTTTATTTGTTTCAATTAGCTCTTAATCTCTTCTTTGAGATTTTCTCTTGATTTGAACAAGGTTTTTTTATCTAGGTACCCATACATTCTTGGGTCCCGATGGTTTAATAAGGGATGTTTCTTTTACTTTCAATATTTGTTTAGTTTTTACACCCTTTCTCTTTAATGGACATTCAAATTTTATATGTCCCTTCTTCTTACATAGGAAGCATATCGTGTGAGTGTAAGCATTAGAAGAGGTGCTAGCATAATTTGTAGATGTTTTTGTAAAGTATCCCATGTAAAGATTCTTTTTCTTTTTATTTTTCAATTCCATTGAATCCTATGCCTTCTTAATTTAAAGACATTCTCTGTGCACCTACCATTCTATCAAAGTTTTCTTTTTCTTTTGTGAAATTGTAGATTATTTTAGTTTGATCTTCAATTTTTCCTCTAAGATCACTGATTTTGAATTTTCTATATTTTTACCCTTTTGTTTCACCTTTTCTTGGTTTTGAGACATCTTAGTAATTTTATTCTCTTATTCAAATATATATATATATATATATATATATATATATATATATATATATGTCTTTCTCAATGTCCATAGAGGTTTGGAATCTTAGATCTTTAACATTTTTCATCATCTTTTCATTCTTGCTTTCTAATCTCTTGATTTTCAAATCTTTCTCTCCTTTAGCAAGTTGAAGGGGTTCCAACTCCTATACTGTACTTTCATTCTTATTTTTCAATGAAGTATATTGTTTAGTTACTTTGACTCAAATCTTATGAACTTTGAATAATTCATTTTGTAACTTTTCATAAGATGACATGCTCTCATCATTGGATTCATTATATGAGTCACTACTATATTCATTAACTAATTTGGATGAAGAGCTTTGTTCTTCATCATCATCATCCCATGCCATATAACAAGTATAAGCAACCTCTTGGTCACTTGACTCATTCTCTAAACTACTAGAACATAGATTGTCCCATGTAGTGGCCTTCATTGCCTTTTTCTTTTTCTTTTTGGAATCCTTCATGAGCAGTGAACAATTCTGTAGAGACCTGAAGAATTATAATAATTAAATAATTAAACGAAGGAGAAAAAGGGAATTTCAAAAAGAGTGTTCAGTAGGGTCTTTTTGACGAGCACAGAGCATTCGTCGACGAACAGGCTTCTTGGGCTCGTCGACGTGGATGCGTGCCTCGTCAATGAGAAAATACCGACAAGGCTGATTTCAGGGCCTGAAATTCATTGACGAGGGGTAAGTGTTCATCGACGAACTCCCTTCATGGACTCATTGACGAGGTGACGCGTCTCATCGAAAAATCCGCATTTTATAAATACACCAACCTCGGGATTTGAGTGTGAATTTTTGCATGAAACTCTCTCTTTCTCTCTCTCTCTCTCTCTCTCTCTAAACCTCATCTCTTGCTCCTTCTCTCTAGATCTTTGGCTTCAATACGCACCGGTTCGACGATCGGAAGCCACCACACTACTCTTGGGAAGATTCTCTTCAAGTTTGCTGGAGTAGTTCGTTTGTTAGGCCAACTTGGGCACCATGCCAAAATCTGGGTAAGTTGGTTATTTTAAGTTTTATAAGGTATTTGGTGTTTTTGGACTGAGGCAAATGCTTTAGATAAAATAATACTGAAGTTTTGTTAGGGAAAATGTAAATTTCAGGGTGTTGAACTGGGAACACCACGGGTGTAGATTTGGTTTTAATTGTGTGCTCTCAGTAAGCTAGGTAAGGGGATAAATTACGTCAGTATTTTTCATAAAATTATTATTAAATAAACAACATTTATTTCCTAGAAAATATGTATGTTATAGAACTATGTTTGGGAATACTATTGCTGAACTGGGAAGTGGTCTTAACACATTTTAGAAGAAAGTATGATTTCAAAACAAATTATGAGTTTAGTAGGCTACTTACATTTGTGTGGCATGAGTATAATATTTTCATGAAAATTATGTTATATTGAAATATTATGATTTTTCCAAGATAAGCACGTTATAGAAGTTTTTAGGAAAACCATAAAAATAGTACAAGAACTATGGTTTTAAGAATATTATGTTAAATAGTGCAGGAATTTCATGTACAAGTACGTCATGTTATGCCGGCGCCAATGTTATAATTTTTACATTATGATATGACGGCATAAATGCCGTAATTATGCATGTTATTTCAAGTTTCAAGAAAATATTATCATGTCATGTTTTACTTTGAAATATGAAACTACTATATTCAATATAATGAAATTTATTATATGTTATCAGAACCCGGATAGGTTAGTTTAGTTTCATGAAGCACGATACCATAGCTATATGTTCATGTTTATGTTTATGTTAGTGCTACCACATATCTTATATAGAGTGTGGGAGATGATAGTCAATGTGTCTTTATGGGAGTGTTGTAGTTCCCCTAGTAGTACGACATAGGTGGAACAGGCCCATCATACTTACACACCTATGTTTGATTTAGCATGGTCGGCTAGCCGTTGCTAGGTCTCACCTTCGGGCCGCACTACCCTTTCATGTGGGGGGTAAGACATGACAATAGCTAACTATCTATCTTAGGTAATAATTCAAGTTATGATGTGGTTATATAAGATGATTTTTTAGTACAAAAATTTAGTATGTTAAACTATGTTTTGTTAATTCATGTTTTACTTAGATATTATACAGCTGTTTTTACTAATTATGAATTATGTACTATTTATATGTATGTCATGAAAAACACTCATGTTGCCACACACTGATATTAGTTTATCTCCCTTACTAAGAGGTGTCTCACCCCAACTACACAAACATTTCAGGAAATCCATGTGGGAGGGTGGAAAGAGCCCCACAACAGTAGAAGTGGATTGAGCTACCCTGTCAGTAGGGTAAGTGGTTGAGTTAGGGTCAGAGGGGTTTTTGGATTGAAACCCTAGGATTCTTTTTATTCTTTTGTGGATAATTGTATGTGTATGACAAATTCAATAGAACTCTAGTATGGTTTTTGGTGTTGTATGACATGCATGTAATTTTATGTTTTCCGTTGCTTAGGAATCAGAGTTGTATGAGAGGTATATCCCTGGTACCTATGGGTCCAGGTTGATCATGACTTTAGTAGTTTAGTAAGTTATTAGAATTATTATAAATGTTATTATGTGAAAATAAAAATAAAAATATGGTAAAATAGGCAGGTCGTTACAAATCTGGTTTTATGTGTCCATCTTTCTTACAATTATAATATGTGGGGATTTTATTCTTTGATTTCTTTTCATTGGTTTCTTCTTCATTTGATTCTGTTTTTGAGTTTTAGAATTTTCGTTTAAATTTATTCTTTCGTCTAAGGTTTTTTGCAATTTTCTTAGAAATGAAGGCTAGTTCACCCTTATCCATTTCATCTTCATCTTCATCACTAGAATTTTTGTTTGAAGCTTTAAAAGCAATTGATTCTTGGGCTTTAGTTTTACCACTTCTTTCATTTATAGAAATTTCATATGTAAGAAGGGATCCTATGAGTTCATCTAGGGACGTATTTTTGAGATTTTTTTCCTTCCGTAATTGTTGTAGCTTTAGGTTCCCATATTAAAGGAAGTCCTCTAAGTATTTTCCAGATCATCTCATAGGTTGAATATATTTTTCCTAAAGCATTAAGAGAGTTTATAATATATGTGAACCTTGTATACATATTTGTTATAGTTTCATCTGGGTTCATCTTGAAGGCTTCATACTCGCTTGTGAGCATGTCTATTCTACTATCTCTAATATCAATGGTTCCTTCATAAGTAACTTCTAATTTGTCCCATATTTCCTTGGCTGATTTGCAAGCCATGACCCTATTAAATTCATTTATGTCAAGAACACAATATAAAACATTCATAGCACTTGAATTTTCTTGAAGCATCTTATGGTCATTGTCAATCATCTCTTTTTCTTCTTTGGGAATTTCCTTGCCATCTACGGTTTTAGTAGGAATTAAGTCACCATGTGTGACAACCTTCCAATCCTTCCAATCCATTGTTTGAAGATAAATTCTTATCCTTTGTTTCCAAAATGTATAATTTAAATCACAAAAGATGGGAGGCCTAGTTGAGGATCAACCCTATCCAAAGGGAGCTACTCCTATGTGTGCCATCTAGATCTTTATGTAGCTACTAGTTAGGATTTGCTACAACCCTGCTCTGATATCAATTGAAAACCAAGGTGTAGTCCCAAAAGGGAAGGGTGAATTGGGTTATTAAAATTTCTTTCAAATCTTTTAATGAATTCTTAAGCTCTTGATGATTTATGAACAACACAACACAAGCTTAGTTTTTTATTCAATCCACAACTACAAAAACTTCAATGAATAAGAAATCCTCAAAACCAATCAACCAAACCAATTGATTTACCAAAAACAAGTGATCAAAAACTTAAACATCCACATAACCAATCAACATCTAAGTAATCAAAAACAAAATACTCAAGCAAATATAATTTTTAGCACTTTGGCAATTTCAGCTCTTTTTAATAGCCCTGTGTATATAATTGTTTCAAGCCTTGTAGTGAATGTAATTTGATTCAATGCAAACCACAACTCAAATCCCAAACAACTCAGAATTTAAATAAACTGTCAGTTAGTTTGACTTTGGGTGTTAACCAATCAACGTACTCCCTTTGAGGTTTTTGCAAAGTATTAATCAACCAACGTACTCCCTTTCATTTTTCGCTATCCCAAAACCAAATTAAACTTTAGTTTATTTAATTTCCAAATTACGTAGTATATATGATTAAGAAATTAAATCATCCACACAATTTATATGTTTGCTGGAATTTAAAGAGAGTAAGGGAAAGAGAGAGACATCACTTCTTTTATGAGGTTCAACTTATCCTCAACCTACGTCCTTGCCTTTGGCCAATACAACCAAAGGATTCCACTATACCAAATCCTTTGAGGGTGGAACAAAATCGTTACACACTCCTTCAGTAGGCTAGAGTAATCACCTCTCCAAGTAATACCCCATGCTTGGGCACTCCTTTAATAAGCTAGAGTAGTCACCTCTCCAAGAGATACCACAGGCGTGGTCAACGATGCAACAACTTGGAATCGTCCAAGAACTACAAGAAATATGAAATAAATGATGCGTACAAGAACACTCTCAAACAAAGCAGATTAGTACAAATTCAGGACTATGTACTTCAAAATCTAAATATCAAGATGTGTTATTTGTGGCTCTTATACTTCTGTTTTGATAAGCAAAGAAGGAAGGAGGAAAAACATGAAGGGGGTAGCACAACAAGACTCGTTGACAAAGGGCTTATGCTTGTGAACGAGGGAATAGCAAAGGTTCGTCAATGAAGGCCCTGAAGCTCGTCGACGAATAATTACCAATAGTAGGAAATTTCAGACTTCTGGCTTCATCAACGAGAGCCCAATATTCATCGACGAAGGTTCTCTTTGGTTTTGTCGATGAAGCTCCTATGTTTGTCAACGAAGGGCGCCTGAGCTACGACAGTTTGTTTGAATTTTTGAATTTTGAACTTTGGGTGGTTGGGAAAACGGGGGGAAACCTTCGAGGAAACTCTATATATGTCATTTGGGCATATTTTGAGAGAGAAAGTGATCATTATTGAAGTGTATTGTGAACATTGTGATTTTAATAGTGAAATTTGTTTGTATTTTGCTTCTTGGATGTAGGCTTTGTTGAACCACGTAAATCTTTGTGTTGTTGTTCTTATTGGTTGTGTTATTTGTTTCTTGTTGTTTATTCTGCTGTGCAATTTCATTATACGATCCATATCACAACAAATTGGTATTAGAGTAATTGTTGTTTTGGCATCATAATCGTCTTCTGCAAGATTTGACATTGTCAAATTCGATGGAACTGAAAATTTCAGTTTATGGTAAAGGAGAGTGAAAGATATTCTTGTGCAACAAGGAATGACTAAGGCTTTGCTTGATACTCAACCGAAAGGAATGGATAAGGCAACATGGTTAGATTTGAAAGAAAAGGTGGCATCGACAATACGCTTGTGTTTGGCCGACGAAGTTCTCTATCGGGTGATGGAGGAGGATTCTCCAGCGGCTATCTGGCAAAAGTTAGAAAATTGGTACATGTATAGATCTCTCAATAACAAACTTTTTCTTAAGCAGAGTTTATATTGGCTTAAGATGGTAGAAGGATCTAATCTAGATAAACACATCAATGCTTTTAATCAAATCATAAGTGATCTTATGAGAGTTGATGTGAAGTTGGATGAGGATGATAAGGCTTTGACACTGTTAAATTCTTTGCTCTCAACTTATACCTATGAAAATCTTGTGACCACTCTTATGTGGGGAAAAGAAACACTTGATTTGGAAGAGGTAACAAGTGATTTGTTAAATTTTCATCAAAGGTTGAAAATATGTGATGAAGGAGAAGGACTTGTTGTAAAGGGTAGTAATGAGCCAGGCAAAGGAAAGTTTAAAATTGGGTCTAACCAGAAATCTAGGAGTCAATCCAAGAATAAGAAGGAAATCCAGTGTTATAAATGTGATAAAAAGGGGCATGTGAAACCGAAGTGTTCGTATTGGAAGAAGGGAAATGCTAATAAGCATGAGAGGATTTATAAATCAGTGAATGTTGTTCCAGAAGGGGATTCAACGGATGATGATGTTCTATCAGTTTCAGTGGAGTTGGATAATCTAAAAGACTGTTGGATACTTGACTCGGCATGTTCTGATCACACGACTCCAAACAAGGAGTGGTTCAGCACTTACAGGTTTGTAAATTATGGATCAGTTCTTATAGGTAATGATGCTTCTTGCAAGATCATTGGCATAGGAAATGTAAAGATAAAAATGTTTGATGGTGCAGTTAGAATATTATGTAATGTAAGACATATACCTGAGTTAAGAAAGAGTTTGATATCTCTTGAAACTTTGGATTGTAATGGCTTTAATTACAAGTCCAAAGGTGGAGTCTTGATGGTATGGAAAGGTAATCTAACTGTAATGAAAGGGCAGAAATTGGATGGAAATATTTACACATTGTAGGGAACTACTGTTGTAGATAAAGTTACAGCTGTAAATGCTGAATTTGATGGGACCATCTTATGACATATGCATCTTGGGCATATGAGAGAACATGCCATGAAAGAACTACACAAGAGAAAATTTTTGAAAGGTCTGAAAACGTGTCAATTGGAATTTTGTCGGTTTTGTGTTCTTGGAAAATAGAACAGGGCAAAATTCGGATCAGCTACTCACAAGACGAAAGGAATTCTTGACTATGTACATTCAAATGTTTGGGGTCCAGTAAGAGTTGCATCAAAGGGTGGACATGTGTACTATGTGAGTTTCATTAATGATTACTCACAGAAGGTTTGGGTTTATTTCATGCATCACAAATCTAGTACATTTGCTAAGTTTAAGATTTGGAAGGCTAAACTGGAAAACCTAACAGGGAGAAGAATCAAATTCTTATGGTCAGATAATGGGACCGAGTACGTTGATTCTGGGTTTATGTAGTTTTGTGTGGAGCAGGGCATTAAGAGAAATTTTACAGTTCGCCAGACACCTTAGAAAAATGGTGTGGCAGAACGGATGAACCAGACTCTTGCTGATAGGGCTCAGTGTCTCAGATTGAATGCAGGGCTACCGAAGAAATTCTGGGCCGCGACAGTTAATATGGTTTGTTTTCAAATTAACCAATCACCAAGGGCATCACTAGCGGGTAAAGTGGCGGAAGAGGTTTGGAAGGAAAATGCTGTAGACTACTCCAAATAGAAGGTATTCGGGCGTCCAGCCTATGTTCACGTGCCTAGTGAGGAGAGGTCTAAGCTTGACCCAAAGTCTCGTCATTTTATCTTATTAGGATATTTAGAGGGTGTGAAGGGGTATAAGTTGTGGGACCTAGTGGCAAACAAGGTGGTGATCAATACAGATGTAGTCTTTGATGAGAAGGCTATGGTGAAGCATACTTAAGAGTTTGGTTAACGGAAATAGGAGCCAGAAAGCTGGGGCAGTGATGAACATGTTGTGCAGGTGAAGTTGGAAGCTCAGAGCAACGAAAATGATCATGGTCCAATGGTTGCAGGGAGATTTAGCTCGGGAAACTAGAAAGTCGACGATATTCCTATATGGAGATTCGGATGAATTATCAGACCTCCATCAAGGTATGGTTTTGATGAGTTAGTATTTTATGCTTTCTTTATTTGTTGCAACGATCCAACTTTTCAAGAGGCAATGCACGACCAGGAGAAAGATAGGTGGATGAAAACAATGATTGAGGAAATGGAATCACTGCATAATAACAAAACTTGAGAGTTGGTGGAACTTCCAGATGGGAAATCGTATAAAATAAACCAATTTTTTTTTTTCACAAAATAAACATCTTATTATCATAAATAGAATTATGAGATACTACAACAATTAAGATATATTCATGTACTTACTTATTCATATAAATATCTTAACATGTTTAAAAAATTGATCCTTATCCTATAGTATTTTCAATACGCGTGTATTCTATAGGTAAACATGCATTTCTATATGTTAAATTTTTAATAAAATGTAGCAATAAATCATACTAATATCTAATGAGGATTTCAAATATAAAATCTAAGATAAAAAATTAATTCAACACATTTAATTTAAAATATTTTAAAACAAATACAAGTAGACGATGTTCCAATGCACGAAATATTATAAATTTTTAACATAAAATAAATTTATTACTTTAAATTAGCAATGCATTCAATATAAAAATACCATTTTAGTTATTAAATTTAAGTAATTACATCAGTCAAATACTTTATAATGTATCCAAGTGTTTTGCACTTTACTTGAAGTAATAAAAGTGGTTCAGTTTCTTAATAATTAAAAAAAATGTGATCTTAAATAATTAAAAACAGTTCTAACTTAATAGAAAACTCTAACCTAGTATATTTATAAAAAAAAATTGAATAAATTTGAAATATTTAAATACGTTATCTTCATCTTATACCACTCTCAGGATTCAAATTTAAAACGCCTCCAACATAAAAGTCTCAGAGTTTGACCAATTAAATATGCCCAAAGGAACACATTTGTTATGCATCCAATGCATCAACTGTTAATAAAAATGAATTAAGACGAAATATTCTTACAAAGATTAGTCAAGGAATTGATATCAAATTTTAGACAAATGCACAATCTGACAAATGTCTGTTGCTTATTTCTTTCTACTATTGCTAAATTTTATAACAATATATATAAGCACTAGTCATAGCTATTTGCTAAGCTACCGAGAGGAGGGTGAGTGTTCATTAATTTGTAACACTCACTAGTTATTGTAAACATGTTTAACATGCTTACCTTCCTCGCTAGACACACATTGTTAATGGAGGTGTTGCTTAACAAATTGCATTGCTTCAATGTTTGCTGCTTGCATGTCATTACTTTCATGAATCGCTTAATGCTTCCGCTTATATTTTTTTTTAATGATTGTAAAAGTATTATGTTGACTAGTAGTCATTAAAAATACGTGACAAAATAAATTGTCCATAAAATTAATTTAACGTTCTTGATGGGTAGAGGGGACTCACACTCAATCACTGGTTGTGATTGAAACTCAGTGAGGAATTGCACTTAGTTGATTTCAATCTGAAAATGCAGATAACTTTCAATAATGAAAAATTACAGACAACTCAAAATATAATTTCTCTCACTCATTGGTTTTTCACCCTTTCTACACCACATATTACATTACACACACACACACACACACACACACACACATCTATTTGTAGTAAGGGTAGAACAATATAATCAATAATGGTGGCTGAAGTTGATCAGATTTTGGTGAGGCTGCTGACTCCAGCCCAAATTCAACAGAGGTGGGTTGCCGGCCATTTCTAGTCAAGTATAATTTTCAACAGTTCTACCAAAATAAAATTTAAATCAAATGTATAAGCGTAAGGGATGAGTCTCATGTTAGACCACACAGTTATATATGAACTTCTTTAAAAGTCTCTTTATTATCAAGCTTTGATACATTTCTTCGAATTCTAAGATGCAAAAAAGCATACACAAGTCTAAAATGCAAAAAATTATTTTTTTGAAATAAATCTTAAATTAAAATTCAAGTTAATTCAAATTTAATATATTAATATATTAAATTTGAATTTAAGGAATTATATTTTTATAAATTTAATTTATTAATATAAAGTCAATTTTTTCTTTTAGAATTGGAAAATATAAAGTAAAGTGAAGAATCAAAAAACCTGTTAATTTATGATAAATATGGTCTTAAATTAACAATAAAAATGAGTAATTCATTAAATATTTAAATCTGACACATTATTGTTTAATAAATAAAAAAATTTAAAATTTTAGGAAAGCATGAAACTTGATTTTATGTTAATATTACATATTAAATTTTAAATTAAAATTTTAAAACTTTAATATATGCGAAAGTTGAACTTAAACAAAATTAATTCTCATTTTTTTAATTATTTAAAGAAAAGGCATTCAACATCAATTTATTCCAAATCTAGTTACTCAATATAAGAAATCAATTATAAACTTTATTTAATGAAGTTGAAAATGTGTTTATTCAAACTCTAATAAGCTAAAATAAAAGCATTGTTGTTGCTAAAATCTATTGAGCTTGATCATGGTTACGATTCCTTGAAAAGGGCAAAAATTTGAAGGACCCAAGTTGTACTCTTAGGGATATCTCTGATGATTAGGTTAGAAACAGGATTAAGGAAAAATGACAAAAAGTAAATAAGTTACGCAGTTTTGAGATGTCTTACTCCTTCTCGAGTCCCCTTTTTATAGTGATAGAAAATCCCTTGGCATATACATATTGATACCTTTAATTCCTAAAGAGTTACAGTAGTTACACGCCTTTACTCACTCCTTTTACTCAAAGGTTATGAGCTCTTTACTCATACCCTCTTTAATCAAGGGTTATAAACTCTTTGTTAGCTCCTTTTTTGTTCTTTAAGTTACACCTCAAGGTATCACTCCATTATGGGTATTATTATAGCTCGTCGATTGCCCCCCACTCCTAAGATTAGGAGTTGTTATTCCAAGCTTAGGAGTAATGTGTAACCCACATAATTACCATCTTCAAGAGAGGAGCCGTCAAACAAGTCACAAAACAAATGATCTAGTCATTGGCGCTTGTTCTTCTGAGCCACCCAAAGTTAAAAGGGCTCTTGCTATGGACCACCCGAGTTATAAACTCCAACCATCAAGTTGAAAACTTATTGGTGATTACTTTTAAAAAGTGTGAATTTTTCATACATTACCAAAAAATGTCTTTTTAGTGACGAAAGTATTAGTGATAGAGTAAAAATTGTCACGAATAATGAGTCATTAGTGATGAAAATATAATTCGATACTAATAGTTAAGGCATTAGTGACGAAAAAACAAACTGTCACTAATAAGGCATTATTAGTGACGATTTTAAAATAGTCACTGATACTTGTGTCACTAATAGTAGGTTTCCTATTCAAACTATTGCAGGAAAATATTAGCAACGATTTATTAACTTTTCATCACTAATAGTTGGGTTTTAGTGACGGTTTTTGCCCAGAAAATCCTTTTTTTTCCTTTGTTTCTTTGCGTTGAAATCCCCAATATTCCCTCTCACCCTCCTTCCCCAGTTGCTAGAGTCCACTGCACTCATGTGCGAGTCACTGGAGTGAGGAGTTCTGCAATCCACCACATGACATGTCATAATTCATCAACCAATCAAATGAAAACAACTAAAAAATTTGAAAATTCACTAGACTGGTCGACAACTATCAAGTGGCACAAAAAGTATAGAAGAGAGTAGTGTTGGTCAATCGCTAGTAAGTGGTCGATCAACTACCTGTATTGTAAACTTTCATATTTGAATCACTACAAAAAAGAAGGCCTTTAGTGATGGTTTCAAACTATCACTAATAATAGCAAACTTTCACTAATACTTATTAGAGACAACTTTGTGACGGTTTTGGAGTGGTGACTAAAACAGCGGTGACAACTAACTATTAGTGACGGTTTCATTCTGTCACTAAAATCCTAAGACGTCGACTATCACTATAACTGACATATTTTCAATTAAAAATCGTCACTAAAAAGCCACTGTTGGCCTTAGAGTCGAGTCTAAAGGAGAGGTGAATGGACTCTTTTACAGATTTTAACTTTCCTCTGCAAAATATAAAATCTTGGCAAGATAAAAATGATTATATCATAATATACAAAACATAAATCATGCACAAGATATAAATTAAAGAGTATATGAAAGAACAGCTGGACAAGCGATATTAACGTGGTTCGACCCCTGCCTATGTCCACGCCTTGAGTCACACCCAAGGTTTCCACAATCCACTATCAACCTCCTTCACCGGCGGGGAAGTCTTTACAAATGGGAAAAAAATTCCTTTCACCCACCAAGAGCATTTCCAAGGGGACCAATCCCTTAATGCTCACCCAGAGCCACAAGGTTCACCAAGAATCCTTGCAATTTCGGTTCACCAAGAACCTTCAATCATGGTTAACCAAGAACCCTTTGCAACAATAAGATGAATTACAAACAAAAATCCTTGAATGAGTAGATATGTAATACAATAAAATCCTCACTCAAATCTCTCAACTAATGAATCAACACAAAAATTAAAGAGTAAGAGAGAGATTGAGCACAAAATGATGAACTAATATGTAGTGTGCTTGGGAATGATAATCACTAAAAGTTAATCACTAAGATCCATATTTAAACAAGTCTTTCGGCTTGTATTTATAGGAAAATTGGGATACCAGCCGTTATATGGCCGTTGGGTTAATAAAATATTTGTTTACTTTGAAAACTAGTCATTTTATGGTTGTTGGGGTTCAGAACCCAATGCAAACCATCTATGCTTTCCTCAAGCAAGAAAACCGTTTAATTTTTTGCCTAAAATCTTCGATGCGCCTAGCCAAACCATCGATGGTGTGCCCTATTTTCTTCATTATCTAAACCTTCTCATATGTGAAAATCTTCAACACGAAAGTAAGGGATTTTTTTATTAACTTTCTGTAGATACCAAGATCGCCCTTTTTGGAATTCTTTAGAAAAAGTTAGGCCCCAAATACTGAAATATGATTCAAGAAATTCGAGTGGTGCATAAATGAGGTTTTAAACCCAACTAGGACCAAGTTTTTAAAAAATTATATAACACTAATACGATTTAAAACTTGTCCCATATAAAAATACATTTGAGTTAAGGATATTTTTATAAAACTTTTGTTTTTTCTTTGAAAACTCATAAGTACTAAACTTATGACTCGGTGATATTCTATGTACTCTTACAAATGAGTATGCACATGCAATTGGCTCAACTCTTACTGAATAAACTTGATCGAATCAGAACTATAAGAGTTTCAATAAATACTACCTTAAACACTCCCTATTATACATATGACTTTACATTTGTTTTTATGGTTGTGTGTGAGTCCTTTTGATTGAGTGTCCTCTTGATCTTTGCCTATTTGTTTGTCCATTTGATCTTTGCCTATGAGAATGTTTGGTTGATCGTTGCACAAAACCTGTCTCTGTGTGATTTCGCCACTTATTCCTACCAGAGCTTAGTATGTAAAGATTAGTTGGAAGCTCAAAAATGACATATAGATTGATCCTAGGATGCATGTTTTTCATGACATATTTATATGCATTTACCTAAGTTGGTTCAGGCTAAATAATAGGCAGCTCATCGACGAATCCCCTGGTCTTGTGGACAAATGACTGAGGCCACTCGGCGATGAATGGATGATCTCATCGATGAGTAAATACCGAGAGCCAACTTTTCTCGGATAGGCCACTTGGCGACGAATCCCCTAGTTTTGTCGACGAATGCATGAAGGGCACTCAACGACAAATGTATCCACTCGTCGATGAGTCTGTCAGGAAAAACGGTGCTCCAGTGCTCAACGAGCAGATTTTTTATTAATAAAAATAATTTTTAATGATCCAACAGTCAGCATACGCCCATATGCAAAGATGCTTATAAATATCAAACCCTAAACCTAGTTTAACAACCTTTTGCCGACACTTTTCACATAAAAACATTCTTGAGCATTCCTTACATTGATTTTCAAGATCAAAGGACGTTCACTCATATCTTTTACAAGCATCTTGGGTATTGGGGTCTGGTAAAAAATCTTTAATTTTTGAGCATTCAATCATCATATTCAAAGTATTTCTTCTCTCGTATTTTCTTTAATATTTTATTGAGAGCAAGAACTCTGGTTCTTCATTGATCCATTATTTGAAATCTCTCTTTGGGAAAAAGTTTTGCTAGAGTTTACATCTTTGAAAGCATTCACATATATACTCTATTCAAAGACTTCATCATATTCTATCATTGCAAAGACTATTTGAAAGCAAATTTTTGAGATTTTTTTTTTTTGTGGAGAAATTTTAAAATAAATTTTAGATCTTTGGAGCAAGCTTATCATATACATTTTTATATACAAAGATTATATATTTGGTTTAGATTTTTGGAGCAAGCTTATCATATATATTTTTATATACAAAATCATATATTTGGAGCAAGCTTATCATACATTCTTTTCACACAAAAGTCATACATTTGTTATTGCAAAAACATTATTGAAAACATCACATACACTCATTGAGCTTTACATTGTATCTTGTGAGAGTGCTTAGGTTTGATTGTACTCATTAGCTTGTTGAAAAGCATCTGAGTGCACAGAAATTTTATTCATCTATTGTATTGATGGTTCGGGTTGTGAACTAGAGACGAGAATATTGTGCCTCTTGTAAGCAGCAGATTAGGAGGAAATTGTGCCTCTAGTAAGCATCAAATTGAAATGAAAAAGCTCTGCACGTGTTTAAGGAGTAGATTAGTGGAATCCTTAGGTGTTTTTCCCAAGGTGAGGACGTAGGCCAGGTTTGGCTAAACCTCGTAAAAATCCTGTGTTTGCTTCTCTCTTCCTTTATCTTATTTTATTTCTTCTTGTGCTTAATTATTTATTTATTGTGTATAGTGTAAATAATTGCTGCACTTGAGATTAATTGGGTAATACCGAATTGCTTCGGATAATTGTAACTTGTATTTGTTAAAATTGTGTAATACAGAAACTTGAATGTCTTCAAGCTAGTGTTTATATTTGAGATTTTAAAATTAGGACTTAAAGGTCTAGAATTTTAAAAAATACCCAATTTACCCCCTCTTGGGATTACACCTAAATACACATTTGGTGTCAGAGCCAAGTTACATAGACTTAACTATTTTTGTAATGACTGACGTTAGTGCATTTCCATTCGGTGTGGGGAAAATATTTGCAATGCCTCCAATGTTTTATGGTGAAAACTTTACCGATTGGAAACTAAGAATGTCTGTTTTTATCAAATCAATGGATTGGAGAACTTGGAGAGTAATTGTTCAAGATCTAGTGCCTATGAAAATTATCAATAATTTTGAAATTCCAAAATTAGAAAATGAGTTGAATAAAAATGACATGGAATGAATTCAAATAAATTTCAATGGCATGAATATTCTATTTCTTGCTTTAAATGATGATGTCTTTCATGAAAGCAAGCCATGTCAAAGTGCTAAGGAGATATGGGAAGGACTCGATAGGAGATTTGGAGAGACCAAAGAAAAGAAGTCCACCACTTGGGAAGATTCATGCTCAAATGATCAACTAGTGGAAAATTGTGGCCTAGTTGCATTAACCAACAAAGAGGTACACTCCTCTTCTTCTACTTCTATTGATGATTCATGTAATGATTCCTATGACATATACTGTGATAAATCTAGTAGTGAATCTAGTGATGAATCTTGTGATGAAAGCATGCCATCCTAGAAGGAACTCCAAAAAGGATTTGTTAAGACTCATAAGATTCTAACAAAGATGTCTAAAAATGAAAAAAAATGTTGGAAAATGAAAATAAACACTTGGCAAATCAATTAGAAGATTTTAGAGAATTGTATATGTCTTGGGAAAAAGAAAATATTGAAAAGGACATAGAAATTAAGAAATTAGAAAACAAAAATGAGGCACCACTGAAGGAATTAGAATCAAGATTTCTTGTTGAAAAAGAAAAGGATTTGAAAATCATGAAATTAGAAAAGAAGAATGATATGAAGACAAAAGATCTAAAAGAGTCAAGATCCAAGATTTCGAGTGATAATGCAAAGATCTTCAAATTTCTGAACTTGAATGTAAAGCAAACAAAATGACCAAAGAATTTGTAAAATTAAAAGCTGTTTGCAAAGACTTAAAAGATTTAAATATTCAAAGCTTAGAAAGAAAGATAGAGGACCAACCTAAGATCATCTACACATTCACTAGGGGCAAAGAAAGTTTTGATAAGCTCTTAGGTTCCCAAAAGATGTCCTTAGATAACAAAGGTATAAGTTATAATGGAATTGAAAATAGGAGAAGAAAGAACCTATACATGGGATACTTTGTTAAAGCATCAAAGTTCTGCGCTAGTACCTCTTTTGAATCATATGCTCTCATCACCTGCATCTTATGTAAAAAGATAGGTTTGATTGCCCATTCGAAAGGAAAGGTGTGAAACCTAAGCAAGTGTGGAGAGTAAAAGAACCACTAGGTTCTAATCAATCAAACTTGAATGAAAAATAGGTGCCTAAACGAACCCCAAAGACTCCATCTTATATGTTCAGATTTGATTGTAAAACGGGGGTTGTGGTGATCATTTACTTAGGAAGTGGTTCGTACTTAAAATGTAAAATCTAAGTACATGCCTTCACTATACACTATTTTGTCATACTAAGAACTCTTAGAGTAACAAGCCAATACGATATCTCAAGTCAAACAGTCCAATCTTAACTTAATGCACATATATATCATAATGATTGGATAAAAGGTGAAAATATTGGCTAAAGCATGGAAATCCACTTCCAAATGGACAAAACATTTTTTCTTGGTAAATGATTCTAAATGCTTAACTCACGCTTAAATATAAATATCTCAAGTTAAGCTTATTTTGTCCATTGCACCAATTTTGAGTTTTAGGGAATTCGTCTTGTCAAATCTCATTTATCCCTACATTCATTTTTTAACATAAAAGTCTTAATCAACTTTTAGTCATCTCTCAGGTCATAAGCACTGTGCTTTATAAATTCCTTATCTCTTATAGTGCTTATTAAAAGACATCCTTTATAATTAAATTAGGGGTAATCCACTAAGGAATTCGAGTCTTTCACTTAGTCAGATCAAAATATTCCCCTTGTGCTTAAAATGTAAAATTCCCTAAGTTTTGATTTATGCTAAAGCGATCTCCTTCATAGGAAATCTTTACCATACCACATTCATATTCGGTAAAGATTCATCTATCCGAGGCTCGTACCCTTGTTTGAAATCGAGATCATACTTAGTGCCATCCAATGGTGGGATAATAAAAAAATACTCATAGAGCAACATTCACAAATTAATATTCTCCAAAAAATTGCTCTTTGCCTAAGCAATTGAATATATCCACTTCCACGAAAATATTTTAAATCATGTCCACTCGTAATGAATACTCCTCTAAACTTAGTAGTAATTTAATTTATAAGAGTATTTATCCATATTCGCTTCATTAGCTTTCGTCTTTAAAATAAATCAGTTAGAGCCTTATGTCCTTAGAATAATGTTGAATAGTTACGAAGATTGCACTAGTTTTTAATCTAGCATAAATTTCAAGGAAACCTATGCTCGGGTAGTTGAAGTGAAAATTCATTCACACCTAAAGCCTCTTACATATTGAAATTCATAAGAAAAGGGGGGTAATAGGCTTATGGCATTAAAGAAACATTCATTCTAACATTTTTGTCCTCTAAGCCTAGGCATTCAAAGTCAAGTTTGAATCACTGAAAACCTATAACACTTGTCTAAGAATTTGAAAAGATGAAAAAGACATAAGACAATAATCATGCATAATTGAGGGGGAGCATTTCTCAGTATATTCACATCACTCTATTAAATGTTCTCATGATTATATTTGCCTTTGAGAAAACTACACATTACAATCCATATCTTGCTATATCGTTCGATTTGTTTGTTGGATAGTTAATTGTTATCTTAGTATGAACTGTCATTAAGTTATGTTGAATATCATGAGTTGATTGTCTACTACAATATATGCTTGTATTGGATACCACTTGCATGGCTAATGCGTTGATGTGAATTGTACATGGATAGATATTCTAGGTTATTGCATGTTTGAAATAAGTTATTTGCTGAAAACGATCAAACTTTAGGTAAATGTTTAATTTACAGACGGCATGCTGCCAAAATTTTAGAAATTTTTTCCTAAAATTACAACCTTGTGCTAGATTGTCTATGATAAAATGCATGCTAAAACATTTTTGAAAAGATAAGTGAATGCAAAATGAAAATCTTATCCCCATGCTTAGCTGACAATGTGTGCATTACTTATACTACTTGGTATGCTGTGTAAAATTAATTCTAAAATGTTTAAGGAATTCATTTAATCTACGCTAAAATCCAAATCGAAAGGGGGAGTTCTTAAAATAAAATCTCTATCTTGTTATGCTCACCCGTTTGTATACTTAGACCTCAATTGAACTTGATGCGACATGTGCATTAGAGCTTGATGAGTTTTTGTTGAAAAATTTAAATTAAAATAATATTGTTTGCCAAAATTTTTAAAATTTTCCATATGATTCCTGTTTTACACTTGTAAAATTCTTAGGATCTATATGATCATATTTTGGTTGTGTGCTTAAATGTTTTCATGACTTGTATTTTCTTTGTGTTAAAATTTTAAGTCACGAATCTTCAAATTTTTTTTAGCTTATTTGTCAAAAAGGGGGAGAGTTTTTCAAAAAGAGGAAGAATATTTTGAGCTAATTAAAAACTATTTCAAAAAGGGGTAGTTCTCCTTTTAAAGCTAAGAATTTTTTTGAACTTGTCTTACACTTAGCTTAACCCTTTTGCTAATGCCAAAAGTGGGAGAGGATTGTTGAGCAAAATGATGTACTCCTTGCGTTTTTTAAATGAGCTTTAAATTTTAAGATATGTATATATGCTTTATTGCTAAATCTAGATGCTATTGAGATGAACTTAAAATTCTCAATTTTAAATATATCAATGTTATCTCTCTGGATATGATTGAATTACAATGTCTATTTTGAATTTATGGATTTTGCTCTTGTGTTTGTCATTATTAAAAAGGAGGACGATTGTTGACTTTTTAAGTCTGATCCCACTTTGATAATGATAGAACACAAATATCTCATCTGTGCATTTAGTACTTGAACATGTCAATACGTAAAGCACACACATGTGGCAAAGCAATATGGAAGCCATAAGGAACATAAAGCTCACATATCTTGACCCATTCCATACAGAATTCAAAAGCAAAAGAGTGAAGACGTTATTTATTTATTTATTTTGAGTTGCACTGTTTCAGTCGTATTTGTATTTACATATCTCACATGATATACTTGGAAGCTCAAAATGACATATAGATTGACCTTAGGATGCATGTTTTTCATGACATATTCATATGCATTGACCTAGGTTGGATCGGGCTGAATAATAGGCAGCTCGTCGACGATTCCCTTAGTCTCGTTGACGAATGACTGAAGGCTACTCGATGACAAATGGATGATGTCATCGATGAGTAGATATCGAGACTTGAATTTTCTCAGATAGGCCACTCGGTGACGAATCCCCTGGTTTCATCGACGAATGCATGAAGGACACTCGACAATGAATGTATCCACTCGTCGATGAGTCTGTCGGGCATAATGGTGCTCCAGTGCTCAACGGGCATTATTTTTATTAAAAAAAATAATTTTTAATGATCCAACGGTCAGGATACACCCATATGTGAAGATGCTTATAAATATCAAATCCTAAACCTAGTTTAACAACCTTTTGCCAATACTCTTCACATAAAAACATTCTTGTGCATTCCTTATGTTGATTTTTAAGATCAAAGGACGTTCACTCATATCTATTGCAAGCATCTTGAGTATTGAGATTTGGTACAAACAAGTTTCAATTTTTGAGCATTCAATCATCATATTCGAAGTATTTCTTCTCTCATATCTTCTTTAATATTTTATCGAGAGTAAGAACTCTCGTTCGTCATCGATCCATTATTTGAAATCTCTCTTTGGGAAAAAGTTTTGCTAGAGTTTAAATCTTTGAAAGCATTCACGTTTATACTTTATTCAAAGATTTCATCGTATTTTATCATTGGAAAAACTATTTGAGAGCAAATCCTAAAATCTCTATAATATATATTTTTGAGATTTTTTTTTGTTGAGAAATTTTTAAATAAAGTGTATATCTTTGGAGCAAGCTTATCATATATATTTTTATATACGAAGATCATATATTTGGAGCAAGCTTATCATATATTCTTTTCACACAAATGTCATACATTTGTTATTGCAAAAACATCACATACATTTGTTGAGCTTCATATTATATCTTACAAGAGTGTTTAAGGCTGATTGTACTCATTCACTTGTTGGGAAGCATTTGAGTGTGCAGAAATTTTATTCATCTATTATATTGATGGTTTGGGTTGTGAACCAGGGAGGAGGAAGTTATGCCTCTTTTAAGCAGCAGATTAGGAGGAAGTTGTACCTCTTGTAAGCGGTGGATTGTAACAGGAAGCTCCTCCTGGGTTTAAGGAGCATATTAGTTGTAACGACCCGAAGAATAATGGTATTTAAATAATAAAGAGGGAGAGAAATGGAAACAGAAACAAAAAGAGGCAGCAAGCTTCGTCGACGATGTTGCATTTTGTATATAATAACTTGAAAATTTTTTACACAGGGTCTCGTCGACGAACTCCCTATGTTCGTCGACGAGTGCATAAGTAGGTCTCATCGAGAAAGCCACACCTTGTCAATGAGAAGATACCGAGAGGGGCTTTTGAACAGTTTGAATTTCGTCGACGAGGAGGTAGGTTTCATCGACGAAATTACTTAAGGACTTGTCGACGAGATGACGTGTCTCGTCGACGAATCCGGCCCTATAAATAGTTGAAACCCAGATTTTTTGATTGAAATTCAACACAAACTCTCTCTCTCTCTCTCTCTCTCTAAAACGCTTCTCCCTCCTTCTCTCTTCTATCCTGGTCCCATTGCTCGTCGGATTGAAGATCTGAGGCCACCACGACGCTCCTGACGAAGTTTTCTACAAGTCTACCGGAGCTGATCATGGGAGAAGTTGATTTGGAATTCATCCCAAATCCAGCGTAAGACATTTTATTCAGATTATGCCTTCCCCGTAGTTATAAGAAATATTGTAGGTAAGAAAATACTGATATTTTGTTGTGGGAGATGTTGTTTTTCCGGGTGTTGAGTGGAGAACCTTGCGGGTGTAGGACTAGAGTTCAGTGAGAGGCTTTTCAGATTTAAGGTAAGGGAAATATGCTATGCTAGGAAATTTATTTACGTCATTAGAAATTTTATATATATATATATATATATATATAGATATATATGTATGTATGTATACTAGATATTATACATAATATGAATTTTTAAAGTATGTGTGGCATGAGTACATGATATTGATATGGAGTTTTATACAGTTTTTCAGTATTTCAAATTATACAGATATAGTTAGATATTTGCAGATTTTATGTAGATAGAGTATGTATACAAATGCAGTTTTATTCAGATGATTACACAGACAGATATATATATAACAGTATACAGATAATTATTCAAGACAGTATATACAGTGTATATAGAAAGCTATGTTTTCCTAAATGCCATAACAGTCAGAGTATACATATAGTTTATAAGGACAGATTATATAGTTATAACATCAAGATGATACAGTTATTTAGATATCACAGTATTTACAACACAAAATTATAGTGTTATGGTTATTTTGGAAACATGATAAAAATAGTAAAGATATGTATATATGTATTTATATAGTATCATATCCCTATGGAAAAATTATAGAAAAATACAGTTTATAGAGCACGGTACCATTGTTAATACAGATATAGTGCAACCACATATCTCAGATAGTGTGTGGGTACCGTTAAACTGTGCTGAAAGAGGATGCAGCTCCCCGGTACGCTGGGTTGAGGGGGCCAGTTTGACGAGGTAGCAGCCAGTCCCAAGCTTAGGATTGGATGCAGTTTGGCTGGGTTGAGGTAGTGTAGAGTATGATGACTTTCCTGGAGGGCCAACCATGTTAAGTCCCTCCTACGAGCCGCACAACCCTATCATGAGGGGTCAAATCATGATATACAAAGTCTTAGGGAAAGAGCACAGTTATGTATATGTATACAATTTTATAGCTTTTGTCGTATCTAGTATGATATAGCAGTATGAATGATAGAAAGTTTAGATGATGCAAATGTTTTAAGCTACTATGCATGTGTTTTACAGATTTTCCAGATCATGTTATTTTATATGTTAACGTTATAGTTTTGCGACTCAATCGTAATACACTAGTAATAGCATATTTCCACTTACTGAGCGTTGTCTCACCCTAGTACTTTATCATTTTTTAGGTGAGCTAGCTAGGCGAGCATATCAGGCTTGTAGATAGGATGACTACTTTGTTGTCGTAGTTGTAGGGTACGTTTTGCACAAAGATGTATTTCTGAGATAGATGATATCGGAGGGAAATGTTTTATGGTTATAGTCTGTATGTACAGAATTTTGGTATTGTATAGTATATGTGGTGGTATGATTTATATTTCCGCTGTTTAGGTATGGTTATATAAATACAAAAAAAAAAAAAAAGGAGAAATTTTGAGGATGTTACATTTTGGTATCAGAGCCTAGGTTGCTAGGTTGTTCAGACTCTAGAGTGCAGCGGAAAACATTACTAGAATATAGGGAAAAAAAAATATTCGAGGTTTTGTTCTGTGGTCTAAATACAGGATTTTCGTGGTGGTTTCTGTGTTTTTCCTTAGGTGACGATTTCAAGAAAACCATAGTAAACTATCAATGACTCATGTGTTTGGGTTACATGATTGGATTTTGGGGTTAGGATCAGGAAGGATGGTTAATAGAGAATTTTCAGTTTTAGTTAAATGGAATAAGTTAGGTGTGTATGAGAAATAAGATTCTGAAATGGTGTTCTCTATATTTGCAGGATGGACCCAAGAGGCAGTAGCGCTCACGCTAGTGGGGATGATGGTGTAGGCCTTCTGATGTAGGAGGTGCAAATTCATATGTTGTGCTACGTAGTATAGCTCAGCAAGTTATGGCTGAGATAACGCAGAGTTCTATAGAGCAGGGAGGTTCATCTCCAGTTCAGGGATGTACCATAGAGAAATTCATGAAGATGAATCCACCAGCTTTTTCTGGAGCGACTAACCCTGTAGTTGCTGAGAACTGGGTGCAGGAGGTAGAGAAGATTCAGACAGTACTTCACTACATCGACGAGCAGAGAGTTCTATACGCTACGTATAGATTGGCAGGGGAGGCTAAGAGATGGTGGACGACCACTAGACTATTGGAGGAGTAGAGGACGACTCCAGTGTCGATGACCTGGGCCTGTTTCAGGGATATATTCTTCAATAGATACTATCCTGCCTCAGTCAGAGAGGCTCGAGTGCAAGAGTTTCTGAGTCTGTCCCAGGGGTCGATGATAGTTCAGCAATACGCAGTGAGATTCATTAAGCTCTCACATTTCTGCCCATATATCGTCCTCGATGAAGTAAAAAAGGCCAAAATGTTCGAGAGGAATTTGAGGCGAGATATTTATAGGTAGGTGGCAGTACTGAGGATCTAGGATTTTGCAGAGTTGGTTAATAGGGCCATTATAGCAGAGGAGAGTCTGCTGAAAGACACTGAGACACAAAGTCAAAAGAAGAGGACAGCACTCCCGAGCTTTTAGGCGGGTCCTAGCCGAGGCCCTTGGAGAGGAGGTAGATCTGGTGAAGGTAAGAGACAGATGGTAGAGCAGGGTGGTCAGACTCCTGCCATTTGTACCAGATATGGACGGAGACACCAGGGTGAATGTCGGCTAGAGGAGAATGTTTGCCACCGTTGTGGGAGACCCGATCATATGGCTCGATCTTATCAGATGACACTAGGTTATGTACCGGCTCCTAGGCCATTTTGAGGAGGATACCAGGCACCCCGTGGAGGTCCGCAGAGAAATACCGCGCCGGTGAGGGTTTATGCATTGACGCTAGGAGATGTCGAGATAGTTGGAGACGTGGTTACAGGTATCCTTACTGCTTTACCATATATAATTATTTTTTTTATACACGTGCCACCCATTCCTTTATATTGGTGGGATATGTGAAAATAGTTGGAATAGGGGCACAACCATTAGATATAGAACTATCAGTGGGTACGTCGATGGGGTTTGTGGTGAGATGTAGGAGGATACTTCGGAATTTTATAGTAAGTATTTAGGATAAGGTATTATCAGCTGATCTAGTGGTTCTAGATATGCAGGGGTTTGATGTAATATTGGGTATGGACTGGCTAGCTACTCATCGTGCCAGTATAAATTACCATCAGAAAGAAGTTATTTTTAGACCCTCGGGCGAGCAGGAATACAAATTCATGGGTTCACGTGTACATGCCTCACCATAGCTAGTGTCGGCTATTCAGGTGAGGAAACCGCTATAGGGTGGTTTCCAGGGGTATGTCGCATACATAAAAGAATTGCCAAAAGAAAATTTGAAACAAGCTGACATACCAATAGTGAGGGAATTCCTAGATGTATTTCCAGAAGAATTTCCTAGTTTGCCGCCTAACCGTGAGATTGAGTTTACCATTGATCTGTTTCCAGGATCTGCACCACTATTGAAAGCACCATGTTGTATGGCCCCAGTAGAGTTAAAAGAATTGAAAGAACAGTTACAGGAATTACTGGATAAAGGTTTCATCAAGCCCAGTGTGTCGCCTTGGGGTGCGCTAGTTTTGTTCGTGAAAAAAGAAAGATGGAACCAGATATGGGCATTACGAGTTCTTGGTGATGCCATTTGGATTGACTAACGCACTAGAAGTATTCATGGATTTGATGAATCAGGTGTTCCATTAATACTTAGATCAGTTTGTGGTTGTGTTCATTGATGATATACTGTTCTATTTGAGAAGTTTTGAGGAGCGCGAGCATCATTTGAGACTGGTATTGTAGGTATTACGGGAAAGGAAATTATATACAAAATTCAAGAAATGTGAGTTCTGGTTAAGGTAGGTTACTTTTCTCGACCATGTGATCTCAGAGGCGGGAGTATCAGTTGATCCGAGTAAGATAGAGGTTGTGGTGAATTGGGAAAGGACGGGAAGTATTCAAGAAGTTAGGAGTTTTTTGGGGTTAGTAGGCTACTACCGGTGCTTCGTAGATGGATTCTCTAGTTATCAGATCCATTGATGCGACTCACGAGAAAAAATGTAAAATTTGAAAGGACTAATGACTATGAGCAGATTTTTCAAGAGTTAAAGCAACGATTAGTTTCAGCTCCGGTATTAGCTATTCTATCAAGGGAGGACGGGTTTGTAATGTACAGTGATGTCTTTTTGAAGGGTCTTGGATGCACGTTGATGCAACATGACAGGTTTATTGCATATGCGTCTAGGAAGCTTAAAGAATATGAGAAGAATTATCCTATCCATGATTTATAGCTTGCTGCGGTGGGGTATGCTTTTAAGATTTGGAGGCATTACCTATATGGTGGAAAGTGTGAGATTTTCATCGATCACAAGAGCCTGAAATATTTCTTTACCCAGAAAGAGTTGAATATGAGGCAAAAAAGGTGGCTAGAGCTTATTAAAGACTATAATTGCACAATTTGTTACCACCTAAGAAAAGCGAATGTAGTGGCAGATGCTCTGAGCAAGAAATTAGGGGGACCCGTACTAGTAGTTATGGAGATTTAGCACTCAATTATGATGGATTTGGAGAGGCTCAGCATAGAATTGGTAGAGAAGAGTCCTCGGGCAGTTATTGTTCGTCTAGTGTTTCAACCTACGCTATACGAGAGGATTAAAGCAGCTCAAAGTGATGATGCGGAGTTGGAAGAGGTGATGGCTAGAGTACAGGATGGTTAGGGAGAGGAGTTCAGCATATCAGATAACGGAGCCCTGTGATTCCATACTAGGCTGTGTGTTCCTATAGATACTGAGATCAGGAGAACTATATATTAAGGATGCTCACAGATCCTTATACACGGTTTATCCTGGCAGTACTAAAATGTACAGGGATCTGTGAGAGTATTTCTGGAGAAGTGGAATGAAGGGGGAGATAGCCAAGTTTGTTCAGCAATGCTTGACGTGTCAGTAGGTTAAAGCTGAGCACCAGAGATCGGCAGGACCATTGCAGCCATTGTTCATTCCATAGTGGAAATGGGATCATGTTTCGATGAATTTTGTTATGGGGTTACAACCTGTACATCAGGGGTTGAATGCAATTTGGGTGGTTGTTGATTGTCTGACGAAGACCGCTCATTTCATTCCGATTAAAGTTAGTTACTCCATGGATAGATTGGCAGAGATATATGTTTGATAGATAGTTTGTGTCCATGGTATACTGATATCCATAGTTTCAGACCGAGATCCTCGATTCACTTCACGATTTTGGACAGTTTTCAGGAGGCTATGGGTACACAGTTAGCATTCAGCACTGCTTTCCATCCCCAGACAAATGGACAGACCAAGTGGACAATCCAGACACTGGAAGATATGCTTCGTGCTTGTGTGCTTGACTTTGGAGGTGGTTGGACTCAGTTTATGCCACTAGTCAAGTTTGTCGACAATAACAACTACCAGACTAGTATCGGCATGGCTCCATATGAGGCATTGTATGGTAGGAGATGTCGTTCTCCTCTCTTTTGGGATGAGGTAGGCGAAAGGTGAGTTTTGGGTCCAGAGATAGTACAACAGGCTTGTGACAAGGTCCGACTAATTAAAAAAGAATTAGTACAGCACAGAGTCGGCGAAAAAGCTACGCAGATACTCACTGTCAAGAGTTAGAGTTTGATGTGGGAGATTGAGTATTTTTTAAGATAACTCCTCTGAAAGGAGTTATGAGATTTGGAAAGAAGGGCAAGTTGAGCCCTAGGTATATTGGGCCTTTTGAGATACTAGAGAGAATAGGGTCAGTTGCATATAGGCTAGCTTTTCCGCCAGCTTTGGCTCGAATTCATGACGTGTTTCATGTTGCTATGTTAAGGAAATATGTCCCAGACCCGTCCCACATGATCAACTATGCAAAGATAGAACTTAAGGATTCACTAGCTTATGAAGAAACGCCAGTACAAATTTTAGATAGAAAGACACAAGAACAGTGTACTAAAGAAATTTAGCAAGTGAAGATTTTGTGGAGGAACCATGCTATGGAAGAAGCCTCATAGGAACTCGAGGATGAAATTAAATGGAAATGCCCACATTTGTTCCAAGAGTAATCAGATAATGTAGATAGTTAGGTAATGTTTCTTTTGCATGTACATGTACTATTTAGATAGTAAGTAGTTTTAATTTTACTTGTGTAATCTCCCAGAACATAGAATGCAACCACGGTATTGCTCCGCCATAAGTGAGGGTAAGTAATAAAATAAGTAGACCCTTTACCTTTACAGGATGATAAAGTGTATAATGGTGTTCAATCCAAATAGTAAATTTCGAGATTGAAATTTTAAAATGGGAGAATGTAACGACCCGAAAAATAATGGTATTTATATAATAAAGAGGGGGGGAAATGGAAACAGAAATAGAAGGAGCCGGCAGGCTTTGTAGACGAACGCTTTGCGTTCATCGACGACGTTGCATTTTGTATATAATAACCCAAAAAATTTTTACACAGGGTCTTGTCGACGAAGCCACGCCTCGTCAATGAGAAGATACTAAGAGGGGTTTTTGAATAGTTTGAATTTCGTGAACAAGGAGGTAGGGTTCGTCGACGAAATTACTTAAGGACTCGTCGACAAGATAACAAGTCTCATCAACGAATCTGGCCCTATAAATAGTTGAAACCCGAATTTTTTGATGGAAATTCAACGCAAACTCTTTCTCTCTCTCTCTAAAATGCCTCTCCCTCCTTCTTTCTTTGATCCTGATCCCATTTCTAACCGGATTGAAGATCTGAGGCCACCACGACGCTCCTGATGAAGTTCTCTAGAACTGATCATGGGAGAAGTTGATTTAGAATTCATCCCAAATCCAAGGTAAGGCATTTTATTTAGATTATTCCTTTCTCGTAGTTATAAGAAATGTTGTTGGTAAAAAAATACTGATGTTTTGTTTTGGGGGATGTTGTTTTCAGGGTATTGAGTGAAGAACCCTGTGAGTGTAGGGCTAGAGTTCAGTGAGAGGCTTTTCAGATTTAAGGTAAGGGAAATATGCTATGCTAGGAAATTTATTTACGTTATCAGAAATTATATATATATATATATATGTATGTATGTATGTAAGTATGTATACCAGATATTATTGATAATATGAATTTTTAAAGTATGTGTGACCTGAATACATGATATTGATATGAAGTTTTATGCAGTTTTTCAGTATTTCAAATTATGCAGATATAGTTAGATATTTGCAGATTTTATACAGACAGAGTATGTATACATATGTAGTTTTATTCAGATGATTACGTAGACATATATTGAAATGAGGAATAGTGTAATTGTGTCCACAAAAGATTGGTGGACGGGTTGAGGATTGTCCTTCACCAAAGGGTGCTACTCCAATGTTTGCCAATAGATCTTTTTATAGTTTCTTGTTAAGAATTTCTATAACTAGGCTCTGATACCAATTGAAATGAGGAATAGCTTCCCAAGAGAGAGGGGGGGGGGGGTGACTTGGATTCTTTTTAAATTTTTATGATTTTTAAGTTATTGATTTTAATTACCTAGAAAACAAGATATATAAACGATAACTACACTTTAAAATACTGAAATTTAAATTCACAAGTCAATTAATGAAATCAATGTAATTCAATCACTCAACCAAAAATATTAGAGCTTTAGTTGATTTTTCTGTAAACTCTTAGTATGCACTTTACTTGATCAAGATTTCTGCAGATTAACCAACGTACTCCCTTTTTGGGTTTCCGCAAATGATTAATCAAAATGCACTTTCTAAATATCAAGTACCTTTGTTTCTTTCTCACTTAAGAATCTGCAACCTGCACATTTAAATCATACCATAATAGCAAGTAAATAATATAAAGTAAAGTAGAGAGAAAGACACAAGATTTTTACGAGGTTCGACTTCAACACAGCCTATGTCCTCGCCTTTGGCAAAACACCAAAGGATTCCACTATATCATGTTCGTTACCTGGTGGAACAATACCAATTTACAACCACTCCTTCTGTCAGGCTAGAGCCCGCCTCTCCAAATAATAACCCCTTCTTTGGTCTAACGATTCAACAACTCTGAATTGTTTAAGAATAATGATAAAGAAATTTGAGTAGAAAAGGGAACTCTCACAATAGAGTAGACTAGTACAATGATCAGCTCACTTATACTCCAAAGTAATTCAAATATAAGAAATTTGAAGCTCAATGCTTAGTATGAATTGCCAAATGATTTTTCAAAGAAAATGAAAGATTCTGATTTTTTAAAGCTTTGCTTCAAAAAATATAAATCAATATCAGATCAGAAAGTTTATGCACAAGAAAATTTTAGATCCTTTGAGAAATTTGAATATTTGAAAATCGCTTGATCTAAAAACCTTGAAAGTTGCTTGATCTTAAACTTTGAAGATTGCTGGATCTTAAACTTTTAAGATTTCTAGATCTGAAACTTTTAAGATTTATGGATCTGAAACTTTTGAAGATTTATGGATCTGAAACTTTTGAAGATTTCTGGATCAGAAACTTTTGAGAATTGCTTAATTTCAAAAACCTTTCAATATTGCCTCTATGATCATTATTTTAAACCTTTGAAACTTTTGACTATTTATAGATGTTTTTAGAAGCCATCCATTACTCCCAAAGATTCCTAAAAGTCATTTCGAAATATTTTGAAATAAATATGTTTAAAAACATGGTTTAAAAAATATTCCCTTCTTAAGCCCTTTTTATTTATTAAAAAAAAAAAAATACTTTTTAGAGTATATATGTTTAAAAAAATATTTTTGATTTTCTATGAGCTTCAAACCACTTTATATTTGAGTTTAACCTTTGAAGTACTTACATTAAGAACATCCTAAAATATAATTCTTTAATCTTCAATCTTGTTCTTCCATCATCTTTGTTGTTTCAATCTTTTATTTGAGCTTTTCACCAGTATAATTTTATTTCTCATGCTCTTTGTAATCCATAAGCTTTTCTTTGTGTTTTTCAAGGATTCTTTGTAATCCATAAACTATACTTGTGTTCTTCAAGAGTTCTTTAATCCATAGGCTTCTTTATGCACTTGGGCTTTGTCACTTTCCTGAAAAAATTTTACATGAAACATATTAAACATATCATTGATTTGTTATCATCAAAATAAGAATTATAAGCCTTATTAGGCCAACAATCTCCTCTTTTTTTATGATGACAAATCAAGAGCAAAAATAATAAGATTTTAATATTCATGGCTCCCCCTATCAATAAGCATGATACAATTTATGTATGTAAGTCCAAAAGATAATCCATGAATAAACCATACATACACGTAAAAGATTCATCCATCCATTTAAAAGGTACTTAAAAAGTTTTACAAACCATTATTGTATATCATATTTTTGCACTCACTTCTCTTAAACATTTTCTCCCCCTTTGGACATAATCAAAAAGGAAAAAGAGAGACAAAATAAAGAAATGCTGCAAGTCAAAGTACTAGTTTTAGAAAACCAAAGATAGCCTAGCTGATAAAACTTGAATTACATAAAAACACATAAAAGTGATAGGTAAAGGCACATCAGTTAGAGGCTTCCATATTTTCACTTTCATCATCTTCTTCTTCTTGTTCTTCAGATTTATGATTTCCTTCCTCTTATTCACTATCATCTTCTCCTTCTTCTTGTTCACTTTCATCTTCTCCTTCTTCTTGTTCTCCAGATTCATCCGCACTGGATGTAGCAAAACTGATACTCATAGGAGATTTTGCTATAGAGGAACTGGCCAACTGTTGCTCAATCTTTTCAACTCGCTTATCAATTTGTGAACAATGAGTTTCTATGGATTTAACCTTCTCTTGCAAAGTACTGAGGCCAGATTTCATACCATCACTAAATGTCATGTAATGGTTAAAAAATGGAACAAACCATGATGGAGTATCTAGATCAGGCTGAACTAAAGGTGTGTGGATAGATGATGAAGAAAGTGGTAGTGCAGATGAGATATTCCTATGTCCTTTATGGAACCACCCTTGAGAAGAATTTTTATAGCCTATCCGTTTTTAGAATGGTGTCAGAAAAATATCATAGTACGTCTTGCTAGTAAAGTTGAATGATGGAGTTAAAACATTAAAATAAGCGAAAACCATATTCAACATTCCCGCATATGGTAGGACAACACGGGGAGCATCAACTTTCATGATAATCCACTTAATGATCAAACTTGGAAGATCCATCTTCTTACCTTTGAGGATGCACCATATTACAAAACAATCCAGAAACGAAATGTGATCGTGAGAACTAGATCTTGGTAAAATGTTTTTTGTAATAAGCTTATGCAAAATGAGGGCTTTCAAACTAAGCTGCTTATAAAGTGGAGGATGACCAAAGTTTACTGGAGTGGCAGTCATAACCAGTGGCAAAACCTCTTGTGGTGTAAAACCATGAGTCAGAATCCATTGCTTCTCAATAATATGAATCTCAAAATCCCCTAACTTAATTCGAAGAATCTTTCCCAAAGATTTGGGATTTAGATGGATGTCTTTCCCAAGCAAATTTGTTTTGATTCCATTTTCGCATCGCTCCATGTTTGCGTAAAAAATACGTACAACATTAGTATAATAGCCTTTAGTTTGGTAAGTGATAAAATTATCCCATCCTATGTTCTTAAAAAGGTCCAAGATTTCGGGGAAATCAAAATTGAAGAACGTTACATTGAGTACCTTACCTAATATTGGTTCTGTTGAAGCAATTTGATTTCAGTAAAGGTGATTGGCGTGTGGAGTGACCAACTATTTCTCCATCTCATCGTTATTTATTCTTGTGGAAGTGGAAGATCCTTTAACACCAACGGATTTTGATCTAGGCATGTTTGGATGAAGAAGAAAATCAAAGAAACTCTAAGTTAAGCTCGGTGTTTGTGTGGAGGAAGGATTTGATACTAGGTTGCAAGATGCTTTAAGCAAGATTTGTGTATGGAAAGTGATGTAGACGAAGGGTTTCAGAGAGAAAAAATGAATGGTCAGGCGCCTGGTGGGTTTTAAAATGACTTAAAATAGGGTTTTAAACCCTACCTGCCGCGAGGCAGTCGCCTACTTCAATGTGGCAGGCGCCTATCTTTGTGGAATTTTGAAAGACAATAGCCAGGCAGCTGCCTGGTACCCTGGTGGCAGTCGCCTGCCAACCAGAACAATTTCTAGACTACTTCACGACTGTGAAGCATGCCCAATTCTCTTCTTATAAATATGAATGTTTCTTCCGACAAAGGTTTTGTAAAAATATCTGCTAATTGATCATGTGTATTTACAAATTCTAGTGCTATATCTTCATTTTGTACATAATCTTTCAAGAAATGATGTCTTATATCGATGTGTTTTGTTCTTGAGTGAGATACTGGATTTTTTGAAATATTATTAGCACTTGTGTTATCACATTTGATAGGGATAGTTTGATGTTGTATTTGAAAATCTATTAATTATTGTTTCATATATAATGTTTGAGCACAACAACTTCCTACAGCAATGTATTTTGCTTCTGTTGTGGATAATGCTACAGAATTTTTTTTCTTTGAAGACCATGAAACTAGAGAATGTCCTAGAAAATGACACATTTCACTTGTGCTTTTTCTATCTATTTTACATCTAGCAAAGTTTGCCTCTGAATAACTAATCATTTCAAATTCAGATTCCTTTGGTTACCATAAACCTAGTTCAAGTGTACCTAGGAGATACCTAAGAATTCTTTTGACTGCTGTTTGATGTGATTCCTTTGGGGCTGACTGAAATCTTGCACACATACATGCACTAAACATAATATCTGGCCAACTTGCTGTTAAATAGAGTAGGCTTCCTATCATTCCTAGAATAATGCTTAGTATCAACATGTTTCCCTTTTTCATCTTTGTCAAGACTAGTTGAAGTACTCATAGGAGTTTCTATGGGTTTACTTTCTTCCATATCAAACTTTTTTAACATGTCTTTAATGTATTTAGTTTGATTTATAAAGATTCCATTTTTTTCTTGTTTGATTTGTAATCCAAGAAAGTAATTTAATTCTCTCATCATACTCATCTCAAACTCTTTTTGCATACATGTGGCAAATTCTTTACATAGATCTTTATTTGTAGCTCCAAATATAATATCATCCACATATATTTGAACTAATAACAAATCTTTGTTTTTAGTTTTAATGAATAAGGTACTATCAACTTTTCCTCTTGTAAATTCATTTTTAAGTAAGAATTTACTTAATCTCTCATACCAAGCTCTTAGAGCTTGTTTCAAACCATAAAGTGCTTTGGTCAATTTGAATACATGGTTTGGGTTTTTAGAATTTTCAAACCCTGGTGGTTGTTTGACATATACTTCTTCATTTATATATCCATTCAAAAATGCACTCTTCACATCCATTTGATATAACTTAAAATCTTTATGGGCTGCATAGGCTAAAAGAATCCTAATGGCTTCCATTCTTGCCATAGGTGCAAAAGTTTCATCATAATGAATTCCCTCTTCTTGATTATATCCTTGTGCCACTAACCTAGCTTTATTTCTCACAACAACTCCGTTTTCATCCTTCTTATTTCTAAACATCCATTTAGTTCCTATAATTGATTTATCTTTGGGTTTTGGTATTAGTTCCCATACTTGACTTCTTTCGAATTGATTTAATTCCTCTTACAAAGCTATAATCCAAGAGTCATCATTTAAGGCATCTTCAATATTTTTTGGTTCATTTTGGGATAAGAAAGCATAATGATTGCAAATATTTTTTAGTGAGGCTCTAGTAGTTATTCCTTTTGAGGTTTCACCAAGAATTTGTTCTTTTGGGTGATTTTTGTCATATTTCCACTCTTTAGGAAGTTTCAGTTTCTCTGAAAGGTTTTCATTTAATGCATCACTGTTATTTTCTTCTTTTATTTCAAGAGCATCTTCCTTTTGTGAAGTGACTTCTTTTTTATCATTCATATATTTAATGTTATAATGATTTGATTCATCAAAAGTTATATGAATTGATTCCATAATTGTAGAAGTTCTTTTATTATAAATCCTATAAGTTTTACTATTTGTAGAATAACCTAAGAAAATACCTTCATCCGACTTTGCATCAAATTTTCCTAGGTCATCTTTAGCATTTATTATAAAACATTTGCAACCGAATACATGAAAGTAGGATATATTTGGTTTTCTATCTTTCCAAAGTTCATATGGTGTTTTATCTATTTTTGATCTTATTGATACCCTATTTACAATATAACATGCTGTATTTACAGCTTCTGCCCAAAAATATTTTGGTAAATTATTTTCATTGAGCATTGTTCTTGCCATTTCTTGTAAAGTTCTATTTTTCCTTTCAACAACTCCATTTTGCTGTGGAGTTCTAGGTGCTGAAAAATTGTGAGTTATTCCATGTTTATTATAAAATTTATCAACTTCCTTATTTTTAAACTCTCTTCCTTGATCACTTCTAAAGCTTGTTACATCATAACCTTTCTCATTTTATAGTTTCTTGCATAAAGTTATTAATTGATTGCAAGCTTCATCTTTGTTTGCTAAAAATATTACTCAAGTAAATCTTGAAAAATCATCTACTATTACAAAAGCATATTGTTTTCCACCTAAGCTTAAGGTTCTAGTTGGACCAAATAAGTCTAAGTGTAGGAGTTCTAGGGGTCTTTTGGTGGATATGAATTTTTTCTTTTTAAAACTTGTTTTTACTTGTTTTCCCTTTTGACAAGCATCACATATCTTGTCTTCTACATACTTAATATTTAGTAATCCTTTTACAAGATTTTTCTTAGATAATTTAGATAGTAGGTCCATGCTAGCATTCCTAATTTCCTATGCCATAACCAACTTGCTTCATTCATGGCTGTTAAACAAGTTATGTTTTGATTTGTTATTTTCTCAAGATTTATACAGTAAATATTATTTATTCTATGAGCCATAAATAAGGTTTCTTTATTTTTGGGATTCTAGATGACACATTTTTCTTTCATGAACATTACTTCGAACCCTTTATCACTTAATTGACTGATACTTAAAAGATTATGTTTTAGTCCTTCTACTCATAACACATTATCTATAGTGAGGGAAGGTTCTTTACCAATTTTACCTATACCGACAATTTTACCTTTGGCATTGTCGCTGAAGGTGACGTATCTCCCATCTTTTTGTTTTAAGGTAGTGAACTTGTTCTTGTCACCGATCATATGTCTTGAGCATCCGCTATCCAAGTACCATTTGTCTATTGTTGTTGTTGTTTTCCTAAGGCAAACCTATAATGAGGGACACTATGTGTTAGTTTTTGGAACCCAAATTCTTTTGACTTTCATTGTTTTACTGTTAATTCCACTATTTGTTTTCTATTCTCCTCGGACTTTAACATATTTTTTCTTTAATGGACAATTAAACATTATATGACCTTTAGTCTTGTACATATAGCAAGTGGTGTGTTCATGTTTGTTATTTGGTGAAGTGCTAGCATAAAACCTAGCTTCCTTATTAAAGTATCCCATGTATAGCTTTTTATTCTTTTTATTTGTTTTACCATTGTAGCCTATTCCTTCTTTGTTTCCATGAAGCCTTTGCTGTCCAATCATCTTTTCAAAGTTTTCTTTACCTTTAGTAAAGTTATAGATAATATTTTCCTTATCCTTAACCATCTTTTTGAGTTCATTTATTTCTATATCTTTCTTATTCAAACCATCTATATGAGTTTTATCTAATTCTTGTTTTATTTCTTCTTCCAGCTTCTTAATATAAGTATTTCTTTCTTCTTCAATAACTTTGAATGATTCTAGTTGCTTTACTAGTTCTTGATTCTGATCTTTCAAAGTTATATTTCTTTTAGACACTTTTATAAATCTTTTATGCAATGAAAATAATTCAGTTTGTAATTCCTTGTAAGAAGGCAAACTGTCACATGACTCATCACAAGACACATTTTGAGATTCTGTTGAAGAGTAATAAGAATTTACCTCTTCATCATTTGCCATGAAGCATATATTTACTATCTCTTGTTCACTTGATTCAGTTTCAGTTTCGCTGGAGCTTGAATCGTCCTAAGTAGCTTTCATTGTTTCCTTCTTTTTCTTCTTTTCCTTCTTGAACAATGGACACTTCGGTTGAATATGTCCTAGATTTTTGTAGTGATAACAAATTGGCAATTCATTCTTACCTTTATTTTCTTTCCTACTTGTATCTCATTTTTCAGTTTTCTTTTTGTAGAATTTTCTAGGAAACCTTTTATTTCTTTTATAGAATTTTCCTAGTCTCTTAGTAATGAATGCCAATTCATCTTGATCTAGGTCACTTGTTTCGCTTTCTTCTTCATTAGAGTTATAGCTAGATGCCTTTAGAGCTATGGATTTTTTATACTTTGGTTCGGGGTTTCTTTCTTTCAATGCCATTTCATATGTAAGAAGTGAACATATAAGTTCATCCAAAGACATAGTCTTAAGGTTTCTACCTTCCGTGATAGCTGTGGCCTTTGGTTCCCAAACAGAGGGTAGACCTTTAGAATTTTCCTAATCATTTCATATGTAGTATAGGTTTTTCCTAAGGCACTTAAAGAGTTTATTATGTGGGTAAATATGGTGTACATGCTTGATATTATTTCTTCAGAATTCATTTTGAAGGCTTCGTATTCACTTGTCAGCATATCTATCCTATTGTCTTTAACATCGACGGTTCCTTCATAAGTTACTTCTAACTTATCCCAAATTTCCTTAGCTGTTTTGCAAGCCATGACTTGATTAAGCTCATTAGCATCTAATGCACAATATAACGCATTTATAGCACTTGCATTTATATGAAGCATTTTATAGTCTAAGTCTGTCATGTCTTTCTTTTCTTTTGGAATGTGTTTTCCATCAACTAACTTAGTGGGAATAAGATTTCCATCCATAACAACTTCCTAAGCTTTCCAACCCATGTGTTGGAGATATATTTCCATTCTCTTTTTCCAAAAAGTGTAATTGTGTCCACAAAAGATTGGTGGACGGGTAGAGGATTGTCCTTCACCAAAGGGTGCTACTCCAATGTTTGCCAATAGATCTTTTTATAGTTTCTTGTTAAGAATTTCTATAACTAGGCTCTGATACCAATTGAAATGAGGACTAGCTTCCCACCAGGGGGGGGGGGTGAATTGGATTCTTTTTTAATTTTAATGATTTTTAAGCTATTGATTTTAATTACCCAGAAAACAAGATATATAAATGATAACTACACTTAAAAATACTGAAATTTAAATTTACAAGTCAATTAATGAAATCAACATAATTCAATCACTCAACCAAAAATAGTAGAGCTTTAGTTGATTTTTCTGTAAACTCTTAGTATGCACTTCACTTGATCAAGATTTCTGCAGATTAACCAACGTACTCCCTTTTTGGGTTTCCACAAATGATTAATCAAAACGTACTTTCTAAATATCAAGTACCTTTTTTTTCTTTCTCACTTAATAAATCTGCAACCTGCACATTTAAATCATACTATAATAGCAAGTAAATAATATAAAGTAAAGTAGAGAGAAAGACACAAGATTTTTACGAGGTTCGACTTCAACACAGCCTACGTCCTCGCCTTTGGCAAAACACCAAAGGATTCCATTATATCAGTTCCGTTACCTGGTGGAACAATACCAATTTACAACCACTCCTTGTTTGGTCCAACGATTCAACAACTCTGAATCGTTTAAGAATGATGATAAAGAAATTTGTGTAGAAAAGAGGACTCTCACAATAGAGTAGATTAGTACAATGATCAGCTCACTTATACTCCAAGGTAATTCAAATATAAGAAATTTGAAGCTCAATGCTTAGTATGAATTGCCAAATGATTTTTCAAAGAAAATGAAAGATTCTGATTTTTTAAAGCTTTGCTTCAAAAAATATAAATCAATATCAGATCAGAAATTTTAAGCACAAGAAAATTTTAGATCCTTTAAGAAATTTGAATATTTGAAAATCACTTGATCTAAAAACCTTGAAGGTTGTTTGATCTGAAACTTTGAAGATTGCTGGATCTGAAACTTTTAAGATTTCTGGATTTGAAACTTTTGAAGATTTCTGGATTTGAAACTTTTGAAGATTTCTGGATCTGAAACTTTTGAGAATTGCTTAATTTCAAAAACCTTTCAATATTGTCTCTATGATCATTATTTTAAACCTTTGAAGCTTTTGACTATTTATAGATGTTTTTAGAAGCCATACATTACTCCCAAAGATTCCTAAAATTCATTTCCAAATATTTTGAAATAAATATGTTTAAAAACATGGTTTAAAAAATCTTCCCTTCTTAAGCCATTTTTATTTATTAAAAAAAAAACTTTTTAGAGTATATATGTTTAAAAAAATATTTTTGATTTTCTATGAGCTTCAAACAACTTTATATTTGAGTTTAACCTTTGAAGTACTTACATTAAGAACATCCTAAAATATAAATCTTTAATCTTCAATCTTGTTCTTCCATCATCTTTGTTGTTTCAATCTTTTATTTAAGCTTTTCCCTAGTATAATTTTATTCCTCATGCTCTTTGTAATCCATAAGCTTTTCTTTGTATTCTTCAAGGATTCTTTGTAATCCATAAACTATACTTGTTTTCTTCAAGAATTATTTGTAATAACATATTTTCACTTACTGAGCGTTGTCTCACCCTATTACTTTACCATTTTTCAAGTGACCCAGTTAGGCGAGCAGAGCAGGTTTGCAGATAGAGTGACTACTTTGTTGCCCTAGTTGTAGGGTAATTTTTGCACAGAGATGTATTTTTGAGATAGATGATATCGGAGGGAAATGTTTTATGGTTATAGTCTATATATACAGAATTTTGGTATTGTATAGTATATGTGGTGTTATGGCTTATATTTCTGCTGTTTAGGTATGGTTATATAGATACCAAAAAAAAGAAAAAAAAAGGAGAAATTTTGAGGATGTTACATTAGTGGAATCCTTAGGTGGTTTGCCCAAGGCGATGACGTAGGCTGGGTTTGGCCGAACCTCGTAAAAATCATTTGTTTGCTTCTCTCTTCCCCTATCTTATTTTAGTTCTACTTGCGCTTAATTATTTGTTTATTGTGTATAGTTTAAATAATTGTTGCATTTGGGATTGATTGGGTAATATTGAATTGCTTCGGATAATTGTAACTTGTATTTTTTAAAATTGTGTAATACTGAAACTCGAATATCTTCAAGCTAGTGTTTATATTTGAGATTTTAAAATTAGGACTTAAAGGTCTAGAATTTTAAAAAATACCAAATTCGTCCCCCCTCTTGGGATTACACCTAAATTCACATCTCTATTTTAATGGAAAATAAAACCTTAAGTAGAAACACCTTTACATGGGTCACTTTGTGAGAGATTCAAAATTTTATTTTCCATCTAAAGAATCCTATAGATATACTACATATTTTAAATGTAAGAAGCTGGGTCACATAAAATTTGATTGCCCTTTTAAAAACAAAGATGTTAAAATTAAGAAGGTTTGGAAAGTCAAAGAAGAATCTACCACTAAACCCCATGGACCCAAGAAAATATGGGCACCAAAATTAGTCATTTGATTGATCATTGCAGGTGTGCTTGAGATCATCCTCTACAAAGGATAAATGGGATATGGATAGTGTTTGCTCTAGACACATGATTAGAGATAAAGCAAAATTTGCATCCATCACACCTAAGGATGGAGGATTCATCACCTTCGGCGACAACGCGAAAGGTAGAATCATTGGAGTAGGTAAGGTTGGTAAGGAACCTTCCCTTGTGATTGATAATGTGTTATTAATAGATGGTCTAAAACATATCATGTTAAGTATAAGTCAATTGTGTGATAAATGTTATAGAGTAAGTAATGAAATAATAAAGGAAAGGAGAAAATTTGATTTGGCACAGGCCAAACTATCGATGGTTTTGGGTGAGCTCAGAAAACTGTTGACGATTTTGAGTTATCGTGGCTTGGTAAAGGTGAAATAGTAAACATTGGTTTGGTAAAAAACCAAATCATTGACAGTTTTGCTCGGGGTATATGGCCTATATAAGGCATGCAAGCCATTTTTTTAAGAAATCAAATTTCTCTCTCTCTATCTCTCTCTCTTCTCTCTTTCAGTAAAGGTAAAATAGTAAACAGAGGTTTGGTAAAAAACCAAATTGTCGATAGTTTTGGTTGGGGTTCGTGGCCTATATAAGGCATGCAAGCCATTTTTTAAAGAAATCAAAACTCTCTCTCTCTCTCTCTCTCTCTCTCTCTCTCTCTTCGATTTTTCTCCCAAAACAAGTCTGAATCAGCTAACAAACATCATTTTGGGATCCCTCCTACGATTCTTCATAGTTTAATCGGAGCGATTTCACTATTTAGGCTTCCTATGCACCACTTCAAAACTAGGGTAAGGAAGTTGTTTTTCAAGTTTAATTAGTTATTGGAAAAGTATGGGCTTAGAAGTATTAAAATAGTAAACATTCTGGGGTTGAGCTATTTGAGCTAGGGTTTATGGATATGGGCTTTGTGCGAGCACCGCAGGCACAGTTTCGGGTTGCCTATAGTGATAGCTCTAGGAAATAGGTAAAGGGAATAGATTATGTCAGACATTTTTATTAAGTTAACTGATTAAATTAGGGTATGTGATTTCAGAAATGATATATGAGTTTCCTAGGTATGCAGACATTTGGGAATGGGAATTTTGAAAATGATATATATCTATGTGTGTGTGTGTGTGTGTGTGTGTTTTGAGGAAGTTGGGATATTGGGTTGAGTAAAACCCTATAGATAGTCACAACAATATTTTCAGTAGAAAAGTATGGTATAAAGTATCACTTAATTTGTGTGGCATGAGTTGGAATATATGTATAAATAATTTTGTTAGTTTTTTATGGAGAAGTATATATATATATATACAGAGATATGATTTTATATAGTGTAGATTTTTACTCAGAATTATAGCGTCCCATAAAGGACTTCAACATTCTATATAGAACTACAGTACAATTTTTATACAGAATTATAGTGTCCTATAAAGGACTACAACGTTCTATATGGAAGAATTTTAGCATCCTATAAATGACTACAACATTCTATATAGAACTACAATACAACATTTGATATAGAATTATAGAATGATAACGTTCTATATAGAACTACAACATGATAGTATTTTTATATAGAGTTACAGCATTTTTAGAGATTTCATATAGATTTATAGTATGTCAATTTATACTGAGTTCTAAATGAAATCATTTTATTATATGGTTTTAGAAATCACATTATATGGTTTAAGAATCCTGATGGACCATAGCTAAGCATGGTACCGTAGTTTCATAGGTACTAGTGTAGCCACACTTCTCAGGTAGAGTGTTGGTTGTATACAATCGATTGTGCCATAGAAGTATAGAGTTACCCTCTGGAGTCTTGAATAGCTGGGTAGGCCAATCGCACTCATAGTTACAAATAAAAATAAAAATATAGTTGACTTAGCTTGGTTAGGCCAACCATGGCTAGGTCCAGCCTACGAGCCGCACAACCTGGATCATGCGAGGTTAGTACGTGACGTTATTGTTTATCCATCTAGGGCAGTTCGTCTATGCCTTAATGCATATTTACTTATATAGAGTTATTATTTTATATAGAGTATGATGGGAAGGTAAGTATGTAATTTTGAAATATATTTGTATATACGTGTTTACAATTTTACATGATTTCACAGTGAAAGGAAAAATAAATTATGGTTGTATATTTAAAACACTAAAGCTCATATTGGAACACACTATCAATAATCTATTCTCACTTACTGAGAGGTGTCTCACCCCAAGAATTCAAACATTTCAGGAGATCAAGATAGACAGGCGGAGCGAGCTCCGAGGTAGAGGAGGTTGTGGTATTGCCTTAGTTTTAAGGTAAGTGTTTGGGCTGGGAGATATGTTTTTTGTATAATCCTTAGGACGTATGATGACTTTTGGGGATATATGTATAGTTATGTGTTGATGGATGACTAGAACTCTGGTATTGTATATGAGATTTAGGTACATTACGTTTTCCACTGCATAGATAGTATTTATTTATGGACAAGTATATCTCCAGTACCCTACTTTGGGTCCGGGTTGACTTTATTGATATTTTGTGGTATTAGAGTTTATTATGTGGAAAAATATATATATATATATATATATAGTAGGATATTTAGGTCATCACAATTTGGTATTAGAACTTAGGTTACTAGGTTTTGTAGACTTTAGTGCACAGCAAAAAGAAATACCAGAGTATAGGAATGGATCTTGATGTGGACAAGAAATGGGTAGATCAGATTTTTAGTAAGTCATTGTTGGAGGTTAATATGAGGATTTAGGGTTTTGTCTCACAGCCTGGAGGCAAGAATTCCGGGACGGTTTCTGTGATTTTCTTGGAATGACGATTTTAGGAAAGCCATGGTAAACTATCATCAGTTTTCATTTCTGAGTGGTAAGACTGAGCCTTAAATTGGGAATAAGGATGTTAAGTTAGTCGGTTGTAGGAGGATAACTAGTGATTTTTAGTTAGATTAATGTATTAGTTATGTTATGAAGTTAGAATTCTTAGACTATGTTGTTCTATTTTCAGGATGGATCCTAGGAATGACAATACGAATTCTGGTTGTGCTGACAATGTAGGGTCTTCCAATATGGGCGGCAGTGATTCTGATATGATATTTCATAGCATCGCCCAACAAGTAATGGGAGAGATAGTAAGAAATTCAGGAGAACAGGGCTGCCCATCTGCTCATCGATTGAGCAGTTCACTTAAGTGAATCCCCTATCATTTTTAGGAGGAGCCGACCCATTCATGGTAGAGAATTGGGTCCAAGAGATTGAGGAGATGTTGTCAATTCTCCCTTACACTGAGGAGCAGAGAGTATCATTTGCTACTTTTAAGTTGACAGCGGAGGTTAAATGCCGGTGGAGGTTAGTGAAGTTGCTGGAGGAATAGAGGTCGGTGCCTATAGCTTTGACTTGGAACTGCTTCAAGGAGATAGACTTCGAGCCTTATTTCCCCGCTACTTCTAGAAATGTTAAAGCAGCTGAATTTTTGAATTTGACTCAAGGGCACCTGACGGTCCAGCAGTTTACAGCCAGATTTTTTGAACTTTCTTATTTTGCTCCATACATGGTGTCAGATGAGGAAAAGAAGGTGAGAAGAATTGAGGAGGGCCTGAGACAAAGTATTTATGAGCATGTCATGGAATTCTAGGTGTAGACATTTTTAGAACTAGTGGATAAATTCATAGTGATAGAGACTAGTCTACAAAGAGGTGCTAGGATGCAAAGTTAGAGGAAGAGGCGTATGCTTCCTAAATTTCAAGCAGGCACCAGTCACGGTCAAAGGAGGAGATATGATGGGGACCAATGGCAGGTAGTGGGACAACGAGCCCCTTAGGGTGATCCATCACCTCCTATTTGTACTAGGTGTGTCAGAGACATTCGTGGGAATGTCAAATCGAGTCAAATGCCTACTATCGGTGTGGTTGTCCTGGCCGTATTGCGAGAGACTATTGAGTGCTACTAACTAATGAACCCATTCCTAATCATGACTTGGGAAACAATCAAGCACGCCGAGGCAACTAGTAGAGAAACACCGCCTTGATGCAGGTTAATGTACTAACATCGAGAGATGCAGAGGTGGGCGGCGACGTGGTGATAGATATCATTTCTATGTTTTCAAATAAAACTGTTTTTTTGGTTGATTCAGGGGCCACCCACTATTTTATATCTCTGGGGTACATCAAGTTATGTGGGATAGAAACTTAAATACTGGACACTCAATTATTAGTAACCACATCGACGAGATTAGTAGTGATATGTAGAAGGGTGCTCAAAGACTGTCTAATGGATATTCATGGAAAAATGCTACCAGTCAATCTAGTGGTATTTGACATGCATGGGTTTGACATAATTTTGGAAATGGACTGGCTAGTCACCAACTATGCCAGTATCGATTGTCATCAGAAAGGGGTGGTATTCAGACCTCATAGGGAGCAAGAGTATAGATATATGGCGTCATGTGTGCGCTCCTCGCCACAGTTATTATCAGCTATTCAGGTGAGGAGGCTACTTTTGGAAGGATGCTAGGGGTATTTGGCTTGTGTGAGGGAAGCACCCGAAGGAAGATTAATGATTGAGGATATACCAGTTATGAGAGAATTCTCTTATGTGTTTCCAGAGGATTTACTTGGATTACCTCTCAACCGTGAGATTGAATTTTTCATTGATATGCTTCCAGGGACGACACTAATTTCTAGAGCTCCTTATAGAATGGCTCCAGCTAAATTAAAAGAATTAAAGGAGCATGAAAAGTAAGGTGTAGTCCCAAGAGGGGGGGGGTGAATTGGGTTTAAAAAATTTCTTTTAAATCTTTTTAAGGAATTCTTAACTTGTTATTGATATTTCAAACTTTTAGCAAAAGCTTATTTCTCACTTCAATTCACAATAACACAATCATTCAACCATCCAAGTAATCAATCATCCAATCAACCAATCATAATTTGAAAACAAACAACCAAACCAAAATTAACACATACAACACTTTGGTAATATAAGAACTTAAAATGGTTTGTTTGTTTGTATAAGCTCTGTATATATGAAATTTTGTACTTGCTGATATAAAGCCTTGTATTGATGGATTTGCTTCTTCAATATGATATGCAATATAACATTCAATTAACACAATATTCACACTCTTCCCAAGTAACGTACTCCCATATGCTTTCCGCATGATATGGTATAACAACGTACACCCTTTCGGTTTCTGCATCCCAAATCAGAATTAGACTTCAAGTTTACTTGATTTCCAAATATACATAGTATATATGATTTAGATATTTAAAACATCCATGCAGTTGTATATGAACTGAAAATAAGGAGCAAGGGAAAGAGAGAGTGAGATAGGTATTTTTATGAGGTTAGGCTTATACCCAGCTTACGTCCTCGCCTTTGGAAAACCACCAAAGGATTCACTAAACCTGTTCCTTTAACAAGTGGAACAAACCTTTACAACACTCCTTGGTTAAGGCTAGAGCTCGCCTTCTCCAAACGATGTCCCCTCGTTCGGTCACTCCTTAACTAGGCTAGAGCCCGCCTCTCTAAGCAATATCCCCTTGCTTAGCTAATGATCCAAACAACCCTTGGAATCGTAAATCTACAAGAAACACAAACAAAGTATGTGTACAAAGAATATGCTCTCACAAAGAGCTGATTAGTACAATAGTTATAGCACAATACAATACTTCAATAAAATTCAGAATATGAAATTTAAAGTTGAAACTCTAGAGTTGTATCACCGTATGATTCTTTCAATAGATTAAAGAAGTAGTAATTGAAGCACAATCTCAGTGAGAATCAGCAAGACTTTTAGCAACTTCGTGCAAGATGTAAGCAATAGAGCACTTTCAGAATTTCAGAAGGCTTGAGAGAATATAATTGCTGAAATTGATTTCTTGGTGTATTAAAGTCAATGTATCTTGAGGTATTTATAGATGTAGAAAAGTTTCTTGCTTGTTCCCCAAGATTACTTGGAGTAGGGTCCAACTTGTAAATTTGTTTGGACTTCAAATAATTTAAATTTCAAAAATATGTCCATTGAGAATTTTGAAAATTGCTCCGAGCCATATGACTGTGAAGTCACCGGCAGTCGTCTGTCCATATATAACGTTCATATTTTTCCAACTCGAAAGGTGGCAGTCGACTGTCCTCAAGTGGACAGTTGTTTGTCTTGAACAAAAATTTTTTTTTCAAAACACTTAGAATGGTGGCAGGCATCTAGCAGAACATATACAGACGTCTCACTTGACATTGGCAGTCGTTTGTCAAAACCTTGATAGTCATCTATCAGGCTTCTGACTTCAGTTAAAACCCTCTAAATCTCCAGTTGTTTGTTCATAGACAGATAGTTGTGTGTCAATTAGATTTTCCTCTTTTCAACATATTTTTGAGTTCTCTCTTCTTTGCTCAATTAATCTTGGAATACTAACTTGTTTAACTTTGAAAAACATAGTATTTTTGCCTAATGAGCTTCAAAATGAAAAATTCATATTTGAATTAACTTGAAGTACTTACAAAGACTTGTCCTAAAGACTCATTTAATTTTTCTTTGCTTTGAGTTCTCTTTATCTTCTTTGCTGATCTTTGATCTTTTAGATGTCAAGCTTCATTGAACTTTTTCATACTTTTGAGCTTCATTTAACTTTGAGCTTTATTCAAGTTCTCTTTAATCCTCATGCTCTCATGATCTTTAGGCTTTATCTTTAAATCCATTTTTGAATCCATGCTTTAAGCTTCATATTGATCATCCTTCTTTGAAATATAAGCTTTCATGAATTCTTTAACCTTGCATTCATCATTGAGTCCTAAAAATACATCACTTAAACAAAGCATGTTAAGTTCTACTTGTTTGTTAGCATCAAAACAGTATATTAAGGGATATTAAGCCTTGTGAAACCAACAATCTTCCCCTTTTTGATGATGACAAACAAGAAGCAAAAATTAGAGTGAGCCTTAAAAAGACTCCCCCTTTCAATAAGCATCATCTTAACAATATTTGCAAGATCAATATCAATTTCAAAAACTCTTTTGCAATCATGCTCATCACTTCATTCAAGTTCAAGTTTATCAATCAATATCAAGTATTTCTCCTCCTTTTAATATATATTATGTTCATGCTCAATTTTTGCAATACCATGCTCAATTTTTTCTTAACACTTCTCCCCCTTTTGACATCGATCAAAAAGAGAAAAAATAATTAAGTTCAAATAAAATCAAATTATGAGCATATCATCAAACATGCATATCAAACATATGTACACACTCAATTTATAGTTTTTCAATATAGCATGTGTAGTGTGTTTGAATAATCATATCTTTACTAACAACTTTTTCCTTCTTTGACATTACTCAAGATATCAATAGTTGATTTTATGATACCAATTTAAAATTTCATTCATGATATCAATTGAAAAATTTATTAATTTACGATACCAATTGATTAATAGGGTAACAATCATAATATGAGCAATATATTATAACACTACCCCGGAATGCAGAGTGGATAGGGAGTCGATTTTAATATTTCAAGTGATGGAGCTCAGAGGTTTCGTAGTAGGCTGTATGCACCCGATGACGCTAAAATAAAAATACCATTTTGGAAGAGGCGCATCATTCCCTGTATATAGTACATCTAGGAAGCACAAAAATGTACAAGGATTTTCAGGTATCTTTCTGGTAGGGCAAAATGAAAAGATAAATTGCCCAATATGTAAAGAAGTGTTTGACTTGTCAGCAGGTGAAAGCTGAACATCAGAGATTGGCGGGATCGTTGCAACCACTTCACATTCCCAAATGGAAGTGGGAGCACATTTCTATGAATTTCGTCATAGGGTTACCGCTGACACTTCATGGACAGGATGCCATCTAGGTAGATGTTGACTGATTGACGAAGACTACCCATTTTATTCCCATCAGAGTTAACTACTCCATAGGTAGATTGATATAGCTTTATATACATAAGATAGTCAGACTTCATGGCATGCCAGTGTCCATCATTTCTGATCAGGACCCACAGTTCGCATCTCAATTCTAGATGAGTTTACAAGGAGCCTTGGGGTCTCAGTTGACATTCAGTACAATGTTTCTTCCTTAGATCGATGGATAGACAAAGAGGATCATATAGATACTGGAAGATATGTTGTGGGCTTGTGTGTTAAATTTTGGAGGGAGCTGGATTTAGTATCTGCCACTGGTGGAGTTTGCTTATAATAATAGCTGTAAGACCAGTATTAAGATGGCATCGTATAAAGCATTATATGATCGGAGGTGTCGAACTCCATTATATTGGGATGAAGTGGGTGAAAGACAAATTTTGGGGCTGGAGATTGTACAACGGACTTCTGAGAAAATCAAGCTAATTAAAAATAGAATTGAAACAGCTCATAGTCGACAAAAAATCTATGCAGACACCCGCCGACAGGCACTGGAATTTGGTGTAGGAGATAACGTACTTTTGAAAATTGCACCAATGAAAGGAGTAATGAGATTTAGGAAGAAGGGTAAGCTGAGCCCTAGGTATATTGGGTCGTTTGAAATACTAGAAAGAATCGGTCTAGTTGCCTACAGGTTAGCATTTCCCGTAGCGTTATCCAAAATCCATGACGTATTTCATGTCTATGTTGAAGAAATATGCCCCAAATCCATCACATGTAATTAGTTATGAGGCACTGAAGCTTGGTGACACTCTATCGTATGATGAAGTGCCCTTTTAAATCCTAGATCATAAAGAATAGGAACTACGCACTAAGAAAATTCCACAAGTAAAAGTCACTACAAAAAAAGAAAAAGATTATTAGTGGCGGATTTAAACCGTTACTAATACTCACAAAAGCGTCACTAATAGTATTAGTGACGATTTTACAATTATTAGTGACAAATTTATATTAGTTGCTATACCAACCGTTACTAATACTTATTAGTGATGAATATTTCAAACTTTCACTAATAATAAAGTATTAGTCAAGGATTAAAACCATCACTAAAAACCTAAGCCCGTCACTATAGTTTTTACACCAGATCGACCAAGAATTGTCACTAAAGCCATAGTATTAGTGACGGTTTTAAAATCGTCACTATTGCTCCATTATTAGTTACGGTCATGAAACCGTCACTAATGCTCTATTATTAGTGATGGTTTTAAAACTGTCACTATTGCTCTATTATTAGTATTTGTGATGGTTTTAAAATCGTCACTATTGCTCCATTATTAGTGATGGTCATGAAACCGTTACTAATGCTCTATTATCAGTGAAGGTTTTAAAACCGTCACTATTGCTCTATTATTAGTGACGGTTTTAAAACCGTTACTATTACTCTATTATTAGTGACGATTGCGTCAGTAATGTTCTAGTATTAGTGACGGTTTTAGAATTGTCACTATTGCTCTGCAGAACTATTATTAGTGACAGTTTGAATTCCTTCAGTAAAACTTTTTTAAAGGGGTATTAGTAACGATTTTGAAACCGTCACTAATACTTAAATTGGATAATTATTAGTGAAATTAATTCTATTTCCAATTATTAATTTCTATAAAAATATTTAATTAAATTACATTTTCTTATACATTCATAATTGCAATAAAATTCATAAATTATTCAAAATTCTAATTCAAATTAAATTAAAATTATGTTATACAAATTCAAATTCAAATACAAATATATTATACAAATTCAAATTTAAATACAAATACATTATATAAATTCAAATTCAAATACATTTCATATGTTCAGATAACAAAGAAAGTGAAAAGCTGCATCCGTAGTGCATGACATCGTCCTGACGTTGTCATAGTTGCAAACCCTACAAATTAATTAAGAAAGTTAAAAAAATTAGTATATGCTTTTTGAAAAATTTTGGCAGCATTTCTCCTGTAAATATGACATTTTCCATAAAGATACTCCAAACCTAGGTGTTTACAATAAATAGTTCACAATAATCGAACTAGTAATTAATTTTGCGAGTGCACGGGAGCTTCATATAATAAGCATTAAATAATGTAACGTATTCATGCATCCCATAAAACACATATATCATAATATAATGGACTATCCCCATAAACAATATTTCATAGAGTAGACACAGTTGGTATGAGATTCACTATAAAATGAAAATCCCAAGAAAGAGAGCTCCTCTCCAAAGAAAAGAAAGAGATGATACGTGCATTGTGAAGAGTGGAAATCTTAAGAAGATGAAGTATCATCTACTCCAACAATTGTAACTAGGCCAAGCATCCTCCCAAAATCAAACCCTATTGCCATTAGCTACTCTAAAATGAGTGGGAGGAAGGAACCAACAAGCAAAATGGGAAACAAATTTCTATAGACTTGCATGGGAAACAATGCCAATTCCTCTAGTGTTCCATCCATTCTGATGGACCCTATATTACTTTTAATCTCTTTTTTTGGCAATTAACAATTAATTTTTGGTTGTACATAAATTAAACTTAAACCTTGAAACATAAATAACAGACTCCAACCAAAATTGGCATAACCACCAAGCAAGCAAGAAATCAAAGAAAAATTATATCACATAGTCCAAAATTGGTCTTATGAATTTTTCTTTCCTTTCCCTAAAATTTTCAAAAAAATTTCGGCAGCATGCCGTCTATAAATAGAACATTTCCCAAACCTGCAAGTCACAAAAGCATGCAATTCACAATATTTTTGCATTATATAGATGTCATTTATATTAAGACATGCAACAACCTAAAAGTATCTACCAGTAGGCAATACACATCATTGCATCAACCAGGGTATATGTGGCGTTCCAATCAAGCATGCAGTTCTAATGTCCACTACCAGCATGCAGTTCACAAGATATGCCAATCCAAGCATGCAATCTAGAACTTAAATCATGTATTAAACTGAAGTTAAATGTATACCCATCTCTAGCTGCAATGAGGTTATGGATGATAGAGAAGGACGATGAGGCCATGGATGGTGGTGGTTGCATCAACGATTCTTTATCTAGTTTACTCAGAGTTTCTTTTCACAATTGATTTGAAATACGATAAGCTTGCCCATGTAGACAAAATGAATTTTAGCCTTTCATCTGATAGGTTGTCACTTATAGTTAAGGTATGATTTGAATATTAATTTTATTTCTCTTGAATCTTGCCTTGTGGATACAATGACCGCAAGAAAAGCATCAAAATTCAAGCGAAATAAAATTAATATTTAAATCATACCTTAACTATAAGCAACAGCCTATCAGATGAAAGGCTAAAATTCATTTTGTCTACATGGGCAGGCTTATCGCAATTCAAATCAATTTTGAAAAGAAACTCTAGGTAAACTAGATAAAACCCCTCCATTCATTGTATACACACTGCAAATGATATGCCCACTATGAAAAATAGAAGTTATCAAAAGTAGACCTAAAAGTTAATTAACAAACCCTTCTCAATGACGGCAAAATCTAAGGAAAAACCTACATAATTATAAATCCAATGTAAAAAATAAATATATTTTTTAAGCTATTTTTTAGTCATTCAAAATACTAACTTAAATTCATTAAGTAAATAAAGCCAAGAGAAAGTTATAAAAATTGCAAAGTTCATATTACTTTCAAGATTTATGATACAACTCCCAATTATTCCTATATTGTTTCCAAATCTCATCCAAATCCCAATTATTTCTATATTGTTCATATTACCTTGAAGTTTGGAGTACTGGACTCTGAACGTGAAGTCTAACCTCATCCTTAGTAATACTATTTCTTTTGCACAAAGTGTTTTTCGTGGGAGAGAGGCAGATTGTGTATGTTATTTTTAGTAGACATTTAAGTGGTAGGATGTTCGTCGTATAGAGAAAAAGGGCATTGTGTTCAAATTAGATTTTCTAATTTTGAGAAGGCATGTGATTGAGCTAGTTGGGAGTTCTTGGATAGAGTGCCTTTGAGGAAGGGGTCAGGTGTTACGTGGAGGAATTGGATAGGGGGCTGTTTGTCTAATGCCTTTGTGAACCACCAATATGGATTGGAATCTCTAAAATCAAGCAAAACCAATATAGAAAACAACCCACCCTAAACATATGTGAACCACCAATATGGATAATCTTTAAAATCAAGCAAAACTAGTATAGAAAACAACTCAACTAGCTAATCCTTAAAAGAAGGTCCACTTGTGTCCCAAATCATAATTTGACTGTTTGACAAACTCGAAAAGGATTCCTAGGTTCCCATCTGCTTCTAATAACAAACTAAATGTAATTAATAAATTTTATTTTCAAAATTATTTTCTAATTTTTTAACATTTATAAGAAAATATTGAAAATTAAACAAAAGTGGCTTTTTCAATTTTTGATCCAAGTGTTATAAGAACTAGAAAACACTACAATTTTTCTTGTTCGGGCATGACAAATGTTTTTACTCATCCTTTCAAAAATATTTTAACATTAAATGATTAATCCTATCTTTTATTTTTGTTTGGGAAAATTTTAACGCAATTTCAGCAGTATGCAGAGTAAATTGGACGTTTTCCCATAAAACCTGCACCTGATAGGTTCAAATAGAGCATTTATAAGAAGTTGAAAGCACACGAGAACCTATATCCACTACCAATATGCAATACACATCAATTGCATCCACCATGCAGGAGGGATTCTAGAGTAGCATGCAATCATGTAGCATCTTCACGACAGTAATACATGTAACCATATCTTAAATTCAGAATATAAATAGCATAGAACAGTGGATAGTATTTGGTTCATTGTAGTATTGTTATTTATCCAGGCATTTGGACATGAACATTATGAGATAATGAGAGCATTTAATTTAAATAATTATGAAGTTGATGCTTCCTATGAGTTATGTATATATTCAACGTACCACTTTTTCAAATTTTCAAATCCTCAGCCAAGTGTATATAATATTTTCAATGATTTTGGTACGGCAATGAATGCTTTAAGCTTACCGGACCAAAAACATTTAAATGAATGTCCGTTCTAAATTTACTAAGTCTACATTGCCTTATTTATTATGATTCCTAAGTTTCACTCATCCTTTCAAAACTATTTTAACATTAAACGAATAAGCCTATCTTTTCTTTTTGTTTGGTAAAATTTTTTAACGCAATTTCGGCAGCATGTCATTTGTAAATTGGACGTTTTCCCATAAAACCTGCACCTAATAGGTTCAAATAGAGCATTTATAAGAATTTGAAGGCACATGAGAACCTATATCCACTACTAGCATGCAATACACATCAATTGCATCTGCCATGCAAGAGGCATTATAGACTTGCATGCAATCATGTATCATATTCACGACAGTAATACATGCCAACCATATGTTAAATTTAGAATATAAATAGCAGAGAAGATGCTTAAGTTTCCATTTGTTCGACGAGGAGAAGATAAGGTAGTGTAATCATTGGGGAAGAAGAGAATGAAGTGGAATTGGACTTGTGGGTTAATGGGTATTTTTGAAAATGTGACATGTTTGAACTTAGCTTATGTAAAAACGTCTATTTTTGTCAACTCATGATATGCTATGCTCATTTGGCAGCCACTCAGGTGGGACAATTCATGAAGTTTGAAGAAGCATCTGAAACATCTTCGAGACATGGTGGGATGACAACTGCAGGGGCAAATCCTGTCCCTCAGTTGCCAAAATTATAAGAAAATGTGTGCAACTTCATGTTCTTCTGTTGAATGGCTTGGACAAACTTCTCTTTTTTGTGGGGGGGGGGGGGGGGTGGGGGGTTAAAATGACTAAGCATGGCATGCATGGCTTCTGTATAGTTTTTGGATTTTGTTCCATGTGTTGGACAACTTGAATCTTTAGAAGTAATAGTCGAGGTAGTAGTGGTGATAAGCAGTAAAATATTAATTATGTTTAGTTTTTCCAAAAAACTGATTGTAACTAAAGATTCAAGTTGTCCAACACACGAAAAAAAATTCAGAAACTATACAGAAGCCATGCATACTGTGCTTAGTCATTTTAACCCCAACCCCCCCCCCCCCCCCCCCCCCCCAAAACGAAGAAGTTTGTCCAAGCCATTCAATAGAAGAACATGAAGTTGCACACATTTTCTTGTAATTTTGGCAACTGAGGGACAGGAACTGCCCCTGCAGTTTTCATCCCACCATGTCTCGAAGATGTTTTAGATGCTTCTTCAAACTTCATGAATTGTCCCACCTGAGTTGCTACCAAATGAGCATAGCATATTAGGAATTGACAAAAACAGATGTTTTTAGATAAGCTGAGTTCAAACATGTCCCAATTTCAGACATACCCATTTACCCACTAGTCGAATTCCACTTCATTCTCTCTTTCCCCATTGATTACACTGCCTTATCTTCTTCTCGTCCAACAAATGGTAACTTAAGCATCTTCAAACTTCATGAATTGTCCCACTTGAGTGGCTGCCAAATGAGCATAGCATATAATGAGTTGATAGGTTCAAATAGAGCAAGAAGTTAAAGGCACACGAGAACCTATATCCACAACCAGCATGCAATACACATCAACTGCATCCGCCATGCAAGAGACATTCTAGATTAGCATGATTTAACATGAAACTCAATTTGTGATCATAATACCTTATAATCAATCAGAGGAGCCACCCGCATCATCATGTCCAGATTGACGCATCCTTTCCTCTAACCACTCCTGCCTATCCATCATGGCTTGCATCTGGGCTCGAACGGTGGAGAGGTCCGATCTCAGTTCCATGTTCTCCATAGCGATCCTCTGCATCTGTCGAGCCATCTCTTGCTAATCACACTCGGCCTCTTGACGCTGTCATTCCATCTCTGCACGAGCCACTGCACCCATGGATGATGATGCTGTTGGGGTGATGTATCCATTTCCAAGCCCTTTCACCCAGACCCCCACTCGTTGCCCAAGCACCTGAGAAGTGATCTCGAAATCTGTCATGTACGGACTCCCCTTTGAAACAGGTGCATCCCTCAACTTAACCATCCGTGCCTAATTTCAATCATGAAAATGATAAAAAGGAATAAGTAAGACTACAACTTTGATGTTTTTAATAAAGTAATAAACTAAATTTTTTGCTTCACTTACATGTCGATCCTACGCACCCTCACACCACTCCCTCGATTGCCGTTGGTGTGTTCTCTGATACAGATCTGGAAGCGGCTCCTCTATGCCAGTATCGGGATCATGCTACATTATCATATAAGTAATCATTACTATTATGTCATAGGTCAGATAATTTTATATATAGTAATTACCTGGCGATGATTTACAAATAGCCTCGATCCACCGCAATGCGTCATAGGGATTTTGTTGCAGTTCGCAGCATTGGTTTCACATATGGCCTGCAAGGAAGATGTCATGATGACATATTAGGGACATCATTGTGAAAAATTAGTGATTAGAATACAAACACATCACCTGATAGCACGGGTCGCGGAAATGGTGACACACCACGTCCCAATCTTCTTGGGATATCTTATCGTGTAGCCGCGCTTCTGCTTCATCTCCCATCGCTCGAAAATGGGAGTGCATTTTCGAGCGATAGCTCTTAAATTTATTACAAAATTGGACGTCGACCGCCCTCCTCACATGGTCATCCTCGAGGATGTCCATATCAAACTCCTTCTGCATATGTAGGTAATACAATTACAATGTTAGACAGTTGTTAATTGGCTAGTATATTAAAAGTAAAAAACCATTTAAATTAAAAACAACTATATAGGGTTAGGGAACTTAGCAAAATTTGCATGTAAAGGACCATGCGCTGCTCCTGAGTCACCTGGGGCCAGCTGAATGCGGTGACTGGAGCATACTGTCGGCATATAATGCTGAGCTCCCTCGTCCATGCGGTGCGCCAATCGTTTAGTGGGGCAATGTATCCTGGAGGAATGTTGATACGAATCCTCTGTTTAGTCCTATCCAGGTGCTTCTTCAAAGACATTTTCTTTGTTGCACCATGGCCTGACCTGACCGTGGACGTAGATGCTGAAAATAAAGTTAATTTAAAAACAACATTATAGTCATACACGTGAATAACTATCATCAACAGTTGACATGTAAATAAATGAATTGTATCCATACCAACACTGCTCATGACAGTCGGCAACTCACCTTGCGTGTCAATCACATAAGTGGTATCCATGTCTGGTCGAGGTGCCGATGGCCCAAACAATGGTGCCACTGAATCAGTACCGACAGACTTCGCCGGTCTCGAGAATGTTGGATCATCCTCATGCGATGTAGTAGTGGGCCTAAAAAGAAGTCTCCAATGTCGACCTCTTGGTGCCATATCTGCAAATAATTATACAAGTCAATATAAGAAGAATGAATTTTTAAGTTATTTACACATGTTAGATACATAGTGACAAAAATAGACAAGTACATATATGAAGTACGGATATTAGATGGATGCAGCAGACATCTATGTTTAAGTTATTTACATGTGTTAGATACATAGTGACAAAAATAACATGCTTACCCCCCTATACATCCTCAATATCCATATCATCCTCACTTGGTAAAGTGTCTTCCTCTTCACTACAGTACTCGATCCCTATTTTATCTTCCCCATCATTTTCCTCATCGTCGATGAAGTGAACGTCTACAGAAGGTTCAATTGTAATGTCAGCAGCTCCTATGTGCTCTGCCTTAGCACCATCCCTATGCAATGGTATAGGATCAGTGCCTTCTTCAACAACATCTGTTTCAAATTGCGCTACTGCATGGACAGATGGCTCATCTTCTTGGAATGCAGTCTCACTGGCACTCATCTCACTATCAGCCACTTTTGCAATTGCGTACAAACTTCAGGGAGGAATCTTTTGGGCCACATGCCATTCACCCTTCATGTTAGCATCTTTAAGGAAAAACACTTGTTCTACTTGCGTCGCAAGCACGAAAGGGTTATTTTGATACAGGTCTTGCTAAAATTGACACTGGTGAAGTAGGCATCGATGTTTATCCCAGTATTTTTATTGCCAATGTCCCACCAGGTATACTTGAACAGGTGGACTACTCTGTTTGCTCCATAGCTAAGCTCTATAATGTCATCCAACACACCAAAGTAGTCAATATATTCATCTCCTTCTGTGCCTAGGACTGCAACCCCACAATTTTGGGTTCTTCTATGCAGTTCGAGAGACTTTATATGAAATCGTAACTCGTTAACAATGCAACCGCTGTAGTGGTTAACTCGTTGATCGGGCCCACATGTTAACGCGTACAAATCTTTACTTGCCGTTGGTTCCTTATTGTAAAACATGACTTTCATCTATAAAATAAACAAGAGTTTAGAAGAATACTGTCAATAGTGAAAACATACATTGCTTCTAACTGAAGCAATTTTTTTTACTTACACGACTCCCAAACTAATTGATAAACTACTTCTTATGTCTTTCATTAACATTCCGTTCATTTTGGGCCAAGAGTTCAGCTTTATGTTCGCTATATGCAACAATAGTACATGTTAATGTCAAGTAAGTATATAATTATGCATATGTAAATACAATGCAAAGTAAGGAGTTTGGAACAACGTACTCGATATATGGAACAGTTTCATCACAATTGTTAAGCACGTAAAAATGAGCCTCTTCTAGGTCGTCCATGTCAGTGAAATCGTAAACTCGTACACCGAGAGGCCAAACATTTTCTCGAAATATAGAGCTCCTGGGTTCTTCATCTTTGGCATTAATATCATGAACGTCTACATTTCACTCATCATGAGTGAAAATTGTGTCAATATCATGTAGATACATTGAGCAAAATACAAGACATTCACTGTCAATGTATGCCTCAATGATTGAACCTTCCGGTCGTGCCTTATTGCGTACGTACCCCTTCAAAGTCGACAAGAACCTGTGCATTTTACGCAACATTATAGACTTGTAAACACAATGAAGAAAAAAAAATTCAAACAGGGAAATCACATGACCGTTATACAAGGACTTTATACTTTACCTCTCAATAGAATATATCCAACGATATTGAATCGGTCCTCCAATTATGGCCTTCCTTGGTAAATGGACAACTAGGTGGACCATCACATCGAAGAATGCTGGCAAAAAATTTTTCTCCAGCTTGCATAGTATGATCACGATGTCATCCTCTAACCGTTCAAGTACGTTTACGCTCAATTTTTTTAGCACAACTACCGAAAAAAGATTTCAAGCTCATTCAGCACCGAGCGAATATCTTCAGTCAAGTGTCCACGAAGGAAAACAGGTAGAACTTGTTGTAGAAGGACGTGACAATCATGACTTTTCATTCCTAGCATCTTCCCTTCCTTCATGTTTATGCATCGAGCTATGTTCGATGCATATCCATCGGGAAACTTCACTGATTTCAACCAGTTGAAGAATTTATTCTTCTCATCCTTCGAAAATGTGTAACAAGCTGATGGCATGAGAATTTTGTCCCCATCACGAAACAGGTGCAGCTCAGGTCGTATTCCCATGTCTTCTATATCTCAACGAGCATTTGCAGTGTCCTTTGTCTTCCCATTTATATCAAGCAATGTACCAATGACATTCTCACAAATGTCCTTTTCGATGTGCATGACATCCAAGTTGTGGCATAGTAGAAGATCTTTCCAATATGGCAACTCGAAGAAGATGCTTCTCTTTGTCCAATTCAACTCCCACTCAGTGCGTTTTCTTTTTCTACTGTTCGGTGGTTTCCCAAATTTCACATCTCTGATCAACCTTAGCTGGTTTAATATCTCTTCCCCACTTAGCCGTTTTGGTGGCAACCTTCGTTCAGGTTTTCCATTGAAGTTTCTGACGCCACAAGTCCTCCAAGGATGTCTAGTTTGTAGAAAAAGGTGATGACACATAAAGCATAACCTGCGGCCATGCTTCAAGGATAAGGACCAAACATCCTTGTTAGAATTGGTGTATTCCCAAGAGGGGGGGGGGGGGAAGGGGCGTGAATTTGAATTTTAAACTTTTCTCCTAAGTTGAACTAGATGTGAGCTAGGTATAATAACCTAGGGTCTTTCTATTCAGTTCCAAATACACCAATAAATATAATATGCGAAAATTTAAATCAAGCGCACCATTCACATAAAAACATACATGTGCGGTAAATATAAAGTGCGACAATATACACAAACACATGATACGTTATCGAGGTTCGGCCAACTGTGCCTACGTCCTTACCTCTAGCTCACAAGTCTGAAGATTCCACTAATAACTCACTTAAGGGTGGAGCGACACCGATTACAACCAGATCAATTAGCACAGGGCTGACCTCAACCTACACGCCTTAAAAGGACGACGCACCTAGATTTCCTAACTGGGTATAAGCTAATCCAGGGCTAGTCTCCTTCTTCAGGCCCGTGCTGGGAAATACAACAAATTTGTATTATAATCAAATGGTACAGTGATTGTGCATTCGTGTAAAGCAGATATGTACCCAGTTACGTGCAATGTCACATACACCACAATATGATATAATAAGTAAGCTCAGTGTGGTTTAAGATGTTTACTCTCAAATATATTTACTATTGTTGTAATCAGTGCATGAGAGTACGAACACTACAATCTTTGTATCACAAGAAGTATTCAATCTAAGTGCTCAAACAAAGATATCAACGAAACAATATATATATATATATATATATATATATATATATATATATATATATGAAGCTCTAGCAATGTATAAGTTTGGTTTGCAAAAAGAGTTTAATCTTTGTATTCAACTAAAGATATAAATCAATGAATATTATAACAAAGATTTTTCTCACACAAACAAATATCTCTTCAAAGATTTATCAAGATAAAGCACACTAGATATTTGAAAGTATTTTGAATATATTTTGCAACCAAAAACAAATACAATCTTCTCAAGATGTTGCAATGAGGGTGCAATCTTAGAAGATCAAATAAAAGTCTTCTTAGGATAGACTCATTAACAAAGTCTCCTAAGAATATTTAGGTTTAGCTCTCAATGAAAATAAATCAATCAAATATGAATAGGAGAGCAAACCTATAAATATAAACACTCAATCAACTTATAGAGGATTTAAGAAATCGAAGAAGGTAAGCATGAGTGAATGGGGATTGGATATGAGTATTATAGGTTTTGGGATTTTCAGAGAATTTCTGTTAATTAATATTTTTAATCCCATACTAATTATCCCAAATGAGGGGGTATTTATAGACACCCCTTGAAATATGACCGTTGGGGACCTATTAGGAATTATTAGGAAAGTTTTAAATCATTTTAAATTAGTTAACCCTATTTAAAAAATGTTTAACCACGGTAAAAATCAAGGCAACTCAAGAGGTCAGGTCGACCAGAAAGGTTTCGGTCGACCAAATCTCATATGGTTAGGTCGACTAGGGCATTTTTGAACTGAATTGCCGGTTGATCGAAAGTGCCATTCCAAAGGTGATTTTCCATTTTACCGAGGTTCGGTCGACCGGCCCATTTTGAACTCCCTAGTTTGGTCGACTTGACCATTAAGATTTTTCCCGAGGATCCTCGATCGACCAGGTAGTTGGAGTACAAAACTGGCTTGGTCAACCAGATGGTCAAACTATTGACCTTAGGGGGTTTCGGTCGACTAGGGCTTTTTGAACTACTTGGTTCGATCGACCAAGGCCTTGGTCAACTGTTGACCTAGGCTTGTTTTGGTCGACCGGGGTAGAATGAACTGCCTTGGCCAGTCGACTGAAAGTGCACCAAGTGTGCATTTCGGTCCCGTCTTGAAACATACAAACCCTAATCAAGTGTCTAACAAACATAGGTGCGAATATGTGTGTCCTAGGGTCATTTATGTCCAATTAAAGACACTGAAAAAGTCTGGTGTTGTGTGTGCTTTTAGTTCGTATTTGGTTTAAGCTTACATAATGAATCATGCTTGTGTTGTGTGTGCTTATTACAAACCAAATGTCCTAATTACTATTACAAACCTTTCTGACTTAAATATTACAGACCCGAATATAAATTACAACAAATAAATTATATCTAAGGTTTTCAAAGTCTTCGTTTTCCTCCGGGTCTCTGAGTGCCATCATAAGATACTACCAAGATAATCCTGCCCATCAACTGAGTAGTCATAAATACCTGAGTATTTGTCATAATCAAAACAGGGTATGACCCATAGGGTCAACATTCCTTATTACATATTGGGCATGCTAAGTAAGCTTTTGTGCTCCAACCTGACAGGTTTTCGTATGCGGGGAAATCATTAATTGTCCACAGGACTGCAGCATGCATCCAAAATATTGTCCCGGTTTCCACATTGAATGTCTCCACTCCTTTTTCCCATAATTCTTTCAACTCGTCAATTAACGGACGCATGTAAACATCAATATCATTACTAGGTGCTTTCAGTATGGGAATCAGTAGAGATATATAAATGAAAGGTTCTTTCATACATCGCCATGGCGGCATATTGTATGACATCATCATAACTGGCCATATGCTATATGGGTTGGTCATGTTACTGAAAGGATTGAACCCATCTCAAGAAAGGCCAAGTATGATGTTGCGAGGATCACTAGCAAACCACAGATGCATTTTATCAAATTCAACCCAAGCTTTGGAGTCCGCTAGATGGCTAAGGGTGTTTCCATCTTGAAGGTGTTTCTCTTGATGCCATCTCATATCTGTAGCAGTCTTTTTGCACATATAAAATCGTTGCAGCCGCAGGATTAATGGACAATATAGCAAAACTTTTTTGGGAATCTTTTTACCCTTCTTCTGATTAGTTCTATACCTCGGTTCACCACATTCTGGGCACTCGTTCACATTTTCATGTTCACCATAAAAGAGTGTACAATCATACCTACACGCATGTATTAGAGTGTAACTAAGACCCAATTCACGCATGTATGTCTTCCCCTCATAAAAATACTTGGGAAGTGTTTCACCCTCCGGCAGTGCTACCTTAATGAAGCTTAAATGCATGTTGAATGCGCTCTGAGATAACCCATGCATTGTCCTTGCATGAAGCAACTTTATCAGAAACTCTAATTTTGAGAATTTTTTACGATTTGGATATAGGGGCACTCGTGCATCCCTCATGAGATTAGTAAATGGTTTACCGAGTCAATTCAACATACTAGGATCACAAGGTATGGTACCCTCAGAAGTAGTTTCATCACCAGTACGCGACACACTGACATCACCCATGTCCACTGCAATCCCCCTTTGCAATTCACCTAACATTTCGATTAACCTTTCCGAACGTGTATCACTACCTACTATATTTGCCCCCCCATCTTCATCGTCATTTAAATTATCGCTCTGAACTGTGTAATCTTCACCATGGAACACCCATCTTGTGTACCTTTTCTCCATTCCAAAGTCTAAAAAATGTGGATGGACCAGCTCAATGTGTTTGAATGTTATGTTTCGGCATTTCTTGTAAGGACACCTTATTCTATTGGCTCTGTCTGCACGAGGACTCATGAACTCTATGAAATCATGTACCCTTTTCACGTATTCTGGCAAAAACCTACCCCAAGCGTTCATCCAACTCTTATCCATGTTCATTAATTACCCTATAATATGTTCAAGTAAATGGTGTTCATTATATTCTCATAATGTTTATCATGCATGCATCGTGAATCCTATAATCAACCATCATACTCTAAAGGGTATGGATTCTATCCCATTTAGGAATGTTGCATTTACATTGCGATCAATCGCTCAAATTCCTTCATCGTAGTCATTATAAATTTCGGCAGCATCTCCCCATGGCTCTCCAAGTACACGATATGGGGGAAGTAAAAATTTGGCTAGTTTTCCACAACTAAAAAATTGTCACGACACCTCATTATGCACCCAGAGAATACAAGTAGAGACGCGCTCGAAATATATAATGACAATTGACAAAGCGTGAACGATGACAACAATGTAAATACAACTTCCTGAACTGTCCACATTGGACAATCCAAAAATTGTTGAAATACTCACATTACTAATCGTAAGTGAAACAAATAATTAACATGTTCAAGTGATTATTAGTCAACATAGTATGACTAATAATCAATTGAAATATAACAATTGATTTGTCTCACATGTACGATTAGGAATGAAAAAAAAAAAAAAAACAAACATGCAAGGGGCTATGATTTCAAGCTTTGGTTTTGAGGAATATAAGACTTATCTATTCATTGTATGTAAGCATTTGTTTTTTTAATAATATGTGTAAGGACGATCAATTTTATCTAATGCAATGGATGACTTAAAATGACATTTTTTTCAAAGTGTAAACACAATAAAATAGCATTATTCCATCACCTTGAAGCAAAATACAACAATTTCATTGGAAGTTTGTCCCTCATTTATTGTTTAATTTTATAGTTATAATTTTACAAGCAATTACAAAAAAGACACATCTTGCTTTCCTATTTTGTTTGAATTTGTATAGGAGAATTGAAAAGAAATCTTATTTTGTTTTCAATTGTTTTGATATATGATTTTGTAGCAAAAATAAAATACAATTGTAGGTGAGAACTATCATATGAGAGGATTTTTTATTTTTATGTATGCATTAAAATCATCCTGATTTAGAGAGTTCAGAATTTCTACATAAAGTAATTAAATGACATTTGGATGAGTCATACAAGTTAAAATTAGTTGTTTAGTTAGATCCTCTTGTATTGTTTTTATTATGATAGAAGTGATGTCAAAGCCATGGCCAGATTTTGCAATTGATGGAACACCAAATAGAAAAATACTTGAACCCTAACTAGTATATTTTATTTTATTTTGTTTTTTGTGGTATTCATCTTGCTAAGCTTTCTAATTTTAATCCTTTAATATGAATGGGGCTTATATCAGTTTATTTAATTAATGCATGAGCAAAATCTTTGGAATGTCTCAAGATAGTTATGAACCAATAGTTATACTGAGGATAGAGTTCTTGCATCATGGAAGAAGTGTTGACTAAACTGTAATCTATATCCAATTCTTTTAACAAGTGTTGATTAATGAATTTAGTTATGATAGTTATAATCCATGACAGATTAGACAATAATCAATTGACTGAACTGTAATCTATATCCAATTCTTTTAACAAGTGTTGATTAATGAATTTAGTTCAAATTAAGGGATTTTATCTATTTTGTCAAGTTTACAGAAGATGAAGAATGTTATTTATTATCTCTAGTACTATTATAAAGGAGATTGTCGTATTTTAGTTTGGTCTTTAAGATTATGTTTGGTTTTTGAAATGCTTATTCCTAAGAATAGATTAGTTTTAGTAAATTAATTATAACTAGTTACATAATAAATTAAATTATTGTTATAAAACAAATAAGAATGTGAAATATATTATGAGTTTATTATAAGGAGTAGACAATGAATAATTATTCATAAATTTTGTCATGGGTGTCTATTCCTTTCTCATTATATATTAAATAAAGTAATTAGGAGATATATGAGGAATAACTATTTCCTTAATTTTCAAAATTTAAACTATATTCTATTTTATTCTAATGAATAGTTATTCTGCTAAATCAAACCAACCATAAATTTTGAGAAATATCTCCATTAATCCCATGCAAAGTTACATTATTATTTCCATGTACCTCCCTATTTTTTCATATTATGATGATATCAAGCATTTTCTTCAATTGTTCTTCTTGCTCTTACTCATTTGACTTACTTGTGAGATTTGTTCCTTGCATTCTTAATGCAATTTATTTATGTATTTTTTTTCATTATCTTTTGTTTGTTGATTCATTGTGTTGCACTATTTCACTGAATAGTTAGGCCCCGTTTGGAGGTGGCAAAATGGATTGCCACCCGATGGATGATCCATTATCCACTCATTTGTAAGTGGGTCAACTCAAACCCAACCTATTTTATGATTCTATACAAAATGACATATTGATCCATTTTATCACCCCTAACTGCATCTTTTTTCTACACCCTCAAGGAAGATCGTGAAATTTTTGAAACCTTAAAGAGAAGTTCGCATCTATGTGCCTTTTTTTTTTTAATCTTTTTTCGGGTTTTTTTTTTTTTTTTTTGTACTTGTATTCAGCATAAGGGTAAGTTAAGGAGTCGCAATGGTGGCCAAATGGGTTTGGCTTGACATGAAGTGATCTATTTGTTATTGACGAATCAGGTGGCTCTTATCCCCACTTAATACTTTAGATGAATATCTGTATTGTTTGGACTTATGAACTAGAATAGAAAATAACTTAATGAAAATCAGTTCTCTGTTTGGTTATAGAGAAAAGTGAGACTAATTATGCTGTATATTTTATTTTCCCCATGAGATCTTACCTAAGTGAAATGAATTTGATATGGTAAAAAAAAATTAATAATAATAATAAAATCATGTTTGAGATGAGAATGACTCTGTTAGATTATTTCATCCTTTAATTTTGAGTTTCATATGCATACAATTTTTTTTCCTTCTGTCTGAAAAAGTTCTAAAACAATTTTCTATTGCACTATTTCCTCCCTAATGACCAACTAAAAAAGTTGCAGCAAAATAGCTTTGCCGGTTAACCCTTAAAAACCTATATTGAAACTCAAACAACATTTAAAACAAATAATATGCATAGACAATCACTATATTTGGTTATAGAAGTTGCAAAAAGGAAACCTACCATTAATGATTCACGCAAAAGATAATTTTTCATCCATTCCGTCTCCAACCACACTTCCTCCATCTAGTAGCAAGAAATCATATTCTCATTCGTTCTGTCTACTAAAAAATAAAATTGGCATATTCAGTCACACAGCCTTACTCAAGCTTTTCTATACTCTCTTCCCAGTTCCATTCCACTCTATAAACCAACCAAACTAACTCATCCAGGTAGCACTATTTTTAATGATAATGACCCAAATTCAGAGTTTGCAAGACAAGGTACCTTTTTTTTAAATCTAATTATACAACTTTGAAGAAGGTTCCAGAGCATGGGAAACAATTAACAGGTAGTAAGTAAATTCGAAGCCTTAAGGATATCAAATGCAGATTGTCAAACATTGAAAAATAACAAAATACATTCAAAAAAATTTTCAATATTCAGTAAATTCAAATTTTTTTTTTTAAATATTCAGTATATGATTGAAAGTAAAAAGATAAAGGGAAAGAAATACCTGGGCTTCTGGTCGAGAGCAGGGGGAGATTGGGAGAGAGGATCGATCACCGGAGTAGGATGAGGGGAAGAGGAGGAGCTGGAGGGGACTTGCGGCCGATCGAGAGCATGGGGAGGCTGGGAGAGACGATCGCCGGAGCAGGAGGGGAAGAGGAGGAGCTGGCGCGGTGGTTGGCGGTGGAGAGCGAAGGGAGATCGAGTGGGAGCAGTTAGTGGGAGCAGGCGACGGGGAAGGGGAAGAAGCAGGAGGAGGCAAAACATCCCGCACGCGGACAGCAATAATAGGGTTTTTGGGCATTAGTGACAGTTTCAAAAACCATCACTACTACTTTCCGTTTATTTTTTTTATAAATAACAAAACATTAGTGATGATCCAAATCCGTCACTAATAACCGACCAATAGTGACGAATTAAATTCGTCACTAATACTATAAAGTAAACATTTTTTAATTTTTTCAAAAATGGAAGTATTAGTGACGGTTGTCAAATCCGTCACTAATAACATGGGAATAGTGACAAATTTAAACATTCGTCACTAATACTGTGAAGTAAAATATTTTTATTTTTTTTAAATAGAAGTATTAGTGACGATCAACAAATCTGTCACTAATAATGGGTAATAGTGACGAATTTCTAAATTCGTCACTAATACTGTGAAGTAAATATATTTATTTTTAAAAAAAAAAAAATAGAAGTATTAGTGACGGTTAAAAAATTCGTCACTAATAATGGGCCAATAGTGACGAATTTAAAAATTTGTCACTACTACTCTAAAGTAAAATTTTTTTATTTATTTAAAATAATAGTAGTCACGGTTATTTAATCATCACTTAAGTTTACCTTTTAGTGACGGATTTAATTCGTCACCAATACCACAAAAATCGTTACTAATATTTTCCTGAGATAAATTGTGCGCCAAAAATATTTTCGCAGGATTTTTTAGGTTTTTAGTGATGAACTATTAGTGACGAATTCAATTTCGTCACTGATAGTGCCGTACTAGTAACGGTTTATAAAACCGTCACTAATACCCTACTATAAGTGATGAAATTGAATCCATCACAAATAGATTCATCACTAAAAACTAGTTTTTTTGGTAGTGAGTACTCCAGTGTAATCACGCAGTCGAGGAAGCCTCATGGGAACTAGAGGAGGAAATGCACCAGAGGTGCCCACATTTGTTCAGCAAGATAGATAACATAATAGTCTCGGTAAGAATTATGTGGCATGTAAGTATGCTATGTGTAAGTTTAGATGTATTTAATTGTAGATTTACATGTAATGGATTTCGATATTTTGAATAGGTTTTGAGAGAGTTTTGATTTGGTTTATTGTAATCTTCCAGAGCCGTATATATAACCACAGTATTCGTCCGCCACAAGTGAGGGTGGTTAATAAAATTTTGGTGGTTTCTTTTAAATGAGGACTAAAGTACTAGATAGAAAATTTCAAGGACGAAATTTTTATAAGGAGGGGAGAATGTAGAGACTCGGAAAATAGTAAGTAATGAAATAATAAGGGAAAGAAGACAAATTAGTCTAGCACAGGCCAAACTGTCGACGGTTTTGGGTGAGCTCATAAAATCATCAATGGTTTTGAGTTACCGTGGCTCAGTAAAGGAAAAACAGTAAAAAGGGGTTTGGTTAAAAAACCAAACCGTTGATGGTTTCTTGTAACCGTTAATGGTTTTGCTCCGGGCATGTGGCTTATATAAGGCATGCAAGTCATTTTTTTAAGAAATCAAAATTCTCTCTCTCTCTCTCTCTCTCTCTCTCTCTCTCTCTCTCTCTTCAACTTTTCTCCTGAAACAAGTGTAAATCAACTAATAAACATCATTTTGGGATCCCTATTACAATTCTCCAAAGTTTGACTAGAGTAATTTCGCTGTTCAGGCTTCCTTTGCACCACTCCAAAACTAGGGTAAGGAAGTTGCTTTTCTAGTTTAATTAGTTATTGGAAAAGTATAGGCTTAGGAGTATTAAAATGGTAAAGATTCTGGGATTGAGTTGATTGAGCTAGGGTTTATAGATACAGACTTTGTGCGAGTGTCGTAGGCATAGTTTCGGGTTTCCTGTAGGCATAACTCCAGGAAACAAGGGGAATAGATTATGTCAGACATTTTTATTAAGTTAACTGATTAAATTAGAGTTTGTGATTTCAAAAATGATATATGAGTTTCCTGGGTATACAAACATTTGGAAATGGGAATTTTGAAAATGATATATATATATATATATATATATATATATGTTTTGAGGAAGTTGAGTTATTGGGTTGAGTAAAACCCTAGAGATAGTGACAACAATATTTTCAGCAGAAAAATATAGTATAAAGTATCACTCAATTTGTGTAGCATGTGTTGGAATGTATGTATAAATAAATTTGTCAGTTTTTATGGAGAAGTATATATATATACAGAGATATGATTTTATACAATGTAGATTTTTACATAGAATTATAGCGTCCTATAAAGGACTACAACGTTCTATATAGAACTACAGTACAATTTTTATGCAGAATTATAGCATCCTATAAAGGACTACAATGTTCAATATAGAACTACAGTACATCATTTGATACAGAATTACAAAATGATAGCGTTCTATAAATAACAACAGCATGATAGTATTTTTATATAGAGTTATAGTATTTTCATAGATTTCATACATATTTATAGTACGTCAATTTATATTGAGTTCTGAATAAAATCATGTTATTATATGGTTTTAGAAAACACATTATATGGTTTAAGAACCCTGATGGACCATAGCTAAGTAGGGTACTGTAGCTTCATAGATACTAGTGCAGTCATACTTCTTTGATAGAGTGTTGGTGGTATACAATTGATTGTGCCATAGAAGTGTAGAGTTACCCCATGGAGTCTAGACTAGATGGGTAAGCCAATCGTACTCATAGTTATAGATACAGATATAGATATAGATACAAATATAGTTGACTTAGCTTGGTTAGACCAACCATGGTTAGGTCCAGCCTACGAGCCGCACAACCTAGATCATCTGAGGTTAATACATGACATTATTATTTATCCATCTAGGGCAGTTCTTCTATGCATATATGCGTATTTACTTATATAGAGTTATTGTTTTATACAGAGTATGATGAGAAGGAAAGTATGTAATTTTGAAATACATTTGTATATATGTGTTTACAGTTTTACATGATTTCACAGTGAAAGGAAAAGTAAATTATGGTTGTATATTTGAAACACCAAAACTCATATTGGCACATGCTCTCAATAATCTATTCCCACTTAATGAAAGGTGTCTCATCCCAAGAATTCAAACATTTCAAGAGATCCAGATAGACAAGCGGAGTGAGCTCTGAGGTAAAGGAAGTTATGGTATTGCCCTAGTTTCAGGGTAAGTGTTTGAGTTGGGAGTTATGTTTTTGTATAATACCTAAGACGTATGATGACTTTTGGAGATATATATATAGTTATGTGTTGATGGATGATTAGAACTTTGGTATTGTATATGAGATTTGGGTACATTACGTTTTCTGCTACATAGATAGTATGTATTTATGGACAGGTATATCCCCGGCACCCCACTTTGGGTCCGGGTTGACTTTGTTGATATTTTGTAGTATCAGAGTTTATTATGTGAAAAAAAATATATATAGTAGAATTTTTGGGTTGTCACACTGATCGTCATGAAAATATCTACACCACTAGCTTTGATAATCTTGCTTCTCAACATGTAACTTGCTTTTCTACTATAAATGAAACTAGTTGGCGTTGGCATAGGAGATTAGGACCTGCAAACATGGACTTATTATCTAAACTAGTTAAAAGAAAATTAGTTAAGGGATTACCTAAGACAAAATTTGTGAAAGATAAAATATGTGATGCATGTCAACTAGGAAAACAAATAAAATATAGCTTTAAGAAGAATGAAGTTATCTCCACCACTAGGCCACTTCAAATGTTGCACTTAAATCTATTTGGTACTAATCTAACTCAAAGTATAGGTGGTAAATTATATACTTTCGTCATTGTTGACGACTATTCTAGATTCACATGGGTTTTGTTTCTTGCACATAAAGATGAAGCATGTGAAAATTTTATGAAGTTATGCAGAAGAATTCATAATGAAAAAGGCTATACAATCACACACATACAAAGTGATTGGGGTAGAGAGTTTTGAAACAAAGGTATGGAAGAATACTGTGACTCACTAGGAATCTCTTATAGTTTTTTGGTAGCAAGGACGCCATAACAAAATAGGGTAGTTAAGAGAAAGAATAGATCTTTATAGGAAATGACTAGAACTATGTTTAACGAATATAAGTTACCTAAGTATTTCTGGGCCGAGGTAGTGAACACTGCCTGCTATGCAGTGAACACTGCCTGCTATGTATTGAATAGAGTTCTGATTAGACCCACTCTAAATAAAACACCCTATGAATTGTGGAAAGGCCATAGACCAAATATTTCATATTTTCATGTCTTTGGTTGCAAATATTTTGTTCTGAGAGATAATGAACACCTAGGAAAATTTGACGCAAAATCTGATGAAGGTATCTTTCTAAGTTATGCCTTAGACAGTAAAGCCTATAAGGTGTATAACAAGAGAACATTGACCGTTGTAGAGTCCATTCATGTAGTATTTGATGAGTCCAAATTCATTTTCTAAAAGATTTGATAAGGATGATTTTGAGATATGTAAGGAACTAGAAAAATTGTCTATTGAAAATAATTTAGATAAGGACCCTAAAATTAAAGAAACATCTTCTAAAGATAATCAAGTAGAAAGCAAGATTCATAAACTACCTAGGGAATGGAAGTATGTAAGGAATCACCCCATAGAACAAATTATAGGAGAACTATCACATAGAGTGGCCACACGATCATCACTTAGAAATTTGGTTAGCCACTGTGCATTCTTATCACAAAAAGAACCTAAGAACGTAAGTGAGGCAATTGAGGATGAATCATAGGTGATATCTATGCAAGATGAACTAAATCAATTTGAGAGAAATAAAGTCTGGACATTAGATCCTAGACCTGAAAATCATTTTATTATTGGAACAAAATGGGTCTATAAGAATAAGAAAGATGAAAATGGAATAGTAATTAGAAACAAAGCCAGACTAGTAGCTCAAGGATATAACCAGGAGGAAGGCATAGATTTTGAGGAAACATTTGCTCTTGTAGCTTGAATGGAAGCCATTTGGATGTTATTGGCATATGCTTCTTTTAAGAATTTCATATTGTTGAATTAGGTGTAATCTCAACAGGGGGGGGGGGGGAATTGGGTTTTTTAAAATTCTTTGAATCTATTTACCACTTAATCCCTACTTGTATCTTTAGCAATGAGTTCTTATTACCCAATTGATTGTGTGCAATGTTATTCAACCTACACATGTAAGATGAACAATTTAGATGGAGTGCTGAAAGAAAAGAGTAAAGGGAAGAGAGAAGACAAACACAGTTTTTACGAGGTTCAGCCAACTCAGCCTACGTCCTTGCCTTGAGCAACCACTCAAGGATTTTGATTTCACTAAAATCCTTGCTCCTTAAATTGGGACGGAGCTTCCCTTACAATCCACTGCTTACAAGAGGTACAACTCCCTCCTATTTCGCTACTTACAAGAGATACATCTCTCTCCTCAAACACAGGTTCACACACCGAACCGTGAATACAATAGAATCTATAAAGGCAATCAAAAATGCTTCCGAACAAAATCTTGTGAGTATAATTCAAATGCCTAATATATTTACTATATGATATAACTTTCCGCTCAAAAATGTATGAAAACGATACAATCATTTATGTATAATATGCTTCAATACACAAATTCCTTTTTATCCAATCTCCCAAAAATATTTGTATAACTCAATGCTTTGGAGAACTTAGGTTAGATCTTTGAATATATAAAAAACTTTGTAGATTGCAAAGATGTTACACCCACTTTGTAAAAATTATTTCACGAAATATTTTAAACTCAATAATACTTCAATCTCAATGTGATCTAGGTAATAGTTGAATTGATGTATATGTATATGTATCTCTAAGATGATGATACCAAATATCAACACTCTTACTATATGATTTTCTGAAAATATTCTTCAATATATATATATATGTAGTTACAAACATAAACGATCTTCAAATAAGTAGGTTTGTTCTATTGAAAATATTAACTCTTTGAATGAAATCTCACTTGAATCAAAAGTGTTTAATCAATACCTAAAGCTCTTCTCAAGTGGTAATATTCTTAATGAAATGATTTTCTATATGCACACACAAGATCAACTTCTTAACAAGAAATCAAAAGTAGATTTTGCAATGAACTCTATGAAAAATGGATATCAACAAGTAGATAAGCTTATATAAGAAAAAAATCTATCCAACTAACTCTTAACAAAAAATATGATTTATCAAACATCAATACTAGAATGAAATAACCAGATGAGTAACTGAGTTCCACTTAGATATTCTGAGTAGATTTGCCCAAAGTAAATGAATGTAGAGTGAAGAGTAGGCAATTGTATATCAATCAGCTCAAGTTTCACAGTTCTCTTTTCAACAAGATGTGTTCTACTCTTTATGTTGATCTTCTTCTGTTTTTCTTATGTACTAGGGTTTAGATATAAAGTATAAATAGTGTCTTACCCTTAGAATTGATCTCAACCGTTGGATCATAAGATAGCTCGTGTTTTTTCTCAATAAAAATTACATTTTTAATCTTTCCTACAAGTTTAGATGACTGAGGTCAAGGGCCTAGATGACTAAGTCATTTTATCCTTCAAAAAAATAGCCTGGACATAGGGTCAGACAACCGAGGTCAAGGATCAGACGACCGAAGTGTCAAGTTCAGACGACTAAGGTCAAGGTTCAGTCATCTAAGGTGCTTCTGCCAGTTTCTATTTTTCACCCATAAATCTTCAGACGACTGAGCTTATTCTTCAGAAGTTTGAGGAAATTCTTCAGTTAACCGAACTAAAGGTTCAGTTATCTGAACTTCCCAATTTTTGCATATTTACTTTCCAGTTCAAAAATATGTTTTGCTTTCTTTCTTGGCTCTTTTATAAAAACATTTTTTAGGGTTTTGACATTAATTCTAAGTCCATGAATGTCCCCTAATGATGTTCATGAAGTGCATGAATCCTAAACTCATTTTATGGTATATGTTGAGCCTCAAATTAAATCATACGAAAATGTAAATACATGAGGTCTAAGTACCCATTCCCAAGATGTGCTTGAACTTTGTCACTTGCATCTTGATTCTCATACTCTTTGAGTTCCATGGATCTTGCCAAGATATGTATGCTTTACTTTAAGGCTTCCATGACTCGTTATCCTTCCATGCATGCTTAGTTTCTGTTCACAAACTCAATGCACATATCAAATACCAAGTGATTTATCATTATCAAAACCGGATTGGACTCGTAGAGTCAACACATATTATATCAAATGGATGTGAAAAGCTCATTTTTAAATGGTTATATAAATAAGGAAGTTTATGTTGAACAACCCCCAAGATTTGAAAACCTCAAATTTTCAAATCATGTTTATAAATTGACTAAAGTCTTATATGGATTGAAGCAAGCTCCTAGAGCTTGGTATGAAAGGCTTAGTGGTTTTCTTCTAGATAATGGATTTACTAGAGGGAAGATTGATACAACACTCTTCATAAAAGATAAAAATGATAGTTTGCTCCTAGTACAAATATACATAGATGACATCTTTTTTGGAGCAACAAGTGAAGAATTGTGCAATGAATTTGCCCAATGCATGCAAAATGAATTTGAAATGAGCATGATGGGAGAACTTAACTTCTTTCTAGAACTTCGGAACAAATAGGAAAAATATGGAATTTTTATAAACCAATCAAAGTACATTAGAGACTTGCTCAAAAAGTTCAATATGGAAGATCGTAAAATTTAAGGAACACCTATGAGTTCTTCCACAAAATTAGATAAAGATGAGCAAGGTGTACCTGTGGATGTTAAGCTTTATCCTGGCATGATAGGTAGTATGTTATACCTGACTGCTAACCAACCTAACATTATGTTTAGCATATGCTTGTGTGTAAGATTTCAGACTGCACCTAAAGAGTCACATCTATTAGCAGTTAAAAGAATACTTAGATACATTATTGGAACTATTGAACTTGGATTATGGTATCCTAAGTAGACTTCCCTTGAGATTGTCAGTTATTCTAATGCTAACTTTGTCGGTAGTAAAGTAGATAGAAAAAGTACTAGTGGCACTTATCACTTTTTAAGACAATCCTTAGTTTCTTGGTTCTCCGAGAAATAGAACTCAGTTGCATTGTCCACAACTGAGGCAAAATACATAGCAGCTGGAAGTTGTTGTGCTCAAACGCTTTACATGAAGTAACAACTTATGGACTATGGATTGCACTATGAATCTATTCCTATAAAATGTGATAAACTTAGTACAATAAATATCTCAAAGAACCCTATATTGCACTCACAAACTAAGCACATAGAAATTAGACATCACTTTGTTTATAACCATGTGCAAAAGGGGGATGTGGCACTTGAGTTTGTGTGCATAGATTAACAATGGGAAGATATATTCACGAAACCACTTCCGAAGGATAGGTTTATCCAAATTAGACATGAATTAGGCATGATACATAGTAGAGAAGTTGCATAGAAATATATTAGAATACATAACTAAGGGGGAGCAATTTATATTAAAATTAACTTATTGCTATTTATAAAGAATTGCACGTTCAATGTTTTATGGATATATGATACATGACTTTTGGACTTCAAAGAACGGAATTGCTTGCCTGCCTATATAAATGTTGATTGAAATGTTAGCATGCTTAACATGAATATTGGTTTTACAAAACGGCTATACTTTCAAAAAGGCGGAGAAATACAAATTTTTTTTTTTTAATCAAAAGGGGGAGAGATATTTAAGTTTTTATATTTTTTTGCATACCTTTTTGATTGATGTCAAAAAGGGGAGAGATATTTACTAGAGCAAAATATTTTTTTTTTTTTTTGAAATATAAGCTATGGAGATTTGAGAGTTTGATTTCAAATAACCTTTTGCAAGAATATAATATGAAATCCCCTTAATAATATCCTTGAATATCACACAGATCTAAGTTCTTGCTTTCAAATATTTTATGTAAGAATAATAATCTATAAAATCTTTGAATAAAAGATATATACTTGAATATCACAAAGATTTAAGTTCTAGAATACTTTTCCCAAAAGATTTTTCGATCAGATATATATATATAGGACAATAGGTTTCTTTCTCCCAAAAGGAATTTTTGGATAAAACGAATAAGGAAGTTGATAACAGTTTATCAATAAGATTGAATGCTCAATAAAATAAAATAAAAACTTTACCAAACCTCAAGATCAAACCAGTTTTTCATAAGATGGTACGAGCTTAAGCAATTGAATCTTGAAGATGATGTTAAGGAATTGCCTAAACTTGATATGAATGCTTTGGAATGTAGGCAAAGTTAGCAAAAGATGTACAAAGGTTTTGCTAACGTATTTCTTCTTTATTTTTAATGTTTCCCTAGAGTTTAGGGTTGGTTTAAAGAAGTATTCTCGCCCTTTGATCAATTTTCAATCGTTGGATCATTTAATTAAAAAAATTCTGTCCATTTTTGCATTGAAGCGTCGTTTCTCGCCATGCATTCGTCGACGAGTAGATATATTCGTTGCTGAGTGTCCTTCATGAGTTTGTCGATGAGACTAGAGGATTTGTCAATGATTGGGCTGTCTAAGATTTTTATGGTCTTAGTATTTTCTCGTCAACGAGACTACGAATTATTTGACAAGTGGCTTTCATGCATTCATCAACGAGACCAAAGGAATCGTCAATGAGCTCCCTGTTATTTAGCCCGATCCAACCTAGGTCAATGCATATGAATATGTCATGAAAAACATGCATCCTAAGGTCAATCTATATGTCATTTTGAGCTTCGCATCATATCTTATAAGTTATGCAAATACAATCAAACCTAATGCAAATTACAATTGAAAATTTGGGTTGTCTTAATCCTTCTGCTCTTTGGCTTCCATGGATTGAGCCAAGTGGTATGTACATCATGTTCCTCGTGGCTTCCATAGAGTGCTTACCATACGTGCATGCTAAGTCATGATCCTGTTCAAAATCTCAAATGTACAAGTAAAATACGAAGTGATTTTTCATCATCAAAACATGATTGGACTCGTAAAGTCAACAATCTCCCCGTTTTTTGATGATGACAAATACACAAGCAAAAATGGGTTAAGCCTAGCAAGGCTCCCCCTAATATAATGCATGATAGCAATGTAATCCAGTCATGTTGTAGAATATGACATACGAAGCAGTTTACACAATTTAGTTTAACACAACTTTTCATATTTGAAATATACCGAATTTTATAATATGCTCAAAAATATTTATCTCCATTTTGCTCTAGAAAAATGTCTCTCCCCCTTTTGATGCCAAATGTGAATTTATGTGCAATCCTAAGAGGGGGGGGGTGAATTTATGTGTAATCAGCATTTTGAAGAAAGATTTGCAGTCTTTGTTTCATGTATGTGTAGTTAAGACCACAAAAAATGGGTGGTCATGTGGATGAGTGTCCCTCACTGAATGGGGTCACACCAATGTGAGATCGTGATCTTTTACAAAAAAACGTTTAAGTCTAGTGCAAGCTCGCTATGATACCAAATGTGAATTTATGTGTAATCCCAAGAGGGGGGTGAATTGGGTATTTTAAAATCTAGGTTTCTTAAGTCCTAATTTTGAAAACTTGCAATCATAAAATCTTTTCAAAAAGGGTTCAAGTTCATCATATAAATCCCATAGTCATAATAATGGTCATGCCTCATCAAGTAAAATTAGGACATATAAGCAAAATTGTGAATTACGGTGTTATCCCAAGAGTGGGGATGAGTATTTTAAAAAATAGGTCCTTTAGGTTCTAATTTTTAAAACTCTCAATTTAAACTTGCAAGCTACTCATAACCACCTCAACATTTCACAATTAATTAATTTAATGTGTGTTTTTATCAAGCATACAATGTTACCCAATTACTCACACACATACTAAAAATTTAACACATACACAATGAGATTACGTGGAAATTAAAGAGAGGTAAGGGTAAGAGAGATGCAAACTCGATTTTTACAAGGTTCCTCCTACCCTAGCTTATCCCTTCGCCTTGACCAACCCACTCAAGGATTCCACTAAAAGTCCGCTCCTTTAACTGGGACAAAGCTTCCCTTACAATCTATTGTTTACAAGAGGCATAGCTACCTCCTCAACCCCAGTTCACAGCCCGAATCGTGTATAAAAAATAATGAATACAATTTCTAAAAAAACTCAAATGTTTTGACACAAAGCTAGTGAGTACAATAGAGACCTAGCACATAATCATATGATAAAACATGAAACTCAATATGTAACAATATGATCTTTATATGAAGAATGAGATGCTTCAAAAATCCACCCTTTAGTCAATATCTCCCAAAAATTAATTTTTATAAATAAAAACTTTGGAGAACTTAGGGTTTGATTTTAGAGGACTTCATTGCAAGAATATAAAAATTAATTTTTCAAGCACCTTTTGCCCAATAATGTAAATCTTTTTGAAAAAAAAATATACCTTTAAATATCACAAGGATTCAAGTTTTAGAACACTATTCCCACAAGATTCTTCAAACAAATAACTTAGGGAAAATAGGTTTCTTACTCCTAACAAGATTTTAGGTAAACATATAAAAGAGAAGATGACCGTTTAATAGAAGATTGAATACTCAATAAAATATTTTTTCAAACCTTAAGATTAAACCTAGATTAGCAGAAGTTGTGCGTGTATTTTCTTGGATCTTGAAGATGCAATGCCCAAACAAATATGTATTCTTTGGAGTGCAGGAAAAAATCTTTCATTATGTTCAAGGCTTCTCAAGAGTATGCCAAAGGTTGATGCAATTGTTCAAAGCTCTCAAGATATTGATAAAAAGTGGTGCTCTAGGGTTTTGAGCTTAGGTTTATAAGCAATCTCGCCATCTAAAACATTTCTGGCCGTTAGATCATGTAAAATATCATATTTATGTTTGTTTCCATGCTGAAATATCATTCTGTGCCACGACATTCGTTGATGAATGGGTACTTTCGTCAACGAGTGTACAACACTCATTCGTTGATGAGCCCATGAGTTCGTCGATGAGAGCACTTTTTGAACTTTTTGGGCTCTCGGTAATTTTTTATCGTCGAGACAACACTGTTCATCACTTAGTGGCCTTCATATGTTCGTCAACAAGGCCATGGGGTTCGTGGATGAGGCCTTTAAAATTTGCCTTGAAAAATTTATTCAATTTAGAACTAATGTAAATGAATCTTTCATGAAATGCATGAGTCCTACGGTCTGTCTAGGGTATGTTTGAGCTTCGAATTAAATCAAATGAAATATGTAATTACATTCAATTCTAAATACCCATTCCCATTGAAGATCTTGAGGTTGAAGCTTGCTTCTTCATCATTTTATTCTTCTAGTTCCATGGATTGAGCCAAGTGATATGTGCTTTAGGTTCCTCGTGGCTTCCATATCAAGTTCGTCATTCATGCATTCTAACTCATGATATTGTTCACAAACTCAATTGTACAGGTCAAATACAAAGTGATTGTTCATTATAAAAACAAGATTGAACTCATAGAGTCAACAAAAATCTTTCACATGCACACAAAACTTGCTTATATTGTAAGAGAAAAGGACTTATTCGATATATTTGTCCATTTAGAGGTGCCAGAGGCAAAGATAGAAAAATGATATGGGTAGTCAGGATAGCAAACCCCTTTGAGCCAAAGGAATAATGTAGAGACCTAAAGAATTATAGTAATTAAATAATAAAAGAAAGGATACAAAAGGAATCTTTAAGAAGAGGTTTCAGCAAGGTCTCGTCAACGAGCATAAAAGTGCTCGTCGACGAGTAGGGCTCTTGGGCTCATCGATGGAGACGCATGTCTCGTTGACGAGAATTTATCGAGTGACTATTTTTTAGGGTTTGAAACTCGTCGACGAGGAGAAGGTATTCATCGACGAAACTCCTTGGGCTCATTGACGAGGAGGTGTGACTCGTTGACAAGGCCATGTGGACAAGTATTCTATATAAGGCTAAGAATTCATATTTCCTTCGAGAAACATGCAGGAATTCTCTCTCTCTCTCTCTCTCTCTCTCTCTCTCTCTCTCTCTCACTCACTTCATCCCCTCTGCCTTCTCTCTAGAAATCCAACCTCATTTCACGTTGGTTTGATGATCCGAAGCCGCCACATTACTCCTGGGAATATGCTCTACAAATCTGCTGGAGTGATTTGTTGGTTAGGCCAACTTGGGCACCATCCCAAAATTTGGGTAAGTTGGTTATTTTAATAATTATTAAGGTATTTGGTATTTTAGCCTAGGGAAAGGTATTGGATGAGTTTATACTGAAGTTTTGTTGGGAGAAATGTAATTTTAGGGTGTTGAGTTGGGAACACCACGGGTGCAGGATACGTTAATTTGTGGGATTTTCAATAAGGCAGGTAAGGGGATAAACTAGGTCAGGATATTCAAAAAATTATTTATTATTATTTAGCTTTTATTTCCATAAAGATTATATATGTTATAGAACTGGTTTGAAAATACTACTATTAACAGGAAAATGATTTTAATACATTTTAATAGGGGATATGATTTTTGTGCAGATCTTACGATTAGAACAATATTTATTTTTGTGTGGCATGAGTATGAAATTCTGTGATTTTATGTAATATCAGAATATTATGTTTTCGAAATAAGCATATTATTATTGTTTTCAAGAAGATATTAAAAATGGTACAGGAACTATGTTTAAAGTATGATGTTGAAACAGTACAAGGATTCCAAAACTATGTATGTTATACTATGCCGACGCAAAGGCCGTGGTTTTACATGATATACCATCCCGGTGTGAGGGCCATGGTTTTACATGTTATATACTATGCTGGCATAAGGACCATGAAATACAAGATATAATATGCCGGTATAAGGGTCGTGGTTTACATGATATGATATGCAAAAATTTATGAGAATATTATCATGATAGATATTATTATGAAACAACTATGTATCATTATATGAAACCAACTATATGTTATCAGAACCCGTGTGACAACCCAAATAAAAATGGAATTTAAATAATGAAGAGAAAAAGGGAATTATCAAAGGACTTGTCGACGAAGACAGGATTTGTCGACGAGGGCATAAGAGAATTCGTCGACGAAGACTGAATTTCATCGACGAAGAAATATCGAGAGAGGTTTTGAGCCGACTGAATTTCATTGATGAGGACTGAATATCATCGATGAAATTATTAAAGGATTCGTCGACAAATGACGTGGCTTCGATGAATCCAGTTCTATAAATACTAAAAATCTGGATTTTTGTTACTTCATAACTAAGCAAACTCATTTTCTCTCTCTTCCCTTCGGTTCTCTCTCTCTTTCTCCTCGATTTTGGGCCAAATTTACGCCGGATCAACAATCCGAAGTCACAACGACGCTCCTGGGGAAGTTCTCTCCAAATCTGCCGGAGCGGATCATTGGTGAAAGCAAGTTGGAATTCACCCCTGAGTTGAGGTAAGGCTTTTTAAGCCAAATTTGACCTTACGGTAGTTATAGGAAATGATGTACATGTAAAAATACTGAAGTTTAGTACTATGAGTTTTCATTTTCAGGGTCTTGATCAGGAAATGTTATGGGTGTTAGGGTAGGATATTTTAGGGGCTTTCTCAGTAGCCGGGTAAGGGAATAAATTAAAGCAGTTATTTTCATGCAAATTATTATTATTTATGAGAAAAGTTATTTTCTGAAAGGCATGTATTATATCTATAGATTACGAAAGAAATGTACGTTTGAGAAAAATACTACTAATATGTTGAAATGTATATATATATATATGTATGAGACGCTGGAAAGTATGATTTTAAAATGCAACGTATGGTTTTATACAACAAATGTGTGGCATGAATGTTATTTTACGTGAAAAAATATTATGATATGATGATGATATGAATGCAGTATAATTTGAGAAGTTATGAAAGTATACAGTACATTATGATTCTGACAAATATATGATTAAATGATTATTTTCAAAATGACGTATCGGCCATATGCAAGTATGATTTCGGCACAAGGTCGTAAGCATGTATGATTTCGGCGCAAGGCCGTATTTATGTATGATTTCGGTGCAAGGCCGTATCTACGAAATGTTCGGCACAAGGTCGCGCTTATGAAATGTTCGGCCTAAGGCCGTAATTATGAAATGTTCGGCACAAGGTCGTAATTATGAAAAATTCTATAATGTCACGTATTATATGTTATCAGAACCCGGATGTTAGTTTAGTTCAGTTTCAAGAGCTCGGTACCATAGTTATATAGATCAGATATTTATGTTCAGATTTGTGCTAACCACCCCACAAGGGGGTGGGAGATGGATAGTTGATATGGCTTTCAGTGTAGAGTTGTAGACATCCACCTAATAGTCCGGACCAAGGAGAGGCGAGCCCATAGTACTTACAGACATATTTTTGACTCAGGAGTGGTCGGCCAGCCATTATCGGGTCCCGCCTTCGAGCCGCACAACCCGTCATGGGGGGTAATACATGACATTAGCTAGCTATCCTGGATATGTTTTCAGTATTATCAGTTATAATAGATGTTTTACGTATGATATGACTTATCAGAAAATATGAAAGCATGTGATTATTCAGTATGATATGATGAACGTTTACAAAGATATGAAATGTACTATATATGTATGATTACATTAAATATTCATGTTGCCACATCGCTGTATTTAGTTTATTTTCCCTTACTGAGATGTGTCTCACCCCCAACATTAATTAATTTTTCAGGACACCCTGATTGACCAGTGGGTCGTTGCCACCGTTAAGTTAGCGATATTACCCCGTTAGGAGGGTAAGATTTTGTACTAGGGTCAGAATTATTTTGTGTTTATTCCTAGAGTTATTTTGATGTTTATAAGGATGAATATAAATACAGTTTTATGATGTTGTAGTAAACTCTAGTATTATGTTTTATGGATGGTTGATTAAGATTTTATACTTACTAGTGCTTAGGTTTCCACTGTGATTGACAGACGTCCCCATTACCCACGGGTTTGGGGCGACTTTTCCATTTAATATATATACATTTTATGTTAAGGAATTTGAGGTCGTTACATTTGGTATCAGAGCCCAGGATTCTAGGTTCTGTAGACTCTAAAGTGCAGCAGTAATAATACCAGAGTATAGGATAAGGGGAGTTGAGGTCTGGTTTTGTAGGCTAGATGCAGGACTTCCGTGGTGGTTTGTGTGATTTTCCTAGGGTGACAATTTCAGGAAAGTCATTGTAAATTATCATCGGGTTGAGTATCTAGGTTGCAAAATTGAACCTTGAATTGAGATCAAGAGAGATGATTTAATTAGGAGAAAATACTATATGAGTTGAGGGATATGTATGGAGAAGGAGGTTTTGAGTTAAGTTACATGTTTTTCAAGATGGACCTTGGTGGCAATAGTGCCCACGCTAGTGTGAGTGAAGGTTCTGGACCCTCAGGCGCTGTCGGTAGTGATTCAGATGCCGTTTTATGCAGTGTGGCATAGCAAGTTATAATAGAAATTGTCAGGAGTTCAAAGGAACCAGGTGGTCTATCAGCAGGCCATAGTAGTTTGATTGAGAAGTTTATTAAGATGAGTCCTCCGACTTTCTCAGGAGGGACAGATCCTGTAGTCGCTGAAAATTAGGTGCAGGCGATAGAGAAAATATTTGCAATACTGCAGTGTTCAGAGGAGCAAAAGGTGCTATTTGCCACCTATAGACTTACTAGAGAGGCTGAAAGATGGTGGTCAGCAGTGAGACTTTTAGAGCAGCAGAGGACTATACCTGTGGAGATGACGTGGGAACGGTTTAAAGAAATATTTTTCGACCGGTATTTTCCAGCCTCGTCCAGGGAGGCTAAGATTGAGGAGTTCCTGAATCTGAAATAGGGACAGCTGTCAGTACAGCAATATGCAGCGAGGTTCATCGAGCTATCTCACTTCACCCCGTACATCATTCTAGATAAGGTGATGAAGGTACGACAGTTTGAGAGAGGTTTGAGGAGAGAAATTTATAAACAGGTATCGATTTTGAAGCTGCATGATTTTGCTGAACTAGTGGATAGGACAACTATACTAGAGATTGGTGAGCGGTTGGAGGCTAAGGAGCAAAGATAGAAGAAGAGATCCATACCATCTGGTTACCAGCAGGGGGTTGGACGTGGTTCATGGAAGAGAGGTGGCTACTATAGAGACTGGAGATAGGAGGCCGGGAATCATGATTTTTAGGGGGTGCAGCCACCTCCAGTTTGCCCGACTTGTGGGAAGAGGCACCCAGGAGAGTGTCGTGCCTGGCAAGGCGTTTTGCTATCGATGTGGGGAGCTTGTACATATGATAAAGGAGTATCTGAAACAGATTGGTGCTGCTCCTGCTCCTAGACCTGCACGAGGAGGTTACTAGGCACCACGAGGAGGCCAGCAGAGGAATATGGCCCCAGTTAGGGTTTTCACTTTGATGCCGGGCAATGCTAAGGCAGCCGGCGACATGGTGACAAATACTGTTAATGTGTTTTCATTTAAAGTTATTGCACTTTTTGATTCTGGTGCCACACACTCATTTGTGTCCTTGGGGTGTGTTAAATTATGTGGGGCAAAAACGCAATCATTAGATGTTGAACTGTTAGTGGCAACACCAACCAGATCAGCGGTGAGATGTAGTAGGATACTTCATGGATGTCCAGTTGATGTTCAGGGGAGGATTCTATCTGCTAATTTGGTAGTGTTGGATATGCATGGGTTTGATATTATCTTTGGCATGGATTGGCTAGCAGCTAATTCCGCTATTATAGACTGTTGAGCAAGAGAAGTAATATTCAGGCCTCCAGGGAAACCAGAATTTAGATTTGTAGGGTCACGAGTGCAATCCTTACCTCAGATGGTCTCAGCTGTTCAGGCAAGGAGACTGCTCCAAAATGGCTATTTGGGATTCGTGGCTTTTGTAAAGGAGATGTCAGAAAATGAATTAAAGCTGATTAATACGTCTGTGGTGAGAGAATTTACAAAGGTGCATAACTGAGGTTTTAAACCCAACCAGGACCAAGTTTGTAAAATATTACAACACTAATCTGATTTAAAACTTGTCCTTATGAAGTTTCATTTGAACATAAGATATCTTGTGTATGAAAATGCATTTGAAAGCTTATTTTGATATCTTATATACTAGTATGCCTTTTATAAAATTATACTTTAATTTCTTGAGTCTTTAGGACGTAAAACTCATTTTGACACAATCGGGTCCAAGTATTTAAAAGTTTGCAATACTAAGATGTTGAAAACTTGTTCATTTTGAAAACATGTTTGAGTACATGATATTTTTTGTCAAACTCTTTGTTTATTTTTGAAAACCATGATTATTGAGTTTATGACTTAGTGAAATCCTATATACTCTTGTTTCCTAGTTTGCATATGCATTTTCCTCAACTCTTACTTAGAAATCATGCATGAAACAAAACCGCAAGAGTTAGAATGATTTCTACCTCAAACACTCCCCATTACATATAATTCTACATTAAACTTGCTTTGGATGTGCTTAAGTTCTTCTAAGTAAGTGTCCTTTTGATCTTTCCTACTCTAATGTCTACTTGGTTTGATCTTTGCCTTTGATCTAGTACTTCCATGTATTTGTCACTTGTACCTATGCTTAACATGATGTGCAAAGATAGGATATACTTGGAACTACAAATAGGTTAATGTCATCAAAACACATTGAATATGATTATGTAGCCACTAAGGCTTACAATTTCCCCCTTTTTGATGATGTCTAACCTATTAGGATTTTTTTTAATTTTTGCATTTGAGTTTGTACTTACCATGGCTTGATATGCAAAGATAAGTTCACCTAGAACCACTAATAGATTGTTACCATCAAAACATGACAATAAAGAACATGTAGCCACCAAGGCTAACAATCTCTCCCTTTTTGATGATGGCAAACCATTGGTGTTCTTTATAGGGTATAATTCAAAGCTCCCCATCAATTTATGCATATTGTTAAATGAGACTAAAATTTGTTCCCCCTTACTATATGCATATAAGGCATGATAAAAAGATTTAACTAGATATTTCATATCAATTGGAGCTATATCATGTAATACATAAAATATAAAGTTCATGTAGGATAAAACAACAAGTAATTGAACTTTCATCACACCACAAGCATTTTTCCCCCGTATACATTTCTCCCTCAGATATAACGCCACATAACTTCTCCCCCTTTGATCATCATAAAAAACATAGGTGTAGGAACCCGAACCAAGAAAATAAAAAGAAAAGAAAAAGAGAATGAAAAAGAAAAGAAGGAAAATGATTTGGGACAGGACCAAACTGTTGATGATTTGAGGAACCTCAGGAAAAACCATCGACGGTTTCAGCAGGGCAACAATTTGGTAAGACAAACAAACGACGATTTTAAAAATCTCAAGAAAATCATCGACGGTTTCAACAAATGAGAGTTTTTATATAAGAATATGAGAAAAATTACCGTCGACGGTTTTCGGCGGTCTAGCAAGCCTATAAGTAGAAACTCTTATATTTTATTTCATTTTAACTCTCTCTCTCTCTCTCTCTCTCTCTCTCTCTCTCTCTCTCTCTCTCTCTCTCTCTCTCTCTCTCTTTCCTAGGGTTTTGCTCTCTCACCCTTTCCCCTAAACCGAGTATCTCTCCCTCTCTCTATCCCAAAGGCACTCCACACATGCTCTCCAATTGTCTCTCTCTTCCCTCTCGGCTTGCCGGCTTCTCTCCGCGGCAAGATTTAGGAAGCAAGGGTTTCATTTTTTTTCCGAATGTTGTAGGCATGTTTTCAGGAATAAGTAAGGAGAATAAATTATGTCAGTTTATTTCCAAAGTTAAACTGATTAAATTGAAGTTTATGATCCTAGGGATATTTTGTTAGTTGTTATTACAAAATCCAACTGGTTAAAGTTGAGTATGGGTAAGGGGATTATATCATATCAATGTATTTTGGAAATTAAGATGTTAAAATTGAGTATGTGGTTATAGGAACATTATATCATATGTTTTGTATGAATCGTGCTTATGAAATCGATGGTTTTGGCTGTTATACAAGTATTTTGGGAAAAGTCAAGTGAATGGGATGACCATCTCCTTTTTCTTGTAAAGTATATATAGATATATGTTCTGAGTAAATTAAATTGTGGAGGTGATCTTACACTTACTTTTAGGAAAACATATCTAGGTATACTGTGATGTATGTTCTTCAAGTAATTATTAAAGTACAAAATATCATTCAAATCATGTGGCATGAGAATGGTTATTAAACTTGTGGGATTTTAATGGTAATACGGATCACAAGAAATTGTTACGGTGATGTACGGATCACGGAAATTGTTACAATGATGTACGAATCACGAAAATTGTTACGGTGAAGTACAAATCATGTGATTTGTAGTTTTTATGTATATGGGGCTATTATTGAGCCGAGTATATGGTTTGAAGGAAAATGTGTATTTTTAATTATATAGGTGTCAGTTACAGTTTATAAATGCAATTTCCTTTAAGTTAAATTAATTGTTATATTTTTTCTACACTAAAACTCATGTTAGCCACACATTGATGCTAATATATTCCTTCTTACAAAGGAGTGTCTTACCCCAATAACTATTTCAACTTTTCAGGACCTATAGGAAATCAGGCTTAGAGAGCTTTGGGGAAGGGACTAGATAATATAGTTTAGAGTAAGTGGTTCGTAAAATATTGAATTAATATGCGTTTTTTTCCCTTGGGATGTAATATTATTACTTGGAGATACCTTTATGTTTGTGATGGGTTAGTACTCTAGTAATGTATTTCAGGTTGTTTTAATTATTTTCGCTGCTTATTTTGGATTATATTATGGAAAGTCTCATCCTGGACCCCACTGGGTTCAGGTCGTATTGCAATTGTGGTATCAGAGATTATAGTTATTTAAAAGTGGCACTCTGGTTGTAATAACCCGAACATAGAAAAAATAAAATAAAAACAAATAAAAGAAAAAGGGGAAATTGAAGAAGGGGAAAAGGAATGAAAAAGGAATAATAAGTAGGCACTCATCGACGAACTCGATTTCTCGTCGACAAGCGATTTTCTGAGCCTTGTCGCCGTGTATGCATGTCTCGTCGACGAGAACTTACCGAGAGAGGTTTTCATACTCTGAATTTCATCGAAGAGCGCAAAAATCAGACTTTCAAAGAAGAATACTTTTCTTTTCTATTTCTCTCTCCAAAATTTGGCCCCTCCACCTTCTCTCTACGATTTCGGCCCTATTTATCCTCAGTTCAACGATCAGAAGCTACCATGTTGATCCTAGGGAGATTTTCTACAACTTAGCCGGAACAGAATTTCAGTTTGAGGAGTTTGGGAACCATCCCAAAATCGGGATAAGTATGATATTTTAAGTTATATTGTTAATATGGAATGTATAGGGCCTAGGGAGTGATAAAATACCATTTTGTTGAAGTTTGGGTCAATAAACTCAGGTTTCTAAATTAGGGTCCGGGTGAGTACCGTCGGCATCATTTCAGGGTTTTTGCAGGCATAATTTAGAACAAGTAAGGGGAATTTATTATAGTAGGATTTTTATTAAAGTTTAAAGTGGTTACTTTGAGAATATAAACTATATATATATATATATTTACACGGAAAAGAATTTGTGTGCCAGGAATACAACTTATTTATAATTTAATTGCCTATTGTAAGTATGGGATGAAGAAATATATTGTTGGATTGAGAACAATGGTTAATTGTTGATTATGGCATGTTGTGAATACTATTGTTTGAGTTTGCTACATGACAAATAATGTGATATATATGTGTGGATTTTTGTGTGGTTATTTGTGTGTATCACAATATAACATTGGCAGGCTTGAGGAGTTCTTTATATTGCTTAGATGTAATCACGATATACATTGGCAAACCTGAGGAGTTCGTTTATTGTCATTATATATAGGGGTAGATCGTTGGCAGGCATGAGGAGGTTGTTCTACTGATACACTACGAGTAGGTCATGGGGATTTGTACTGGTGGTTAGTGGTGCTTGTGTGGACCATATGATGATGTTTGTCCTGTGTGGACCATGTGATGATGATTGTCGTGTGTGGACCAGTCCTGTGCGGACCATGTGATGATGCTTTTCCTATGTGGACCATGTGTTGACATTTTTTTTGTATGGATGAGAGTCCTGTGTGGACAGTATGTTTATGTGGAATGTGATATGGTCAGATGAATGATATAATAATTAAACTATATGTATATATATGACAAGGTAAAACTTTCTACCAAGAGCTTGCTGAGAAAGGCGAGTGCCCTGGTATTTTTAGTTTGATGCCAGAGTAGAGGGAAGGTACTTGTATGGGTGAGTAATCTTCTCTATTCTTGGAGACTTGTCTATATGCATAGCCCGAGGGCTTACCAAGTAAGGTGAGTGCCTTGATATTGGTATTAGAGCAGAGGGAAGCTACTTGTATGGGCGGGTAATCTTCCCTATTCTCGAGTTTTATTATTAAAAATAAATATTAAATGTGAGTATGGAATTAGTAATCAGAGCTTGTGCATATTAAATGTGAGTATGAATTTAGAGATTTATGATGATATTAATGATGTGTTTTCTCAGGAAGGGTTGCTGATGATTGGCAAACGATAGTGTATTTTGTAATATTTAAACACTCTGCCACACACTGCTATGATTTGTTCTTCCTTACTATGATGTGTCTCACCCTAGTGGATGATTATTTTTTCGAGTCCATCAGGAGATCAGGCTTAGGGCTCTAGCGGGGTAGTAGTTTTGGTTTATTTGGGAAGTCTATAAAAACAATTTATGTAAGTTTATGTTTTTTTTTAATACCGGTACGTAATATAAATGAATGGTGGTGAATGTTTATGGGGTATATATATAGGTTGACTCTGCTATTTGAATTTGAGGTTATATGTTTTTATTCCACTGCATAATTGTGGTGTATGGTATCAAAAGTAGGTGAATGTAACACGTGACCTATGAGCCCCACATGGCAGGTTCGGGCGTTACAGTTGGTATCAGAGCATATCAGTCTTGCAAACTTTAAAGATAATGAATACCAGAGTATAAGTTCGAGTTAGAATAGGAATAAAAGTGGGTAGGTTAGGATGAATAATGGTCTGGAAACTTGGAGGTGGAGATCCTTTGATGGTCTTCTATATTTTTCCAGGGCTGACTATTCCTGAAAAACTACGGCAAATCCCTTAATTGTTTCGTTTCTGGGTTGAGAGACTAGAATTTGGACACGTAAGTTGGAATGATAGGTCAATTGAGAGTGTAGTTGTATTGGTGTTATAACTCTGTATTGAGATGGTTTGAATGAATTATTGATTGGAACTTATGTGTTATAGTAATTTTTAATGTTGAAACTTGTTTTAATTATGATAAATGAGGGATTATAAGCTTATTTTTATTCTATCTTCAAGATGGATCCTAGGGGGAAGGGCATTGATACTGGAGGAGATATACATGTGGATACCTCTAGTGAGGATGATGTTGATGTTACAACAGTGCTGCGTAGCATAACACGTTATGCTAGGAAGGAAGCTTAGAGAAAGAAGGGTCACCCACGTGCAATTGGGGCCTGCACTTTTCAATAGTTCATCCGAATGAAACCGCCAGCTTTTGAAGGAGGTACAAATCTGATCATAGCTGAGGACTAGAGTCAAGAGATAGAGGAACTCCTGACTGTGCTACACTGTATTGAGGAGTAGAAGGTACAATGCCCCACCTTCAAATTGGTCGAGGAGGCCAAAAGATGGTGGAGGTCGACAAAATTGGTGGAGGAGCAGCAGCTAGGGTATACATCTATTACTTGGAGTCGTTTCAAGGAGGTGTTCTTCAGTAGATACTTCCTAGTTGCCACTTGAGAGGTGAAAGTAGAGGAGTTTCTACACTTGACACAGGGGTCCATGTCGGTGCAACAATATGAGGCTAAGTTCGTAGAGTTATCATGTTTTTCTCCACATATGGTTCCGAAAAAGCCGCTAAAAGCTCAGATGTTTGAGAAAGGATTGAGATCGGGGATACGTGGTCAGGTGGTGGCATTGATGACTCAGAGTTTCTTTGAGCTAGTGGATAGAGCTATGGCAGTTGAGATCTATATACAAGAGTGTGAGAAAGAGGAGAAATAGAAGAAGAGATGTATATTTTCTAGTACATTTACTGATGTCTAACAGGATTCCTAGAGGGGAGATCGTGATGCTGGGGGTTAGAGGTCGGATAGGGTTGATTAGGATTACCGAGAGAATTCATTTCACCCCCTTTGTGCTAGATGTAATCGGTGACATTGGGGAGAGTGTCGGGGTGGGAGTACTATGTGTTACAACTACGGAAAACCTAGCCATATAACTCATGATTGTCATGCTCCACCAGCCAATGCACCTACTCCTAATCAGAATAGAAGGAACAACCCAATACCTCATAGCGGCGGCGCCCCAGCACGTGTCTATATGCTTGGTACGCTTGAAGAGGATAAAGCTAAAGGCATGGGTAATATTTTATGATAGTATAAATGATAGTCTTTCTTGATTTTAAGTGATTCAATGATTTGTATGTTAGAATTGATTGAAATGTATGAATGTGGTTAGTTAGCTTTTAGTTGTGAGAAATGGGTGATTAATGAATTTCGAGGATGCAATTCTTTTAAGGAGGGGCGAATGTAATAACCCAAACTTAGAAAAAGTAATAGAAAAATAAATAAAAGAAAAAGGGGAAATTGAAATAGGGGAAAAAGAATGAGAATGGAACAATAAGCAGGAACTCGTCGACGAACCCGATTTTCTTGTCGACGAGTGATTTTCTGAGCCACATTGCCGAGTATGCATGTCTCGTCAATGAAGACTTACCGAGAGAGGTTTTCATATTATGAATTTCATCGATGAGCTCTCGGTTTCATCCACAAACAGTGTTCTTGGGCTTGTCAACAAGTCCAGATGTCTCATCAACGAGGCCACGTGGCAAGTTGCCTATAAATAGGCAAAAATCAGAATTTTAGCAAAGAATACTTTTCTTTTCTATTTCTCTCTCTAAAGTTCGGCCCCTCTGCCATCTCTTTATGATTTCGGCCCCTTTTTTCCTTAATTTGACGATCAGAAGCTACCACATTGATCCTGGGGAGATTCACTACAGCTTAGCGAGAACAAAATTTCAATTTAAGGAGTTTGGGAACCATCCCAAAATTAGGGTAAGTAGGATATTTTAAGTCATATTGTTAATATAGAATGTATAGAGCCTAGGGAGTCATAAAATACCATTTTGTTGAAGTTTGGGTTGATAAACTCGGGTTTTTAAATTAGGGTCCGAGTGAGTACCGTCGGCGTCGTTTCAAGGTTTTCGCAGTCATAATTTAGAAGAACGGATAAAGGGAATTTATTATAGTAGGATTTTTACTAAAGTTTACAGTGGTTACTTTGAGAATATAATATATATATATATATATATATATTTAAGTATGATTTATTTGAACAATTGAACATTTGGGAAAATATTAACTTCTAATATATATACATATATACATGGAAAAGAAATTGTGTGGCAGGAATACAACTTTTTATAATTTAATTGCCTATTGTAAGTACAGGATGATGGACTATATTGTTAGATTGAGAACAATGGTTAATTGTGGATTCTAGCATGCTGTGAATATTGTTGTTTGAGTTTGCTACGTGACAAATAATGTGATATGTGTGTGTAGATTTTTGTGCGGTTATTCATGTGTATCACAATATAATGTTGGTAGGCCTGAGGAATTCGTTATATTGCCTAGATCTAATCACGATACACGTCGGCAGACCTGAGGAGTTCGTATATCGTCATTATACATTTGGGGTAGAGCATTGGCAGGCCTGAGGAGGTTGTTCTACTGATACACTATGGGTAGGTCATGGGGATTTGTACTGGTGGTTAGTGGTGCTTGTGTGGATCATATGATGATGTTTGTCCTATGTGGACCAGTCCTGTGTGGACCATATGTTGATGTCTATCTTGTGTGGACTAGTCCTTTATGGACCATGTGATGGTGATTATCTTGTGTGGACCGTGTGATGATGATTGTCGTGTGTGGACCAGTCTTGTATGGACCATGTGATGATGTTTTTCCTTTGTGGACTAGTCCTGTGTGGACCATGTGTTGACATTTGTTTTATATGGATGAGAGTCCTATGTGGACAGTATGTTTATGTGGAATGTGATTTGATAAGATGAATGATATAATAATTAAACTATATGTATATATACATATATATATATATATATATATATATATATATATATATGACAAGGTAAAACTTTCTACCAAGAGCTTGTTGAGAAAGGCGAGTGCCCTAGTATTTTCAGTTTTATGCCAAAGCAGAGGAAAGGTACTTGTATAGGCGAGTAATCTTCCCTATTCTTGGAGACTTGTCTATATACATAGCCCGAGGGCTTATCGAGTAAGGTGAGTGCCCTGATATTGGTATTAGAGCAGAGGGAAGCTACTTGTATGGGCAGGCAATCTTCCCAATTCTCAGGTTTTATTATTAAAAATAAATATTAAATGTGAGTATGGAATTTGTGATCAGACCTTGTGCATATTAAATGCGAGTATGAATTCAAAGATTTATGATGATATTAATGATGTGTTTTCTCATGAGGGGTTGGTGATGATTGGTAAACAATAGTGTATTTTGTAATATTTAAACACTCTGCCACACACTACTATGATTTGTTCTTCCTTACTGAGATGTGTCTCACCCTAGTGGATGATTATATTTTCTGGTCCATCAGGAGATCGGGCTTAGGGCTCTTGGGGGGTATTTATTTTGGTTTATTTGGGAAGTCTGTAAAAATAGTTTATGTAAGTTTTTTTATTTAATACTGGTATGTAATATAAACGAAAGGTGGCGAATGTTTATGGGGTATATATATGTGTATAGGTTGACTCTACTATTTGAATTTGAGGTTATATGTTTTTATTCTGCTGCATAATTATGGTGTATGGTATCAGAAGCAGGTGAATATAACACATGACCACCGAGCCCCACTTGGTGGGTTCGAGGCTGCAAACCAAGATGTAGTCCCAAGAGGGGAGCGAATTGGGTTATTTAAAATTTTCTTTCAATTCTTTTTAAGATTCTTAACCATTTTTATAATTTCTTTCAATCAAATCTTTGTTCTTAATCAATCCACAACCACACAACACAAGTAAACAATCAATCAACCAACCAAACTTTAAATCATTCAACCATAATTCAATCAAGAAAACTTTTATAGCAATTCTCAGCTTTTGTTGACAGCCTTGTGTAAATGAATTTGATTCAAGCCCTGTAGTTAATGTAATTTGATCTTTCTTTATGATAATTAATATAAGATCCACACTCTTCCCAAAATTTAGATTTCAAATAAACTTTCCGTTAATAGGTTTTGGGTGTTGATCAACCAATGTATTCCCTTACGGTTTCCGCAATCAATATTGATCAACCAACGTACTCCCTTTCTGTTTCCGCAAGCACCAAAAAAATCAAGCTTCAGCTTTACTTAGCATCCAAACCACGTGTGTTTTTATGATTAAGAAATATAAATCATTCACGTAGCTTATATGTATGCTGAAAATAAAGAGAGTAAAGGGAAAGAGAGTGATAGCGGGATTTTTATGAGGTTTGGTTTATCCCTAGCCTACATCCTTGCCTTTGGAAAGCCACCAAAGGATTCACTAAACCAGTTCCTTTGCCAGGTGGAACAACACCTTTACACACTCTTTCAGTAGGTTAGAGCCCGCCTCTCCAAGTGATACCCCACACTCGGTCACTCCTTCAATAGGTTAAAGCTACACCTCTCTAAGCGATACCCCACGCTTAGCCAACGATCCAACAACCTAGAATCATAAAAAAAAAAAAAAAAAAAACACAAAAAGAAACAAGATAAAATATCTGCGTACAAAAACATTCTCTTAAAGAGCAGATTAGTACAAGTTCAACTCTATATACTTCGATGTAAAAATATCAATATGAAATGAATTGAAGCTCAAGTATAGAATTCACCAAAATCCTTCTTAGATGAGGATTAGCAGTAGGAATTCAGAGGAGGAAGGATCTCACTTCAGAATATCTCAGCAAAAGAATTTTGCAATGAGTGAGCAAGAGAGAGCTTTGTAAGAACAAGAGTGCTTTCAGCTTATCAATCAGATTTTTCAATTTTTGGTGTGTTTTGATTTGCAAAACCATGTATTTATAGACTTTCAAAAGTATTTTGGTGTTGCCCAAGATTACTTGGAGCATCTTCCAAGTTTATAGAAAGTTTGGTGGCCAAGAAATATGAATTTCAAATTTAATTCTTTTAAAAAATATGACCGTTAACAATGTTCAGACGTCTGAACTTTCGGGTTCAGTCGTTTGAGGTGGTTCTGCCTCTTTAGAAAACTTTCAGCAAAATTTTCAGAAGTCTAAACTTAACCTTTAGTCTTCTGAAGAAATTTTTCAGACGTCTGAAGTTACACTTCAGTCGTCTGAAGTGGTTCTGTCTGCTATTCAGTCCTTTGAAGTTCTGCCGTGAACAATGTTTAGTTTGTTGACAACTTTGACCCCACTTCTGTAGTTTAGTCGTAACTATTTTTATACAACTCCACATTAGGTGTTCTTGGTGTAAAAAGAAAGTTAAGATAAAATCCTACAACTTTCGTGTTGAGTACTTTTTAAAATAAGGAGTGTTTGATAGAGACAAATGCACCTCAATACGGATGTAAGAAAAAAACAATTACAACATTTGGAAAAACCTCTTTTTGGTGCTTTTCATTCCAAAAATAATTTTAACCTTTTTGAAATATCTTTTCACCTTATAAAATTATTTTCCAAGTATTTTAAAAGGTATCTAGGTCCAAGAAATTAACTTAAGAGTTTCAAAATATTTCAAACGATATTTAAACATTAAAGTACTTGCATAAAGACTTCTAAGACATTGACATTCTAAACACTCAAGTCTTCATGCTTGCTTTGGCTCTTTCTTTGTCTTCAAACTTTAATATACTTAAGCTTTCCCTTTAAACTTCATTTGATCCTTGTGAGCACTTTGACCTTGCTTTCTCATATGTAAGCCCTGAAATAACATTACTCACACAAGTATGTTGAGTTCCACTTGTTTGTTAGCATCAAAACAAGAATTTAAACCTTGTAAGGTCAACAATCTCCCCCTTTTTAATGATAACAAACAATGAGCAAAAATTTGAGTAAGCCTTAAAAAGGCTCCCCCTTTCAATAAGCATCATCTTAACAATTTTTGCAATCTCAAGGTCAAGCCTTAAAAATATTTTCACGTACCATGCTCATATATCAAAATCACATTATTCAATATCAATATCAATCAATATCAAGTAATAAGTCATAAAACTCCCTCTAAATTTAATACATTCAAATTTGATACCAATTATGCTTTTAAGTTTATTATCCATGCTTCATAAATTGATTCATATCTTGTATGTTTTCATGAACACAATCATCTAATACCAATATCATGTTAACATCATCAATAGCATAACATACTAATGAGTTCAATTATACTTATCATTCTTTAATATCAATTTGTGATACCAATTGAGCCTTTTAAATTGTGATACCAATTAAAATTTTTAAAATGTGATACCAAAAATACTTTATAGATACCAAAGCTAATATCACATCATGCATAGTTCATGGATATCAAAAATATCATTCATAGCTCATGGATACCAATATAAAGAGCAGCACAAGACAATTTTATCCACTTGATTCATTATTAGCATGCATAGTCAAAAATTAATTTTATATCAAGATTCATGCTCATACTCAGTAATCTAATGCTCAAACTCCATACTTCTTATATCAAGATTTAGCTTCATAATCATGCTCAAGTTTGCAATATAATGAGCCATACAGTATTAATATGAGTCAAGTCATGATCATACATGTAGTATATATAGCAAATTAGCACAACATGTATTTCATTTTCATTTGCTTTGTCATATTGCTCAAGTTGTCTTCAAGTATCTCTCATTCTTAAAATGTTTATTATCAAAATATTCATGTAATATGCTTGATTTTTGCTTTCATATGAATTTTCTTTCCAAATTTTAAAACTCTCTATTTTAAGCACGTATGAATCATCCTATGATTTTGGCCAACAATGTTCTAATAAATTCTTTGAGATTTTTAAGGTCTTTTATCCAAGTACCCATACTTTATTGGGTCCAAAAGGTTTCATAAGACTTGATTTTTCTTTTATTCTCCATACTAGTTTAATTCTTAGCATAATCTTTGGATGCTTTTGAAAAATATCGTATGTAAAGATTCTTTTTCTTTTTATTTTCAACCCCATTAAATCCAATGCCTTCTTTGTTTAAGGTCATCCTTTGTGAGCCTATCATTTTGTTAAAGTTTTTCTTTCCTTTTGTGAAGTTGTAAATGATCATTTCTTTATCTTCAATTTGATTTTTGAGATCATTTATCTCAAATGTCTTTCTTGTCATCAACCTTCTTTTGTGATTTCTCTAATTCTTGAGATAATTTTCTAATTTTATCCTCTAATTCATAAATATATATATATATGTCCTTCTCATATTCCATGGGGGATAGGGATCAAAGATCTTCTATCATCTTTTCATTCTTTCTTTCTAATTTCTTGATTTTCAAGTATTTTTCTTTTTCAGCAAGATTTTTAACTTCTAATTCTTTTAGTGCAGCCTCATACTTATTTTCTATTTTCTTGAGTTTTGAATCTTCATCATTTTCAACAATCCTAATTGATTCTAGCTCTTTCATCATTCCATCATGTTGGCCTTACAAGGCTTAATATCCTATTTTGATGCTAACAAACAAGTAGAACTTAACATGTTTTGTTTAAGTGATATATTTTCAGGACTCAAGGATAGAGCGTTAAAGAATTGATGAAAGCTTGTACTTCAAAGAATGAATTCAATATAAAGCTTGAAGCATGGATTCAAAACTGGATTTAAAGATAAAACTTGAAGATTATGAGAGTATGAGGATTAAAGAGAACTTGATGAAAGCTCAAAGAATGATGAAGCAAGCATAAAGACCTCAAGGAATTCAAGAATTGGAAATTTGAAGGATTTTATAGGAAATTTCATGTAAGTACTTCAAATAATTTCAATATGGATACATGAAACTCTAAGGTTAATTTATTGGACCTAGATACCTTTAAACATACTTGGAAATTATTTTTATAAGATCAAAAATTATTTCAAAAAGGTTAGAATCATTTTTGGAAAGAAAAGCATTAAAAAGAGGATTTTCAAAATGTTGATAATTTTTCTACATCTGCATTGAGGTGCATTTGCCTCTATCAAAACCTCTTTATTTTAAAAAGTGTTCAGCATGAAAGTTGTAGGATTTTCTATTAAATTTCATTTTATACCAATATCATCAAATTTGGAGTTATAAATAAAAAGTTATGACCAAAAAACATAAGGGTGCACGAAGTTGACAACAGCATGTGTGCAACCAGTAGACTGCCTGAACTAGGACAGGCACCTAGGTGGTCGTGGTAGGTGACTGGCTTTGTTCTGGCTGGCAACTGCCAGGCTACTGCCCCTTCTATTCCTTTAAAATAAACATGGTAGGTGACTGGAGGTTTGGGGCAGGCAACTGCCACGCGGCTGTTCTGATTTTTCACATAACGATCAAATTTTTAAATGGGGTTATTTATTACTCAAAATTTATGAAATCTTGGGGGATATTTCAACACACTTGGGGACCAAGTTAATTGCCTTTTAAAGTCTATAAATAAGCCTCAAAGATCATTGAATCAATACAACCAAGAAATCAAATTCAGCAAAAATTCAAAATTTCTCTCAAATTGCTCTCAAATTCTCAAGGCTCTCTCTTGCTCTCAACATGCACAAAGCTTACTGAGTTCTTTTTGATTTTACTCACCAAGTTTGTGCTACAATTCTGAAATCTTTCATTCATTGAAAGAATTAAATTGGTGATATACTTTCTTGAGCTTCAATTTGAATATTCATATTGTTATTTACTTTGAAGTATATAGTTCTGAATTGTTGTACTAATCAGCTCTTTTAGGAGCAAATATTTGATTTGTTTCTTGTAGATTGATGATTCCAAGGGTTGTTTGGATCGTTGTCTAAGCAAGGGGACATTGCTTAGAGAGGCGGGCTCTAGCCTATGTAAGGAGTGACCGGACGAGGGAATATCGTTTGGAGAAGGCGGGCTCTAGCCTTAACCAAGGAGTGCTGTAAAGGTATTGTTCCGCCTGTTAAAGGAACAAGTTTAGTGAATCCTTTGGTGATTTGCCAAAGGCGAGGACGTAGGCTTGGTATAAGCCGAACCTTGTAAAAATCTCAGTCTCACTCTCTCTTTTTCTATTCTTTATTTTCATAGCATATTTAAATTGCGTGGTTGGTTTAATTTGACAATCATATATACTACATAATATAGAAATCAAGTAAACTAAAGTTTAATTTTGATTTGGGTTGCGGAAATCGAAAGGGAGTACGTTGGTTATACCATATTTTGCGGAAACCATACAGGAGTACGTTACTTGGTTAATAGCTCAAGGATAAATTAACAGAGAGTTTAATTGAGTTTTGAATATTGAGAAGAGTGTGAATGTGTTGTTGAAAAACATATTGAAGAGAGAGAGAGAGAGAGAGAGAGAGAGAGAGAGAGAGAGAGAGAGAGAGAGCTTTGAGAGATTATTCAATTCTTGGTAAGTTTAAAGTTCATAACCCATGTATATATAGGCTTAGAAACACTCTCATTCGTGCTGACCAGGTTTACCTAGAGTGCCCCCCAAGTTTCTAAAAAGATTAGGGCACAAGAAAATTAAATTTGAAATCAAGAAGTTTGAAAAATCTAGCCTTTGCTGAACTTTGGTTGCCTGAAGTTGGTTCAGGTGCCATAAGATACAGGGTCAGGTGCTTGAAGCAATACTGCCTGTTCTGATTTCTTTCAATAAATCTTCAATCGCCTGAGGATAAAACCTCAGCCGCCTAAACGGTTAAAATCTGTTTTTTTCTCTCTTTTTCAAAAAAATGTTTGGCTTTCTTGCTTTCTTACTTTTGAAAAGCATTTTTCAGGATTTTAAAATAAAGTCTCTACATCCATTTATATCCCCTAATGAGCTTCATTTCATTCAAAATGATATTTTATGCTTGAAGTACTTACATGGAGCTTTCCCAAAATATGAAAACTTTCTTGCTCATTGAAATATTCATGATCATCATTTATCCATTGAGTCCTTTCTTGCTTTGAGTCTCCTTGAGCTTTATCTTGATCATCTTGTAATATGTCTTTGAGTACTTAGTGATCCTTAGATAGTTCTTTTGAATCTTGGCTTTTTGAAGTTCTTGAAATATCATCACTTGAACACAAACACGTTAAACTTTCCTTCATTTGTTACCATCGAAACAAGATGGGAAAGCCTTGTTAAGCCAACAATATCCCCCTTTTTGATGATGACAAATAAGGAGCAAAAATTAAGAAAACCTTAAACAGAAGGCTCTCCCTTACAATAAGCATATTGTTTAACAAATTTACAGTGATGTTTTCATATATTAGTTCAAAACTCAAAAAGTCATATATATCATAACATTGCTCATATCATTGCATACTCATAATATTGCATATTATCTTCCTTACTTTACTATATGCATAAAAAAAGTCATATCTATCAATTCACTTACTTGCACATTTTTGCTTTCTAAAGCATCTCCCCCTTTGACATCAACCAAAAAGAGATAAAAAATGATTAAGTTCAAATAAAATCACATTTTGAGCATATCATCAAACATGCATACCAAATATATGTACACACTCAATTTATTATTTTTCAATATAGCATGTATAGTGTATTTTAATAGTCATGCATATGTGTTGAAAACTCTTTACTAACAGCATTTTCCCTTTTGACATTATTCAAGATACCAATTGTTGATTTCATGATACCAATTGAACTTTTTAAGTTGTGAAATCAATTTAGCTTTTAAATTGTGATACCAATTAAAGTATTCATGGATACAAATATACTTTATAGATACCAAAGCTAATATTATATCATGTATAGCTTATGGATATCATATCAAAATTTCATGCTTCAAAATCAAGCTCAATAATTTCATGCTCAAGTTTTCAATATAGTGAGCCACAAATCATCAATCATTTTTTTTGTCTTTGGAGATTTCAAGATATACACATGTAGCATATAGCATATCAGCACATTACATAAGCAGGGAGCATATCATTATCATTTGCATTATACTACAATTTTGCTCTCAAGTTGTTTCTTATTCTCAAATATCAACATGCAATAAGCTTGCTTTACATTTTCTTTCATATGGGTATTCTTTTCAAGACTTAATACTTTCTAATTTAAGCCATGTATGATTTATTCATTAATTGAGGCCAACAATTTTCATTTTTATTTTTATTTTTTTTAATAAGATAATCATTAATAAGCTTGAAAATTTTTATCCTTATCTCTATTTCAATTTTGTACAATGTCCTTGTATGATTTTCCATAGATTTGATATTAATTGAAATTTAAGGATTTCGTCATAGTATTTCATCTTAATACCCATACTTTCTTGGGTCCGACTGGTCTAATAAGGGATGTTTCCTTTACTTTCCATACTTGTTTAGTTTTCACGCCCTTTCTGCTTAAATGGATATTCAAACTTTATATGTCCCTTCTTCTTACATAAGTAGCATATGGTGTGAGTGTAAGCATTTGAAGAAGTGCTTGCATAGTTCTTGGAGGCTTTTGTAAAGTACCCTATGTAGAGGTTCTTCTTCCTTTTATTTTCAACTCCATTAAATCCTATGCCTTCTTTGTTTAAGGTCATTCTTTGTGATCCTATCATTTTGTCAAAGTTTTCCTTTCTTTTTGTGAAATTGTAAATGATCTTTTATTTATCTTCATTTTGACTTTTGAGATTATTTATCTCAATATCTTTCTTACCATCAATATTCTCTTGTGATTTCTCTAATTCTTGAGACACTTTTCTAATTTTATCCTCTAATTTAGAAATATATTTGTCTTTCTCATTCTCCATAGAGGTTTGGAATTTTAGATCTTCTATTTCTTTCATCATCTTTTCATTTTTGCTCTCTAATTTCTTGATTTTCAATTCTTTATCTTTTTCAGTAAGATTTTTAGATTCTAATTCTTTTATCACAGCTTCATACGTATTTTCTATTTTCTTGATTTTTGAATCTTTATCACTTGCAACAAGCTTAATTGATTCTACTTCTTTCATCACTCCATCATTCTTGTTTTTCAATGATGTGTATTGTTTAGTTACTTTGATTAGCATCTTATATACTTTGAATAAATCATTTTGTAACTCTTCATAAGATGGCATGCTTTCATCATTGGATTCATCACTACTATAACCATTAACCGATTTGGATGAGGAACTTTGTTATTCATCATCATCTCATGCCATAAAGCAAGTATAAGCAACCTCTTGGTCACTTGATTCACATTCTAAACTACTTGTACTCAAATTATCCCAAGTAGTGGCTTTCATGACCTTTTTCTTTTTCTTTTTAGAAGCTTTCTTAAGTAGTGGACATTCCGGTTTTATATGTCCAGCTTTGTTGAAATTATAACATATGGGGATTTTATTCTTTGATTTCTTTGTATTAGTTTCTTGTTCATCCGATTCAGAGTTTTGGATTCTTCTTTTGAATTTGTTCTTCCTTCTTAGTATTCTTGCAAGTTTCTTAGAGATATAGGCTACTTCATCTTCATCCATCTCTTCTTCACTACTAAAGTTTTCTTTTGAAGCTTTGAAGGCTATAGATTCTTGGGCTTTGTTTTTTCCATCCCATTCATTCATTGATATTTCATATGTGAGGAGAGAACCTATAAGTTCATCTAAGAACATATTTTTCAAATTTCTTCCTTCAGTTATTGCAGTGACTTTTGGTTCTCATATTGGTGGCAACCCTCTAAGAATTTTTCAAATCATTTCATACTTTGAATATGTTTTTCCTAAGGCATTGAGGGAGTTTATAATATGGGTGAACCTAGTATACATACTAGTGATTGATTCATCCGGATTCATTTCGAAAGCTTCATATTCACTAGTTAGCATACTGATCCTATTATCTATAACATCTACCATTCCTTCATAGGTTACCTCTAACTTATCCCAAATTTCTTTAGTTGTTTTGCAAGCCATGACTCTATTGAAGTCATTAATGTCTATAGCACCACACAAAGCTTTGATAGCACTTGAATTAACTTGCAGCATTTTGTGATCTAAGTCAATCATGTCCTTTTTCTCCTTATGGACTTTTTTTCCATCTACTAGTTTGAGGGGAATTAAATCACTATCTGTGACAACCTCCCAAGCTTTCCAATTCATAGTTTGTAGATATATTCTCATACATTGTTTCCAAAAAGTATAGTTCAATCCGCAAAAGATTGGTGGTCGGGTTGAGGATTGACCCTCTCCAAAGGGAGCTATGCCTAAGTGTGCCATTAAGATCTTTGTATAGCTACTAATTAAGGTTTGCTATAACCCCGCTCTGATACCAATTGAAAACTAAGGTATAGTCCCAAGAGGGGGGGGGTGAATTGGATTATTAAAATTCCTTTTAAAACTTTTTATGAATTCTTTAACTTAATTTAATTCTTTCAACGAATTCTTGATTTCTTGTTGATTTAGCAATCACATAATAAAAACTTAATTATTTTTATACAATCCACAACCACATAAAATAAAAACTCAATCAATCAAATCCACAAAATATTTAATCAAGATATACTATACAATTCTTTTATCTTTTCAAAGAACTCAAGATGGTTAGTTTGTTTGCAGCCCAGCATATATGAATTTGTAAGCCATGTAGAGAATGTAATTTGTTTCTCAATTTGGTATTCAACAAAACATCCACACTCTTCCCAATAGCTTAGACGTTAAATAAACTTTCAGTTAAAGAGTCTTTGGGTGTTTCACTAATCAGCGTACTCCCTTACGGTTTTCGCAAAGTATGGATCAACCAACGTACTCCCTTTCGATTTTCGCAAAATGTACTCCATTTCGATTTCCGCAATCCCAAAAACAAATTAAGCTTAAGTTTATTTAATATCTAATCCACGTAGTGTATATGATTTAGAAATTTAAAACATCCACGTAGTTAATATATGTGCTGAAAATAAATAACAAGGGAAAGAGAGAGTGAGACCACGGTTTTTACGAGGTTCGGCTTATCCCCAACCTATGTCCTCGCCTTTGGCAAACCACCAAAGGATTCAACTAAATCAGTTCCTTTTTCGGGCAGAACAACACCATTACATACTCCTTCAGTAGGCTAAAGCCCGCCTTTCTAAGTGATATCCCCTCCCGCCTCTCTAAGCGATATCCCCACGCTTAGCCAACAATCCAAAGAACCTTGAACCTTCATTATCTACAAGATACAAATCAAATAGATGTACAAAGAATGCCCTTAAATAGAGCTGATTAGTACAATTGAAAAACTAATATACTTCAATTCAAAAATATCAAAAGAATGAAGTAGAAAGTTCAAGATTTATATCACCGGATTACTTCTCTTGATAAGGATCAAGAACTTAGATTATATGATTCAAAGAAGACGTGATATACTAAAAAATGTCTCAGTGATTTCACGGCAATTCAGTCGGCAATTCAACAGCAAGAAGGCTCTGAGAAAGAGAGAGAGCTTTGAGAGATTATTCAATTCTTGGTAAGTTTAAAGTTCATAACCCATGTATTTATAGGCTTAGAAACGCTCTCATTCGTGCTACCCAAGTTACTTCAAGTGCCCCCCAAGTTTCTAAAAAGATTAGGGTGCAAGAAAATTAAATTTGAAATCAAGAAGTTTGAAAAATCTAGCCATTGTAGAACTTCGGTTGCCTGAGGTGCAACTTCGGTCTCCAGAAGTTGGTTCAGGTGCCTAAAGATATAGGGTCAGGTGCCTGAAGCAACACTGCCTGTTCTGATTTCTTTCAATAAATCTTCAGTCGCCTGAACAATTAAAATCTATTTTCTTCTCTCTTTTTAAAAAATGTTTGGCTTTCTTGCTTTTTTATTTTTGAAAAACACTTTTTGAGTTTTTAAAATAAAGTCTCTAAGTCCATTTATATTCCCTAATGAGCTTCATTTCATTCAAAATGATATTTTATGCTTGAAGAACTTACATGGAGCTTTCCTAAAATATGAAAACTTTCTTGCTCATTGAAATATTCATGATCATCATTTATCCATTGAGTCCTTTCTTGCTTTAAGTCTCCTTGAGCTTTATCTTGATCACCTTGTAATATGTCTTTGAGTACTTAGTGATCCTTAGATAGTTCTTTTGAATCTTGCCTTTTTGAAGTTCCCGAAATATCATCACTTGAACACAAACACATTAAACTTTCCTTCATTTGTTACCATTAAAACAAGATGTGAAAGGCAATTGTCTTCAAAACGTCCTCTACTTTAACTTTCACTTGGTGATATCCCAACCAAAGGTCAATCTTGGAGTAAACCTGGGTCCCCTGGAACTGATCAAATAAATCATCAATTTTGGGAAGAGGATATTTATTATTGACTGTCACTTTATTTATCTCTTTATAATCAATGGACATCCTTATAGTCCCGTCTTTCTTCTTCACGAAAAAGACTAGTACTCCCCAAAGCAACACGCTAGGCCTTATAAATCCTTTTTCCAACAACTCTTACAACTGGTCTTTCAATTCTTTCGGTTTAGTTGGAGCCATTATGTAGGGCGCTTTACATATCGGTGCTGACCCTAGTAGTAGATCCTTAGCAAATTCAATCTCTCGATCTAGTATAAACTAGGTAATTCCTCTGGAAAAACATCTGAAAATTCTCTTACTACTAGACTATCAACTTGTTTCAATTCTTCCTTTGGAATTTCCTTTATATAAGCAACATACCCCTGGCAACCACCCTAAAGCAGCCACCTCTTCTAAATAACCGACACTAACTATGGAGAAGCGTGCACACGTGATACCCATGAATCTAAATTTCTACTCACCTGGGGGTTTGAAAATCACTTCTTTTTTATGGCAATCAATGCTAGCATAATTAGTTGTCATCTAGTACATAACCAATATCATATCAAACCCTTGCATGTCTAATACCACGAGATTGGCTAGTAATACTTTTTCCTGAATGCCCACTGGATAGTTTTTAAGTACCCTCCTACACCTTACTACTGATCCAGTCAGCATGGCTACTAACAACTCAACATCTAATAACTATGTCTCAACCCTAGATAATTAACATATTCCGACAACACAAAAGAATAGGTGGCACTAGAGTCAAATAAAATAACATCTTTATATAGTAAAACAATAAGAATACTTGTCACAACGTCTTCGGCAGCCTCACCGTCTTTTGGCGTTATTGCATAAACACGTGCCTGCGCGGTATTTCCCTGCTAGCCTCATTGGGTGCCTGGATATTACCCTGGAATGGTCTGGGGGGAGTAGGATCTGAACATTCCTTCTAACTCGACACTCTCCCAAATGTCTCTGGTAACACCTTGGACAAGGAGGGCATGATGGATTACCCTGCTCAGCCTGATCTCCCATTCCCTGTCTCTGACTTCCACTACTCCCATGCCTTCTCCAAGGCCCATGACTGGTACCTTCTTGAAATCTAGGAGGCATAGGCCTTTTCCTCTGGGTTCAAGTTTATAAACTCCTCCCCCTGGGCATCTCTAGTGGTAGAGTAAACATATCAATCATAGAAAATTTCTTTAAAACAGTTCCATGTTAGGGTTGCTGAATCAGGGCTTTGTTCTTCGAGTAGCTTCATTGACATCCACCAACGCTTGGCCTCCCCAGTCATTTTAAAAACAACATACAAAATCTTCTACTCTTCTACACAACAAAAACTGGCCAATATACCCTCCATCTCTTGAATCCATTCCCTCGCAACGATTACATCGGCTCCTCCTGTAAAAGTTGGGGAATTCATATAGGTAAATTGCTAGATAGAGTAGCCCAAGTCAACTAGTAAGCAGTTCTATCCCCTATTGTTTCGCACAATACCTGCCATGACCTTTTGGCCTGCACTATGTAACATCTGTTTAGAGCCACTGCCACCCATGCTGAAAGCCCCTACGTTGCCACTATTTCCAGCATTCCTGTTGCTATTCCCAGGGTCCATTTTGAAAAGAAAATAAACATAGTCTAAGGACCCTATCTTCATATTATAACTAAGAAATTTATCTAACTAAGATATCCTCATACCACCTATTACTAATTTAAGTTCTAGTCCTATCATATTGAAATAGAAACCGATGATAGTTTACTATGGTTTTCCTGAAATTGTCACCCCAGGAAAATCACAAAAACCACCCCGAAGTTCCTGCTTCCAAACTATAGAACAAAATCCTAAATTCTCATCTTAATTTCCCAACATTAATTCACTAAAATTATGTTCTATCCCAATTTATATCCTTCTCAAAATTCCATTCCTATATTTTGGTGTTGATTTCTGCTGTATACTAGAGTCTACATAACCTAGCAACCTAAGCTCTGATACCAAACTGTAACGACCCAAAATTCCTACTTTTTTTTATCAATATATATATATATATATATATATATATATATATTGTATTATATTACTCTGATACCCCTGATAAAATCTACTATAACATCCTGATCCCAAAGTGGCACCATAGAATTCCTGTTCATAAGATTAGAAACTTATGCAACGGAAAACATAAAATCATATAACCATAATTATAATACCAGAATTCAGTATTCTCCCATATATATATATATATACCGCTCTTTTGAATTCCCTACTAGATCTTCTAAAATCTACACAAAAACATCTCCCAACATTCACGTACCCTACAGACAGAACAGTACAAGATCCTTTTTATCTCGAAGCCTAGTCTACTCGTCTAATTGGATTACCTAAAAGGTATTAAATTACTCGGATGAGACAAGTCTTAGTAAGATGAAATGTGCTATTACCAGTGTGTGGCAACTAAGTTTACATGAACAATATATTTTTAATCAACTAAAACTAAAATAACATGAAACATAATATATAATAAAACTCACACCTATATAGCTTAAAATTCAATTGTCACCGAAATTTCTATATAATCATACTTTTAGTATCTGTAGGTATATGGGATGTTTTCTGTAAATCTATATATATATATATATATATATATACATAACTATGAAAACTTCCTTAGATGGTTGTATGTCATGATTTAACCCCCATGATGGGGTTGTGCGGCCCATAGGCGAGACTTAATACTGGTTGGCCTACGAGGATAAATCAACAGAAATCTCCCTAGTCAGATCGACCGCCTCAACCCGGACTACTAGGGAGTCTGCAATACCTCCCTAGGCACGATCGACAACTAATAAAATCCACACACTATCTGAGATATGTGGTTGTACTCTGAACTTAAATAGCTACGGTACCGTGCTCTGAAATCTGATCTAATCCATAAGGGTCGGATACTATATATAATACTATTATATATATATATATATATTTCTTACTATTTTACCATGATTATGTTCCAACTGTAATAACTAAAAAAGCTAATTTGAATAACTGTAATATCTAATTTGAATAAATTTTTATAACTGAAAAAAATTGATCTAAATAACTGTAATATCTGATTTGAATAAACTGTAATATTTGAATATCATTGTATTCTATAAATGATGATTCTTTGAAAGCTGTGAAAATTCTATACTGAACTGATATTTACTCATGCCACACAATTAAATAAATAAAACCCATATAGTGTAACCTGTATTTAAATCCATGTACTAACCTGTATATTTTTTATAATAAAGATAATTTATAACCCGTAGAATTTTCTTGAAAAAACATAATTTCATATCATAAAACATCCAGAATTCATATCCCAAAATACTTATATTTTACTAGTAAAAATTCCTAAAATTACTAGCATAGCATATTTCCCTTACCTGGCTAATTGAACTCGTTCACTGATTTCTAACTCACGCCTACAACGCTCATGATTCCAAAACCCTAAAATTATACATATATATATTTATCTCCCTATCAGTCAACTGAATAACCAGAATAATTATCATACTCACATCTCTTATGAACACACATACTCATAATTTCCTAAACTATAAACTATTTAACATTTTTACCTAGGTTCCTTAGGAAAGACCCACTAGGATCCTTAGCTCATGCCAGTGGTGTTCGCACCAAAACTTGTATTTCACAAAATCCTAATTTCTCAATTCAACCCCAAAATTACATTCACATCCACAATCCTAAACCTATACCTTTAATAAATTTAATAAACTAACCATAAACACTCAAATAACATCCTTACCTAAGTTTTGGGATGGTTCCCCGGAACCCCAAACTGAAATTTCGCTTTGCCAAGGTTATAGAGAATCTTCCCAGGAACCTTGCGGTGGTTCCTAATCATCAATTCGGGCTTTAATGGAGCCAGAATCAAAGGAAAATGGGGAAGGGTTGTAGGGTTTCTAGTGATAGAAAAAGTGTTTTATATTTTAATGTTTCAAATGAACTCTCAGGTTCCTTTATATTTTTAAGTACTGCTGAGAAAACCATCTCTGATTTTCTCTACCTCTCACGTTGTCGATTTTCTATTTAACTGGCCAAGATTTACCATTTACCCCGTTATTGACTCGTGGTAAAACCCCAAAACCATCGCTGATTTTCTTCCTCTCCAAAAAACCATCGCCAGTTTTCTCTTTCCCTAGCCAAAAATCCTATTGACCTCATTAGTCATACCCGGTTTTGATAATGAAAAATACTCAAGTATTTGATGGTTATCGAGTTTGTGTGTAGGCATATATTAGCAAAGCAATTGATGGAACATAAAGACTCAAAGTATAAAGACCCTGAAGTTTTCTTTTAATGTAATTTATATTATTGCTCAATTCAGGTTTGTAATAGTAAATATCAAAAAAGGTCTGTAATAATCTCTACATGTCATGCATGTAGGTAATTGTAAGCTCAAGACCTTAGAAAGACCTCAGGGATCACCCGTCGTCGACCGACACCGAATTTTTGGGACCATTTCAAAATGACCCTAGAAAGACCCTAGGTCCCAACACAATCACATAAGATGTCCCCAAAATCACTTATAATATTAGGGAATTAATTAAAGGGAAAAATGGACATAAAGGGCAAAACTGTGAGGTCTCGAGCGACCAAACCCTGGGTGTTCAACACACCTCGGGCGACCGAACCATAACTCTGACCTTTCCCACCAACTCAACACCCCGAACTTCACGTTCAAAATAGCCTCGGGTGATCGAACACATGAGTTCGTTTAACCGAACTCCTGACCAAGCAACCAAATCACGGACCTTATGGAAATCGCCTCGGTTCAGCCAACTGAACCTTGACTCAGGCACCCGAACCTTCAAAAATAAAATTTTTGACTAAGTCCGTTCGGGCGACCGAATCGTGAATCAGCCATTCGAAACTCTCGGGTTGTTTTAATTTTTACCAAGGTTAAGCATGGTTAAATAGCGTTAATTTTGTTAAATGATTTTAGAACAATTTTAATAATACCCTACATGTCCTTAATGGTTATAATTTGCCCTACTTCTATATATAGGGGCTCATTTGTGAAAATCAGTACAAGATTAGCAAGATCATTAGTGAAAAATCCTCTCAAATTTAAAAAGCCTATTTTGCCTATACTACTTCCAAATACTCTCATACACTCATTTCCTTGATTATTCAAGCATTGTGAGAGTTCCTAAATGTGCTAGTTCTTTATTTTACATTGCTTAAAACTTTTATCTTTGTGGTTGTTGATTGTTTGATTTTTGAGAGTTAAGCAAGAGTTTTTCCCACAGATTTAACTTGATAAATCTTGTGTTGGGAAAACTCATTAGCTTGAGGATCTTAGCATTGTTATTGTTAGATTCCTAAAGCAATAATTTTTGTGTGCAAAGTATTTTCAAGCTATATTTTTCAAACAACTCTTGTGCTTATTTCATTGAGGAAAATATTTTTGAGTTGGTTTGAATATTGTTGCCAGCATCTTTGAAACTCTAATCTATTATTGAGATTTATTATATCTTATTTCAAAGAAATAGGTTGTTTGTACACTCTTGAGCATATATGAGATTATACATTATTGAGTGTTGTTTGCACAAAATCACATCACTGAGCTTACAATTCCTATATTATTGATGTGCATTGATTGATTGATACTAGTACAAATGTGCTTGTTGGAGAAGCATACACTTTGTACACTGTTTGTATTGTATTCATTGATTGTATTCCAGGCATGGGCTTGAAGAGGGAGACTAGCCTTGTGGAATAGATTATTGAGTGTTGTTTGCACAAAATCACATCACTGAGCTTACAATTCCTATATTATTGATGTGCATTGATTGATTGATACTAGTACAAATGTGCTTGTTGGAGAAGCATACACTTTGTACACTGTTTGTATTGTATTCATTGATTGTATTCCAGGCATGGGCTTGAAGAGGGAGACTAGCCTTGTGGAATAGTCCTGAATTGGCTTAAACCCTATTAGGAAAACTAGGTGCACCATCCTGGTAAGGCATAGGTTGAGGTCAGACCCATTAATTAACCTGGTTATAACCGGTGCCACTCCACCCATGAAGTGAGCTTATAGTGGAATCCTTGTGCTGGTGAGCCAAGGCGGGGACATAGGCACTTTGGTCGAACCCTGACAACATATCTTATGTTAGTTTATTTTTTGCCCTTTATTTTCTACACCTGTATGTTTATTGGTTAAATATCTGCTTTGGCTTGAAATTTCTTAGACTGCTTTTAGGTTGCGTAATACTGATTGTTGGATTAGTTACACCTAGGGATAAAATTTTAAATCTCCAATTCACTCCCTTCTTGGGATTGCACCAAAGCTAACAATTAGTATCAGAGCCATTATTGACCTTATAGGTCATGCCTGATTTTGATTATGACAAATAATCATTGTAGCTAATGGGTATTTTAGATTTTGTGCAGGAACCTCAATTGTCAAGATCATAATGCATATGGAGCAAATGAAGCTTGAAGACCAATTCATGTGTATAATTGTAATATATATTCAGTTGTGCAATTGGTCTGTAATAGTAATTAAGGTCCTTGGTTTGTAATAAGCACACACATCACATGCATGGTATAATACGTAAGCTCAAACCAAGTATAACTAAGAATGACCTTAGAAAGACCTTAGGGGTTAGGTCGACCAACACCGGATTTTTTTCGGTGTTTTTAAAAAGACCTAAAAATGACCCTAGGACACTCACTCATGCTCATATATGTTAGGCACATTGAATAGGGTGTTTGTGAATTGAATTAGGACCGAAATGCACCTTTTGGCAGTTCATTCTGCCCTGGTCGACCAAATCCGACCTTGGTCAACAATATGACCTCAGCCCGGTCAATCGGACCATATAGTTCATTTGTACCCTGGTCGACCGAACCTAGGTCCAGGTCAACGGTTGACCATGTCCTGGTCGACCAAACTGAATAGTTCAAATAGCCCCCGGTCGATCGAAACCTTCTGAGGTCAACATTTTGACCACCTGGCCAACCGAGCCAAAATTGCATACCAACTACCTGGTCGACCGAGGGTCCTCAGGAGAAATCCCAACTGTCTAGTCGACCGAATCGCCCAGTGCAAAATGTCATGGTCGACCAAACCTCAGTAAAATGGAAAATTGCCCTTCGGACATACTCAACCGGTCGATCGAGTCCTCAGTTCAAAAATGTCCCGGTCGACCGAACCATGTGAACTTCAGTTGACCGAAAAGGTTTCTAGTCGACCAGACCTCTCGGGTTGTCCTGATTTTTTATTGTGGTTAATTTTTTAAAACAGGGTTAAAATAATTAAAAGGTCATTAATCTTTTCTAATAATACCAGAATTGTCCCCAATGGTTATATTTCACGGGGTGTCTATATATACCCCTTCATTTGCGATTATTAGAAAGAGATTAGCATATTTGATTAGGGAAAATTCTTTGAAAATCCAAAAACATATGATACTCATTTTCATACTAAAAACACTCATACTTACCTTCTCCTACTACTCATACTCTTTGTAAGTTGATTGAGTGATTATTCTCAAAGGTTTGCTCTCCTTGTTTATTTAATTGAAACGATTTTCTTAAGAGCCAAACCTAAGTGTTCTTAAGGGGCTTTGTTCATAAGCCTATCCTAAGAAGACTTACCTAAGCTTCTGAGTATTGCATTTGTGTTGCAATTTCTTAGAAAGCTTGTATTTATTTTTGGGTTGCAAAAATATTTTCAAAAACATACTCAAATATCTTGTGTGATTTATATTGACATATTTGTGAGAAGATATTTGTGTTTGTGATATCAATCTTTGTTGCAACATTCATTAACCTACATAGCATTTGTTGAATACAAAGATTGAATATCGTTGCAAACCAAGCATATACATTATTTGATATTTACACGCTTGAAACATCCTGCTGACTAAAATATTTGAGACTTGATATCTTTGTGTGAACCCGATTGATTGAATATCTTGAGATACAAAGATTGCTTGATTGATACTCTCATGCACTTATTACACTGATAGTAAATATATATATATATATATATATATATATATCTGAGAGTTGAAATACTAGACCACACTGAGCTTACATATTAAATCATTTTATGGTGCATATGACTAAGCGCATTTGGGTACATATATGCTTTACAAGAAAGCACAATCACTGTACTGATATTATTTGATTGCAAATCTATTGTATTTATAGGCATGGGTCTGAAGAGGGAGACTAACTTTGGAATAGTCCTGAATTGGCTTAAACCCGATTAGGAAAGCTAGGTGCACCATCCTATTAAGGCGTGTAGGTTGAGGTCAGCCTCGCTAATTGACCTGGTTAAGATTGAGGTCAACCCTGTGGTAATTGACCTGGTTGTAATCGGTGCCGCTCCACCCTTAAGTGAGCTATTAGTGGAATCCACGAGCTTGCGAGATAAAGGCGGGGACGTAGGCATAGTTGGCCGAACCCTGATAACATATCATGTTTTTGTTTATATTTCCACACTTTATATTTACCGCACGTGTATGTTATTATGTGAATGGTGCACTTGATTTAAATTTTCGTATATTATATTTATCGGCGTATTTGGAACTGCATAAAAAGACGCTAGGTTGTAATATTCTGCTAACATCTAGTTCAACCTAGGAGAAAAGTTTAAAATTCCAATTCAACCCCCCCCCCCTCTTTTGGGAATACACCAATTCTAACAGCCACGTTACTTAGACTTAAAAGTTAATTAGTAAAAAGATCATGATGGCTCATGTTAGTCACGAACCCTCCAGTATTTAACAGTGAAAATTTCATTGTATGGAAATTTAGGATGACCATATTTATTAAAGCTTCAAATTGGAGGTTCTAGAAGGTTATTGAACAAGGAGATAGTATTCCAGTAAAAATCATTGATGGTGTTGATGTTCCTAAATCTAAATTTGAGTTGAATGATAATGATAAGAACTTAGTGCAAATAAATTTTGATGCCTTGAACACCTTGCTGCATGCTTTAGATTCTAATGTTCTTTGTGAGGTTATGGCATGTAACAGTGCTAAAGAGATATGGGAGGAACTTGAAAGGAGATATAGAGCAACTACGCACGAAAAGATGATCACTCCTTGTGATTCAAACTCTACAGATCTTGAAGGAGGTAAACCGTACTTCATAGCTCTAACCGACATTGAGGTAAACTCGTCTCCTCCTATGTTATTAGGTAATCCTAGTAATGATTCATGTGATGCTTTGAATGATACATCTGATGCTGAATGATGTGATAGTTCTGATAGTGAGAGCATGCCTACTTATGAAGAATTGCAAATTGAATATATTAGAATTCATAAGTCACTTGTTAAAGCTAACAAAAGATATACTGCTTTGAAAAATAAGTATGAGGCATCTTTGAAAGAATGTGAATCAAAAGTTCTTGTTGAAAGAGAGAATGATATAAAAATCAAATAGTTAGTAAACAAGAATGAAAAATTATAAAAAATTTGAATGTTGTAAGATCTCAAATTTCAGGTGATAATAAAAAGGATCTTCTCATTTCAGAACTTGAGTGTAAAGCAAACACAATGTTTAATGAATTCATAAAATTACAAAGTGTTTGCAAGGACTTGAAAGATTCAAAAAGAAAATAGAACTCCAAGCGAAGATCATCTATACGTTCATTAGAGGCAAGGACAACTTTAATAAGTTGTTAGGTTCACAAAAGATAACCTTAGATAAGGAAGGCATAGGTTATAATGGGATTGAAAATAAGAAAAGAAAGAACCTATACATGGGGTACTTTGTAAGAGCATCCAAATACTATGTTAGTACCTCCTCCAGCCCTTATACCCACACTTTTGTGCATTGTGTAAAAAGAAAGGGTACATAAAATTTGATTGCCCGTTTAAAAGGAAAGGTGTAAATGTAAATAGATATGGAGAGTCAAAGTACCACCTAGTCCTAACCCATCAAGACTCCAAGATGGAAAAATGGTATGGGTTGTTAAGAAATAAAACCCCTTGAAATTGAAGGAAAAATTTGCTCAAACATGAATTACATGATCACATAATTCTTCCTTAGCATTTAGGATTAGCAATAGGGGGTAGTGATGATTATAAGCTTGGGAAGTGGTTGTTGCTTAAAATGAAAATCTTAGTATATACACTTACTAAACACTATCTTGTTATACTAAGAATCCTTATCCACTTCCAAATGGACATGGCATCTATGCCTAGTATTTAATTCATAATGCTTAACTCATACTTAATTATGAAAACCCAACGTTAAGTATACTTTGTCCATTGTGCAAGACTGAGCTTTAGGAAATGAATCATGTGTTAAGCATCGTCTAATCCTAAACTAACTTGATTGTCATAAAAGCCTAAACATGATCACCAGCACGAAATGATTTTGAGAAATGTCCTGCTTCACCAGAATACTTCTTTGAACAAGATAGAATTTTTTTTTTTTTTTAGTATTCATCCTATACTTCTTTCATAAGCTCTCAAACCTCAAGTCAAATATCTTAAATGAAGTTGAATGGCTAAACTAATTGCATTAGGTTTCAAATCCAGATGATGAAATGAAATTTGAAATAAACCTATGCATGATCAGTTAATTTAAAAGTCATTCTAACTTGTGCCTCTCACATTATGAAGATTATAAGAAAAGAGGCAGACATAGGCTTATTATCTTAATGAATATTCATTGTGACTTTTTGGTTCGATAAGCTTTAAGCATTCATCGCCAAGATTGAATCATTGAAATTCTTATAACACTTGGTTAAAGAACCTAAATAAATAAATAAATAATAAGAAAAGATATAAAATGAGTCAAGTGCATAACTCAAGGGGAGCATTTCTCTTCATGAATATATATATACATTAAATCCTCTTATGATTTTTATCTTTTATGCCCATATGCCTTCATATGAAAAGCACTGAATTCCTACTATTCATTATGCGTTAAATGAGTATATCTTCTAATGGATAGTTTATCTTTTGTATCATTTGTTGATTGTTACCTGATTGCATGCTTAGTTTAGAATGCCTCCTACATGGCGGCTGTAGTTTATGTGAATTGCATGTTGGTAGTGGATATAGGTTCTTGCATGCTTAAAATTGAAAAGTGTTGCTTGAATCTACAAGGTGTTGGTACATGAAAATTTTGGAAATGTTCAATTTACAATCAGCATGTTGCCGAAATTTCGTTAGGATTTTCCCAAATTAAAACCATATGCCAAGATGATAAGGATAAAATGCATGCTAAAATGTTCTTGAAAAGATGTGTGAAAGTTAACTGAACATTTAATCATCATCCTTATATGAAAGTGCATGCTTAAGTACACACTTAGGGGAGCTGAGCTCCATCCCTAGAAAAGGAACGTAAAAGATTCATATATTAAGGCTCTTCAGAAAACCCTGAACATCATATCCAGTGTTTAAAGGTCTATGAATAGATATGGATTGTTCTATGTTATGAGTATTAGTTCATGCCTTAATATATTTTCTAAGATGCATTTGTGGCCTATAGGGATGACCATACTAATAATAATATAGTTGATAAATCATCAGTATGGTTGGTTTAAAATATTTAAATTGATAGGCTTATACTACTAGCATAATGAAATTTGTCTTTAACTGGTATAAGCAGTTTATTGCATCTAAGCTAAGATTCCAATCGATACGGGGAGCATATAAAATTAAAATGTCTATCATATTGTGCTCACAAATTTTTTGTGCTTAGATCTGTTATTGAATCAAGTGTGGCATGTGCTAAAATGTAGTGACTACCAGAATAATGTTGCTTGCTTGCATGATCTTTAATTTTTTGGCACACTCTTGAAAACATCATTAGGGGAATATATATTTATATACATACATATTATTATTATATACATATATGTTTTTAAAATTACATAAATTGTTCAATAACTTCACATGAAAATGCATGTGAACTAGTTAGACGATGTTTATGCTCAAACCTATTTTTTATATACCGCATATCTTCAAATTCAAATTTTCTGCGGGTCTCATGAAATGCTTAAATTGCAATGGTTTGTATTTATTTTTGGTCTAACTATGTTTTTCATGACATTTTAAATTCATATGACCAGTTACGTTGTTTGTATGCTTAATTGCTACATTTACTTTATGAAGTCATTTTTGTCACTCATTTTACATTGTATAAGTATGTTATCTTTTTGGATGATGAAAGGAATACTTATTGATATACTGGACTATTTGAGTTGAGTAAAATATTATAAATTATCTATTAAACTCAAATTAGGTCATTTCTATACTGGTATATTTGGGAAAATATTCTATGGCATGTTGTCGAAATTTCTAAAAACTTTCCCATACCTATCTTGTATCTAAATGAATCATACTCAATGCCTATAACTATGTGTTTTATATGTATCATAACCCTTTTGGTATTGCCAAAAGGGGGAGAAAGACAAAAATTGAGTACTTGGATACTTGAAAAATGTTTGCATTGACAAATCTTTAATATTATGTATATTGGTAGGGGGAGCCTTCAAGGCTATACCCACTTTTTGCATGGTGCATTTGTTATCATCAAAAAGGGGGAGAATGTTGACCTTATTGGTCATACCCGGTTTTGATAATGACAAATACTCAAGTATTTGATAATTATCGAGTTTGTGTATAGGTATATATTAGTAGAGCAATTGATGGCACATAAAGATGCAAAGTATAAAGACCCTAAAGTTTCCTTTTGTTGTAATTTATATTATTGCTTAATTCGGGTCTGTAATAGTAAATATAGGAAAAGGTTTGTAATAATCTCTACATGTCATGCATGTAGGTAATTGTAAGCTTAAGACCTTAGAAAGACCTCAGGGATCACCCTTCGTCGACCGACGCTGGATTTTTGGGACCATTTCAAAATGACCCTAGAAAGACCTTAGGTCCTAACACAAGCACATAAGATGTCCCCAAAATCACTTATAATATCATGGGAATTAATTGAAGGGAAAAATGGACATAAAGGGCAAACCTGTGAGGTTTTGGGCAACCAAACCCTAGGTGATCAAAACACCTCAGGCAACCGAACCCTAGACAAGTCCAAATGTTGACTTTGGTTTCCGGCGACCAAACCATTTTGAACATAGCGTCCACAGGCGACCGAACAATAACTCTAACCTTTCTCACCAACTTGGCAGCCTGAACTTCACATTCAAAATAGACTCGGGTGACCAAACACATGAGTTTGGTTAAGCGAACTCTTGACCAGGCGATCGAATCGCGGACCTTTTGGAAATCGCCTTGGTTCAGCCAACTAAACCTTGACTCGGGCACCCGAACCTTCAAAAATAACTTTTTTGACTTAGTCTGTTCAGGAAACTGAACCGTGGATTAGTCACTCGAAACTCTCGGGTTGTTTTAATTTTTACCACTATTAAACAAGGGTAATTTCGTTAAATGATTTTAGAACAATTTTAATAATACCCTACATGTCCTTAACATTTATAATTTGCCCTACTTCTATATATAGGGGCTCATTTGTGAAAATTATTACAAGATTAGCAAGATCATTAGTGAAAAATTCTCTAAAATTTAAAAAGCCTATTTTGCCTATACTACTTCCAAATACTCTCATACACTCATTTCCTTGATCCATTAAAAAAAAAACAAGTTTTTAGTGACGGTTTTAATTAATAGTGTTGTATTAGTCACAGTTTTTAAGAACCGTCACTAATAGTGTAAGCATTAGTGACGATTTTAGCAGCCGTCACTAATACAAAACTATTAGTGATGGTTTAGAACCATCATTAATACTTTCATCACTAAAAACTGCGCGGTAAACAATTTTCACATGAAAATTTTTCCGAAAAAATATTAGCGATGATTTTATGGTATTAGTGACGGATTAAATTCGTTACTAAAAGTCACTTATTAGTGACGATTAACAAACCGTCACTACTAATATTTATGAATATATAAAAAAAAAATTAGTTTAAGGGTATTACTGACAGATCCCCCAATCCGTCACTAATAATGGTGTATTAGCGACGATTTTGAAACCGTCACTACTAGTGTTTTTATTTAAAAAAATATAAAAAAATTAAGTTAAGGGTATTAGTGACGGATTGGGAGATCTGTCACTGATAAGAAGATATTAGTGACGATTTTGAAACCGTCACTACTAGTGTTTTTATTAAATAAAAAATAAAAAAATTTAGTTAAGGGTATTAGTGACGGATTGGGAGATCTTTCACTAATAAGAGGATATTAGTGATGATTTTGAAACCGTCACTACTAGTTTTTTATTTAAACAATATAAAATAAATTTAGTTAACGGTATTAGTGACGGTTTGGGAGAACCGTCACTAATAATAAGGTATTAGTGACGGTTTTGAAATCGTCACTAATAGTTCTTTTATTTAAAAAATGTAAAATAAATTTAGTTTAGGGTATTAGTGACGGATTTGACAACCGTCACTAATAAAAAAATTTAAGTTCAGAGTATTAGTGATGAATTTATGAATTTGTCACTATTTGTCCCCTATTAGTGACGGATTTGAAAACCGTCACTAATAATTCCTTTTTTTAAAACAAATAAAAAAATTTTCAATTCAGAGGATTAGTGACGATGTTGTAAATTCGTCACTAATAAGGAACCAATAGTGACGAATTTTTAGATTCGTCACTAATACTTCCTTTTTTAAGAAAAAAAAATTAAGTTCAGAATATTAGTAACGAATTTATAAATTCGTCACCATTGGTCTCTTATTAGTGACGAATTTCTATAGTCGTCACTACTAGGCCATTATTAGTGACGAATTTTGGACCATCACTAATGTTTCGTTATTTATAAAAAAATTAGACGGAGAGTAGTAGTGACGGTTTTAAAACCATCACTAATGGCCAAAAACCCTTATTCCTTTCCACGGGATATTTTCCCACACTTTCCCCTCCTTCTCCAGCTGGCCTCTTCCCCTCCACCTGCTCCCACAAACCACTCTAGCTCTCAGTCTCCTGCTGCTCTTGGCCGCAAGCTACCGCTTTCCCACGCTTTGCCTTCCGCTCCAGCTCCTCCTCTTCCCCTCCTGCTCCCGCAATCCTCTCTCCCAGTCTCCCGCTGCTCTCAGCCGCAAGCCACCGCTTTCCCTCCTACTCCAGTTCCTCCTCTTCCCCTTCTGCCCCCGCTATCCTCTCTCCTAGTCTCCCCCTGCTCTCGGCCACAAGCCACCTCCTACGAGTCGCCGTAGGCCGTCGCTCGGTTCCCTTCTGCCGCAAGCGACCGTCTGCAAGTCACCAGAGGTCATTGCCCAATTCCCCTCCATCACAAGTTGTCACCTGACTCCCCTCCGCCGCAAACCAGTGCCTGTGAGCTGCAAGCCACCGCCAGCAAGTTGGTGGAGTCCATTGCTCTTCTATGTAAGATTCTCTTTCTTTGTATCTGTGCATTTGTCAATTTATGGATTTTTATCAATTTTTGGAGTTTATATCATCAAACTCGTATATAGATAAATCATTTTATGCCATATGTTTGGGTCCTAAATTTAAATTTTCATAAGCTTAGATAAAGTTAATATTACATATTTTATGTTATATTTTAATTAAATTCACACAATAAATTCAAAGTTAAAAATTTAAGGAATTCATTATTTGTTGGTCTCAATTATTTGTTTATTGCTTGCAAGTAGGAGTCTAAGGTCATGTATGAGCTTGTTATAGGGATTGATAATTATCATTAAAAAGGGTTTAATAGTGGTAAGTTGTTGCCTACAAGTAGGGTCTAATGCAATTAACAATATGTTCCTTTGCGTATGCACTTGTTAAGGGTTAAACCACGTAAACTTTGACTTGGTTCTTGATATTATTTAGGATGCTTCAAGTAAGAAAAAAAATTAAATTGTAGTATTTAATTAAATATAGTCACCTACCACCAAAGCTAACTCTCATTCAGGTATCTTTGGGCATGCTGTTATTTTTATTGGGCAATTCCAAGAATTATGAGAATAGATGAGAGATTTTGGCTTAAATAGTTTAAATACTCTTCCTTCCAAATTAAGGAGAAAGGGACTGTAATTTTTAAGGGTAGGCCAACTCAACCTTATCTCTAGAACATATGTGTACCTTGAGAAAAAAAATGTATGAACTCAGAGAAACAAGTAATTGTGTGTGTTGGAGCTTAAGTTCTAACACCACCAACTCAAACCATCATTCACTAGGAATATCATTGAAGAGTCATTGTCAAGCCCTATAACATCAATGTAGAACACATAGATCACTTGGGGACATTCAAGGCACTAATGTTTCCATGAATCCCCAAAACAAATTACATACATAGCATGCTACAACCTTTAAGAAATCTGCCAAATATAGTGTTCTAGCCTAAAGGCATCCTTGGTATGTTATTTTCACGCAATTCACTGCTTTGTCTATAAATCTTTTTATTAGCAATTAGAGGTTGTGGAAAACTCTACTAGTTACGTGTTCCAATTTTAAGGTGTGTGAAGTCCTAAACTTTGGCCATGGTGGCCATTACAACACTAAAAACATGTTGTGACCATCTAATTTAGCTTCTCTCTCTCTCCAAAAAAAAAACTCCCAAAGTCAATGTTTAAGCTTTTGGGGCATAAAAATGATCATTGCAACATTAAGGAGACAATGCAAACCAAACCTTAAATGCCCCTTGCACACTTAAATTTCAAGTCAAAATATATGTACCAGAAAATTAAATAACAACTCGCTTTATCAAATCTGAGAATGGGATTACAATCTCTAAATATTTCTTTATAAAAAAGTATCTTTTGATCATTTTCTTGTCAAAAAAATCTAGAAAGTACTTTATCAATGGTCAAGCCAATTTGCTTAATTGGGTTAGTGTTGTAACAAGATATTGTTGGAAGAGGTAGTATGAGCATACAAAAAAGTAGCTTTAGTAGATAATGTTGCTACTCCCTTTATCACAAAACTTTTGTAACAACACTTATACATATTATGAAGATGGGTATAAGACATATAAGTGATTGGCTTTAGTGCAAATAAGAAATTTTTAGCTACATGCCATCAAAGCCAATTAGCTCCATAACACTTTTTTTTTCTTGTATTTTCCCACATTATAATTAATAAAGGCAAGTTAATTACTCATTCCAAATAAATATCATATTTATTATATGACTAAGTCTATAAAGTCTACATTGAGAATATAAGTTTTTGAAAAGATCAACAATATGATACTTCTCAATACTTAATTTTTAAAGTATTCTTAGTCATTGGATTGTGAATTAAGCATTGAAAATCTAGAAAGACTTAAGTATGTCCTATTTGTCTTATAGGGTTACTTGTGAGAGAGTATGGTAAGCACAATCACATTAAGGATATATAAATTTAGTTACATTGCCTGCCAATTAGATATTCTATTTAATAGTTATATAAGCAATCATTAAACTTTAGTATTGATTTTTTTTTTTGGGTATTTAAGCTTCTCACACATTTCGATTATATGATCAATGTGTTATTTGAGATTGCCCTTCCAATGAAGTTGGTTGAATTTCCAAGGTTCATATCTCTAATATCCCTTGTTGATATGCACTGTCTATTGCCTAGAGTGCAAGAGAGACCTTTAAAGGGACCATCGTATTAAGATTGTACTGTGTTTCTGTTATCATGTCTTACAATTATTGAACACATCATGGAGCAACCAAAGTGAAGTGATCCTCGTGAGAATATTTTGGGACATCCATGAGAAGCGTTTGAAACATCCTTCTTTTCCTTTCGGTTGGACTGATATGCTAGGAATAAATTTCTATGGGTACTTAGGGTCATAGTTTGACTTGTTCATAAGCAATGCAATTGTATGATCTTTGTCTTTGACTTCATCAAAATAATGATCTTTCTTTCCATTTCTACTATCTTATCTTTTTTAAGTAGCAGAGCTAATCACCATAACAAGCATGACGTGAGCTAGTGGGTGAGTATTAATCTGAATGAATAGGATCTCCTCCCTTTCTCCAACACACACAATTACTTTTATTTCATGTTTCACATTGTATTTAATTGTAGTATTTTGCTTCAAGGTGATGGAATAATGCTATTTTATTGTGTTTAGTTCTATTGCTAGTGAAATTCTGCTATTCCTCTATTTATATTTATATTTCTTGTGCAATTCTACTAATTTTTGGTATTTTGGCATTTCGCTTTGGTGCGATATTCCCTTTTTGGATTTAGTAAAAATGAAAGCGATTGTCCATTCTAACTATTTTATATCAAAAATCCTTAAAAAAGGAAACGAGTTTACACCACTTTGAAAAAAATGTCATTTTAAGTCATCCATTGCATTAGCTAAAATTGATCATCCTTATACATATTATTAAAAAACAAATGCGTACATGCAATGCATGGATAAGACTTATATTCCTCAAAACCAAAGCATGAAATTGTAGCCCCTTGCATGTTTTTTTTTTTTTTTTTCAACTTCATGCATTCATTGAAGCTTAGACCCGTCCAAGAATGGTTACTATACACATTCATTCCTAATCGTACATGTGAGACAAATCAATTGTTATATTTCAATTGATTATTATTCATACTATGTTGACTAATAATCACTTGAACATGTTAATTATTTGTTTCACTTACGATTAGTAATGTTTGTATTTCAACCATTCATGGATTGTCCAATGTGGATAGTTCAGGAAGTTGTGTTTACATTGTTGTCATCGTTCACGCTTTGTCAATTGTTATTATATATTTCGAGCGTGTCTCTACTTGTATTCTCTAGGTGCATAGTGGGGTGTCGTGACAATTTGTTAGTGATGGAAAACTAGCAAAATTTTCAGTTCCCCCATCTCGTGTACTTGGAGAGCCATGGGGAGATGCTGCCAAAATTTATAACGACTATGACCAAGGAATTTGAGCAATTGATCGCAATGTAAATGCAACATTCCTAAATGGGATAGGATTTGTACCCTTTAGAGTATGATGGTTGATTATAGGATTCACGATGCATGCATGATAAACATTATGAGAATATAATGAACACCATTTACTTGAACATATTATAGGGTAATTATTGAACATGGATAAGAGTTGGATGAATGCTCGGGGTAGGTTTTTTCTATAATACGTGAAAGGGGTACATGATTTCATAGAGTTCACGCGTCCTCATGCAGACAAAGCCAGTAGAATAAGGTGTCCTTGCAAGAAATGTCAGAACATAAAATTCAAACACATTGATTTGGTCCATTCACATTTATTAGACTTTGGAATGAAGAAAAGGTACACAACGTGGGTGTTCCAAGGTGAAGATTACGCAGTTCAGAGCGATGATGATAACAATGAAGATGAGGGGGAAAATATAGTAGGTGGTGATACTTGATCGAAAGGGGTAATTGAAATATTAGGTGACTTGCAAAGGGCGATTGCAATGGACACGGGTGATGTGCTTGTGTTGCGTACTAGTGATGAACCTACTTCAGCAGGTATCGTACCTTACGATGTTAGTACGTTGAATTGACTCAGTAAACCATTTGCTAATCTCATAAGGGATGCATGGATGCCCCTATATCCAAATTGTAAAAAGTTCTCAAAATTAGAGTTTCTGATAAAGTTGCTTCATGCAAGGACAATGCATGAGTTATCTCAGAGCGCATTTAACATGCATTTAAGCCTCATTAAGGCAGCATTGTCTGATGGTGAAACACTTCCTAAGTATTTTTATAAGGCGAAGACATACATGCGTGAATTGGGTCTCGGTTACACTCTAATACATGTGTGTAGGTATGATTGTGCACTCTTTTATGGTGAACATGAAAATGCGAATGAGTGCCCAGAATGTGGTGAACCGAAGTATACAACTAATCAGAAGAAGGGTAAAAAGATCCCCAAAAAAATTTTTCGATATTGTCCAGTAATCCCACGGCTACAACGATTGTATATGTGCAAAAAGACTGCTACAGATATGAGATGGCCTAAAGAGAAACGTCTTCAAGATGGAAACACCCTTAGCCATCCAACAGACTCCGAAGCTTGGGCTGAATTTGATAAATTGCATCCATGGTTTGCTAGTGATCCTCGCAACATAAAACTTGGCCTTGCTTCAGATGGGTTCAATCCTTTTGGTAACATGACCAACCCATATAGCATGTGGCCAGTTATGATGATACCATACAATATGCCGCCATGGCGATGTATGAAAGAACCTTCCATTTATATGTCTCTGCTGATTCCCGGACCGAGAGCACCTGGTAGTGATATTGATGTTTACCTGTGTTCGTTAATTGATGAGTTGAAAGAATTATGGGAAAAAGGAGTGGAGACATTTGATGTGGAAACCGGGACAACATTTCAGATGCATTCTAGTCTTGTGGACAATTAATGATTTCCCCGCATATGGCAACCTGTCAGGTTGGAGCATAAAAGGTTACTTAGCATGCCCAGTATGTAATAAGGATGTTGGGTCCTTATCCTTGAATCTTGGCCACAAGTTATACTTTATGTTTCATCGTCATTTTCTACGAACTGGACATCCTTAGAGGACTCATGGCGTCAGAAGCTTCAGTGGAAAACCTAAACGAAGGTCGCCGCCAAAGCAGCTAAGTGGGGAGGAGATATTAAACCAGCTAAGGTTGATCAGAGATGTGAAATTTGGGAAACCACTGACCAATAGAAAAAGAAAACGTGCTGAGTGAGAGTTAAATTAGACAAAGAGAAGCATCTTCTTCGAGTTGCCATATTGGAAAGATCTTCTACTATGCCACAACTTGGATGTCATGCACATCGGAAAGAACATTTTTGACAATGTCATTGGTACATGCTTGATATAAATGGGAAGACAAAGGACACCGCAAATGCTCGTTGAGATATGGAAGATATGGGAATACGACATGAGCTGCACCTGTTTCATGATGGGGACAAAATTCTCATGCCATCAGCTTGTTACACATTTTCGAAGGATGAGAAGAATAAATTCTTCGAATGGTTGAAATCAGTGAAGTTCCCCGATGGATATGCATCGAGCATAGCTTGATGCATAAACACGAAGGAAGGGAAGATGCTAGGAATGAAAAGTCATGACTGTCACATCCTTCTACAACGGGTTCTACCTATTTTCCTTCGTGGACACTTGACTGAAGATGTTCGTTCGGTGCTGATTAAGCTGGGATTCTTTTTTCGGCAGTTGTGCTCAAAAAAATTAAGTGTAAACGTACTTGAACAGTTAGAGGATGACATCATGATCATACTATGCAAGCTGGAGAAAATTTTTCCGCCATTCTTAGATGTGATGGTCCACCTAGCTATCCATTTACCAAGGGAGGCCATAATTGGAGGACCGATTCAATATCGTTGGATGTATCCTATTGAAAGTTAAAGTATAATGTCCTTGTATAATGGTTACATGATTTCCTTATTTTTATTTTTATTTTTCTTTATTGTGTCTATGAGTCTATAATGCTACGTAAAATGTACAGGTTCTTGTCCACTTTGAAGGGGTACGTGCGTAATAAGGCAAGACCGGAAGGTTCAATCATTGAGGCGTACATTGACAGTGAATATTGACACAATGTTCACTCGTGATGAGCGAAATGCAGACGTTCATGCTATTAATGCCGAAGATGAAGAACTTAGGAGCTTTATATTTCGAGAAAATCTTTGGCCTCTCGGTGCACGAGTTTACGATTTCATTGATATGGACAACCTAGAAAAGGCTCATTTTTACATCCTCAACAATTGTGATGAAATTGTTCCATATATCGAGTACGTGGTTCCAAACTCCTTACTTTGCATTGTATTTACATATGCATAATAATATACTTACTTGACATTAATATGTGCTACTATTGCATATAGCAAACATAAAGCTGAACTCTTGGCCCAAAATGAACGGAATGTTGACGAAAGACATACGAAGGAATTTATCAATTGGTTTGGGAGTCGTGTAAGTAACAAAAACTGCTTGAGTGAGAAGCAATGTATGTTTTCACTATTGACAGTTTATTCTTCTAAACTCTTGTTTATTTAATAGATGAAAGTCATGTATTACAATAAGGAACCAACGGCAAGTAAAGATTTGTACACGTTGGCATGTGGCCCGAATCAACGAGTTAATTGCTACAGAGGTTGCATTGTCAATGGGTTACGATTTCATACAAATTCCCTCAAACTGCATAGAAGAACCCAAAATTGTGGGGTTGCGGTACTAGGCATAGAAAGAGATGAAGAAATTGACTACTTTAGTGTGTTGGATGACATTATAGAGCTTAGCTATGGAGCAAACAGAGTCGTCCACCTGTTCAAGTGTACCTAGTGGGACATTGGCAATAAAAAAACAAGGATAAACACCAATGCCTACTTCACCAATGTCAATTTTAGAAAGACCTGGTATCAAAATGACTTTTTCGTGCTTGCGACGTAAGCAGAACAAGTGTTTTACCTTAAAGACACCAAATTGAAGGGTGAATGGCATGTGGCCCAAAAGATTCCTCCCCGAAGTTTGTACACTATTACAGAAGTTGCAGATAGTGAGATGAGTGCTAGTGAGACTGCATTCCAAGAAGATGAGCCATTTGTCCATGCAACAGCGCAATCTGCTGTAGATGTTGTCAAAGAAGGCACCAATCCTATACCATTGCATAGGGATGGTGGCATGGTAAAACATGTAGGGACTGCTGACATTACAATTGAACCTTCTGTAGACGTTCACTTCATCGATGATGAGGAAATTGATGGGGAAGATGAAACAGGGGTCGAGTATTGTAGTAAAGAGGAAGACACTTTAGAAAGTGAGGATGATACCGATATTGAGGACGTATAGGGGGGGAAGCTTGTTATTTTTGTCACTATGTATCTGACATGTGTAAATAACTTAAAAATAGATGTATGTTGCATCCATCTAATATTCATATTTCTTATATTTACTTGTCTATTAATTTGCAGATATGGCACCAGGAGGCCGACGTTGGAGAAATCCTTTCAGGCACACGAGTACATCGCATGAGGATGATCTGACATCCTCTAGACTAGCAGACCCCGTCGATCCTGATGCAGAGGCACCATTGTCTAAGCCATCGACACCTCGGCCAGACATAAATACCACTTATGCAACTGACACGCAAGGTGAGTTGTCGACCCTGATGAGCAGTGTTGGTATGGATACAATTACTTTATTTACATGTCAATTGTTGATGATAGTTATTCATGTGTATGATTATAATGTTGTTCTTAAATTAACTCTACTTTGAGCATCTACGTCCACAGTTAGGTCAGGTCATGGTGCAGCGAAGAACATGTCACTTAAGAAGCACGTGGATAGGACAAAACAGCGAATTCAGATTGACATTCCTCCAGGATACACCGCCCCACTGAACGATTGGTGCACCATGTGGATGAGGGAACTCGACATTATATGCCGACAGTATGCTCCCGTCACCGCATTCAGTTGGCCGCAAGTGACTCAGGAGCAGCGCATGGTTCTTTACATGCGCATTTTGGTAAGTTCCCAAACAATATAAAGTTGTTTTTAATTTAAATGTTTTTTTACTTTTGATATACTAGCCAGTTAACAACTATCTAACATTGTAATAGTATTACCTATATATGCAGGAGGAGTTTGATATGGACATCCTCACGGATGACCATGTGAGGAGGGCAGTCGATGTCCAATTGTGTAATAAACTTAAGAGCTATCACTCAAAAATGCGCTCCCATTTTCGAGCAATGGGAGATGAAGCACAAGCGCGGCTGTACGATAAGATATCCCAAGAGGATTAGGAGGTGGTGTGTCGCCATTTCCGCAACTTACGCTATCAGGTGATGTGTTTGTATTATAATTACCAATTCTTCACAATGATGTCGCTAATAAGTCATCATTACAACTTCCTTGTAGGCCATATGTGAAACAAATGCTGCGAACCGCAGCAAACTCCCTACGACGCATTGCGGTGGATCGAGGCTATTCATAAATCATCGCTAGGTAATTACTATATATAAAATTATCTGACCATTACATGACATAATACTAATGATGTCTTATATAATAATGTAGCGTGATCCCGAGACTGGCGGAGAGGAGCCACTGCTAGATCTATATCAGAGAACACACCAACAACAATCGGGGGAGTGGTGCGAGGGTGCGCAGGACAGACAAGTAAATGAAGCAAAAAATTTAGTTTATTAATTTATTCAAAACATCAAAGTTGTAGTCTTACTTATTTCTTTTTATCATTTTCTTAATTGAAATTAGGCACGGATGGTCGAGCTGAGGGATGCACCTGTTTCAGAGGGGAGTCAGCATATGACAGATTTTGAAATCACTTCCCAGGTGCTTGGGCAATGAGTAGGGGGCTGGGTGAAAGGTCTTGGAAGTGGATACATCGCCCCAACAACATCATCATCCATGGGTGCGGCGGCTCATGCAGGGATGGAATGACAGTGTCGAGAGGCCGAGTATGATAAGCAAGAGATGGCTCGACGGATGCAGATGATGGAAATAGAGAATGCGCAATTGAGAACGGAGGTCTCCAACTTTCGAGCCCAGATGCAAGCCATGATGGATAGGCAAACATGGTTAGAGGAATGGATGCGCCAATCTGGACTAGATGATACGGGTGGCTCCTCTGATTAATTATAAGGTATTATGATCACAAATTGAGTTTCATGTTAAATTATGTTTTTATACTTATATGGGTATAGATCTTACATGATACGAAAGGAGTGAATCAGATGATTCGGAGGCATGTTAATTTTGTATATAGTATGATAGTGGCAAAGTATATACATGTCTTATGTGGGTGAGATTGACATGAGATGTGTTCTTGTCATGCTCTATTTGAGTCTCAATTCGATTTTTCAGGATATGTTAAGGTCATTTAAAAGCTTTTTAATGAGCATATTATCGGATGACTCAAGATAACACTTTTTTTTTTATATTCTGAATTTAAGATCTGGTTACATGTATTACTGTCGTGAATATGCTACATGATTGCATGCTAGTCTAGAATGCCTCCTGCATGGCGGATGCAGTTGATGTGTACTGCATGCTGGTAGTGGATATAGGTTCTCATGTGCCTTCAACTTCTTATAAATGATCTATTTGAACCTATCAGGTGCATGTTTTATGGGAAAACATCCAATTTACAGACGGCTTACTGCCGAAATTGCGTTAAAATTTTCCCAATAAGCTTAAAGCATTCATTGCCATGCCGAAATCATTGAAAATATTATATACACTTGGTTGAGAATTTTAAAATTTGAAAAAGGCATAAGTTGAATATATACATAACTCATAGGGACCGTCATTTTCATAATTATTTAAATTAAATGCTCTCATCATCTCATAACGTTCATGTCCAAATGCCTCGATGAATAACAATACTACACTAAACCCAATACTATCCACTATTCTCTGCTATTTATATTTTGAATTTAAGATATGGTTACATGTATTACTGTCATGAATATGCTACATGATTGCATGCTAGTCTAGAATGCCTCCTGTATGGCGGATGAAGTTGATGTGTATTGCATGCTGGTAGTGGATATAGGTTCTTGTGTGCCTTCAACTTCTTATAAGTGATCAATTTGAACCTATCAGGTACAGGTTTTATGGGAAAACGTCCAATTTACATCCAGCATGCTGCCGAAATTGCGTTAAAATTTTCCCAAACAAAAAGAAAAGATACGTTTAGTTTAATGTTAAAATATCTTTGAAAGGATGAGTGAAACTTACGAATCATAATAAATGAGGCGATGTAGACTTAGTTCATTTAGAATGGATATTCATTTATATGTTTTTGGTCCGGTAAGCTTAAAGCATTCATTGTCGTGCCGAAATCATTGAAAATATTATATACACTTGGCTGAGGATTTGAAAATTTGAAAAAAAAAAAAAAGTTGAATATATACATAACTCACAGGGACCATCATTTTCATAATTATTTAAATTAAATGCTCTCATCATCTCATAACGTTCATGTCCAAATGGATAGATGAATAACAATACTACACTGAACCCAATACTATCCACTTTTCTCTACTATTTATATTCTGAATTTAAGATATGGTTACATGTATTATTGTCATGAATATGCTACATGATTGCATGCTAGTCTAGAATGTCTCCTACATGGCGGATGCATTTGATGTGTATTGCATGCTAGTAGTGGATATAGGTTCTTATGTGCCTTCAACTTCTTATAAATGATCTATTTGAACCTATCAGGTGTAGGTTTTATGGGAAAATGTCCAATTTACAGACAGCATGCTTCCGAAATAGCGTTAAAATATTCCCAGACAAAGAGAAAAGATACGCTTAGTTTAATGTTAAAATATTTTTTAAAGGATGAGTGAAACTTAAGAATCATAATAAATGAGGCAAGGTAGAGTTAGTTCATTTAGAACGGATATTCATTTATATGTTTTTGGTCCGATAAGCTTAAAGTATTCATTGTCGTGCCGAAATCATTGAAAATATTATATACCCTTGCCTGAGGATTTAAAAATTTGAAAAAGGCATAAGTTGAATATATACATAACTCACAGGGAGCATTATTTTCATAATTATTTAAATTAAATGCTCTCATCATCTCATAACGTTCATGTCCAAATGCCCGGATGAGTAACAATACTACACTTAATCCAATACTATCCACTGTTCTCTGCTATTTATATTCTGAATTTAAGATATGGTTACATGTATTACTGTCGTGAATATGCTACATGATTGCATGCTAGTCTAGAATGCCTCCTGGATGGCGGATGCAGTTGATGTGTATTGCATGCTAGTAGTGGATATAAGTTCTTGTCTGCCTTCAACTTCTTATAAATGATCTATTTGAACCTATCAGGTGCAGGTTTTATAGGAAAACATCCAATTTACAAACGGCATGCTGCCGAAATTGCGTTAAAATTTTTCCAAACAAAAAGGAAAGATAGGTTTAGTTTAATGTTAAAATATTTTTGAAAGGATGAGTGAAACTTAGGAATCATAATAAATGAGGCAATATAGACTTAGTTCAGTTAGAACGGACATTCATTTATATGCGTCTGGTCCGATAAGCTTAAAACATTAATTGACGTGCCAAAATCATTGAAAATGTTATATACACTTGGATGAGGATTTGAAAATTTGAAAAAGACATAAGTTGAATATATACATAACTCACAAGGAGCATCATTTTCATAATTATTTGAAAAATGCATAATTTGAGATTTGTCTGGACATATGGGTTGCAATGTCACTGTAGAAAAGAACAAAAAAAAAAAAGTGGAAAAAAATGGTCCATGCACGAGATCACCGATGAAAACGCCCTAGGGCATATTTTATTTTCCATGATTTTATTAGCTACCAAACAAATGACCAATTTCATGTCCATTTGACTAACATATTTTACTTAGTTCTAATATTTTCTCATTAAGACGTGAGAAGATATACACTTGTTCATGGTAGTTCATGACCTTTTTCTCCATGAATCTTCCCATTTCCCTCCTCTGCAAACCCCACAATCACTATTTAGAGTTTTATTTCAAGTAGAGCAATAATGCTTGTCTACGAAACAGTAAAGCATGCTAATTGGACATGTGTCCTCAGCTGGATTTATTCGCTACATCTCCTTCCCCACGCAATGCTAATACCTCATTGAGTCATTGTGCGAATCCCCGGAAAACTAATCTCATGTTGCGTTCCAGAGCATGCATTTTACATCTTAAGTTTAGATTTAAATAGACTTTAATAAAATTTAATATAATTTTATGCTCCTCGTGTTTCGAGACACTTTGGACTTGAACTTATATTGAATTTAAATAAAATGTAATATTAAATTGTATTAAAATTTGTCCAAATCCATTCAAAATGTTCGAAATCTATGCTCTCGAATGCAACGTTACTATCACGACTTGAATCCCGAAATGGGGCCCAAGGGTGAAAATATAATCTAACCTATCCTTATATGATTACGCGTCAAAACTGCATAATTGGGCATCTTAACCTGGGCTTTAAGGTTTATATTTTTAATTAAATGTCCACAATTATCCAATATTTTAATAAAGTGCCAAAATCATCTTTCTTGAACTTTATTGCATTATTTATGAACTTTTGGTAATTTTTTGTTGCAGGAAAAATCTCAAAAACCAAAGCCAACACCTGCTCGTATTTCATGCATAACTTTTCCGTCTAAGCTTCGATCGAGATGATTCAAATTTCTTGAAAAAGAGGAAAGGATTATCTACAAATTTTTTGTTTTAAGTTTTGCGAGAAACGGGCTCCAGAAGAGTCAGATTTGTGATGAACAGAGAATGAAAAAAATGAAAAAAAAAAAAATATAACAATTCGAGTTGGGTCAAGTTGTCGGGTCAGCTCCAATTGGGTCAGGTTTAGCCATCCGGGTCGTGGGTTTGGACAAGCCTCCCCTCTCCTTTATTTTAATTTCCCATTCTCCTTCTTTTCCTTGGTTGGGCGCTGCCCCCAGCCGAGAACCCCCTTGCTCTTCTTCTTCTTCACCTTCTTATTCTTCATCCTTCCCTTCGTCTTGCTCCTTCCCCTCTCTTTCCCTTTCTCTTTACCTTGCTTTATTCTCGTCCTTTCTTTCTCTCTATTTCTATTTTTCTTTCTCTTTCCCTAAGCCCAGCTCCTCTGATCAGAACACCACCAGCCCCTTCATCTGTTGCAGCAGCTCTGCACATCCAGCGACTCCACAACACGGCAGCAGCCCGGCGGGCTGTTCTTCTTCTTCTTCCCTGTTCTTTCTCTTGCTCTGAACTCCATATCACCAGCAGCTTCTTCTCCCAAAACTACTGAATTTCAGCCACATCGAGCAGAGCACCAACAGCCACTCCACGGCCTCCCACAGCAGCAATGCTACTAGCTCCAGCTAGCCATGCCTGCACCAACCCACGAGCACAGCAGCCGGGATTTTTCTGCAGACCAGCACATGACCAGTAGGCTGCCCTGCTCCTCATCCCCTGTAACTCCAGTCGAGCAGAACACCACATTCCATCTCAGCCAGCCCCTGTCACTGCTACAATTTCCAGCAGTCCTGCTCTATTCTCTCTCTCTCTCTCTCTCTCTCTCTCTCTCTCTCTCTCTCTCTCTCTCTTATCTTCTCTCTTTCTTTTATTATTACTAATTAATCAGTTGAATATTGTTAACTTTTTATTTGAGTTTATTGTTATTTTTAGATTTTGAATATTATTTGGGGTGTTTCATTATTATTGAAGTTTAATTGTTTTTTTTTATTCTCTTTCGGTTAAATTTTTTTCCATAGATTAGTTTAATGCTCCAAGTTATTTAATTAATTTAGTTAGGGTCAGTTTCATCAAAGTTCATATTTTTCAGTTTTGTTAAAGTTCGTATTTTTATTTTTCGGTATCATTCAAAGTTTAGATTTTTGATGTGTTTGCATTTTTGTTCGAGTTCTTGGTTTGAATTATTGATCCATATTAAAGGTTTGATTTTTAGTGTGTGTGTGTGCTTGATTGAGTTTCCATTGCATGTTTTAATTCCTTATTTGTAGTTGCTATCTTTAATAATGCGTGTTTAGGTATTTCCTTAAGTAGACTAGGATTTCCATACTTGTTTTTTTTTTTAATTTAGTGAATGTTAGTTTTAGGGTTTTTAAATTACGTGTCATTTAATTCATCAGAAGTAAAATTGAAACAACCTTGAAAATCCCGAATCTGAACTGAGTTTAGTACATTTTTATTTTCGATTGGATGAATGTAAAATTAGAGATTAAAACGCATTCCCTGAGGAGACGATCTAGCCCTTGGGCTTAATATTACACGACAGAACTCCTATACTTGGGATAGCTTCCGAGTTACTCATTTTTCGAGTCAGTCAAGTTTTTGACGCCGTTGCCGGGGAATGTCAGTCTTAGTCTCAAATTTGCATTTTTCCCGTCATTTTTATTAGTTTTATAAATAAAAAAATCAGAAAACAAAAAAAAAATGATTGAGTTTTAAAAAAATGGTTGCACCTGCACTGCGCACAATAATGGACTTTTTGCAGCTTGAATATGTCACTGCATCCTCTTCCACTGTTTTGTCTTATGATGAGCTTAATTTTATGATGCAGCGTGGGAGGATATCATTGCTACCCGAGTTCTGCGGGTCCAAATCTGAGTGCCCCTATCAGCACCTAGCAGAGTTTGAGTTAACTTGCAACATATTTTTCTCTCATGCTAGAACTAACGAATCTACTAGATTGAATTTATTTCTTGCTACTTTGCAGGATAGGGCACTGATTTGGTTTCATTCTATGAGACCTCATTCTATCACTAATTGGTTTGATATGGAGCGTGAATTCTTGTATGCATTTTGTCCCTCACAGAAAACTTAATTTTTGTAGGAACAGATTCTTAATTTTGTGCAACATGATGATGAGACATTTGGGGCTTGCTGGGAGCGATTCAAGGATCTACTACGCACTTGTCCACATCACGGGTTTGACTCATAGAGGTTAGGTAATTATTTTTATACTGCTCTTACCCTTGATTGCAAGTGTTTTGTCCAGACTATGTCTAATGGAGAGCCCGTCAGCGAGAGTCCAGATCAGGTATTATCATTCTTTGATTACTTAGTTGACAATGTCCCACAGTGGAACACATGATGCACTCAGGCACCCATAACTGCACACCCTATCAGCACAATCGGTGGTGGAGATGTATACGAGCCACCAAACTGCCCAAACAACCCTCCGCCTCAATATCAGCCACAACAGATCCCTCCGAGCTGTATGCCATCAGACCTTTTCGAGGAAAGCATAACAGAGATGGCGAACATGCTCCAGCAGTTCATGCAAACTCAAGTCAATCATAATAATGAATTGCGGGATACCATTAATGCGATGAGCATGCAGTTGGACATCTTAGAACAAGAGGAATCACTCGCGGAACCTCGGCCTAGTTCTTAAGAGTACTACCAGCAACAACAACAAATACACGATGTTTCTCTTGAGACAATAGAGACCGCCACTACCTCGAGAAGCGAGAAAGAAATCCCCCCACCTGAGATGCTTATCGTCGGACATTCAGTTGTCCCAGCACTAGAAGTCATGGCTGAACCAGAAAAGGTCAAAGAAAAATCAGAGGAAACGGGGCCAGAAGCGGCGCAGTTAGTTGATGAGGAGACTAATACTCATACGGAGTACCAACCTGTGGTACCTCATACTCCAAGCTCAGAAACCGTGGAACCGTCACTCCCGCCTGAATCAGATGTTAAGGAGCCTAATGTGGAGGTAGACTCTTGCAGTGGTATGATAATATGTACACCCGATAAAGAGGGTGACCAGACTGGTAAGAGCCTAATTTTCAAGGAACCAGGTAAAACTTTTAATGTTAATGCTTCTGAAGAACTACAGGTAATTGCTCCAATAACTTCCCATCACACATTAGTTCGTAAAGAAGCACATTTCCTGGACACGATGTTGAATAAAGACCCTTTCTTGTCCACACAAGAGGGTCGACCTGCGCACATATTATTTGGTATTTTGACATGCATTTATTCATTTAAGGCTGATTTTCGCGCAGGTATGAAGACGAATCCACTGTGGCGGCTCAAATTTGGAGAACCGCCGATGCAATTTATAGACCTGCTGCCACCAGACGAAATTCCTCTTGAGCCTCTGCCAGACAATTGTGATGTTTTTCTTTTCCTTCTTTTCCTTTTATTTTATGTTATTTTATTTTTAGTTAGTTTTCAGGTCTATCTCGTAGTTTGGTTTTTCTTTTCCATTACTTCGCCACTCAGGTACGCCTTACTTTTCACGTGCACAATCTTTTCTATTTCCCTTATGCTTTCACATTGAGGACAATGTTCCACTTTAGTTGGGGGGGGTGGATGAACATTCGCACCGCGTTTTTAATTTTTTTAAAAAAAAACAAAAAAATAAAAAAAAATCAAAAAGATCAAAAAAAAAAAAAAGAGAAAGAAAGGAGGAGCACTGAGGAATTACACTGCATTATGCCATGCTTAACACTGATTCATACCCTTTTACATACTCATGTATAACTTAAGAATGACACACTTAAGTCAATCATGCGTAGTTTTCTCTTTATATGATCTTATGACTCCATGAAGAATCGATTGGCAGTACACTCATATTAATTTGGCTATATAATTTCTTGTATCTACATGCATCTCATGAGGCCAAATAAACACATTCACGTGATTCATTGCACTTAGGATTTCCTGTGAGTACTGAGAGAACATTTGTGGAGACTATGACACCTTGTGAGATATCCTTGAGCTATTTATCGTCCTTTTGAGCGTTAATATCAAATTAGAGTTCGTGGAACTCAATTCTCTTTTTTTGGATGATTCCTTTGTACACTAGTCTTCGTTTTTTATTTGCTAGCTTAGAGGTGACACCTAGTGGGGAGATAGAAACCTAGGTCTTGTAGCCTACTCAAAATGTGAAGGCTAAGCCACCCCTAGAGATAGACTTAATTCATGAACTCCTATTCGAGCTCAATTCCCATTAATGGTATGAAGATTACAAAAGAAGTGTTATGATTGTCCTAATTGATCAAGAAAAGACTAAAAATGAAGAATGAGCAAAATAAGGAATAATAAGCAATACATATGCGCATGAAATGAAATGTCAATGTCGGTCCAAATACATATCACAAGGACACGACACATATTTTCCATGTATGAAGATTTTTCAACCGATTAATGCCTCTGATGTATTCACGACAAGTTTATGAGTAAGTTGATCTAGGGTGGTCTCAGTTGGATAAGGCGAGTAGATGAGAAGATGCTAGGGTGAAGGACCCAACACCTCATAGATAGGCTAGATCCTTTCCAGACTAGTCCACTCCATATACTTAGCATTGTTCCTTTTAATATGTGGGATGTTTGATCGCGACACTCCTCCTCACATATGATGAGTGAACCCATTTTCTTTGAGTGTTCTTGAGGTATACCAGTTAGGCCGAGTCTGAGCGACCGTTCTGTAGGTGTCCACTGGTATCCTAGGTGTACTGAGTCACACACATCACACACACCTCGAGAGTTTACCTGTTTATACTCGAAGTTATACGATTGCATTAACTCTAAATGTGCCACTGATTAACTTCATGTGAGTATACTGCTCTCAAATCACATATAAACGATGAAACTTGCATGAGTGACGTGCTTTGGAGTCGTGTGCATTGAATATGAACAAACTTGTGTGAAATTCAGTTATGTTCTTGTATGTAAAGTGGTATAATATTGTTGCATGTGCATTGATTTCATGATTACTGGAGTATGCAATTGTAGATACCACCCTGAGATTCATTCACGTCATTTGCAAGAGACTAGCAAAACGTTAGTTGGGGGGTGTGATTACGCATCAAAACTGTATAATTGGGCATCTTAACTTGGGCTTTACGGTTTATATTTTTAATTAAATATCCAAAATTGTCTAATATTTTAATAAAGTGCCAAAATCATCATTCTTGAACTTTATTGCATTATTTATGAAGTTTTGGTAATTTTTTGTTGCAGGAAAAATCTCGGAAACCAAAGCCGACACCTGTTTGTATTTCATACATAACTTTTCTGTCTGAGCTCCGATCGAGATGATTCAAATTTTTGGAGAAAGAGGAAAGGATTATCTACAACTTTTGTGTTTTGAGTTTTGCAAGACATAGGATCTAGAAGAGTCAGATTTGCGATGAACAGAGAATAAAAAAAATAAAAAAAAAATATAACAATTCAAGTTGGATCAAGTTGCCGGGTCAGCTCCAATTGGGTCAAGTTTAGCCATCCGGGTCGTGGGTTAGGGCAAGCCTCCCCTCTCATTTATTTAAATTTTCCATTCTCCTTCTTTTCCCCGGTTAGGCGCTGCCCCCAGCCGAGAACCCCCTTGCTCTTCTTCTTCTTCTTCTCCTTCTTCTTCTTCATCCTTCCCTTTGTCTTGCTCCTTCCCCTCTCTTTCCCTTTCTCTTTACCTTGCTTTATTCTCATCCTTTCTTTCTCTCTATTTCTATTTTTCTTTCTCTTTCCCTAAGCCCAGCTCCTCTGATCAGAACACCACCGGCCCCTTCATCTGTTGCAGCAGCTCTGCACATCCAGCGACTCCACAACACGGCAGCAGCCCTGCACGCTGTTCTTCTTCTTCTTCTTCCCTGTTCTTTATCTTGCTCTGAATTCCATATCACCAGCAGCTTCTCCTCCCAAAACTGCTGAATTTCAGCCACGTCCAGCAGAGCACCAGCAGCCGCTCCACAGCCTCCCACAGCAGCAATGCTGCCAGCTCCGGCTAGCCATGCCTGCACTAACCCACAAGCACAGCAGCCAGAATTTTTCTGCAGACCAGCACACGACCAGTAGGCCGCCGTGCTCCTCATCCCCTGTAACTCCAGTCGAGCAGAACACCACATTCCATCTCAGCCAGCCCCTGTCACTGCTGCAATTTCTAGCACTCCTGCTCTGTTCTCTCTCTCTCTCTCTCTCTCTCTCTCTCTCTCTCTCTCTCTCTCTCTCTCTCTCTTATCTTCTCTTTTTCTTTTATTATTACTAATTAATCAGTTGAATATTGTTAACTTTTTATTTGAGTTTATTGTTATTTTTAGATTTTGAATATTATTTGGGGTGTTTCATTATTATTGAAGTTTAATTGTTTTTTTTTTATTCTCTTTCGGTTAAATTTTTTTCCATAGATTAGTTTAATGTTCCAAGTTATTTAATTAATTTAGTTAGGGTCAGTTTCGTCAAAGTTCATATTTTTCAATTTTGTTAAAGTTCGTATTTTTATTTTTCAGTATATTCAAAGTTTAGATTTTTGATGTGTTTGCATTTTTGTTCGAGTTCTTGGTTTGAATTATTGATCCATATTAAAGGTTTGATTTTTAGTGTGTGTGTGTGTGTTTGATTGAGTTTCCATTGCATGTTTTAATTCCTTTTTTGTAGTTGCCATCTTTAATAATGCGTGTTTAGGTATTTCCTTAAGTAGACTAGGATTTCCATACTTGTTTTTTTTTTTTTAATTTAGTGAATGTTAGTTTTAAGGTTTTTAAATTACGTGCCATTTAATTCATCACAAGTAAAATTGAAATAACCTTGAAAATCCCGAATCTGAATTGATTTCAGTACATTTTTGTTTTCGATCGGACGAACGTAAAATTAGAGATTAAAATGCATTCCCTGAGGAGACGATCTGGCCCTTGGGCTTAATATTACACGACAGAACTCCTATACTTGTGATAGCTTTCGAGCTGCTCATTTTTTGAGTGAGTCACTGTATCAGATCAAACATCCAAAGATACAGTACAATGGATGAGGGTCCGACCCTGTGGGGTTCTCAGGCACCTCAAACACATCCATTCACAAAACATATACGCAGCGGAAAAAGGTCATCTATATACACATATACAGTACCATACCAGAGTTTATACAAGAGCAAAACATGGCTCTACCAAAACGTACAAATTGGCTGCCCAACACATCCCAAGATGACAACCCATCAAAATAAAGTCCTAACACTTACCCAAGCGCTAAATGCAGTAGACCGGCCACTACGCTCCCTACACCAGGACGCTAGTTCCGGTTACTCGAAGGACCTGTAAAAATGTAAGTACGGCAGGGGTGAGACACCTCTCAATAAGGAAGAACACAGGTTATATTGGTGTGTGGCATTTGAGTGTTATCATGATACACTTACATGCATGGATCAATAGTCAAAACAATCAAAACAGTTCCAGTATTTTCACAAACCAAGCAATACAATCTGGTGTCATCATACCCTTCGGCTCGAAGCTGAACTGTCTGGTAGTATTTCACACTCTTCAGTAAAAACCGGTGATCTCGTGGTATTTCACACCCTTCGGCTCGAAGTCGGACTGTCTGGTGCTATTTCACACCCTTCGGCAAAAATCGGTGATCTGGTGATATTTCACACCCTTCGGCAAACGCCGGTGCCCCTGGTAACCTAACATAGCATCAACGTTGAACCGATACAAATCTGGTGTTCGCACACCCTTCGGCTTGAAAGTCGGCCAATCTAGTGGTATTGTGCACTCTTCGGCAAAAGTCGGATTTTCAAACCTAGAACAATTTGGCCCCCGTTCCTATTTCACCAAAATACAACATATGCATGCTCATATAACCAAACAAATCACACCCATTTGGTAATCTAAATCGTGGTTTTCCAAACAAATACAGTTTAAACAAGTCAAGGCATAGTCATCCCAATATCACAGTATAAATAAACATATACCCATGGTTTTCAACAAAACCAAAGATGCAGCCGGTCGCCCCCTTTTCCCAAAACTGTAATAATGAAAAACCCTTAGTTTTCCCCGTTAGATCTCCTAAATGAATAGCCAAAACACACACAAGACAGTGGACCACAATTCCACCGAGTCTGATTTCAAAAATAACCAATATAAATATAATTCCCCTTTCCTTTTCCTTGAATCACAAATCCCGAACTCCAAGGCCCCTAAATAGCGAACCGAGTTCCAAAACCTACAAATCATAGTACAGAATATGCTCACAAGACAGTACCTACAAAGCTACAGGATCAGAATTGAAAATCGAGCCTTACCTCGATTTTTTGCCAAAACCCAAAAATCTCCAAAATGAGATTCCGATCCGTAGAAGTTGTAGAGAATCCTTCCACGATCCTCGTAGTAACTTCAGATTTCCAATTCCATCAACGATGGGCGAAGAAATCTGGAGAGAGAGAGAGAGAGAGTAGGGAGAGGTTTAGAGAGAGAAGGAGTTAGATTTTGAGTTTCTTAATGAAGAAGTAAAGAATATTCTATTTATAGGCCCTTTGACCCAGGGGAATTCATCGACGAAATGGTGCCTTCGTCGAAGAATCTGGCATCTTTGGTTTTTCTGAGACTCCTCAGCTTCTCCTTGTCGACGAGTCTCTGAATTTCATTGACGAGAAGAACAAAGGCTTAGTCGACGAAATATGGCTTCATCAATGAAATCTGCCAAATTCCCAATTTTGCCCCTCTCTTATTTATTTAACCCATTTATCACGGTTCGGGTTCTTACAATCTCCCCTCCTTACAAAAATTTCGTCCTCGAAATTTGCCATCTCTTATTCACAAACTTTATACATACAATCGAATACACATATACACAATTCACGCGAAAACTAGCAACCACTACAGCGTAGTCTCATCATACACATACACACACATACCCTCACTTATGGCAGAGGAATACCGTGGTTAGATATACAACTGTCTCAGGAGTTCACAATACACACACTCCCGACGACTAACCACCTATCCTAACCCACAGTAGAATCATGTACAAGTGCTCAAAACAACTATGGATACTTCCAGCGTATTTCTGTTTCCAGCTTCTAAGAAGCTTCCTCAACCTCGTGGTTCCGCCACAATACCTTCACTAATGGTATCTCTTTGGTACGAAGCTTCTAAAACTTTACAGTCTAGAACCTGAATATGTATCTCCTCATATGCTAAAGTATCCCCAATTACCAACTCATCGTAACTGATAACAAGTAAAGGATCCAACACGTACCTCCTCAACATGGATACGTGAAACACATCATGGACCCTCGAAAGTGTTGGAGGTAATGCAACTCTATAGGCTACTGGGCCCACTCGCTCAAGTACCTCGAATGGTCTGATATACCTCGGGCTCAACTTGCCCTTCGTCTCGAATCTCATCACCCCTTTCATCGAAGCGATATGCAGAAATACCTTACCTCCCACTTAGAACTCTAACTCACGGCGGTGAATATCTGCATAACTCTTCTGCCGACTCTGAGCTGATCTAATCCTCTCCTGGATCAAACCCACCTTCTTAGATGCCTGCTGCACGAGTTCAGGTCCTAACACCTAACGTTCACCAACCTCATCCCAACACAAAGGAGATCGACACCTTCGACCATACAAAGCCTCGAACGGTGCCATCTCGATACTAGACTGGAAGTTATTGTTGTAAGCGAACTCTACAAGTGGCATAAACTGTGTTGACTCTACGAGTCCAATCCTGTTTTGATAATGACAAATCACTTGGTATTTGATCTGTGCATCGAGTTTGTGAACAGGATCTATATTAAGCATGCACGGAAAGATAATGAGTCATGGAATCCTTCAAGTAAAGCTTACACATCTTGGCAAGTACCATGGAACTCAAAGAGTACAAGAATCAAGATACAAGAGGCAAAGTTCAAGAATCTCTTGGGAATGGGTATTTAGAGCTTATGTATTTGCATTGTCATATGATTTATTTTGAAGCTCAAATATAACTTAGAGTGATTTTAGGTTTCATGCATTTCATGTATATCATTAGGGAACCTGTATGAACTTAGAAATTTTTTCAAATCATTGAAAAATATGTTTTACAAAAGACCTAAGAAGAGAATCAAAGCATATTTTTAACTTCGAAAAGAAAGTTTGAGAAAAAGGGGAGTTCGGTCGCCTGAACTTTACTTCAATAGCCTGAAGAATAAGTTTGGTAGCCTGAAGATTAAGTGCAGTCGCCTGAAGAATTAAATGGGAAAGACAAAACCTAGTAGAGGTACTTCGATCGCCTGACCCTAGAACCTCAGGTGCTTGAAGTTGTCACTTCAGGAGCCTGAACCCTAGTTCGGTTGCCTGAACTTGCGGGAAAGCCTAAAAAATCATATTTTTATTAAAAAACACGCGAGCTATCTGATTGATCCAACATCTGAGATCAATCCTAAGGGTCATACACTATATATATTAAATGTCTAAACCCTAGAACGAAGAGAGACACACAAGAAAGAAAAGAACACACCTTTTTGAGAGAACGTTGAAAATCTACTCTTAGTGCTATACGATTGCTTACCCCTCAATCTCTAATCTTCAAGCTTGAGCAAATCAACTCAGAGTCACAAAGGGAACTTGCTTACTCTACTGTACTTCAATCCAGTATTGAGGTTTGATCTTTCAAGTTTATATTCTTAAGAAATTCTCATCTCATTGCTTGTTCTTGACTAAGTATTGAAAAGTTTTGATCTTGAGTGTATCAATTCATATAAAATATATTTTTGAGAAGATAATTACTTGAGAAAACTTATTTAACTTGGTTGATTGATTTTTGATTCAAGTGGGTGTTCTTCAAAGGATTTATATTTTGATATATTAAAGCTTGATTAAATATCCGTGGTACTTATAACTATATTTCTAAATTGAGGGATATTTTCTGAAAATTAATATTCTTAGTTTGTGATAGAATACATGGAATAAAGATTTGTGATTTTGATTAAGCTTGTATTCAAGAAAAAGATTTTGTTAACGAGTTCACTTCAAACATACTTTTGCATCTTTACAAAAGTGAACCAAGAACCCTAGTTAACTCCGAGGCATCTCAAATATATTTTAACTTGGGAGTTTTGGATAAATCGAGATTTGTGTGTTGATGCATAATCATTCATAAAACGATTGTATCGTTGTCATACATTCACGAGCTTCAAGTTATATTATATGTTAATGTGTTAGGAATTTGAATTGTACTCACAAGCTTTTGTTAGAAGCATTATTTTGAGTGTTATTTTACAGATTCTATTGTATACACGGTTCGGTGTGAACCGGTGTGTGAGGAGAGAGTTGTATCTCTTGTAAGTAGCAGAGTAGGAGGAAGTTGTACCTTTTGTAAGCAGCGGATTGTATGGGAAGCTCCATTCCACTTTAAGGAGCAGGGTTTTTAGTGAATCCTTGAGTGGTTGCTCAAGGCGAGGATGTAGGCCGGGTTGGCTGAACCTCGTAAAATCGCGTTTGTCTTCTCTCTTCCTTTTACTTTTTATTTTCCGCATTATATTTAAAATCAAGTATATTGCATACATAGATAGGATTGCCACACTCACACGTAATTGAGCAACTAGAAGTAGTTGGTAAACTTATAAGAAGTGTGTGAAAGAAAATTAAGTGGCTTAAATTTTTTTTTATCCAATTCACCCCCCCCCCCTCTTGGGATTACACCTTAATCAACAAACTGTATCCAGCTACCACTGAAGTCTAACACACAAGCTCGCAACATATCTTCCAATATCTGTATCGTCCTCTCCAACTGTCCATCAGTTTGGGGGTGGAACGCTGTACTGAAAGTAAGCTTCGTCCCCAATGCCTCCTACAAGCTCATCCAGAATCGAGAAGTAAACCTCAGATCTCGATCTGACACAATGGATACCGGAACCCCGTGCATTCTCACAATCTCATGCATATACAAATCTGCTAGCCTACTCAAAGGATAGCCAACTTTCATCAGTATGAAATGAGCAGATTTTGTCAATCTATCCATGATCACCCAAATAGCATTCTACCCGTGAAGCGCTGGTGGCAAACCAGTCACAAAATCCATGGAAATATGCTCCCATTTCCACACCGGAATAGGCAAAGGCTGCAACGGCCCTGCCGGCCTTTGATGTTCAACTTTCACTTGCTGACACGTCAGACACTGCTCCACGAACTGAGCAATCTGCCTCTTCATACCAGACCACCAGAAGGTCTTGCGCAAGTTTCGATACATCTTAGTACTACCAGGATGTACCATATATATAGAACGATATGCCTCCTCTAGAATCGTACTTCTGATCTCATCATCATTCGGAACACACAGTATGGTCCCAAACCTCAACAAACCTCCCTTAGAGATGTTAAACTCTGTAGCTAGTCCCTGCTGTACCTTTTCCATAACCTCTGCCAACTCTGCATCACTAGCCTGCGCAACTTTTATATGCTCAAATAAGGTCGGTTGGACCACCAAACTAGCAAGATAAGCCTGATGATCACCAATCACTAACTCTATACCTGAGCTCTCCAACTCCCATCTGATGTGACACTGAGTTACAACCGCAGATACAGTCGTAGGCCCTGACTTTCGACTCAACGCATCAGCTACCACATTAGCCTTCCCCGGGTGATAACTGATCGTGCAATTGTAGTCTTTAATCAATTCAAGCCACCGCCTCTACCTCATGTTCAACTCCTTCTGCGTGAAGAAATACCTGAAGCTCTTATGGTCAGTGAAGATCTCACACTGCACCCCGTACAGATCGCCAGATCTTTAGTGTATATACCACAGCAGCCAATTCCAAATCATGCGTAGGGTAATTCTTCTTATACTCTTTCAATTGCCGAGAAGCATATGCTACTACCTTACCCTGCTGCATAAGCACACATCCCAGACCTTTTAGAGGCACATCACTATAAATCATAAACCCACCATCCCCTGAAGGAATGGTTAACATTGGAGCAGTAACCAGCCAGTGCTTCAACTATTGAAAGCACTGCTCACAATCACTGGTCCACTCAAACTATACTCTTTTCCTAGTCAATCATGTCAGAGGTCCAGACAATTTAGAGAAACCCTCTATGAACCGACGATAGTAACCTGCCAGTCCTAGAAAACTCCAAACCTCCTACACATTCTTCGGCCTTACCTAGTCGACCATAACTTCAATCTTGCTAGGATCGACTGATATACCATCCCCAGTAACCACATGGCCTAAAAATGCAATTGGAATCAACCAGAATTCACATTTCTTTAGCTTAGCATATAATTTCTTCTCTCGTAAAATCTGTAACACTAACCTCAATTGTTCCACGTGCTCCTCCGTACTCCTCGAGTGTATCAGAATGTCATCAATGAACACTACCATGAATCGGTCCAGGTACTCATGGAAAACCATGTTCATCAAATCCATGAATACTGCTGGAGCATTTGTCAACCCAAATGGCATGACTAAGAACTCGTAGTGGCCATATTTGGTTTGGAACACTGTCTTTGCTATATCCTCCTCTTTAACCCTCACCTGATGATATCCTGACCGCAAATCGATCTTCAAAAAGACGCGCGTGCCCTACAAATGGTCAAAGAGATCATCTATACGAGGTAAAGGATAATGGTTTTTCACAGTTACCTTGTTAATCTCACGGTAATTAATGCACATCCGCATTGACCCGTCCTTCTTCTTTACAAACAGTACTGGAGCTCCCCAGGGCGAAACACTAGGTCAAATGAATCCCCTGTCCAGTAATTCTTGTAACTGCTCCTTCAACTCTCGAAGTTCTTCTGGAGCCATCTGGTACGGAGCTTTAGAGATTGGTGCTTTACTGAGCAGCAACTCTATCGCAAACTCCACCTCACAATTTGGAGGTAAACTAGGTAAGTCATCTGGAAACACATCTGGGAACTCACGGACTACCCGAATTTCTTTGAGTCTCAACTCATCCCACGATGGTTCCTTTATACAAGTTAGGTACCCCTGACATCCGTCCAAAAGTAGCCTCCTTGCCTGCAGTGCCAGTAGAATCTGTGGAGCTAGACACACACACGATCCCATAAATTCGTACTCCTGCTCCCCAGGAGATCTGAAAACTACCACCTTCCTACGACAGTCGATCACAACATAACTGGAGAATAGCCAATCTATCCTCAAAATGACATCAAACCCGGACATGTCATATACAATAAGATTTACCGGTAGCAGCTTTCCCTAAATTTCTACTGGGCAGTCTGCCAACATCTTCCTACAGAAAGATACACTCCCATATGGTGTAGTAACAGATAACACCTCATTCATGTCTTAGGTCTCAACCCCACACTATCCCATAAAATTCACAGATATAAAGGAATGGGTTGCACCCGAATCAAACAAAACAGAAGCTTTATTCGAAAGCAATAATAAGGTAAATGTCACCACGTTACATGCATGCTCAGCATCCACTGAAGTAAGAGAGTATACTCTGGCCGGAGCTGTATTCGTCTGAGCGGTTCCTCGAGGTATCTAATTGCTCCCTCGATTCACACTAAATGCAGGCACGTCTCACCTTGGTGCATGACTATCACGAAACATGTGACCTGTCTAGTCATAGTTATAGCAGTTACCCCCAAATGACTAGCACTCACCCTCATGCCATTTGTGGCATTTGGCACAACGCCCACGAGCCTGGCTCCCCTGAGAATTCTGACGCTCGGTATTATGAGGGTAACTCAAGCCCTTGCTCCTTTTCTTCCATGATCCCTGACGAGATCCTATCTAAGAACCATAAGGTACGATCCTCTTCCTCGATTCCTGATCTGCCTCGTCCTCTCGGATACCAGTCTCAATCACCGTGGCTTTATCCACCAACACCGAGAACTCATGGATCTGAAGCATACCCACCAGTCTTTGGATATCCTTCCTCAAACCCTTCTCTAACCTTCAAGTCTTCTCATACTCGCTCGAGATCATACATGGTGCAAAGCGGGATAGCTTTATATACTGAGTCGCATACCCCTGCACCATCAAACTCCCCTAAGTCAGCGCAAAAAACTCATCTGCCTTTGCATCACATACTGAAGTCGAAAAGTATCTGTCAAAGAAAACCTCCTTGAATCGGCCCCACGTCATCTCCTCAGGACTATCTCTCTACTTCTCTAGCAGATTCACTACAGTCCACCATTGACCCGCCTCCCTAGACAGCTGGAAAGTAGCATAGAGGACTCGCTGCCTATCCGTGCAGTGCAAGACTTCTAAAATCCTCCTAGTCTTCTCCATCCAGTCCTCTGCTATCGTCAGGTCAAATCCCCTAGAGAACGTCTGAGGATGCATGCGTGTGAACCTCTCAATGGTACACCCCACAGCGGTAGGAGAGCGCTCTCGTCTCCTCAAACTCCACCCAATCTCCCGTAACACCTGCCTCGTCAAACCTCGAGGCATAGAAGGAGACTCATCACTCACAGTCTCCTCGGAGCCACTTCCCAGGTTATTATCCTTGGGCTCCATTATGCAACACGATAGGAATCTATCAGTATCCCTACAACACATATAGTTAACACAATGATCTACACTAATCGTGTTAACTACTCCCTGTCAGGTCTAGGTTTGTCTTGTCACACTGATACAAAAGTCATCAATGATCTACCCTACTTTTACTAGAATTGTCATTCTAGGAAAAACACGGAATATTGTCGAAAAACCCTGGTCGAGCAACTGAACAACCCTCAACCAACTCTACCCATATCCACATCCTATACTCTGGTATGTACTCACAACTAAGCCTAACCAAGTCTACAAGATCTAGTAACCTGGTTAGCTCTGATACCAAGTTGTCATGCCCCAAACCCCGAAATGCAACCCAAGGGTGAAAATGTAATCTAACCTGTCCCTGTATTCGATCAAACATCCAAAGATACAGTCCAATGGATGAGGGTCCAACCCCCGTGGGGTTCCCAGGCACCCCAAACACATCCATTCACAAAACATATACGCAGTGGAAAAAGGTCATCTATATACACATACGCAGTACCATACCAGAGTCTATACAAGAGTAAAACATGGCTCTACCAAAACGTACAAATTGGCTGCCCAACACATCCCAAAATGGCAACCCATCAAAATACAGTCCTAGCATTTACCCAAGCGTTAAATGCAGTACACCGGCTAGTACGCTCCCTACACCAGGACGCTAGTTCCAGTTACTCGAAGGACTTGTAAAAATGTACGTATAGCAAGGGTGAGACACTTCTCAGTAAGGAAGAACACAGGTTATATCGATGTGTGACATTTTAGTGTTATCATGATACACTAACATGCATGGATCAATAGTCAAAACAATCAAAATAGTTCCAGTATTTTCACAAACCAAGCAATACAATCTGGTGTTGTCGCACCCTTCAGCTCGAAGTCGAACTATCTGGTGGTATTTCACACCCTTCGGTAAAAACCCGTGATCTTGTGGTATTTCACACCCTTCGGCTCGAAGCCGGACTATCTGGTGGTATTTCACACCCTTTGGTCAAAACCGGTGTTCTAGTGATATTTCACACCCTTCGGCAAACGCCAATGTCCCCGGTAACCTAGCATAGCATCAGCATTGAACCGGTGCAGATCTAGTGTTCGCACACCTTTTCGGCTCGAAAGCCGGCCAATCTAGTGGTATTGCGCACTCTTCGGCAAAAGCCAGATTTTCAAACCTGGAACAATTAGGAACCCCGTTCCTATTTCACCAAAATGCAACATATGCATGCTCATATAACCAAACAAACCACACTCATTTGGTAATCTGAATCATGGTTTTCCAAAAAAATATAGTTTAAACAAGTCAAGGCACGGCCATCCCAATATTATAGTATAAATCAACATATACCCATGGTTTTCAACAAAACCAGGGATGCAGCCCGTCGCCCCCTTTTCCCAAAACTGTAATAATGAAAAACCCTTAGTTTTTCCCATTAGATCCCCCCAAATGAGTAACCAAAACACACACGGGACCGTGGACCACAATTCCACCAAGCCCGATTTCAAAAATAACCAATATAAACATAATTCCCCTTACCTTTTCCCCAAATCACAAATTCTGAACTCCAAGGCCCCTAAACAACGAACCGAGTTCCAAAACCTACAAATCATAGTACAGAATATGCTCACAAGACAGTTACCTATAAAGCTACCGGATCAGAATTGAAAACTGAGTCTTACCTCGATTTTTTGCCAAAACCCGAAAATCTTCGAAACGAGATTTCGATCCATAAAAGTTCTAGAGAATCCTTCCACGATCCTCGTGGTAACTTCAGATTTCCGATTCCATCAACAATCGGTGAAGAAATCTAGAGAGAGAGAGAGAGTAGGGAGAGGTTTAGAGAGAGAGAGACAGAAATAGATTTTGAGTTTCTTAATGACGAAGTAAAGAATATTTTATTTATAGGCCCTTTGACCCTAGGGAATTCGTCGTACGAAATGGTGCCTTCGTTGACTAATCTTTCACTGACTTCATTGACGAATCGGTGGCCTCGTCGACGAATCTAGCATCTCTGATTTTTCTGAGACTCCTTGACTTCTCCTCGTCGATGAGTCTTTGAATTTCATCGACGAGAAGAACAATGGTTTCGTCGACGAAGTACGGCTTCGTCGATGAAATCTGCCAAATTTCCAATTTTGCCCCTCTCTTATTTATTTAACCCATTTATCACAATTCAAGTTCTTACAGTTACATTTTTCATTATTGATATTACTACCGTACAAATTATGTAATATGCATGATTATGAAATCTTTGCCAATTTGTTATATCATATAATTATTTTTCCTGATTATACTTAGTGTCAGCTCTCCTTGATTTAGTATACTAAATTTTTTTTAATGACTCTTAATTTGTAGGATTCACGGCTATCATAATATCAACATGATGTCTTGCATGCATGCACTTCAGTCGTCAGATGCAACTTTTGACTATTTCTTTATAATTTTTATTGTTATTTGAACAAATGGAGTTTTTGTATTTAAATTTGAATTTGTATTAGTATTAGTATTTGAATTTTGAATATTTTTAAATAATTTTTGTTATCTGAACATATATTATTTCTTTATTTTAATTGAATTTGTATTTAAATTCGAAATTTTGAATGATTTGCGAATTTTGTAGTAATTATGATTTCAGTTTATATATTTGAAAATGTAATTATATATTTTTATATAAGAATTCATGATTAAACAAAGTTAGTATAAAAGGTTGTTTAATTTTTCTAATTATTAGTGAAGGATTTAAATTCGTCACTAATACCGCTCCTATTAGTCACAAATTTCTGATTCGCCAATAATATCACTCTAATAGTGACGAATTTCTAATTCATTACTAATACCCAACTAGTAGTCACGAATTTCTAATTCGTCAATAATACCATACTAGTAGTGATGAATATCTACGTTGTCACTAATACCCTACTAGTAGTGACAAATTTATAATTCGTCACTAATACCCCTACTATTAGTGACGAATTTGAGTTAAGTCGTTATATACTATATAGTGACGGTATTAGGGTTTTAATGACGGATTTAATCTGTCACTAATACTCCATTATTAATGACGAAAGTTAAATTTGTCACTAAAAGTTATTAGTAACAGCACATATAGCAACTATTTTAAAACCGTCACTAATACCCTGATTTTTTGTAGTGATCATTCAAGCATTTTGAGAGTTCCTAAATGTGCTAGTGCTTTATTTTACATTGCTTAAGACTCTCATCTTTGTGGTTGTTGATTGTTTGATTTTGAGAGTTAAGCAAAATTGTTTCCCACATATTTAACTTGATAAATCTTATGTTAGGAAAACTCATTAGCTTGAGGATCTTAGCATTGTTATTGCTAGATTCCTAAAGCGATAATTTTTGTGTGCAAAGTATATTACAAACTATATTTTTCAAACAACTCATGTGCTTATTTCATTAAAGAAAATATTTTTGAGTTGGTTTGAATATTATTGCCAAGATCTTTGAAACCCTTATCTGTTATTGAGATTTATTATATCTTGTTTCAAAGAAATAGGTTGTTTGTACACTCTTGAGCATATTTGAGATTATACATTATAGAGTGTTTTTTGCACAAAATCACATCAACGAGCTTACAATTCCCATATTATTGATGTGCATTGATTGATTGATACTAGTACAAATCTGCTTGTTGGAGAAGCATACACTTTGTACACTGTTTGTATTGTATTCATTGATTGTATTCCAGGCGTGGGCTTGAAGAGGGAGACTAGCCTTGTGGAATAGTCCCGGATTGACTTAGACCCAGTTAGGAAAGTTAGGTGCACCATCTTAGTAAGGTGTAGGTTGAGGTCAGTCCCACTAATTGACCTGGTTGTAACCGGTGTCGCTCCACCCGTGAGGTGAGCTTATAGTGGAATCCTTGTGATGGTGAGCCAAGGCAGGGACATAGGCACTTTGGTCGAACCCTGACAACATATCTGGTGTTAGTTTATTTTTTGCACTTTATTTTCTACACCTGTGTGTTTATTGGTTAAATATCTGCTTGGGCTTGACATTTCTTAGACTGCCCCTAGGTTGCGTAATATTGATTGTTGGATTAGATAAACCTAGGGATAATTTTTTAAATCTCCAATTCACCCCCCTCTTAGGATTGCACCAAAGCAAACAAATACATTTTTTCCAATTTCTTTTATTATTATATTTTCTAGGTCTCTACAAATTACTTAAAGAATGCTTAAATCAAAGGGAAGTGAATGAAATTGCAAAAGAGTTGGGTGCGATCACAATTACCGCAAATCACACTCTGCCTCGTTGTTTCTTTCTATTTTTACATTTCTACGTGTTTTTCTTATCTGGTAGTGGGAGTGGACTACGGGGATTGAGTAAGGAGAGCTTTAGGGGAAGTGGGTCTGAGAAACAAGGGTGTGAGAAGTTGGTTTAGTCGAAGTCCGTGGCTGCGTGTGATGTTGGTAGCAAGGAGGAGGAGGTTGTGGAAATTGACGAGCGTGAGTGTGATAGAGAAGGTGTTGGTTGTGTGGATTTTTTTGGGATTGAAGAACACATCGAAATCGAGGTATTCCCTTTCCACAACCTCTATGATGAAATTTAGAAATAATCATTCCTTATGTATTCCTTATTATGAACTCATAAAAATTCATTATGTTTATTCTCAAACATATCTAAGGCCTTGTGTTGGCTCAAAAATAAAATTAACAAAAAAAGGAAGTACTTAATTTATCAGAATATTCATTCATAATGCGTTGTTTAATAATATATAACACCGAAGCACAAATTTCACCACAACATAGTTTGAAAAACAAAGAAGGCATGGATTATGCACAACAATTGATTAAGAAAGCATTATTTTAAGAGAGACACATACTTAATCTACTCTGGTGACCGTCAAGAAGAAGAAGAAGATGTTAAGAAGATGAAGAAAAAGATGGAAGATGCAATGGTCAATTGGAATGGATGGAACAATGCTCATACTCAGAAAGACGATGATAATGAAATATATAGAAATGGAATGAATGCTAGTAAATGGTAATGACGCAACACAAACCAGCAGTAGGGTCCTAGGGAAATAGGATGACTTTTATGCCCCTAGCTCACTCGTTACTACCACGTCTAGTTTGATAGATTTGTACATTAATTCAGATTAAGGTGAAGGTGAAGGGGAGAGGGTATTTTGGAAATTTTAGTTTTACCCATTTTCAAATGCACCACTACGCGTCTCACTCACAACCTCCTCTTCCTCCCTTTTATTTCCTATGTGAATAAATGTAGGAACCATTGGCTCATTTGAAGTAGGACTAGTTCCCCCTCGCAAACTCTCTCTCTCTCTCTCTCTCTCTCTCTCTCTCTCTCTCTCTCTCTCTCTCTCTCTCTCACACACACACACACACACACATAGAAATGAGTATTCATATTTATACCAACCCAAGTACATGCATACATATTTAAGCACATATTTCTACAATTATACATTAACATACATATACACCTTCATACACATATAAATATATGCCTATACATACATACTCACACACACACACATATATTCACACATGCATGAACACACATTCATGCATATGCATTCTCAAGCATGCATGCATGCTATTCATGTATAAGTCCCTGTGCATGCTAGCAAGGCATGCATACCCATTAATAGACAAACAATGCACTCACTCATGCAATTATATATATTCATACGCATACACACACTTACATGCATACTAATGAGAGGAGGAACCACCCGCTACATCTTCTTGATGTTGGCTCCACATTTCTTCCATCTGTGCTTTCTAGTGCATCATTTCTTGCATCTATGCTTCCATAACTTCGTTCATCATTTTAAGCGCCTGTAGCTCTTTCGCCATAGAGGATGCCCAAGCCTCGGCTTGTCGATGCCCAAATTCACTAGTAAACCACAAATGCATTTATCAAACCTGACCCATGCTTCCAAGTTTGCTAGATGGCTAAGGGTGTTTTCCCTTAAAATATGTTTCTTTTTATGCTATCTCATATGTAGAGACCTGAAAAATTAAATTAATAAAAGTAATAAAAGTGTTGACCTTATTGGTCCTGCTCGATTTTGATTATGAAAAATACTCATTATATCTAATGAGTGTTTGAGGTTTTGTGTAGGGAACTAAAGGTGTTAAAATAAAGATGTGCACAAAGTTAAGAAAAGCCCGAAGACCAAAGTTTTATTTCATAATGTAATATATTTAATTGGTCTGTAATAGTAAGTAGGTACTTGGTTTATAATAAGCTCACACACATCACATGTATGATTTACTACGTAAGCTCAAACAAACCATGAATTAGAAAGGACCTTAGAAAGACCTTAGGGTGTACACTGGACTTTTTCGGTGTCTCTATTTTTGGACCTAAGTGACCCTAAGACACACACATGTACACATATGTTTGTTAGGCACTTGAAATAGGACTTGTTTGGTTCAATACAAGACCGAAATGCACACTTGGTGCACTTTTGATCGACCGTCCAACATAGTTCACTTTGGCCTGGTTGACCGAACCGGCACTAGGTCAACAGTTTGACCAAATCCCGGTCGACCAAACTTCACAGTTCATTTCTTGCCGGTCGACCGAACCACTTGGGAGTCAACATTTTGACCTCCCGGTCGACCGAGCACTTTTGTACTCCAACTACCTAGTCGACCGGAGGGTCCTCGGGAGAATTCCCAGCGGTCTGGTCGACCAAACCATGCAGTTCAAAAAGGCCCGGTAGACCGAACCTCGAAAATTTGGAAAATCGCCTTGCTCCGGTCGACCGACCATTCAATTCAAAAGTCCACTGGTCGACCGAGCCATTTAAGTCCTGGTCGACCGAACCACTTTTGGTCGACCAGACCTCTCGGATTGCCCTGATTTTTTACCGCCTTTAATATCTTTTTAAACAAGGTTAAAATGCTTTAAACATCAATAAACTTTTCTCATAATACCCAATAGGTCCCCAACGGTCATATTTTCTCTCTTGCCTATATATATGAGTTCATTTGAGAAAATTAAGGGAGATTAGCCACTTTGATTAGGGAAAATTCTTTGAAAAATCAAAACCCTATAATACTCATTTCCAAGCTTCACATACTCAATCTTACCTTCTCATATTGCCTACATCATTTGTAAGTTGGTTTCGAGTGTTTGTCTTGATTGGTTTGCTCTCCTATCTTTGGATTGATTAACTTATTTTTGAGAGCTAAAACCTTAAGTATTCTTAGGGGACTTTGGTAATAAGTCTCTCCTAAGAAGACTTATATAAAACTCCTGAGTATTACATATTCATTGCAATATCTTAAGAAGTTTGTATTTGTATTTTGGTTGCAAAAACATTTTCAAATATCTACTGTGTTTGTATCTTGAAAATATTTGATGAGATATTTGCTTATGTGATAAAATCTTTGTTGCAATATTCGTTAACTCATATATCTTTTGCTGAATACAAAGATTGAATATTCTTCTGCAAACCAAACATATACACTTCAAGAGCATCATACAATTGAGAAAACCCGCTCTTTGAAATATACACATATATTGCTTAGCTAGTATCTTAGTGTGAACATCTTACCTGAATATCTTGTGATACAAAGATCATACTGTTTGCACTCTCACGCACTCATTACAACGATAGTAAATCTATTTGAGAGTTGACATCTTAGACCACATTGAGCTTACATATTGAATCATACTATGGTGTTTGTAATTGCGCGTATTTGGGTACACATCTGCTTTACTTGAAAGCTTATTCATTGTACCATTTGATTGTATTTCAAATATTGTTGTATTTCCAGGCACGGGCCTGAAGAGGGAGACTAGCCCTGGAATAGTCCCGGATTGGCTTAGACCCGGTTAGGAAATCTAGGTGCGTCGTCCTGTTAAGGCGTGTAGGTTGAGGTCAGCCCGCTAATTGACCTGGTTAAGGTTGAGGTCAGCCCTGTGTTAATTTGATTGGTTGTAAACGGTGCCGCTCCACCCTTAAGTGAGCTATTAGTGGAATCCTCTTGCTTGCGAGCTAGAGGCAGGGACGTAGGCACAGTTGGCTGAACCCAGATAACATATCATGTGTTCACTTATATTTCCGCACTTTATATTTACTGCACATATATGTTATGGGTGAATGATGCGTATGACTTAAATTCCACATTATATATATCTACGCATTTGGAAATTGAATAGACTAACCCTAGGTTGTGTATATACTGTTGTAGGATAGATTAACCTAAGAGAAAAAGTTTAAAAATTCCAATTCACCCCCCCTCTTGGGAATATACCAATTCTAACAAAAAGAAAGAGAGAGGGAAGAATAAGAAAAGGAAGGGAATTTAAAAGAAGAGAATAGTAGGGCTTCGTCGACGAATCGAGGGTTTTCGTCGACGAATGTCCCATAATTTTCACGACGAGGTACACGTTTCTCGTCGATGAGAAGATACCAAGAGTTTTGGGATTTTTAGGGAAATTTCAAGTTCGTCGATGAAATAGCCTCCTCGTCGACGAAGTGCATTCATGGGTTCATCGACGAATTACTTGAACTCGTTGCCGAAAATATAATGGAAACACTCATTTCAGCATCGTTTTATCTCTCCTCACTCGCTCTCTCTTTAGAAACTAGAAACCCTTACCTTCTCTCTTCGTTTTCGGCTTCGTTAAAGCTCGGATTGACGATCAAAAATCGTTATGAGGTTCCTGAGAAAATTCTTTACAACATAGGCGGAGTAGATTTTCAGTTTAGAGTTCTGAGGAATCATCCCAAAATTAGGGTAAGTAAGAGATTTTAGGGTTTAATGGGTTGTTTGAAGTATTTGAAATCTGGGAAGTATTATACAGAAATTGTTGTGGGAAATGAGTTGATTGATTTGGTAAAAATGTGACTTTTAGGCTTTTGAGCTGTGAACACCGAGGAGCATTGGATTTAGGGTGTTAGTGAACCTCTCAGTAAGGCAAGTAGGGGGAATAAATTATTACTGTCAATTTGAGAAATATTGATTGAGTTATTATGTGAAAAGGGTATTATGATATTTTACCTGAAATTTATTATGATATAAATAACAGATGAAATTTTGTGTGGCATATGATTTATATTGAGATATGTTTAAATCTGGGTTAAATGATTTACTCTGAGAATTTGAGATTATGAAATGTGAATTGAGATATGAAATTTGAAATGGGGAAATGATAAAAAGTGATTATGTACCAAAAAGTATATCTTCTGAGAAATGATGAAACATGAGATATGGAAATGTTTTATTGAGAAATGTGAAATATGTGAAACGAGATATGTATATGTATTTATAAGATGAAATGAAAATTGAATTGATGAAATACTATTGAAATGATGAAATGAGTTGTGATTACTAAAAATGTGAACATTGCAATGATAATGTTGCAATGAGATTAATGATAAGTGAATACTGGTATGTAAATATGAATATGAGAATATGAGAATGGGAAATATTGCAATGTAAAATTCTGCAATATTAATATTGAATTGTGAGAATTGAAATGTGAAATTCTAAAATATGAATATAGAAATGTGAATGATAAAATGCCAATACCGCATAATGATTGCGGGTATGTGGTAGTGATAACCCTAATGGATGGATATGGAAACCTTAATGATGGGATGTGATATTGAGCATAGTACCATTTCTATTGGAGACAGTGCAACCACACGGACTCGTGGATCGTGTGACGTGACAGTCGACTGAGCTATTTAGTAAAGTTGTTGTGCCCCCTGAGTCTGGATCAAGGCTATAGGCTGGCCAGTCATACTGCAAACACAAGATATATGAGATGATATTTTGATCTAACTAAGTCAGCCAACCACAGTTAGATTCAGCCTTCGGGCCGCATAACCCTATTCATGGGGGGAAGCATGACGTGGAGAGATATCCTCAGGGCAGCCATGAGTTACAGACACAGATGTATTGATTATCGAGGATACTCATGAGCTAGATGTGAAATGAAATGGAAATGGAAATGGTAATAAAATGAAATTAAACGAAAATGGAAATGTGAATGAAATAGTGTGAGTTAATAATATAAATAATTAAAGCAAAATAAAACACTCTGCCTGAGGGCTTACTGAGTAATGTGAGTGCCGTGATAAGTATCAGTTGTTGCCAAACTCGAATTATTTATGTAAGAATACAAACGATATCAGGGCAAAGAGAAATTGCTTGTATGAGCGGGTAAGCTTCCCTATTCTTAGGAACTTCGTTTGTAATTATGGGTTGCGTGTGTATGGTTTTGGAAATGAAAGTGAAAGCTTATGAAAGCTCGTGTCTTATATCTATATAATTATGATTGTAGGAATGGTATATTTTCTCAGGAGATATTATCACTGGAATGAATGTATGTTATAAAATAATGAATCTCATACTACCACACATTGTAGATAATTTATTCCATCATACTGAGATGTGTCTCACCTAATCATTTAAATATTTTAGGAAATCGAGATAGACCTAGTGATAGAGCTCCGAGGTAGAGAGGAGCGGATACCTTGAGTAGACAAGGTGAGTGTTTTAAGCTAGGGAGATTTGATTTCCCTAGAGTATTTTGTGTAAGACTTGTATTTTTGGATGGTTAGTGCTCTGGTATGTGTATTCGCTGTGGTATGTAAATATATAAAATGACTTCTACAGTTAGGTTTGTGTATATATGAATGATTGTGTACCCGATACCCATTTTCGGGCCGAGTTATGCATGGTGGCATCAGAGGTTGATGTGGGCGATATATGATTATATGATTTATGTTTTATATGGAAAAAAATGGTATGAAAATCGGGGGGTCACATCATATCTGCAGTAGTCTTTATGGACATGTATAATCTTTGAAGCTTTGGTATCGATGGACAATATCGCCAAATTTTTTGGGGGATCTTTTTACCCTTCTTCTGATTAGTTTTATACCTCAGTTCACCACATTCTAGACACTCATTTGCATTTTCAAATTCACCATATAAAAAGTATGCACTCATACCTACATGCATGTATTGGAGTGTAATCGAGACCCAAATCATGCGTGTATGTTTTCACCTCATAAAAATACATTGGAAGTGTTTCATTATCAGAAAATGCCGCCTTAATTAACCTTAAATTCATATTGAATGCACTATGAGATAACCTATGCATTGTCCTTACATGAAGCAACTTTATCAAGAACTCCAATTTTGAGAACTTTTTACAATTTGGATATAGGGGCACCTGTGCATCCCTCACATGATTAGCAAATGATTTACTGAGTTGATTTAACTAACTAGGATCACAAGGTATGCTACTTACTGAAATAGTTTCAGAATCAGTACGCGACACATTGCTATCCTCCATGTCCACTACATTCCCCTTTTGTAAGTCACCTAACATTTCGATTAACCCATCCGAACATATATCACCACCTCTTATATTGGTCCCCTTATCTTCATCGTCATCATCATCGCTTAAAATTGTGTAATATTCACTGTAACACACATCTTGTGTAGCTATTGTCCATTCCATTTTCTAATCAATGTTTTTCAACCAAATCAATGCGTCAAAATATTATGTTTTGACATTTCTTGCAAGGATACCTTATTCTACTAGATTTGTCAGCACGAGAGCATGCAAACTCTATGAAATCATGTACCCCTTTGATGTATTCTAGCAGAAACCTACCCCGAGCCTTCATCCAACTCGTATCCATGTTCATTAATTAGCCTGTAACATGTTCAAGTAAATGATGTTAATTATATTCTTATAATGTTTATGAGGCATGCATCGTGAATCCTAAAATTAACTACCTTTTGTCTAAAGGGTACGGATCCTATCCCATTCAGGAATGGTGCATTTACATTGCCGTCAATCACTTAAATTCCTTGATCATAGTCATTCTAAATTTCGGCAACATCTCCACATGGTTCTCCAAGTACATGAGATCTGGGAAGTGAACATATTGCTAGTTTTTCATTACTAAAAAATTGTCACAACACCTCATTATGCACCCAGAGAACATAAGTAGAGACGCTCTCAAAATATGTAATGATAATGAACAAAGTATGAACGATAACAATAATGTAAATACAACTTCCTAAACTATCCACACATTAGACAATTCAAGTATTGTTGAAATACAAACATCACTAATCGTAAATGAAACAAAAAATTAACATGTTCCATTGATTATTAATCTAGATACCATGACTAATAATCAATTGAATATTAATTGATTTGTCTCACATTTACGATAAGACATGAATGTATAGTAACGATTCTTAAACGGGTCTAAACTTCAATGAACACATGCATATAATGAATGAAAGCATAAAAAAAAATATTATTTTTTTTAGCTTTGTCGACAAATTATACCAGCTCATAGTTGTCCTACTTTTACAAATTACATCACAAACTAACAGCAAAACCTTTGTTTGGACTATGTTATGTTTTAAGCCTATTGTGGGTCAACTGCTATTAGTGTAGCCCAATTTTAGTTATTTTGTGATTTGAGGCCCACAATGGGCTTTCTTTTGAAAGGATAGATTATTGTGACTAATTTTGAGTGATTAAAGGATTGCTCAAAGTGATTTTAAAAATTTGAAATTTAATACCTATTTCGTTATATAAGATTTGGATAAAATTAGGCAATCTATAGTAGCAACCATCACAGCGAATGTCAACTTATATTTTCTCATTTAACTTGAAGAAGCTAAACAATTCTGACAGACAAGACCCTACAACCCTCCTCTCTCTCCTCCCCCTAACTAGACTGATTGGAATTTAGATAGTCTTCCTTAAAACATCTGCCAACCTTAATATTTCAAAAGGCAAAATAAATGTTTCATTATTTTGATTCAAAATGCCCCTAAAAAAATATATATACTGCTACCAAACAGGGAAAATTAATTTTTGCAATAGAATTTACTCAAAACACACTTAAAAATAACATATACCAACCACTAAATAAGAATACAATAATTTGTATAATAAAATCGATCAAATTCACAATTCATCCCAACATTCACATTTTCGATATATAGGGAAGAGATAAGAAGAGAGAAGTGATCTTATACAACGACATCACATGTATCGAAGTGATCTTATACAACGACATCACATGTATCTTCACCTTAACATAAATTATCATGACCCTAGCAAAATGCTCACCAGTGGTAATATTGGTGACTGACCCACCGTACCACCTGCTCGATATATAGCTACATATCATTTAGAAGATTAAAGATTGAAACACAACATTGTCTTGTTGCCCTACATATGGAACCTAACTATCTACCTTGCAAATTGATGGATGAAAATTTATTTAGCCAAAATGAAATGGAAGCTGTTGTTCCTTTTATGACAATGATATACCAAATTTCCTTACAGTCAATTCCCAAAATTTTATAAACAGCACAAACAAAATACCAATAGCTGCAAAAACACATACAAATAGCACCAAACCATAAGGAATATTACATGTTTCTATGGCATACTTTTAAAATTAAAGTCATAATTCCTCAAACTAATTTGTTTTAAGTTATTTTTGGAGTTTATAAATATTTAGAATACAAATTAAGTTTACAGCATATCTGAATCCAGAAAGATTTTGATTCAAGTCTAAAGATGATTAACTTGAGAATGAAAATAATTTAGCTCAATTTTCAAATAACATTATAATTGACCCGACCCGACCCATTAATACCACGTCAAGTTGATCAACGTCCTCCAACTTCCGTCTCGGTATAACTTCGCCGTTTAGCTCTTTGGACTGGTGGAGCCTTATCCCTTCTTTCTTACACTGTCTAACTGGTGCTAAACTTTCCTCCAACGGTCATGGTGTCTCTGGCAGTAGGAGCTCCGCCAATGGCTTCTCAATCTCTTTGTCTCTCTTCTCACATTTCTTTTTCTCGTTCCCAATCGCTCCTCACATCTCTTCCCACTTCTCCACGTTTAGTCTCCATACCCACGGTCTCTTCTCCGTCGCCCCTTTTAGGTCAGTGGCCAGCAATCTCTCTCTCTCTCTCTCTCTCTCTCTCTCTGTTGGTTTTGTTTCTAGATTTATTTTTTCCTTTCGTTCTCGTTTAGTGTACTGCGGCAGAGGCGACAGAAAGACTGCCAAAGGAAAGCGCTTCAATCACTCATTTGGCAACGTAAATTCTTATCTTTTTTTTTTTCTCTCTCCGAAATTAGTTATTTAATTGTTGTTTTGTTGAATGGTGATTGTGATTTTGTTCCGACGACGGTTGCTTTTGGTGAATTTAGGCGAGACCTCGGGACAAGAAGAAAGGAAGAGGTCCGCCGAGGGTTCCGATTCCTTCTTCGCCCCCTAAAAAGGATCCCTTCGATGATGATGAGGTCGTCAAGATTGAGATTGATGAGTCTCTGTTTTCTAATTAATGCAGAAACTTATTTCCATCTTCCTGTTCGATGTAATTTCTGAACCGCTATTTACTTCTGTATTTTGTTTATGAATGTTTATTTTCCAACTAGTGTTTTATTCTGTTTTCCTTTTTATTTGTAGTGGTTTATTTATTTATTTATTATTTATTTTCATTATTTGCCAACTAAAGTTTCCTTTTTCTATTGTTTTTGTTGTTGTGGTGGTTTATTTTATTTATATAGTTCAATCCTTATGGGAATTGAGGGCAGGCCTAGGATCAACCGTAAGGTTGCGTCTTTGTGACTAGGTTATCATGGGTTCGAATGTAAGGAAACAGTCTCTTTGCATAAAAGGAGGGGTAAGACTGTGTACACTGTGACCACGCTCCCCTTATCCTCACAAAGTGGGGAGCCTTACTGCCTGGGGATGCCCTTTTAATCCTTATGGGAATTATGGTTATCATCAACCCTTTTGCTCTGCAGGGTAGGCTGTCCCTTTGTAAAGTTCTCTAGGGAACTTAGATGAACACCTTGAAACCACATTGAAAATTTGGAAATGATTGGAAATTTTCTTAGACTGACTGCATAAACATTTAGAAAATTAGAAGTTTTACATGATTTTGAGAAATATGCTTCATAGCCATTTTAGTTAGAGCTCTGCCATTCCTTAACAAAATCTAGGAAGCCTTCATCCTTCAGAGCAGTCCAAAATAGACATTACTTTGGAGCATTTCTTATCCATTCATCTTTTCCCCTGCATCAGTTTTTTGACATGGTGATCTCTATCCACAGATCAAGTGTTTTTTTCAAAGTATACATCAACCCCACTTTAGCATAACTTAGAGTGGTTTCATGTATAGTATTTATACCAAGTAGATTGCATTTAACTACTGCATAATCTATGTATCATTGTCCTGCCACTGTCATTCTTCACCACCTCCTATCTGGTAGAAAAGGTATAAGAGATGGAGGGAGGGAGGATTCTTTTGGCAGATTTTCCTTCTGTGGCAAGTGTGGCATATCATCTTAGGGAACTTGTGTAATTGTGTTGTATAAAACCTCTTTTTGGGAATTTAGGTGAACACCTTGAAACTAAGTTGAAAGTGGCAAGTGATTGGAAAATTTCTTTGACTGACAGCATAGATATTTAGAAATTTAGAAGTCTCATTAGATTTTGAGAAATGATGTGTTTAGTAACTTTTTTAAGTAAGAGTTTCACCATTCCTACAAATTCTGGAAAGCCTTCATCCTTCAATGATTAGTTGTGTGACCGTCTAAAACCGACTGCCTTGGAGCATTTCTTGTTCCTATTCATCTTTCCCTCCATCATTTTTTTAACATGCTGGCTTCTGTCCACAGAACAAGTGATTTTATTTCACGACATGCTGCTCTTATGCACATCAAGCCTGCTTTAGCTTAACTCACTGTGGTTTCATCTATAGTTTGATTTTACCGAGTTTTTTACTCATTTAGCTGCATGTATAAGCTATACTCCATTGCCCTGCTACTGCCATTCCTCACCATCCACAATCCAAAGGAAAGAACGATGAGAGAGAGAGAGAGAGAGAGCACAATTATGGGATTCTTTGGGCAGATTTTCCTTCTGTGGCAAGTCTGGCATATCTTTTTGTATGCCTGCCTTTATGGTTTTCCTCTTTCTTTCTTTCTTTATTTATTTTTCCCCGATAATAGATTTCAATTTAGATGTTTGGGAATTCTGATGAGCTTGGGACAGACAGAAACTCTCTCCCACCTTTCCTCTCTAGAAAGCATTAGGACTACATCTTTCCTAACCAAGGTATTTGTATTCTCTAGGATGTTTCAAAGAAAGCTATAGCACAATATTTGCCATGTGCCAATGGATATTATCTCAGAGAGAATCTGCTTCCGTTGACTTCCATCAGACAGAAAGAGATGAATCAATTTAAAACCCTTTAAAACAAAAACTTGAAGACTTTACAAAATGGCTGCTGCTGTAATGGATGACTAACATTATAACTCAATTCTGATTTGAATGATTAAGCATTGCCCATGCAGACCAGTAAAGGGCAGTTCTTTATCACCAATTTCATTTTTGGCTGCATTGTGATAGGGACAAACTTCATGATGATCTTTAGGCTGTTGTAGGGTCCTTTCTTTTGTTGGAAACAGGAAATTTGCAAGAATCATGGATCATCGGATTATAGATGCATAAAATATTAAAATGTGAAAAGGCTGAGATTTTGGTGCGTTGGTATTACCATATTAATGTTGGATGTTTCAAATTAAAAAGATATTTTATTTAAATTAAGTATATGTTAAATTTAATATACTAGTTTTAACGTTTTTAAAATATTAACTACTACTTTAATGGTTTCATATTTATGATGCTGGAAATTAAACTTAATTTTAGCTATATAAACTATGATCCAGCGTCATTTCAAGATACATTTTTCTTCTTCAAAATAACTTTCTCTTATACTCTTTCTTGAGATTTATATTTTCTTAGGTAACTAAATGATACTACATTTCCTATAGCTCTGATGTTTGTGAGTGCACACAAAATTGAGTCAACTAAGTAATCTTGGAGGTCGTGCGTGCAGTGACTATATGTACTAAGAAATGTTCTCTGTAGGCATGAAATCAACTTAGTCAGTGGTCCTTCCACGCCTGAGCTTCTGATAAGTATTTATGTTTTATTTAATCTTAATTTTTTTTATAAATATTTTTTCCTTTTATTACAACAATCTTAAAGCCGATTGCTATTATTTATTTTAGAAGGAAAAAAATTAAATTGTATATATTGAAAGTGTTTGACATAAAGTTTTAATAATTCAAGACCGGACTGAGTTTGCTATCATTGTCACGTGATTAAATTTGCTCCTTTGTCGTTATGAACAATTGAGCCCATTCCAGTTAAGTTTTATCTTTATAACTAAAACTTTAATTTGTAGTTTTAAAAAAAAAAAAAAAAAAAAATGATTCTGTGTTTTTTCTAAGTTTTTTGGGCTATACAAATTTTGATGTTGATCTTACTTTCATGCATAATGAGCGCATGCTTGAGTATTGTGTATTTTAAATTTATTTATTTATTTTTCAAATTTCTTATCTATAGGGTTCGACTCCCATAACCCCGATGTGGCGAAATAGAATGATTCAGTCCAGGTCGGATCATGTGAATTTTACTTGCCTATGGCTTTTTTAGATATGTTATTAGTGTAGCAACATTTTACTGAACTTCTTAAATATTGTTAGATCTAGAAATATATTGAAGTGTAGGGGTTACAATGTTATAATAGTTATAATATTATTTGAGATTTATTATATTTTAGTTAGGTGTAAAAATTGTGGCTTGAACAATTGATTGAATTAGAAGGTTTTTTCGCTCCCCATTTATGGTATTGACTTGTTTATTTAAATGGGAAATGTATATATGCATATATAAATCTACACTACTATTTTCCACTATTTTTCAGTCGATAACATTTTAATATTTTATTCTATTTCACTACATATATGGAAAAAAATTATAATTTATTTTTTTCCAATTAAAGATTAGGTGATTTTTGCGAGGTACATAAATTTATTATCTTTAATTGTGGGAGTTAAATATTTTGATATCTTATTTATATGTAAAATAGACGGTGGTGCATAAATATGTAATTAAATTAATATGCTCAATAATTATTATTAATGTTTTTGCAAAGCAAGATAGGTGCAAATAAGTCACAGTCTTTGCATGAGAGCAATAGTGTGGTGCTAGAGTCACTTAATTGGAACGTGTCATAAATGGCACAAGGAAATAAATCGGAACATGATAATTAATAAACATAGATGTGTAATTTTGTGGTGCATTATCCAAGTGGATAATAGACACATAGCCATAGCATTGACATTGGTTAGTGTATCTGTGGACCAACTTGAACTAATTGAATAGTCAATTGAGTTATTATTAGTGTGACCACAAAATGTGGGGGTCCCTTGTACCAATATGATCAAAATATAAGAATTGAGAAATAACTGTTGATTAATAAATTCCTTAACTAAGGGATTAGCTAAAAAGCTAATAGAAAATAAACATCAAGGGGGATGTGTCTTAAGCCCTTAATATAAACTAGTAATTATGACAACCTAACCTATTGATTGGAGATCTTATGAATTAGGTTCCATGGGTAATAACAAGTTGTTAAGTAGTTTGGTGAGCACTGTTACTTGTTTTGATCATCCATCCCTATGGTGCAACTATAACAATTGTGAAGTTGACTTTATTACTTAATAAATTCACATCCTTTATTAGGTGGTGTGTTTGGTTACAATTACACACTTGTTGGATTTACCTATGTAAGTGTGGAAGTGAGACAGCTTCCTATAAAACTTTGTTGGGCTAAAACTTTCTAGAATGCTCATGGATATCCAGGTATGGTGCATGCTCTATTCTATCCAGGTATGGTGCATGCTCTATTCATACCAATCCATAGGAGTTTTGTGTCTAGATATATTATGTGAGTGATATGTTTATAGTGTTATGTTAAAGTAATTTGGTTCAAAAATTCAATATTCACCAAGTTATTATAATTCATAACATATTTTTTCTAAGAGCAATTCAAGCCGAAAGGTATTGTCACCTAATGCATTACTTCTCGGGGCTACTCAACACCGGTTTTTTTTTTATTTTTTTCTGATTTTTTGAATTTAAAGTTTTCAACCATGTGGGGGATTGTTGGTATTACTATATTAATATTGGATTTTTCAAATTAAAAAAAAACATCTTCTTAATAAATATTATGTAGCAGTCGTCGGTTTTATTTTAATTAAGTATCCGTTAACCTTAATATAATAGTTTTAAAGTTTTTAAAATTTTAACTACTACTTCAAAGGCTTTGTATTTATAATGCTAGAAGTTATACTTCATTTTACCAATATAAACTATACATTTTTTCTCCAAAATAACTTTATCTTCTACTTTGTCTTGAGATTTATATATTTTGGATAATTAAATGACACTACATCTCCTATAGCTCTAGTGTTTGTGAGTGCATACAAAACCAAACCAACTGAATAATTATGCCCCCAATGACTATATGCACTGAGAAATATTCTTTGTTGGCGCGAAATTTGATTTAAGGACAGTGGTCCTTCCATGCCTTAGCTTCTGATAAATATTTATGTTTTATTTAATCTTAATTTTATTAGTAAATATTTTTTTCCTTCTATAATTTTTCCAACATGGTGTTCTAAAGGAACACTCATTTTGTCATCCATCTTCCCGCCAACATGAGTCTCATTGTTTAAAATCCAAATAATGATCCTCCAGCACGTTCACCACGAGATGGTCTGGCTTTATTTAATCAGAAAAAAATATGCAAAGCAGTCCAATCTGATTAGATTCTGAAATTATTCTTCTTAGTTTTTGTTTCAAGTCCTACCCAGATAAAAGTTAATGCTGCATAACAAACCTAGTAACCATATCCCATCTATGTAAAAATTATTCTTCCTATTTTAAATTTCAGAATCTAATCAGATATAGCATTGCATAGAATGAAGCTTTAAGAGAAGCTGGAGTAAAAGAATTTCATGATATAATTTACATCAATGCAAGGAACTGGAAATGAATTCACTAGCAATGAATAGCATTTCATTAGTAACTGGAAAAATTTTTAGATACCATATTATGTGCCCTAACAGCATATATTACACCTGTTGGTGGTTCAACTGCAACTTTTTAAAAACAGAATGTCCATCGTGTAACATGTTTTGAATGTTTATTATGTGTTAGAGACACTGCATATATGAGTTATGGCCTTTGTTTTATCATGATTGAAAGTCTTGCCTGAGAGCCAAAAACTAGTTGTGTGCAGAACCATTCAGCTGTTCCACTGGTCACAAAAATGTTTAGGGCAAAATTTTTTGAGATAGATTAGGTACTGAACTGCTATACTGAACTGCCAGTGAAAGCATTGGCATTTTATAATGATTTAGGAGCTGAAGTGCTGTCTGAACTGCCAATTTGAGCTTGGGCATCTTATAATGATTTAGAAGATTATATTTTAAAATCTATAAACTGTATTGCAAGAGTGAAAATCCACAGGGCGCCCCCCCCCCCCCCCCCCCACCCAAAAAAAAAAAAAAAACTGTAATGTAAGATCCCAAAACAGAGAGAGTAATCAAAGCCCATGGAAGGAGTTTGAGCATTGTCTTTAATGCTCACATCTGAAAACACAAATAAATATAGCACCATAATTAGAATACAAGTATACAACCATCAACAAAAAGTCAAGCACACAAAGTTCTGTACCTACAAAAGCATGGTCAAATTCATCATGCAAATCATCTTGAGCTGCAGAACCTTGAATCCAATCTTGGACACAAATAGGATCTTCAACTGTGATAGTAAGCAATGAACTTCAAAATTTATCAGAATCCTACTCCTAGTGTTCAATGCATGTTCTGAAGCAATTGATGACAGAGGAATGGATAAGAAATCACGGACCATTTGTGATAGAACAAGAAATTTGGGAGAAATTGTGCTCCATTGGTCTCGCACATTGAAGTTATATTCTTCATAATCCCTTTTCCCAACTCTGTTTTGCTTTCTGACATGTCTTCCTCAAAACTAAACTTGCTGAACTCTTAAATGTATAATTACTTTCATCCTCCTAGGAAGATCTATCAGCACCAGATTTGTTACTTTAAAGAGGCATCTTCTATGTGAGACTCATCTTTATACATGACCATATGATGATCAAAAAGTTGCCAGAGTTCACTTGTGACACGAAGTAGATAACCACATGCTACTTCACTACAAACCTTCTTGTAACAAAATTTCAAATATTTCAACTTGTATCTAGGGCCAAAAACAAGAGCTACGAATGGAAAAATGTTTGGCTCCTGCCCAACATTTCTCAAGCTTAATCAACATATTTAGCGCCATTTTCTTGAGTAAAGGATCAAAATCTTTGGATGTTTCACACAAGATGAGTAAAACATTATTCTTCACAAGGGAATAATTTTTTTGCAGTACTTGAAAACAGAAAATAATTAAGCCACATTAAAAAACAAAAAAAAAAAATGTTTCTACAAATTGGTGCTCCACTTCAGGCTTCAGCCTTTTCCATTCCTCTTGGGTTGGTGGATCATTGACATTCGGACTACATGCTTTCATTTATATTATGCTTGTCTATAGTACAAAGTTGACCCAGCATCTTGTGAGTAGAACTCCTATTGTGGACATCTAACATGATAAATCTAAAATTAGCATCTTAATTGAGGAGATGCATTCTTGCTCAGCATATTGAAGGAACTCAACTTCTCCAAGGAGAAGCCTTCACGCACCTAATTGCAATTCTAAGCTTAGAAATTGAAATGTTTGTCACATTCAATGCTTCTTGAATTGTCAAATTAGCACATCAGCTCAACATTGCACTCGAAAATTATGTGCATGACGTAACAATAATCCCTTAGGTGATTAGTTCTTAGGAAGAATTCTTGCAACCTCATTAACCATACAGTTATCATTATGAAGGTGCAAATCATTTCAATATCCCAGTCCCACTGTAATGGGCAGCTAATAATACTATCACAAAGGTCTTTTCCACTTGCTTTTATTATAATCAGCACAAATTAATTGCCTTCCTATGTATTCATTAGCAATAAAATGACCTGTAAGTACATGGTCAAGCTAAAACATGAAGAAGTGCATCCTCGCAATAATTCTTGTGAAGTACCCTTCTATTTGTCATAACACTTCATGCAATCATTTTTTATGGTATTATGTGTGACAAAAACTTATATTTTGGATATATATGTACCCAAACTGAATCTCGAAAAGGTAGGATTTGCAATAAAAATCATTCGTGGTTCTCAATTAAACACAAGCTCCTTAAACAAACTTTTATAGCTATTAGTTGTTCTTCCTTTACTTCTCGAAGTATAAACCTTGCCACAATAATTGCACTTGCACTCTTGATGTCAACTCGGACTTCACTTCTTGTTTTGCGCTTCCATTTTCAATATGATTATTTGTCTTTGGAGGCATTATCCCCAATGTTTCACTCTGATCCAAAACTTCGTTCAATTCGGCATTAATTATCTGAGCTTCCTTTCAATATTTTGCTTCTTAATCATTGACAACTGATATTTCATGACTCCCTATCCAGTATAAAAATTAAGTTCAATGTTTGCGTTAAGAATTGATATCCATTTAAATTATATAATAGTTTAGCCCAGAAAAGGAAAGAAAAGTAAGGAAAAAAAAAAAAGAAGTATACAAGCATGGCACTAGATTTTTGAAACCTGTTTTTTTTTTAAATGTTGAGTAGATTAGTGGGAATTTTCTCAATCCAGCACTTCTACAGCAGTCGTACTAATCATCAAATGAGCATCAATTCTTCAATATTAATTTCTTTAAAATTTCATGAACATTATATGTATACATGGTGCTATATGCATAAAAAGGATGAAGAGCCATATTCAGCCTCACTGTCTAGGCTTCCAGGTAGCTTTGGTTCCTTAATTGGCAGTGGTTTAATGTTGTGTGGGTTGTGCCAAACTGCCTTAGTTCTCTTGTTCATTGCAGGAAAGGAGAGGATCAACAATAAATCGAAGAAGGTTTAGGTTGTGTGTTCTTGTGTTTCTGAAGGGAGAGGAATGGAAGAGTTTTTAAGATGGTTAAATTGCGTGGGCAGAATGTTGAAGACATTGCATACACTTATTTGTTGTGAAACTTTTACCCCAGGCCTCAATTTTTGGTTGGATCCTTTTGACAATCACTCCCTTGGTGCTTTTTGATGACATAAAAAGAGAACTATTTGCGGTTCGTTGGAGAAGCTTTCGTTCATTCTCACTTAGTTTTCCATTGCCCTATTTTTAGACTTTAGAACATTAGAGTGAAATGGAGTGAGTATAAGGGAATGAAAGTTTGTATAGAAAATTGGTAAAATTACAAAGATGAATCCCATTTCACTCCATTCCATTAGATTCTCTCACTCGTTGTCTATTTGTTTATGACATGGTTCCTTTGCTTACATTCAATATCATCTTTTATTGATTGCTCTTCAAATTGGTCAGTGGTATAGACATTTTGTTGACTCTTTTAAGTGGCATAAATTTTTCTCCACACGTGCATGTGCACACAAACATCTCACTTTTAGCTAGTAAAATGCAAATTGAGTTTAAAGGGCTCTTGGGTTGGTGTAAAATTCATAATTCGAGAAGGCTGGTCAATTAAAAAACTTTAAGGATCTGTTTAAATTAAAGATTTTACTTGGGAAAAGAAAAGGAAAGGAAAAGAAAAGGAGTAAATTCATTTTCTATTATTTTTTCATTATATATTTAATGTTATTTGATACAACCAAAACTAGTACGCCTAAATTTAACAAATATGTCCATGGAGGCAGATAGTGTAATAACCCAGTTATTTACGATATTTTTCTTTTCACAATAACCAATATAATAGTCCTGAAAATTCATAATCCACCTGGACTCAAGGGTACCAGAGATACACCTGAAATTCAATACTGATTCCTAAGCAGGAGGAAACATAAATTCACATACATATTAAATTGTCCTACTAGCACAATATCAGAGTTACTACATCCATCATATGAATATACACAATCCAAAGTAACCAAAAAAGTCCTAGGGTCTCCTCCCAAAAATCCATCTTACCTTAGCAAGATACTTACCCTTCAAATAGGGTAGATTAGCTAAGTACTATCATTACGGAGATTTATCCGCTCTCCTATCTGGAGCTCCTGAAATGTTATATAATTGGGGTGAGACATCTCTCAATAAGGGAAAATAAACTAATACCAGTGTGTGGCAATATGAGTATTTTCGTGTTATACATATAAACATACTTGATAGAATTATCTATATTATATCTAGGAAAACATATATAATCATAGCATGATAGAACATGTTGGCCTAATAAGGCTTACAATTCTTATTTTGATGATAACAAATCAATGATATGTTTAATATGTTTCAAGTAAAATTTTTTTAGGAAAGTGAGAAGAGTCCAAGTGCATAAAGAAGCCTATGGATTACAAAGAATTCTTGAAGAACACAAGTATAGTTTATGGATTACAAAGAATCCTTGAAGAACACAAAGAAAAGCTTATGGATTACAAAGAACATGAGGAATAAAATTATACTGGTAAAAAGTTCAAATAAAAGATTGAAACAACAAAGATGATGGAAGAACAAGATTGAAGATTAAAGAATTATATTTTAGGATGTTATTAATATAAGTATTTCAAAGGTTAAACTCAAATATAAAGTGGTTTGAAGCTCATAGAAAATCAAAAATATTTCTTAAACATATATACTCTAAAAAGTATTTTTTTTTAATAAATAAAAAAGGCTTAAGAAGAGAAGATTTTATAAACATATATACTCTAAAAAGTATTTTTTTTAATAAATAAAAAGGGCTTAAGAAGAGAAGATTTTTTAAACCATGTTTTTAAACATATTTATTTCAAAATATTTGGAAATGAATTTTAGGAATCTTCGAGAGTAATAGATGGCTTCTAAAAACATCTATAAATAGTCAAAATCTTCAAAGGTTTAACATGATGATTATTATTGAAATAATTTTCAAAGGTTTTTGAAATCAAGCAATCTTCAAAGGTTTTCAGATCCAGTAACCTTCAAAGTTTCAGATTCAGCAATCTTCAAAGTTTAAGATCAAGCAACCTTCAAGGTTTTTAGATCAAGCTACTTTTCAAAGGTTTTTAGATCAAGTGATTTTCAAGTATTCAAATTTCTTAAAGGATCTAAAATTTTCTTGTGCTTAAAATTTTTGATCTGATATTGATTTATATTTTTGAAGCAAAACTTTAAAAAATCAAAATCTTTCATTTTCTTTGAAAAATTATTTGGTAATTCATACTAAGCGTTGAACTTCAAATTTCTTATATTTGAATTACTTTGGAGTACAAGTGAGCCGATCATTGTACTAATCTACTCTATTGTGAGAGTTCTCTTTTGTACACAAATTTCTTTATCATCATTCTTAAATGATTCAGAATTGTTGAATTGTTGGACCAAACAAGGGGTTATTGTTTGGAGAGGCGGGCTCTAGCTTGACAGAAGGAGTGGTTGTAAATTGGTATTGTTCCGCCAGGTAACGGAACTAATATAGTGGAATCCTTTGGTGTTTTGCCAAAGGCGAGGACGTAAGCTGTGTTGAAGTTGAACATCGTAAAAATCTTGTGTCTTTCTCTCTACTTTACTTTATATTATTTACTTGCTATTATGGTATGATTTAAATGTGCAGGTTGCAGATTCTTAAGTGAAAAAGAAACAAAGGTACTTGATATTTAGAAAGTACGTTTTGAATAATCATTTGCGAAAACCCAAAAAGGGAGTATGTTGGTTAATTTGCGGAAATCTTGATCAAGTAAAGTGCATACTAAGAGTTTACAGAAAAATCAACTAAAGCTCTAATATTTTTGGTTGAGTGATTGAATTACGTTGATTTCATTAATTGACTTGTGAATTTAAATTTCAGTATTTTTAAGTGTAGTTATCGTTTATATATCTTGTTTTTCTGGGTAATTAAAATCAATAGCTTAAAAATCATTAAAATTTAAAAAGAATCCAATTCACCCCCCCTCTTGGGAAGCTATTCCTCATTTCAGAACATACTAAATTTCCATAAACATATTTCATCTCATATAATAATAATAGAAAACATCCTGGATGGTTAACTGGATGGTATCATGTCTTAACCCACATGACTGGGTTGTGTGGCACGAAGGCGGGACCCGACAATGGCTGGCTGACCATTGCTGAATCAAAAGCAAAAGTCTGTAAGTACGATGAGTCTTCTTTTACTGGTATGTACACCAGGGGCGCCAACTCCACAATAAACCACATCAACTGCCAATCTCCCACTACCCCGTACGGCTAGCGGTAGCACTAACAAATTATAATCGTGATCATATAGTTATGGTACCGTACTCGTGTAAGCCTAAACCAAGCCAACTAGATTCTGATAACATATAACATATTTTCAAATTATGATACATGACTATTTCATAATAAGAATTGTCAAGTTAATATCATCATATCATTTTATAACATAACATGAAAATCTTCGGCCCTTACGCCGGCATTTCATATTTTTATATATCATAGCCCGTATGCTGATATTACATATCATATAAAATCCTTGGCCCATATGCCAACATATCACATAGAAGTCTCGGCCCGTATGCCAATATATCATATAAAATCATCGGCTCGTACACTAACATGTCTTATAAAACCCTCGGTCGTACGCCAACATATCTTATAAAACCCTTGGCCCGTATGCCGACACATCTTATAAAAGCTTTGTATCATTATAACATTTTCCTTGAAACAATAAACCATACTTATTTTGTAAACATAGTATCACATGGTAAATTTTACCCATGTCACACAAAATAGGTATTATTCATATTTAAATTATATCATTATTTACAACAGTATTTCCCAAACATAATTCTATTATATATTTATTTTCCTAAAATTAAATGCTGTAAAATTATACATATATTTCCATGAAAACAACTGACATAGTTTATCCTCCTACTTGACTTCTGGAAAAGCCCTTATAAAGTTTAGCCTTACACCCATATGGTTCTCTGTTCAACACCCTGAAAATAATATCTCCCAAAACAAAATTTTAGTATTTTCTCTACTATTTTAATTTCTACAATTGGAGGAAAGTCAAACACTGAATAAAAAACTTTACCCTAAACTTGGGATGGAGTCCAAGCTAGCCCCACCAATGATTCACTCCAGTAGACTTGAAGAGAACTTCCCCAAGAGTGTCGTGGCGGCTTTGGATCGTCGATCTGGTGAAGAACGGACCCAGAAACTTAGAGAGAAGGAAGGGGAACCAAAGAGTAGAGAGAAAGTTTGATTTCCTTGAATGTTTTGCCCTGAAATTCGAGTTTATAACTTTTTATACATTGGACTTCGTCGACGAGACACGTCACTTCGTCAGCGAGGCCACGAAGATAGTTCGTCGACGGATACCTATTACTCATCGACGAAATTTAGAGCTGAATATAGCCTCTCAGTATCTTTTCGTGGACGAAACACGTGTCCTCGTCGATGAACGCCCTGTGTTCATTGACGAGATCTTTTTAGAATATTCAAATACAATTTCTTTTTCCCCTTTCTTTCATTATTTAAATATTATAATTTTTTGGGTCACTACATTCTCCACTCCTTATAAAATTTCGTCCTCAAAATTTTCTATTTATATGATTTAACATCCCTTGAAAACAAATAGTCTACTTATTTTATTACTTACCATCACTTATGGCGGAAGAATACCGTTGTTACATTCAGAGTTTTGGGAGATTACATATATAAAATAAAATTCTCTCAAAACTAAAATATTACTTATTAACTAAACTAATACATGTACCTGTAAAAGAATTATTACATTATCACTTACACTTTCCCTGGTTATAACTGAACCCCATGGAGCAATTGCGGGTATTTCTGTCTTATTTGTTCCTCGAGCTCTCAAGAAATTTCTTCTATTGTGTGATTTCTCCACAGAACTTTTACTAAAGGAATCTTCTTATTACGTAATTCCTGTTCTTTTTTGTCCAGAATCTGTACTGGTACCTCCTCATAAACTAGTGAATCATTGAACTCTAATTCACCATAACTGATCACATGAGAAGGGTCTGGGACATATTTTCTCAACATGGAAACATGGAATACATCATGTATCTTGGACAACACTGGTGGTAAAACTAACCTGTAGGCAACTGGCCCCACTTTCTCTAGAACGTCAAATGGGCCAATGAACTTAGGGCTAAGTTTACATTTCTTCCCAAATCTCACAATCTCTTTTAATGGAGCTATCTTCAAAAACACATGATCACTGATATCAAACTCCAACTTCCTACAGCAGTTATCGGCGTAACTCTTTTGTCGGCTTTGAGCTGCACTAATTCTATCTCTGAAGAGTTAAACCTTATCATACGCTTACTGTACTAACTCTAGCCCTATAATTCGTCACTCACTCATTTCATCCCAATATAAAGGAGAATGACATCTCCTACCATAAAGCGCCTTAAACAGTGTCATGCCAATGCTGGTCTAACAACTATTATTATACGCAAATTCCACCAGCAACATAAACTGAGTCCAACTACCCCCAAAATCTAGCACGCATGCTTGAAACATATCTTCTAATATTTGTATCGTCTTCTCAGTATGCCCGTCTGACTAAGAATGAAATGTCGTGCTAAAAGATAATGGGGACCCTTGAGCTTCCTCTGAGCTCCTCCAAAATCGTGACGTGAAATGTGGGTCCCGATCTGACACTATAGATACTAGCACTCCGTGAGAACGGACTATCTTTTGAATATAAATCTCTACCAAGCGGTTTAGAGAGTAGCTGATCTTGATAGGAAGGAAATTGGCGGTCTTAGTCAAACGGTCTATAATCACCTAAATGATATTCTGGCCATGTAATGTCGTCGGCTATCCTGAAACAAAATCCATAAATATGTGATCCCATTTCCACTTTGGGATAAAAAGTGGCTGCAACTAGCCCCCCAGTCTCTGGTGCTCAGCCTTAATCTGTTGGCACATCGGGCACTGATGCACAAATTTGGTAATTTTTTTCTTCATATCGCTCCACCAGAAGGACTTCCGTAGATCCCGATACATTTTAGTGCTACCGGGATGAACTGTATATAAGGACTTATGAGCCTCCTCAAGGATCGTCCTCTTGATATCAACATCTATAGGCACGCATAATTTAGAACAAAACCGCAAACTTCCGTCATTTGAAATACTGAACTCCTCCCCCTGTCCGTCTTACACTTTCTCGATCAATTCCACCAACTCTATGTCATTCTTCTGGGCTACCTTAATCCTTTTATACAACGTAGGCTGCACCACCAGGTTGGCAACAAAAGCCTGGTGCTCGCACTCAACCAACTCCATGTCAAATCTCTCCAGATCCATCAGGATTGGATGCTGAATTACTAATGCTAATTGTGTTGCACCCCCTAATTTATGGCTTAATGCATCAGCTACCACATTTACTGAACTTGACATTTTTTTTCCCCTGAGCGTCTGTTAAACTTGCCTCAAGTGCATCTCATGCTCCTCATAGCTTCTCGAATAGACCAGTACATCATCAATAAAAATAACAACAAACTGGTCTAAATATTGGTGGAATCTATTCATCAAGTCCATAAATACCGCAAGAGCATTTGTCAAACCAAACGGCATAACAAGAAATATATAATGCCCATATTTGGCCTTAAAAGTTGTCTTCAAGACGTCTTCTGCTTTTACCTTCACCTGATGATAACCTAATCTGAGGTCAATCTTAGAATAAATTTGTGTACCCTGGAGCTGATCAAATAAGTCATCTATACAGAGTAGAGAATATGTGTTCTTAATGATTACTTTGTTTATCTCCCTGTAGTCTATACACATTCTCATAGACCCGTCTTTCTTCTTTACAAAATAACACTGGAGCTCCCCACGGAGATACACTAGATCTAATAAATCCTTTATTCAATAAGTCTTGCAGCTGATCTTTTAATTCTCTCAACTCTGCTGGAGCCATATGGTAAGGAGCTTTAGAGATTGATGCTGTCTTGGGAAGTAGATCGAACAGCAAAATCTACCTCGCGATCAAGAGGCAATCCTAACAATTCTTTGGGGAAAACATCTAAAAACTCCTTAACCACTGGTGTATTGTCAAGCTTCATTTCATTCCCAGTCATTTCCTTCACAAATGCTTTGAACCCCTAAAAACCACTTTGGAGCAGTCTCCTCACCTAAATAGCTGAAACTAACTAAGGCAGAGATTGCACTTGCGACCCTATAAACCTAAATTCTAGTTTTCCTGGAGGCCTGAATATTATTTCCTTCAAACGACAATCTATGCTAGCATAATTGGCTGCCAACCAGTCCATACCAAATATTACATTGAACCCATGCATGTCTAGCACTATCAAATTGACAGACAAAATTTCCCCTTGAATATCAACTGGACAACCCTAGAATACCCTACTACACCTCACTGCTGACTCGGTCGGTGTAGTCACTAATAATTTAGTGTCTAACAATTGTGTTTCTGCCCCATAAAATTTAATACATCCCATAGACACGAATGAATGTGTGGCTCTAGAATCAAAAAATACAATAACTTTAAAGAAAAGCATGCTAACCATACCTGTCACCACATCGTCGGCTATCTCAGCATCACCCGACGTCAAAGAGAAAACTCTGGTTGGAGCCATATTCCTCTGCTGGCCTCTACATGGTGCTTGATAGCCTCCCCGGTACGGTCTAGGAGCAGGAGCAACATCTAGTGGTGTAGAGCAATCTAGCACCAAATGTCTCTGTCTACCGCAACGATAATAGACAGCTCTCCCTACTCGACACTCTCTCCAGTGTCTCCTCCCACAAGTCTGACAGAAAGGAGGATTTTGCACCATTTGAACCTCACGACCCCTAGTCTCTTGCCTCCGTCCTCTGCTATAGTTTCCTCTTCTCCACTGACCCTGCCTAGAACCCTGCTAGTAGCTTGAAGATGCAGATCTCTTCTTTTGTCCCTATTCTTTTACATCCATACGCTCACTAACCTCTGTCAAGGCTGCTCTGTCGACTAACTTAGCAAAGTCCTGCATCTTTAGCACTACCACCTGACTGTATATGCCTCGCCTCATATTGCTGGACTGACTGCTTTCCCTTCTTCAGATTCAGGAACTCTTCCACTTTGGCTTCCCTGACAGTAGCTGGAAAATATCTATCAAAGAATAATTCTTTAAATTGGTCTCATGTCATAGCTATCAGTGTCGTCCTCTGTTGCTTTAGAAGTCTCACAGCAGTCTACCACCTCTCTGCCTCCCCTGTTAGTTTATAGATGACAAAGAGGACCCTCTATTCCTACATACACTTAATAAGACCAAGACTTTCTCGATCTCCTGTATCTAATTCTCAGCGATTGTAGGATCAGCTCCTCCTAAAAATGCCGGAGGATTCATCTTAGTAAACTTCTCTATTGACACTCATGGCCTGCAGACGGACCTCCCTGTTCTCTAGAGCTTGTAGCGATTTTAGTCATAACTTGTTGAGCCACGCGGCGTAGTACTGTATCAGAATCAGTTCCACCTGCACTTGAGGACCCTACTCCATCACTACCAGCATTCGTACCACTGTTTCCTGGGTCCATTTTGAAAAAAAAAAAAAACAAAAAATGAACGTGACTTAGAAACCCTATCATTATAATTTACTCTCCTAACATAATTCCTTATCTTAACATCCTCAGCTTATTCCTAGCTCCAATCCTACATTCTTATCCCTTTTTATTATTTAAGTATCATAATTCTTCAGGTCACTACAAAAATCGCCAGCAAGGATGGTCTCAAAAAGGCGGAAGATGATCAAGATAAGCAACTGAACCAGCTCCGCCTCATGATCAGCAACTAGTACCTCTGCTTGATGCACCTTCATAGTTTATATCTTATCATTAGCAATTCACAGACTTTAGTATAGAAATGCAGGCTAACTACAACACTCTTCAGGCAAACTATACTTCTCTAGACCAGAGACTTGGCCGAATTGAGTAGCATATGACCAGCACTTCCTCTTCACGTGGAAAGGCTCCATTGGAAGCTGAATCTGATGGAAGTGAAGAAAAAGATGAAGAAGAAGGAGAAGATGATGAGTCAGATAATGATGCTAGAGATGCTTAGATCTATTTGTTATTTGACTATTCTAAATGTGTATTAAAAACAATTTTGTGACTTTTTTTTGCTTATTTCTCTTATTGCCTATGTCTTTGAAGCATGTTACGTATATGTCCTATTGTTATTGACTATCACATGACAAATGGTATTCTCCATTTTTGTGCTTAATTTTAATCTTTGTCTTAGTATGTATGCACTTATTGCTTTAACTCTTTTTGATTGATGTCAAAAGGGGTTTTGAGTAGAAAAATTGAGAAAACCTAAGACATATAAACATATAAATGTTAAGAGTATGCTTATTATAAGGGGGCGCCTTATTACGGTTCACTCATTTTTTTACTCCTTATTTGTCATCATCTAAAATAAGGAGATTGTTGGCCTAACAAGGCTTACAAATTTTATTTTGATGATAAGAAGTCAAGGGAACTTAACATATTTTGGTTAAGTGGAATCAAGCATATGAGTTCAAGATCAAAGTGCTCGCCAGTTTTGTCGAAATACTATACTCCAAAAACAAGTTGTCAAAAGAAACTTAAAATATATATAAAGCATGGACTCAAAGATAGAAAAATCTGATGAAACTTAAAGCATATCAAAGCTTGAAAACTAGATGGACTCAATAAAGACAAGCATAAAGACTGAGTGCTTAGAACGTTTAAGTTTTTAAGAGTCTTATGTAAGTACTTCATTTAATGTTGATATGGATGCATTGAAGCTCTTAGGTTTTAATATTGACTTAGAGATCAAAATTTTGAAAACCCCAAAAAATATTTTCAAAAGTCTCAAAGCAATATGGCAAGTATAAAAGTTAACAAAAGTTTTTGAAAATGATTTTGAAAAAACATATGTTGTGGTAAGTTTAGGCGAATGACCTGGTTTTGTCAAGCGGCTATACTTTTGTGCTAAAATAAATTGGGAACACAAACAGGCACAATCGATTGACTCCATCAGTACAGGCGACTGAACCCATTCTGACTTTGAAATTTTGCTTTTTTTTTTTAAGACACAGGCTATTGACCCTGATAGTGCAATCGAAATAGAAGCTTTTTTCATCTATAAATAGATGGGAAACCAAAGAATTTCACATACCAACAAATTGCAAACACTAAAAACATATTTCACGAAATTTAGGAAATACTCGAAGCAACTTGGGAAATACAAAATAAAAGCTTTTTTCATCTATAAATACATGGGAAACCAAAGGATTTCACATACCAACAAAGTGCAAACACCATTCAAGTTATATTGTTCATACTCTTCAAACTCTCACTGCATACACTCTGCGGAAGTTTTCTTACTAAAATTCTTGCTGATCCAATCACACAATTCTTTGTTCACTTACTGGGAAATTCAAATCTAAAAGAGAACCTGGTAATAAATTTCGGAGCTTCAATTCTTTCTATATTGATATTTAACTAAAATATTTTCTATTGTGCATTAAATTGTACTAATCAGCTCTTTTGAGAGTATCATTGTACACAAATTGTACCTTGTTGTTTTTTACGGTTTAGGTTGTTGAATCGTTGAACTAGCGAGAGGGGATTCTTGATAGGGAGATTTGTTGACGATTCAGGGGATTGGATCATTGTACTAACGAGAGGGGATTTTTGTTAGAGAGGTCGTACTTTGGCTTACTGAAAAAGTTGGAAAGGAAAATCCTTACAGCGGTTTGCTTGGGGTAAGGACATAGGTCTTGGACTGAACCTTGTAAAACTACGGTGTCACTCTCCTTACCCTACTGTCTTTAATTTTTTGCACATAAAAACTGTGTGGATGCTTAGTTAATTGCTAAAAATTAATTTGACTTTGATAATTATGGAATGATTAAAGAAAGTACGTTGATTGCAGAAATCTTGATTAAGGGAAGTATATTGATAAATATCAAAGTTCATTAACCAACTTAAACTCAAGTAACTTGTTTGATATCAAAATCTGAATTTTGAAAGCTTATTGAAAGTTTTACTTTATTGTGAAAACAAGTTTACCTTATTGATTGGATTGAGTATTGATCATTGCAAATAAATTATACTTGTGTGATTGAGATTGATTAAAGTTCAAAGGATTTCTTAATCATTGTGTTTGTGTGTGACAACCGAAAAGAAAGATAAACTGAGATTCAAAACTAACTAAAGAAACATATTAAAAGAATTTGTAAAAGAAATTTTTTAAATCCGAATTCACCTCCTCTTGAGAGTACACCTTATTTTTCATGCATAACTCTCACTTTACAATCAATAATCCCAAGTGCGGTTATGAGAGCTGCAATTGCTAGCTTATCATTAATAAAATTATTAATGATACGTAAAATTTTGTTCATAGATTTAATGTATTTTTTTATTTTTTATTTTTTCACTTTTCTCCATAACCAATATATTTCTTGATATTTTGTGTTCAATATTTTTCAAGTTGAAAATGGAGTCTAAAGAATTTGAAGACCTTAATGTAGAGAATTGGCAAAGCTCTTATTGACTATTAAATCCTAGTGGATATATACTAGCTATTTTAGAAGACTAGCCATACGGCCCATACCAGACCAACTCTTCAATTCAATGGTACTAATACTGAAGTTTGAAAGGGGCACTTCTTTTATTGGTTCTCTATGTTATTTTATTGTGTACTAATAATTTTGTAATAATTATGAAAATCTTGATTCCAATATGTTATGCTATTATAAATGTACGTAATTAGTTTGGTTTGATTATTTGAACCAATTAATATGCATATATGTACACAATTATGTAATTGATTTGGTTTAAATATGTCCCTAATTATAATGGTGTATAATTATAGTATTGGTTATAATAGCAGTTGAAATTAAGCTAAATAATTACGTCAAATACTAAAAGTCGAAAATCTAATATACATAATTTTATATGAACATCATGACTCAAATATGTTCGTAATTATACAATTATGAATAGATGCAATTGGTTTGGTTTAGTTATTAAAAATAATTAATATGCATGCACATGTACATAGTTACGTAATTGATTCAGCTTACATACGTCTATAATACTATAAATATAAAATTATAATATTTGTCACAACCATTAGTTGAAATTAAACTACATAATTACATAATTAATACTATAAGTTAGAAATCTATATACATAAACTATAGTATTGATCACAACTACCATTTGAAGTTAAACTATATCATCAAATACATAATCAATACAATTATAGGAAAATCTACACATACATAATTTTGTAATTACGAACTCCTATGTTCAAGTACTTACATAATTGTGCAACAATGAGTGTACACAATTGGTTAGTTTAGTTGTACAAACCAATTAATATGCATGTACATAATTATGTAATTGCTCCAGTTAAAATATATGTTTGCAAGTATATAAATATGTAATTATAGTATTGGCTACAACAGTTATTTGAAACTAAATTATATAACTAATTACATATATCATTTGGAAATATAAACATATTTTTATAATTATTGACACCATAGTTCAAATATATATGTAATTATACAAGTATGAGTATACAATAATGAGTGTACACAATTTGTTCTATTCAATTATGCATGCATTGCCAAACCATATAATTTTTCGTGTCATTATTTTATTACTTTCATATAATATGCGTGATTGTGTTTTTTTGTATATCACTGTTGGTTGTTGTTTTGTAAGATTGTTTGTGTTGACTCTACGAGTCCAATCCGGTTTTGATAATGACAAATCACTTGATATTTGATCTGTGCATTGAGTTTGTGAACAGGAACCATATTAAGCATGCACGGAAGTATAACGAGTCATGGAAGTCTTAAAGTAAAACACACATATCTTGGCAAGATCTATGGAACTCAAAGAGTACAAGAATCAAGATACAAGCGGTAAAGTTCAAGCATATCTTAGGAATGGGTACTTAGACCTCATGTATTTATATTTTCGTATGATTTAATTTGAGACTTAACATAACTTAGAATGACTTTAGGATTCATGCATTTCATGTATATCATTAGGGAACTTTCATGGACCTAAAAATATTTTTAAAATCATGGAAAATATGATTTATATAAGAGCCAAGAAAGAAAGCAAAACAGATTTTTGAACTAAAAAGTAAATATGCAAAAGTTGGGAACTTCAGTTGATTGAACTTTAAGTTCGGTTGACTGAAGAAATTACTCAGACGTCTGAAGAATAAGCTCAGTCATTTGAAGTTTTATAGGTGAAAAACAGAAACTGGCACAAGCACCTCAGATGACTGAACTTGACACTTCGGTCATCTAAACTCAACACTTCGGTCATCTGATCCTTGATTTCGGTCGTATGACCCTGTGTCCAGGTTATTTTTTCGAAGGGTAAAAATGACTTCAATCGTCTGTGCCATAGACCTCAGTTGTCTGAACTTGCGAGAAAGATTAAAAATGTAATTTTTATTGAATAAACACGCGAGCTATCTTATGATCCAACGGTTGAGATCAATTCTAAGGTTAAGACACTATATATATTGAATATCTAAACCCTAGTTTCCATGCTAAGAAAAACAAGAAGAAAAAAGAACATCTTTTGAAAGTGAATTGAGAACATTGAGCACTTTACTATACGATTGCCTGCGCTTCAACTTACTCTTATTAAACTTGGGTAAATCTACTTTGGAAATCAAAAGGGTAACTTTATTTCATCTTGGTATTGAGGTTTGTTTGATTCATTTAGTTCTTTCCAAGAAATTTTCATATTAACATCTGCTATTGAATACTTTTAAAGAAGTTTGATATTGAGTCTTTTCATATTCATATAAAGATTGTTTTTGACTAGTTGAATACTTGAGAAAATTTTTATGTGGCCATTATTTAAAGAGTAATCATTCCAGTGCTTCAAAGTTAAACATGTGATATTTTGATTACTTCTAAACTAGTTGATTAGATATCCTAAGAAGTGCATAACTAGATCTATACATATTGAAAGATATTTTCTGAAAATCATATATTACGTACTTGATACTTGGTATTCTCATCATATAGACATATATATATATATATACACATACATTAGGGCTAATACTACCAAGATCACATTGAGATTGAAACCTTGAGAGAAATATTGTTTTGACAATGTGCGTGTCAAATCTTTGCAATTTTCAAAGCTATTTTTGTATTCAAAGATTTAACCTAAGTTTCTCCAAAGTATTGTTTCATACAAACATTTTTAGGAGATTTGATAAAAAGAGAATTGTGTGTTGAAACATATCATACATAAACGATTGTATTGTTTTATACATTCTGAGTTTCAAGTTATATCATATGGTAAATGTATTAGGAATTTGAATTGTACTCACGAGCTTTTGTTTGGAAGCATTTTTGAGTGTTTTTACAGATTCTATTGTATTCACGGTGTTTAAGGAGAGAGTTGTATCTCTTGTAAGCAGCGAAGTAGAAGGAAGTTGTGCCTTTTTTAAGCAACGGATTGTAAGGGAAGCTCCGTCCCAATTTAAGGAGTAGAGATTTTCGTGAAATCCTTGAGTGGTTGCTCAAGGAGAGGACGTAGGGCGAGTTGGATGAATTTCGTAAAAACTGTGTTTGTCTTCTCTCTTCCCTTTACTCTTTACTTTCAGCACTATTGTTGACCTTATAGGTCACGTCCGATTTCGATAATGACAAATACTCCTATATTTAATAAATATCTAATTCATGTGCAAGTTCATATTAGCATATCATTAATGGCACGTGAAAGCTTAAGGCTTGAAGACCAGTTTGTGATTTTCAGTTGTAATATATTTAGTGGTCTATTTGGTCTGTAGTAGTAATTAGGACAGTTGGTTTGTAATAAGCACACACAACACATGCATGGTTTATCTTGTAAGCTCAAACTAAATCATAATGCAAAATGACCTTAGCATGACCTTAGGGTGTACCCTTCGGTTGACCGAAGGTCGACCGACACCGAACTTTTTTGGTGTCTTAATTTTGGACCAAATGACCCTAGGACACTCACTCATACATACATATGTTTGAATATTTGACTTGGGTAATTGCATGCTTGAAAAAGGATAGAAATGTACAAGTCTTGCACTTTCGGTCGACCGATCCACACGGGTCATTTCCTCCTGGTCGACCGAAATCGATTTGAGTCAACATGTTGACCACTGTTCGGTCGACCGAGCCCGTATAGTTCATTTGACCCTGGTCGACCGAACCATTCGGGTGTCAACATTTTGACCTCCCGGTAGACCAGGAGATTTTATACTCTAACTACCTGGTCAATTGGAGGGTACTCGAGAGAATTCCCAGTGGCTTGATCGACCGAACCAGCCAGTTCAAAATGGCCTGGTCGACCAAAACTCAAAAAATTGAGAAATCGCCCTCTCCTGGTTGACCGTGCCCTCAGTTCAATATTTCCTTAGTCGACCGAACCATTTGAGACTTGATCGACCGAAACATTTCTGGTCGACCGGACCTCTCGGGTTGCCATCATTTTTACGACAGGTTAAATATTTTTAAATAGGGTTAAATTGATTTAAATGTCATTAAACTTTATCAACAATTACTAATAAGTCCCCAACGGTCAAATATTTTTGTATGTCTATATATACTCTTTCATTTGGGAGAATTAAACATCAATTAGAAAAAAGATTAAGAAAATTTCTCTCAAACAAAAATACTCTCTTTTGTTCCCATTTGCTCATACTCTTCCAAATACACTCTAACTTACATTCAAAACTCATTAAATCATCTATAAGTGTTCTTGAGTGTTTAGATAGGAGGGTTTGCTCTCTCTTGGTTGTGAGATTGATCTATTTTTATTGAGAGCTGAACCAAAAGGATTCTTAGGGGACTTAGACTAATAAGTTCATCCTAAGAAGATTTTACTAGGTCTTCTGAGATTACATATTCGTTGCAATATCTTAAGAAGCTCATATTTGCTTTTGGTTGCGAAATATTTTTTAAAATCATTTACAAATATCTATTGCTCTTTATTTTGAAAACCATTTGAGGAGATATTTGTGTTTGATGTGAAACATCTTTATTGCAATATTTATTCATTCATATATTTTTGCTGAAAACAAAGATCATATATATTTTGCAATCCAAGCATATACATATTCATGTGATTGCAATATTCAATTGATTGATATTCTTAAGGCTTGATTGGTATTCTGTGTAAACACATTTGATTGAAACATTTTGAAATACACAAATTGTTATTGATACTCTCACATACTCACTACACTGATAGAAAACATCTTTGAGAGTTAAACTATCTAGACCACATTGAGCTTACATTGTTAAATCATCTGTGGTATTTGTGATTGTGCGCATTTGTGGTACAAATTTGCTTTACGTGAAAGCACCCATACATTGTACCTTTTGATTGTATATCTGAGAGATTCCAGGTGTGGCCTGAGGTGGCGGTAATCCAGTCCGGTAAGGATTGGTATAAAGGTTAAGATCAGCTCTGTGATAATTTGACTTGGTTTGTATAGGTGCCGCTCCACCCGTTAAAGTGAGCAAGTTATTGTGATAATTCTTGTGCTGGTTAGTCAAGGCGGGGACGTAGGTAGTTGGCCGAACCTCGATAACATATTTGCGTGTCACCCTTTATTTACTGTTTTCTAGTGCTTGTACGATTAATTAAACTGCTTCATTTAATTTATGATATATTTATATTATTCACATTAGATTGACCATAAGGTTGTGAACATACTACTGTTAGGAAGAACACCTAGGGGTTAAATTTTAAAAATACCAATTCACCCCCCTTTTGGGATCACGGTAAAGCTAACAATTGGTATCAGAGCGACGTAGCATAGACTAGTTGTTATTTTGCAAAAAGATCACATATGACTCATAGCTCCGTGACCCCTTTTCCTCAGGGACCATCTTTCACAAGACCTCCTGTTTTCAGTGGTGTTAATTACACCTTTTGGAAACAGAGGATGCGCATCTACCTTCAGAATACTGATTGGAAGGTGTGGAGGATTGTCTCTAAAGGAAACTATGTCCCTATGAAAATTGAGGGTGCAGCTAGGGTTCCTAAGACTGAGGATGAGTATGATGATGATGATAAGAAAGTTGTTAGTCTTAATGTCACTACCATGAATATTTTATATTGCAGTCTTGATATAAATGAATTTAATAGGATCATGGCATGTTCTACTGCAAAGGATATATGAGATAAGTTAGAGGTCACATATGAGGGTACTAGAGATGTGAAAGATAGTAGGATAGATATGTTGACTAGTGAGTATGAGGCATTTAGGATGAATGTAGGTGAGTCCATTCAGAGCATGTACACTAGATTCACACACATCATAAACTCACTGCATGCATTAGAAAAGACCTATCCCACATACGAGATAATCAAGAAGATCCTTAGAGGCTTACCTCCTGTTTGGGAAGCCAAGGCTATGGCCATTGCTGAGGGTAGGGACCTTAAGGCCATGAGCTTAGATGAATTGATAGGCTCCTTGATCACTTATGAATTGTCCATAAATGAAAGACTTAATGAGTATAACAGGGCAAAGAAAGTGACTGCACTGAAAACATCTAATAACACATTTAGTGAGTGCAGTGAGTTTGACACTGATGATGAAATGACTATGCTAACTAGGAAGTTTAGCAGATTTTTCAGGAAGAATAGGAAGCCGTTTAAAAAAATATAGAGACTCCACTAATGAGAAGGGAGAGTCCAATAAAAGAAAAGAAAAATCAAATGCTCCTACATGCTATAACTGCAACAAGGTGGGACACATCAAACCCGACTGCCCACTGATAAAAAAGGAGGCTATGAAAAATAAGAAAGCCATGAAGGCTGGGACTTCATGGGACCAATTCAGCAGTAGAAACTCGGATTCAAATCTTAGTGACACGGAAGTTGCTAATTTGTGCTTGATGGCACACAAGGATGAGGTATTGTCTTCTAGTTCATCATCCTCTTATTATTCATCCGATGATTGTGATTCTGATAGCATGCCTATATTTAGAGAATTACAATTTGAATATATTCATGTTTCAAAATTGTTAGGCAAAATGATCAAAGAGAATAATGATTTGAAAAAGAAATGTGAAAATTGGTAAAAATTGTTTAATATGACAAAAACCTCTCATGCCACTATTTTAAAAGAAAAGGATACTACTATTGTTGAGCTTGGGAGGAAATTGGAGGATAGCTCCAAAATTATTTTTAAATTCACCAAAGGCAAAGAAAATTTTGAAAAATTACTTGGTGCCCAAAGAAACTCCTTAAGTAAAGTGGGTCTTGGTTTTAATGGTATTGAAAATGTTAGACGACCTAATCTTTAACTAGGACACTTTACACGTGAGTCAAAATCTCATATTCCTCCTAAAGAACCTAAGTGTAGATTGAAATGCTTTAAATGTAAACAGATTGGTCACATTCAATTTGATTGTCCACTTAGGAGTAAGCATGCTAGAATTAGGAAGGTATGAGTAGTTAAGGGAGAACTTGCTACTAACCCCTATAGACCTAATAAAATTTGGGGACCAGCATCAATCACTTAGCTTATTTTGCAGGTATACCTAAGATCGTCCTCCTCTAAGGACTGGTGGTACTTAGATAGTGGATGCTCACGACACATGATTAGCGATAAGGGCAAATTCACTTCAATCGTTCCCAAGGATGGAGGCTATGTGACATTTGGTGACAACACCAAAGGATGCATCATCAGGGTAGGTAAGGTTGGTAAGGACTCCTCTCTTACTATCGAGAATGTTTTGTTGGTTGATGGATTGAAATATAATCTGCTTAGCATAAGTCAATTGTGTGACATAGGATATAAAATATATTTTGAAAATGACAAATGCATAGTAGAAAATAAAACAGACCACAAAGTGCTTTCTACTGCTAATAAACATGAAAATGTTTATACTACCTCTCTTGATAATTTAGCATCACAACAAGTGACATGTTTTTTTGCTATAAATGAAGCTAGTTGGTTATGGCATAGGCATTTAGGGCATGCTAGCATGGATTTATTGTCTAAACTTGTTAGAAAAGAATTGGTTAAAGGTTTGCCTAAAATGTTTTTTGTAAAGTATAAAATCAATGATGCATGTCAAATGGGTAAGCAAACAAAATTTAGTTTTAAGAAAAAGAAATTCATATCTACTACTAAACCCTTGGAGTTGCTTCACCTAAATTTATTTGGACCTAATTCTGTACAAAGTCCTGGTGGCAAATCTTATGCTTTTCTAATTGTGGATGACTTTTCTAGATTCACATGGGTGTTGTTTCTTGCACATAAAAATGAGTTATGTGAACAATTCACCAAACTTTGTAGGAGAATTTAGAATGAAAAAGGATATAAAATCACTCACATAAGAAGTGATAGAGGCACGAAATTCAAAAATGAAAGACTGTGACTTAGAGGGCATATCACATAACTTCTCTGCACCTAGGACACCTCAACAAAATGGTGTAGTAGAAAGAAAGAATAGGTCACTACAAGAAATGGGTAGAACTATGTTGAATGAGTATAACTTACCTAAATATTTTTGGGCTAAGGTTATAAATACTGCATGCTATGTTATGAATAGGGTATTGATTAGACCATCAATTAATAAAACCCCTTATGAATTATGGAACAACCATAAGCCCAATATTTCCTATTTTCATGTGTTTGGTTGTAAATGTTTTGTACTTAGAGATAATGAGCATCTAGGAAAATTTGACTTTAAATCTGATGAAGGCATCTTCCTAGGATATGCACTTAATAGTAAAGCATATAGGGTTTTCAATAAAAGAACATTAAATGTGATTGAATCTATTCATGTTGTGTTTGATGAGTCTAATCCATTTTCTAACAAAGACGAGGAAGATGATATTGATATTAGAAAATGCTTAGAGAAAATGACTATTGAAAACAATTCAAGTGAAAATCAAGAAGCAAATGAAAAATCACTTGTAGATAATGAAAATGGAAATCGGGAGTTGCCTAGAGAATGGAAATACATTAGAAGTCATCCTATAGATCAAATCATACGTGAACCATCCCGTGGTGTAGCCACAAGATTCTCCTTGAGAAATATAGTAAATCATTCTGCTTTCTTATCCCAAGAAGAACCTAAAAATATTAAAGAAGCCATAGAAGATGAGTCTTGGATGATGTCCATGCAAGAAGAACTTAATCAATTTGAAAGAAACAAAATATGGACCTTAGTTCCTAGGCCTAATGAGCACACCATCATTGGAACTAAATGGGTATATAGAAATAAGAAAGATGAGAATGGGGTAGTAACTAGGAATAAGGCTAGACTAGTTGCCCAAGGGTATAATCAACAAGAAGGGATTGACTTTGATAAAACATATGCTCCTGTTGCTAAATTAGAGGTCATTCGTATGTTACTTGCCTTCGCCGCTTTTAAAAATTTTAAATTGTTTCAAATGGATGTTAAAAGCAATTTTCTAAATGGCTACATTAATGAAGAGGTATACGTAGAACAACCACCTGGTTTTGAGAATCATAAATATCCCGATCATGTTTACCCATTGTCTAAAGCCTTGTATGGATTGAAACAAGCTCCTAGACCTTGGTATGAGAGGTTTAGTGGTTTTCTATTAGAAAATGAGTTTACCCGTGGCAAAATTGACACTACACTCTTCATAAAGTCCAAAAATGATGATATGCTCCTTGTTCAAATCTATGTGGACAATATCATTTTTGAAACAACCAATGATGAGTTGTGTAATGAGTTTGCTAAATGCATGCAAAGTGAGTTTGAAATGAGCATGATGGGTGAACTTAGTTTCTTATTAGGTCTACAAATTAAGCAAACTAATCATGAAACTTTCATATGCCAATCTAAATACATTAGGGACTTGCTAAGGAAATTTAATATGGAAGATTGTAAAATTCTTAGCACACCTATGAACTTTTCCATTAAGCTTGATAAAGATGAATAAGGAATCCTTGTTGACGTAAAATTATATCGTGACATGATTGGAAGTCTCCTATATCTCACTGCTAGTAGGCCTGACATTATGTTTAGTGTGTGTATGTGTGCTAGGTTTCAGGCTACCCCTAAGAAATCTCATCTAAAAGCTGTTAAACACATCCTTAAGTATCTAGTTAGAACTATAGAGTTAGGCTTGTGGTACCCTAAGCATACTACCTTTGAGATTGTTAGTTACACTGATGCTAACTTTGCCGGTAGTAAGGTTGATAGAAAAAGCACTAGCAGCACTTGTCATTACTTAGGACAATCTCTTATTTCCTGGTTCTCCAAGGAACAAAACTCAGTTACATTATCCATCGCCGAAACTGAATATATTGTGGTTGGAAGTTGTTGTGCTCAAACTCTTTATATGAAACAACAGCTTGTGGATTTTGGATTGCACTATGAAACGATACCGATTAAATGAGATAATACTAGTGCAATCAACATCTCTAAAAATCCTATCTCACATTCACAAACTAAACATATTGAGATTAGACATCATTTTCTTCGTGATCATGTGCAAAAAGGAGATGTGGCTCTTGAATTTGTATGCACTAATGAACAGTGGGCTGATATATTCACTAAACCACTACCCGAGGATAGGTTCATACAAATTAGACATGAGTTAGGCTTAATGCATAGTAGAGAAGTTTCCTAAACTTAAATGGTTCATAACTTGCATAATTTTCGAGCGAGCTCTCTCATAGGAACTTTTCAAGTCTTAGCAATTAATTCTATTGATGACTTATCTTCTTGCTTGAAACTTTGTGAAAAGTTAATTGTTGATTGTGTGCATATGTTATACATATATCTATTGCATGATTATATTGATTATCTATGTTGCACAACTTGTCCAATTCATGATCATATTGATAATTTATTTGTTGTATTGGATCATACTGAACTGTTTGAGTAGTTGTGGATAAATTGTTAGGAATTCTAAACTCAATCAGGTTACGTTTATATAGGTTTACTTTTGGAAAGTCCGATTTACAAACGGCACTCTGCCCAAATTTTTAAAAAAAAAAAAAAAAAAAATCTTTCCAAAATTTATCATCCATAAATACAATAACTCTCTGATTGCCTACGATTTTAATTCAAATAACCCTTTTTGCTGTTGTAAAAAAGGGGAGATGGAAAGAGGCAAAATAATGAGAATACATTGGATGCATCTTGTGAGGGGGAGTCTTCTTGTACTTAACCCTATATTTGCCAATCGTATTTGTCATCATCAAAAAGGGAGAGAATGTTGACCTTATAGCTCACGCCCGGTTTTGATAATGATAAATACTCCTGTATTTAATAAATATCTAGTTCATGTGCAGGTTTATATTAGCATATCATCAATGACACGTGAAAGCTTAAGGCTTGAAGACCAGTTTATGATTTTCAGTTGTAATATATTTAGTGGTCTATTTGGTCTGTAATATTAATTAGGACATTTGATTTGTAATAAGCACACACAACATATGCATGGTTTATCTTGTAAGCTCAAACCAAATCATAATGCAAAATGACCTTAGCATGACCTGAGGGTATACCCTTCGGTTGACCTTCGGTCAACCGACACCGAACTTTTTCGGTGTCTTAATTTTGGACCAAATGACCCTAGGACACTCACTCATGCACACATATGTTTGAATATTTGACTTGGGCAATTGTATGCTTGAAAAAGTACAGAAATGTACAAGTCTTTCACTTTCGGTTGACCGACCCACATAGGTCATTTCCTCCTGGTCGACCGAAACCGGTCTGGGTCAACATGTTGACCATTATTCGGTCGACCGAGCCCGTGGAGTTCATTTGACCCTGGTCGACCGAACCACCTGGGTGTCAACATTTTGACCTCCTGGTCGACTAGGAGACTTTATACTCCAACTACTTGGTCGACCGGAGGGTCCTTGAGAGAATTCCCAATGGCCTGGTCGACCAAATCAGCCAGTTCAAATTGGCGTGGTCGATCGAAACTCGGAAAATTGGGAAATCGCCCTCTCCTGGTCGACCGTGCCCTTAGTTCAATATTTCCCTGGTCGACCGAACCATTTGAGACTTGGTCGACCGAAACATTTCTGATCGATCGACTTCTTGGGTGGCCATCATTTTTACCATGGGTTAAATATTTTTAAAGAAGGTTAAATTTTTAAATGTCATTAAACTTTTTTAATAATTACTAATAAGTCCCCAACAGTCAAATATTTTTGTATGTTTATATATACTCTTTCATTTGGGAGAATTAAACATCGATTAGCAAAAAGTTTAAGAAAATTTCTCTCAAGCAAAAATACTCTCTTTTGATTCCCATTTGTTTATACTCTTCCAAATACACTCTAACTTACATTCAAAACTCATTAAATCATCTATAAGTGTTCTTGAGTGTTTAGATAGGAAGGTTTGCTCTCTCGTGGTTGTAAAATTGATCTATTTTTATTGAGAGCTGAACTAAAAGGATTCTTAGGGGACTTTGACTAATAAGTTCTTCATAAGAAGACTTTACTAGGTATTCTGAGATTGCATATTCATTGCAATATCTTGAGAAACTCATATTTGCTTTTGATTGCGAAATATTTTTTAAAATTATTTACAAATATCTATTGCTCTTTATTTTGAAAACCATTTGAGGAGATATTTGTGTTTGATGTGTAACATCTTTGTTGCAATATTTATTCATTCATATATTTTTACTGAAAACAAAGATCATATATATTTTGCAATCCAAGCATATACATATTCATGTGATTGAGATATTCTATTGATTGATATTCTTGAGGCTTGCTTGGTATTCTATGTGAACACATTTGATTGAAATATTTTGAAATATATAGATTGTTAATGATACTCTCACGTACTCACTACACTGATAGAAAACATCTTTGAGAGTTAAACTATCTTGACCACACTAAGCTTACATTGTTAAATCATCTGTGGTATTTGTGATTGTGCGCATTTGTGGTACAAATTTGCTTTACGTGAAAGCACCCATACATTGTACCTTTTGATTGTATATCTGAGAGATTCTAGGCGTGGCTTGAGGGGGCAGTAATCCAGCCCGGTAAGGATTGGTGTAAAGGTTGAGGTCAGCCCTGTGATAATTTGACTTGGTTTGTATAGGTGCCGTTCCAGCCATTTAAGTGAGCAAGTTATTGTGATAATCTTTGTACTGGTTAGCCAAGGCGGGGACGTAGGCAGTTGGCTGAACCTCGATAACATATCTGCGTGTCACCCTTTATTTACTTTTTTCTAGTGCTTGTGCGATTAATTAAACTGCTTCATTTAATTTCTGATATATTTATATTATTCGCATTAGATTGACCACAGGGTTATGAACATATTGCTGTTAGGAGGAATACCTAGGGGTTAAATTTTAAAAATACCAATTCACCCCCCTCTTGGGATCATGGTAAAGCTAACAACTATAATTAAATTGTTCGTATTGAATGTGTAGGTTGAATAACATTGCACACAAGTAATTGGGTAATAAGAATTCATTGGTTAATTGAATTTGTAGGGATTAAATATACAAGTAGGGATTAAGTGCTAAATAGATTCAAAGAATTTTAAAATATCCAATTCACCCCTCTCTTGGGATTACATCTAATTCAACAATTGGTATCAGAGAGGGTATACATAGGCGTAATAGTTTATTTGTAAAAAGATCACATGACACATATCAGTGTAACTCCATTCGGTGAGGGACACTTATCCACTAGACCACCAATTTTCTATGGTGTAAACTACACCTATTGGAAACATAGGATGAGCATATATCTACTGAACGTTGATTGAAAGGTTTTGAAAATAGGGACTAAGGGAAATCACATTCCCATGAAAGTAATTGATAAGATTAATGTACCTAAAACTGAAGATGAGTACACAGAGGAAGACTAGAAATCAATACAAATCAATGCTACTGCTATGAACTTGCTTTTCTGTGCATTAGATGTAAATGAATTTAATAGGATAATAGCATGTAACTTGGCTAAAGAAATTTGGGAAAAATTAGAAGTTACATATGAAGGTACTAAGGAAGTCAAGGATAGTAGGATTGACATACTCACTAGTGAATATGAAGCATTTAAAGTGACCGTTGATGAATCTATACAATCCATGTACACTTGATTCACACACATTATTAATTCTTTAAATGCACTTGGAAAGACTTACCCTACTTATGAGTTGATCAGGAAAATACTCAGGGGATTACCTCCAGTGTGGGAAGCGAAAGCTTCGGAAATAGCAGAAGGGAGAAAACTCAAGGAGATGTTGGTGGATGAACTCATTGGATCGCTCATCACCTACGAGCTGGCAATAAATGAGAGGAAGAATGAGCAAAGCAAAGCCAAGAAAACTACAACACTTAAGGCAACATCTCACAACTCCAATGAGGAAAGTGACTCAGAATCAGATGACAAGATGACCTTGCTTACAAAGAAGGTCGTAAAGTCCTTGAAAAAGAATAAGAAGTTCAATAGAAAATTCTGGAACCCTAAATTAGAAAGAGGAGAGTATAGCATGAAGAAAAAGAAAGAGGATCCACCAACATGCTACAACTGTCGAGAAGTTGGACACATCAAGTTTGAGTGCCCCAAACTAGTGAAAGCCTCGAAGAAAAAGAAGAAGGCGCTGAAAGTCGGCTGGGATACACACAACACTAATTGTTCAGAATCTGAATCCAGCGATGACGAGGTCGCCAATCTGTGTCTAATGACACATGATGACATTAAAGTACAATAAACTTTTTCATCATCTTCGTATTATTCTAGTGATTCTAAAAATGAAAATGATATGATTTCATATGATGAATTGAAACAAGAATATCTATACTCTATTAAAATGCTGAGAAGAAAACAAGGAAAATTTCTGAGTTGAGAAGCAAAGTCAAAGAACTTTCAAATCTAGTTGAACGTCAAAATGAATCCCATGCATCTTTCATAAAAGATAAAGATTTGAAAATTGAGAAGTTAGAAAAGGATATGAAAGATAGATTTGAAATTATTTGTAAATTTACTGAAAGACAAAATAATTTTGAAAAGCTCTTAGGATCTCAAAGAAATTCCCTAGAAAAGGAAGGGTTCAGTTTTAATGGAAAAGAAAATCTAAAGAATAGATACCTTTACATGAGTTATTTTAGAAGAGAGTCAAAGTCATATATTCCAACTAAGAATTATTATAGAAACAAGACATGCTTTAAATGTAGAAAGTTGGGTCACATACAATTCAACTGTCCTTTAAAAAATAAAGATGTAAAAATTAAGAAAGTATGGAAGGTCAAAGGTCAATCTAGCACTAAGCCCCCTAAACCCAAGAAAATTTGGGTACCAAAGTTAGTTGTTTGATTGTGCTTTGTAGATATGGTTAAGATTAGCATCCTTATAAGACAAATGGTATATGGATAGCGGATGCTCATGTCACATGATCGGGGATAAAACAAAATTCACATCCATCACACCCAAGGATGAAGGGTTTGTCACTTTTGGAAACAATGCTAAGGGAAGGATCACAGGTGTAGGTAAAGTTGGTAAGGACTCTTCATTAATTATAGATGATGTCTTATTGTTTGAAGGCTTAAAACACAACTTATTGAGCATAAGTCAACTATGTGATAAAGGTTACAAAGTGTCTTTTGAACATGACAAGTGCATAATTGAACACAAAACTAATAATAAGATATTGTTCATTGCTAAGCATCATGAAAACGTATATACCACAAGTTTTGATAACTTAACTTCACAGAGTGTGACATGCTTATCTGTTATGAATGAAATAATTTGGATTTGGCATAGGAGACTAGGACATGCAAATATGGATTTAATCTCAAAACTTGTTGAGAAAAATTAGTTAAGGGACTGCCTAAGATTAATTTTGTGAAAGATAAAATCTGTGATGCATGCCAACTGGGAAAGCAAGCAAGAACAAGCTTTAAGAAGAAGAAAGTGATCTTCACTATTAGGCCACTCCAAATGCTACACTTGGACTTATTTGGTCCAAACGTAATTCAGAACTTAGGAGGAAAATCAGACGCCTTTGTCATTGTTGATGAATTTTCAAGATATACATGGGTAATATTCTTAGGTCACAAAGATAAAGCATGTGAAAAATTCATAAACCTGTAAAAAAATCCAAAATGAAAAGGGATATACAATCACTAAAATTAGAAGTGATGGGGGTAGAGAATTCAAAAATCAAGGCATGGAAGAATACTGTAATTCATTAGGAATTGCCTATAATTTTTCAGCTCCTAGAACATCACAACAGAATGGTGTAGTTGAAAGGAAGAATAGGTCTATACAAGAAATGGGCCGGACTATGCTTAAGGAACATAAATCACCTAAGTACTTCTGGGCCGAGGCAGTGAATACCTCCTACTATGTTCTAAACAGAGTATTGATTAGACCATCCCTTACGAATTATGGAATGGTTATAGACCATCATATTTTCATGTTTTTAGCTATAAATGTTTTGTGCTTAAAGACAATGAGCATTTAGGAAAATTTGATGTGAAATCAGATGAAGGTATCTTCCTGGGGTATGCCTTAGATAATAAAGCCTATAGAGTATATAACAAACGAACATTGACAGTTATAGAATCTATTCATGTAGTGTTCGATGAGTCAAATCCGTTCTCCAAAAGAACTAATGAAGATGAAATTGAATTAAACAAGGAATTTGAAGAACTATCCATTGAGAATGATTCAGAAAAGAAGAATGAACTTAAGGAACCATCCATTGAAATTGATCAAACTGAAAATGAGGTTAATGAACCACCTAAAGAATGGAAATATATAAAGAATCATCCCATTGATCAAATAATAGGTGAACCATTACATGGAGTAGCCACTCGATCCTCTGTTAGGAATATGATTAGTCATTTTGGATTTCTATCTCAAGAAGAACCTAAGAATGTGAGAGAAGCTATAGAGGATGAATCATGGGTGTTGTCCATGCAAGAAGAATTAAATCAATTTGAGAGAAACAAAGTATGGACATTAGTTCCCAGACTTGAGGATAAGTCAATCATAGGAACCAAATGAATATATAATAATAAGAAAGATGAACATGGAGTAGTTGTGAGAAATAAAGTTAGATTAGTAGCTCAGGAATATAATCAAGAAGAAGGTATAGATTTTGAAGAAACATTTGCACCTGTAGCTAGGATGGAAGGCATTCGAACGCTTTTAGCATATGCAACTTTTAAGGATTTCAAGTTATATCAAATGGGCGTTAAAAGCACATTTTTAAATGGCTACATAAATGAAGAAGTGTATGTAGAACAACCCCTAGGCTTTGAAAACCATAAGAATCTAGATCACGTGTATAGACTGACAAAAGCCTTGTACGGTTTAAAGCAAGCTCTTAGAGCTTGGTATAAAAGGCTAAGTAATTTTCTATTAGAAAATAGATTCATAAGAGGAAAGATAGATACAACCCTATTCATTAAGTCCAAGAAAGATGATATTCTCCTAGTGCAAGTATATGTAGATGACATCATATTTGGCACTTCAAATAAAGAACTGTGTGATGAATTTGCCAATACCATGCAAAATGAATTTGAGATGAGCATGATGGGTGAACTAAATTTCTTCCTAGGACTTCAGATCAAACAAGTAAAACATGGAATATTCATAAATCAATCAAAGTATATTAGATACCTACTCAAAAAGTTTAATATAGAAGATGGAAAAATACTAGGTACACCTATGAGTACATCATTGAAATTAGACAAAGATGAACAAGGTATACCAGTAGATGTCAAACTTTATCATGGAATGATCGGTAGCATATTATACCTGATTGCTAGTTGACCTGATATAATATTTAGCGTATATTCGTGTGCCAGATTTCAGTCTGCACCAAAAGAGTCACATTTATTAGCCGTTAAACAAATACTTAGATACCTAATAGGAACCAGTGGAAATTGGATTATGGTATCCTAAGTACACATCTTTTGAGATTCTTAGCTATTTAGATGCTGATTTTACGGGTAGCAAAGTAGATAGGAAGAGCACGAGTGGTACTTGTTATTTCTTAGGACATTCCTTAGTCTCTTAGTTTTTCAAGAAGCAAAATTCAGTTGCTCTTTTCACAGCTAAGGTTGAATACATAGCGGCAGGTAGTTGTTGTGCTCAAACGCTTTACATGAAGCAACAACTAAAGGATTTTGGATTAAGTTATGAAACAATCCATATTAGCTGCGATAATACGAGTGCGATAAATATTTCAAAGAATCTCATATTGCATTCACGAACTAAGCACATATAAATACGACATCACTTTCTTCATGACCATGTACAAAAAAGGGATGTGACACTAGAGTTTGTATGCATGGATGAACAATGGGCTGATATATTCACGAAACCACTTGGGATGATAGGTTTATCTAAATTAGGCGTGAATTCATGCATAGTCGAGAGGTTGCCTAGAATTATGTTAGTTGATATAATTCAGAGGGAGCAATGTCACTTACGATGTAATCACTTGGTATCATATTAATCAAATTTTTGGTATTGCATTAATCCACAATTGGTATCAAAAATTCGACATAACATTTCATCAACATTTGGTATTCCCATGTAATCTTTGAAATTTATGCGTTAGCAAGGGGGATAGTTGATGTCAAAAAGCATGAGAAGGAATTATTTTTTACCTAATGGTTGAACACATTTAAAACCTTAAGATTTCTAAGGGAAGGAGAACATAAGGGTACGTCTACTCATTTTTTATTATTTTACATCTTTTTGTTGATGTCAAAAGGGGGAGAAAATTGGGCTCGGGTGAAAAAGCATAAATAAGAGATAATGAGAAAAAGGAGCAAAAAATAAAAATTTGTGTTGGGGAGAAATATTGGGAGCAAAAATTGTTGGCAAAACTAATTGTGCAAAAGGGGGAGAAGTATAATAACAAAAAATGTTAAAACATCATGAGCATATTGTCATTCATTGAATAATTGATGCATTAATTGAAGGGAAGCCTTGTTTGACGTAACCCACTATATATATTTTTGCTAGTACATTTGTCATCATAAAAAAGGAGGAGATTGTTGACTCTACGAGTCCAATCCGATTTTGGTAATGACAAATCACTTGGTATTTGATCTGTGCATTGAGTTTGTGAACAACAACCATATTAAGCATGCACGAAAGGATAATGAGTCATGGAAGCCTTAAAGTAAAGCACACATATCTTTGCAAGATCTATGGAACTCAAAAGTACAAGAATCAAGATGCAAGCGGCAAAGTTCAAGCATATCTTGGGAATGGGTACTTAGACCTCATGTATTTACATTTTCGTATGATCTAATTTGAGGCTCAACATAACTTAGAATGAGTTTAGGATTCATGCATTTCATGTATATCATTAAGGGACTTTCATGGACCTTGAAATACTTTTAAAATCATGAAAAATATATTTTATATAAGAGTCAAGAAAGAAAGCAAAACAGATTTTTGAACTGGAAAGTAAATATGCAAAAGTTGGGAACTTTGGTTGACTGAACTTTAAGTTTGGTTGACCGAAGAATTTCCTCAGACGTCTGAAGAAGAAACTCAGTCGTCTGAAGTTTTATGGGTGAAAAACAGAAATTGACAAAAGCACCTCAGATGACTGAACTTGACACTTCGGTCATTTGAACTCGACACTTTGGTCGTCTGACCCTTGACCTTGGTCGTCTGACCCTGTGTCCAGGCTATTTTTTTGAAGGGTAAAAATGACTTCAGTCGCCTGGCCCCTAGACCTCAGTCGTTTGAACTTGCGAGAAAACTTAAAAATGTAATTTTTATTGAGAAAATACGCGAGCTATCTTATAATCCAACGATTGAGATCAATTATAAGGGTAAGACACTATATACACTGAATATCTAAACCCTAGTTTATATGCCAAGAAAAACAAGAAGAAAATATAACATCTTTTGAAAGTGAATTGTGAATGTTGAGCACTTTGCCATACGATTGCCTGCACTTCAACTTACTCTTATCAAGCTTGGGCAAATCTACTTTGGAAATCAAAAGGGTTTTATTTACACAACTTTATTTCATCTTGGTATTGAGGTTTGTTTGATTCATTTAGTTCTTTCCAAGAGATTCTCATATCAGCATCTGCTATAGAATACTTTTAGAGAAGTTTGATATTGAGTCTTTTCATATTCATATAAAGGTTATTTTTGACTAGTTGAATACTTGAGAAAGTTTTTATTTGACCATTGTTTAAAGAGTAATCATTCTAGTGCTTTCAAAGTTGAAGACGTGATATTTTGATTACTTCTAAACTAGTTGATTAGATATCCTCAAAAATGCATAACTAGATCTATACATATTGAAGGATATTTTTTGAAAATCATATATTAGGTACTTGATACTTGGTATTCTTATCATATAGATACATACATATATATATATATATATATATATATATATATACACATTAGGGCTAATACTATCAAGATCACACTGAGATTGAAACCTTGAGAGAAATATTGTTTTGACAATGTGTGTGTCAAATCTTTGCAATTTTCAAAACTATTTTTGTATTCAAAGATTTAACCTAAGTTTCTCCAAAGTATTGATTCATATAAACATTTTTGGGAGATTTGATGAAAAGAGAATTGTGTGTTGAAGCATATCATACATAAACGATTGTATCATTTCATACATTCTGAGCTTCAAGTTTTATCATATGGTAAATGTTTTAGGAATCCGAATTGTACTCACGAGCTTTTTTTTGGAAGCATTTTTGAGTGTTTTTACAGATTTTATTCTATTCACGGTTTGGTGTGTGAACCAATGTTTGATGAGAGAGTTATATCTCTTGTAAGTAGCAGAGTAGGAGGGAGGTTTGCCTCTTGTAAGCAGTAGATTGTAAGGGAAGCTCCATCCCAATTTAAGGAACATGGATTTTAGTGAAATCCTTAAGTGGTTACTCAAGGCGGGGACGTAGGTCAAGTTGACTGAACCTCGTAAAAACTGTGTTTGTCTTCTCTCTTCCCTTTACTCTTTACTTTTAGCACTACAATTAAATTGTTCGTATTGAATGTGTAGGTTGAATAACATTGCACACAAGTAATTGGGTAATAAGAACTCATTGGTAAATTGAATTTGTAGGGATTAAATATAAAAGTAAGGATTAAGTGTTAAATAGATTCAAAGAATTTTAAAATACCCAATTCACCCCCCCTCTTGGGATTACACCTAATTCAACAGTTTGTTTCCTCTGTTCATTTATTTGCACAACAAATTATCTGACCTGAATCCACCTAGTCTGCCACTTAAACGAGTCGAATATGAAATATGATTTTTTCACCCAATAATCCGCTTAATTCATCACGAATTATCAGACCCGATCCACTTTGTTAGGTCTAGTGGTTTGGGAGAGTTAGCTGAAGTTGAAACTATAGGAAGAATATCTACGCATTAGGGTGAGAGGATTCAAGTTTAGTAGATCATTGTATTTCACAACAGAGGTGATGCCTTGGCTCCGACAAAATTTGGAAGAGGTAGAACAATACGTGGTCCTAAAGGACCAAATGAAGAAGGTTTGGAAGAATCATATCTACTTGTGCAAAATCAATAGGAGATGGGGATAATGATTCCTGAAACTTATAGAGGCAAAAAACAAGGGTGCATTCTTCATAAGAATAGGTTGGAAAACTCACTGCAAAGTTGTAGATAGCTCGCCTCAGTTGTCAATAGGCCACAGAAGAAAATGAAGGTGGTGCCGGTAGCAAGGTAAGAGAAGTCTAGGGCCTCATGGAAACACGTAGTAGCTGGAAATGTTGGATATGTCTAACATGAATGATATGGGTTTTGGATAAGTTTACCATATGATAAGGGAAAGGAAATAACTTATGATAAGGGTAATGAAAGGTCTTATCTATGGATTAACTAAAGGGATTAGCTTAATTAATGTGAGATTATAATGGTTGAAAGTTGAAGAGTTTCCTATGTATCTATATATATAGCTATTGTTATGGGAAGTAGTGGAATGGATATATTATTCTGTATGGTAATGGAATAAAAGTAAGGCATATAGAAATTGTCCTCTCTCTGCCTTGACTCTCTTTTCATCAGCCATATTCCTATAAATCTGGTGAAGCAAATAAGGAGATCGGGGTTAAGCGAGAGAAACGATTTCTATGGTTTCTACAAGTGTTCTTCTCGGTGAACATATCTTATGGCTAATCCCATCATGTTTATGTTTTGGTTTTATATATATGTGAAGATCATGATAATTAAAGATCCTATTTATTTATAGCAAAATAATAGTATAAATTCTTACATGTGGTATCAGAGCAAGTGTTAAAATTATTCTGTTCTTCCTTTTATGATAAAGATCGTTTTCATTAACCCTTTATGATCTCGTTATTGTTTTGTATGTAAAGATTGTGTTCATAATAGTTTTCTAGAATCAAATGGAAAAATTCATATGATATTAGATTCCGAAAAATTCATATGATATTGTTGGATTTATTGCTATTATATTGGTTTGGAATATCATACACTACAAAAAAAACAAGTTTTTAGTGATGGATTCAATTTCATTACTAAAACTGGGTATTAGAGACGGTTTTAGCAATCGTCACTAATATGACACTATTAGTAACGAATTTGAAATGGTCACTACTAGTTTCGTCAATAAAAACTGGAAAATATCACGGGAAAACATTTTTCGCGCAGAAATTATCTTAGGAAAATATTAGCAATGATTTATGTGGTATTAGTGACGAATTAAATCTGTTACTAATAAGTGTCTTATTTAGTGATGAATAAATAATTGTCACTACTATTATTTAAAAAAATTAAAAATATTTATTTCACAACATTAGTGACGAATTTGAAGATTCGTCACTATTAGCCTATTATTAGTGACAGATTTTCGAACCATCACTTATACTTTTTTTATTTAATAATAATAATAATAATAATAATTTCACAATATTAGTAACGAATTTGAAGATTTGTCACTTAAAAACACTTATTAGTGATGGATTTGGGAATCGTCACTAATACTTCTTTTATTTAAAAAAAATATATTTCACAATATTAGTAACGAATTTCCAAACCGTCACTAATACTTATTTTATTTAAAAAAAGAAAAAAAAAATTCACAGTTTTAGTGACGAATTTGAAAATCCATCACTATTTGTCTTTTATTAGTGACGGATTTATGAACTGTCACAAATACTTCTTTTATTTAAAAAATAAAAAAAAAATTTATTTCACAATATTAGTGATGAATTCGAAGATTTGTCACTATTAACCCCTTATTAGTGACGGATTTTTGAACCGTCACCAATACTTATTTTATTTAAAAAAAAAATATTTCACAATATTAGTGATGAATTTGAAGATTCGTCACTAAAAGACACTTACTAGTGATAGATTTAAGAACCGTTACTAATACTTCTTTTATTTTTATAAAATAAAAAAAAATTATTTCACAATATTAGTGACAAATTTGAAGATTCGTCACTATTAGCCCTTGATTAGTGACAGATTTGAGAACTGTCACTAGTACTTCTTTTATTTAAAATAAAAAATAAAAAAAAAATTATTTCACAATATTAGTGACGAATTTGAAGATTTGTCACTAAAAGACACTTATTAGTGACGGATTTGGGAACTGTCACTAATACTTCTTTTATTTAAAAAAATAAATAAAAAAAATTATTTCACACACTTTTCCAGGGTTCCCCCAATCTCTCCCTGATTTCCCTCCTTTCCCTAATCTTTTTCCCTCCTCCCCTCCTCTCGCCCATTGTCGTTCGCTCCTCCCACCACCGCTACTACCGCTGTCATAAAGCTCCTCTTAGGTTTTCTTCTTCTTCTTCTTCTTCTTCTGCAAATTAGTGTGTGTGTTGTGTGTGTTTGTGCGCGTGTGTCGTTCGCCCGTCGCCATTCGCTCCTCCCACCGCCGTCACTACCACTGTTGTAAAACTCCTCCCAGGTTTTCTTCTTCTTCTTGTTCTTCTTCTTCTTCTTCTTCTTCTTCTTCTGCAAACCGATATGTGTGTTGTGTTTGTTTGTGCGTGTGTGTTGTTCGCCCGTCGCCGTTTGCTCCTCCCACCGCCGTCACTGTCGCTGTTGTAAAACTCCTCCTAGTTTTCTTCTTCTTCTTCTGCAAATCAGTGTGCGTGTTGTGTGTGTTTGTGCGTGTGTGCGTGTGTGTGACTGTGTGCGTGGGATGGTGGGTGGGTGTTAATTTATAGTAGAGTGAAGGGTTTATGTAAATTAGGAATTCTTTGATGAGGAGTACGTCTATAGAACCTAGGGGCTCTTTACATTGCAAGCTCTGCAGTGATTTCAAGCCCGCCTCCTCTGCCTTTTATCCGCAGATGGGCACACCGAGAAATGCAAGTTATTTTAATTTTATTTGAGTGAATATTGTGTTTGTAATTCTGAGAAAAATCAGACCCGGTTAGGTTTACGAGTACCTGGGAGCGGATCTTGGTATAATTTATGAAATGTTTAGGGGAAGGGAAATAGTGTCTTTTGTTTACTCATCAGGACAACACATAGCAATCTTAACATCTATTTTTAAATGTATTTATTATTTATTATTTATTATTTTATGGAAGAGAATTTACTGGCTTGGAATTTAAGGTCTCTATTGAAGTTTGATAGCTGAAATAATCTTTCCAACTTGGTGGGAATTTTATACTACGAAAGAATAAGATGAGATGCAAAAATGATAGGTTCATGATATTTTAGCTGCTTAAGGTCAACACTCTCGAGTAGCGAAGTGGGTTTGAAACAAGCAATTGTGTAGTAACCCGAACAAAAAAAAAATCTTGGAGGAGATATTTTTAGATTACTTAAGGGCTAGGTTATGTTTATTATATAACTCTCTCTCTCTCTCTCTCTCTCTCTCTCTCTCTCTCTCTCTCTCTCTCTCTCTCTCTAAGATCTCGGGCAGCTTGTTGCCCGAATTAATGATCCAACGTTACTACGTGGATTTGCGGGTGAATCTCTACAAGTTCTATGGAGTAGAATCTCGATTTGAGGATTTTCGGGTTTTTACCCCGAAGTTGAGGTAATGGTCGAAATGAGCCTAGTGACTTGTAGATCTGTACTACATAGGGTGATATTGATGAATGGTCTTTTGATTTTAGGATTTGGGAATCCGTGTGGTTGTTTTGAGTCATTTGGAGTCGTGTTTCGGTATTCGGAAACATGTAAAAGGATTTGTTTATATCAGTTATTTTTAATATCTGATCTAGTAGAACTGTAGGTTATGTTTATACGGATGTTTTGGTTACTTGTTTGGAAAATTTAACCAAGTGAGATTGCCGATTTTTCGGGTGTGCGGTTTTTCGAGAAAATTAGGGTTTCGGGTATCGTATCTGTTTCTTTTGGAAAATCATTTATTTGAATAAAACTAAAGTATAGAGATGACTGTACCTTTATTCTATGTTAAACTGTATTTCCAGATCAGTTATCATATGATTGTTTTATTATCCAAATAGGTGTGGCAGGAGAGAATATTTTGTGATGATTGAGTTGTGATGTGTTTGAAATGGTATATAGGAACTGGAGTTCCAAACTGTTTTTAGGAATGGTGGTTACTGACATGTCGGTTTCATTATTGTGGGGTCAATAATGACATGTCGGTTTGATTCCATGGGGTTGAGACATTCCGGATTAATACCCTGGGGTCGTAAGACATGCCGGGTTAATACCGATGTTCGTAAATTGCCGGTTTATGCCGAAGAGTGTGAAAACACTAGATTTGTGCTGATTCAATACCATGGGTCAATAATGACATGCCAGTTTGCCGGATTATGGTTACTAAAATGCTAGTTCAATATCGTGGGGTCAATAATGACATGCCAGTTTGTCAGATAATATTGAGGGTTGTGGAATGTCGGTTCAATACTGTGGGTCAATAATGACATCCCGGTTTGCCAGATTATGGTTACTAAAATACCGGTTCAATATCGTGGGATTAATAATGACATGCCGGTTTGCCAGATAATATCGAGGGTTGTGGAATGCCGGTTCAATACCGTGGGTCAATAATGACATACCGGTTTGTCGAATTATATCGATGATTATGAAATATATTGGAACTGTTTGTGAAAATACTAGAAATGTGAAATGCTTTGTTTCTTATTGGAATAACACTCATGTGCCCACACATTGATATAACCTAATTCCTCCTTATTGAGAAGTGTCTCACCCCAATTATACAAATTTGTTTCAGGTTTAGCGTTCTAGAGGGTTCTGGAGCGTAGTATTCTGTTAGTTTTTTTAAGTACTGTTATGAGTACTAAACTATAGCTGGGATGTCATTTTGGATTATGTTGGATACCTTGGTTTGATGTTTTTTATTATGACAGACTTAGTACTCTAGTATGGATGAATGTAATACGTTAAAATATGTTCCGTTGCATTATTCATGTGAATAGTGGTTGTGAGTAGGGTATCCACGAGCCCTATCAGGTTAGACTCTCATATTTATTCGTATCATGGATGTTTGTATGATACAGATACAGGTTAGGTTCTCAGATCACACTCTGGGGTCCACTTTCGGGTTTGGGGTGTGATAGATTGGGTTTTGCAAACCGTGTACATACTAGAGTGAAGGGGGTTTGAAACAAGCGATTGGGTTTTCCGAGCCGCGTACATGACTCACTTTTAAGAAAAATCATTTTTTTTTTTTTTACAAAAAAAAAAAAAAACATGATTCTTTAGAAATTATTTAGATAAACAGAGACTTGAAATCTCTATATTTTTAGAAAACAAACATTTTTCTACCCTAAAGTTGTATCGTAAGTTATAACTTTAAAAAATGATGTATTTTTCCAAAACAAACTAGAATTATTGTTTTTTCTTTATGGGAGCACCACAAGCTTACCTTGAAAACACTTGAACCAAAATAATATCATTATTTCCAAAAACTACACCATGGACATTAATTTCAAAAGAAAAACTCTTTCTTTTTAAAAGAAATTCTTGAAAAAAATATTTTATTTTGGTTTTTAAAGGAGAAAGCCATAAAACCAACATGATTCAGATAGTCAGCAAACTCTACTAAACACTCCAGTGAGTGTACAAATGAAGACATTCTATTAAAAACAAAAATCTATGCCTATCTAACCCACTCCTTTAAGCTTGGTCAAACACCCAGCCAGAGCCACAACAAAAGCACTTTAAGAAGTAAGATGTGCTAAACTAATAAAACAAGCATCTATGCCCATCTAAACAATGCAAATGCAGGCAAATATCCTCTCTCCTAGCTTGGCTTTTGGAGGATGAGAGAAACCTTGGTTGAAATTAATAGCTGGGTTAATTCTTTATTGAATTAAGGTAGTAAAAGAGGAGATGGTTCAAGCTCATATAAATTATTTGGCATTGGAATCAAATTCTAATTTCTAAAAATACACTTTTATTATAATATCCTAATTTATATAATGCAATATATATTACATAAATATAACATGATTTTGATAATACCTAAGCGACTTATGCATCATCAGTTAAAATTTAGACTCATTCTAACTCATTGCATGTTTGTTATCATGTTATATGATTTGCTGATTGAACAAATGTCTAAATGCATGGTTGTTTTGAAACGTATGCATGATCGATTAAAACTTAAAGTCATTCTAACTTGCGTCTCTCTTGTGTTGAAACCGACACAAATGCTCCCTTAAGTTGAAGTGACGGGATAGAAGAAATGCAACCTCCTTTAGGGTTATTGAGAGAAATAAACATTGCAAATTTTAAATGGTAAAGATGTATCTGAGTAGATGTGTGTGTATGAGACGAGCTAAACAAGTTTTCGTTTTGTTCATTTGTTGTAGGTTGTTATATTTATTGATATGTTTGTGTATGGTTATTTTAAGTTATATGCTTTATTGTGTACTATTTATTGTGCATTCATTTGAGATAGTGCCATAACTGTCTTTTATGACTTTATGCTTTATATGTTGCATTAATATGTGATCAAGTTACTTATTATTGCGCAGAGGGTTGTTAGGCTTGTTTTTGGAGTGAAAACTCTACTTCAGGAAAAGATAGGTAAGCTACTCTTATGTGATCATGATTATTTTAAGGAATAATTTTTTTCCAATGAACTATTGGAATACATGAATGCCAACTACATGGCTGGTGCAGTATATTGTGAATTGCATGCTGGTAGTGGATTTAAGTTGTTACATGCTTGAAATGATTTGTTTGCTGAAAACAACTAAGTCTCAAGTACATGTTTTATGAGAAAATGTCAAATTTACAGACAGAATGCTGTAGAAATTTTGTTAAAATTTTCTCAAAATAAAACCATGTACAAAAATATTTATAATAAAATGAATGTTAAAATACATGTTTCAGGATGATCTACTTATCACGGGCTCCTTATGCAAACGAAACCCACACATACTAAATTATTAAAATTTATACATGCCTACTGTGTGTTTTCTTGGTTTGGTGGGAAATGCAAACGTTTGAGATTATGCAAGGTTAGTCATACTATATTGACTAATAATCAATTGAATTTCAATAATTTTTTTGTCTCACATGTACAATGAAGCATGAATGTATAGTAACCATTTTTTTATGTTTATTATTTGTTTCACTTATGATTAGTAATGTTTGTATTTCAACTATTCTTAGATTGTCCAATGTGGACAGTTTAGGAAGTTGTATTTACATTGTTGTCATCATTCATACTTTGCCAATTGTCATCATATATTTCAAGTGCGTCTCTACTTGTGTTCTCTGGGTACATAGTGGGGTGTCATGACAATTTGTTAGTGATGGAAAACTAGAAACATGTTTACTTCCCCCATTTCGTGTACTTGGAGAGCCATGGGGAGATGCTGCCAAAATTTATAATGAGTACGACGAAGGAATTTGAGCGATTGATCGCAATGTAAATGCAACATTCCTAAATGGGATAAGATTTGTACCCTTTAGACGGAAAATGGTTGATTATAGGATTCATGATGCATGTGTCATAAACATTATGAGAATGTAATTAACACCATTTACTTGAACATGTCATAGGGTAATTAATGAGCATAGATAAGAGTTGGATGAATGCTTGGTGGTAGGTTTTTTCCAGAATACATGAAATGGGTACATGATTTCATAGAGTTCGTACGTCCTCGTGCAGACAAAGCTAGTAGAATAAGGTGTTCTTACAAGAAATGTCAAAATATATCATTCAAACACAATAATTTGGTTCATACACATTTATTAGACTTTGGAATGGAGAAAAGGTATACAACATGGGTGTTCCACGGTGAAGATTACGTAGTTCAAAGCAATGATGATGACGATGAAGATGAGGGGACAAATATAGCAGGTGGTGATACACGTTCGGAAGAGTTAATCGAAATGTTAGGTGACTTGCAAAGGGGGATTGCAGTGGACATGGACGATGTCAGTGTGTCACATACTGGTGATGAATCTACTTTAGTAGGTACCATACCTTATGATCCTAGTATGTTGAATCGACTCGGTAAACCATTTGCTAATTTGGTGAGAGATGCACAGGTGCCCCTATATCCAAACTGTAAAAAGTTCTCAAAATTAGAGTTTCTAATAAAGTTTGTTCATGCAAGGACAATGCATGGGTTATCTCAGAGCACATTCAACATGCATTTAAGTCTCATTAAGGTGGCACTAGCTGATGGTGAAACACTTCCGAAGTCCTTTTATGAGGCGAAGACATACATGCGTGAATTGGATCTTGGTTACACTATAATATATGCGTGTAGGTGTGATTGTGCACTCTTTTATGGTTAACATGAAAATGTGAACAAGTGCCCAGAATATGGTGAACCAAGGTATACAACTAATCAGAAGAAGGGTAAAAAGATCCCCCAAAAAGTTTTGCGTTATTGTCCATTAATCCTGCGACTGAAATGATTGTACATATGCAGAAAGACTACTGTCGATATGAGATGGCATAAAGAAACATCTTTAAGAGGAAAACACCCTTAGCCATCAGGGAATTCAGAAGTTTGGGCCGAGTTTGATAAAATGCATCCATGGTTTGCTAGTGATCCTCAGAACATTAGAATTGACCTTACTTCAAATGAGTTCAATCCTTTTAGTAACATGAACAACCCGTATAACATGTGGCTAGTTATGATGATGCCATATAATATGCCGCCATTGCGATGTATGAAAGAACCCTTCATTTATATGTCTTTGCTATTCTTGGACCAAGGGCATCCAATAATGATATTGATGTTTACCTGCGTTCGTTAATTGATGATTTGAAAGAACTATGGGAAAAAGGAGTGGAGACAATCGATGTGGAAACCGGGACAACATTTCGGATGCATGCTGCACTGTTGTGAACAATTAATGATTTCCCCGCTTATGGCAACCTATCGGGTTGGTATACAAAAATGTTACTTAGCATGCCCAGTGTATAATAAGGATGCTAGGTCCTTATCCTTGAAGCATGGATGCAAGTTATGCTTTATGTGTCATCATCGTTTTCTACGATCTAGACATCCTTGGAGGATTTGTGGTGTCAGAAGCTTTAATGGAAAACCTAAACGAAGGTAGCAGCCTAATTGACTAAGTGGGGAGGAGATATTAAAGCAGTTTAGTTTGATCGCAGATGTGAAATTTGGGAAACTACCGAGCAGTAGAAAAAGGAAACGTGTTGAGTGGGAGTTGAATTGGACAAAAAGAAATATTTTCTTCGAGTTGCCATATTGGAAAGATCTTCCACTACGTCACAACTTGGATGTCATGCACATTGAGAAAAAAATTTGTGAGAATATCATTTGTACATTGCTAGATATCAATGGGAAGACAAATGACATCACAAATGCTTGTCGAGATATAGAAGATATATGAATACGGCCTGAGTTGCACCTATTTTGTGATGGGGACAAATTTCTTATGTCATCAGCTTGTTACACATTTTCGAAGGATGAGAAGGATAAATTCTTCGAATTGTTGAAATCAGTGAAGTTTCCTGATGGATATACATCAAACATAGCTCGATGCATAAACACAAAGGAAATGAATATGTTATGAATGAAAAGTCATGACTGTCACATCCTTCTACAACAGGTTCTACCCGTTTTCCTTCATAGAAACTTGAAAGGAGTAATGAGATTCGGGAAGAAGGGTAAGCTGAGCCCTAGGTTTATTGGGTCATTTGAGATATTGGAAAGAGTTGGCTTGGTTGCCTGCAGGTTAGCATTACCCCTAGCGCTATTCAGAATCCATGATGTATTTCATGTGTCCATGTTAAAGAAATACATTCCAGATCCATCTCACATAATAAGTTGTGAAGCACTGGAGATTGGTAGGACCTTATCTTATGAAGAAATACCAGTTCAGGTCTTAGATTATAAAGAACAAGAATTATGTACGAAGAACATTTCACTGGTGAAAGTACTCTAGAGGAACCATGCAGTGGAGGAAGCCTCATGGGAGTTAGAAGAGGAGATGCGCAAGAAGTACCCACATCTGTTTTAGTGGGATCCAACATTAGCCAGAGAAAAGTAAAGGTTCACGTAAGAAATCATGTAAGTAAGTAGATTTTTGTGCAGGTTAATAAGTTGTATGTAATAGTTTTCTATTTTGATGGTTTTGGAAGAGTTTTGTTTGGTTATTCTAATCTCCCAGGACCATAAATATAACCACGGTATTCCTCCGCCATAAGTGAGGGTAATGAATAAAATTACTATGGATTTTTCCTTAGAAATCGATACATGAGATAAATAACAAATTTTGAGGATGAAATTTTATAAGGAGGGGAGAATGTAAAGACCCGAAAAATTTAATTTATGAAAATAGTAAAGGAAAGGGAAGAGAAAGAAAAAAAAGGGGAAAATAAATTTTAAAAGGGGCATCAGCAGGGACTCATCGACGAACCCATTGTCTTCTTCGATGAACGTCCTCCTTGGTCTTATTAATGAATACACGTGTCTCGTCGACGAGGAGATACCAAAAGCAGAAAATTTCAGGCCATTAAGGGTTCGTCGACGAACCCATTATCTTAGTCGACGAACACCCTTCTATGACTCATCGATGAGAACACGTGTTTTGTCAACAAGGACACATGGACAACTGTCTATATATAACCAAAAGTCATATTTTAGTGAGAATTTTATTCTCTCCCTCACTGTCTCTTTCTAGCTTACGGCCTAGCATCCTTATCTCTTTGATTTCAGCTCCATTTTAGTCCGTTTCGACGATTAGGAACCACCACGATGATCTAGGGGTGATTCTTTGTAAGTTGATTAGAGCTAATTGTTATTTGGGATCCCTCGGCACCACTCCAAAATCAGGGTAAGTAAGTTATTTTAAAACTTAAATGATTATTTGGGATATGTGGACCCAGGAAATGTGTTAGATGATAAATATATTGGGGTTGAGTTGATTGAACTGTGGATAATGCGATTTCAGGGTTTGGAGTTTTGAGCGCTGCGGGCATGGTTTAGGGTTTTAACAGGCTTCTTAGGAAACAGGTAAGGGGATAGATTAAGTCAGATATTTTCAGAAAATTAATTATTGAATATACAACACTTGATTCGGAAATTTATATATGATTTAGTATAGTTTTTGAGAATACTGATGTTGAACTGAGGAAATTTTGAAAACATATTTAATATTATTTTGTCAGTAAAATATTGTTTTTCCAGGCTATATAATTTATTATAGAGTAGTACTCACTTGTGTGTGTGGCATGAGAATAAATTTTACTGTAAATAATGGTATGGACGAATATTTTATGAATTCACAATATAAGCATGATTTGACAACAATTTTTAGAAAACTTATAAATAGTACAGAAATTATATTTTTAGTATATTATGATATTCAGCTGGTGCAGATGCCGTGATATTCAGCTGGTGCAGATGCCGTAATATTTAGAAATATTATTATGACAGATTTTACACAAAATCATGAAACAATATTATAGAGATATATATGCAATATACTATATAATAGCAGAAGCTTGATGACTTAGTTTAGTTTCAGAGCGCGGTACCGTAGCTATCAGATCATGTAGTGCTACCACATGTCTCAGATAGAGTATGTGAGATGGATAGTCGATTAAGCCAAGTGTAGTAGTGTGCCCCCTGGCAGTCCAGACCAGGCTGGGCAGACCAATCGTACTTACAAACTAATCAGTTTTAACTTAGCATGGTAGGCCAACCATAACTAGGTCCCGCGTACGAGCTACACAACCCAGTTATATGGGGGTAATACGTGACATCAGCTAGCTATCCATCTAGGATATGATTTCAGTAATATACAGATATAACAGATGATTTGTATGTATGTAGAAATTTAGTATAATATAGTATGTTATGTTGAATTATGATTTATTCAGATTTATACAGAACAATTGTACTCGACTTGTCAAATACAGTTAAACTATGTACACATTTTCTTTACTTATCATATACAGTTTATCATGTACAATATATGTATATAACACAATAATACTCATGTTGCCACACACTGATATTAGTCTATCTCTCTTACTAAGAGGTGTCTCACCCCAGAAATACACACATTTCAGGAAACCCAGACAAACGAGTGAAGCAAGCTCTGAGATAGAGGAGGCTATTAGTGCTACCCTGACTGAAGAGTAAGTAGTTGGGTTGAGATCATGATGGATTTTGGGGTATGACCCTAGGACATTTATGGTCCTTTTCTGAGATGTGTATGTGTATATTTGGCCATGGTAGAACTATAGTATTGTATATAAGGTTGAATAAATCATGTTTTCCACTGTATAGTTATCATGTATGTATAGACAGGTATATCCCCGGTTTCCCTTAGGTTCGGGTTGATTTAGTTTATGTTTTATGGTATTAGAGTTATTATGTGGGGAAAAAATATAGGAGAATTTTCGGGGCGTTACACACTCACTCTAGACTTAGGGGGTAATGGAATAAGATCTATAGGCTTCCTAAGACTATATCCTGTGACAACCTGAAATGGGCTAAGGCCTGTGGTCCTATTCACTGAACCATGGAATGCAAATTCAACCATAGGAAGATAGAAATTCCAAGGTATTATGTTCTCTCCTACCAAGCACCTCAATAGGTCGCCAAGGCTCCTATTTACCACTTCAATTTTCTTATCAGTTTGTGGGTTATAGGCACTAGAAAATTGGGGTTTGGTGCCTAACATGGACCACAAGGCTTTCTAGAAGTAGCTTAAGGGCTTCACATCTTTATTGGAAACAAAGATTTTGGGAAACCTATTATTGATGACAATCTTGTTGATTTCTCTATTATTGATGCATATCCTCCAAGTGTCATTTTCCTTGGGAGTAAGGAAAGTAGGACAGACACATAGACTTACCCTATCGTGAATAAAGTCATGCTCTCTCAGTTCATTTAATTCACTTGTTTCATCAACATCTCATGTTCTCTCGGGTTCACTTTATGATGTGGTAAATTAGGTAGAGATGAACTAGGAATAGGGTCAATGACATGTGGAATCTTTCTCACGGAAGGTAACTCACTAGGTGGCTCAGATATGACATCCTTAAACTTAGAAAGTATAGGTGATACTTCTAGTGGTGTTTCCTTCTTTGGAAAGGGTATTTTAGTATCCTTAGTAACAACCACTGGCACTTCCTATGTATCTTGACCTTCTAGCTCAAACGACTTTTCACTTATGATATTTAAGGTTTCTCCACTAGTTTCTTTCTTTTCCTTCTTCTTTTTCTCACCATCTTCCCTACCAAATGCCAAGTTCTTGGTTGGACATTGTTTGAGACAGTGTCCTTGTTTATGGCACTTGAAGCACACTGCACTACTAGAACTCTGGCTAGAGTGTTAAGTCATGGGTGCTTTCCCTTTGTCCATAGGTCTTGATTGCACTGGTTGAGACTTATTATAGCTCTATACCCTTTGAGAGTGTGGCTTATTTGAAAGGGGGTCAAACCATTTTTTTGGAGGCCCTTTATTCATTTGCTCAGAATTGTAAGCTAAATTATAGGCTTTTTCAAGGGACTCAATGTGATGGGGAAACAATTTTCTCCTTAGTTTAGGCTTTTATCCTAGGTGGAATAGGGAGATCTGTTGACTAATAGTCTCATAGACACCGCATCTTATAGACAGCTCATTAAATTGACTTATGTATTATGAAACAGTTGTGCTATCCTGGCGCAAGCTGTAAAGCTTATCCATAAGGTGCTCTCTATAACTAAGGGGTACATACTTCTCCCTTAACTTATCCTTCATTAGATCCAAATGCTCAATGGGTCAATGATCTAACCTTGTTTCTTGCCTCTCGATATTTATCCAATGGATCTTGGTTTGCCCTGCTAACGTCATTTTTGAAAACTTAACCCGAAGAGGGTCGGTCATCTTATACCAATCAAAAAAGGAATCCATCCTAGTCAACCAATCTTGGAAGAATTTAGGGTCCATCTGCCCATTATAGGTGGGGGCTTCTATCTTTACTTGCCTTATTACATCCTCGTAATGATCATGATGGTCCCTTCGGTATGATCTCTTAACGTGAAAGTCATCAACGTCATAGTCCTCATCATCCCAATGTTGGGCATAGGGCTCATGACATGGGGGTCTCCTAGCAAAGTCATCCTGGCGATTCACTAGCCTTTGCGAAGGTAGGGGAGGACTTTCTCTAGGAGTCATAGGTGGCTCTCTCTCAACATCAATCCTAAGACCTCGGTAAGGATTCCCAACTTGAGTAGACATCCTAGAGATTGGGGAAGGATTCAAACAACACTAGAGCTGCCTTTTGGAATGGTGTTTAGTCATACAAAGAACAATCAAGTGTAAACCTAACCTTACTAAGTTCTAAATATCAAAATTCATAATATAGGTGGGCTGTTCTAGGCAAAATCGTCGACTGTTTTGTTGAAACTGTTGACTTTTTCAGATAGTACTAAAATTCTGCGATCTGCTACCGCGAACGTCCTTCGGTATTTGGGGCATAACTTTTACTAGAAGACGAACGAAAATTAAAGATGTTAGGACTTAAAGAGTTCACCTAATTCAACCTAAGCTCTGATACCAAGATTATATAGGAAGAGAATGGTCAACTTATGTCCTATGGTTCAACCCTCACATAAGTACATACACTCAAAACACTTTGATTTGAGAATTTAATTAACCAACATAAAAATCATAAATTATGCAATATTTCACATGTTCAAGGATTTTGAAAAGGTGTATGACTTGTCTAGAAATTAAGTCCCAATTGGTCCTTCACAAAGGAATCGAGTTATATGTAAGAAAATATGTTATTCAAAAAAGTCAAGGATGTAAGTTCTATTGTTAGCATAGCAATATTCCCAAAATTGATTTTAAATTAGCAAGTATCAATATTGCAATCTATGGATTCAAATGACTTACTAAATATGGAATTTTAGGTTTTCAAGTGAAGGGTTTATACAATATAAAGCAAAGGTTTATAATCAAATATGGCTTAAGAATATTACAACCTTACCAAAGGAAAATATTTGGGATGACTTGAGATTATCCAACACAAGATTAGATTACACTGTAAGTTCTTCGTGCAAGCTTTGAAATACCAAGACAGACGCAACTATGGAGTATCAGGGAAGTGACAGTGTGGGTGTATGTTGGTAGTGGTCGTGTGGTGTTGGTGGAGGCTGTCAGAGTATTAGATGGAGGAGGGGATGATGGAGTCACTGGATAGAGTGGTCTATCACCACTTGATCTCTAGAGAGAATGTTGTAGCCTCACACTACTCACTCACAAAGAGAGGAACGAGCTTTACAAGTTCAACAATGGAAAACTTTAGTTGTTTAACTTTATTCTTCTTTGTTCTTACAATGATAAGGTATATATAGGCTTAGCTTAGGGGGGACAAAGCATGGGGGAAATAATTATGGGTTACAAATCATGGAGGGGGGGGGGGGCAACAAAGCATGCTTGCATTTTAAAAATTAAATATAAAACATATGTCAAGGGAGGCTCAATCCGTTTGGGGCCCATTGAAGCTGTGTGGGGTCCACATAACCGTGTGGGGCCCACATGGGTCCTGGACTCGAACTTGCTTCTGCATATCAACTGGGGTCTTTATTCATCGAAAGTCTTCATGTAATCCATGTATACCTACAAAATAGTTACAAATCAAAGTGGACATTGGGAGGTTATCCATATGTCATCATATTGGAAAAGGAGTTGACATTGGGAGGTTATCCATGTGTCACCATGTCTGCAAAGGGAATGGGCATGACATTTTGATCCCCATCAATAATTTCCTAGAATGTGAGAGGACTAATTAGTGTTGAAAAAAGAAGGCAAATTAGAGGGGATTGGGATGCTTGGAAACCGTACATCCTATGTATGTAGGAGATGTAACTAAACAAGTTGGATATCTTTCTATCAAGGAGTTTTAGGAAAGAGAGATATTTTGAATAAAGGGGAGTTGAAGCCATGGGGACAGATGGGGGGGATTTTATTAATGTGGAAATTTCAACTTTTCGCTGTTAAAGATTGTTTGAAAAGCCAATACTCCATCTCAATAAAACTAAAAAACAACTTCTCGAGTGGAGTTTGGATGTTGACAATGGTTTATAGGCTAAATGAAGATAAGGACAAAGTTGAATTTTGGTAGGCATTGTCTTGTAGCAGAAAAGGATTAGGGAAACCTTGGTGTTTATACGGTGATTTTAATGAGGTAATGTTGGCCTCACAAGACTTAAAATCTTTTTTTAATGATAACAAATCAAAGGAACTTAACATATTTGGTTAAGTGATGATATTTCAAGACTCAAGTATTTGAATAAGGTCAAGTGCTCACAAGGATCATTGAAAGCTTATACTTCAAAGAAAGATGATCAAATGAAGCTTAAAAAATATTAAGGCATGGATTCAAAGATGATCTAATAAAACTTGAAGATCATGAGAGCATGAATATTAAAGACAACTTACTAAAAACTTAAAGTATATTGAAGCCTGAAGACAAGGTGGAGTCAAAGAAAGACAAGCATGAAGACTTAAGTGCTTGGAATGTCAAAGTCTTAAGAAGTCTTTATGTAAGTACTTCAAATAATTTCAATATGGACACATGAAACTCTTAGGTTAATTTCTTGAACCTATATACCTTTTAAAATACTTGAAAAATATTTTTATAAGATCAAAAGTTGTTTCAAAAAGGTTAAAATTATTTTTGGAATGAAAAGCACTAAAACGAGATTTTCCAAATTTTGTTATTTTTTTATATCTGCATTGATGTACATTTTCCTCAATCAAAAACTTCTTATCCTAAAAAAAGTTCAACGTTAACGTTGTGGGATTTTCTCTGAGCTTTCTGTTGATACCAAGAACGTCTAGTTTGGAGTTGTATAGAAAATGCTATGATCAAAATACTAAAGAAGGGTCGAAGTAGTTAGACGATTGAAGATTAAGTTTAGTCTACTGAAGAAATTTCTGATGAATTCCTGAAGAGGTAGTTGAGCCTCAGATGACTGAACCTTGTCACTTTAGTCGACTGACGCGATTTTCAGTTAAAATTTCAGTGATTTAAAGAACTTTAGAAGACTAAATCCGACTCCTCTGTCGACTGAACACTATTAATGACAATATTTTTTAAAAGTTTTTAAATTCAAATTCGTATTTCTTGTGCTCCAAGGTTTCTATAAACTTTGGAAATACTCCAAATCACTCAGGGAACACGAAATTGACTTGCTTTCTCATCAATAAATAACCTCCCAAAGCTAAGGATTAAACACACCAAGAAAATATAGCAATCAAGCTTTCTTGCTCTCATATCTTCCAATTCTCTCAAAGCTCTCTTGTGCAATCAATTTATAAATTTCACGACTGAGATTTTGCTAATTTAAAGACCACGGTTCTTGTGTTGTTAATTGAGTTTTACAACTAAGAAAGAACCTTGGTGATATCTTCTTGAGCTTCATCTTTCCATATTGTGATTTTATTTGAAGTATATAGATTTCAATTGTACTAATCTACTCTTTTGGAGAATGTCTTTGTACACCAATATTTGTTTCTTATTTTTTAGACGATTTAGGTTTTTGAATCATTGTTAAACCAAACGTGGGGTATCGCTTGGAGAGGCGTTGCTCTAGCCTATTAAAGGAGTGATCGAGCGTGAGGTATATCGCTTGGAGAGGGGGCTCCACCCAGAAGGAGGGATTGTAACGGTTTGCTCCACTCGAAAAGGAGTGGTATAGTGGAAACCTTAGGTGGTATTGGCCTAGGACGAGGACGTAGGCCGGGTATAAGCCGAACCTTGTAAAAAATCTCGGTCTCACTCTCTTCCCTACTCTCATTTAATTTCTTGTTTATATTAACTGTGTGGTTGGATTTTAATTCTTGATCATATATACTACATGGATTGAAAAATAAATAATCCAATGTTTAGTTTGTTATTGGGATTGCGGAAACCGAAAGGGAGTATGTTGGTTAATCAATATAAATTGCGAAAATCTCAAAGGGAGTACATTGATTAGTTAACACCTAAGATAAATTAACTAAAATTTTATTTAAAGTTTGAGTTGTGGTTTGTATTGAGGAAACACAATCCATTCATACAGGGCTTGAATCAAATTTATATATACAGGGTAACAAACAAATTCTACTTTGAGATCATGTAAAAGCTGAAAATTGCAAAAGTACTACATATCATATCTTGATTGAGATATTGTGGTTGAATGGTTTAATGTTTGTTTAATTGATATTGTTGAGAATCATTGGGTTGTGTTGATATTTAAGTTGTGGTTAATCTAACTAAGAATTAGAAGTTAAAACAAACTTGTGTGTTCATTAAATTAACAAAAGGTTGCAAATTTGTAATAAGAGTTAAAAGAAAATTTTAATAACCTAGTTAACCCCACTTCTTGGGGCTGCACCTTAACTTTCAATTTGTATCAGAGCTGTGTTATAACAAATATTAAAAAGTAGTTATATAAAGATTTACATGACATACCTAGGAGTAGCTCCCTTTGGAGAGAGTTAATCTTCAACTAGACCACCTATTTTTTGTGGACTTAATTATACTTTTTGGAAACAATGAATGAGGATTTATCTTCAAATCATGGATTAGAAAACTTGGAAGGTTGTCACAAATGGGGACTTAATTCCTACCAAACTAGTAGATGAAAAAGAAGTTCCTAAGGAAGAAAAAGACATGACCAAAATCGACCATAAAATGTTCCAAGTCAACTTTAGTGCTATAAGTGCTTTATATTGTGCACTTGACATTAATAAATTTAATAAGGTCATGACTTGTAAAACTAAAAAATAAATATGGGATAAACTAGAGGTAACCTATGAAGGTACCGTTAATGTTAGAGATAGTAGAATTGATATGTTGACTAGTGAATACAAAACTTTTAGGATGAATCCTGATGAATCCATCACAAATATGTATACTAGGTTCACACATATCATAAATTCCTTAAATGCTTTAAGAAAAACATACTTCACTTATGAAATGATCCGTAAAATCCTTAGAGGTCTTCCACCCATTTGGGAACCCAAAAGCCACAACCATAACAAAAGGTAGAAATCTCAAGACCACCTCACTTGATGAACTTATAGGATCACTTCTTACCTATGAGATGACAATCAATGAAAGAGGTGGAAAATCTAAAGCCCAAGAATCCATTACATTTAAAGCCTCAAAAGAAAGCTCTAGCGATGAATATGAAGAAGAGATGGATACAAATGAAATAGTCTTCATATCCAAGAAACTTGAAAAAATACTTAGAAGAATAAATTCCAAAGAAAAATCCAGAACTCAAAATCAGATGAGGAAGAAACTAATAAGAAAGAAATAAAGAAAGAACCACCTACATGCTATAATTACAAGAAACTTGGACACATAAAACCAGATTATCCACAACTTAAGAAAGATTCCAAAAATAAAAATAAAAATAAAAAAGGCAATGAAAGCCACTACATGGGATAATATTAGTACAAGTAGTTCAAAAATTGAATCAAGTGATCAAGAGGTTACTTGCTCTATGGCATGAGACGATGATGAAGGACAAAGCTCCTCATCCAAATCATTTAATGATTATAGTAGTGATTCATCTAATGAAACCAAGGATGAGAGTATGCCATCTTATGAAGAACTAAAAAGTGAACCATTTGAAATTCATAAGATTCTAGTTAATATGACTGAAAGATACACATCATTGAAAAATAAGAATGAAGCTGTAATGAAAGAATCAAAATCTCAAAAACTTGCTGAAAAAGAAAAATATTTGAAAATCAAGAAATAAAAAAGCAAAAATGAAAAGATGATGAAGGAATTAGAAGATATAAGATCCCAAACTTCCATTAATATGGAGAAAGATCAATATATTTCTGAACTAGAAAATAAAATAAGTAAGATGTCTCAAGACCAAGTAAAACTACAAGAAAAGTCTTAAAAGAAAAATTGAGGATCAAACTAAAATAATCTACAATTTTACTAGAGGAAATGAGAACTTTGATAAAATGATTGGCACACAAAGAATGTCCTTGAATAAAGAAGACATAGGATTCAATGGAGTTGAAAATACAAAGAAAAAGAATCTTCACATGGGATACTTTACAAAAGCCACTAAAGATTATGCTAGGACCTCCTCAAATGCTTATACTCACATCACATGCCTTCTATGTAAAAATAAAAGGACACATTAAGTTCGAATGTCCATTAAAGAGGAAAGATGTGAAAATTAGACAAGTTTGGAGAATAAAAGAATCAACTTCTTCTAAACCATCCGGACCCAAGAAAGTATGAGTACCTAGATAAAAAGCCTAGTCCACAAGCTAAGGACTCCAAAGATATTAGGATTAGTCATTCCCTATTAGAATAAAGCTACTTAATCCAATTCAATACAAGGATATTGAACTAGTTGAAATGAAAAATCTCAAAGAAGAGTTTAAAAGCTTATTATCGACTATAACATTAAAACAAATAAAAACAAAAATGACATTGTTGACCAAAATCATAGGATGATTCGTACAAGGCTTAACTTAGAAAGTATTAAGATTTGGAAGCAATATGAATTTTAAGAATTCATATGAAATCAAAAGAAAGAAAATCTAAAGCAAATTGAGCTTATTGCATGAGTATTTTGATTAAGAAAAGATATTTGAGCAAAATGAGAGGTATTTGAGAAAAAATGAGAGATATTTGAGAATGAGAGATAATTGAGCAACATGAGAACAATTTGAGTAAAATTGTAGCACAATGCACAAATCATAATAATATGCTCCATGCTTATATGATATGCTGATATGTTACATACTTACATGCTAAATGCTGATATTCTGATATGCATATGTGGTGAGATACTAATGATATGATAATATGAACTAAATACTAAGCTATGACTATGCTAAAATGTTGCCATGTATGATATCTTGATATTACTAAAGACATGATAATGACTTGACTTATATTAATGATTTATTGCTCACTATACATTGCAAATTTGAGCATGAAATTATTGAGCATGATTATGAAGCACGGATCTTGATATGATATTGATATATGAGTATGAAATTAATTCTTGACCATATCAGTTTACATGCTAATGATGGATCACATTATATATCTCTTGCATGATTGACTAATGGATAAACATGTTATGCTAAATGCAGACTTATGGACTTTGTTATTGCAATCTAAATGCGAAATTTTTTTGTCCTTAGTACCTTAGCATAAGATTTCTTTTAGTTTAATCATTTTTTTAATATAAAAAAGGGAGAAAGTTTAACAAAATTTGAATGTGAACAAACTAAACATGAGCATGTTATGATATTGATGATATTGATATTATTCTTGATATTGGTATCCATGAGTACTTACATGAATTTAATTGATATTTGAGCATGACATGATAAATTTAAAAGCATGATTGGTAATCTTGAAACTTTCATAAATACATAGTTTATACTTCAAGAATGAAATTATAAACTTATTGAATATGAAATACATTTCATTGAGGGGGAGGTAGACTTAATAAATAATGATATCATGATTTATGTTCATTACTGAAAATCTTTGAAAATTATGACATACAATCATGTGTATTTTCTCATACTACTTTGGGAACTTATTGTCTATTTTTTTATGCATGTTTGAATGCAAAGTTTCTCTTTTGAGCCTTCACTAGATCTATACTTTTACTTATGGTTGCTCATTGCCTTAGTATTTATACGTTTTTCTTGATATCTTCCTCTTTACGATTGATGTCAAAAGGGGGAGAAGTTTTGGGCAAAAATTGAGTATGATACTGCATACCTAAGTATGTATATTGGCTCAACTATGAAAATATTTGATCTTGAATGATGTGATCTTGATCTTGAATGATGTAATTTTGATATATGAACATGATATTGAAATTAATATTGAAATTGATCTTGAGTTTGCAAATATTATTAAGTTTATGCTTATTATAAGGGGGGTCTTTTTAAGGTTTACTAAATTCTTTTGCTCCTTGTTTTTCATCATAAAAAAAAGAGAGACTGTTGGCCTTACGATGCTTAAAATCTTGTTTTAATGATAACAAATTAGAAGAACTTAACATATTTGGTTAAGTGATGATATTTTAGGACTCAAGTATATGAATACAAGGTCAAGTGCTCACAAGGATCATTGAAAGCTTATACTCCAAATAAAGATAATCAAATGAAGCTTAGAGAATATTAAGGCATGGATTCAAAGATGATCTAATAAAACTTGAAGATCATGAGAGCATGAATATTAAAACAACTTGCTAAAAGTTTAAAGTATATTAAAACTTGAAGACAAAATGGAGTCAAAGAAAGAGAAGCATGAAGACTTGAGTGCTTAGAATGTCAAAGTCTTAAAAAGTCTTTATATAAGTACTTCAAACAATTTCAATATGGATATATGAAACTCTTAGGTTAATTTCTTGGACCTAGATATCTTTTAAAATACTTGAAAAATATTTTTATAAGGTCAAAAGTTATTTCAAAGAGGTTAAAATTATTTTTAGAATGAAAAACACTAAAACGATATTTTCTAAATTATGTTATTTTTTTCTATATCCGCATTGATGTACATTTTTTTTTTATCAAACACTCATTGTCTTAAGAATTGTTCAACATGAAAGTTGTGAGATTTTCTCTTTACTTTTTGTTGATACCAAGAACGTCTAATTTTGAATTGTATAAGAAAAGTTATAACTAACATACTGAAGGGAGGTCAAAGCTGTCAGGCGACTGAAGATTAAGTTCAGTTTACTGAAGAATTTCTTAATGAATTCCTGAAGAGGCAGTAGAGCTTCAGATGTCTGAACCTTGTCACTTTAGTCGATTGACTTTATTTTTAGTTAAAATTTCAGTATTTAAAAGAACTTCTGAAGATTGAACCTGACTCCTCAATCGTCTAAACATTGTTAACGACTACATTTTTTTAAAGTTTTTAAATTTAAATTCGTATTTCTTGTGCTCCAAGCTTTCTATAGACTTGGGAAATACTCCAAGTCACTTGGGGAACACAAAATAGACCTGATTTCTCATTTATAAATAACCCCAAAGGCTAAGGATTAAACACACCAAGAAAATACAACAATCAAGCTTTCTAACTCTCAAATCTTCCAATTCTTTCAAAGCTCTTTTGTGCAATCAATTTCTAAATTTCACTACCAAGATTTTTCTAATTTAAAGACCATGGTTCTTGTGTTCTTAACTAAGTTTTACAACTAAGAAAGAACCCCGGTGATATCTTCTTGAGCTTCATCTTTCCATATTGTTATTTTGTTTGAATTTTTTTTTTTTTGAAGTATATAGATTTCAATTGTACTAATCTACTCTTTTAGAGAGTGTCTTTGTACACCAATATTTGTTTCTTATTTTATAGATGGTTCAGGTTTTTGAATCATTGTTAGACTGAGCGTGGAGTATTGTTTGGAGAGGTGTTGCTTTAGCTTATTGAAGGAGTGACCAAGCATGGGGTATCACTTGGAGAGGGGGATCCACCCTAAAGAAGGGATTGTAACAGTTTGTTCCTATAAGAAACCGAATCGTGATATATGGGTTTAAATAAATAAGAGAAAGGAAAATTGGGAATTTAGCAGGATTCGTCGATGAAGCCAGAGTTCATCGATGAAGTCCATGTAAGTCTCGTCAATGATGTTCAGAGGTTCATCGACAAGGAGAAGCTGAGAGATTTCAGGAAACAGGGGATCTCAGGCTCGTCAACAAGGCCACCGCTTCATCAATGAAGGCAATGGCAGATTCGTTGATGAGGACACCATTTCGTCAATGAAGGCGCCCGAGTTAAAGGGCTATAAATAGAGGTTTCATTACTTCCAAGCTAAGAAAACTCAAATATCTTCTCTCTCTCTCTCTCTAGAACTCTCTCTACTCTCTATCTCTCTAGATTTCTTCGTTGTTTTTCGTAAGAATCGTAGATCTGAAGTTACCACGAGGATCGTGGAAGGATTCTCTACAAGTTCCACGGATCAAATTTTCGGTTCGTCCAGCTTCTAGTTTTGGTGTAAAATTGAGGTAAGGCTCGATTTTTAATTCTGATCTCATAGTTTTTTAGGGTACAGTCTTGTGAGTATTTTATATGCTGTTGTTTGTAGGTTTTGAAACTCGGTTCGCTGTTTAAGGGCCTTAGAGTTTGGGAATCTCTCTCAGGGAAAGGTAAGGGGAATTATGTTTATATCAGTTATTTTTGGAATCGAACTCGGTAGAACTGTGGTTCATGGTCCTATGTGTGTTTTATATACTCATTTGGGGAAATCTAACGGGGGAAACTATGGGTTTTTTATGATTACAGTTTTGGGAAAAAGGGGGCGATGGGCTGTATCCCTAGTTTTTTTGAAAATCAAATGTATATGTTGATTTATGCTATGTTGTAGGGATGACCGTGCCTTGACTTGTTTTAAACTGTATGTGCTTAGAAAACCATGATTTAAATTACCAAATGGGTGTGATTTGTTTGGTTACATGAACAAGCATGTGTGTGTGTGATTGATTGAAATGCTAGTAGGAACGCAGTTCCAAATTGTTCCAGGTACTGAGAGTGTTCAGCTCTATATCCGAGGGCGTATGAAATCACTGGCCATAGATTGGCAGAGGTCCAGCTTTATATCCGATGGCGTGAGCCTATTATGGCAGATCAGGTCGAAGGGTTTGGATCCAACAGTTTAGCACTGGTACGATGCCATGGTAGTCGGAGACTAGCCATGTGCCGGTGGCGCTGTGTTACGCGGGTTGGCTACAGGCCAATGCCGTATGTTGTGAGCCGACTTCAGGTCGATGGGTGTGACGACACCGGGATTGCTGATCATGTGTGTGTGTGCGTGTATGTACTGTTGTGAATTAGTACTGGAACTGCATTTAACTCCATTTATGTTGCATCATCATAACCACTCAAATGGCACACATCGATATAATTTGTGTTCTTCCTTACAAAGAGGTGTCTCACCCCTACTATACGTACATTTTTATAGGTCCTTTGAGTAACCGGAACTAGCATTGGTGTAAGAAGCATAGTGGCCAATGTACTATGGTTAGCGCTTGGGTAAGTGCTAGGACTGTGTTTTGGTGGGTTGCCATTTTGAGATGTAATGGGCACCCGTCTATACATTTTGATAGAGCCTTGTTTCTGCTCTTGTATAGGCTCTGGTATGGTATTGCATATATATCTATATATATATATATAGAATGATCTTTTCCGCTGCGTATATTCTGTGGTCTTTGGCTATGTATAAGGTGCCTAGGAACCCCATGGGGTCAAACCCTCATCCTTTGTACAGTATCTTTGGATGTTTTATTGGATATAGGGACATGTTAGATTACATTTTCACCGCTAGGTCCCATTTTCGGGTTTGGGGCGTAACAGCTTGGTATTAGAGCTAACTAGGTCGTTAGGTCTTATAGACTTGGTTAGGCTTAGTTGTGAGTACATACCAGAGTATAAGATGTTGGATATGGGTAGAGTTGGTTGAGGGTTGTTTGGTTGCTAGACCGGGATTTGTCAACGGTATTCCGTGTTTTTCCTAGGATGACGATTCCAATAAAAGTAGGGCAGATCATTGATGACTTTCGTGTTGGTGCAATAGGACAGACTTAGACCTGACAGGGAGTAGTTAACACGATTAGTGTAGATCATTGTGTTAACTGTACGTGTTGTAGGGATACTGATAGATTCCTTTTGTGATGCATAATGGAGCCTAAGAATAATGACCTGGAAAGTGGCTCCGAGGAGACTGTGAGTGATGAGTCTCCTTCTGTGCCTTGAGAGTTGATGAGGCAGGTGTTATGGGAGATTAGGCGGAGTGTGAGGATACGCGAGCGCTCTCCTATTACTTTAGGGTGCACCGTTGAGAGGTTCACACGCATGCATCCTCCGACGTTCTCTAGAGGACTTGACTTGATGATAGTAGAGGATTGGGTGGAGAAGACTGAGAGAATCTTGGAGGTTTTGCACTGCATGAATTGGTAGCGTGTCTTTTATGCCACCTTCCAGCTATCTAGGGAGGCGAGTCGATGGTTGATTGCAATGAATCTACTGGAGAAGTAGAGGGGCGGTCCTGAGAAGATGTCATGGAGTTGTTTCAAGGAGGTGTTCTTTGACAGATACGTCCCAGCTTCTGTACAGGATGCAAAGGCGGATGAGTTTTCTGCTCTGACTCAAGGGAGTATGACGTTACAGGGGTATGCGGCTCGGTATATAGAGCTGTCTCGATCACGTCGTGTCTGATATCGAGTGAGTATGAGAAGACTTAGAGGTTCGAGAAGGAACCGAGAAAGGATATCCGCGAACTAGTGGGTATGCTTCAGATCCGTGAGTTCTCTGTGTTGGTGGATAAAGCCATGGTGATTGAGACCTGTATTTAAGAGGATGCGGTGGATCAGGAATCGAGGAAGAGGTTAGTACCTTCTAGTTCTCAGACAAGAACTCGTCAGGGATCTTGGAAGAAGAGGAGCAAGGGCTCGGGTTACCGTCAGAATACCAAGCGCTAGGGTTCGCAGGGGAGCTAGACTAGGGATCGTTGTATCAGATGCCACAAATGGCACGAGGGTGAGTGCCAGTCATTTGGGGGTAACTACTACAATTTTGGCCAGCCAGGTCACATGTTTTCAGATTGTCGTGCACCAAAGCAAGATGTGCCTGCATCCAGTATGAACCGAGGGAGCAATGAGATACCTTGGGGAACTGTTCAGACGAATACAGCTCTGGCCAGAGTATACTCTCTTACTCCAGCGGATATTAAGCATGGAGGGAATGTGGTGACAAGTACCTTATTATTGCTTTCAAATAAGGCTTCTGTTTTGTTTGATTCGGGTGCAACCCATTCTTTTATATCTTTGAATTTTGTTGGACGATGTGGGGTTGAGACCCAAGTCATGAATGAGGTGTTATCTATTACTACGCCATCTAGGAGTGTATCTTTCTATGGGAAGATGTTGGTAGATTGCCTAGTAGTAATTCAGGGGAAGCTGCTACCGGCGAATTTTGTTGTATACGACATGTCAGGGTTCGATGTTATTCTGGGGACGGATTGGTTGTTCTCCAGTTATGCTATGATCGACTATCGTAGGAAGGTGATAGTTTTCAGACCTCCTAGGGAGTAGAAGTATGAATTTGTGAGATCGTGTGTGCGTCCAACGCCATAGATTCTGTCAGCATTGCAAGCGAGGAGGTTACTTTTGGACGGGTGTCAAGGTTACCTAGCTTGTGTGAAGGAACCACTACGGGATGAGTTGAGGTTCGAGGAAATTCGGGTAGTTAGCGAATTTTCGAATGTGTTTCTAGATGATTTACCCGGTTACCTCCAGATCATAAGGTGGAGTTTACGATAGAGTTTCTTCCTGGTAAGGCACCGATCTCTAAAGCTCCGTACCGGATGATTCCAGTTGAACTTTGAGAGTTGAAGGAGCAGTTGCAGGAATTACTTGACAGGGGATTCGTTCGACCTAGTGTTTCGCCCTAGGGAGCTCCAGTATTATTTGTGAAGAAGAAGGATGGGTCGATGTGGATGTGCATTGATTACCGTGAGATTAACAAGGTAACTATAAAGAATCGCTATCCTTTACCTCGTATCGATGACCTTTTTGACCAGTTGCAGGGGATGCGGGTCTTTTTGAAGATCGACTTACGGTCAGGATATCATCAGGTGAGGGTTAGAGCTGAGGATGTTGCGAAGACAGCTTTCCGAACCAAATATGGTCACTAGGAATTTTTGGTCATGCCTTTTGGGTTGATGAATGCTCTGGTAATGTTCATGGATTTGATGAACAAAGTTTTCCATAAGTACCTAGATCAGTTTTTGGTGGTATTCATCAATGATATTCTTGTATACTCAAGGAGTTCAGAAGAGCATGACAACCATTTGAGGTTAGTATTACAGACTCTGCGGGAGAAGAAGTTGTATGCTAAATTGAGGAAGTGTGAATTATGGTTGAGCCAGATTGCATTCTTAGGTCATGTGGTGACTGGTGATGGTATATCATTTGATCCTAGAAAAATTGAAGCTGTGGTCGACTGGGTGAGGCCAAATAATGTGCAGGAGGTTCGAAGTTTTCTAGGACTAGCGTGTTATCATCGTCAGTTCATGAAGGGTTTTTCTAAACTGTCTGGACCTCTAACTCGATTGACCAGGAAGGGGGTGCAGTTTGAGTGGACTAGTGATTGCGAGCAATGCTTTCAAGAGTTGAAACATCTGCTGGTTACTACTCCAATTTAGACCATTCTTTCGGGGGATGGTGGATTTTTGATTTATAGTGACGCGTCTTTGAAAGGTCTGGGATGTGTGCTTATGCAAAAGGGTAATATGGTAGTGTATGCTTCTCGACAATTGAAAGAGTATGAGAAGAATGACCCTATACACGATTTGGAATTGACGGTTGTTATATATGCACTGAAAATTTGGCGACACTATCTATGTGGTGTGCGGTGTGAGATCTTTACCGAGAACATGAGCCTCAGGTATTTCTTTACACATAAGGAGTTGAATATGAGGTAGAGACGGTGGTTTGAGTTGATTAAGGACTACAATTGCACGATCAGTTATCACTCAGGGAAAGTTAATGTGGTGACTGATGCGTTGAGTCAGAAGTCAAGACCTGCGGTTGTATCTACAGTTGTAACTCAGTGTCACATCAGGCGGAATCTGAAGAGTTCAAGTATAGAGTTGGTGTATGATGATCATTAGGTTTTCATTACTAGCTTGGTGATCCAGCCGACTTTGTTTGAGCGTATAAAAGCCGCGCAGGCTAGTGATGCAGAGTTGGCAGAGGTTATGAGAAAGGTATAGCAGGGGCTAGCTATAGAATTTAACATCTCTGAGGGAGGTGTACTGAGGTTTGGGATCAGGTTATGTGTTCCGAACGATGATGAGATTAGAAAGACGATTCTGGAGGAAGCGCATCATTCCTTATTTACGGTACATCTTGGTAGTACAAAAATGTATTAGGACTTGCACGAGACCTTCTGGTAGTCTGGTATGAAGAGGAAGATTGCTCAGTGCGTGGAGCAGTGTCTAACATGTCAATAGGTGAAAGCTGAACATTAGAGGCCGGTAGAGCCGTTGCAGCCTTTGCCCATTCCGGTATGGAAATGGGAGCATATTTCAATGGATTTTAGGGCTGGGTTGTCGCCAGCACTTTATGGGCAGAATGTTATCTAAGTGATCGTGGATAGATTGACAAAATCTGCTCATTTCATACCGATGAAGGTTAGCTATCCTTTGATTAGGTTAGCAGATATGTATGTGCATGAGGTTGTGAGAATGCACGGGGTACCGATGTCCATTGTGTCAGATCAAGATTTGAGGTTTACGTATCGATTCTGGACGAGCTTACATAAGGCACTGGGGATGAAACTTACTTTCAGTACAACGTTCCATCCCCAGACTGATGGACAGTCGGAGAGGATGATACAGATCTTGGAAGATATGTTGCGAGCTTGTGTGTTAGACTTTAGTGGTAACTAGATACAGTTTATGCCACTAGTGGAGTTCGCTTATAATAACAGCTTCCAGGCTAGTATCAGGATGGCACCGTTTGAGGCTTTGTATGGTCGGAGGTGTCGATCTCCTTTATGTTGGGATGAGGTTGGTGAACGTCAGGTGTTAGGACCTGAACTCGTACAATAGGCATCTGAGAAGGTGGGTTTGATCCAGGAGAGGATTAAATCAGCTCAGAGTTAGCAAAAAAGTTACACAGATGTTTGCCACCATGACTTAGAGTTTGAGGTGGGGGGTAAGGTATTTCTATGTATCGCTCTGATGAAAGGGGTGATGAGATTTGGGAAGAAGGGCAAGCTAAGCCCGAGGTATATTGGACCATTCGAGGTTCTTGAGCGAGTGGGTCTGGTAGCCTACAGGACTGCACTACCCCCAACATTCTCGAGCGTCCACGATGTGTTTCACGTATCCATGTTGAGAAGGTACATGCTGGACCCATCACATGTTATCAGCTATGATGAGATGGAAATTAGGGATACTTTAGCATATAAGAATACACCTATTCAAGTTCTGGACCGTAAAGTTTAGAAGCTTCGTACAAAAGATATACCATTAGTGAAGGTATTGTGGCGGAACCACGAGGTTGAGGAAGCTTCTTGGGAACTAGAAATGGAAATACGCCGAAAGTATCCGCAGTTGTTTTGAGCACGTGTATGTTATCCTACTTTGGGTTGGGATAGGTGGTTAGTCATCGGGAGTGTGTGTATTGTGAACTCTTGAGACGATTGTATATGAACCACGGTATTCCTCCGCCATAAGTGAGGGTATGTATGTGTATGTATATGAGTATGATGGGGCTACATTGTAGTGGTTGTCAGTTTCTTTCTAGAGTTGTGTATATGTGTTTGATTATACGACTGAGTTTGCGAACGAGAGATGGCATATTTCGAGGACGAAATTTTTGTAAGGAGGGGAGGTTGTAAGAACTTGAATCATGATATATGAGTTTAAATAAATATGAGAGGGGCGAATTGGGAATTTAGCAGGATTCATCGACGAAGCTAGAGTTCGTCGATGAAATCCATGTAACTCTCCTTGACGAAGTTAAAAGGTTCGTCGACGAGGAGAAGCCAAGAGATTTCAGAAAATCGAGGATCTCAGGCTCGTCGATAAGGCCATCGCTTCGTCGATGAAGGCAATGGCAGATTCATCGACGAGGACACCATTTCGTCGACAAAGGCGCCCGAGTCAAAGGGCTATAAATAGAGGTTTCATTACTTCCAAGCTAAGAAAACTCAAATATCTCCTCTCTCTCTCTCTCTCTAGAACTCTCCTTACTCTTTATCTCTCTAGATTTCTTCGTTGTTCGTTGCAAGAATCATAGATTTGAAGTTACCACGAGGATCGTGGAAGGATTCTCTACAAGTTCTACGGATTAGATTTCCGGTTCGACCAGTTTCGCGTTTTGATGTAAAATTGAGGTAAGACTCGGTTTTCAATTCTGATCCGGTAGTTTTGTAAGGAATAGTCTTGTGAGTATTTTATGTACTGTTGTTTGTAGGTTTTGGAACTCGGTTCGCTGTTTAGGGGCCTTAGAGTTCGGGAATCTCTCTCGAGGGAAAGGTAAGGAGAATTGTGTTTATATCAATTATTTTTGAAATCAGACTCTGTAGAACTATGGTTCACGGTCCTGTGTGTGTTTTGGCTACTCATTTGGGGGAATCTAATGAGAGAAACTATGAGTTTTTCATGATTACAATTTTGGGAAAAATGGGGTGACGGGTTGTATCCCTGGTTTTGTTGAAAACCAAATGTATATATTGATTTATACTGTGTTATAGGGATGGCCGTGCCTTGACTTGTTTTAAACTGTATGTGTTTTGGAAAACCAAGATTTAGATTACCAAATGGGTGTGGTTTGTTTGGTTACATGAACATGCATGTGTGTGTGTGATTGGTTGAAATGCTAATAGGAACGCGGTTCTGAATTGTTCTAGGTACTGAGAGTGTCCGACTCTATATTCGAGGGCGTATGAAATCGCTGGTCGTAGATTGGCAGAGGTCTAGCTCTATATCCGAGGGCATGAGCCTATTCCGGAAGATCAAGTCGAAGGGTGTGGATCCACCAGTTTAGCGTCGGTATGATGCCATGGGAGTTGGGGACTAGCCATGTGCCCGTGGCGCCGTGTTACGTGGGTTGGCTATGGGCCAACACCGTATGTCGAGGGCCGGCTTTGCGTCGATGGGTGTGACGATACCGAGATTGCTGATCATGTGTGTGTGTGTGTTTGTATGCACTTCTGTGAATTAGTACTGGAACTGCATTTAACTGCGTGTATGTTGCATCATAATAACACTCAAATACCACACACCGATATAACCTATGTTCTTCCTTACTGAGAGGTGTCTCACCCCTATTGTACATACATTTTTACAGGTCCTTCGAGTAACCGGAACTAGCATCTTGGTGTAAGGAGCGTAGTGGCCGGTATACTGCGGTTAGTGCTTGGATAAGTGCTAGGCCTGTATTATGGTGGGTTGCCATTTTGAGATGTATTGGGCACCCATCTGTACATTTTGATAGAACCTTGTTTCTGCTCTTGTATAGACTATGGTATGATACTGCATATATACATAGAATGACCTTTTCCACTGCGTATATTCTGTCATGTTTGGATATGTATAAGGTGTTTGGGAACCCCACGAGGTTGGACCTTCATCATTTGTACTGTATCTTTTGATGTTTTATTGGATACAGGGACATGTTAGATTACATTTTCACCCCTGGGTCCCACTTTCGAGTTCGGGGTGCGACAGTTCCGCCCGGAAAGGAGTGGTATAATGGAATCCTTAGATGATATTGGCCTAAGGCGAGAACATAGGCTGAGTATAAGCTAAACCTCATAAAACATCTCGGTCTCACTCTCTTCCTTATTCTCATTTAATTTCTTATTTATCTTAACTGCGTGGTTGGATTTTAATTCTTGATCATATATACTACATGGATTGAAAATTAAATAAACCAATGTTTAATTTGTTTTTGGGATTATGGAAACCGAAAGGGAGTATGTTGGTTGATGAATATAAATTGTGAAATCCTCAAAGGAGTACGTTGATTGGTTAACACCCAAGACAAATTAACTAAAAGTTTATTTAAAGTTTGAGTTGTGGTTTGTATTGAGGAAAAACAATCCATTCATGTAGGGCTTGAATCAAATTCATATATATATAGGGTGACAAACAAATTCTACTTTGAGATCTTGTAAAAGTTGAAAATTGCAAAAGTAGTACATATCATATCTTGATTGAGATATTGTGGTTGCATGGTTTAATGTTTGTTTTATTGATATTGTTGAGAATTATTGGGCTGTGTTGATATTTAAGTTGTGGTTAATCTAACTAAGCATTAGAAGTTAACACAAACTTGTGTGTTCACTAAATTAACAAAAGATTGCAAATTTCTAATAAGAGTTAAAATAAAATTTTAATAACCCAATTCACCCCCCTCTTGGGACTACACCTTAACTTTTAGGTAATATTTCCATTTGAAATAACAAGTTCACACAAGCTAAACACAAGCCTGAGTAAGTTCAATGACTTCATTAAAAAATGGGAACTAGTTGATTTACCATTAAGTAGAGCATCGTTTACATGGTTAAATTATCAGAAAAACCCTATTTTATCGAGACTCGACAAATTCTTGGTAGCTCAAAATGGTTGGATCTCTATTCAAATATTTATAAAAAATAACTTACTAGAGGCATTTCCGATCATAGCCTCATACTTCTAGATTGTGGGGGATTGATGTGGGGAAAATCTCCTTTCAAATTTGACAATTCATGGCTTAAATTGCAAAATTTCTAATAGCTTATTGAACAATGGTGGAAGGAAAGTATGTATATATATATATATATATATATATGTGTGTGTGTGTGTGTGTGTGTGTGTTTTAGAATTGTTCAAATACGGTTTTTAACAATTACAGTATTAAATATAAAATTTTAAGTGAATTTTGATACTGTAAAGTTCATCTTAGCCACACACTGATAACAATCTTTTCCACTCACTGAAAGTCGTTTCACCCCAATTATTATTCCACCTTACAGATTACTATGCAGGATGTGCTAGAAATCAGGCAGAGCGAGCACCTGAGTGGGTTTAGAGAATGCAATTTAGAATAAATATTTGTATAGTACTAGTTGAATGTGTTTTTATATTTCACATAATGTAAATATTGTTATTGACAATAATCTTGTAATAGAGTTGTTTAGTACGCTAGTATAAAATCAAGGTTTAATCCGCTACTTTATATTTGTTGCGTCACTTATAAAAAGTCGTACCTCAACCTAATCAGATTTGGGGGGATGACATAAATAATTAGATTATTGCAGCAAAAAAACACGTCAACAAATTAATGTTGGATGTATAATTCATTTCAAACTGAGCTTCCGCAAGTCTAAATTATAAACCATACAGGAAGCTTGCCCTTATGGATGTTCTAAAACTTGGGAAAGTTTGCTGGAGCTGTAACTATAGGACTTCAAGGGAAAATAATATCTACGCATCAGGGTGAGAGCATTCAAGTTTAGTAGATCATTCTATCTCGCAATAGTGGTGATGCCTTGTGTAACAACCAAAATAAAAATGAGATTTAAATAATAAAAGGGAAATGGAAATCGGAAACAGAAGGAAGTCGGAGCTTTCGTCGACGACATTGCATTTTGGGGGATAACCATAATTTTAAGGAAATTGTTAGGACTCGTTGACAAATACAGGGCCTCGTCAACGAGTGCATAATAAAATTCGTCAACGAACACAGGGCTTCGTCGACGAGAAAATACCGAGAGAGGTTCTGGGGCAGCCTGAATTTCGTCAACGAATACAGGATCTTATCGACGAATTTAATGAAGGCCTTGTCGACGGGGTGATGTGTCTCGTCAATGAAATCCCTTGTCTATAAATAAAGAAATCCAGATTTTTAAGCTTCTCTAAGAAGCTAACTCTCTCTCTCTCCCCCCCGCTTCAGTTCTCTCCCTTTCTTTCATCGATTTCGGGCCAAATCTTCGTCGGATTGACAATCCGAAGTCACCACGATGCTCCTGTTGAAGTTCTCTCCAAATCTGCCAAAGCGGATCATCGGTGAAAGCAAGGAGAAACCATCCCAAATCCAGGGTAAGACTTTCTACTCAATATTTGGATTTGTGACAGTTGTAAAAAGTGTTATACGCTTAGAAATACTGAACTTTAATTCTGAGCAATGTTATTTCAAGGGGTGTTGAATTGGGAACGTAGGGAATCATCCCTAAGTCGAGATAAGGCTTTTAAGATGAATTTGACTTAGTGGTAGTTATAGAAAATGTTGTACGTATGAAAATACTTAACTTTAATACTGAGAGTTTTCATTTTCAGGGTGTTGAGTTAGGAACCCTACGGGTCCGAGGCAGTTTTATTATGGGCTTTCCAGAAATTAGGTAAGGGGATAAATCAAGCTAGTTCTTTTTAAGAAAATGTATGTATATATATATATAGTATTTGATTCCCGAAAGTAAATATGTTTATATATATATATATATATATGAGTTATAATTGGGAAAATACTGTTTAAATAATGATATGTTGAATATGTGGAAAATATGTTTAGTGTGGCCTGAGTATAAAACGTTGGAAATGCTGTTTTCTGAGAATTTGAATGATACGGATTTTTATGATGAGAAACCGGCGTACGGGCCAAGGTTTCTATATGTTTGCCGGCGTACGGGCCATGCTATGTGACTGTGATTTGCCAGCGTACGGGCCATGCTATGATGTGGTTTACCGGCGTACGGGTCATGCTATGTTGTGATTTGCTGGCATACGGGCCATGCTGTGTTGTGATTTGCCAACATACGGGCTGTGTTATGATGTGATTGCCGGCGTATAGGCCGTGCTATGATAAAATGTGTAATACCGACGTATGGGCTGATGATTTTCATGATATACGTATATATGCAAAATGATATGATTGATGTGAAAATTAATAATATGAGATATCCATGTATCACCGTTTTAGAATATATTATATGATATCAAAACTTGGTTGGTTTGGTCTAAACTAGCACTTGCACGGTACCGTTGCTATGTGTCCATGGTCTTCGTGATCATGTTATTTGTGTTAACGCTGTTGTACAGAGTGGTGTGAGATTGGATGGTCGATGTGGTTTATAAGAAGTGTGTTCATTGCCCCTAGTGTACGGACCAGGTCTGACAAACCCATCGGACCTACAGACTACTGTTTGACTTGGCAGTGGTCGGCCAACCATTGTCAGGTCCTGCCTTCGGGCCACACAACCCAGTCATGTGGGGGTAATACATGACAACAGCCAGCTAACCTACTAGGATTGTTTTTATGTTATTATTATTATGATATGAGATGAGATATGCTTATGAAATGCAATATGTTCTGCCATATTTTGATATACATATGTTTTCCCAGATTTGATAAATAGTACTGAATATGTTATATATGATATATGTAGAACACATAATACTCATGTTGCCACACATTGGTATTAGTTTATTTCTCTTACTGAGAGGTGTCTCACCCCTAAATCTTATTAACTTTTCAGGAGCCCCAGATAGGAGAGCGGGAAAAGCCCCACTGAGTTAGTGCTGTGTATTCTACTGCTAGGGCTTCTGCTGTATGTTCTGATGTATCCTTGGTACCCACAGGTCCAGGTGGATTGTGACCTGCTGAACTAGAATATGGGAAATGTGCTATTGATATTATCATTAAAAAAAAAAATGTGGAAAATGAGCAGGTCATGACACCTTGGCTCCGAAAAAATCTGGAAGAGGTCGAACAATACAAGGTCTTAAAGGTATACATGAAGAAGGTTTGGGAAAATCATATCTACTCATGCAAGATCAATAGGAGATGGGGACAATGGTTCCTGAAACTTATAGAGGAGGTAAAAAACAAGGGTGCTTTCTTCATAAGAATATGGTTGGAAAACTCACTGCAAAGTTGTAAACAGCAATAGGCTATAGAAGAAAATGAAGGAGGTGCCAGAAGCAGGGTATGAGAAGCCGAGGGCCTCATGGAAACAGGTAGTAGTTGGAAAACATACTTGCAAGTAGGAACAGAGGAAGAAATCCCTACAGAAGGGGAATTTAAGATAATTTTTTGCGATTTTGATATTTTCATAGAGCCAGACACTAGAAATACAGAGAGAAGAACAAAATACCTACGAAGGTGTGTGGTTGGGAGGGTGGATGACAAGCTAAAGAACATAAGGAACTAGAAGAATGGTGCATCAAGAATTGGAAGGTAAGCAAAGGACTTACATTTAAAAGAGGTATATTTGACTAACTAATTTTTATTTTCAACACAGAGGAGGAAGCTCTAAAAGTGATACTGTCGGGTTGTAGAGTATTTCAAAACTAGTTTGTGTGCATCAGTAGATGGACACTCGGGTTGTAGAGTATTTCAAAATTAGTTTGTGTGCATCAGTAGATGGACACAGTTTTGCATGAATCACAAGCCAGCACATTGCAAAAACTTAATGTGGATAATAATAAAGGGGTTACTGAATACCGCTACATTTGAGGAGTTACGCCATGATCGTAGCCATCGCCTATACCTGTGAGGGTTTAACCGAAGAACTCCACAATATTGACTGGTATAATTAGGAGGATAACATCACGGTAAAGGTTTTTAATAGCAAGAAGATACCCGATTACATCTTAACTAAACATGGAGACGTGGCCTGGCTTTTAGGGTACGCCCACAAAAGAGCATTTAAGCTGTACAATAACACTCCAAATGGACAAAGCCCATGACCCACATGTCAGGCCCACCCCTAGAATAGCCTCAAGCCTAGCCACAAGCCCAAATTCAATCCAAAAGGGGCGCAAAAACATGGTCACACTGGAAGCCCACGCTGACTCCCAAACTAGACCCAAATACCAAGTCCACTTCCAACCAATTTTCATGCCCACTTATAAGCCATAGTAAACGCAAAAAGAAATTTATGCTGGAAGAAGCCCATGCTAAATCCCAAAGTACGCCCAGCAAATGCCCCCTGCACGCACAGTAGAAGACCACCAGCCTCTTATGTTGCTAAAGCTATCCAGACAATTCCAAATAGCAAAGAAGAAGTCTTGAAGCTTACACAGAAACACATAGGTGAGCACCCAGTCGCAGCATAAAATCTCAACAAGCTATGTGAGTGCAGATTAGTAGTGGACTTTAGTGAAAACGAGCTGCAGTTTGAGAGTTAAAACAACACAGAGTTGGTTAACTAGGATTGGATTCTACGGATCAAACGGAGGAGCTAGCCGAGCTATTATTTCAGATATTCAAAAAAAGGAATGAAGAGTTTGGACCCTCAAATAATCCGTGAATTTAGAGGGGAATTGGATGCTTGGAAACCATACATCGTATGCATGTAGGAAATGAAACTAAACAAGCAGGATATCTTTCTGTCAAGGAGTTTCTGGAGAGAAAGATATTGTGAATGGAGGGATGTTGACAGTGGTTTATAGGCCAAATGAAGATAGAACAAAGTTGATTTTTGGTAGGAATTATCTAGTAGCAGAAAAGGATTAGGGGAACTTTGGTGTTTATATGGAGATTTTAACGAGGTAATATTTCAATTTGAAAGAACAGGTTCATGCAAGCTAAACACAAGCATAAGTAAGTTCAATGACTTCATTAAAAAATGGGAACTAGTTGATTTACCATTAAGTGGAGCATGTTTACTTAGTCAAATTATTAGGAAAACCCTATTTTATCGAGACTCGACATATTCTTGGTACCTCAAAATGGTTGGATCTCTAATCGAATATATGTCAAAAAGCACTTACCAGAGGCATTTCCGATCATAACATAATAATTCTAGATTGTGGGGGATTGATGTGGGGAAAATCTCCCTTCAAATTTGACCATTCATGGCTCATATTGCAAAATTTCTAATAGCTTATTGAACAATGGTGGAAGGAATATCAAGTAAGTAGAATAACATAATTCATTTGGGCTCAAAAGCTTAAATTTCTAAAGTATAAGTTGAAAAGATAGAAAATATCACTTTAGGAAGAGAATGCTTTGCAAAAGCAAAAATTATTGCAAGATATTGTCAAGTGGAATAGATTGGAAGAAAGCAACCAATTAGATGCAAATCGATCACAAAGAGGCCAGAAGCAATTCAACGAAGAACATACTCCTCATTCTTAATCAGGAGGAGTATTCTTGGAGACTTAAGTCGAGGAAAGTCTAGCTCAAAGCCGGGGACAAAAATATTAAGCTTTTCCACAACATGTCCACTTTCAGAAGAAAGACCAATTTCCTATCGAAGTTAGTGGTCAACAACAAGCCATGTGAGTCTTCTGAAAAGATAAAGAAGGGGGTGGTTGATTTTATCTAGACACTGTTGCACAAAGAAACTAACTCATGGAGGCTGAAATTGGATGGCAAAGGGTTTGAGAAACACTTAGTTGAGGATAGGAATTCATTGGGGACTTTTTGGAGAAGGAAGTATTTGAAGCAATCAAATCCTTAAATGGTGACAAAGCTCTAGGACTCGATGGTATGACCATTGCTTTTATTCTAATTAGTTGGGATTCCTTCAAACATGAATTCATGGAGGCTATAAAGGAGATTGAATTGATAGGGTGCTTCGAGAAAAGCTTAAACACCACATTTATCATTCTTATCCCCAAAAAAGGCGTTGCTCAAAATGTGAAGGATTTCAAACGAATCAGCCTTATTGAAACTCTCTACAAAATCCTGGACAAAACCTTAGCTAATTATCTAAAAAAGATGCTGCCGTCCTTAATTTTAGACAATCAAATGGTGTTTGTGGGCAGTAGGAAGATTCTTGATGCAACTCTACTGACAAATGAGTGCATCTATTTCTAGAAGAAGAAAAAATGAAAGGGTTTACTTTGCAAAATAGATTTGGAGAAAGCATTTGATCACACGAAGTTGTAGCGCCTTATGAATATCACGGAGATAATGGAATTTGCGCAAAAAAGGATTGGTTGGATTCATTACTACATCTCCTCGGCTTCATTTTCTATTCTTATTAATGGGGAAGTGACTAGTTTTGTAGAGACCTAGTGAATTATAGCAATTAAATAATGAAGAATGAGAGAAAAAGGAATTTCCTTAAGGGTTTATACAAGGTCTCGTCGATGAGCGCAGCGCGTTCGTTGACGAACAAACTTATTGGGATCATCGACGGGGTTATGCATCTCGTCGATGAGGAATTATCGAGAGGGGTGTTCTAGGACCTGATTCGTCAACGAAGAGTAAGTGTTTATTGACAAACCTCCTTCTTGCACTTGTCGACGAGATGACATGGCTCGTCGAGGACTATATTTTATAATTATGTTAAACCCGGATTTGTGGCAAGAAAATTTTGCATGTGGAGTTTCTCTTTCTTAAATTTTCACCCTCCTCACCTTCCCTCTAGCCTTTGGCCTGATTCTTCGTCGGATCAATGATCTGAAGCCACCACATTACTCTTGGGAAGTTTCTCTTCATTTCTGTAGGAGTGGATCGTTAATTAGGCTAACTTGGGAACCATCCCAAAATTTGGGTCAGCTAGTTAATTTCAGTTTTATTGGATATTTGGTATTTCCGGACCGAAGAGAATATGTTCGGAAGACAATATTAAAATTTTGTTGGGAAAATGTTAATTTCAGGGTGTTGTGTTGAGAACACTGCAAGTGTAGGATTGAGTGTTTTGGGGGCTTCTTAGTAAGCCAGGTAAAGGGATAAACTAAGTCAGAAAGTTTTATGAAATTATTCATTATTTTAAGCGTTAAATTTGAGGAATATATGTATATTATAGAATTATATTTGGGAAAAACTGTTATGAATAGGGATATGATTTAAATGTGATTTGTCAGAAATTATGATTTTAGAAAAGATTTTTCATTCAAAATGTTACCCATTTCTGTGTGGCATGATTTTAAACTTCCATGTAATTATGTATATTAGAATAATATGTTTTCCTAGATTAAGCACGATATGTTAGTTTTTAGGGCAAACAATACAGGAACCATGATTTTATGATATTAATATTAAACAATACAAAGAAATTATGTTCAGTATATTATGAAATGCCGCCACAGATGCAATGTAAGAGGGCTAAATAGTGCTGAAAAAAAAAAAAAAAGAAGGCAAATTAGAGGGGATTTGGATGCTTGGAAACTATACATCGTATGCATGTAGGAAATGAAACTAAACAAGCTGCTGGATATCTTTCTGTCAGGGAGTTTCTGGAAAGAAAGATATTGTGAATGGAGGGTAGTTGAAGCCATGGGGATGGATGGGGGATTTTATTAATGTTGAAACCTCAATTTTTCACTGTAAAGTTTTTTTGAAAATCCAATACTTTATCTCAATAAAACTAGAAAACATCTTCTCGAACGGAGTTTGGATGTTGATAGTAGTTTATAGGCCAAATGAAGATAGGGACAAAGTTGATTTTTGGTAGGAATTGTCTAGTAGCGGAAAAGGATTAGGGGAACTTTGGTGTTTATATGGAGATTTTAACGAGGTAATATTTCCATTTGAAAGAATAGGTTCATGCAAGCTAAATACAAGTATGAGTAAGTTCAATGACTTTATTAAAAAAATCGGAACTACTTGATTTACCATTAAGTGGAGCATCGTTTACTTAGTCAAATTATTAGTAAAACCCTATTTTATTGAGACTCGACATATTCTTGGTACCTCAAAATGGTTGGATCTCTATTCGAATATATTTCAAAAAGCATTTACCAGAGGCATTTTCGATCATAACATAATAATTCTAGATTGTGGGGGATTGATGTGGGGAAAATCTCCCTTCAAATTTGACAATTCATGGCTCATATTGCAAAATTTCTAACAGCTTATTGAACAATGGTGGAAGGAATATCAGGTAAGTGGAATAACATAACTCATTTGGGCTCAAAAGCTTAAATTTCTAAAGCATAAGTTAAAAAGATAGAAAATATCGCTTTAGGAAGAGAATGCTTTGCAAAAGCAGAAATTATTGCAAGATATTCTCAAGTGGAATAGATTGGAAGAAAGCAACTAGTTAGATGCAAATCGATCATAGAGAGGCCATAAGCAATTAAAGGAAGAACTTACTCCTCATTCTTAATCAGAAGGAGTATTCTTGGAGACTTAAGTGGAGGGAAGTCTAGCTCAAAACCGGGGACAAAAATATTAAGCTTTTCCACAACATGTCCACTTTCAGAAGAAAGACCAATTTCCTATCGAAGTTAGTGGTCAACAACAAGCCATGTGAGTCTTCCGAAAAGATAAAGAAGGGGGTGGTTGATTTTATCTAGTCACTGTTGTACAAAGAAACTAACTTATGGAGGTTGAAATTAGATGGCAAAGGGTTTGAGAAACTCTTAGTTGAGGATAGGAATTCATTGGGGACTTTTTGGAGAAGGAAGTATTTGAAGCAATCAAATCCTTAAATGGTGACAAAGCTCCAGGACCCGATGGTATGACCATTGCTTTTATTCTGATTAGTTGAGATTCCTTCAAACATGAATTCATGGAGGCTATAAAGTAGATTGAATCAACAGGGTGCTTCAAGAAAAGCTTAAACACCACATTTATTGTTGTTATCCCCAAAAAAGGCGGTGCTCAAAATGTGAAGGATTTCAGACCAATCAGCCTTATTGAAACTTTCTACAAAATCTTGGACAAAACCTTAGCTAACTATCTAAAAAAGGTGTTGCCTTCCTTAATTTTAGAGAATCAAATGGCCTTTGTGGGTAGTAGGTAGATTCTTGATGCAACTCTACTGACAAATGAGTGCATCTATTCCAAAAGAAGAAAATATGAAAGGGTTTACTTTGAAAAATAGATTTGGAGAAAGCATTTGATCACACGAAGTTGTAGTGCCTTATGAATATTACGATGATAATGGAATTTGTGCAAAAAAAGATTGGTTGGATTCATTACATCTCCTCGGCTTCATTTTCTATTCTTATTAATACGGAAGTGACTAGTTCTGTAGAGACCCAGTGAATTATAGCAATTAAATAATGAAGAATGAGAGAAAAAGGAATTTCCTTAAGGGTTTATGCAGGGTCTCATCGATGAGCGCAGTGCGTTCGTTGACTAATAAACTTATTGGGATCGTCGACGGGGTTATGCGTCTCGTCAACGAGGAATTACCGAGAGGGGTGTATTAGGACCTGAAATTCGTCGACGAAAAGTAAGTGCTCATTGACAAACCTCCTTCTTGCACTTGTCGATGAGATGATATGGCTCGTCGAGGACTGCATTTTATAAATATGCTGAACCCGGATTTGTGGCGAGAAAATTTTGCATATGGAGTTTCTCTCTCTTAAATAATCACCCTCCTCACCTTCTCTCTAGCTTTCTGGCCCGATTCTTCATTGAATCAATGATTCGAAGCCGCCACGTTACTCTTGGGAAGTTTCTCTTCATTTCTGTAGGAGTGGATCGTTAATTAGGCTAACTTAGGAACCATCCCAAAATTTGGGTAAGTTAGTTAATTTCAGTTTTATTGGATATTTGGCGTTTCTAGACTAAGGAGAATATGTTACGAAAGACAATACTGAAATTTGGTTGGGAAAATGTTAATTTCAGGGTGTTGTGTTGAGAACACTGCAGGTGTAGGATTGGGTGTTTTGGGGGCTTCTTAGTAAGCTAGGTAAGGGGATAAACTAAGTCAGAAACTTTTATGAAATTATTCATTATTTTACAGCATTAAATTTGAGGAATATATGTATATTATAGAATTATATTTGGGAAATACTGTTATGAATAGGGATATGATTTAAATGTGATTTGTCAGAAATTATGATTTTAGAAAAGATTTTTCATTCAAATTTTACCCAATTCTGTGTGGCATGATTTTAAACTTCCATGTAATTATGTATATTAGAATAATACGTTTTCCTAGATTAAGCATGATATGTTAGTTTTCAGGGCAATTTTAAAACAATACAGGAACCATGACTTTATGATATTAATATTAAATATTATAGAGAAATTATGTTTAGTATATTATGAAATGCCGGCACAAATGCTGTTAGCTTTACCGTGACCCCAAGACCAGGGGGGGTGAATTGGTATTTTTAAAATTTAACCCCTAGGTATTCCTCTTAATAGCAGTATGTTCACAACCCTATAGTTAATCTAGTGCAAATAATATAAATATACCACAAATTAAATAAACCAGTTTAATCAATCACGCAAGCACCAAAAAGCAGTAAAGAGAGTGTAACACGCAGATATGTTATCGAGGTTCGGCCAGCTGCCTATGTCCCCGCCTTGGCTAACCAGTACAAGGATTGTCACAATAACTTGCTTGCTTAAATGGATGGAGCGGCACCTAAACAAACTAGGTCAATTAGCATAGGGCTGACCTCAACCATTACATCAATCCTTACTAGGCTGGATTACCGCCCCCTCAGGCCATGCCTGGAATCACTCAGATATACAATCAAATGGTACAATATGAAAGTGCTTTCATGTAAAGTAGATTTGTACTCAAATGCATTCAATCACATACACCACAGATGATTTAAAATGTAAGCTCAATGTTGTCTAAATAGTTCAACTCTCAAAGATATTTTCTATCAGTGTAAAGCGTACGTGAGAGTGTCAACAACAATTTGTGTATTTCAAAATATTGAATCAAACGTGTTCACATAGAATATAAAGCAAGCCTCAAGAATATCAATCAGCAGAATATCTCAGCCACATAAATATGTATATGCTTGGACTACAAAATATATATAACTTTTGTTTTCAGCAAACAATATATGAGTGAATAAATATTGCAACAAAGATGATTTACCTCAAAAACAAATATCTCCTCAAGTGGTTTTCAAGATAAAGAACGATAGATATTTGTAAATGATTTTGAAAATATTTCGCCACCAAAAGCAAAAATGAGCTTCTCAAGATGTTGCAACGAATATGCAATCTCAGAAGATCTAATAAAGTCTTCTTAGGAGAGACTTATTAGCAAAGTCCCATAAGAATCCTTTTGGGTTTGGCTCTCAACAAAATGAATCAATCTTACAGCAAAAAGAGAGCAAACCTTCCTATTTGAACACTCAAAAACACTTACGGAGGATTTTGTAACTTTGGAAAGTAAGGTAGAGTGTTTGTAGAGAAAATATGAGCAATAAGAAATTTTTGGTGAGTGTCCTAGGGTCATCTATGTCAAAAATAGAGACACCGAAAGAATTCGGTGTCGGTTAACCGAAGGGTACACCCTAAGGTCTCTCTACGGTCACTTTTAGTTCGTATGTGGTTTGAGCTTTCGAAATAAATCATAAATGTGTTGTGTGTGCTTATTAAAAACCAAATATCCTAATTACTATTAGAGAACAAGTAGATATTAAATGCATTACAAAAAGAGATTGGGTCTTCAACTTTACTTTCTCTTTGTGTCGTCAATGTATCTGCTAATGTAGACCTGCACATGAACTAGATATTCATTAAATATAAGAATATTTGTCATTATTAAAATTGGGTGTGACCAATAAGGTCAACATTCTCCCCTTTTTTGATGATGACAAATATGACCAGAAAAAATATAGGATTAAGCCTAAGAAGGCTTCCCCTCACAATATGCATCAAATTTATTTTTAAAAGCATAAGTCCTTTTTACCCATTTTTTTTGCCTCTTTCCATCTCCCCCTTTTGGCAACAGCAAAAAGGGTCATTTGAAGCCCCCAAGGCGTGGTTCAGATGGCAAGCTCGTCCACTGGGAGTGCCTCTCACGAGGTCAGCCTTTGCGCCTCCCGGGTTCGAGTCTTCCTCTAGGCTCCTGAATTTACATCCTTGTGGTGATGTGGGGCCAGAGTCACGGGGCGTGGGATTAGTCACAGATTGTAAAACGGACATGGACACCCGGCGATATCCAAAAACAAAAAAAAGGGTCATTTGAATTAAAATCCTAGGCAACGGGTAAATATTACAGTTATACAAGAAGAATTTTGGAAAGATTTAGAAAATTTTCGGCAGAGTGCTGTTTGTAAATCGGACTTTCCAAAAGACATCCTGTATAAACGTAACCTGTTTGAGTTTAAATATCCTAGCAATTTATCCACAACTACTCAAACAGTTCAATATGGTCCAATACAACAAATAAAATATCAATATGAACATGAATTGAACAAGTTGTGTAACACAGATGATATTCAATATAAGCATGCAATAAAAGTACAGAGTATGCATACAATCAATAATCAACTTTCACAAAGTCTAAGGCAAGAGAATTAGTTAATCAATAGTATCAGTTGCTAAGACTTGGAAAGTTCCCATGAGAGGGCTCCCCCTAAATTTATGCAAGTTATGAAACATTCAAGCTTAGGAAGCTTCTTTACTATGCATTAAGCCTAACTCATGTCTAATTTGTATGAACCTATCCTCAAGTAGTGGTTTAGTGAATATGTCGGCCCACTGTTCATTAGTGCATACAAACTCAAGATCCACATCTCTTTGCACATGATCATGAAGAAAATGATGTCTAATCTCAATGTGTTTAGTTTGTGAATGTGAGATAGGAGTTTTAGAGATGTTGATTGCACTAGTATTATCACATTTAATTGGTATTGTTTCATAGTGCAATCCAAAATCCACAAGTTGTTGTTTCATGTAAAGAGTTTGGGCACAACAACTTCCAGCCGCAATATATTCAGTTTCGGCTATGGATAAGGCAACTTAGTTTTGTTTCTTGGAGAACCAAGAAACAAGAGATTGTCCTAAGTAATGACAAGTGCCGCTAGTGCTTTTTCTATCGACCTTACTACCGGTAAAGTCAGCATCAGTGTAACTAACAATCTCAAAGGTAGTATGCTTAGGGTACCACAATCCTAATTCAATAGTCCCAACTAGATACCTAAGGATTTGTTTAACAGCTTTTAGATGAGATTCCTTAGGAGCATCCTAAAACCTAGCACACATACATACACTAAACATAATATCAAGCCTACTAGCAGTAAGATATAGGAGACTTCCAATCATTCCACGATATAATTTTACGTCAACAAGGACTCCTTGCTCATCTTTATCAAGTTTAATGGAAGAGTTCATAGGTATGCCAATAATTTTACAATCTTCCATATTAAATTTTTTTAGCAAGTCCCTAATGTATTTAAATTGGCATATGAAAGTTCCATGATTAGCTTGCTTAATTTGTAGACCTAAGAAGAAACTAAGTTCACCCATCATGCTCATTTCAAACTCATTTTGCATGCATTTGGCAAACTCATTACACAACTCATCATTAGTTGCTCCAAAAATGATATCGTCCACATAGATTTGAACAAGGAGCATATCATCATTTTTGGATTTGATGAAGAGTGTAGTGCCAATTTTTTCACGGTAAACCCATTTTCTAGTAGAAAATCACTAAGCCTCTCATACCAAGTTCTAGGAGCTTGTTTCAATCCATACAAGGCTTTAGATATCCGATAAACATGATCAAGATATTTATGATTTTTAAAACCGGGTGGTTGTTCTACGTATACCTCTTCATTTATGTTGCCATTTAGAAAAGCGCTGATAACATCCATTTGAAAAAATTTAAAATTTTTAAAAGTGGCAAAGGCAAGTAGCATATGAATGGCTTCTAATCTAGCAACAGGAGCATATGTTTCATCAAAGTCAATCCCTTTCTATTGGTTATACCCTTGGGCAACTAGTCTAGCTTTATTCCTAGTTACTACCACATTCTCATCTTTCTTATTTCTATATACCCATTTAGTTCTAATGATGGTGTGCTCATTTGGCCTAGGAACTAAGGTCCACACTTTGCTTCTTTCAAATTGGTTAAGTTCTTCTTGCATGGACAGCACCCAAGATTCATCTTCTATGACTTCTTTAATATTTTTAGGTTCTTCTTGGGATAAGAAGGCGGAGCGATCCACTATATTTATCAAGGAGGATCTTATGGCTACTCCACGGGATGGTTCACCTATGATTTGGTCTAAAGGATAGATTTTTATATATTTCCAATCTCTAGGCAACTCCTGATTTCTATTTTCATTTTCTTCAAGTGATTTTTCATTTGCTTCTTGATTTTCACTTGCATTGTTTTCAATAGACATTTTCTCTTACCAAAGCTTCCAAAATCCAACAACGAAGGAAATCAAATTCATGTAGCAACTCAACCTTGGGCTCTCACCAAGTGTCACCGACTTGGCTCTGATACCAAAACTTGTCTCACTTGCCAACAAGACAAGGGGGAGCAGAAGAAGTATGATACTTTCATGGGCGCACCAAAGTACTGTTCGGCAAAGGAGACGACACAATTGTTCCTTGTGACTGTTGTGAAATATTGGGGTTTTCCCCAAGTTATTATTTGTGACCAAGATTTAATGTTCACTGACAACTTCTTAACAGAGTTTTTTAGGATATTCAGGTCACACCTTGACATCTTTTCGAGTTATCATCGATAGAAAGACAGACAGATGAAGAGATTCAGAGAGCTACTAGATGAGTACTTGTGCCATTGTGTCAACAACAACTAGAAGAATGGCGTGCTACTACTTGATGTGGCTCCATTCTGTGGCAACGCCCAAAGGTGCTCAACAACCAACAAGAGTCCTTTTGAGCTTGTTACAGGCCAGCTGCCGTTGTTACCTCACACAATGGGCGAGCCGTACAGACGAAAGAGTCCTAGGGCGTACATCTTCACCAGTAAAGGGAGACAGAATGCAAACTTTGCCCAAGCCTATCTGGAGAAAGCTTCTGAGCAGATGAAGAAATGGGTAGATCATGAGAGAAGATCGCAATTTCATGTCAACTGCCTCAAGCCATTCAACGCCAACAACAACGACCTGAGCAGAAGTCAATCAAACAGCGCAGAGTTGAAGACAGTGCAACTTGACAGATATGAACTTGAAGAGATCCTTGCAGATAGAAAGTTCATATCCTCAAGGAAGAAGCAGCAAAAGTTCCTAGTGAAGTGGAAGTGCCTTGATGACAAAGAAATCAGCTGGATTTTTGCAGAAGATTTGAAGCCATTCGTGGACAAAGTTGAAGTGTACCTACCGCCAAAAGTCTACGAGGACGTCAACCGCATAAGTGGGGGAGAATGTCACGAGCTAAGCTTGTTCAGGGCATTATGCTTGCCTGTGACCGCTTATCTCATGTGCTTAGGATGGGTTTCCATCATGTAAATACTAGTGTAGGGTTATTTTCTGCTAATAGAGTCTTTGTAAGCCAAATATGGCAGTATGACTCCTCGGTCACTTTGATGTTTCCTAGTGTCAGGATGATAATTACATAAAAACCTCTTTAGGGGAGGGTGAGTGTTCATCAGTCATTGTAAAACTCACTAGCAATTGTCAACGTGCTTAGCCTACTTGCCTCCCTCGCTAAGTACAACATGTCAACGGAGAATTTGTTAATGAATTACATATGCTTCAATGTTTACTGCTTGCTTGCCACGACTTTCATGAATTGATTATTGTTTCTGCTGCTATTTGAATGAATGTTAATGAAAGTGCTTTGTGGACGAGTGTTGGTAAACGATAGGTTGGCTAGTTAAGCAAGAGTGCTTTAGCTAGCGCCACACTTCATTTATTAGAAAATGGATTAGACTCATCAAACACAACATGAATAGATTCAATGACAGTTAAAGTTCTTTTATTGAAAACCTTATATGCTTTTCTATTAAGTGCATAACCTAGGAAGATGCCTTCATCAGATTTGAAGTCAAACTTTCCTAGATGTTCATTATCTCTAAGCACAAAATATTTACAACCAAATACATGAAAATAGGAAATATTGGGCTTATGGTTGTTCCACAATTCATAAGGGGTTTTATTAATTGATGGTCTAATTAACACCCTATTCATAACATAGCATGTAGTATTGATGGCCTCAGTCCAAAAATATTTAGATAAGGTATGCTCATTCAACATAATTCGACCCATTTCTTGCAATGACCTATTCTTTCTTTCTACTACACTATTTTGCTGAGGTGTCTTAGGTGCGGAGAAGTTAAGTGGTATGCCCTCTAAGTCATAATATTTTTCTATGCTTTCATTTTTGAATTCCGTGCCTCTATCACTTCTTATGTGAGTGATTTTATATTCTTTTTTCATTCTGAATTCTCCTACAAAGTTTGGTGAACTGTTCACATGATTCATTTTTATGTGCAAGAAGCAACACCCATGTGAATCTAGAAAAGTCATCTACAATTACAAAAGCATACTATTTACCACCAAGACTTTGCATAGAATTAGGTCCAAATAGATCTAGGTGAAGCATCTCCAAAGGTCTAGTAGTAGATATGAATTTCTTTTTCTTAAAACTAGATTTTGTTTACTTACCCATTTGACATGCATCACAGATTTTATCCTTTACAAAAGAAATTTTAGACAAACCTTTAACCAATTCTTTTCTAACAAGTTTAGATAGTAAATCCATGCTAGCATGTCCTAAATGCCTATTCCATAACCAACTAGCTTCATTTATAGCATAAAAACATGTTACTTGTTGTGAAGCTAGATTATCAAGAGAGGTAGTATAAACATTTTCATGTCTATCAGTAGTAAAAAGTACTTTGGGATCTGTTTTATTTTCTACTATGGATTTGTTATTTTCAAAAGATACTTTATATCCTATGTCACATAGTTGACTTATGTTAAGTAGATTATGTTTCAGTCCATCAACCAACAAAACATTATCAATAGTAGGAGAGGAATCCTTACCAACCTTACCTACCCTGATAATGTGTCCTTTGGCATTGTCGCCAAATGTTACATAGCCTCCATTCTTGGGAACAATTGAAGTAAATTTTCCCTTGTTGCTGGTCATGTGCCATGAGCATCCACTATCCAAGTACCATTTGTCCTTAGAGGAGGATGATCTTAGGCATACATGCAAAATAAGCTAAGTGACTAATGCTGGTCTCCAAATTTTGTTGGGTCCACGAGTGTTAGTGGCAGGATCTCCCTTAACTACCCATACCTTCCTAATTCTAACATGCTTATTTTTAAGTGGACAATCAAATTGAATGTGACCAATCTATTTACATTTAAAACATTTCAATCTATACTTAGGTTCTTTAAGAGGAATATGAGATTTTGACTCACGTGTAAAATGTCCTAAGTAAAGATTAGATCGTTTAACATTTTCAATACCATTAAAACCAAGACCCTCTTTACTTAAGGAGTTTCTTGGGGCACCAAGTAATTTTTTAAAATTTTCTTTGCCTTTGGTGAATTTAAAAATGATTTTGGAGCTATCCTCAAATTTCCTCTCAAGCTCAATAATAGTAGTATCATTTTCTTTTAAAATAGGAACATGAGAGGTTTTTTCCATATTAGACAATTTTGACCAATTTTCAAAATTATTTTTCCAGTCATTATTCTCTTTGGTCATTTTGCCTAACAAATTTGAAACACGAATATATTCAAACTGTAGCTCTCTAAATGTAGGCATGCTGTTAGAATCACAATCATTAGATGAATAATAAAAAGATGATGAACAAGAAAACAATACCTCATCCTCGTGTGCCATCAAGCACAGATTAGCGACCTCCATGTCACTATGATCTGAATCCGAGTCGCTGCTGCTGAATTGGTCCCATGAAATCCTAGCCTTCATGGCTTTCTTTTTTTTCTTAGCCTCCTTTTTCAGTAGTAGGCAGTGGGGTTTGATGTGTCCCACCTTGTTGCAGTTATAGCATGTAGGAGCATTTGATTTTTCTTTTCTTTTGCTGGACTCTCCCTTCTCATTAATGGAATCTCTATATTTTTTAAATGGCTTCCTGTTCTTCCTGAAAAATCTACTAAACTTCCTAGTTAGCATAGTCATTTCATCATCAGTGTTAAACTCACTGCACTCACTAGATGTGTTATTAGATGTTTTCAGTGCAGTCACTTTCTTAGCCCTATTATGCTCATTAAGTCTCTTATTTATGGAAAATTCATAAGTAATCAATTAGCCTATCAATTCATCTAAGGTCATGGCCTTAAAGTCTCTACCCTCAGCAATGGCAGTAGCCTTGGCTTCCCAAACAGGAGGTAAGCCTCTAAGGATCTTCCTGATCATCTTATATGTGGGATAGGTCTTTCCTAATGCATGTAGTGAGTTTATGATGTGTGTGAATCTAGTGTACATGCTCTAAATGGACTCACCTACATTCATCCTAAAGGCCTCATACTCACTAGTCAACATATCTATCCTACTATCTTTCACATCTCTAGTACCCTCATATGTGACCTCTAACTTATCTCATATTTCTTTTGCAGAAGAACATGTCTAATGACTCTATGAGTCCAATCCGGTCTTTGATAATGACAAATCACTTGATATTTGATCTGTGCGTTGAGTTTGTAAATAGGACTTACACCGAGCATGCATGGAAAGATAACGAGTCATGGATGCCATAAAGTAAAGATTATATATTTTAGAAAGCACCATGGAACTCAAAGAGTATGAGAATCAAGATGCAAGCGGCAAAGGTAAAAAATGTTTTGGGAATGGGTATTTAGAACTCATGTACTTACATTTTTGTATGATTTATCTTGAGGCTCAATACAACTTAGAATGATTTTAAGATTCATGCATTTCATGTAGATCATTAAAGTATATACATGGGCTTAGAAATGTTTTTAAAATCATGGAAAACTTGTTTTATAAAAGACCCAAGCAAAGAATCAAAGTAAAATTTTAAACTGGAAATGAATATGTGTGAAAAAGGGGACTTCGGTAGCCTGAAGTTATCCTCAGGCGCCTAAAGAATTTCTTCGGTAGTCTGAAGATTAAGTTTGGTAGCCTGAAGAATTTAAGGGGAAAGACAGAACCTGGCAGAGGTACCTCGGTCGCCTGACCTTGGAACCTCAAGCGCCTAAAGTTGCCACTTTAGGAGCCTGAAGTCGAGTTCGGTTGCCTGAACTTGCGGGAAAGCATAAAAATTAGTTCTCTATTAAAAAGACACGCGAGGTATCTTATTGATCCAACGGATGAGATCAATTCTAAGGGTAATGTACTATATATTATGAATATCTAAACCCTAAAATAGGAGTGAGACACATAAGAAAGAGAAAAACACACCTTGTTGCAAGATTGTTGATTATCTACTCTTAGTGCTATTCGATTGCATATACATCAATCTCAAATCTTCAAGCTCAAGAAAATCAAATCAAGTTTTCAAAGGGAACTTGTTTACTCTACTGTACTTCAATCTAGTATTGAGATTTGATCTTTCAAGTTATTAGTTTTGTGAACTTTACAGCTCATTCATTGCTTGTTCTTGACTAGTATTGAAAAGTATTGATCTTGAGTGTGTCTATTCGTACAAAAATTAATTTTCTAAGAGATCATTACTTAAGAAGGTTTATCTAACTTGGAAGATTAAATGTTGATTCAATAGAATATAAATATACATATATTTTCTCAAAGAGCTTATTATTGAAAAACCTAGTTTTAATTAAAAGGGTGATCTTGAAAGTACACATACATATACAAAGCTATTTTAACAAGATCATTATTTGATTTATGGTGTGTGATTGATTAAAAGATTTGATTCAAGTGTGTGGTTTCTAAAAGGATCTATCTTTAGATACATTAGAGCTTGATTTAATATCCTTGGTACGTAGAACTATAATTTTAATTGAGGGATATTTTCTGTAAATTAATATACTCAGTTTTGTGATTGAGTACATGAAATAAAACTTTGTGATTTTGATTGAGTGTATATTCAAGACAAAGTTTTTGCTAACTAGTTCACTTCAATTATATAAGTGTGCACTTTTGCAAAGTGAACCAAGAACCCTAGTTTGTTCCAAAACAGTTTGAATTTATCTTTACTTGAAAGTTTTGGTTAAAAAGGGATTTGTGTGTTGAGGCATATCACACATAAAACGATTTTATCATTTTCATTCATTCACGAGCTTTAAGTTATATCATATGTCAATGTTTTAGGAATTTTGAATTGTACTCACCAGCTTTTCTTAGAAGCATTATTTTTGAGTGTATTTTCCAGATTCTATTGTATACACGGTTCGGTATATGAACCGGTGTGAGAGGAGAGAGTTGTATCTCTTGTAAGCAGCGGAGTAGGAGGAAGTTGTACCTCTTGTAAGCAGCGGATTGTAAGGGAATCTCCGTCCCCCTTTAAGGAGTCGGGTTTTAGTAAATCCTTGAGTGATTGCTCAATGCGAGGACGTAGGCCAAGTAGGCTGATCCTCATAAAACTGTGTTTGCCTTCTCTCTTCCCTTCACTATTTATTTTCAAAATCGCATTTAATTTCCTGTTTGCTTGTGTATGTTGAATAACTTTATACGCACTTAATTGAGTAAAAAGGAATTCATTGATAAAATAACTTTAATTCAGACATAAGTTCCTATCATTAATTAGTTAAACTTAGAAATAGGGATTGATTAGTAAATAGGTTTCAAAGAATTTTTAAAATACCCAATTCACCCGCCTTTTGGGATTACACCTTAAACAACATTTGGTATAAGAGCGGGTTTACTTAGACTTGATAGTTAATTTGTAAAACGATCACATGGCACACATTGGTGTAACTCCATTTGGTGAGGGACACTCATCCACTAGACCACCCATTTTCTGTGGTGTAAATTACACCTATTGGAAACATAGGATGAGCATATATCTACTGAACGTAGATTGGAAGGTTTGGAAAATTGTGCTAAGGGAAATCACATTCCCATGAAAGTAATTGATAAGATTAATGTACCTAAAACTGAAGATAAATATACTGAAGAGGATTGGAAGTCAGTTCAAAGTATTGTCACTGCCATGAATATACTTTTCTGTGCACTAGATGTCAATGAATTTAATAGGGTAATGGCATGTAACTCAGCTAAATAAATTTGGGAAAAATTAGAAGTTACATATGAAGGCACTAAGGAAGTAAAGGATAGCAGGATAGACATGTTTACTAGTGAATATGAAGCATTTAAAATGATGATTGATGAATCCATACAATCCATGTACACTAGATTCACACACATCATTAACTCTTTAAATGCTCTTGGAAAAACTTACCCCTCTTATGAGTTGATCAGGAAAATACTCAAGGGATTACCTCCAGTGTGGGAAGCTAAAGCTACTGCAATAGCTGAAGGGAGAAATCTCAAGGAGATGTCGGTGGACGAACTGATTGGATCACTCATCATCTATGAGCTGGCGATAAACGAGAGGAAAAATGAGCAAAGCAAAGTTAAGAAGGTCACTACACTTAAGGCATCATCAAGCTATTCAAGCGAAGGAAGCGATTCCAAAATGGAGGATAACATGGCCTTGCTTACAAAGAAGGTCGGGAAGTTCTTGAAGAAGAAACAAAAGTTCAACAAAAAATTTCGGAACTCTAAATCAGAAAGAGGAGAGCAAAGCATGAAGAAAAAGAAGGAAGATCCACCAACATGTTACAATTGCCGAGAAGTTGGACACATCAAGCCTGAGTACCCCAAACTCATAAAAGCTTCAAAGAAAAAGAAGAAGGCGCTGAAATTCGATTGGGATATACACAGCACTAGCAGTTCAAAATATGAATCCAGTGATGACGAGGTTGCCAATTTGTGTCTAATGGCACATGATGACTTGGAGGTACAATCAACTTTTTCATCATCTTCGTACTATTCTAGTGAATCTGAAAATGAAAATGAAATGATGTCATATGATGAACTGAAACAAGAATACCTATACACTATTAAAATGTTTGAGAAGAAAAAAAAGAAAATTTCTGAGTTAAGAAGCAAAATCAAAGAACTTTCAGATCTAGTTGAACACCAAAATAAATCCCATGCATCTTTCATAGAAGATAAAATTTTTGAAAATTAAGGACCTAGAAAAGGACTTGAAAGATAAATCTGAAATTATGTGTAAATTTACTGAAGGTCAAAACAATTTTGAAAAGCTCTTAGGATCTCAAAGAAACTCCCTAGAAAAAGAAGGGCTCGGTTTTAATGGTAATGAAAATATAAAGAAAAGACATCTTTACATGGAGTATTTTACAAAAGAAACAAAGTCATATTTTCCAACTAAGAATCATTATAGAAATACAACATGCTTTAAATGTAGAAGGTTGGGTCACATACAATTTGACTGCCCTTTCAAAAATAGATATGTAAAAATAAAGAAAGTATGGAAGGTCGAAGGTCAATCTAGCACTAACGCCCCTGGACCCAAGAAAATCTAGGTACCAAAGCTAGTTGTTTAATTGTGTCTTGCTGATTTGCTTAAGATCAGCATCCTCAAAAGAAAAATGGTATATGGATAGCGGATGCTCATGACACATGACCGGAGATAAAGTAAAATTCTCATTTATTATACTCAGGGATGAAGGGTTTGTTACTTTTGGAGATAATGCTAAGGGTAGGATCACAGGTGTTGGTAAAGTCGATAATGATTCCTCACTAATTATTAATGATATGTTATTAGTTGAAGTTTAAAGCACAATTTATTAAGCGTAAGTCAATTATGTGATAAAGGCTACAAAGTATAATTTGAACATGACAAGTGCATAGTTGAACACAAAACTGATAATAAGACATTTTTCATTGCTAAGCGTCATGAAAACGTATATACCACAAGCTTTGACAACTTAACTTCATAGAGTGTAACCTGCTTATCTGCTATGAATGAAATAATTTGGATTTGGCATAGGAGACTAGGACACGCAAACATGGATTTAATCTCAAAACTCGTTAAGAAAGAATTAGTTAAGGGATTGCCTGAGACTAAATTTGTGAAAGATAAAATTTGTGATGCATGCCAACTAGGAAAACAAGCAAGAACAAGCTTTAAGAAGAAGAAAGAGGTCTCCACTACTAGGCCACTTCAAATGCTACACTTAGACTTATTTGGACCAAACCAAATTCAGAGTTTAGGAGGAAAATCATACGCATATGTCATAGTTGATGATTTTTCACGATACCCATGGATACTTTTCTTAGGTCATAAAGATGAAGCATGTGAAAAATTTATAAATCTATGAAAGAAAGTACAAAATGAAAAGGGATACACAATTACTAAAATTCGAAGTGATAGGGGTAGAGAATTTTAAAATCAAGGCATGGAAGACTATTGTAACTCATCAGGAATTGCCTATAATTTTTCAACTCCTAGAACACCACAACAGAATGGCGTAGTTGAAAGAAAGAATAGATCTATACAAGAAATGACCAGAACTATGCTTAACGAACATAAATTACCTAAATACTTCTAGGCCGAGGCAGTGAATACCGCCTGCTATGTGCTAAATAGAGTTCTGATTAGACCATCACTTAATAAGACGTCTTACGTTATGGAATGACCATAGACCAAACATATCATATTTTCATGTCTTTGGCTGTAAGTGTTTTGTGCTTAGAAACAATGAACATCTAGAAAAGTTTGATGTGAAATCAGATGAAGGTATCTTCCTAGGGTATGCTTTAGATAGTAAAGCCTATAGAGTATATAATAAACAAACATTGACGGTCATAGAATCTATTCATGTAGTGTTCGATGAGACAAATCCCTTCTCCAAAAAAATTGATTAAGATGAAACTAAATTAAACAAGGAACTAAAAGAACTATCAATTGAGAATGATTCAGAAAAGAAAAATGAACTTAAAGAACCATCCATTGAAATTGATCAAACTACAAATGAGGCTAATGAACCACCTAGAGAATGGAAATACATAAAGAATCATCCCATAGATCAAATAATAGGTGAACCATTACGTGGAATATCCACTCGATCCTCTCTTAAGAACATGATGAGTCATTGTGCATTTTTATCTCAAGAAGAACCTAAGAATGTAAGTGAAGCTATATAGCATGAATCTTGGGTGCTATCCATGCAAGAAGAATTAAATCAATTTGAAAGAAACAAAGTGTGGACTTTAGTCCCAAGACTAGAGGATAAGTCAATCATAGGGACCAAATGGATATAAAAGAATAAGAAAGATGAACATGGAGTAGTTGTGTGAAATAAGGCTAGATTAGTAGCTCAGGATATAATCAAGAAGAAGGTATAGATTTTGAAGAAACATTTGCCCCTATAGCTAGGATGGAAGCCATATGAATGTTATTAGCATATGCAACTTTTAAAGGTTTCAAGTTACATCAAATGGACGTAAAAAGCGCATTTTCAAATGGCTACATAAATGAAGAAGTGTATGTAAAACAACCCCCAAGCTTTGAAAATCATAAGAATCCAGATCATGTGTATAGAGTGACAAAAGTCTTGTACGGTTTAAAGCAAGCTCCTAGAGCTTGGTATGAAAGGTTAAGCGGTTTTCTATTAGAAAATGGATTTATAAAAAGAAAGATTGATACAACCCTGTTTATAAAATCTAAGAAAGATGATATTCTCCTAGTGTAAGTATATGTAGATGATATCATATTTGGCGTTACAGATAACGAATTGTGTAATGAATTTTCCAATACCATGCAAAATGAATTTGAGATGAGCATGATGGGTGAACTAAATTTCTTCCTAGGACTTCAGATCAAACAAGCAAATCATGGAATATTCATAAATCAATCAAAGTATATTAGAGACTTACTCAAAAAGTTCAATATGGAAGACGAAAAAATACTTGGTACACCTATGAGCACTTCATTGAAATTAGATAAAGATGAACAACGTATACCAGTAGATGTCAAGCTATATCGTGGAATGATAGGTAGCTTGTTATACCTGACTGCTAGTAGACCAGATATAATGTTCAGTGCACGTTTGTGCGCAAGGTTTCAGTCTGCTCCAAAAGAGTCTCACTTGCTAGCTGTTAAACGGATACTTAGATATTTGATAGGAACCGTGGACATTGGGTTATGGTATCCTAAGTACACATCCTTTGAGATTCTTAGTTATTCAGATGCTGATTTTGCGGGTAGCAAAGTGGATAGGAAGAGCACTAGTGGTACTTGTCATTTCTTAGGACACTCCTTGGTCTCTTGGTTTTCCAAGAAACAAAATTCAGTTGCACTTTCCACAGCTGAGGCTGAATACATAGCAGCTGGTTGTTGTTGTGCTCAAATGCTTTACATGAAGTAACAACTGAAGGATTTTGGATTAAATTATGAAACAATCCCTATAAGATGCGATAATACAAGTGCAATAAATATCTCAAAGAATCCCATATTACATTCACAAACTAAGCACATAGAAATACGACATCACTTTCTTTGTGACCATGTACAAAAAGGGAATGTAAGACTAGAATTTGTATGCACGGATGAACAATGGGCAGATATATTCACGAAACCACTTGCAGAGGATAGATTTATCCAAATTAGATATGAATTAGGTCTCATGCATAGTCGAGATGTTGCTTAGAATTATGTTAGATGATATAATTCAGGGGGAGCTACATCACTTAATAATCATCACTTTGTATTTACATTACTCAATATTTGGTATCAACAATTGGACACATTTCAAAACCGTAAGATTTCTAAGGGGAGAAGAACATAAGGGTACATTTACTTTTGATTTAGTTATTTTACACCTTTTTGTTGATGTCAAAAGAGGGAGAAAATTTGAAAGCAAAAATAATACAATGGAACCAAAGGTGCAGAAAAATCTATTGAAAGTCATGCAAAGGGTGAGATAAAGAGAGATCTAGAAATTTTCATATTTATCATGTGTATATAAATAATGAGCATATTGTCAATTTACTGGTTATTTGATGCATTAATTGAGGGGGAGCCTTGTTAGGTGTAACCCATTATATATTTTTGCTCGTGCATTTGTCATCATCAAAAAGGGGGAGATTGTTGACTCTATGAGTCCAATCTGATTTTTGATAATGACAAATCACTTGATATTTGATTTGTGCATTGAGTTTGTGAACAGGACTTACACTGAGCATGCACGGAAAGATAACGAGTCATGGACGTCATAAAGTAAAGATTATACATTTTAGAAAGTACCATGGAACTCAAAGAGTATAAGAATCAAGATGCAAGCGGCAAAGGTCAAGAATGTTTTGGGAATGGGTATTTAGAACTCATGTACTTACATTTTCGTATGATTTATCTTGTGGCTCAATACAATTTAGAATGATTTTAGGATTCATGCATTTCATGTAGATCATTAGAGTACATACATGGGCTTAGAAATTTTTTTAAAATCATAGAAAACTTGTTTTATAAAAGACCCAAGTAAAGAATCAAAGTAGAATTTTAAATTGGAAATGAATATGTGTGAAAAAGGGGACTTCGGTAGCCTGAAGTTATCCTCAGGCGCCTGAAGAATTTCTTCGATAGCCTAAAGAATTAAAGGGGACAGAAAGAACCTGGCAGTGGTACCTCGGTCGCCTGACCTTGGAACCTCAGGCGCCTGAAGTTACTACTTCAGGAGCCTGAAGTCGAGTTCGATTGCCTGAACTCGCGGGAAATTCTAAAAATCAGTTCTTTATTAAAAAGACACGCGAGGTGTCTTATTAATCCAACGGCTGAGATCAATTCTAAGGGTAATATACTATATATTATGAATATCTAAACCCTAGAACAGGAGTGAGACACACAAGAAAGAGAAGAACACACCTTGTTGCAAGATTGTTGATTATCTACTCTTAGTGCTATTCGATTGCATATACATCAATCTTAAATCTTCAAGATCGGGAAAATCAAATCATTTTTTCAAAGGGAACTTGTTTACTCTACTGTACTTCAATCTAGTATTGAGGCTTGATCTTTCAAGTTATTAGTCTTGTGAACTTTACACCTCATTCATTGCTTGTTCTTGACTAGTATTGAAAAGTATTGATCTTGAGTGTGTCTATTCATACAAAAATTAATTTTCTAAGAGATCATTACTTAAGAAATTTTATCTAACTTGGTAGATTAAATTTTGATTCAAGAGAATATAAATATACATATATTTTCTCAAAGAGCTTATTATTGAAAAACCTAGTTTTGATTAAAAGGGTGATCTTGAAAGTACCCATACATATACAAAGCTATTTTAAACAAGATTATTATTTGATTTATGGTGTGCGATTGATTGAAAGATTTGATTCAAGTGTGTGGTTTCTAAAAGGATTTATCTTTAGATACATTAGAGCTTGATTTAATATCCTTGGTACGTAGAGCTATAATTTTAATTGAGGGATATTTTCTATAAATTAATATACTCAATTTTGTGATTTAGTACATGAAATAAAACTTAGTGATTTTGATTGAGTGTATATTCAAGACAAAGTTTTTGCTAACTAGTTCACTTCAATTATATAAGTGTGCATTTTTGCAAAGTGAACCAAGAACCCTAGTTTATTCCAAAACAGTTTGAATTTATCTTTACTTGAAAGTTTTGGTTAAAAAGGGATTTGTGTGTTGAGACATATCATACATAAAATGATTTTATCGTTTTCATTCATTCACGAGCTTCAAGCTATATCATATGTCAATGTTTTAGGAATTTGAATTGTACTCACCAGCTTTTGTTAGAAGCATTGTTTTTGAGTGTATTTTTCAGATTCTATTGTATACATGGTTCGGTGTGTGAACCGGTGTGAGAGGAGAGAGTTATCTCTTGTAAGTAGCGGAGTAGGAGGAAGTTGTGCCTCTTGTAAGTAGCGGATTGTAAGGGAAGCTCTGTCCCACTTTAAGGAGCAGGGTTTTAGTGAATCCTTGAGTGGTTGCTCAAGGCGAGGACGTAGGCCAAGTAAGCTGAATCTCGTAAAACTATGTTTGCCTTCTCTCCTCCCTTCACTATTTATTTTCAGCATCGCATTTAATTTCCTGCTTGCTTGTGTATGTTGAATAACTTTATACGCACTTAATTGAGTAAAAAGGAATTCATTGATAAAATAACTTTAATTCAAATATAAGTTCCTATCATTAATTAGTTAAACTTAAAAATAGGGATTGATTGGTAAAGAGGTTTCAAAGAATTTTTAAAATACCCAATTCACCCCCCCCCCTTTTGGGATTACACCTTAATCAACAATGCCATAATCCTGTTAAATTCATTTACATCAAGACTACAATATAAAATATTCATGGCAGTGGCATTAAGACTAACAACTTTCATATCATCATCATCATATTCATCCTCAGTTTTAGGAACACTAGTTGCACCCTTAGTTTTCATAGAGACATAGTTTCCCTTAAAGATAATCCTCCACACCTTCCAATTAGTATTCTGAAGGCAGATGCGCATCTTCTGTTTCCAGAAGGTGTAATTAACACCACTGAAAACAGGAGGTTATGTGGAAGATGGTCTCTCAGGGAAAGGGGTCATGGAACTATGAGCCATATGTGATCTTTTTGCAAAATAACAACTAGTCTATGCTATATGGCTCTGATACCAATTATTAGCTTTACCGTGATCCCAAAAGGGGGGTGAATTGATATTTTTAAATTTAACCCCTAGGTATTCCTCTTAACAGCAGTATGTTCACAACCCTATGGCCAATCTAGTGCAAATAATATAAATATACCATAAATTAAATAAAGCAATTTAATCAATCACGCAAACACCAGAAAGCAGTAAAGAGAGTGTAACACACAGATATGTTATCGAGGTTCGGCCAACTGCCTACATCCCTGCCTTGGCTAACCAGCACAAGGATTATCACAATAACTTGCTTACTTAAACAGGTGGAGTGGCACCTATACAAACCAAGTCAATTCGCATAGGGCTGACCTCAACCTTTACACCAATGCTTACCGGGTTGGATTACTGCCCCCTCAGGCCACGCCTGGAATCACTCAGATATACAATCAAATGGTATAATATGAAAGTGCTTTCATGTAAAGCAGATTTGTACCCAAATGCGTTCAATCACATACACCACAGATGATTTAAAATGTAAGCTCAGTATGGTCTAAATAGTTCAACTCTCAAAGATATTTTCTATCAGTATAAAGCGTACGTGAGAGTGTCAACAACAACTTATGTATTTCAAAATATTCAATCAAACGTGTTCACACAGAATATAAAGCAAGCCTTAAGAATATCAATCAGTAGAATATCTCAGCCACATAAATATGTATATGCTTGGACTGCAAAATATATATAATTGTTGTTTTCAGCAAACAATATATGAGTGAATAAATATTGCAACAAATATGTTTCACCTCAAAAACAAATATCTCCTCAAGTGGTTTTCAAGATAAAGAACGATAGATATTTGTAAATGATTTTGAAAATATTTTGCAACCAAAAGCAAAAATGAGTTTCTTAAGATGTTGCAACGAATATGCAATCTCCGAAGATGTAATAAAGTCTTCTTAGGAGAGACTTATTAGAAAAGTCCCCTAAGAATCCTTTTGGGTTTGACTCTCAACAAAATGAATCAATCTCACAGCAAAGAGAGAGCAAACCTTCCTATTTGAACACTCAAAAACACTTATGGAGGATTTTGTAACTTTGGAAAGTAAGCTAGAGTGTTTGTAGAGAAAATATGAGCAATAAGAAATTTTTGGCTTAAGAGAATTTGATTTGCTAATGTTGTCTTAATTTTACCAAATGAAGGGATATATATAGACATCCCATGATTTTTGACCATTGGGGATCTATTAGGAATTGTTAGAAAAGTTTAATGGCATTTAAAAAATTTTAACCCTGTTTAAAAATATTAACTGTGGCAAAAATTGAGGTGCAACCCGAGAGGTCCGGTCGACCAGAAAGGTTTCGGTCAACCAGATCTCATATGGTTCGGTCGACTAGGAGAATTTTGAACTAAGGGCTCGGTTGACTGAAAGTGGGCGAATTCCCATTTCTCCGAGGTTCGGTTGACCAGGCCATTTTGAACTGGCTAGTTCAGTCGACCAGATCGCTGGAATTTTTCTCGAGGACTCTCGGTCAACCAGGCAGTTGGAGTTCATTTTTGTTTCGGTTGACTAGATGGTCAAATTGTTGACCCAGGGGTTTCGGTTGACTAGGGCTTTTTGAACTGCAATGGTTCGGTCGACCAAGACCTTGGTCAACTGTTGACTCAGGCCTCATTTGGTCGACCAGCCCAAAATGAACTGTGTTGGCCGGTCGACCAAAAGTGCACAATGTGTGCATTTCGGTCCTGTTTCAATACGCATTCACCCTATTCAAGTGCCTAATGCATGCAAGTGAAAAGATGAGTGTTCTAGGATCATCTATGTCCAAAATAGAGACACCGAAAGAATCCGGTATCGGTCGACTGAAGGGTATACCCTAAGGCCTCTCTATGGTCACTTTTAGATCGTAGTTAGTTTGAGCCTACAAAATAAATCATACATGTGTTGTGTATACTTATTACAAATCAAATATTCTAATTACTTACGAACCAAGTAGATATTAAATGCATTACAAAAAGAGATTGGGTCTTCAACTTTACTTTCTCTTTGTGCCCTCAATGTATTTGCTAATGTAGACCTACACATGAACTAGATATTCATTAAATATAAGAGTATTTTTCATTATCAAAACCGGGCGTGACCAATAAGGTCAAAAAATGCCATAATTCATGTCATGTTATGTCGGGGCAGATGTTGTGATTCATGCCGATGCAGGCCGACGCAGATGCCATAATCATGTATGATAAAACAGAATTCATGAAATATTATCATGCCAGATACTATTATGAAATACGAAACAGTTATGTTCAGTATATGAAACTTATTATATGATATTAGAACCCGGATGGTATGGTTTAATTTAGTTTCAGAACCACGGTATCGTAGCTATATGTTTAGAATTATGATAGTGCTACCACACGATCAGTAATGTGGGAGATGGCAATCGATGTGGCTTCAGTGTAGAGTGGAGTTGTCCCTCTGGTAGTCCGGGACTAGGTGGGGCAGGCCCATCATACTTACAGACTTATGATTGATCTAGCATGGTCGGCTAGCCATTGCTAGGTCTCGCCTTTGGGCTGCACAACCTAGTCATGTGGGGGTAAGACATGACATCAGCTAGCTATCCATCTTGGGTATCATTTCGGTATTGTACATTTATATAAGATGATTTTCATCTATAGAAATCTCTAATGCTTTATTATGATATGACAAACATGTTTTACTCAGTTCCGTTATAGATATATTTTACAAAATATGCTTATTATACTGTTTATATGTATAACACGATATTGCTCATAACGCCACACACTGATATTAGTTTATTTCCCTTATTGAGAGCTGTCTCACCCCAGCTATATAAATATTTCAGGAAATCCAGGTAGAGGAGCAGATAAAGCTCCGCCACAGCAAAGGGTTGTTTTTAAGTGTGTGTTTTTAAGTGTTTGAATAGGTTTACATCTTGGCACGCATATAAGATTAAAGGGACATGGAAGCCAAGAGCAATATTTTTTTTCTCAATTGTAATTGCATTTAGTTTCTTTTGTTTTTTTTTTTTGTAATATTTGCATCTCATGCATGATAAGAATTAAATGCTCAAACTCAAAGACAATAGAACTGAACATAGGATCCACAAAACCCTTTAAAGGAAGATATCATAAAGGGTTGACAAAGTTTAAGGACAAAACAAGGCAAAGAATTCATTTTTAAAGAGCCTCGGTCATGACCTATACATGCTCAAAATTGCCTCAGCCGACTGACTTCTTTTATCAATTTTAAATTGCTTGGTCGACTGTACTTTTTAAGCCCGACCTCATTTTTGGCTTGGATCTTAAAGTCTTGGCCAACCAGCCTCTAAGCTTTAAAATTGGCTCGGAGAACCGGCCTTGTCCTGTCAAAAAACCAACCTTAGTCTCGATCAACCAAACCAACGAAGGTTCGTCAAAATGCCTTGGCCAGCCGATTGGTTGCCTTCCACAGCCAACCGAACCCAAGAATTGACTTCAAAATTATGTATGTTTGGTCGACCAGCCCTTGCATTGACTGACCAAACCTCTCGGGTTCTCAATTTTTTACCGTGCTAATCAGAATTTTAATTAAACTTTTTCCAAAATTCCCTCCGTGTCCCCAACGGTCTAAAATCTTGGGAATTCTATATGTACCCCTTCATTTGTCCTAATTAGTAAGTAGATTAGTGATTTAATTAGAAAAATTCTCTCTGAAATATTTTGAGCTCACATACCATGTACAATATATTTCCAAGCATATTATACTCTCTTTTTAGTTCTTCTTGCCAAAATCATTTTAAAGCAGAAAGCATTATTTCCTTATACTTCTCATTTGCAAATCAATTGCAAGTTGAAGGGAGTTTAACCTTTACTATTGTGTGCATTTTCATACATCATTTTCAAGCTTATACTATCACATTTCCATACTCATTTGAAAATTTTTCTTGAGAGTTAGCTTGGTAATTTTTCCCATAATTGATAAATATTGTTGGGAAATACCCATTTAGCTTGGGGGTCTTTTGCATCCTCATTGCAAGATTCAAAAGCCTACCTTGTGCTTGTTGCCAAAAATTCTTTTGTTATGCAAATATTAAATATCTCCTATATTTTGATTTAAAATGATTTTGGAGATATTATTTCAAGCTTTAGACTTTTGAAGAGTGCTTAAAATATATTTTATTTTAACTCAAAAATCATTATCTCTTACATATTGCTTTAAGAGATATACTCACACAAACTCTATTGAATATAAATCTTTATCTTACTAAAGTGCATATTTGAGCTTCACTATTGTACACATTTACTTAGCTTAGAAGCATTTATTTGTACGAAATTTTTATATCTGTTGTTTTCCCGATGTGTGGTTGGAAGAGGATTGCATTGGCCTATAACGTGCATCAGATAGACTTAAACCCGGTTAAGAAAGTTACGGATTGGTTTAGGTTGAGGTTAGCCCTGTAATGTAACTTGGGTATTCCTTTGCCCAATAAGAAGAGGGTGTTGTAATCGGTGTCGCTCCACCAGTAAGCGAGCAATTAATGGAATCCTCTTACTTGTGAACTTGAGGCAAGGATGTAGGCAAGTTTGGTCGAACCCTGATAACATATTATGTGTCTCTACTTTATTTTCTGCACGTTAAATTCTACACATATATGTTATTATTTATCGTCTTGATTGTTTTACATACATGCTTTAAATAATTGAAAAATACTGAGACTACAATATCTATTTTAAATATTTGCTCAGTTGAATTGTGTTAGATTTTTCATTTGCTTAGATAGATCCTAAGTTTGTGTAATATTGATGTCATTTGATTTAACCTAAGAGAAAATTTTTAAATACCCAAATCACCCCCTCTTGGGTATAGGCGAATTCCAACAACCAGCTGCAGTGCTATGGGAGATATGAAATGAAAGAAATACTAAAATCTTTAAGGATTAATCTTACTGGCCTACAAAAGTTGTTTCAAGAATTCTGAATAATCTTTTCTTTTGGAGCCATGTTAGAATTCATCTGGAAGAGTTCGAGTAGGGATAATTCAGCCAGTTGCTGTCGTTCTAAGGGAAATAGGGTAGAGGAAATTTTCTAGCTTACAAGGATTGTAGCGGCTTCCTCACGATTACTTGTTGCTGCCATTGTGTTTATGGTTCAGTTCTTTCCCTGGGATGGCAAGTCAGTGCTATGAAGAGTACATATAGGTTAGGTTTATGTTCAAGAAAATGAATGCCTAGCCGATGAAAACTGGCTTCCCATTCTCTCTTTGATGAATTTCTTCTGTTGCAGCTTCAGCCGAGGGTCCAGATCGATCTCTGAGGTGGCAAGTTTGAATTGGGATGATTTCATGCACCATTTCTTGTTCTGAAATTCTTCTTGTTGTTGATAATTTGTTAAGGCTTTCAGTTTTGATTGGTGGTTTCTTCTTGTGACATGGTGGCTTGCTATTTTCTCCCCGATGCATTGCTGGCTCTACTTCTTGTTTTATGTTGATTCCGCTATTATTTTGAAAGGTTTGATGTCATTGCTTGCTGCTGTATATAGCCAAGTCCATGTTTGGTTTCATGGTTTCTCTCTCATTTTATGATGTTTTGCTGTTGTGCTGAAGGGATAGAAATAAATGTAAGTATGTATATTTTAGTTTTAATGGAATATCATTGAGTTTAACTTTCAAAAAAAATTGTTCAATGTACATAACCACCTTATATCTCATGTTGTGGTTAACTAAGCCTAAAAATTTATACGGAATAATCCAATTAATTAATATTCTAATTTAATTAGTTGTTTTGCAGATATTTTAATTTTTTCAATACTTCATATTTGTAGAAAATAATAGAACTATTATTTTTCATATCTTTGGAAAGTACCAAAAAAAAAAAAATAATAATAATGATCATAAAGAAATCAGAAGGCACTGTTGTGTAAAAACCTCTAAATATGCACAACAGAATATATATATTTATATGTAAAAGATCAAACACATAATGTAGCAATCTAAATGGTGAATACAAAACAATTCCACAACCACTGTAAATAAATAAAACAATAACAATAATAATGACACCAGGAATTATGTGGTTCGGCAATGCCTACATCCATGGGAGCAAACGACAAGGATTTACTATCTTCTTGTGTAAATTATAGGAACAATACAAGAACCCTCTCAATAATACTTTCAACCACACTTGACTCACCATATACAACATATACTATGTATATATAAGCCTCCTCGAAGGTTTCCCCCTGAAACCTAACCGTATTAACGTTTATTTATTCAAAATTTGAAATTTGTGCTGGGCATCTCGAGCCAAACTGTTGATGGTTTCAAGCAGAATATAGAATACTACTCCCAAACCATCGACAGTTATAGGGAAACCGTCAACGGTTTGCTGTGATACACTACTGCACCTTGATTTCCTTCATGCTTTCCTTTAGAATGTGAACCATATTTCACAACAAACTGCACCTTGGCAAACATATGCCCCTTATAAGAAACCAAAAACATGAACTCGTTACTCCACCTTGAATTTGGGACCTTAGGTTGGGACCGTCTCCTATCTAGAAATTGGAGACAAACACCAAGTCCAAGCAACCATGCTCGAACTTGCCGATGGCAGCTTTAGCTTCTACCATCAACCCCGATTCAGTTGTAGGTGCAACACTCGAAGACTTCACCTTAAGCTTCCAATAAGGCTTTCCCACAACATAAAATACAAAAGCTATTATAAGCCTTCTATCACCAAAGTTTCTTGAATTCCTGGAAATCCTACCTTTGTTTTGAGAGATAGGTTGGAAAAAATTTTGTTGTTTATAACAACCTCATCAAAAAATTTTATGAAAATATGGTTCATGGGGAGAATGTTTTGACTACTGAATTAAGGGGCAAGAACATAGTTCTAACCCCTCAAACTTTAGCTCCCATTTTTCATATTACTCCAGGTGAATTCGAATGTTCAGCCTTTGCTCAATCTTGGATTCTTGAACAAGGCTTCACTCTAGAAGAATTTTTGCCACTCATTATGGTGAATGTGTAAGAACCTGACCTATGAAATATAGAATAAATAAATAAGAAAGGAGTAAAACAGTAAATTGAGTAGGCTTCGTTGACGAAGCTAGAGTTTCATTAACAAAGACCCTTCTATTGTTCAGTGATGAAATGCAAAGGCTCGTCGACAATGAGAAGCCGAGAGGTTTTGGGAAATTCTAAAATCTCAAGCTCGTTGATGAGACCACCGTTACATTGATGAATTTCCTTATATGGCTCGTCGACGAAGATGTTGCCTCGTCGACGAAGTTGGCGGAGTCAAAGGTGCTATAAATATCAATTTATTTTCTTAGAAGCTAAGTTATCAAGGTTTTCTATCTCTCTCTAGAATTTGAAGCCACACTCTCTCTCTCTCTAGATTTCTTTTCTGTTTGTTATTAGAATCGACAAACCAACATTACTGCGAGGATTAAGGAAGGAAGCTCTACGTGTTATGTGGAACAGATCTTCGTTTTGAGGTCTTCGAGTTTTGACCCAAAAATCGAGGTAGGGTCATTTTTCATTTCCGTTTTAGTAGAATTATAGGGAATAAGATTGTAAGTAATTATTATACTGTGGTTTATAGGTTTTGGGAACTCGGTTCGCTGTTTAGGAGTCATAGAGTTTGGGTTGGATTTTCGGGGAAAGGTAAGGGGATTTTGTTTATATAAGTTATTTTCAAAATCGGATTCGGTAAAATTGTGGTTCATGATCCTATGTGTGTTTTGACTACTTATTTGGGAAAATCTAACGGGTAAAAATTACGAGGTTTTCATGTTACAATTTTGGGAAAGAGGGGACGTCGGGTTGCATCTCTAGTTTCGTGGAAAACTGTGGATATATTGTGTTATAGAGATGGCCCAACCTTGATTCATTTTAAACTGTATTTTGAAAATCATGATTTTTTGATTACCAAATAAGTGTGGAATGAATTGTTATATGAATATGCATGAGTTGTGATTTGCTAAAATGAGATATAGGAACGTGAGTTCTGAATTATTCTAGGTTGTGAAAGAGTGTCCGGCTCTATAACCGAGGGTGTGAAATACTACCTACCAATGGCAAAAGTATCTGGCTCTATATCTGAAGGCGTGACATATCGCCTTTTACCGGCTAATCACCGAAGGGTGTGGATCCACCAAATGTACCGGTATGATGCCATGGGAGCCTAGGGCAACGCCATGTAATGCAAGCTGGGTTTGTGCCTAAGGGTGTGACGACACTGGTTTACTTGATCATGTGTGTGTTGGGAATTGTTTTGTGAAAATACTGGAACAGAATTGTGTATATTTTTATATGTCATGATAACACTCATATGCCACACACCGATATAACTTGATTATTCCTTACTGAGAGGTGTCTCACCCCTATCGTATGTACATATTTTCAGGTCCTTCGAATAACCTAAACTAGCGTCCTTGTGTTGGGAGCATGGTGGTCAGTTTACTGCATAGGGTACTAGTGTGAGTACTTGGACTATAACAGGGTTTTTGTTTTGGGTATTTGCTGGCACCTTGGGTTATGTTTTGTATGATGGAGCTTAGACTTTATCTATATAGACTCTGGTATGGTACTATGTATGTATGGAATGAACTTTTCTGCTCCGTATATGTTGTGTATGTGAATGTGTATAGGGTGCACAGGAACCCCACGGGGTCGAACCCTCATTTATTATAGTATCATTTGCGTTTTGTATGATATAGGGACAAGTTAAATTACTACATCACCCCCTGGGTCCCATTATCGAGCTCAAGGTGTGACAGTTTAGTATCATAGCTAACCAAGTTTTTAGGTCTTGTACACTTGGTTAGGCATAGCTATGTGTACATATCAGAGTATAAGATGTAGGAAATGGGTAGAATAGGTTGAGGGTTGTTTTGTTGCTAGACAGGGACTCATTGATGGTGTCATGTGTTTTTCCTGGAATGATGATTTTAGTAAAACCATGGCAAACCATTGATGATTTCATGTTGGTGTGATAGGACAGACCTGGACCTGTGAGGTTGGTAGTTAACATGGTTAGGTGTTAATGATTGTGTAAATTGTATATGACATAGGAATTCTAATCGATTCCTATTCTATTTTTTAGAATGGAGCCTAAGGATAATAACTTTGATAGTGGCTCTAAGGAGACTACGAGCAATGAGTCTCCTTCTATTCCTCAAGGGTTGACGAGGCAAGTTATTCGGGAGCTTGGGCAGAGTGTTAGGAGACATGAACGTTCTCCTACTGTTGTAGGGTGTACCATCGAGAGGTTCACACATATGCACCCTCTAATGTTTTCAGGAGGACCTGATCCGATGATAGCGGAGGAATAGGTTGAGAAGACCGAAAAGATTCTGGAGGTCCTACACTGCACAGATAAGTAGAGACTCCTTTACGCAACCTTTCAGTTGTCTGGGGAGGCTGGGTGATGGTGGACTACGGTGAGTTTGCTGGAGAAACAGAGAGTCGGTCCTACAAATGTGACATGGAGCCGAGCCACTTCAAGGAAGTGTTCTTTGAGAGATACTTCCCGACCTCCACACGTGATGCTAATGCGGATGAGTTCTCTGTTTTGACACAGGGAGATATAATGGTGCAGGGGTATGCTACTCGGTATATAGAGCTATCCCATTTTGCACTGTACTTGTTCTCGAACGAGTACAAGAAGACTTGGAGGTTTGAGAAGGGCCTGAGGAAAGACATTCGTAGATTAGTGGGTATGCTGCAGATCCGTGAGTGTTTGGTTTTAGTGGATAAGGCCACTGTGATTGAGACCGGAATCTAGGAGGATGAGGTGGATCAGGAATCGAAGAAGAGGCCAGTGTCATTGAGTTCTCGTCAGGGATCATGGAAGAAAAGGAACAAGGGGTCGAGTTACCGCCATAATACCGAGCGTTAGAGTTCTCAGGTGGATTAGTCGCGTGATCCTTGTATCAGGTGCCATAGATGGTATGAAGGTGAGTGCTAATCATTTGGTGGTAATAGTTACAGTTGTGGCAAGCTAGGCCACATGGCTCATGACTGCCGCACACCGAAAAGAGACACGCCTACATCTAGTGTGAATTGGGGTAGTAATCAGATACCTCGGGGAACCAGCTAGGCAAACACAGCTCCGAAGAGGGTATATTCTCTTACTCCAGCGGATGCTAACCGTGCGGGGAATGTAGTGACAAGTACAATGTTATTGCTTTCAAATAGAGCTGTTGTTTTATTTGATTCAGGAGCAACCAATTCTTTTGTATCTATGAACTTCATAAAACTATATAGGGTTGAGATCCAAGTTATGAATAGGGGGCTATCTGTAGCTACACCGTCTAGGAGTGTAATGTACTGTGGGAGGATGTTAGGAGACTGCCCAGTAGAAATTCAAGGAAGGCCGCTACTGACGAATCTTGTGGTGTATGATATGTCTGGTTTTGACGTCATACTGGGGATGGATTGGTTATCCTCTAGTTATGCGGTGATCAACTTTCGAGGAAAGGTGGTAGTGTTCATACCTCCTAGGAAGCCGGAGTATGAGTTTGTTGGATCGTGTGTGCGTTCGACGCCACAGATTTTATCGGCATTACAGGCAAGGAGGTCACTTTTGGACAGATGTCAAGGGTACCTAGTTTGCGTGAGGGAACCACCATGGGATGATTTAAAGCTTAAGGATATTTGAGTGGTTAATAAGTTCCTGAATGTGTTTTGTGAAGGCTTACCCGATTTACCTCCTGATCGTGAGGTGGAGTTTGCGATAAAGTTGCTACCTGGCAAGGCACCGATCTCTAAAGCTCCGTACCGGATGGCTCTAGAAGAACTTCATTGCAGGAATTACTGGACAAAGGCTTTATCCGACCTAGTGTTTCGCCCTGGGGAGCTCTAGTTTTGTTCGTGAAGAAGAAGGCCGGGTTGATGCGCTTGTGTATTGATTACCGTGAGATCACCAAAGTGACTGTAAAGAACCGTTACCCATTGCCTCGTATTGATTATCTCTTTGACCAGCTGCAAGGGACGTATGTAGAGACCCGAATAATTATCGTAATTTAATAATAGGAGGAGAGGAAAGAAGAATTAAAGAAGGAATTAAACAGGGTCTCATCAATGAACGCAGGGGATTCGTCAACGAGCACACATAAGGGGTTCGTCGATGGGGTCATGTCTCGACAATGAGAAGATACTAAAAGGGGATTTTTGGCTGTCTGAAATTCATCGATGAGGGGTTCAGGTTCGTCGACAAACTTCCTTCATGGGCTCGTCGACGAGATGACGTGTCTTTTCAATGAATCCGGGGCTATAAGTAAGTCAAAAATCGGAATTTTCACAGAAAACACACCGAAACTCTTTCTTTCTCTCTCTAAACGTCCCTCTCCCCTTATCTCTTCGATTACGGCTCTATTTCTCACCGATTCGACCATCCGAGGCCACCACGATGCTCCTGGGAAAGTTTTTTCCAAATCTACCAGAGTGGATCATTGGTGGGGCTGCCTTGGATTTCATCCCAAATTCAAGGTAAGACTTGTTATTCAATTTTTGGCCTTACCATAGTTATAAGACATGTAGTACATAGAGAAATACTAAAATTTTGTTCGGGGTAATGCTGTTTTCAGGGTGTTGAGCGAGGAATCTTGCGGGTATAGGGCCGGACATAGTAGGGGGCTTTTCAATAATTAGGTAAGGGAAATATGCTATGCTAGGAAATTTTAGCAAAGTTATCAGAAAAGTTATGCATGTTTATATATATCAGTTTATTATCTAGTTTTCCAGAATGTGAATTTAGTTTGTGTGGCCTAAGTAGATATTTTCCTGATATAGAATTTATATGGTGTTTCCTAGAATATCATAGCTTACGGTATATACAGATATAGACATATATTTATCAGACAAATATTATAGATGTTTTCCCAGACTAGTATGTTACAGTAATTATAGCATGCCACGTTTCCTAAAGCCATAACACTCAGATTTACAGATTATACAGTCAGTTATTATAGACAGATATACAGTTATCACAGCTAGTTACTACTGATATGGTATACAGATGTTATAATATATACAATTCAGATTTACAGTGTTATGGTTATTTTGGAAACATGATGAAAATAGTAAGAAGATTATAGTAGTATTTATATATATATATATATATATATATATACAGTATCAGATCCCTAATGAAATATTACAGACAGCTTCAGTTAGCAAAGCACGATATTGTTGCTATTTACAGATCAGAGTGTAACCACATATCTCAAATAGTATGTGGATTCCGTCAACCATGCTCGGAGAGCTTGCAGTCTCCCTAGGACTGCGGGTTGAGGGGGTTGGTTTGACGAGATAGTTTTTCTAGTTCCGTGCTTAGGAGTGGATGTAGTTTGGCCGGACTGAGGAAGGGTAGAGTATAGTGACTTACCTGGTAGGCCAACTAGAGTTAAGTCCCGGCTACGGGCCGCATAACCCTGTCATAAGGGGTGAAATCATGACATATAGTTTTCCAGGAAAAAGTCACAGCTATGTATATGTATACAGATTTATAGCATTATAGTATAACACTAGTAGTATGAATGATAGAAAACTCAGATGATACTGTTATGTTTTAAACTACGATGAATGCAAGTTATACTTTATATTAATTTACCATCGGATACAGTTTTTGGATTACTGAATTTATACAGCAGTGTTTTAAACTACGATGAATGATAGAATACTGCCCATATTCATATTCCAATAAACCCTCAACCTTGCCTTAAGGTTTCACTCCAAAACACCTCTCAATTCTCTCAGCTAGTACCCAAAATTTAACCCTACTGAATACCCCAAATAAAACCTAAAAAATTCAACCTAAATACCTTCAAAATTTGATCCAAATATCTGGGTCAAACTACCCAAAGACCTGGGTCAACTTGACCCAGATCCAAGTCAACATGATCCAAAAATCCCATACCTAAATACTCAGGTCTAATGACCTAGACCTAGGCCAAACCACCTCATTTGCTCGAGTCAACTTGGCCCAAGTTAACTTAACCCAGTCCTAGGCCCAATTAACTAAAGTCCAACTTAAACCTAAACATACCTAGACCAAAAAACAAATCAAAACCCTAGGCCCAAACCAAAACCCAAGGCCTCATGACCCATTGTAATTTTACCCCAACCCTACTTAGGTCTAAACCTAAGCCCTGCTTAGCTCTAAACCTAAGCTCGTCCTAACCTAACACTTAAACTAATTGAGCCTATTAACCCTTTAACCATTAGGCTCGAGTTGACCATGGCCCAATCCTAACCTAAAAACTAAACCTAAAATATTTATCCTAACAATGTCAAGCCTAATACTAAAATAAACTAAAGCCCAAACCCAATATACCTGATCTCAATACCTAAGCCCAAAACCTAACCTAGCCCATTCACCCAACTCGTAGACCAATTCGATCGATCCTAAACATCAAACCAGACCAAGACTTAGCCACAACCCTACTCCTAAACTAACTTTGGTCAAACCTACTCGTTCAACCCCTGTTTGGATCTTAAGAAAATATAAGAAAACCCTAAATAGAGAGATAGATAGAAAGATAAATAGATAGATAGATAGATAGATACAGAGAGAGAGAGAGAGAGAGAGAGAGAGAGAGAGAGAGAGAGAGAGAGAGAGAGAGAGAGAAAGAGAGGTTGAAGAGAAATACATTTGAGTTACCTCTAAATTGATCTCATTTCATCTAAAATAAAGAAAAGCAAAGAGCTTGGCTTTCAACTATTTGACCTACAAAAGAGAAAGAATTGAGATATATAGTAAGATCGGTAAAATTAAGAGATAGATATTCAAAAGAGAAATTTGAGGTTAGAGAAAGAATAGAAGAGAAAGTGAGAGAGGGTGTGAGATTCAAAAGAAAAAGAGAGAGAAGAGATTGAGAGATATGAGAAAGGAGAAAAAAGATTAATAAGAGAACTGGAAGTGAGAGTTCGAGAGTGAAATTTGAGATTAAGGCAGAGAGAGACTAAAGAGTTGGATGTGAAAGAGAGAGACGTGAGATTGAGATAAAGAAAGAAGAAAGAAGATTTAGAAAAAGAATGGTAGGTTTACCTAAGATTGTTGGAGGTGGCAGAGGCCACTAGTAGTAGTGGCGGTGGCTGCTGCTATGGTGGTGAGGTGAGTGAAATAGAGGGGAAGAAGAAAGAGTTTGAGAGACATCAAAAAGAAAAAGAAAAGAAAAAAATAATAGTAAAAAATATATATATTTTTTGAAATATTTTTTCTGTAGTGGGCCATGTGTCATCCATCGGGTGGTGATAGTACACAACGCGTCATGGTTCGCGCATTCTAGGAGATGTCACCCAGTGATGTGGCATGATACAAACCATCCATTTTATGTTTTCTCTAAACAATTGGATTGTTGCCATATCAGCGATCCTCCGTTCTTTTCTAACTTTATGCTAGTAGCCAAACACCACATGGTGAGTGACATCATGAGGATGTCATTCTACCATGTGTCACTTTTATTTATTTATTTATTTAAAAAAGGCTATTAAAAATGTGCTACTTGTTTCCCTTGGATGGCAAGTGACATCATAATGACGTCATTCTACCACATGTCACTTATATATATTTTAGAGGCCACTAACAATGTGCTATATGTCACCCCTAGATGGATGACACATGGTAGTCTTGTCTTATCCCTCTCTTCCTTGACCGGATCAACTTGGTTTGACCCGAGTGAACCTAGGTTCACTCTATTGAGCTGGTCAAACTAGTTAGATCAATTTGGCTAAGTTCAACTCCATGAATCGTTTTTTCATAAAAAATCCAAAAATATTAAGAAAAAATATAGGAAAATAAAAAATAAAAAAAAGGTCAAGAAAAATTCTATGACATTTTTTTTTTTTGGACTTAAGGGCTCTAAAATAAAATAAATTCAAAAATCTAAAATATAAAAATTAAGAAATTTCTTAAAAATTATAGAAAAATCCTAAAAAGTAAAGAAATATTTTAAGACCCATTTTGTTTAGTTTTAGTCATTTTTCAATAGTTAAAGGATAAAGATGTGCTTTTGACGTTACTTATACTATTTCTAAGTGGGGGTTTTGTCTTTTGGAGGTTTTATTAGACATTCCTAAATCGCACCACGTTTTTCATTTTCTTTTAAAATTTTTATTATCTGTTTGATAATTTATGAGTTAATAAAAGGTCATCTAAATCAATTTAAGGTAATCCATAGTTAATTGAGTACCGTCTGCTAGGCGGGTGTAAAGGGGTGCTAATACCTTCCCTTTGTATAGTCATACTCCCTAATTCAAACCTAGTGATGCAGAGCATGGACTACTGGTTTCTTTGGAGTTAGATATAGTTTAGTAACTAATGAACTAGTGGTGTATTAAATAGTTGTTCTAATCACACATAAAATGAACAAAAATTTGATGTTCATGTTTAGTATTTAATTTTTAAAAAATTTTAATTGCATTAGAAAAATTTATATTTTTAATAGTATTTGTTACAGAGAGAATATGCAATTGAAAATGAATTCATTCTATTTTCCTTCAAGTATTTTTCATTGTATATGCTCATTATATCAAGTACTATTAAAATTGAAAATTAGTCTAATATGGTTAGAAATTTTAAAAAGCAAATGTTGATAATGTGTAAAATTTAATTTTTTGTTGATTCATTTGGTATATATATTTTTTTCTTTCTTATTTTTCTTAATAACTAAATTTGAAAAGTAATTATTTTCTTTTTCTTATTTCTTTAATATTTTTTACATTTCATATTGTCATGAAAAAAAATTTCCATAGTGTTTGGGAATATGGGTTTTAAAGAAAATAAATATAATTTTACATTACATTTAGTCAAAATCTACAAAAATTCAATTCAAAGCCCAAAATTCATGCTTCAACTAAAGTTACAAATGTGTTGGGTCAAACCAAACTTTATCATACTCAAGCTTGTTCGTTATGTTGACCTTATGGGTCATACCCTGTTTTGATTATGATAAATACTATAGTATTTAATGGTTTGGTGAGTTTGTGTGCAGGACGAATCGAACGTATCATATGGTGCACGCACATGGATTTGTAGAAGACGAAGACTCAAAATGTGTATTCATTATAATTTATATTTATCATATTGAGTCTGTAATAGTAAATAGGAAATGGTCTGTAATAATTAATGCCTTACCTGAATGGTAGGATCGATAAGCTCATGACCATAGATGGACCTTAGGGAACACCCTTCGGTCGACTGATACCGGATTTTTTCGATGTCTTCGAACTAAAGATGACCTAAAAATGACCCTAGGACACTCACACATGCATATATATATGAATGGTCATTTGAATAGGGTGTTTGCATGCTTAAATAGGACCAAAATGCTCGAAATAGGCACATTCGGTCGATCGTACTTCATAGTTCATTTACTCCCGATCGACCAAACCTAGACCAGGTCAACAATTTGACTATAGTCCGATCGACCAAACTCATATAGTTCATTTACACCTGGTCGACCGAACTCCCTTTGAGTCAACACTTTGACCTCCTGGTCGACCAATCCCAAAATGAATGCCAACGCTCTCGTCGACCGAGGGTCCTCGGTAGATGCCCCAACGGTCTGGTTGACCGAACCATCTAGTTCATTTCTTCCCGGTCCACCGAACCATGATGTTTGGAAAAATTGCCATTCCCGGTCGACTGAGAGCATAGTTCATTCCCCCCTAGTCTACCGAACCTCGGTAATTTTGCCCTTGACACATGTGTCCGGTTGACCGAGTCCCCAGTTCATTTTTGTCCTAGTTGACCGAGTCATATGAACTTGGGTTGACCGAAAATGTTTGGTCGACTGCACCTCTCGGGTTGGACTTAATTTTTATCGTGGTTAATATTTTTAGACGAGGTTAACTTGGTTAAAATATATTAAAACTTTCCTAATAATTTCATATGTGTTCTTAACGGTTATATTTTAGGGGTTGTCTATATATACCCCCTCATTTGGAATAATTTAGTATGAGATTAGAAAATATAATTAGCCAATATCCTCTCAATCTCAAAAAGCCTATATTTCATATTCAAGCTTTAAACTCTCACTCTTACTCATTCATATTGAAAATACCTTTTTGTAAGAGTATTCTTGTGCTTATCTCACCAAGCTTAAACTCTCTCTTGGTTCTTCTATTTGAGATTTATATTTCATAGAGAGTAAGCTGCAAGTTCTCCTAGGGGGCTTCGTAAATAAGCCTTTCGTAGGAAAACTTCTTTGGGTTCTTGAGTTTTGCATTCTCATTGCAATACTCAAGAGTTCATATTGTGTTTCGGTTGCGAAAGTATTATACATCATTTTCAAAAATATCTCTTGTGTGTATCTTTGAGAAATTTATTTTAAGATATTTTCTTAAGTACTAAAAGATCTTTGTTGCTACACCTTTTGATTAAGATTATCTTTTTATTACAAAGATCAAATAAATATTTTGCAAACCATTTTTAAATATCTCTTGTGGTTTATATTTAGAAATATTATTTGTTGGATATTTACAGTGTGCTCGTGATCTTTGTTGGTTGCATTGTTGATGAAATCTTATTTTGACACAAAAGATCCAAGCATTTTCCACTCTCACGCAACTGATTGGCTATATTTGCATAAATATTTGAGAGTAGACCGTTAGACTACACCGAGCTTATCATATCCTATCTTTTGGTAGTGCATTATTTATATTGTGCATATTGGGTACATATCTGCTTTACATGAAAGCACAATCACTGTACCATTTGATTGTATTTCAAATCTATTGTATTTCCAGGCACGGGCCTGAAGAGGAAGACTAGCCCTTTGAAATAGTCCCGGATTGGCTTAGAACCGGTTAGGAAAGCTAGGTGCGCTATCCTGGTAAGGCGTGTTGGTTAAGGTCAGCCCCTTAATTGACCTAGTTGTAAAGGTTAAGATCAGCCTTGTGCTAATTGACCTGATCGTTTAGGTGCCGCTCCACCCGTTAAGTGAGCCTATAGTGGTCATAATGGTTGCTGTGGCCAAGGCCGGGACGTAGGCCCAATTTGGCCGAAACCTCGGATAACATTTCTGGGTGTCATCTCCTTTATACTTTATTGTGCATGCTTGATTAAATTTCTTTGCAGTTTTTAAATTCTATTGTATATCTGCATTGATTATTTTACATGTACTAGATTGACCTTAGGCTTGTGTAATACTGTTGATTAGTGGATTGACCTAGGCAATAAATTTTAAATACCCAATTGACCCCCCCCCCCTCTTGGGTTGCACCAAAGCTAACATGTTAAATTTTTAACCGAGATCAATCTCAAGGTGAATTCAAACCGAGTTTTAATTTTAATATACTTGTTCAAATTTTTTTTATTATGCAAATGAACAAGCTAATGAGCCACCACCAAGCCAAACTATTGAAATGCTCACTTACGGTTTGATTCTTTTGAAAAACCTTTCTTTTTACAAACAAGGATGTTTTATTAGGCAAAAAGGTGAAAAGTAACTCTTTTTAATGCTCCTTTAAAGTAATTTTTTTTTTTTTTGGTGCCCTATCAAGCTAGAGGATTGACCTTGAACACTAGTCTTATTGCTAAATTCATATTATTGAGTTTGAGCTGAATATTCCCATCCACTAACCATTGAGAATTTCACTTGTAAGTTTGTCCTACATTGAAAAAATTGAATGGATGATGGGTGCTTATATACATGGTTGGACCTAAGACTCAAAAGCTTAAGCTTTTGGGTCAAGTTAGTGTTCAACCATGTGTATCAAGCTCACTCATGGGCTCCTCCAATGCTAAAAAGCGGTATCAGAGTCAACGGTTCGATTCGTAACTTTGGGTGAGGGACATCATAAAAGTCAAGACGTGAAGCTATCTCTCCTAACGTGCTAATAGATGAAGGCTCAAGTGTGTGATCGAGGTTAATAAGGATCATCTAGGCTTAGGATGGATCCAAATAGGGTCAAGACGTGAAAGGTAGGATTGGTTCAGAGGCACGTGGAATACAATCTGAGGCACGTAAAGCGTCAGTGGTAAGGTCTACTTAAGCAACTGCTGTGGAATTGTTTGCATCCAAGGGAAAGCTATTGGAACTCACAAGTGAGAGGGAAATTATTGAGAATTCCACTTGTGAGTTTGTTGTACATTGAAAAAATTGAGTGGATGATGGGTGTATATAAACATGGTTGGCCCAGTTAGATTACCACTTTACCTAAAAGGTTAAACTATTAGGTTATAGGTCAACAATGTATATTAACCTTTAACACTCCCCCACATGTACAACCTGATCGTACGTGGAGAGATAAACAAATGAAAAATAATGTCACAGAATAAATACAGGCTACAAGATTAGAACCCAGAACCTCCTGGTAACCAGAGTTCTGATACCATGTTAGATTACCACTTTACCTAAGAGTTTAAGCTATTAGGTTGTGGATCAGCAATGTATATCAAGTTTTAACAAGCCCCAAGACCCAATAAGTTTAAGCTTTTGGATTAAGTTGGTATTCATCCATGTGTATCAAACTCATCCATGGACTCCTCCGATGCCAACACTAACAATCCCTACTTTTAAGTCACAACAATTTTATCGAGTCTAATTCAACCTTATTAAACTGGGCCACCCATAAATTATTCTAATTCAAGCCTATTATATAAGTTCAAAATGAGCGTATATCGAGCCGCTCAAGCAAACTCATTCATGTTTAAGTTCAAATCGTTTACTAAATGAGTCACAAAATTAGGTTTAAAAATCACTGATTTATATAATGATTGACGAGACTTAAGTAGTTCTTATTAAGCTAGCTTGGTTCATTTGTAGTCCTTCTCAACTGCAGACTACGTAATTTTATGTTTTAGGGCCCATTGCAAAAGTTGGATGGAGAAGGTAAGAGGTGATGGTAGAAAGAAAATATGCGGACGTCATTTTCTGTCATCCCTTCCCTTCCTCTTCTACTTGATGGCAGGAACGCGTTTTCCAAAATCAAGGCCTTTACACTGTTCATAAATCTCCATATGAAATTATAGATAAGAGGACCAAAATGAAAAAAATATATCGTGATGCAAATGGTAGATGCGTGCAGCAACATTAATTATTTTAATTAATGCTAAGAACGCGTTTTGGAAAATCTCTTTGACAGCAACATTCCCTTTTTAAAAGACTGTACAGAGGAATATATGTAAAACCTGGTGCATGAAATAAAGAGTTCACCAAATGAACAGAATATATGGGAAATCTAAAGGTTGAAACTTGTTTATGATTGGGGAAAAGCCAGCCATGCGTGCATGGTCTCACCACTGGGATGTAGATATGGTCGGTCTCCTTTTCGTAATCCCTTTACATATCTTACTCCAAGGTTCCACCACTAGTGACCTGTGATATAAAATAAACTAAAATTACCAAGATAAGATGTACAAGGATGATGGAAGTTTTGCTTGACCATAATAATGCAAAATTTGAGAAGTTGGTATGCATGTGTTGGGCTAAGTTGTTCTCTTTTCTAGCTACAATGACAAACAAAGAAGGTTTTAACTCCTTGGGTGACATAGTGTTATGTGAATGCTTATGCAGACATTACATGAATACTTAAGTGGATTTGTGTCCAACGTCTTTGTGCCTAGAATTTTTTTAGTGAAACATTTAGTAAAGGTAGTTATTATAAAAAAGTTAAGATCAACCATAGTAAATTTTTCTAGGGAGCATTCTAGGTACTTATAGTAGATTATAGGATTAAATTGATCTTCACTTTGGTTGGGGAGGCGGAGTAATATAAATAGGGGTAGAAATCTCATTTGTAAGCATTTTGGCAAAGTGAGTTGTATATCCTTCTTACTTGCGTTCTTCTCCTATCTTTCTTTCATTCAACTGTGTGAGCTTTGTTTGAGTGGGGTTAAGACTAACTTAGCACTTAAGTCTTCCAAGAGTATCTAACTAGTACACAAAAATTAGTGCAAATTTTCAAGGCTATGACAAGTGATATTAGAACATGGTTACTAGTAGGCTCGCCAAGGTTTGGGTCCTCAACTACCGAAAATACAATTTATAAAACCTAACTAATCTCAACTTTTGTAGAAAGTGAGAAAGTCGAGTATCAATCCATAGGGACTCAAGTGCAGTTGTCAACCATTTCCAATCTAGTTCATTATAGCTTTGTGACTCACTCTAAAATGAGCAGCGTAAAAGGCTATCCCAATTATAGGAGTTCTATCATGTAATAATTAGCCCAGAACGTCAAATTGTCTCATCGGATAATGTAGGTTAATTTCAAACTTGCATTAAAACAACAATGAGAAAATTAAAAAAAAAAAAAAAAATTAGTAAACACAATTTATATTCATATTCTTGGGGTTTTTTGAGAGTTTGTAATGAAATTAAACGAGGAAAATAACCAACTCCTTAAGCGTTCAAATACGACATTGGAATAACAATAAAGTAAAACAATAATAACTTAAACAAAAATAAACTCAATCCAATAAAAAATTCAAACAAACTATTGTAACAATAAAATAAAAGACAACCAATCAAAAGAACAAATTTAACTAACAATTACTCATTCAAGACACTAAAATAATTGAGCAATTAAAAATAAAGAAGCAAACTAATCTAATGATAAAACAATAAAATAAAAGATAATGACACTAATAAATTCCATACTAAACTATTAAAAACAATAAACTAAATGTAAGCTAAAACTAAGAACTAATTAACCCAACCTTGAACCATTCAACACATTAAACTACAAGACAAGAAATTAATTAAGCTTATGATAAACCATTCAACCAATAAAGTAAAATGTAGTGACCCGAAGAATATTTGTATTTAAATAATAAATATGGAGGGAAATGGAACAAAAACAGAAAGAGGCAGCATAATCAAGGACTCATCGATGAATGCAGGGGATTCATCGACGAATATAACACAGGGTCTCGTCGACGAGGGTATATTTCGTTGATGAGAAAATACCGAGAGGGGTTTTAGGTCGTCTGAAATTACTTAAGGACTCGTCAACGAGATGACGTGGATCGTCGATGAAGGCCACAGTATAAATAGTGTTTAACTCAGATTTTAGCAGATAATTTCAGTCGAAACCCTCCCTTTTCTCTCTCTACGGTCTCCTCCATCTCTCTCTTCGATTTCAGCTCTACTAGTCGTCGGATCGACGATCTGAGGCCACCACGATGCTTCTGGGGAAGTTCTCTCCAAGTTTTTTGGAGCAGATTATTGGTGGGATGGAGTTGGATTTTATCCCAGATTCGGGGTAAGGCCTTTTTGTTGAAATTTGGCTTTCTAACAGTTATAGAAAATGCTGTAAATGTAGAAATAGTGATATTTTGTTATGGGATATATGGTTTTCAAGGTGTTGAGTGGAGAACCCTATGGGTGTAGAACCCGTCATAGTAGGAGATTTTTAGCAAGAATCGGGTAAGAGAAAATATGCTATGCTAGGAAAATCTACTTTGAATTCAATATAAATTATATGATTTTACAGATTATTATTCAGAGCAGGAATTTATACAGTACACAGATATATTGTTTAATATATTTCAGTTATTGTATGGCATATGAATACGAATATAGTACAGAAACATGTTTTACAGTATTTTCAGAAGTATGATTTACAAACTATACAGACAGTGAAATGCCTTATAGTATTATTTAGAATACCATGATTATACAGTTTTACAGTACCATGACATACAGATTTATAGTTCAGTTCAAAAATACAGTTGATACAGTTATAGTTTATTAAAGCGTCGTGGTTAATACGGTTATTTTAGAATCATGGTAGAATAGTTAATTATATATAGAAATGTATTATATAGTATCAGACCCTGTTGAACCATACAGCAGAGCACGATACCATAGCTACAAATATTCAGTTCAGAGTGCAACCACCTATTCAGATAATACGTGGTACGGTAGGTCGATCGTGCCTAGTTGGGACAAACTCCCCATTAGATATGGGTTGAGGAGTGGTCGATCTGACTAACAGAGTATAGTGGTTTATCCTGGTAGGCCAGCCAGTGATTGATCCTGCCTATGGGCCGCACAACCTTGTCATGAGAGGTTAAATCATGACATACAGTTATCCATAAGGAAGTTTTTGGCTATTATATGTTTATACAATTTTATAGAAATAGAGGATAAACCTATGTATAGTAAAAGTATTATGAATAGTAAACATATAAAGATAAATAAGTTAAGCAATGTGAATAAAGGTGGGATATGTTATTTTTACCTATATTTTTAAATTCAGTTATTGATGATTTTATAGAGTTGGATCTTTATGGAAATGTAGCTCTCTTACTACACACTAGCAATAGCATATTTCTTCTTACTAAGCGTCGTCTCATCCCAATAAATTTACATTTTCCAGGTGATCCAGTTAGGTGAGCTGATCTGGCTCGCAGATAGAAGGGCTTCAATTTTGCCCTCCCAGTAGAGTGAGTATTTTTAGGAGATTGATTTTTGCATAGCTCTAGTACAGTTGAGGATGTTTATATGGATCAGTTGTATATGTATATTTTGGGAAACATCTTAGCACTCTAGTATTGTGTTGTGTATATATATGGTTGTGAGTACTTGACTTCTGCTTCCTGCTACTTAGGTGGATGTTTTATATGCATAAATGACAAATGGTATCAGGGATATGGAATTTTATAGTACCTATTATTGGGAAGTCATTATATATATATAGTAGATTGTTACAATTTGGTATCAGAGCCTAGGTTGCTAGGTTCTGTAGACTTTAGAATGCTGTGGAAGCAATACCAGAGTATAGGAAATGATTTGAAGTTTGTTTTGTAGTCTGGGTATAGGTTTTTCCGTGGTGGTTTCTGTGTTTTTCCCGGGGTGACGATTTCAGGAATACTATAGCAAACTATCATCGGGCCATGTGTTTAGGTTGCAGAACTGGATTTTGAATTAAGATCAGGGAAGGTAGATAATTAAAAATATAGGATTTGAGTGGAATAAAATAGTTTAGGCCTGTGTAGGAGATAAGATTCTTAAAGTGTGTTCTTGTTTTCAGGATGGACCCAAGAGCAGTTGTAAGAACCCAAACCTTGATAAATGGGTTTAAATAAATAAGAGAGGGGTAAAATTGGTATTTGAAAGGGCTTCATTGACAAAGCTAGAGTTCATCGACAAAGGCCTTGTATCTCTCATCGACGAAGTTCAGAGGCTCGTCAATAAGGAGAAACCAAGAGATTTCAGGAAATCGGGGATCTCAAGCTCGTTAACGAGGCCACCGCCTCATCAACGAAGGCAATGGTAGATTTCTCGACAAGGACTCCAATTCATCGATGAAGATGCCCAAGTCAAAGGGCTATAAGGAGAAGTTTCATTACTTCCAAGCTAAGAAAACTCAAATATCTTCTCTCTCTCTCTCTCTAGAACTCTCCCTACTCTCTATCTCTCTAGATTTCTTCGTCGTTCGTCATTAGAATCATGAATCTGAAGTTACCACAAGGATTGTAGAAGGATTATCTACAAGTTTTACAGATTGGAATCCCGTTTCGAAGATTTTCGATTTTCGGCTTAAAATCAAGGTAAGACTCGATTTTCAATTCTAATCCGGTAGTTTAGTAGAGAGTAGTGTTGTGAGTATATTCTGTACTGTTGATTGTAGGTTTTGGAACTCGACTCCCTGTTTAGGGGCCTTAGAGTTTGGGATTTGCTATTTGGGGAAAGATAAGGGGAATTGTGTTTATATCGGTTATTTTTGAAATCGGACTAGGTAGAACTGTGGTTCACGGTCCTGTGCATTTTTTGACTACTTATTTGGGGGGATCTAATGGGGAAAACTATGACTTTTTCATGATTACAGTTTTAAGAAAAAAGAGGCGACGGGCTGCATCCCTAGTTTTGTTGAAAACTGAATGTATATGTTGATTTATACTGTGTTATAGGGATGGTCGTGCCTTGACTTGTTTAAACTATATGTGTTTGGAAAACCATGATTTTAGATTACCAAATGGGTGTGGTTTTTTTGGTTATATGAGCATGCATGTGCGTGTGTGTGATTGGTTTAAATGCTAGTAGGAACGCGGTTCCGAATTGTTCCACGTACTGAGAGTGTCTGGCTTTATATCTGATGGAGTATGAAATCGCTAGCCATAGATTGGTAGAGGTCCAACTCTATATCCGAGGGTGTGAGCCTTGTCTAGCAAATCAGGCCGAAGGGTGTGGATCAATCAGTTAGCACCGGTACAATGCAATGGGAGTCGGGGACTAGCCATGTGTCAGTGGCACCATGTTTGTGGGTTGGCTACGTGCCAGTGCCATATGTCACGGACCAGCTTTAGGCCGATGGGTGTGATGACATCAGGATTGCTGATCATGTGTGGGTGTGTGTGTATGTGCTATTGGAAATTAGTACTGGACTGCATTTAACTGAGTGTATGTTGCATCATGATAACACTCAAATGCCACACGCCGATATAACCTGTGTTCTTCCTTACCGAAAGGTGTCTCACCCCTACTGTAAGTACATTTTTACAGGTCCTTCAAGTAACCGGAACTGGAGTCCTGATGTAAGGAAGCGTAGTGGCCGGTGTACTGCGGTTAGTGCTTGGGTGAGTGCTAGGACTGTGTTTTGGTGGGTTGTTGTTTTGGGATGTGTTGGGCACCCATTTTTATGTTGTATAATAGAGCCTGTTTCTGCTCTTGTATAGACTTTGGTATGGTACTGCATATGGATATAGTATGACCTTTTTCCGCTGCGTATATGATTGTATTTGGATGTGTATAGGGTGCCTGGGAACCCCACAGGGTCAAACCCTCATCCTTTGTACTATATCTGTGGATGATTTGTATGATATAGGGGCATATTAGATTACATTTTCACCCCTAGGTCCCATTTCCGGGTTCGGGGCATGTTAGCTTGGTATCAGAGCTAACCAGGTTGTTAGGTCTTGTAGACTTGATTAGGCTTAGCTGTGAGGACATAACAGAGTATAGGATTTTGGATATTGGTAGAGTTGGTTGAGGGTTGTTCAGTTGCTGGACCGGGATTTGTCGATGGTATTCTGTGTTTTTCCTGGGATGACAATTCTAGTAAAAGCAAGGCAGATCATTGATGACTTTCTTGTTGGTGTGATAGGGCGGACTTGGACCTGGTAGAGAGTAGTTAACACAATTAGTATAGATCATTGTGTTAATTGTATGTGTTGTTGGGATACTGCTAGATTCCTATTGTGTTGCAGAATGGAGCCCAAGGATAATGACCTGGTAAGTGGCTCCGAGGAGACTGCGAGTGATGAGTCTCCTTCTGTGCCTTAAGGTTTTACGAGGCAGGTGTTATGGGAGATTGGGTAGAGTGTGAGGAGACGCGAGCGCTCTCCTATTGCTGTGGGGTGCACCATTGAGAGGTTCACACACATGCATCCTCCAACGTTCTCTAGAGGATATGACCCAAGGATGGCATAGGATTGGGTGGAGAAGAGTGAGAGGATTCTAGAAGTCCTGCACTGCACGGATAGGCAGCGAGTCCTCTATGCTACCTTCTAGCTATCTAGGAAGGCGAGTTGATGGTGGACTGCAGTGAGTCTGCTGGAGAAGCAGAGAGCCGATTCTGAGGAGATGACATGGATCCATTTCAAGAAGGCATTCTTTGACAGATATTTCTTGCCTTCTGTACGTGATGTGAAGGTGGATAAGTTTTTTGCGCTGACTCAGGGGAGTTTGACAATGCAGGGGTATGCGGCTTGGTATATAGAGCTGTCCTAGTTTGTGCCGTCTTTGATCTCGAGCAAGTATGAGAATACTCAGAGGTTCGAGAAGGGCCTGAGGAAGGATATCCGCAGACTAGTGGGTATGCTTTAGATCCGCAAGTTCTCAGTGTTGGTAGATAAAGCCATGGTGATTGAGACTGATATCCCAGAGGATGAGATGGATCAAGAATCAAGGAAAAGAACAGTACCTTCTGGTTCTCAGTCTGGATCTTATCAGGGATTGTGGAAGAGGAGGAATAAGGGCTCAGACTACCGTCAGAATACCAAACGCCAGGGTTCTCGGAGGAGCCATACTAATGGACATTGTACCAAATGCCACAAATGGCACGAGGGTGAGTGCCGGTCATTTGGGGGTAATTATTACAACTGTGGCCAGCCAAGTCACATGTTTTATGATTATCATGCACCGAATTGAGGCGTGTCTACATCTAGTATGAACCGAGGGAGCAACCAAATACCTCGGGGAACCATTCAGACGAATACAGCTCCGGCCAAAGTATATTCTCTTACTCTAGCAGATTTTGAGCATATAGGGAACGTGGTGACAGGTACCTTATTGCTGCTTTTGAATAAAGCTTTTGTTTTGTTTGATTCGGGTGCAACCCATTCGTTTATATCTACGAGTTTTGTTGGACGGTGTGGGGTTAAGACCCAAGTCATGAATGAGGTATTATCTGTTACTACGCCATCTTAGAGTATATCTTTCTGTAGTAAGATGTTAGGAAACTGCCTAGTGGAAATCTAGGGAAGGCTGCTGCTAGTGAACCTTGTGGTATACAACATGTCAGGGTTCGCTGCCATTCTGGGAATGGATTGGTTGTTCTCTAGTTATGTTGTGATTGATTGTTGTAAGAAGGTAGTAGTGTTCGGACCTCTTGGAGAGCAGGAGTACGAATTCGTGGGATCGTGTGTGCGTCCAGCGTCACAAATTTTTTCAGCATTACAGGCAAGGAGGCTACTTTGGGACGGATGTCAGGGGTACCTAGCCTATGTTAAGGAACCTCCGTGGAATGAGTTGAGACTCGAGGATATTCGGGTAGTCAGTGAGTTCCCGGATGAGTTTCTGGATGATTTACCAAGTTTACCTCTGGATCGTGAGGTGGAGTTCACTATAGAATTGCTGCCTGGCAAGGCACCGATCTCTAAAGCTCCATACTGGATGGCTCCAGTAGAAATTCAGGAGTTGAAGGAGTAGTTGTAGGAATTACTGGACAGGGGTTTATTCAACCTAGTGTTTCGCCATGGGGAGCCCCAGTACTATTTGTGAAGAAGAAGGACAGGTCGATGCAGATGTGCATTGATTACCGAGAGATTAACAAGGTTACTGTGAAAAATCGCTATCCTTTACCTCGTATAGATGATCTCTTTGACCAGTTGCAAGAGACGCGGGTATTTTCAAAGATCGACTTGCGGTCAGGATATCATCAGGTGAGGGTTAGAGCTGAGGATGTAGCGAAGACGACTTTCCAAACCAGATATGGCCACTATGAGTTCTAAGTCATGCCTTTTGGGTTGACGAATGCTCCGGCGGTATTTATAGATCTTATGAACAGGATTTTCCATGAGTACCTGGATCAATTCATGGTCGTGTTCCTCGAGGAGTTCGAAAGAGCATGAAAACCATCTGAGATTAGTATTACAGCTTCTGCGGGAGAAGAAGTTGTATGCTAAACTGAAGAAGTGTGAATTCTAGTTGAGTCAGATTTCCTTCTTAGGTCATGTGGTTACTAGGGATGGTATCTTAGTTGATCCTAGCAAGATCAAAGTGATAGTCGACTGGGCGAGGCTGAAGAATGTGCAGGAAGTTTGGAATTTTCTAGGACTAGCGAGTTATTATCATTTGTTCATGGAGGGGTTCTCTAAAATGTCTAGGCCTTTGACATGACTAACCAAGAAGGGGATGAAGTTTGACTGGACTAGTGATTGTGAGCAGTGTTTCCTCAAGTTGAAGCACCGGCTGGTTGCTGCTCCAGTATTGACCATTCCTTGGGGGGATGGGGGATTTGTGATTTATAGTGATGCGTCTCTAAAAGTTTTGGGATGTGTGCTTATGCAATAGGGTAAAGTGGTAACTTATGCTTATCGGCAACTTAAGGAGTATGAGAAGAATTACCCTACGCATGATCTGGAATTGGCTGTTGTTGTATATGCACTAAAGATCTAGCGACACTATCTATATGGTGTGGAATGTGAGATCTTCACTAATCATAGGAGCCTCAGGTATTTCTTCACACAGAAGGAGTTGAACATGAGGCAGAGGCAATGGCTAGAGTTGATTAAAGACTATGATTGCACGATCAGTTACCACTCGGGGAAGGCTACTGTGATAGTCGATGCGTTGAGTAGGAAGTCAGGACCTGTAGCTGTATCTACAATTTTAGCTTAGCATCACATCAGATAGGATTTGGAGAGTTTAGGAATAGATTTAGTATATGGTAATCATCAGGTTTTCATTGCTAGCTTGGTGATCCAGCCAACCATATTTGAGCGTATTAAAGCTACGCAAGCTAGTGATGTAGAGTTAGCTGAGATTATGGGAAAGGTACAGCAGAGACTAGCTATAGAGTTTAACATCTCTGACAGAGGTGTGCTGAGGATTGGGGCCAGGTTATGTGTTCCGAACGATGATGAGATCAGAATGATGATTCTGGAGGAAGCGCATCGTTCTTTGTATACGATACATTCGGGTAGTACAAAGACGTATTGTGATTTGCACGAGACATTCTGGTGGTTTGGTATGAAGAGGCAGATTGCTCAGTTTGTGGGGCAGTGTCTGATGTGTCAGCAGGTGAAAGCTGAACATCAGAGGCTGGCAGGGCCGTTGCAGCCTTTGCCTATTCCAGTGTGGAAATGGGAGCATATTTCCATGGATTTTGTGACTGGGTTGCCGCCAATACTCCATGGGCAGAACGCTATTTAGGTGATCGTGGATAGATTGACGAAATCTGCTTATTTCATACCGATGAAGGTTGGCTATCCTTTGAGTAGACTAACTGATATATAGTTGCATGAGATTGTGAGAATGCATAGGGTACTGGTGTCCATTATATCAGATCGAGATCCAAGGTTTACTTCTCGATTCTAGATGAGCTTGTAGGAGGCATTGGGGACAAAGCTTACTTTCAGTACAGCGTTCCACCCCTAGACGGATGGACGGTCAGAGAGGACGATGCAGATTTTGGAAGATATGTTGTGAGTTTATATGTTAGATTTCGGTGGTAGCTGGATATAGTTTATGCCACTAGTAGAGTTCTCTTAAAATAACAGCTTCTAGTCTAGTATCGGGATGGCACCGTTCGAGGCTTTGTATATTTGGAGGTGTCGATCTCCTTTGTGTTGGGATGAGATTGGTGAACGTTAAGTGTTTGGACTTGAACTTGTGTAGCAGGCGTATGAGAAGGTGGGTTTGATTTGAGAGAGGATTAGATCAGCTCAGAGTCGACAGAAGAATACGCAGATGTTCGTCGCCGTGATTTAGAGTTCGGGGTAGGGGGTAAGGTATTTCTGCATATCGCTCCGATGAAAGAGGTGATGAGATTTGGATGGAAGGGCAAGTTGAGCCTGAGGTATATTGGACCATTCAAGGTACTTGAACGAGTGGGTCCTGTAGCTTATAGGATTGCACTACCCCCAGCACTTTTGAGGGTCCACGATGTGTTTCATGTGTCCATGTTGAGAAGGTATGTGTTGGATCCTTCACATGTTAACAGCTATGATGAGTTGGAAATTGGGGATACTTTAGCATATGATGAGATACTTGTTCAGGTTCTGGACCGTAAAGTTCAGAAGCTTCGTACCAAAGAGATACCATTAGTGAAGGTATTGTGGTGGAACCATGAGATTGAGGAAGCTTCTTGGGAACTGGAAATGAAAATATGTTGTAAGTATCCACAGTTGTTTTGAGTACTTGTACGTTATCCTACTTTGGGTTGGGAAAGGTGGTTAGTCGTCGAGAGTGTGTATATTGTGAACTCCAGAGATGGGTGTATATGTAACCATGGTATTCCTCCACCATAAGTGAGGGTATGTATGTGTATGTGTATGATGGGGCTGCGTTGTAGTAGTCGCCATATTCTTTTTAGAGTTATCTGTATGTATTCAGTTGTATGTAAGAGTTTGTGGATGAGAGATGGCAAATTTCGAGGACGAAATTTTTGTGAGGAGGGAAGATTGTAAGAACCTGAACCGTGATAAATGGGTTTAAATAAATAAAAGAGGGATAAAATTAGTATTTGAACAGGCTTCATTGACAAAGCTAGAGTTTGTAGACGAAAGCCTTGTATATCTCGTCGACGAAGTTCAGAGGCTTGTTGATGAGGAGAAGTCGAGAGATTTTGGGAAACCAGGGATCTCAGGCTAGTTGACGAGGCCACTGCTTTGTCGACGAAGGCAATGGCAGATTTGTGGATGAGGATGCCATTTCATCAACGAAGACACCCGAGTCAAAGGGCTATAAATAGAAGTTTCATTACTTCCAAGCTAACAAAACTCAAATATCTTCTCTCTCTCTCTCTCTCTAGAACTCTCCCTACTCTCTATATCTCTAGATTTCTTCATCGTTCATCATTAGAATCGTCAATCTAAAGTTACCACGAGGATCGTGGAAGGATTCTCTACAAGTTCTATGGATTGGAATTCCGTTTCAGAGATTTTCGGGTTTCAGCTTAAAATCGAGTTAAGGCATAGTTTTCAATTCTAATCTGGTAGTTTAGTAGAGAGCAGTGTTGTGAGTATATTATGTACAGTTGATTGTACATTTTGGAACTCGGTTCAATGTTTAGGGGCCTTAGAGTTCGGGATTTGCTATTTAGGGAAAGGTAAGGGGAATTATGTTTACATCGGTTATTTTTGAAATCGGACTCGGTAGAAATGTGGTTCATGGTTTTGTGTGTGTTTTGGCTACTTATTTGGGGGGATCTAACAGGGAAAAATATGGCATTTTCATGATTACAATTTTGAGAAAAAGGAGGCAACGGGCTGCATCCCTAGTTTTGTTGAAAACCGAATGTATATGTTGATTTATGTTGTGTTATAGGGATGGTCGTGCCTTGACTTGTTTAAACTGTATGTGTTTGGAAAACCATGATTTTAGATTACCAAATGGATGTGGTTTTTTTGGTTATATGAGCATGCATGTGTGTGTGTGATTGGTTTAAATGCTAGTAGGAACACGGTTCCGAATTGTTCCAGGTACTGAGAGTGTCCGGTTTTATATCCGAGGGCGTATGAAATCGCTAGCCATAGATTGGAAGAGGTCCGGCTTTACAACTAAGGGTGTGAGCCTATTTCGGTAGATCAGGCCAAAGAGTGTGGATCCACCAGTTAGCACCGGTACGATGCCATGGGAGTCGGGGACTAGCCATGTGCCGATGGTGTTGTGTTCGCGGATTGGCTACGTGCCAAAGCAGTATGTCATAGGCCAGCTTCAGGCCGATGGGTATGACGACACCGAGATTGCTGATCATGTGTGGGTGTGTGTGTATGCACTGTTGTGAAATTAGTACTGGACTGCATTTAACTGAGCGGATGTTGCATTATGATAACACTCAAATGCCACACACCGACATAATCTGTGTTCTTCCTTACCGAGAGGTGTCTCACCCCTACTGTACGTACATTTTTACTGGTTCTTCGAGTAACCGGAACTGGTGTCCTAGTGTAAGGAGCGTAGTGGCCGGTGTACTGCGGTTAGTGCTTAGGTAAGTGCTAGGACTGTGTTTTGGTGGGTTTCCGTTTTGGGATGTGTTGAGCACCTAGTTATATGTTGTATAATAGGGCCTATTTCTGCTCTTGTATAGACTCTGGTATGGTGCTGCATATGTATATAGTATGACCTTTTTTCGCTGCGTATATGTTTGTATTTGGATGTGTATAGGGTGTCTGGGAACCCCATGGGGTCGGACCCTCATCCTTTGTACTGTTTCTGTGGATAATTTGCATGATACAGGGACAGGTTAGATTACATTTTCACCCCTAGGTCCTATTTCTAGGTTCGAGGCATGACAACAGTGGCACGAATGTTGGGGGAGATAAGCCAGGACCTTCCAGCATGGGTGGTGAAACTGATGCAGTACTGCACAACGTCACCCAACAGGTGATGGATGAGATGGCTAGGAGCTTTGGGGAGCATAGTTGTTCGATCGAGCAGTTTACGCGGATGAAGCCCCCATGCTTTGTTAGAGGAGATGAGTCAATTGTAGCTGAGAATTGGGTCCAGAACATTGAAGAGACGTTGGCAGTACTTCTTTGTTCGGATGAACAAAAAGTAGTATTTGCAATGTTCAAACTAACAAGGGAAGCGAAGTGCTGGTGGAGATCAGCGCGTCTGATTGAGGAGCAGAGGCCGGTTCCAGTGCTAGTCTCGTGGGATAGATTCAAGGAGCTGTTCTTTGAGCTATATTTCCCTGCTATTGTTCGAAGCGCGAAGGCAGTAAAGTTTATGCACCTGGTACAGGAGCAGATGACAGTATCTCAGTGCGTGACTTGGTTTATCGAGTTGTCGTGTTTTGCTCTACATTTAGCACCTGATGAAGAGAAAAAGGCAAAGAAGTTTGAAGAGGGGCTGGGGCAGAACTTGTTTGAGTAGGTGATTGGTTTCAGGGCTCAGACATTCACGGAGGTTGTAGATAGAGCTCCGATCATTGAGAGGGGTATTTAGAGGGGTTTAGTAGCTTAGAGTCAAAGGAAGAGGCCTATGCCTTAGGGTTTTCAGGCTGGCTCCAGTAGGGGTCCATGGAGAGAAGGTCAAGATAGGGGAGATCAGCGGCAGGCAGCATGACCTCGCAGGAATCTGGGTACGCCGACTTTTCCGGTATGTTAGACATGTGGGAAGCGTCATTCGGGGGAGTGCCTGGTTGGTAGGGGAGTATGCTATCGTTGTGGGAGACTCGATCACATGGCATATGAATGCTGAGGTCTGCTAGATCAAGTCTTAGCTTCCAGGCCCTATTGCGGAGGATATCAGGCACCTCGAGGAGGTCAGCAAAGGAATGTAGCCCCGACGAGGGTTTACGTGTTGACGTCGGGTGATGCAAAGACAACAACAGATGTGGTGATAGGTACTTTTACTATTTTATTACATTATGTTATTGTTTTATTGGACTTATGTGCTACTCATTCTTTTATCTCTACATCTTACGCTAAATTATCTGAGAGTGAGACCCAGTTATTAAATATAGCATTGTCAGTAGCTACACCATTAGGGTTAGTGATCAGATGTTAGAAGATACTGAGGGGCTATCCAATAGAAATTCAGGGGAGAGTGCTACCAGCTGATTTAATTGTGTTTGACATGTGTGGGTTTGATGTAATACTGGGTATGGACTGGTTGGCTGCCAATCACGCCAGCATCGATTGTCATTGGAATGAAGTAATTTTCAGACCCCCCGATGAGTAGGAATTCAGATTCGTTGGTTCATGGGTACATGCTCCAATGCAGCTGGTGTCAATTGTGCAAGCGATTAGGTTACTCCTAAACAGAGGTCAAGGGTTTGTAGCTTTTGTAAAAGAAGTAATAGAAAATGAATTGAAATTTGGTAATACACCAGTCGTGCGAGAATTTTCAGATGTATTTCCAAAGGAGCTACCAGGGTTGCCTCCCAAACGCGAGGTGTATTTTCCTGTAGATTTACCTCCAGGGATAGCACCGATTTCTAAGGTTCTTTATCGTATGGCTCCAGCTGAATTAGGGGAATTGAAGAATCAGTTTCAAGACCTGCTGAATAGGGGATTTATACGACCCAGTGTCGTTTGTAAAGAAGAAAGACGGGACTATGAGGATGTGTATCGATTACAGAGAAATCAACAAGGTTACTATTACGAATAAATATCCTCTATCCCATATAGACGATTTGTTTAACAAGCTCTAGGGTACACAGGTGTATTCCAAGATCGAACTTAGATCAGGTTATCATCGTGTGAGAGTAAAGGCAGAGGACATTGCAAAGATAGCCTTCAGGACCAGATACGAACACTATGAATTTCTCGTTATGCCGTTTAGTCTGATGAGTACCCCAGCTGTGTTCATGGACTTGATGAATAGAGTTTTTCACCATTATCTAGATCAATTTGTAGTAGTTTTCATTGATGATATACTAGTGTACTCGAGAAGTTTTGAGGATCATAAGATGCATTTGAGGCATGTACTGCAGACACTCAGAGAAGAGAAACTCTATGCCAAGTTTAGCAAGTGTGAGTTTTGGCTTGAGAAAGTTGCGTTTTTAGGCCACGTGATCTCAGGAGATGGTATCTCAGTAGATCCCAACAAGATTGAGGCGATGGTGAATTGTGCCAGGCTGAAGAATGTGCAAGAAGTCAGAAGTTTTTTGGGACTGGCAGGTTATTACTGTGGATTTGTGGAGGGAATTTCAGCATTTACAGGACCACTCATGCATTTGACTAAGGAAATGCCAAGTTTGTGTGGGATGAAGAATACGAGCAGAGTTTTTAGGAACTAAAGCAGCGGCTCGTCACTACACTAGTACTAACGATTCCATTAAGAGGTGATGGAAATGTGATTTACAGTGACGCGTCTTTGAAAGGACTTGATTGTGTACTGATGCAGCACGATAGGGTGGTAACTTATGCTTCCAGGCAGTTGAAAGAATATGAGAAGAACTACCCTACTCATGATGACGATTCCATCAAAAGGTGATGGGTATGTGATTTACAGTGACGCGTCTTTGAAAAGACTTAGTTGTGTACTGATGCAGCACGGTAGGGTGGTAGCTTATGCTTCCAAGAAGTTGAAAGAATATGAGAAGAACTACCCTACTCACGATCTGGAATTGGCTGCAGTTATACATGCACTGAAGATCTGGAGACATTACTTATATGGTGAGAGATGTGAAATATTTTCTAATCACAAGAGCTTAAAGTATTTATTTACACAAAAAGAGTTGAATATGCGTCAGAAGGGATGGTTGGAACTCATTAAGGATTACGACTGTGCCATCAGTTACCACCTAGGTAAAGCAAATGTGGTGGCTGATGCTTTAAGCAGTAAATCAGAAGATACAACATAGCTAGCAACGGTAGTTCAGCACCTAATTCTGATGGACTTGGAAAGGCTCAGTGTGGAGATAATAACAGATGATCCTTAGGCGTTTATAGCCAATCTGGTTGTACAACCTATACTTTATGAAAGGATTAAATCTGCTTAGAGGGATGATCTAGAATTGGCAGAAGTGATAGCCAAAATACAAGATGGTCAGGGAGAAGAATTCAGTATTTCTGATGATGGGGCCTTAAGATTTCGCTCAAATTATGTGTGCCTGCTGATGTCAGCTTCAGGAGGACGATCCTAGAAAAGGCACACAGATCTCTATACACTATTCATCCTGGAAATATGAAAATGTATAGGGATCTGTGGGAGTATTTTTGGTAGAGTGGCATGAAGAAAGAAATTGCAAAATTTGTACAACAGTGCTTGACGTGCCAGTAGGTTAAGGCTGAGCACCAGAGGTCAGCTAGTCAGTTGCAGCCACTTTTCATTCCTCGATGGAAGTGGGACCATATATCCATAGATTTTGTTACTGGGCTACCGTCGACGTTGCATGGTCAAAATCCCATTTGGGAGGCTAACGAAGACAACTCATTTTTTGCCCATTAAGATCAGCTACCCTTTGAATAGGTTAGTAGAGATTTACATATAGGAGATTGTTCGACCCCATTGAGTGCCGGTGTCCATAGTTTCTGACTGTGATCCATGTTTTACATCGCTGATCTAGAGGAGCTTACAAGAGGCATTGGGGACTCAGCCAGCATTCAGCACCGCTTTCCATCCTCAGTCAGACGGCCCGACAGAGAGAACTATTCAGGTACTTGAGGATATGTTGCGAGCGTGTGTATTGGACTTTGGGGGTAGCTGGACTCAGTATATGCCATCGGTGGAATTTGCCTACAATAATAGCTATCAAGCTAGCATCAGCATGGCTCCTTATAAGGCACTCTATGGTAGGAGGTGTCGTTCCCCTTTATACTGGGATGAGCTGGGTGAAAGGCGAGTTTTGGATCCAGAGATAATTCAGCAGGCGTGTTAAAGTTTGATTTATTTGAGATCGAATCAATGCAGCACAAAGTCAAAAGAAAAGTTACCCAAATACTCGTTGTCGGAAATTGGAATTTGAAGTGGGTGATCATGTATTTTTGAAAATAGCACCACTAAAGGGAATCATGAGATTTGGGAAGAAGGGAAAGTTGAGCCCTAGATTCATTGGCCCATTTGAGATACTCAAGATGATTGGGTCAGTGGTTTATCAACTAGCTTTACCACCATCCTTATTCAGTATTCTCGACATGTTTCATGTTTCGATGCTGAGAAAATACATCCCAGATCCTTCCCATATTATCTACTATGTAGAATTAGAACTCAGTGAGGCTTTAGCATATGAAGATGCTCTAGTGCAAATCTTAGATAGAAAAAAACAGGAATTGCGCCATAAGAAGATACTGTTAGTAAAGGTTCTGTGGAGAGATCATGCGATTGAGGAACCCTCATGGGAACTTGAAGATGAGATCATACGAAAGTATCTCCACTTGTTTGATTAGTTATAATGATAATGTATATGTTAGAATAGTAATTTTCTTTTGTATAATTTAGTATAATTGTAATGTAGAGTGTAGGATAAGTAGTATTTTGGTTTTGGGGGAATTTTATTTTATGGTTGTAATCTCTCAGAACTACCTATGTAACAACGATATTCCTCCGCCATAAGTGAGGAAGGTAATAAAATAAGTAGACCGTTTAGCTTTTGAGGGATGATGAGTTATATAAATTGTAAATTTCGAAAATGAAATTTTAAAAGGAGGGGAGAATGTAGTGACCTAAAGAATATTGGTATTTAAATAATAAATAAGGAGGGAAATGGAACAGAAAGAGAAGGAGGCAACATAATCAAGGACTCATTGACGAATGCAGGGCATTCATCGACGAGCATAACACAGGGTCTCATCGAAGAGGGTATGTTTCGTCGACAAGAAAATACCAGAGGGGTTTTAGGTCATTTAAAATTCGTGGATGAGGAAGTAAGGTTCGTCGATGAAATTACTTAAGGACTCATTGACAAGATGATGTGGCTCATCGACGAAGGCCACAGTATAAATAGTGTTTAACTCTGATTTTACGCAGAAATTTCAGCCGGAACCCTCTTTTTTCTCTCTCTACGGTCTCCCCCTTCTCACTTTTTGATTTCAGCTCTATTAGCCACTGGATCGACGATCTGAGGCCACCACGACACTCTTAGGAAAGTTCTCTCTAAGTCTTTCGGAGCAGATCGTTGGTGGGATGAAGTTGGATTTCATCCTAGGTTAAGGGTAAGGCTTTTTGTTGAAATTTGGATTTCTAGCAATTATGGAAAATGTTGTAGATGTAGAAATAGTGATATTTTGTTCTGGGATATATGGTTTTCAGGGTGTTGAGTGAAGAACCGTACGGGTGTAGGACCCATCATAGTAGGAGATTTTTAGCAAGAATCAGGTAAGGGAAATATGCTATACTAGGAAAATCTACTTTGAATTTAGTATAAATTATATGATTTTACATATTATTATTCAAGGCAGGAATTTATACACTACACAGATATATTGCTTAATATATTTCAGCTATTGTGTGGCATGTGAATATGAATATAGTACAGAAACATGTTTTACAATATTTTTAGAAGTATGATTTACAAACTATGCAGACAGTGAAATGCCTTTATAGTATTATTCCGAATACCATGATTATACAGTTTTACAGTACCATGACATACAAATTATAGTTCAGTTCAGAAATACAGTTGATACAGTTACATTTTATTACAACGTCATGGTTAATACAATTATTTTAGAATCATGGTAAAACAATTAATTGTATATAGAAATGTATTATATAGCATTAGACCATGTTGGACCATACAGTAGAGCGCGGTACCGTAGTTACAGATATTCAGTTCAGAGTGCAACCACCTATTCAGATAATACGTGGTATGGTATATCGATCGTGTCTAGTTGGGACAGGCTCGCCATTAGATATGGGTTGAGGAGTGGTCGATCTGACTGACCGAGTATAATGGTTTATCTTGGTAGGCCAGCCAGTGATAGATCCCGCCTACGGGCCACACAATCCTATCATGAGGGGTTAAATCATGACATACAAATATCCATAGGGAAATTTTCAGCTATTATATGTTTATACAGTTTTATAGAAATAGAGGATATACCTATGTATAGTAAAAGTATTATGAATGGTAAACATATAAAGATAAATAAGTTAAGCAATGTGAATAAAGGTGGGATATGTTATTTGAACCTATATTCTTAAATTCATCTATTTATGATTTTATAAAGTTGGATTTTTATGGAAATGTAGCTCTCTTGCCACACACTAGCAATAGCATATTTCTTCTTACTGAGCGTCATCTCATCCCAATAAATTTACATTTTTCAGGTGATCCAGCTAGGCGAGTTAATCAGGTTCGCAGATAGAAGGGCTTTAGTTTTGCCCTACTAGTAGAGTGAGTATTTTTAGGGAGATTGATTTTTGCATAGCTCTAGTGCAACTGAGGATGTTTATATGGATCAGTTGTATATGTATATTCTGGGGAACATCATAGCACTCTGGTATTGTGTTGTGTATGTATATGGTTGTGAGTACTTGACTTCTGCTTCCAACTGCTTAGGTGGATGTTTTAAATGTATAAATGACAAATGGTATCAGGGATATGGGATTTTATAGTACCTATTATTGGGAAATCATTATATATATATATATATATATATATATATTTATATGTATATATATATATATATTTATAACAAATTATAGCAGATCGTTACATAAAATACACAACTTAATCCAATAATAAACTCAAACAAAATATTGAAATAACAATAAAGTAAAGCAAAACAATTAAACAAAGGAAGAGGAAGAGGGAGAGGGAGAGAGAGAGAGAGAGAGAGAGAGAGAGAGTTAGAGAGAGAACTTAAACAAAAATTAATCTAATAAAGAAAAATCCTTCAACAATAAAATAAACTCAACACACTAATTAACTTTAAAAAAAAAAAAAAGCAAACAATATCTTAAACAAAATAAACTAAACTTAATAATGGCTTAAATAAAAATAAACTCAAACAATAGCTTTAACAAAAATAACCTTAACCCAACAATATCTTAAACATAAATAAACCTAACAATTAATTAAACAAAAGTAACTCAATCGAATAATCAACTCAAACTAAATATTGTAATAAGTATTGAAATGACAATGAGTAAAAAAAAAAGTAAATAAACAAAGGAAGGGAAAAGGTGTGTGTGTGTGTGTGTGTGTGTGTGTGTGTGTGAGAGAGAGAGAGAGAGAGAGAGAGAGAGAGAGAGAGAGAGAGAGAGAGAGAGAAAGAGAGAGAGATGGCCATCCTCCCTTCTTTGGTGTGCACATAGCAGCAAAAGCTATTGTGTTCCCTTGTTTTCTTACGGTCCAAAAGTCCCCTCCTTCCTTTATTTTGGCTGTGCACAGCAGCCCCCTCCAAAAGTTGCTGTTACTTCTTCATTTTTCTTGCCTAAAAAACCCTATTCCCCGCTTTTTAGTTTTGCCCTACCCGTGTCTCTTGAGTTAGGCTCATGGGCCTAACTTTTGGTGGCCTAAGACTCCCAAAAACGCTTATGGTACAACTGCTCCTTGTAGCCCACACAAATGCATACGACCACAATATGTGTAAAAAAAAACATTCTTCTTCCAAAACTCACCCAAGCCGTGTCTCACTTCCCTTGTAGCACTTGGGCCTATTTTGGGTGGCCCATGTTCTTGTTTCTTCATATACATGGCTGCCCCTCTAATTTCTAGCTTCCTTGTGTGCATGGCCCACGTATGCATGGCTAATGCAAATGATTCTCCAAATGCACGGTTGGTGCCTACTTTTGACCTTGACGCAGCCAGTGTCTCTAAAAACGCAAAACATGAAAGTTTTAGATCTATTTCTTGGCATTCCATAGCATCCTGAATAATATCAATTGGAGTTGAGATGAGAGAGTTATGCTCAAATTATGAAGCAATGTTGAAAATGTCCATAATTGCTCAATTAGCTTTGTTTTGCACTTAACACCTCCATTTGCATCGTGTTGCATGTGCATCTTTATTTCTTATTTAATTACCAAAAATACCTTGCAAAAATTAAACACAATAACTCATAAATTCACAAATAAAAATATAATAAAAATTCAAATATTATGAATTGAGCTCAATGTTGAAATATTGGACGTAACTAGGCATTTAAATGAAATTACAATCTTTAATTCATGAATTTAAATACCTAATTATGCAACTTTGACGTATAATTAATTTGTGTAAAATAAAGTAAAAAAGGAGAGATTTTGATGGGATTTTCAAACAATCTACTGAAATCATGTAAATTTTACTTTAACTCTGCTCCTACAAAGTAGTGCTCAATTCATGAATCTAATTCAAACCGTCGTATGCATAAACTACGTTCGTTTAGCTATCCATAATAGGCTAAATGGTGAAAAGTGTCGTTCAAGGGCATAGGGAAGCAAGGGTGCACCAATTGTTCGAAGCACTTTCGGGAACCGAAGTATACCTTATCTCAACGATTCGAAAATCATTTTAGTATCCATAGCCTACTACGTATATCTGACTGAACCAATAGTAGTGATGTCCTATCCATAAGACTTCATTACAATCCAAGCATTGAAAGTGCATGAAAGTAAAAGCATGGTATTCAAATCAAAGCAAGTAAAGAAAGCAGTAAAGGAAAGCGTATAAATGAAAGCAAGTAAAGGAAAGCAGTAAAGATGAAAGCATGTAAAAGATCATTCCATTGCATTCAAATCATCGGTCACTAATGACTGGAGCTGCAACCAAACAATCATCTATCTACTTGGAGGCACAAGAGTTTCATAGGTTATCACAGACCTTTAAATACTTCTTGCATGAACCAGAACAAGTATTGAATTCTATACTAATTTCTACTCTAAATGGCTCTCAATGACGTCTTAAGTCTGTCAGTAACATAAAAGAGACAAAGAGGAACCCTAAGAACATTTTCAAAGCTAATATTTATACCAATTAGGGTGTACAAGGTTTGAATTTCAAAAAAGGAAAGTTCTACAAAAAAATCGTGCAGAAGATCGTTGTTGTCGACCAAGTCGCACCCATGCTTTCAATTGTTCGCACCATGGTAGAGGTTTGAGGGAAATTAGGAATTTGAGCTTCAATATATTTTACCTAATTGCGCCAATGGGTCTTGTTGGTTGAGCTGCTAGTCGAGACTTTCAGTATCTCAATATTCAGTTTAGCTTAGGAACTCGACTTCATCGCCCCTCAAGGTCTCATTGGTCGAGCAGTTGGTCAAAACTCTCAGTATTTCTAGCTCAATAAGCTTTAATATCTCGACATGGTCGCCTCTGAAGGTCATGGTCGAACCTTACAACATTTCTTCTTCAGTCTGAACCTTGGTGTAACTTATGACTCGGTCGCCCCTTGTGTTGTTGGTCGCACCACATGGTCAAACAAATTCTTCTTCTCTTTTGATGTGTTGAGGCTCTAGGAGTTTGGCTAAGCATCTGATTTGAGCTTTAAGTATCCCAAATACTCACTTGATTTCTCATAATGCCTAACACCTTGGTTTTATCCTATATTTCATGAAATATGAATAAACCTTGCATAACTCTGAAGTATGTTAACAAAGGGTTTATACAGGATAAAAGAACAAAATAAAGGTAAATGAGGGCCTAAAATCGAGCAGTTTAGGGACTCATCACAACCCCCAACTTACACTTTGCTAGTTCTCCAGCAAAGCAAAAACTAAAAAACTAAGAAATCCTACTTACCTTCTCTTTCGCGAGAAACACGGTTGCATTTACTGTATGCAACAAGGCTTTAAACCCCTAGGTTGACCCTAGTGGACGAGTTGTAGTCTCATGAGGGTTTCTAGGGTGATAACCACAAATATCAATATCAGTGAACATCAAATAAGATAACATGTAATACAGTTATGCCATTTTACATATAGGTATATAACCTAATTATAGACAGGCTATTTCGTCCGTAACTTTATTATACAAACAACTCTGAAGTGAATCTGTTGGAATTGGTGTATTCCCAAAAGGGGGGGGTGAATTGGGTATTTAAAAATTCTTCCTAGGTTAAACCAGATTCCACAAGCAGTATTACACAAACCTAGGGTCTTTCTATGTAATCACAAACCCAATCAAATATTCAAACAATAAACATAAACATATAGGTGTAGAAAGTGAAAATGGAAAGTTTAGATTCATGAACTCTAAGCTGCTGTCAAAAACTCAAAAGAATAATAAATGACTTAATAATAACTCATAAGGTATCATAGTCGTCGCAGATGCTTTCTCAGTGCTCATAAGGAACCCTAAGTGCTCCAAGTCACGTGAACGTGTATTTTTAGTCTCATGAGATACCATGTAAATACAAGAGTTTATATAACCTGATTAACACAAATGAACTACTAGTCAACAAACATAGAGTTACAATTCCTAGATTAGCCATATAAAGAGAAATTACACATAAATAACCCACTATACAGGTTAAGTGTGTAACTCCTAGTTTATATGCAAGTATGTAAAGGGTATCAGTCAGTGTTAATTATGACCTAATCATCCATATTCAAAAAAAAAAAAAAATTCAATGTAATTTATCATCCCCCTCCCCCCAACTAAAATGGAACATTGTCCTCAATGTGAAAGCATAGGGGAAATAGAAAAGATTTGCACGAGGGAAGTGGAGCGTACCTGGGTGGAGAAGTAAAGGGAAAGAAAAACTGAAACTAAGGAAAAATGTACTTGAAAGTTAACTAAAAATAAAATAAGGTAAAAAAAATGAAAATAAAAGAAAGAAAAACATCACAGTTTTTCTGGCGGAGGCTTTTAAGGAATTTCATTTGGTGGGTGCAGGTTTATAAATTGAACCGGCGAGTCTACAAATTTGAGTCACTACAATGAATCAATCTTATTACCTACACAAAAGTTAGCCTCAAATAAATCAATACGTTCTAAGGTACAAAAAAAACATGTACCGACTGCCTTCCTTGTTTTAACAAGAAAGGATCTTTATTTAGTATATTTTCCAGGAAAGTTACTTCTTTAAGAACCGGTCTTTGAGGCAAAGTTGCTAGAGTAATTACCATTCGTCACGCCCCGAACTCATAGATGGGTCCTAAGTGTAACTATAGTAACCTAACCTGTCTCTATATCAATTCAAAACATACATGATACAATACCAACTGAGGGTCCAAGCCGGTGGGGTATACGGATGCCCTTAAAATATAAACATACCCATCTATACTCATCAAATACGCAGCAGAATACAGTCTTTCTATACATGAACAATACCATACCAGAGTCTATACAAAACTAGGATATACATTTCCATAATTACAACATACTCCCGGTGCCTACAAAAACCATCCCAACAACCCGGATACAAAAACTCGTACCTAATAAGCACTAGTAGTAGCTAACGACACCCCCTCTTTCGAATGCTAGGATGCTAAACACGGCTACGTGATGGACTTGAAAAACATTTGTATGTACATTTGGGGTGAGACACTTCTCAGTTCCAAAACATATTATTTTACATAAAACATAACACTATACAATACGATACAGTTCCAAAACATTTCCATACAACATATAGTTCCATACAGTTCCAGTATTTTCACAAATGCATTCTAGTACATACAATACCAAAACATACGGTCAGTGTCGTCACACGAATACGCAACTACGCTATGAAACCCGAAGCTTCAAGCGATTATATTGCCAATACAATGTAGCTCACAACAGTACGCAACTACTCCATGAATCTAAAGTTCCGCAGCAATTACATTGCCAACACGTAACTACTCCATGAAACCTGAACTTCATAGTGATTACATTTCCAATACCATGTAGCTCACACCCCTCGGTGACCAACCAGGATACGTAGTGATATTTCACACCCTCGGATATAGAGTCGGATACTCTCGCCCACAGTTTTCATACCGGTACATGGCACAGTGTACGGTAATTAGCTGCCATATCGTTGTTTTGGCGTATGGTAATTAGCCGCCATAAGCCGATTTCACAAAACCTGGAATCATTTTGGAGCTCATACTCCTATACATATGAGCGTACGGTAATAAGCCGCCACATAACTGTTTTACAACATACCTGGAACAATTACATACAATCATACATACCACACTTATTTGGTTTACAGAAAATCATATCATTTTCCATTTCAAGTATAAAGTTTATGCAAATATGGATAACAGTCATCTGGATTATACATTTTTAAAAAAACTAATGGTTTTCCAAACAAAGTAGAGATGATACACGAAATCCCCAATTTTTCCCAAAAAATCGTAACCCAAAAATCCCATATTTTTACCCAATAGATTTCCCCAAATAAGTTACCAAAACATACTTACGATTATAGCCTACAAGCTTACCGATCTTGATTTCGAAAATAAACTGATATAAACTAAATCCCCTAACCTTAATTCGAATTCCAACTATAAACTCTACGGTCCCCAAAACTACTAACCGAGGCTCCAAAACCTACAAACCACAGTACAATACATACCTACAATCCATGCTACTACCTATATTCTAAATTAGAAACGAAAACCGAGTCTTACCTCGATTTTAGCCCGAAACTCGAAACTGCTCGAAATGAGATTCCGAACCACTATTCTCGAAGAGAATCCTCCCTTGATCTATATGATAACATCGGATTTATGATTTAGGCAACGAATGGTGAAGAAATCGAGGAGAGAGAGAGCTTCGAATTCTAGAGAGAGAGAGAGAGAGAGAGAGGATTTTCAAATCTTAGCCAAGAAGCAACCCCAAAATATCTTTTAAAGGCCTTTGACTCGGGTGGATTCATTGACGAATTGGCATCCTCGTCGATGAGTTTGCCATTACCTTCGTCGATGAAGTGGTGGCCGCATCGACCAGCCTGAGATCCCCAATTTCCTGAATTATCTTGGCTTCTCCTCGTCGACGAGCTTCTGAATTTCGTCGACAAGAACAAAAGGGACTTCGTCGACAAACTCTGACTTCGTCGATGAAGCTCGCCCAAATCACCACTTTACCATTCTTTCAAACATCAAATTCATATACTACAGTTCAGGGTCTTACACCTTTAGTTCTTTAGAAGCATCAACATTAAAAATTTTACCTGGTTCTTTGAAAATTAAATTCTCACCAGTTTGCTTACCCACTTTATCAGGTGTACCCATCACCTTACCATTACAGGGATTTGATTCAACATTGCGCTCATTGACATTTAGTCTAGTAGGGAATGATGGTTCCATGACTATCAATCTTTGAGGGTAAGGTACCACAGGTTGGTATTCCTTACTGGTCTCGCTCTCCACATTAACTGATTTCTTCAATTCTGGGCTTGCTTCCTCTAATTTTTCTTTGACCTCATCTATCTCAGTTGTAACTTCAAGTGTTAGGACAACTATTGGTCTGTCAATGAGTATCTTAGGTTAGGGAACTTCTTTTCCACTTCTCGAAGTAATAATGGTCTCCGCAGTCTCAATAAAAATATTATGTATTTGTTGCTATTGGTGCTGGTATTCTTGAGGATTAGGCCGAAGTTCTATCGAAAATTCCCCTTTTTCTAAGATATTCAACTGCATGCTCATCTCATTAATGGTGTCCCATAATTCATTTATAGCTTGAGTGTACTAATTGTTAGTTATGACTTGAATTTGCATGAACTACTGAAAGTCATCCTCAAGAGACTTCTCTGGTGGAGTAGGTGCTACATTAGATTGAAATCTTCAAGGTGCATAACTTTGAGAGATTTGTTGTGGCTGATACTGATGCTGAAGGGTAGCCTAACAATATGACGACTGATAAGGGGGTGCATAGGACTGGGAAGGTTGATTCCAAAGTTGCTCTATACTATTCTCCTTTTCCATCTCCATAGCCTCCACTCTTCTCGTGAGTTCAGCTATATGTACCTTAACACAAAAATCATCTTTTAGTTCTTCCCACTTTCCACCATGTATTGCTCACAATGGTTGAGCTGCAATTGGTCTTCTTTCAATCCTAGTGTTCCACTGCTGAGCATACTTAGCTAAATGATCCATAAAATCCCATGCCTTATCAGGCTCCTTGTCAAATAAATATCCTGAACACATAGTATAAACGAACTGTTTGGATTCAAGAGTCAATTTAATGTAGAAATAGTTGACCAGGCGTCATGATTCAAATCCATGGTGGGGACACAAGTTAACCAGATCTCTAAATCTCTCCTAACTTTCATGAAATGTCTTATCAACTCCTTGCATGAATCAGCTAATCTGTTCCTGCAAAAATTGAGTTCTCTATAAGGGAAAAAATTTATGTATTTGCATGTCAGCCCAACTAGAGATAGAATTAGGCCTAAGAGAATAAAATTATGTTTTAGCCTTGTCTTTCAATGAAAAATGAAATAGACGCAATCTAATTGCCTGATTAGTAGCAGTCTCATCTATGAATGTAGCACATGCAAACTCAAAATTAGTTAAATGCCGATATGGATTTTCACACTTCACCCCATAAAAATGAGGTATCATGGATATCATTCCAGGTTTAATGTTAAAGTTCTGTGTATTCTCAGGCAATATGATGCAAGATGGTTGTGTGCTTCGTGTGGGCTGCAAAAAATTCATAAGCGTGTGTGGTGTAGGTGTAGCCATATTTTCTTCAAAACTCAATTTTTTTTCTTTTTTTTCTTTTTTTTTTTCATGAGAAAAATTAAAATAACAGAAAAACACTAGTTTGAAATTAAAACTGACATTCCCCGGCAACGGCGCCAAAAACTTGACTCAATCTAAAAACGAGCAGTTCTAAAGTTATCTCAAATATAGGAGTTCAATTGTGTAATACTTAACCTAAAGGTCAGATCGTCTCATCAAGGAATGCATTTTAATTCCAAACTAGCGTAATTCCAAAAGAAATTAAAAAAAAGAAATTTACTAAACATAGTTCACATTCAGTTTCTTGGGATTTTTGAGGTTTTTGCAATAAAATTTAAATTCTAACTAAAAATTAAATATGCATGAAATAACTTAAATAAATACCAAATTCAATACCAGAATAATGAAAGAACTAAACCTTGCAATCATTCAACTAAATAAAAATAATAACTTTAAACATAAACTCAATTAAGCAAGAATACACTCTAAATAAAAATAAAAACTTTAATAATAAAAACACCCAAAAAAAATAATTAAATTCCTAGAAAAACTTTAAATAAGAAGACAAATTAAAATTAACAATAATAATGCTTAAACAAGAATTTAAATGCAAGAGAGAGAGAGAGAGAGAGAGAGAGAGAGAGAGAGAGAGAGAGAGAGATTTAAACATAAATTTATCTAGTAAAAAGAAAATTCTTAAATTAAACAAACTATTTTTAAACAAAAATTAATCCAAACTTTGAATAAATTAAAAACTTAATAATAAAATTAATTTTAACAAAATTAAGTCCAAAGAAAGAGAGAGATGAGAGAGTAAGGGAGAAGAGAGAAGAGAGAAGAGAGTAGAGAGAGAGAGATAGCCAAAAATTTGAGTGAGCGTGAGAGTCTTCTGCTGTCCTGCGCACCGCTGCCTCCCGCTGCTCCCTTTTCCCCTATAAACCCTCTTCCTCTATAAAATATCCTATTCCCCTCTAATATTTTTCCCTAGCCATGTCTCCTCTTGAGATAGTCACATGGGCCATTTTTTTGGTGGCCCAAGACTCTTTTTTCCTTAAGCACTCCACATGGCCTAGCGCAGCAACTTCACTTTAAATCCCAATTTCTACCTAGTAAATGTTCAAATTAGCAAAAGTCTATTTCCCAATGAATTGTAGATATCTTACTTATCTTTCCAATGCCATTTGAATCACACCAATACGATGTCATATGAAAGAGTTATGATCAAAATATTGAAATAAGTTTAGGCTATCTCCTAGCGAATTTTAGACTTGGATTGTTGCCCTTTTCATTGCATGACACGGATTCATGTGCATGAAGCCCATGTAGTTTTCTCACATGGGACCCGGTTCTTTTTTTTTTCTCCTTTAATTTCTAAAATTATTACATTGCATAGCACGAATTCTTCAATTTTTACACACGTACACGATTTTAAACAATTGTGTGCATGGCTTATCATTTGTAGGCATGTGGCTCACGGTCCGGTCTTCAATATTTGGCTTCATGCATGTGACCTAGATTTGAACTCTAACTCACATACACGCACATACATTCTTAATCTCGGTTTTAATGTCCAAAAGTTATCCTACAATAATAAGTTACCAAAAATTCGTAAATTATCGAGTAATGATCCAAATGTTGTAATTCGAGCTCAATGTTAAATTATTGAACATAATTAAGCATTTAATATAAAATATAGTCTTTAATGCAAGATTTTAAAACCTAATTATGCAATTTAGACGCGTAATCATCTACTATGTGGACTGAAAAGTACACTTCTGAAAAGGTGTACTCATTGTTTGTCAAGGAAGCCGAGTAGAGTTTCCTTCAAGAATTCCCCTCATTCGAGAAAGTCAGAGATACTAGATTTGGTACATTCAGATGTGTGTGACCCTATGAAGGCGACAACATTTGGTGGCTCCATATACTTTGTGACCTTATTCATAGATGATCATTCAAAGAAGTTGTGGGTATGTACCTTGAATTCAAAAGACCAAGTGTTGGATGAGTTCAAGAAATTTCAAGCCCTAGTTGAGAGACAAACTAGGAAGAAACTGAAGTGCATCTAGACTATAATGGTGGAGAGTGTTCTGGTCCATTTGATGAGTATTGCAAACAGCAAGGTATTCGACATCAAAACACAACTCTGAACCTCAGCTGAATGGCATAGCAGAAAGGATGAACAAAACATTGGTTAAGAGAGTGAGATGTTTGCTTTCACAAGCCTAGTTGCCAAAATCCTTTCGAGGGGAGGCATTGAGCACTGTTGTTCATGTGTTGAATCTTACACCCTATGTTCCACTACAGTTTGATGATCCAAATCGATTTTGGGCAAGTAAGGATGTTTCCTATAATCACCTTTGTGTTTTTGGGTGCAAAGCATTTATACATATTCCAAAAGATGAAAGGTCCAAACTTGATGAGAAAATGCGACAGTGTATATTCCTTAGCTACGGTCAAGAAGAGTTTGGATACGAGCTTTATAATCCAGTTGAGAAGAAAATTGTGACAAGAAGAGATGTCGTGTTTTTAGAAGATCAGATGAGTTAGGATATTGAGAAGGCAAAGAAATTTATATCTTAGTAGGGTGACAGCTTGGCTGATGAGGATCCAGTTCCTTTGAAAAAATTTTCATCTCAAGTTGAGAATGATGTTCAGGATGACCACCAGGGTAGAGGTGATACAGATGTTCCCTTACAGGTTCAGGGAGATGTTGAGACTGAAGAGCAGTTGATAGTGATAGAGATTCCACTAGAGATTCCATCCAGGAGGTATGTTAGAGACCAACATCCTTCCACTTGGTATTTAGTAGAACAGTACGTGTTATTGACGAACGGGGGAGAGCCCCAATTTTTTGTAGAAGCCATGGAAGATGAACACACGGTAGAGTGAGTTGAGGCCATGCAAGATGAGATGTAGTCATTGCACGATAACCACACCTTTGAGTTAGTGAAGCTACCTAAAGGTAAAAAAGCTTTGGAGAACAAGTGGATTTACAAGAAGAAGACAAATAAGTTATCTTCACAGCTACAGTAGAAAGCTATATAGGTTGTAAAAGGGTTCAGTTAGAGAAAAGGTATTAACTTTGATGAGATCTTCTCTCCAATTGTAAAGATGTCATCGATCCATAGAGTACTCGGCTTAGCAGCTAGTCTTGACTTAGAAGTTGAGCAAATGGATGTGAAAACAATATTTCTTTATGGTGATTTGGAGGAAGAGGTTTATATGAAGCATCGAGAGAGTTTTAAAGTGAAAGGGAAAGAGTATTATGTGTGCAAGCTGAAGAAAAGCCTATATGGTTTGAAACAAGCACCGAGACAGTGGTATAATAACTTTGAAGTTTGTTGTTCAATTGTCGGGATGACAATTCCCTCCACATAATCAGAAAGGGGGAGATTTGTTGGGTTATTTCCTTTCATGTGAAGAAAAGCCCAAGTGGGTTTTATTAAAGCCCAAAGTCTAGCCCTTTAAAACCTAAAGGAAGTCAGAAAAAGAGAAGAGATGAGTGATTAACCTCAGCTTTCCAGCATATACACCAAAATCAATCAATAATATCAGAATTTGATAAATCGGACTTAGGACGCCTTCAACATCCAAGGGTCACGGACTAACCATAGAACCTGAGAGAAACCTTATACTACAAGAATTTGAGGAATTTTCTATACTATTCTATTGAAAAAAAATTACAATCCGAACAAATCTTTATTATCTAACGAACTCGAAACATACCATTGGGAAGTGATTCAGTAATTAAACCCTCATGAATCCATTTTTCTTCATCAAGACTCTAATCCTACTTTGTTCGTGGTCCGATCGAGTTGAAATTTGGAAGAGAGGTTCACAACTCAAGGTGCTATAATCTGAACAATGGAGATCGGATTTTGAGTTTGGGAGTTGGTATTTGTGCCCGTAAATAGTAACCGTGATTTTGGTATATTCTCTTCAATTCCTTTTGTATTTTCCAAGATTGATGATATCTTGATGAGATATATTTGTAGCTTCTAATTGTGATTAGTGAAGACTTTGTGTACCCATTCTTTAGTTAATAGTAAATATTTCAACTGGATTAAGTCCCGTGGTTTTTCTTTCTCACACTCGGGAAGTTTTCCACGTAAAAAAGAATTGTTCATGTTCTTGTGGTTTGGTGCGATTGATTATTTTTTTTTATTATTTTCAGCCAGTATAAAAGTAAAGGTACACTATATTTGTCTGCATATAGGGAGAAGAATTATTCCGATGTGATTGTTTGTTGATATATCTCTCCCAACACTTTAGTCCAACGGTGTGGAAAATGTGAAGTGTGAAGGTGGAAAGGCATACAATTCATCAATTCTATTTAATTGGGCGGAAACCATTTTTCAAGAAAAAGTTAGAGCCCGTTTGGATTAAGGATTTTATTAAGAGAAAGGAAAGGAAAGTAAAAGAAAATAAGGAGGAAATTTATCTTTCCTTATATTTTTCCTTCACTATTAAATACTATAAAAAATGAAGTTTTAATTTTTTAATTAGAAAAAATTAAATATTAATGATACGTAAAATTACTATTTTGTTTAAAAATTTATTATATTTTTTATTGTCTTTCTCATTGTTCTTGATAACCAAAACTAGGAAAATATGGATTTTTTTTATTTTTTTTTTCTTTTTCCTAATATTTTCTAAGTTCCAAACGGGCCATTAAGCTTTATTTTTAAAGCCTTTTTTGTTCAGTTTGTTCTATAGATTTTTTTTTTTTAGGAACAAAAACTTTATTAAATGGAAATTATACACCATCTACAGCAAAATAATCTCTAAACAAATTATAAATATATATCTTACTTATTAACATGAATTTTCTCCGAAGTACTACTAATAATGCCTCTTATTATCCTTAGGGTGTGGTTCAGGTGGTAGTACGGGCTACGGGAGTGTCTCTCACGAGATCAGGTATTCAAACCCTCTCGAGTTCGTTTCCGCCCCTGAACTCCTGAATTTACCCTCCCTTTGGAATTGTGAGGTCAATTTTAAGGGGTGCAGGATTAGTCACATGGACCATAAAACGGACACATGAATACCTGGTGCTTAATCAAAAAAAAAAAATAATGCCTCTTATGCTCGATTCAAAAATGATATCACTTTCCTCGTGATGGATTATTCAAAGAGAGATTTATTTACAAGATGATAGGGTATGTTTTTTATATTTAAAAAATATTTATTTTCTCCTGTTTGTGATACGAAATAAAATATATATATATATATATATATATATATATATATATATATATGGATATATTTTTTCCTGCCCCCCAAACAGCACCTACGGCCGGCCTATCATTTTTATATGGGCCAGGTTCAAATGTGTTTACGTATACGGAATGCATACCCCATAAATTCAGAGACAAAACACGATCTAAGGGCTTTGGTACCAACCCTCGAAAGACTTTGCCAGTAACTTGATTAATTCCCACCTTCAAATTTCATTGGAAAATTCAACCATTATGGAACGAAGGAAATTCTGCATTTGAAATTTTGGTCATAGATGGTGTGATAACTGGGAATCTGCTGCTTCCCTCTAAGAACCCTCAAGAGTGACACGTCTCTCTTGAATGCTTTTCAATTGAAGTTTGAAAATTAGTGGAAAAAGAAGGCTCTCTTCGGGTTCTGTCTGCCATTGTGTATTCTCTATTCACCTAAGCTGCGACCACGAAAAGCTGTGGGTTGCAAACTATCAACTCACTGCTTATGGTGGTAGGGAAAGATCTTCCTTTTTTTTTGTCAAACTCAGAAAATATTAGGAAAAGAAAAAAAAAAAATGAAGAAATATAAATTTTCACGTTTGGTTATCAAGAAAAGTAAAAATGAAAATAAAAAAATTACCAACTCTATGAACATAATTTTGATTTTACTCATCGTTGATATTTAATTTTTCCTAATTTTAAATCATATTAAAACTAATTTTAGGACTACTGCTCATAACTTTCAGTAGTGCCTGAGGTGATTCATCACCTTCAAAATTCCCTGCCTCCTATTCATAGGGGGTAAATTAGACGGCAACCCTGCACGCTGTAAAGTCAATCTACGTGCAAAAGCACCATTTTATAATTGTAAATTTAGAGCTTATTCAGTAAGAGGTTGTATTTCTTTAGGTGATGTACTGGGGAAAAAATGGACAAAAAGAAGGTTATTGACTTAGGGTTTTCTTATAATTTCTTCTAATAAACTTTTGAACAAACCTAATAATAAAACTCGTAGATAAGATGAATAATATGAGCCTTAATAGGTTTAGCACTTTAATGTTTTAAAGCTTGTGTCTATATATAGGTGAGGGAAAAGAAACTTTTAAAAAAATTAAACAATATTAAATATGAAAAAAAATCAAATATGAACTCTAATAATGTCCAACCTTATGTGAAAAAAGTAAATTAAACTTGAGATAAAAGAATTTTAAAACATACTTCACCACCTTCCAATGTTTGATTGGTATTATTCAATTTAAAAATCATATTAAGGTGGAATCCAAATGCTTCAATATGTTTGAAACATTTTACTATTTCAATATAATACTAGATTTGTATGCCCAAGTTTGGGTCGATCCCTTTTCTTTTCTTTTTTTAAATTTTTTGAATTCTCATTTCCCATACAAGTATCCATCGCAAAATGGGTAAAGTTCATAACACCACCTAATCGCTCTAAAAGTGTCAATCAACCTCTCATCAATATGTACACATAAAGCCTCAATTAAATATCCCCAAGAGAGCATGAACCCTAACCTCCATTGAGAAAATTGAAGCTGAACCATTGGTCGAAGTCTCACTTTCAAGTTCAAGTATGTCTTATATTTAATTTGGGTTTTCTGTGAGTTATATGTATACTACCACTAGGTCGTGTTTTAATAGAAGAAATTGAATGAATAGATAGTATGCAACTAGCTAGCTTAATATTGGAGAGAGAAATCCAATACTATTATATGAAAACAACTACAAAGATGAGAAGGATCATCATAGATGGATGCCAAGAGTCAAGAATTGTTCTTGAGATGATGTTAATAGTTGATAGCTAGGTAGGGAGCAGAGAAATCTTTGCAGGAGCAAAGGGACAAATCCTTGTACTTTCTTTGTGTATCATTCCCAAATCTCAGGCCCCGAGAACCTCTCTTCTCCCCTTTTGTATCTTTCATGTGCATCTTTCCCAGATCTTAATTAAAGCTATCAACCTTCACTGAAACTGTTTTTCCATGCATGTATACATATATGCATCTTCAACTACAATTAATCTACCTCTTTAATTGACTAGTTTCCTCCTTCCAACATGTTTAATTAATTAAATTGATAAGCAAAGGGGTTCAAGTACTTTTGGCGATAAGACTGAGAGCTGCACATCAGCAACATGCATGCATGTCATCACTCTTTGAAAATTCTGGCTTTCACATGCAGATGCATGTTCCTGTACGTAAAGCAAATCACCTTTATTAATTAATATAACGTATAATTATTAATTTAGTTACTTTCAGTTTTAGAATACATAGTGATCCGATAATCACAAGATGCTTATTTCAAAAGCTTCTTCTTTCGGCAGGAAATTTTTTTTAAAAATAATGGGACTTGATGGTTATAGTGTAGTCTGTAGAGTTGAATTATTTATTTATTTAAATTTCAAGTGGAATGACCGATGGGTTATGTGTTCCAAATGATTGGTCAATGATATGGGAATATGACCAAAAGAATTTTAACGAGAATATTGATCGATATTTATCACTCCATTGCCAAAGGGAATCCTTCGATTTTCCTGCACAACGACATTGAACCCAAGATATCATTCTCATACATATATAATTAAAATGGGACATTTTACTTGGGTGTTTTATGAACAATGAATGCTTGTTTTGATTTTATCTTAATTGAGTTTTTTTTATATATACATATTGAATTAAAATTGTAGAGAAATAATTTTTTAATTTTACACCCTAGATAGTTTATGGACAGTGAACGATGAATTAATTTTATCTTAATTGAGTTTTTTTTTTTTTTTTTTCTTATGCATATTGGATTAAAATTATAGAGTAACAAGACTTATGAATCTTATTTTGATAACAACAAATGAAGAGAACTTAACATATTTTGGTTAAGCGATGATGTTTCAGGTAACTCAAGTATTAAGCTCAAGTGACCCATGTGACTAATATCAAAGTACTTGACAGAGTCTGTTAAAGGATTGAACTTAATGATCCATGATCTTATAAAGTTAAAGAAGAAGCTCAAAGTCAATCTCAATATGAAGAAAAGAAGCTATACATGAAGACTTGGTGATTAGAAGAGTCATAGTTTTTAAGAGTCTCATGTAAGTACTTCAAACATTTCAATATGAATGAATGAAACTATTAGGTTTCATTATTGACTTAGAAACCAAAATTTGAAAAATCTCGAAAAATATTTTCAAAAGTATCCAAGCAAAATGGCAAGTATAAAAGTTAACAAAAGTTTTTGGACACAAAATTGTAAAAGCATATGTTGTTGCACGATCAAGCGACTGACCAGTTCTAGTCAGGTGACTGACATTTTTATGCTGAAATAAATTGGGCAAACAAAATAGGCTCACACTATAAAAAAATTGGTTTTTGGTGAGGAAACTATTAGTGACGGATTTTAAACCGCCACTAATAGTTTCGTTACTAAAAACCGGAGAATATCGCAGGAAAATATTTTTCGCGCAGAAATTATTACAGAAAAATATTAGCGGCGATTTCTGTGGTATTAATGATGAATTAAATTCGTCATTACAAGACTCTTATTAGTAACGATTAAATAATCGTCACTACTATTATTTAAAAAAAATTAGAAAAAAAATTATCTCATGGTATTAGTGATGAATTTGGAGATTCATCACTATTAGTCCATGATTTGTGATAGTTTTTGGGAACCGTCACTAATACTTTTTTTATTTAAAAAAATTTAAAAATTATTCCACAATATTAGTAACGAATTTAAAGATTCGTCACTATTAGCCCCTTATTAGTGATGGATTTGGGAACCGTCACTAGTACTTCTTTTATTTTAAAAAATGGAAAAAATTTATTTCATAGTATTAGTGACGAATTTGGAGACTCATCACCATTAGCCCATGATTAATGACAAATTTGAGAATCATCATTAATACTTCTTTTATTTTAAAAAAATTGAAAAAATTTATTTCATAATATTAGTGACAAATTTGGAGTTTCGTCACTATTAGCCCATCATTAGTGACCGATTTGGGAACCGTCACTAATACTTCTTTTATTTAAAAAAAAATCTAAAAAAATTATTTCATAGTATTAGTGGTGAATTTGGTGATTTGTTACTAATAGCCAATTATTACTGACGAATTTGGGAATCATTACTAATACTTCTTTTATTTAAAAAAAAAAAATGAAAAAAATTTATTTCATAGTATTAGTGACAAATTTGGAGATTCGTCACTATTAGCCTATGATTAGTGACAGATTTGAGAACCGCTACTAATATTTCTTTTTTAAAATAAAAAAATAAAAAAAAATTATTTCATAGTATTAGTGACGAATTTGGAGATTCGTCACTATTAGGTCATGATTAGTGACAGATTTGGGAACCGTCACTAATACTTCTTTTATTTTTTTAAAAAAATTATTTCATAGTATGAGTGACGAATTTGGACATTCGCCACTAATTGTTTGACATTAAAAAGCCGCACGCTGGTTCCCCCAATTTGCCTTTCCCTCCAATCCTCCTCATTTCCCTCCATCTCTCAATCTCTCTCTCACAGTCTCTCCATCTCTCTCTCTCTCTCTCTCTCTCTCTCTCTCTCTCTCTCTCCATCTCTCTTCGTCGCCACCGCTGATAGTCTGGATCCATCCCCGTCGCCTTCGCCGAGGAGATCAACCGCCAAAGGCCGACAGTGTAGTTTCGGTACGTGAGGAGGGCAGTGTGAGCGAAAGGGCTAGGGCTTCGATCGGAGTTAGTGGGGGTGCAAGTTACTAGGCTAGTGGGTGGAGCGCCTTCAACTGGAGGCATTGATTTGGTGCAGGTGTTTTGATCGCGGGCCTTGTTTCCAAAGTGGTAAGTCGTACTTTGATTCTTCTTCAGTTTCTTGTGACTTTCTTTTTTTTTTTTTGTAAAATTTGTTCTTATTCATGGTTGTGAAATTTGATATCCATAAATTTGTGCATAAAATTTTGTCAGCGGCTGGAACAATATTTGTTCGTGACATGATTCGTGTTATCCCAGATTTTTATTTATTTTCTTCTTTAGTTCCTTTATTTTTATTAGTTGTGTTCCTCTCATTATGAAGTTTCAAACTTAAAGTCTATAATAAGCAGTTACATACTTCCATTAGAGTTAAAATTGTTTACCTGTTTTTCGATCATAATTTTTTTATGGTATTATCATGTGTGCAGGTTTGTTGTTTGAACTTTTTGCTTAAATTTTTGGTGCTACGTTAGGTCTATTAATTTGTGTGTTTATCTTATAATTAGCTACATGTTTGTTAAATTTTTTTTATTGGGAAGTAGTAGTCTATTCAGATTTTGTGAATTTATATAAAAGTCTATCCTTTAAATCTGAAATAAACCCTAAAAATGCCACAAAAAAAAAAAGGCGGTTGTGGGGTGGAACTATGTTGGTATGAAGTTGTTATTTCTTGATTTGTTGTTTTCTTTTCCCTTCCCTTGTAAATCTATACTACTTTCGTTTCTATACTGCTTTCGTTACAATCTATGCTCTCTCTCTCTCTCTCTCTCTCTCTCTCTCTCTCTCTCTCTCTCTCTCTCTATATATATATATATATATATATCTTTCTTTCTCTAAAAAAGCACACTCGCATTTTTGACTATTAATGATTGATTGTTTTGTGAATATGTTGGGTTTTGGGGTGTGTAGTTGGTTACAATAGAGGCTGATTAGTTTACTTTGATTGGCCCAAAAATCAATAATTTTTGTTCAATCAATTTTGATTGAAAGGCATAGTTCAAGTCAAATTCATATGAAACAAAAAAAAAAATGTCAATTTCTTATTTGAACCATTTAAACTGTCTGATTGCACACCTTTACTCTCCAGGATATTACTACTTGCCTTATACTATTGTCTTGAGGTTTGTATAAATTTCAACAATGTTGTGATTGTGCATTTCAAGGGGAATTTACCCTATCCATTTTTAAAGGAAATCATTTTGCTAGATGGATTCATGACTTGATACATAAGTTTTGTATATGTACATTTGGGATAACTAGCAACATTTTGTCAAATAAATAATTGCGTACAATGACTTGATTTAAACGCTTGACGTGTCTAAAAGCATAAATCTTTCACGTTGCTCACCATGGTCATAATTTGTAAAACCTTTCAAACTATCTTCTTAAACTTCTTTTTGTAGGATTTAGTTAACTTTTGTTTTAATAATTAATTTCTTCCTCCAATTCCTTAATTCATTTGATCAAATGATTAAGCATTTTGTTCTTTGAATTGCTTGATCTTTTGGGTTTGATACTCGTAATCATCTATATTGGTATGATAGGTTTGAAGAATATCTTTAGTGTCATGTTTTAGTTATACTTACCTTCTTTTGAGGTTGGTCAATAATTGATTGAAGGGATTTAGCTCGTTCCTTGACTAATGCTAACTCCCCTAAAATTTCATTAATAGTTCGTACATAATTTTCCATTTTTCTAGTGAAATACCTTTGTTTAATGTAGCCTTTTTCAATACTCAACTATTCTCTCCATTGAGCCTTTCAAATTATGTTGATAGATTGCCATTTTCATCTTCTAACTTCATTTTAAAAAAAAAAAAAAAAAGGAAAAAAGGAAGAACGTTACAATTTAGCTCAAGCTATTTAAGGTAAAATTTACGCATGAAATCCTTTAAATAAACGTAGTATTTTTTAGCAAAATTGGTTGTGTGAGTTAAGAAACCATGGGACCTCTTAATTGATGCATATATTTCATTGCCATACTGGGTACCAATTGATGTGCCTATAGCATTCTACCATCATTTAATGAGCTCTACCTATCTTGAGGCTTATCATGTTTCCTTAAGCTTAATTGAGGCCATCTCATTTGTATAATTAAAGTCATTTCTCTAACCCCCTTGGTCCTAGGAACCTATAGGGTTTGTCCTAATTCGTGTATAACCATTTCTCTAAACCGTGTGGTTATGAGTCTTCATTCAATTATGATAATCTAATTTATAAATCCTGTTAAAGTATTTTAGATGACAACTTTAATAATACAAATTAATGAATACAAGCTTTCATTGCTTTAATTAAAAGTATATAAACTAAAATAAATTTATGTTAGTAATACAATGATGAGTTAAATTTGGATATGTAGTTAATTTGACAAACTAAATACAAATTTGAATTGTTAGAGAATTATTTTGAACTTGATAAAAGTAAAGAAATAAAAAATATGAAAGGAATTTACTAAAAAAAATAAAGAAAGAAAAAGTATGAAAACAATTTACTTTAGAACTGTGATATAATATAATGTATGCATGCCATTAAATTTAGAACCCGTCTAAGCATATGTATATATATATATATATATATATGATTGCAATGTGGATACTTTCAAAAGATTACATTTTCAGTTTCATTTACACAAAACTATAAGGAAAATCACATGGGTTGATAAACTTTTTTGTTAAGATTTGCATTAGTGTGTAGTCATTACTCCTATTATTGTTTTTTCCTTGCACAATTCTTCTAAATGCACAAATATGCTTAAATATTAACAAATACATACTTATATATTCTAGATTTAGAAAAATATGCATACGATTATTTTCTTGTTTATATTTTCAAAAAATATGTCAAGTTGTATTTGTCAAAGTTGAAAATGACAACTATATGCATGTCTATGTTTGAGCTGGCCACAGTTGATCACTTGACCACATCCACACATGTCTCTAATGGTATGAAACGCATGAGTTATATACGTCTACCTATTAATTGAATATTTTCTTGTAATGTTATTGTTAGGTAAGATTACAATCAAGTCAATCCAAATCAAGTCGACTTTTAACATAATTTACTTATTTAGTAAATGAGTTTTAAAATTAAATTTATGTTGAACTTTTTTAATAAGTAGGGGTGAATATTTTCTTGTAATGTTATTGTTAAGTATGCCCCTCTGACAAAAATTTTGTTTTCAACATAAATCTTAGGGTTTCATCTTTCCTGGCCAATGCCTCCGTGAACGAAGCCTCAAGCTGCCTCAAAGCATGACCACTCGCCACGATGCGTTGCTAAGGGGCAGAGGGCCTAGGACCCGCCAAAGGGAGAGTCTTCTTCCAAGGGTCAAGCAACCCTAAGTGAGCACAAATGGATTTTGAATGAGATTAGAGCACCAAGGGTGACTCTTGAGGATGTGCAGTTGCTCCTGACATGTTCTGTTGCACCACTTATTAGAGAGCAGTTCCCGAATGTTACCCTAGGGCTTACAGAGGACATGCTCGCTCATCCGGGGCTGTTCCATACGATTAGGCCGATCATGCCACATGATTTTTCAGCGGGGCCTCTGGTGGACATTCCTCACGAGCTAGTGCCGCACCGTATCCTCAAGCCACGCAAACCACCACCCTCCCCTCTTACCCCTGAATTGCGTCATCTTCTGAAGGAAATGGCACGAGATCGAGACGCTGCTAGAGCAGTAGCTGCCTCGCCTTGCTTGACTAGTTTTGATTCTGATTCTAACTCTGATTATGATATGTGAATTATGATGTTATCCCAAGAGGGGGGGTGAATTGAGTATTTTCAAAAATTAAGTTTTTTAAGTTCTAATTTTGAAAACTATCAATTACGAACTTGCAACCTACTTAATACCTAGCTTAATGTTTCACAATTAATCAATTTAATGTGTGTCCTTATCAAGCATACAATTTTACCCAATTACAAACAAACTTATCAAATGCTTAACTCATACACAATAAACAAATAATTTAAATGTAGGCGAAAATTAAAAGAGTTAAGGGAAGAGAGAAGACAAACACGATTTTTATGAGGTTCGGCCTATCCCTGCCTATGTCCTCACCTTAAGCAACCCACTCAGGGATTCCACTAAAAAAATCCGCTCCTTTAATAGGGACAAAGCTTCCCTTACAACCTACTGCTTTCACGAGGTGTAGGTTCCTCCTCAATCCCAGTTCATGGCCCGAACCGTGCATACAAAATAAAGATTATAATTTTTGCAACAACTCAAAATGCTTCTAACCAACCTAGTGAATACAAGATAAATCCTAGTACATAATCATATGATAAATGCTTGAAACTTAGCATGTATGTAATAATATGAGCTTTATAAAAAGAATGATATGCTTCACAAATTTACCTTTTTATCAATTTCTCAAACAAAAATTATAAATAAATGCTTTGGAGAACTCAGGGTTTGATTTCTAATCACTTTATGCAAGAATACCAAAATAAGATCCTTAAAAAAAATCTTGATTATTATGCAGATCTAAGTTCTTACTATCAAATAACTTATAAGATTAAATTTTTGAAGAAAAATATGACTTTGAATATTTCAAAGATTTAAACAATATTTTTCAAATACTTTTTGCACCAATAAGATAGATCACTTTGGATAAAAATATAACTTTGAATATCACAAGGATTCAAACTTTAGAATATTCCCAAAAGATTTTTTTCAAATAAATAACTATAAGGAAATAAGTTTTTTGCTCCCAAAAATATTTTTCAATAAAAAAATGATGGAAAAGATGACCGACTAATAAAAAATTAAAAACTCAACAAAATATTTTTCCAAACCTCAAGATCAAACCAGATTTAGCAGAAGTTGTGCGTGTATTTGTTTGGAACTTGAATATGCGAATGCCTAGACAAATGTGACTTTTTTGGAGTGCAGCTAGTGATTCTTAGCAATTCGTTCAAAGCTTCTCAAAGGTTTGCCAAAGATTGATGCAATGAGCTCAAAGTTCTCAAGAGATAAGCAAAAAGTGTTGCTCTAGGGTTTAGAGATTGTCTTTATAAGTGTTTTCGGCCCTAGATTAAATCCTAGCCATTAGACACTACAAAAAAACTGGTTTTTAGTGATGAAAGTATTAGTGACGAATTCAATTTCATCACTAAAAGTTGGTATTAGTGACGATTTTAAAGAATCGTCACTAATAGTCTAAGCATTAGTGACGGTTTTAGCAATCGTCACTAATATGACACTATTAGTGACGATTTAAAAACCGTCACTAATACTTTCGTCACTAAAAACAACACGGTAAACAATTTCTGCGCGAAAACTTTTCTAGGAAAATATTAGTGATTGTTAGCCCTGTCAGTTACACTATCTTGGTTTATATGTTTTGATGATATGAACCTATTTGTTGTTTCTAGTATTTTCCATCCTTGTAGATCTTATCTAGTATAGGTACAAAGTGTCAGATACACAGAGGTACCAAATTAGAAGCAAAGATCGGACCTAGTAAACATCAAATAGAAAATATCAAAAGGACACTGACTCAGAAGCACCAAAGCACATCCCAGAGTTTTTATTGTGTATAAATTAATTGTAATAAGGGTTGTGTGAGTGGGTGCGTATTATAACTCTTGCGATGTGTATCTTGCATGATTTCTAAGTAAGAGTTGAGCCATTACATAAGCATACTAGGACACATGAATTTATAGGATTGCACTAAAGACATAAACACAAACTCACCTTTAATGGCTTTCTAAGTTAAAATAAGAGTTTGTTAAATGAATCCTAAAACTCAAATATGTTTTCAAAGGGACAAGTTTTTAACATCATAGTTTTAAGAACATTTTTATACTTAGTCCTGATTATGTTAAAACAAGTTTAATGTCTTAAAGGTTCAAAGAAAGTCAAGTATATTTACAAAAGGACATACTAAGCATATAAGATATCAAAATGGGTTTTCAAACGTGTTTTATTAATTAAAATATCTTATATTCAAAATTAAACTCATTTGGACAAGTTTTAATCTTCATTAGACTTAATATATTTCATATAATTTTTTCCAAGAATGTTTTGAGTCATTAAAATACTTTTTGACAAGGAAAAACAAAATAATCGTCACTGCTGTAGTGCAGTCTTGAGTCCTGAACACCTTATGGTAGTTTGGGAATAAATTTTCTACAAAAGTCCAAATGGGACAATCTTGGTGTCCGTGGGAAGTTAAGACAAAATTCCACAACTTTCATTTTGGTGACTTTTTCTGATTTAGGGACTTCATTGACGAAATTCAGAGAATTTCGTTGATGAATTCAACGGGCAGACGCGCACCAACGGGCGGAAAACGGCTAGTTTGCCAAATTAAATATTTTTTCTTCCCCCCAACGGCTAGTTAACGGCTCTTAAGGTTCTTGGGCTATAAATACAAGCTTTTAGACTTGTACTAACATGGTTTTGAGCATTATTGATCATATTTGTGAAAAATATCATTTTATTTAAAACCTAAGCACTTTGCACTTTACATTTTAGTTATTCTTCACAAGTGTTCAATCCTCTCTTGCTCACTTATCTTGTAAGATTCATTCCTTGAAAGAATAGAGTGACAATTTGGTTGTGTTTCGTATTGGCTCATTTAAGGAGCATTAAATTGTATTTCCAATCTCTTGTAAGGTTCTTTGTGAACCATTGTTGTAAGGTTCTTTGTGAACCGAAGTGAAGGCTCTTGGTGAGCACGGTAGGGGTTTGTTCCCAAGTCTAGGGATTTGTTCTCGAGTTGTAAGGCTTCTCTGCTGGTGAAGGAGCATCTTTAGTGGATTGTGGAATCCTTGGCTTGGTGCTAAGGCGCAGACGTAGGCTTGGTGTCGAACCACGTAAAAATACCGGTGTTGTTCTTTCTCTCCTTTACACTCTTTATTTTATATCTTGTGCATGATTTATATTTATATTGCGATATAATTTCTTGTATCTTGCCAAGAGTTTTTATTTTGTAGAAAAATACGTATTCCGCGAAAAGAGTCTATTCACCCCCTCTCTAAACTATATACTCCGGGTTGGGACTTCCAACAGTGACGATTCTAGAGTATTAGTGACGGTTTTGAAACAGTCACTACTAGTTTTCTCATTTAAAAATTTTTTAAAAAAAAATAGTTAAGGGTATTAGTGACAGTTTGGGAGAACCGTCACTAATAAGGGGTATTAGTGACGGTTTTGAAACCGTCACTACTAGTGTTTTCACTTAAAAAATATTAAAAAAAAAATTGGTTAAGGGTATTAGTGACGATTTGAGAGAACCGTCATCACTAATAAGGGGGTATTAGTGACGGTTTTGAAACCGTCACTACTAGTGTTTTCATTTAAAAAATATTAAAAAAAATGGTTAAGGGTATTAGTGACGGTTTTGAAACTGTCACTACAAGTGTTTTCATTCAAAAATATTATAAAAAAAATTTGTTAAAGGTATTAGTGACGGTTCTCCCAAACCGTCACTAATAAGGGGTATTAGTGACGATTTTGAAACCATCACTACTAGTGTTTTTATTTAAAAAATATTAAAAGAGAAATGGTTAAGGATATTAGTGATGGTTTGGGAGAACCGTCACTAATAAGGGGGTATTAGTGGCGGTTTTGAAACCGTCACTACTAGTATTTTCATTTAAAAAATATTAAAAAAATGGTTAAGGGTATTAGTGACGGTTTGGGAGAACCGTCACTAATAAGGCGGTATTAGTGAGGTTTTGGAACCGTCACTACTAGTGTTTTCATTTAAAAATATTTTTTAAAAAAATTGTTAAGGGTATTAGTGAGGTTTTGGAACCGCACTACTAGTGTTTTCATTTAAAAATATTAAAAAAAAAATTGTTAAGGGTATTAGTGACGATTCTCCCAAACTGTCACTAATAAGGGGTATTAGTGACGATTTTGACACCGTCACTACTAGTGTTTTTATTTAAAAAATATTAAAAAAGAAATGGTTAAGGGTATTAGTGACGATTTGGGAAAACCCTCACTAATAAGGGAGTATTAGTGACGGTTTTGAAACTGTCACTACTAGTATTTTCATTTAAAAAATATTAAAAAAATGGTTAAGGGTATTGGTGACAGTTTGGGAGAACTGTCACTAATAAGGCGGTATTAGTGACGGTTTTGGAACCGTCATTGATGCTCAAAATCTGAAATCCCCGCTTTTTTACCTTCATAATTTCGCCCACTTTCCCAAATTCATTATTTCTCCTCCCGCCTCCTTCTCCCTCTTGCCGTATCTTCTTTCCCCAAATTCCGATTCAGTTTCCTTTTTCAAAGTTAAACGAAGCTTGGGCGAGCAGAGGAGGATCGCAAACCCTAGATCTGCAATGGCTTCGCCGCTGCTGTAGTCTCTCCTTGTATTCTACAACCAGCTGCTCTTCTTTACCATTGATGTTCAGGTACGTTCGTGCTTCAAGCTTTTCTCTTGCATTTCGTTGGGTTCTCGCTTGATATGAGGTTTGGGGTTGGATATTTCCATGCTGCAAGTGCTCTGCGATTGTTTGTTTGGGTTGAGGGTGTCTATTGTCTTTTATTTATTTATTCAAAAAACATTTTTTGGGGGTGGAATGACGCTGGACTTGGCGCTTCTCCTTTTCATTTGTATTTTTTTCGGATTGCTGACTAGGGCTTAATGTTCTGTTTTTCGAGTTTTGTTTTTTTTTTTTGTTTTGTTCGTGTTTTGTGTCAAATGTTAGGAAATTGACCGGCTGCCCGTTTATCCTGTAGCATTAATATCCTCCTTTTTTTTAAGACTTCATTCTCCATTACGATGTACAAAGACTATATCCTATGATTTCTTCTATTGCAGATGAGTTTTGTTTTGGGCTTGGCATTTGCAGTCATCATAGGAATTGGTCTGCAGTTCGGCTTTAGAATCTTCTCAAAGGACAAAAATGTTATGCACCTCATAAGCATAGGCATCCCGGTACCTCTCCCATCCACAACTACCCTAAAAAAAATGAAAATACTCTGAAAGACACTTTCCAGTATTAATGCAACTGAAATTTTCTTTCCATCCACTCAGTTTGTTGCAGCTACACAGCCCATCAATTTGCTAGCTTTCGTTTTTGACGAGGTGAACTTCAGTGCATCCGATTTCGCATATACTGCATACTTAATGGTAAGTCCAATGAACCTAGGCCTAAGATTCTGTAAATTCATCCTTCTCGGCTCCTTTTTTCCTAAAATTTCTTGCTTGTTTCAGATCTAGTTGCCATAGTAAGCATTGCTTCCTTGTTCCTTCTATCCAAAACCAATGGCTTCATTGGAATCTGGATTGCCTTGACCATTTACATGGTTTTACGCACATTTGCTAGTGTTTGGAGGTAATTTCAATTTCAAATGATTCTAGAGCACATGGGTTATTTTTACTCGGGTTATGTTGGGCAATATCTCTGAGGTTGTTTCTAGTTCATTCACACAATTTGAATATACGTTAAGCACTATCAAATCGGAATTACAAACAAACAAAAACAGAATATCAAAGTGAATGTGTAATTCGATTCTTTGTTCTTCTCAGTCTTGTTGGTCGTGCTTGTATTTATAAATGTGGTTGAGCGTTTTGTCTTGTTCAACACTTTTGGATGCAACAACAGATGTTTAAACTTCCATGAGAATCTTTGCACATGGGTTGACTGTTGTTGTTTGGCTAAAAATAGAAGTTTCTAGCCATTTATCAAATCTTCTTTGATCCCTTAAACTTTTGAATGTTGGAAGCTTTGTCTGGAGGGATCAATCATCTATTAGGATACCAATCAATTTAAAAAGAATTGGAAATAATTTAGATTTCATTAGTTCAAACAGTAGAGCGAGAACCATCTTGAATAATACGTTAGTTTATAGTGCATCTATGAATGTATATGAAATAAAATAATAATAGATTCAATATCTATTATTATATTATATTTTTTATGTATACTATATGTTATAATTTGTACATCTCTGGGTTATGTTGACCCCAGAGAGCTTTAAAGTCCCCAGTGCTACAGCATAGGTTATGGTATTGCTGCATAAAATTGGCTTTCTTATTTTTCAAAGCTTCTAAAACATGTCATGTGAACATAGAAGTTTATTTGTTGATACTCAATTATTATTGCAACAAATGTTTATTGAACATAGAAAGTCAAAATAATTTAATTAAACTTGATATAATAGATTCAATATCTATTATATTATTATTGTATAAGAGGGACGAATCTCTAGTATACCATTTAAGAAATATTAATGGGGAGAATGGTTACATACTTAGGTTTTTTTTTTTTTTTAAAAAAAGGGCGGGACCTCCATTTATTTATTGATAAACCCTCACTTTTGGCGGAGGAATACCGTCGTTACAAGATATTTAAAGGGAGGGACAAAAGACAAACCTTTAAAGGCCTCCCAAAACAACATCAACATCCAGCCAAAAAAAAGATTACAAAACAAAAACAAAACAAGGACCTAAAGCCAAATATCACACAACAAAACAAACAAAAGATAAATAGCATAAAGCATAGACCAAAACCAATAGGAAATCAGTTAAACATACCTCAAATAAGCTGTACCCATCTTCTCCAATTTATATAACCCCTTGATAACTCTAGGGAGATGACTACTATTTGTGAACAACCTATTCCTCCCCCTAGTACCTTGACGAGCCAAGGCATCTGCTACTTTATTTCCTTCTCTATACCAATGTTTAATCGAAAAGTCTACTCCCTCCAATAAACCAATCAGCAGCTCCCAAAAATCCCATAAATACCACAAGGAGCACCTCCTTGTTCTTATCCAATTTACAACAATCTTCGAATCACATTCAATATCAATACTAGTATGGCCCAAATGTTTGCAAATCTTTATTCCCTCTAATATAGCTCTCAATTCAGCTTCATTATTCAAACAAGAACCAAAATATTTTGAAAAACCAAACACAAAAGTACCTGTATGGTCTCTAAGGATGCCACCACCACCCGCCAGCCCTGGGTTCCCTAAACTGCTTTCGTCCAAATTTAGTTTCAACCTCCCTTGCCTCGGTTTTAGCCATCTCACACAAAGCATAGTTTTACTTCTTTTATTCACAGTTTGCACTTCCAGATTCTGCAATATCCGAAAATCAGCATCCTTTAACTGAGTCAATCCTGTCATGTTCCTATTCAAAACCCCCACCCAATACTTAATGGACAGCCACACATCTGAACTATTTTCCAACTTCCCCTCTATTCTAGCTAAACATCTCCTTCTCCACAGCCTCCAAACTACTAAACAAGGAATCAAACCCATCAATGATCCCAATTGAGAAAATCTGGAAGCCTTATTAGACCACATTTGGACTCTTTCTTTCCAACTTTGTTGTCTAAGGAAAGGAACACCGACCTCCATCGAAACCTTCCTCCAAACCTCAGTAGTAAAGTCTCCCCTATTTAACACATGCTCTATATCTTCTAGCTACCTCATCTCACAACAATTACATGCCGAAGCCATCGAAACCCCCACCCTTCTCACCTTTTCATCAACACTTAAACACTCAAAAGCGGCCTTCCACATGCAGATAGCAATTTTCTTCGATAACCATTTATTCCAAACCCATTTTGCCCACTCAAACTCTGGAGCTCTAACTCTAATAACATCCCAAGTGGACTTTGTATTAAAACAACCATCCTTTTCTGGGAGTCAAAGCAGTATATCCGAAGAATTTCTAAGATTTCCCACCTTTTCCATCACTTCTTCCGCTTTATTAAACCCCAGAATTCTCTGCAAATTTTCCACATCCCACGCATTATTGATAACCAAGTCTTTTAATTTGATATGAGAATGTGCACCATCTGGACACTCTGTAACTAAAGTTCCTGAATCTAGAAACTTATCATACCACAAATTTATATCTCCTTCTCTAACCTTCCACTTTGATTTACTTAAAAGTTTGGGCATACCCTGCAGAATTTTCTTCCAAAAGGAAGAATCTAATCCATGAAGTCTGCAAAGAGTAATGTGTCCTCTCTTCACATATTTAGCTCTAAAAAATCTAGCCCATAAAGAATTTTGAGTTAATAAATGCCAACCAAACTTCCATGCAGTCATGGGTTATCATGCCCCTTTCTTGCTGCTTCAAGCCATGTAGTCATTTTTTTGTGACTTTTCGAATGCTACTTCTTGATATTTAAATATGCAGTGTAATTGATGACTGCATTGTGCTTGTTTTGGAAATAAAAAAAATTATGAATACAGTTCGGCATATTTTGTATCTACATTTGTTCTCTTCAACCCTTCTTTTTTAGAATTGTGGTTCTTTTGTAACATTTACATGCATGTTTCATGGGGCTTTTTGTCATTCTTTGTGGAATTAGTGCTGGCTAAAGTATTATTTCCTCATGAAAAGTTAAATGTCTATTCCTGCCTACTATGCCTAGTACCTTAGTGAATTGGGTTGATAAAAGTTGCTTGTGAAGAATCCATATCTTGATGATTTATATTATGAGAAGGCTATGTTATTCCTGAGACTCCCTATGATGCTAGTGAATTTTAAAGGAGGAAAGAGATTTTGATGCATCCTTCTTTTCCTGATTGTGTGATTATGTGGTTGAAGACATCATTGGTTGAAGACATCTTTCTCTGAATGAGTTTGTTTGATTATCCTGATCCTCATTCTTTTTGAGATGGCTTCCTAGGTGGGTGAAATTAACTTGAGAATATCAACAAACTTCAGTTAATAGTGTTGAGTTATTCTTTAGCAAGATGCTAACTTTCTAGTGAATTGCAAATTGGTATGAACAGTCCAAAACATGCTACATTTTCATTCCAAGAATAGTCTAAACGCCTAACTATACTCTCTTAAGTATATAAATGCCATAACACTTTTTTCACCTATCTACGCCCACACTTAGCTTACCTCATTTTTGAGTATCTGCTGCACCATGATCTCATTCCCATTCCACAAACCAACACCTTATGTATCCTTCCACATTGTGGTTAACATAACAGCCTATTAAGTTGTTGGAATTTTCACTTTTCAAGTGTGTTTTCCCTTATCGCTTCTTTGGGCCTCACAAATGTTAATCATAATTTTTGCAGAACTGAGCCTTGCTTGGTTTTTATCTGGTCTTGCCTTTCCTGTATTTTGAACATAGGTCTGGCTTGGCTGCAATTTCAGTCCTTGTCAAACTCTTAGGACAGAAAAATTTTCTGGTTTTTAGAACTTAAATACATTGAAGGGTCTTCTTTGTAGTTGTATAATCCACTGGGTGTTGTTGAGCACCACAATAAGCTTGCCGGATTCAGATAATCCAAAATATAGTGCTGCTCGTTGAATTGATGAAAAGCATTACAACATTTATCTCTTAATTTTAAGGTCCATGAATATTGATCAACACAACAATAAATCAATATTATTTTTATTTTAGTAATTACATATGGGGGGAGTAATTGTTGAGTTACAAGCCTAAATGATAGAAGGTCAAATGAGTTTTAAAATAGTTCGTTGACTTACTTGTTGTCACATAATTCATATGTCATGAATATATGACTGTTACATTATTTAATGCTTATTATATGAAACTCCTGTGCACACACAAAATTCATTACTAGTTGGATTATTGTAGACTATTTATTGTAAACACCTAGGTTTGGAGCATATCTCTATGGAAAATGTCATATTTACAGGAGAAATGCTGCCAAAATTTTTCAAAAAACGTATACTAATTTTTTCAACTTTCTTAATTTGTAAGGTTTGCAATTGTGACAACGTCAGGACGATGTCATGCACTACGGATGCAACTTTTCACTTTTTTTGTTATCTGAATAGATGAAATGTATTTGAATTTGAATAATGTATTTGTGTTTAAATTTGAATTTGTATAAATGTATTTGAATTTGAATTTGAATTTAAATTTGTATAATATATTTGTATTTAAATTTGAATTAGAATTTAAAATAATTTATGAATTTTATTGCAATTATGATTTAATGTTATGTATAAGAAAACGTAATTTAATTACAAATATTTACAGGAATTAATAATTGGAAAAAAAATTAAATTCACTAATAATTGTCCAATTTAAGTATTAGTGACTGTTTCAAAATCGTCACTAATACTATGACTTTAGTGATGGTTCTGCGGAGCAATAGTGACGGTTCTAAAACCGTTACTAAAAATAGAGTAATAGTGATGGTTCTAAAACCGTCACTAATAATAGAGCATTAGTGACGGTTCTAAAACCGTGACTAATAATAGAACATTAGTGACGGTTCTAAAACCGTCACTAATAATAAAGCATTAGTGACGGTTTTGAAACCGTCACTAATAATGGAGTAATAGTGATGATTTTTGGTCAATTCGATATAGAATCTACAGTGACGGGCTTAGGTTTTTAGTGACGGTTTTAATCCCTCACTAATACTCTATTATTAGTGACAGTTTGAAAAATTCGTCATTAATAAGTATTAGTAACGGTAGGTATAACGACCAATTGAAAATCGTCACTAATACTCAGAAACCGTCACTAATACTAGTAGTGATGGTTTTGTGAGTATTAGTGGCAGTTTAAAACCGTCACTAATTACCTTATTTTTTGTAGTGAGATCATTTAAAAATAAGAGTTTTAGTCCGTGTCTACACTGAAATGTGAATCAGTGCCCTGACCATCGTCGACGAGTGGGTAAGTTCATCGATGAGTGTATAACACTCGTTCGTCGACGAGGACATGAGTTCGTTGACAAGAGCACTGTCTAAACTTTTTGGGCTTTCAGTATTTGTTTGTTGATGAGACAACACTATTCATCGTTGAGTGGCTTTCGTTAGCTTTACCGTGATCCCAAGAGCGGAGGTGAATTGATATTTTTAAAATCAATGCCCTAAATTAGTATCCTAACAGTAGTATTTTCACAACCCTAAAGTCAATCTAGTGCAAGTAAAATAAATCAATTGAAATATGTAACATGAATTAAATAGTGCAATTAAATTAACAAAACATACACCAGAAACTAGTAAGGAATTAAGTGACACCAAGAAATTTTATCAAGGTTTGGCGAATTGCCAACATCCCTGCCTCGGCTAACAAGCACAAGCATTACCATTATAATGCTCACTCAAATGGGTGGAGCGGCACCTAAACAACCAGGTCAATTAGCATAAAGCTGACCTCAATCTTTACATACAATCCTTACCGGGCTGGATTACTGCCCCCTCAGGCCACGCCTGGAAGATTCGGTCGACCGAACCACTTAATTCAAATTCATACAGTCGACCAAACCGTGCAGAAATGGAAAAATCGCCTTGGAACCCTATTGTTCGGTTGACTGAAGTTCTAGTTCAAATCTTTCCCGGTCGACCAAGTGTCCAAATTTGGTCTATCAGGAAAATTTTAAACTAGAAGTTCAGTCGATAGGACAACAGGGTTCTAAGGTGATTTTTCCATTTTCATGTGGTTCGATCGATCGTATGAATTTTAACTAAGTGATTCAATCGACTAGGCGGTTGGCCAAACATACGTGGGAACTCGGTCGACCATGTAATAACCCCAAAACGAGCTATACAAGATTAGTGAAGTGATTCCCAAAAAAAAAAAAAATGAATTAATTAATTAATTCATCGAATTTATAAAAAATTTAAAAATTAAAAATAAAAATTTATTTTTATTTTTATTGATAAAATATATTATTATTATTATCCTGAAGCTTCTTTAAGCTTCAGGATTTCATTTTACTTCTTCTTCTTCTTCATTCCAAAGAGCTGCACAGAGCTCCCACTTCTCTCTCTCTCTCTCTCTCTCTCTCTCTCTCTCTCCTCTCATTCTCTCTCCCTCTCTCCTCAGTTTCATAATGGATTTTCGCTCGATCAAAAATCAGAAGATATCGCTTGACTCCATTCTCCGCTGCCGTCATTTCCACAGGAGTAGATCGGTGGTAGGAGCGGCGCAGGCATATCTACTGGGGTAAGCTCATTTCTATTTTTTTCTCAATTTCTTGCAAATTATAAGTCCAATTGACGAACGGAAACCACCACAAGAATCTAGGGATGATTCTCTACAAGTCTACCGGGATGGAATTCTAGTGGGATCGTCGTGGGCATAACCCCAAATTTGGGATAAGGGGGTGATTAAGGGGCTTATTATTAATTAATTAGTATTAATTTAAAAATGTTAAAATATTGAGCATCTGAGGTTGAAGTAGGATTTCAGAAATTTAGGATCCGGGTGAGTGCTGCAGGTGTAATTTTAGGGACCCGCAGTTATAATTCAGAAAATTAAGTGAAGGTGTTAAATATTAGTTTAAATGTTAATTTAAGGTATATGGAGCCTAGGGAAGGTTAAATGGGTATTATTTTGGGAAAATAGGTTAATTAATCTAGGGAAAAGCAAATTGCAGAAGTTGAGTTTCGAGCGCCAAGGGCATAGGATCTAGGTGTTAACAAGACTCTCGGTAAGCCAGGTAAGGGGAATAAATTATAGTAGTATTTTTAGAATAATTGTTTAAATTAATATGTAAAAATGAGCATATGGTATTTTTCTTGAAAGTTATTATGACATAAAGATTAGATAAATTGTGTGGCATTTGAGTAATATTAAATTGTGATGCTTAGGAGTGTGAAATTAACATATATTGAATATTCGATGAAAATTGTGTGGCATATGACATGTGTTGAAATATGTGAAATATAACGATGGTTATTTTCTGAGAAAATATTGAAATGAGAATGATTGATGTGATTAGTGTAAATGATGAAATCTAGTATTTATATGCGAATGGAAATTATTTGCATGAAAAATGAGTTTGTACAAATTACTGATATGATTATTTTGGGAAATGTGGAAATACATGAAATGTGATATGTACTATTATAAGATGATGGAAAGTGCACAGAAAATGATGAGAATATTCATACTGAACTGAATTGTGATATACTGAAATATGATTGATGAAATGCTAATACCGTATAATGATTGCGGGTATGTGGTAGTGAACCCTGATGGATGGTTATGTATTGAGTATGATACCATTGCTAGTGGTGTAGTGCAGCCACACGGACTCTTGGAGCGTGTGACAGTCGACTATGCCATTTTGTAGGGTTGTTAGACCCTCTGAGTCCGGATCAGGGCTATAGGCCAGCTAGTCGTACTACAAACGCGATATGATCGTACTACAAACGCGATATGATATTTTGATCTAACCGGATCGGCCAACCACGGTTAGATCCAACATTCAGACCACACAACCTTGACCATGGGGGGAAGCATGGTGTGAATAGAAAGATCCTCAGTATGACCATGAGTTATAAATGCAATGTTGGTATTTGATATCAAGGATACTCATGAGCCAGAGAGTAAAATGAAAATAGAAAGTGAAAGAACGATAAAATTGGCTAAAATGGGAAATGAAAGGAAGAATGGAAATTGAGAAATAAAGCATGATAAAATTGAGAAATGGAACCTTGTGAGTTAATAATATAAATATTTGAGGCAAAGTGAAACTCTCCGCTTGAGGGCTTGCTGAGTAAGGTGAGTGCCTTGATAGGTATTAGATGTGGTCATACCTGGATGCATAACGTGTTAGGGCAGAGGGAAGCTACCTGTATGGGCGGGTAATCTTCCCTATTTTCAGGAACTTCACGGATAATTATGTGATGGAGACCATTGAATTTGAGAAATGGTTTTAAAGCTTATAAAAGCTTGTGTTGTATATCTATATGATTATGAGAATGTATATATCAATGTATTTTCTTATATGAAATGTTGATTTGAAAAGCAAATTGTGCTATAACTGAACTCATATGGTCACACATTGTAAATAATTCATTCCTTCTTACTGAGATGTGTCTCACCCAAATTATTTAAATTTTTTAGGAGATAGAGATAGGCCAGGCGATAGAGCTCCATGACCATACGGAGTTGGGACCCTAACACGCAGTGTGAGTTTTTGGACCAGGGGAGGTGTAATTCCCCGAGAGTTAGGTTGTTTTTGAGTCTGTTATGGTGATGTATATAGTTATATTGATATTCTGGGTATTGTATTCTGGTTGTTAAGTATGTATTATCTTCCTCTGTTAGGTTTTATAAATAAAATGACTTTTTTACCCGGTACCCAATGCGGGTCGGGTTGTATGAAAGGTAGTAGGGTTGTTGACGTGGCCGATTTATGGATGTTGTCGATGACGTGTAAATTATTTATTATTGTTTATAAAAAAATTGTATGAAAATCGAGGCATCACAGTTTGGTATTAGAGCCTAGGTTGCTAGGTTCTGTAGACTTTAGTAGACAGCGGAATACAATACCAGAGTATAGGAGTGGATTTTAAGGGAAATAGGAGATGAGTAGATTGAAATGTGAGTTAGTGGTTGTTAGAAAATGATGTGAGAATTTAGGATTCTATCTTTCAGCCTCAAGGCAGGAGTACCATGGTTATTTCTGTGTTTTTCCTGAGGTGACGATTTTAGGAAAACCATGGATACTATCACTGGGTCTTGTTTCTGAGTGGTGGAACTAAATCTTAAATGGGGATTACTGACTCACTCGAAAAATAAGCAGCTCGGAAGCTATCCCAAGTATAGGAGTTCTGTCGTGTAATATTAAGCCCAAGGGCTAGATCGTCTCCTCAAGGAATGCGTTTAATCTCTAATTTTACATTCGTCCAATTGAAAACAAAAATGCACTAAACTTGGTTCAGATTCGGGTTTTCAAGATTGTTTCAATTTTACTTTTGACAAATTAAATAACATGCAAATTTAAAACTCTAAACTAACATGCACTAAATAAAAGAAAACAAGTATAGAAACCCTACGTCTACTTAAGGAAACATGGGACACACGTTAATAAAAACTGGAAACCTAGAACATGGAACTAAAACATGCAAGAATGGAAACTCAATTAGACACAAACGCACACACTAAAATCGAACCTTTAACAAAACTACGAAAATTAAATCAAGCATCATATTTTAAACGCAAACACAAACTCAACGAGAATTTAAAACACGCAAACAATGACGAAATATGATAAAAACATAACCTTTAATCAAACCAAGAATTTAAATTAAGAGAAAGATAAAAACAAACAATTTAAAATTTTTAAATTTACTAACAGCAAGATAAGAAAATTTAAACTTCAATAAAAAATAAAATAAGAAAAACCATCTTCTAAACATAGCAATAAACTTAAATAAATAAATAAAAACAAGTGTTATTTTTCAATTAAAAGAAGTCGAAAAGAAAGAAAGAAAAGAGAGAGAGGAAGAGATAAGTATTGCCGGCCGTGTGAGGTTCAGCAGGGAAAATCTGGAGGTTGGCCTTCTATTGTGGCCTCGGGTTGCTGCTGGTGTGCTCGGGGCTGCTGGAAATTGGTGGGACAGAGGAGCTCCGGCTGCTGCTGTGCGGGAGAGTTGCAGAGACAGGATGGGGTTGGGCTGCTGTGAGTTCGGCTGGAGGTGGAGTTGTCTGGTTCGTGGACTGCTATGTGCAGGTCTGGGGGCTACTAGTAGGAGCTGGTGCTCATGGTGGCCTGCTGCAGGCTGAGCAGGGGGTACGTGGGGAGAAGGTTGAGAGAGAAATAGAGACAGATAGAGAACTACCGGAAGGAGAGAACAAAAGAGAGTTCAGGGACTGCTGCTGCTGTACGGGCTGCTATGTGTGGCCGAAGAGGAGAGGCGGGAGTTGAGAGAATGAAAGAGTAAGAGAGAAAGGAAGAGCAGGTGAAGAAGGAAAAGGTGAGAACAGAGATAGAAGAAAAACAGAGAGAGTTCAAGGGGAGAAGCTAAGGGAAAGAGAGATAGCAAAAAGAAGAAGAAGAAGAAGAAGAAGAAGAAGAAGAAGAAGAAGAAGAGGAAGAGAAGGAGAAAGAGAATGGTGCGGCTGGGGCAGCGCCCAATAGGCAAGAGAAAGGGAAAAAAGAGAGAAAAAAAATGGGAGAGGGGAAAACACAGCCTTAAGACCCGGATAGGAGACCCGACCCGGCAACTTGACCCAATTGGAGTTGACCCGAATTGCTATATTTTTTTTCATTTTTTTCATTCTCTGTTCATCGCAAATCTGACTCTTATGGAGCCCGTATCTCATAAAACTCAAAACACAAAAGTTGTATATAATCCTTTTCTCTTTCTCCAAAAAATTGAATCGTCTTGATCGGAGCTCGGATGGAAAAGTTATGTATGAAATGCGAACAGGTGTCGAATTTGGTTCCCGGGAATTTTCCTGTGACAAAAAATTACCAAAACTTCATAAATAGTGCAATAAAGTTCAAGAATGATGATTTTTGCACTTTATTAAAATATTGGACAATTTTAGACATTTAATTAAAAATATAAACCGTAAAGCCTGGGTCAAACGTCCAATTACGCAGTTTCGGCGCGTAATCAATTAGTGATGTGGAGATAAATGGTCGTAGAAGGGTAATTTATGAATTATTGTAGTGTATGGGTTATGTGATAGTAATTGTATACTGAGGGTAGCTGCTTCCTTTGCAGGATGGATCCGAGGAACAGTAATACGAATGCGGGAGGTGATGGAGTATGACCTTCCAGTATGGGTGCTGCAAACCTTGACGCAGTGTTGCGTAGAGTCACTCAATAGATAAACTAATATATAACTGCTGAAGCTCAAACCCACACAACTTAACATATTCTCGGACGACAAAAGAATGAGTCACCCCAGAATCAAATAAGACAGTAGCTTTAAATGACTGTATTGAAATAGTACCTATCACTACATCTCCTGCCGCCTCAGCATCTCCCGGCGTCAGTGCATAAACTCGAGCTGGAGCAGTATTCCTTTGCTGTCCACCTCAAGGTGTCTGATAGCCTCCTCTATATGGTTGAGGAGCAGCTGCTACCACAAGTGGTTCCTGAAAGTTTGCGATATGTCCAGGCTGGTGGCACTTATAGCAAACAACCTCCCTCGCTCCGCACTCTCCTTGATGCCTCCTCAAACATCTGAGGCAAGGAGGGAGCATCTATCTGCCCTATACTGCTCGCTTTCCTCCTTCCTATCATCGTCCCCCTCTGCTATCATATCTCCTCCATGGCCTTCGACTGGACCCTACCTGAAAATCAGAAGGTGCGGGCCTCTTCCTCTAGCTCTGTGCTGCTGCGCCTCTCTGTATGCTGCTCTCAATCACCATAGCCCTGTCCACTATCTTTGAGAAGGTCTGAGCTCAGAAATCTACCACCTGCTCATACAAGTTCTATCTCAGGCCCTCCTTAAACTTCCTAGCCCTCCTCTCCTCATCTGGCACCATATACCGGGCAAATCGGGGCAGCTCAAAAAATCTCGCTGCATACCGTTGCACCGCCATAGACCGTTATGTCAGATACAGAAACTTTGATGCCTTTGCACTCCTGACCATAGTGGGAAAGTACCACTCGAAGAAAATCTCCCTGAAGTGACTCCATGTCATCGCTGCAAGGTCAGGCTTCTACTCCTCAAGTAATCTCACTAATCCCCACAAACGCTTTGCTTCCCTGGTCTATTTAAATGTAGCAAATAACACCTTCTGCTCATCTATACATGAGAGGACTGTCAATATGTCCTGATCCCAGTTCTCTACTACCAGTGGGTCCCTTCTCCAGTAAAAAGATGGGGGTCATATACACGTGAATTACTCGATCGTGCAATTCTGCTCCCCCGAGCTCCTGGCCATGCTGACTGGGGCTATTGGGATATGTAGAAAGATACTCAGGGACTGTCCAGTGGATATTTAGGGGAGGCCTTTGTTAGCTAATCTGGTGGTTTTAGATATGCATAGGTTTGAGATAATATTGGGTATGGACTAACTAGTTGCCCACTATGCTAGCATTGATTTCCATAAAAGAAAGGTAGTATTCAGACCTCAGTTACTATCCGCTATTCAGGCATGTGGATTTCTATTAGAAGGTTATTAGGGATATTTAGCCTATGTGAAGGCAATGACAGAAGGAGTGCTGAGGGTAGAGGATATCCCAGTGATAAGGGATTTTCCTGATGTATTCCTCGAGGATTTGCTAGGACTACCTCCTGATCGTGAGGTAGAGTTTGTTATTGATCTGGTTTCGAGGACAGTGGCGATTTCGAAGGCGCTCTATAGAATGGCACCAGCGGAAATGATAGAATTGAAAGAGCAGTTGCAGAAACTATTAGATAAGGGATTTATTCGGCCCAGTGTGTCACCCTGGGGAGCATCGATTTTGTTTGTGAAGAAAAAGGAAGGCTCGATGAGGTTGTGTGTCGACTAACGAGAAATAAACAAAGTAACTATCAAGAATAAATACCCGCTCTCGCGTATCGATGATTTTTTTTTACCAGTTACAGGGGACACAGATCTTTTCAAAGATAGACTTACGCTCTGGGAACCATAAGATGAAAGTCAAGGCAAAAGATGTTTCGAAGAAAGCATTTAGAACACGGTATGGTCACTAGGAATTTCTAGTTATGCCGTTTGGTTTGACGAATGATCCTGCAGTGTTTATGGATTTGATGAACAGGGTCTTTCACCAGTATTTGGATCAATTTGTCGTAGTATTTATTAATGATATATTGGTGTATTCGAAGAGCCCAGAGGAGCATGATGAGCATCTGAGTATAGTGTTGCACGTGTTGCAAGAAAAGAAGCTATAAGCAAAGCTTAAGAAGTACGAGTTCTGGTTGGAATAGGTTACCGTCCTTGGACATGTTATATCAAGGGGTGGTATTTCTGTTGATCTGAGTAAGATTGAGGTGGTAGTAGACTGGGTACGACCAAAGAAAGTGCACAAGATCAAGAGTTTTCCAGGATTGGTTGGGTACTACCGCAGGTTTGTTGAGGGGTTCTCTAGATTGTTAGGCCCACTTACTAGATTGACTAGGAAGGGAGTCAAGTTCGAGTGGTTTGATGAATGTGAACAGAGTTTTTGGGATTTGAAGCAGCGACTTATCACTGCGTCTGTGTTGACGATTCATTCAGAATAAGAGGAGTTCGTAATTTATAGTGATGTGTCCCATAAAGGGCTCGGATGCATGTTGATGCAGCGAGGGAGAGTGATAGCCTATGCCTTACGATAGTTCAAAGAATATGAGAAGAACTACCCTACCCACGATCTGGAGTTGGCAGCGGTTATTTACGTGCTGAAGATTTGGAGGCACTATTTATATGGGGGTAGGTGTGAGATATTTACAAACCATAAGAGCTTAAAGTATTTCTTCACGTAGAATGAATTGAATATGAGGCAGAGGAGATGGTTGGAGCTAACAAAGGATTACGATTGCACTATTAGCTACCATCTAGGAAAGGCTAATGTGGTCACTGATTCTTTGAGCTGGAAATCAATGGGCTCATCTATGTCTGTAGTGGAGATTCAGCATCCAATCCAAACGGATTTAGAGAGGCTTAGTGTGGAGTTGGTAGAGGGTGATCACCAGACATTTATTGCTGACTTGGTTTTGCAGCCAACTCCATTGGAGAGGATTAAAGCAGCCTAGAGAAATGATGCAGAATTGTCAAAGCTTATGGGAAAGGTACAGGATGGTCAGGAAACAGAGTTTAGCATCTCAAATGATGGAGCTTTGAGGTTCCGTACCAGGTCATGCGTTCCTGCCGATCCTGAGATCAAGAAAGTTATTTTGGAGGAAGCGCATCGGTCCCTATATACTGTACATCCAGGTAGCACTAAAATGTATAGGGATCTTCGAGAGTCCTTCTAGTGGAGTAACATGAAGAGGGAGATAGCCCATTATGTGGATCAGTGTTTGATGTGCCAGCAAGTGAAGGCTGAGCACCAGAGACCGGCAGGATCATTGCAGCCACTCCACATTCGTGAGTGGAAGTGGGAGCTTATAGCGATGGATTTCATCTTAGGATTACCGCTAGTGTTGCGTTGACAGGACGCTATTTGGGTAGTGGTGGATTGACTAACAAAGACTACCCATTTTTTGCTAATCAGAGTTAGCTACTCCATGGACAGATTAGTTGAGTTATACATCCAGAAGATAGTTAGGCTTCACGGCGTCCTAGTGTCCATAGTTTTAGACAGACACCCATAGTTCACATCTCGTTTTTGGAAGAGTCTACAAGGGGCCATGGGTTCTCATTTGTCATTCAGCATAGCTTTTCATCCTCAGACATATGGGCAGACAGAGAGAACGATACAGATTCTAGAGGATATGCTACGAGCATGTGCGCTGGACTTTGGAGGTCATTGGATGCAGTATTTGCCACTAGTCAAGTTTGCGTATAACATTAGCTACCAGGCCAGTATTGGGATGACACCGTATGAGGCGTTGAATGGCAGGAGGTTCTGATCCTCGTTATATTGGGATGAGACTAGGGTGAGATAGATATTGGGGCCAGAGCTGATACAACAGACTTAGGATAAAGTCAAGCTCATCAGAGATAGGATTAGAACAGCATGGAGCTGGCAGAAGAGTTATGCAGATACTCATTGGTAAGAACTGGAGTTTGATACAGGAGATCACGTGTTCCTGAAGGTGGTACCGATGAAGGGAGTTATGAGGTTTGGGATGAAGGGTAAGCTGAGCCCTAGGTATATTGGACCATTCAAGATTCTTGAAAGAGTGGGTCCAGTTGCCTATCGATTGGCATTACCACCGGTCCTATCTAGGATCCATGACATATTCCATGTTATTATGTTGAGCAAATATATCCCAAATCCCTCCCATGTGATCAACTATGAAGCACTATAGTTGGGAGACACTTTAGCTTATGAGGAAGTGTCAGTGCAGATTATTGACTGGAAGGAATAGGAGCTACGCACGAAGAAGATTTCACTCGTGAAAGTTTTATGGCATAATCATGTCATTGAGGAGGCTTTCTGGGAACTAGAGGATCAGATGCTCCAGAGATATCCACACTTATTCAGTGGAGTTTAGAGTTGAACCAGTCAGAATAAAGGGAAAAATATTGTATATTTATATTTATATAGTGTAACGTAGGATAGATAAAGTTTTTAATTTTGAAACGTGAAGGGCTTTGGGAGAATTTTGAATAAGTTGTAATCACCCAAAACCCTTGTTGTAACCATGGTGTTCCTCCGCCATAAGTGAGGGTAATTAATAAAATTGGGGTGTTTCTCTTTAAGAGTGAAAAGTGATGAAGAGCAAATTTTGAGGATGAAATTTTTATAAAGGGGGAATGTAATAACCCCAAAAAGTGTTATACAATATTAGTGGAGTGATTCCAAAAAAATAATAATAATTAAAATTTATTTTTATTTTTATTAATAAAATACATTATTACTAATTAAATATTATTATTATTATTATTATTATTATTATTATTATTATTATTATTATTATTATTATTATTATTATCTTAAAGCTTCTTTAAGCTTCAAGATTTCATTTTACTTCTTCTTATTCATCATTCTAGGGAGTTGCGCAAAGCTCCCAGTTCTCTCTCTCTCTCTCTCTCTCTCTCTCTCTCTCTCTCTCTCTCTCTCTCCTCTCATTTTCTCTCCCTCTCTCCTCACTTTCGTGACAGATTTTCGCCCGATCGAAAATCAAAAGATACCGTTGGAACGTAGACGTATCTCTTAGGGTAAGTCAATTTCTATTTTTTTCTCAATTTTTTGCAAATTATAAGCCCAATTAATGAACGGACACCACCACGAGAATCTAGGGATGATTCTTTACAAGTCTATCGGGACCGAATTCTCGTGCAGTCGTTGTGAGCATAACCCCAAATTTGGGATAAGGGGGTTAAAGGGCTTATTTTTAATTAATTAGTATTAATTTAAAAATGCTAAAATATTGAGCATCTGGGGTTGAAGTAGGATTTCTGAAATTGAGGGTCTGGGTGAGTGCCGCGGGTGTAATTTTGCGGACCTGCAGGCACATTTCAGAAAATTAAGTAGGGTGTTAAATATTAGTTTAAATGTTAATTTGAGGTATATCTCCCTAGGGAAGGTTAGATGGGTATTATTTTGGGGAAATAAGTTAATTAATCTGGGTAAAAGCAAATTATAGGAGTTGAATTTTGGGCGCCAAGGGCGTAGGAACTGGGTGTTAACGAGACTCTCAGTAAGTCAAGTAAGGGAAATAAATTATAGCAACATTTTTAGAATTACTGTTTAAATTAATTTGTGAAAATGATCATACGACATTTTGCTTGAAAGTTATTATGATATAAATATTAGATAAATTGTGTGGCATTTGAGTAATATTAAATTATGATGCTTAGGAGTGTGAAATTAATATATATTGAATATTAGATGAAAATTGTGTGGCACATGACATGTGTTGAAAAATGTGAAATATAACGATGGGTATTTTTTGAGAAAATATTGAAATGAGAATGATTGATGTGATTAGTAGAAAATAATGAAATGTGGTATTTATATGTGAGTGGAAATTATTTGCATGAAAAATGAGTTTGTACAAATTAGTGATCTAAGTATTTTGGGAAATATGGAAATACGTGAAATATGATATGTACTATTATGAGATGATGGAAAGTACATAGAAAATTATGAGAATATTTTTACTGAACTGAATTGTGATATACTGAAATATGATTGATGAAATGCCAATGCCGCATAATGATTGCGGGTATGTGGTGGTGAACCCTAATGGATGGTTATGATATTGAGGACGGTACCATTACTAGTGGTGTAGTGCAACCACACGAACTCTTGGAGCGTGTGATGTGATAGTCAACTGTGTCATTGTATAGGGTTTTTGGGCCCCTTGAGTCCAGATTAGGGCTATAGGCCAGCCAGTCGTACTACAGATGCGATATGATATTTGATCTAATCTGGTCAGCCAACTGCGGTTAGATCCAGCCTTCGGGCGGTACAACATTGACCATGGGGGGAAGCATGGTGTGGATAGAAAGATCCTCAGGGTGGCCATGAGTTACAAACGTGATGTTGGCATTTGATACCAAGGATACTCATGAGCTGGAAAGTAAAATGGAAATGGAAAGTGAAAGAATGATAAAATTGGCTAAAATGAGAAATGAAAGGATGAATGAAAATTGAGAAATAAAGAATCATAAAATTGAGAAATGAAACCATCTGAGTTAATAATATAAATATTTGAGGCGAAGTGAAACTCTTCGCCTGAGGGCTTACTGAGTAAGGTGAGTGCCCTGATTGGTATTAGATGTGATCGTATCTGACTGCATAACGTGTTAGTGCAAAGGGAAGTATGGGCGGGTAATCTTCCTTATTCTCAGGAACTTTGCGGATAATTATGTGATGGAAATCATTGAATTTGAGAAATGATTTTAAAGCTTATAAAAGCTTGTGTTGTATATCTGTATGATTATGAGAATGTGTATATCAATGTATTTTCTCAAAAGAAATGTTGATTTGAAAAGCAAATTGTGCTATAACTGAACTCGTATGGCCACACACTATAAATAATTAATTCCTTCTTACTGAAATGTGTCCCACCCAAATTATCTAAATTTTTCAAGGGACAGAGATAGGCCAGGCGATAGAGCTCAATGACCATAGGGAGCTGGGACCCTAACACGCAGGGTGAGTTTTTAGACCAGGGGTGGTGTAATTCCCTGAGAGTTGGGTTGTTTTTTAGTCTATCATGGTGATGTATATAGTTATATTGATATTCTGGGTATTGTATTCTGGTTGTTAAGTATGTATTATCTTCCGCTGTTAGGTTTTATAAATAAAATGACTTTTTACTCGGTACCTAATGCGGGTTGGGTTGTATAAAAGGTAGTAGGGTCGTTGACGTGGTCGATTTATAGATGTTGTCGATGATGTATAAATTATTTTTTATTGTTTATAAAAAAAAATTTGTACAAAAATTGGGCCGTCACAGACCAGGTGGATGACTTAAGCTTTTAGGTGTGGTCAACCGTATAGTCAAATGTTTGACCTGGAGAGAGTTCGGTCTATCAGGTAGTTGAACTGGATAGGGTTCGTTCGACCGAAATATTTATACTTGTGAAGTACGGTCGACCGAACATGCATTTTTAGTGCATTTCAATTTTATTTCCTTATGTAATCACCATATCCATATAAGCATATATGTTTGTGCTTGTATGAGTGTCCTAGGGTCATTCTAGGTCTTTTTCATTTTGAGCTTACCTATCATATCATGCATGTGATGTGTTTGATTATTACAATCCAGATCCTATTTACTATTATAGACCCATAATAAATAATGAATTTAAATATAACACAAATAGAGTCTTCAGGGCCTTCAACTTCTACTTCTTGTGCCATCATTTTGTTTTACCAATTGTATACTTGCTCATATCCTCAACCAACTATTAAATACAATAGGTATTTGTCATTATTAAAAACAGATGTAACTGATAAGGTTAACATTCTCCTCCTCTTTTATGATGACAAATACATCCTGCAAAAAATGGGTATAGCCTTAGAAGGCTCCCTCTAATAATGTGCTTTATGTACAAGTTTGTCAATGCATATTATTTTTCTTGAGTGCAACCCAATTTTTGCCTCTTATTCATCTCCCTTTTTTGGAAATAGCAAAAAAGGTTAAGAAAGTAAAAGCCTTAGGCATTGGGTAAGAATCATTTGTATAAATGAGAAGTTTGGGAATTTTAAAAAAAAAAAATATTTCGGCCGCATGTCGTTTGAAAATAAGACGTTTCCCAAAAATTCCTATATAAAAATGACCTGTTTTGAGTTTTTAAGACCTAACAATTTATCCACAACTAGGCAACTCAAACAGTTCTAGTATGATCAATACAATAAAACATAAATACCATCATCATTATGCAGTAGATATGAGAATTGTGTATTGCAAAACATAATCAATTTCATAAAGTCCAAGCGAATGAAAGATATCACTAGTTATAATTTGTTGTTAGACTTTAAAATTATTTGAAAGCTCCTCCTAAATTTATGCAAACTATGAAATATCTAGGAAGCCTCTCTACTATGCATGAGACCTAATTCACATCTAATTTGTATGAACGTATCTTCTAGAAGTGGTTTAGTGAAAATGTCCGCCCACTGCTCATTAGTGCATACAAACTCAAAAGTCACATCCCCTTTCTGCACATGATCACGAAGAAAGTGATGTCTAATTTCAATGTGTTTTGTTCGTGAATGTGAGATAGGATTTTTAGAGATGTTGATTGCACTAGTATTATCACATTTAATTGGTACTGTATCGCAGTGCAACCCAAAATCCATAAATTATTGTTTTATGTAAAGAGTTTGACCACAAGAACTTCCAGCCACAATATATTCTGCTTCGGTTATGGATAAGGCAACTAAGTTTTGTTTCTTGGAAAACCAAGAAATGAGAGATTGTCCTAAATAGTGACAAGTGTCACTTGTACTCTTTCTATCAACCTTACTACTGGCAAAGTCAGCATTAGTATAACTCACAGTCTCAAAGGTAGTATGCTAATGGTACCATAAGCCTAACTCCATAGTTCCACCTAGATACCTAAGGATTCATTTAACTGCTATTAGATGAGACTCCTTAGGAGCGGCCTGAAATCTAGCACACAAGCACACACTAAACATAATATCAGGTGCACTGGCAATGAGATATAGAAGACTTCTAATCATGTCACAATACAATTTCACGTCAACAGGGATCCCTTGCTCATGTTTATCAAGTTTAATGGAAGAATTCATAGGGGTACCAAGAATTTTTCAATCTTCCATATTAAGTTTCTTTAGCAAGTCCCTGACATATTTAGATTGGCATATGAAAGTTCCATATTCAGCTTGTTTGATTTTGCAGCCCTAAAAAGAAACTAAGCTCACCCATCATGCTCATTTAAAATTCACTTTGCATGCATTTGGCAAACTCATTACACAACTCATCGCTAGTTGCTCCAAAAATGATATCGTCAACATAAATTTGAATAAGGATCGTATCATCATTTTAGGATTTGATGAAGAATGTAGTTTCAATTTTGCCATGGGTAAACCCATTTTCTTGAAGAAACCCACTAAGCCTCTCATACCAAGCTCTAGGAGCTTGTTTTAATCCATACAAGGCCTTAGACAACCGTTAAACATGATCTGGATATTTATGATTTTCAAAACCGAGTGGTTGTTCTAGATACACTTCCTCATTAATATAACCATTTAGAAAAGCGCTTTTAACATCCATTTGAAATAATTTAAAATTTTTAAAAGTTACATAAGCAAGTAGCATACAAATGGCTTCCAACCTAGCAATAGGTGCGTATGTCTCATCAAAATCTATCCCCTCTTCCTGGTAATAACCTTGGGCAACTAGTCTAGCCTTATTCCTAATTATTACCTCATTCACATCTTTCTTATTTCTATATACCCATTTAGTTTCAATAATGATATGATCATTAGGCCTAGGAACTAGGGTCCACACTTTGCTTCTTTCAAATTGATTAAGTTCTTCTTGCATGGACATCACTCAAGCATCATCTTCTATAGCTTCTTTAATATTTTTAGGTTCTTCTTGGGACAAGAAAGCAGAATGACTCATTAGGTTCTTCAAGGAAGATCTTATGGCTACACCACGGGATGGTTCACCTATGATTTGATCTATAGGGTGATTCCTAATGAATTTCCAATCTCTAGGCAACTTCTGAGGCTTCATTTTCATTGACATTATCTTCAGATGATTTATCATTTACTTCTGAATTTTCACTTGCATTGTTTTCAATAGATAATTTATTTAAGCATTTTCTAATGTCAATATCATCTTCATCATCTTTTTAGAAAATGGATTAGATTCATCAAATACGACATGGATAGATTCAATTATAGTCAACTTTCTTTTATTGAAAACCCCATATGCTTTAATATTAAGAGCATAGCCTAGGAAAATGCCTTCATTAGATTTAGAGTCAAATTTCCCTAAATGTTCATTATTTCTAAGAACAAAGCATTTACAACCCAAAACATGAAAATAGGAAATATTAGGTTTATGATTGTTCCATAATTCATAAGGGGTTTTATTAAGTGATGGTGTAATCAACACCCTATTCATGACATAACAAGCAGCATTTATGACCTCGGCCCAAAATTATTTAGGTAAGTTATGTTCATTTAGCATAGTTCTACCCATTTCTTGAAATGACCTATTCTTTCTTTCGACCACCCTATTTGTTTGCATTTAAAACATTTCATTCTACACTTAAGATCTTTAAGTGGGACCTGAGATTTTGATTCATGTGTGAAATTTCCTAAGTAAAGATTAGGTTGTCTAACATTTTCAACGCTATTAAAACCTAGACCCTCTTTACTTAAGGAATTTCTTTGGACACCAAGTAGTTTTTCAAAATTGTGTTTGTCCTCGGTGAATTTAAAGACAATCTGGGAGCTATCCTCCAATTTTCTCTCAAGCTCAGAAATAGTCACATCTTTTTGTTCTAAAATCAAAGCATGAGAGGTTTTTGCAATTCCAAATAATTTTGACCAATTTTCACATTTCTTTTTCAAATCATCATTTTCTTTGGTCATTTTATTCAATAGTTTAGATACACAAATATATTCAAATTGTAATTCTCTAAATGTAGGCATGCAATCAGAATCACAATCACTAGACGAATAATATGAAGAGAAAGAACAAGAGGACAATACCTCATCACCATGTGCCATAAAGCTCAGATTTGCAACCTCTAAGTCACTATAGTTTAAGTCTGAGTCACTACTACTCAATTTATCCCATGAAATGTCTGCTTTCATGGCTTTCTTTTTTTTCTTAGCCTCCTTTTTCAGTAGTGGGTAGTCCAGCTTGATGTGCCTGATTTTGTTGCAATTGTAACACATGGGAGCATTTGATTTTTCTTTTCTTTTACTAGACTCTCCCTTCTCAGATGCAGACTCCCTATATAATTTGTATGACTTTCTATTCTTCTTGAAAAATCTGATAAATTTTCTTGTTAGCATGGCCATATCATCCTCAAAGTCAGGTTCACTGCATTCACTAGATGTGTTAGTGGAGGTTTTCAATGTAGTTACCTTCTTCACCCTATTATATTCATTGAATCTCTCATTTATGGCTAATTCGTAGGTAATTAGGGAGCCTATCAATTCATCTAGAGTCATGGGCTTAAGGTCTTTACCCTCATAAATGGTCGTAGCCTTAGCTTCCCAAACAAGATGCAAGCCTCTAAGGATCTTCCTAATTATCTCATATGTAGGATAGGTCTTACCTAATGCATGTAGTGAGTTTACAATGTGTGTGAATCTAGTGTACATGCTCTGAATGGACTCACCTATATTCATCCTAAAGGCCTCATATTCACTAGTCAGCATATCCATCCTACTATCTTTGACATCCCTAGTACCTTCATATGTGACCTCTAATTTATATATGATTTCTTTTAAAGTAGCACATGTCATTACTCTATTAAATTCATTCACATCAAGACCACAATACATAATATTCATAACAATGGCATTCAAACTAACAACTTTCATATCATCATCATCATATTCTTCCTCAATTTTAAGAACTCTAGTTGTACCCTTAATTTTCATAGGAACATAATTTCCCCTAGAGACGATCCTCCACACCTTCCAGTCTGTATTTTGAAGGTAGATGTGCATCCTCTGTTTCTAGAAGGTGTAATTAATACCACTAGAAATCGGAGGTCGTGTGGAAGATGGTCCCTCAAGAAAAGGGGTCAAGGAGCTGTGAGCCATATAAGATCTTTTGCAAAATAACTATTAGTCTATGCAACCTAACTCTTATACCAATTTTTAGCTTTACCATAATCACAAGATGGGGGTGAATTGGTATTTTTAAAATCAATGCCTTAGGTCAATATCCTAATAGTAGTATTTTCACAACCCTAAATTCAATCTAGTGCAAGTAAAATAAATCAATTGCAATATGTAGCAGAAATTAAATAGCGCAATTAAATTAACTAAATATACACCACAAAGCAGTAAGGAATTACGTGACACCAAGAAATGTTATCGAGGTTTGAAAAATTGCCTACGTCCCCGCCTCAGCCAACAAGCACAAGGATTACCACTATAATGCTCACTTAAACAAGTGGAGCGGCACCTAAACAACTAGGTCAATTAGCATAGGGCTAACCTCAACCTTTACACACAATCCTTATCGGGTTGGATTACCGCCCCTTTACGCCACGCTTGGAATACAATAGTATGTTCACAATAAATAAACTGGTATAGTGATTGTGCTTTCATGTAAAGCAAATATGTGTCCAATATATACAATCACATACACCACCAAATGATATAATATAGTAAGCTCAATGTGGTCTAAGATGTCTACTCTCAAATATTTATGCATGCGTTGCAATGAATACTTGAGAGTGTAAATAATATGATCCTTGTATCAAAATAATATTTTCAATTACAATGCTTGAACAAAGAACTAGCCACACTTCAAATATCTCAACAAATGATTCTTCTCAAAATATAAGCCTCAAGAGATGTATAGAATTTGTTTGCAAAAAGGGTTTGATCTTTGTGTTCAAAATATAATACTAATCAAATAATATTTCAACAAAGATCTTTTGAATATAAGCAAATATCTCTCTAAGAATTTTTCTCAAAATGAAACACAGGAGATATTAGAGAATGATTTGAAAATATTTTTAGCAACCAAAATCGAATGAGAACTCCTTAAGATATTGCAATAATAGTGCAATACTCAGAAGCTTAAGTGAACTCTTCTTAGGAAAGACTTATTGTTAAAGTCTCCTAAGAAAACTTGAGTTCTTGCTCTCAAACAAAATAATCTCAATTAATCACAAATTTGAGAGAGCAAACCTATAAGAAAAGAACACTCAATTCACACTTACAAACGAATTTTTAGCAATATGACAAGGTAAGTATGAGTGTAGGATGCTTGGAAGTGAGTAAGAAAGATTTTGGAATTCAGAGAATTTTCACTAATCAAGTTTGCTAATCTGTATATTAATCATTTCAAATGAGAGTGTATATATAGACTACCCCTTGATTATAGCCGTCCATGACATATAGAGGATTATTAGTTTTATTTTAAACCATTTTAACCCAATTAACCCTGTATAAATATTTTAACGAAGGTAAAAGTAATATGGCAACCTGAGAGCACTGGTCGACCAAAGGTGAGGTTCGGTTGACCGAGTATCCAAATTTGGTCAACTAAGGAAGATTTGAAATACAAGTTTCGTTGACCAGACAACAGGGTTCCAAGGCGATTTTTTTATTTCCGCACGGTTTGGTTAACTGTATGAATTTGAACAAAGTGCTTCGGTCGACCAGGCAGTTGGCCAAACACACGTGGGAACTCGGTCGACCAAGTGATTGGCTTAAGCTTTTAGGTGCGGTCAACCGTATAGTCAAATATTTGATCTGGAGGGAGTTCGGTCGACCAAGTAGTTGAATTGGACAGGGTTCGATCGACCATGCAATGGTCAAACTGTTGACCCGATGATTGGTTTGGTCGACCGGCATATTTATACTTGTGAAGTATGGTCGACCGAATATGCATTTTAAGTGCATTTCAGTTCTATTTTCTTATGTAATCACCCTATCCATATAAGCATATATGTTTGTGCATGTATGAGTGTCCCAGGGTCATTTTAGGTCTTTTTCGTTTTGAGCTTACCTATCATATCATGCATGTGATGCATTTGATTATTACAACCTAGATCCTATTTACTATTACAGACCCATAATAAATAATGAATTTAAATACAACACAAATAGAGTCTTCATGGCCTTCAACTTCTACTTCTTATGCTATCATTTTGCTTTGCCAACTGTATACCTGCACATATCCTCAGACAACTATTAAATAAAATAGGTATTTCTCAATATCAAAATCGGGTGTGACCTATAAGCTCAACAATCTTCATAAGTTCGTCTACGAGGCCATTGGGTTCGTCGACGAGGCCTCTAAAATTTGCCTCAAAAAATTTCTTTCAACTTAGAACTAATGTAAATGTATTTTCCATGAAATGCATGCGTCCTAAGGTTTGTCTAGGGTATATTTGAGCTTCAAGTTATATCATATGACATATGTAAATACATTCAATTCTACATACTCATTCCCATTGAAGATCTTGAACTTGAAGCTTGCTTCTTCATCCTTTTATTCTTCTAGTTCCATGGATTGAGCTAAGTGATATGTATTTTAGGTTCCTCCTGGCTTCCATAACAAGCTTACCATTCGTGCATTTTAAATCATGATCCTATTCACAAACTCAATTGCACAAGTCAAATACCAAGTGATTTGTCATTATCAAAGTAGGATTGGACTCATAGAGTCAATAGGATAAACTAGATGCTTTGGATCTTTAGATGCGCTTTCTCTTTTGCTTATGTGATGTGCTCATGCACCCTTTGCTTTTATTTTATTTTCCTTTTTTTGATTTGTTTTTTTATGTATTCTATTTTACCATGCTTTTGAATGGCTGTACGCGTGCTTCAATGTTTCTATCTACAATGTATTGCCTCTGAAATTAATGAAAATACATGGTGCTTTTGGTTTCTACCTATATTTTGTGCTTCACTATATCATTACATTTTTATGGCTATTTTTGGATTTTATGTGGATGTTACTTACACAGAAAAGGTAGGCAGATAAGTGTTCACTTTTTTTATCATTCTTGTGCATTCATTTGAGATAGTGCTATAGTTGTCATTTATGACTTTATACTTTATATGTTGCATTAATATGTGGTTGAGTTACTTATTATTGTGCAGGGGTTGAGCTTGTTTTTGGAAGTGAAAACTCCTCTTCAAGCGAAGATAGGTAAGCCGCTCTTATATGTTCATGATTATTTGTAAGGGATAATTTTTTTTCCATTGAACTACTAGAATATATGAAAGGCCAAGAACTAAATGTCATATGAAGTAAACTGCCAAATTAATTACTGTCATTTCTTTTGTTGTAGGTTGTTATATTTAATGAAAATAATTTATTTTAAAATTGATTGCAATAAATCTCCAGAACTACAATGTATAAAAAACCAGTGAAAAGACAAGAATTAAATGTCATGTGAAGTAAATCTTCAGAATTTTTTAAATTGCTTAGTTTGAATTAAGTTCATAAATTCTTTTATTTCGAGATCAAAGAATTTAATCTCATCTTTCAAACAAAAACTAGGTAATTATTGCAATTTTTTTATGGGACTTGATGGTTTTTATTTGTTGGAAATTAATTGTGGGAATAACTAATCTCAAATTTCACCATTTGAATGTATATTCCTTTCTTATTAGTGTATTGTTTACCATATAAGTGTTGTGTTAAGACTTTCTGCTCTTATTGAAATTATATTGCATCTCTTGTGAAATACTGGATTGAGTTGCCAGACTAGTTGTGAATATGTCTTCTGTACGGCCGATGTAGATTTGTATATTGCATGCTGATAGTGAATCTAGGTTCTCGAATGCTCTTATATATAAACTCTTTTTCAGATAAAAGTTTCTTTTGCAAATGTTTACTTTACAGTCGACATGCTGCCAAAATTTCATAAAAAACTTTTTCAAAATGTGAAATAATAGATGTTGAAGTATATAATTGTATAAGTATCAAATGAGATGAGTAATGTTCTTGGAACTACAAATAGCTATTACTGGTTGGAAATCAAGCTCAAAAGAGGAAACTAGTCCATAATTTTGGAAAATTGCCCATTTAGTGTTATAAGAACTGATGCGATATAAGAAATGCAACCTCATTTAAGGTTATTTTGAGAAACTGTCATTGCTAAATTTAAATGGTAAAGATGTATATGAGCATATGTTTGTGTTGGCCTTACAAGGCTTAAAATCTTGTTTTGATAATAACAAATCAGAGGAACTTAACATATTTGGTTAAGTGATGATGTGACTAGACTCAAGAAAGAAAATACAAGGTCAAGTCCTCACAGAGATCAATGAAAGCTTATACTTCAAAGAAAGATGATCAAATGAAGCTTAAAGCTTAAAATACATGGATTCAAAGATGATCTAATCAAGCTTGAAGATCATGAGAGCATGGAAGTTAAGGAGGACTTGCTAAAAGCTTAAAGATGGAGCTAAAGAAAGACAAGCATGAAGACTTAAGTGCTTAGACTATCAAAAGTCCTAAGAAGTCTTTGTGTAAGTACTTCATGTTTTAAATATCTTATGAAATATGTTGAAAGCTCTTTAGGGATAATTATGGACTTAGAGACATTATTTAAAAACCCCAAAAAATATTTTATAAAAAATAAAAGCAAGAGAACAAAAAGGATTTTTGAAAACTAAAATGAAAAATCTGAATTTGGTCTACCCAGAGGACTGAGGTGCACCCTCAGAAGACTAAACCCTCAGTTAAGTCATCTAATTTGCGACTTCAGAAGACTGAACCCTCAATTCAATTGTCTGACCCTGTGTCCAATTTAAATTTTTCAGTGTTAAGGAACATCAGAAAACCAAACCCGATACTTCAGTTGTCTGAACACTGTTAATGGCTAGAAATTTTAAATGTTTTAAATTTCAAATAAAGGTTTCTTGTGCCTCATATTTTCTAAAACTTTGGAAGACACACCAAGTAATCTTGGGCAACATGAAAACACTTTCTTAAGCCTATAAAAACATGGTTTTGCAAATCAAATCACACCAAGAATTGAAAAATCTGCTGAAAGCCATCTTGCTATCAAAGCTCTCTCTTACTCAAATCTTTGCTCAACTGATGTGCTGAATTTTCGAAGTACTGATCATCATACTATTGAGTTTTAAGCTATTAATTCTCATCTAGAAGAAACTTGGTGATAAATTCTCTTGAGCTTCAATCTTATTTCAGTTTGATATTTAAATTTTGAAGTATATAGTGTTTGAAAGTGTACTAATTTGCTTTATGTGAGAGTGCTATCTTACGCAGAGATTGTATCTTGTATTCTTGGAGTTCTTTGAGGATTCCAAGTTGTTGGATTGTTGGACCGAGCGTGGGGTAGTGCTTGGAGAGGCACTACTCTAGACCTATTGAAAGAGTAGCCAAGTGTGGGGTATCGCTTGGAGAGGCACTGCTCTAGCCTATTGAAGGAGTGACAGAGTGTAGGGTATCACTTGGAGAAGCATTGCTTTAGCCTAGTGAAGGAGTGTTTAAGCGTGGGGTATCGCTTGTAATGGTTTGTTCCACCCGAAAAGGAATGATATAATTGAATCCTTTGGTTGTATTTGCCAAAGGCGAGGACGTAGGCTGGGGATAAGCCGAACCTCGTAAAAAACGTGGTGTCACTCTCCTTTCTTATTCTTTTTACTTTTCAACGTATATACTTTGTTGAGTGTGAATGTAAAGTGCAGGTAGCTGAAGTTAAGAACTAAGAATAACAAGAAGACTCTTAATAAAAGAAAGTACGTTTTTCTTAAACGTTTGTGAAAATCTTTATTAATAGAAGTGCAAACAATTTCATTTAATATAGGGCTTGAAACATACTCATACATTCATAGGGTTTCAAAAGCTGAAAGTGCTGAGAAGTTGCATATTATATCTTGATTTGGTATCTTTGCTTGTTTACTTTAAAGTTGTTGATTGGTTCTTAGTTGATTAAGTTTTGATTACTCGTGTTGTATTTTGTGTTATGGATTGAATAAGTAAATAAGCCTTTTCTATGTGTTTGTTAAATTAACAAAAGGGTTAAGAATTCTTGAAAAGAATTAAAAAAAATTTTAAAAACCGAATTCACTCCCCTCTTCGGACTACACCTCAACTTTCAATTGGTATCAAAGTGGGGTTGTAGCAAATCCTAACTTGTAGCTACATAAAGATCTATATGGCACACCTAAGAGTGGCTTACTTTGGAGAGGGTCAATCCTCAACTAGGTCTCCCATCTTTTGTGGTATGAACTATACTTTTTGGAAACATAGAATGAGGATATACATTCAAACCATAGATTGGAAAGCATGGAAGGTTGTCACACATGGTGACTACATTCCTACTAAAACTATAGATGGCAAAGAAGTTCCTAAAGAAGAAAAAGACTTGACCAACATTGATTACAAAATTATGCAAGTAAACTCTAGTGCCATGAATGCACTATATTGTGCCTTAAATGTTAATGAGTTTAATAGGGTCATGATATGTAAGTCAGCCAAAGAAATTTGGGAAAAGTTAGAAGTAACCTATGAAGAAACTATAAATGTTAGAGATTGTAGAATTGACATGCTAACAAGAGAGTATGAGGCTTTCAAGATGAACTCGAATGAAACCATAACAAATATTTATACAAGGTTTACACATATCATAAATTCCTTAAATGCTTTAGGAAAAACATACTCAACTTATGAAATGATCTGGAAAATCCTTAGAGGACATCCTCCAATATGGGAACCTTAAGCTACAACAATTACGGAAGGAAGAAATCTCAAAAATGCATCCCTAGATGAACTCATAGGATCCCTTCTCACATATGAGATGTCTATGAATGAAAAAAGTGGAAAAACTAAAGCTCAAGAATCAATTGCTTTTAAAGCTTCAAACAAAAACTTTAGTGATGAAGATGAAAAAGAAATGGATGAAAAAGAAACAACCTTCATATCTAAGAAACTTGCAAAAATTCTTAGAAGGAAGAATAAATTTACAAGAAAAATTCGTAACTCAAAATCAGATGAAGAAGAAGAAAAGGAAATAAGTAAAAAGAAAGCAAAAGCTGAGCCTCCAACATACTATAATTGTAAAAAGGTTGGACATATAAAATCAGATTATCCAGAACTTATAAAAGATTTTTTTGACTCTATGAGTCCAATCCTGTTTTGATAATGTCAAATCACTTGGTATTTGATCTGTACATTGAGATTGTGAGCAGTAATATTATTTAGCATGCATGAAAAGTGAATGAGTCAAGGAAGCCACGAGGTGAAAAGAATATACGCCTAGCATAACCCATGAAACTAAAAGCGAAGAAGGATGAAGAAACAAGCTTCTAGTTGTAGACTTTAATGGGAATCGGTATCTAGATTTGATGTATTTACATGCTATATGATAAATTTTGAAGCTCAATTACGTCTTAGACCAACCTTAGGACTCATGCATCTCATGAAAAATTTATTTGAACTAGTTCTAAGTTGAAAATAATTTTCAAGGCAAATTATTAGAGGCTTTGTCGACGAACCCCTTGGTCTCGTCGACGAACATATGAAGGCAACTCAGTGATGAACACCTTGTCTCGTCGATGAGATAATACCGAGAGCACTAAAATTTTAGACAGGGCTCTCATCGATGAAATCATAGCCTCATCGACGAATGAGTGTTATACACTCATCGATGAACTTTCCCACTCGTCAACGAAGGTCGGGACGCTAAACGTGTTTTCAGCATAGACACGGACATAAAACCCTTGTTTTAAAATTATCTGACGGCCAGGATTCAATTTTAAAGCGAGAACATTATTTAAACACACTCTAAACCCTATAGACACTAGGAGACACACGTTAGAGAGACTAATCCTGTGATCTTCTGCTAAGTGAGCCTCCACTCAAAAGATTTTCCCAATACTCTACTGTATTCATACTCTTAGGCAAATGAACTCATCTTTTCAAAGGGATTTAAATCTACACATCTTGCAAGAGATCCTTGGTGATTGAGGTTTGATAAACTAGTGATTGTTTATGGCATCAATATATACATATATATATATATATTTCAAAGATTTTCTATCTCTCTTACTCATATATCTACTATTTTTATTGACAAGCAAAATCTGTGTGTTATTACTTGATAAGTTTTATTTGAGAAAGGATTTTTGCTAAAAGGATGAATATTTTTTATGTTAAAGTTTATACTTTCATTTAAAGATTTCATATTTGGTTATTACGAAAACTATTTGATTGAAAATTCTCAGAGCATCTAAATACATATTCCTTAAATATAGAGTTTATGTCTTTGGAATATTTAATGCCGTATTTTTATTCAAAGATTTAATCTTGAAAAATATTTGATAGCAAGAACATAGATCCACGTATTATTCTAGTTTATTATAAACAATCTCGTTTTATAGTCTTGCATAAAGTATTCGAAAATCAAACCCTAAGTTCTCTAAAGCATTTATTTATAAAAATTATTTTCGAGAGATATTGATTAAAGGGTAGAATTGTGAAGCATTAATATAAAGATCATATTGGTACATACACATTGAGCTTCAAGCATTTATCATATGATTATGTGTTAGGATTTATCTTGTACTCACTAGCTTTGTGTAGAAGCATTTGAGTTATTGCAAAAATTGTAATTCCATTTTGTATACACGGTTCGGGTTGTGAACTAGGATTGAGGAGGAAGCTATGCTTTTTGTAAGCAGCAGGTTGTAAGGGAAGTTCTGTCCCAGTTAAAGGAGTGGATTATTTAGTGGAATCCTTGAGTCGGTTACTCAAGGCAAGAACATAGGCTGGGATAGGCCGAACCTCGTAAAATCGAGTTTGCATCTCTCTTACCCTTATCTCTATTTAAATTCTGCGTAATCATATTACATATGAGTTGATCAATTGGTTTGTGTTTGAATAATTAGGTAATGTTGTATGCTTGATAAAGACACACATAAAATTACTCATTGGGTTGATTAATTAAAAAATTGATTGAGGTAGTAATTAGTAGCCTGGAACTTTGTAATTGATTATTTTCAAAACTAGAACCTAAAGGACTTATTTTTTAAAACACCCAATTCGTCCCCCCCCCCCCCTCTTGGGATAACACCGTAATTCACATTTGGTATCAGAGCAGGTTTACATAGACTTTGTTGACCTGATAGGTCACACCTAGTTTTCATCATGACAAATACTCTTGGTACTGATGGTTGTACTAAGGCTTGCATGTAGGTTCACTGTGCATGTGTATTTGGACTAAAAGATATATTATGATGACGTGTAGTGACCAAGTAGAAGAATGAGGAAATATGTGTTGTATTTACATTTATTATTTCATTTCTTCATTCTGGGATGTAATATTTATTATGGACTATACACCCTACGGCTTATAATAATTTGCACCATGCATGATAGGTAGGTATGCTCAAATCGACCCTAGTTGGACTTTAGGTACCTACACAGACCTTAGAAATACCTTAGGGATCACCATTCGGTCGACCTTTGATCAACTAACACCGGATTTTTTCGATAGGATAGAAAGTCCTTAGGTCCCTAAAAAAATGCACAAAAAGTCTCCAACGTCACTTATTATATCAAGGGAATCAATTCACACAAAAATGGACTTAAATTGAAAATTTCGAGAGAGTTTGGGAGATCAAACCCAAGCCATGTAAAACGGCTGGGCGACCGAACAAGTCAACATGTTGACTTTGTGTTTGGGCACCAGAACCACTTTTGAGTGTATCTCCCTTTTCAACAACCCGGGCGCCTGAACGATCACGTTTAAAATGGGCTCGGGCAACCAAATTGGTCAATTCGGTTAACCGAACTTGGAACCGGGCACCTGAACTAACGAACAAATGCTATTAACTTTTGTTCAGCCAACTGACTCACTCTTTGGGCACCCAAACCATTAAAAATTGGATTTTTTACTGAGTTTGTTCAGGCACCTGAACCTGGCAGGTTAAAATATTTTTTAATGATTTTTTAATGGGGGAAACTGGGTTAATTTTCTTAATGGCTTTTGAAAAAAATTTAATTATTCCCACTGTATCCCTAACAGTCAAAAAATCCTCCTTGCCTATAAATACCTGTTCATTTGTCATAATTAGCAAGAATTAACATTTTGATTAAGGCAAAAATTCTCTAAATTTCCAAAACCCTAGTTTAGCCTATACTACTCCAAAACACCAATACACTTCATTTCCCTTGATCTTTCAAGTATTGTGAGTATCTCTAAGGCTATTTGTGCTTAATCTTACTAGCTAGAACTCTCACTTGTATTATTGCTTGATTGATTTTCTTTGAAAGTTTAGCATTAAAGTTCTTCCATCGATTTCATTTGATAAATCTTGTATGGGAAGACTTTGAGGGTTGTGGTTCTTGAATTGTCATTGCAAGATACCCAAACCTATATTTTTGTGTGCCAAATTCTTTTCAAAATCTAGTTTTTCAAACACTCCATTGAGCTTTGTATACTTAAATATCTTATTGAGTTTGTTTGAATCAACTTGCTTAGCATATTTGAAACCCTAATCTTACTTTGTATTATTCATTTGTTGTGTTTCAAATCTCATTTTGATATACACTATAGATCTGGACTGATAATCTATACTTGATTGAGTGTTTAACACGCATTAGAGCACTAAGCATATTTACATATCATTCGTGCTTGCAATATTGCTTAAGCTATACTGGTGTACATATCTGCTTGTGAAGAAGCGTATTTGAGTGTACAAAATTTTATATCATTTGTTGTATTCTAGGTGCAGGCCTGAAGAGAGAGACTAACCCTATTAAATGGTCTCGGATTGACTTAGACCTGGTTAGGAAAGCTAAGTGCGCCATCCTAGTAAGGCGTGTTGGTTGAGGTCAGCCCCTTGAATTAACCTTGTTGTAATCGGTACCGCTCCACCCGTTAAGTGAGCTTTAGTGGAATCCTTATGCTAGTGTAGTCAATGCGGGGACGTAGGCAATTTTTCCAAACCTCAATAGCTTATTGCGTATATTGTTTATTGCTTGAACCTTACTTTGACTGCATGTGTATGTTTATTTTTTGATTGTGTAGGCTGACCCTAGGTTGTATTACACTATTGGTCAAACCAGTTAACCTAGGCGATAAATTTTAAATACCCAATTCACCCCCCCCTCTTGGGGTTGCCCCAAAGCTAACAATTGGAATCAAAGCCTCGTAACATAGACTTAAATGTCATTTAGTAAAAGATCATGATGGCTCGCATTAGTGCATCCCCTTCATGTGAGGGAAGATTGGTCACACACCCGCCAGTATTCTGTGGTGATAACTATGCTATATGGAAATTCAGAATGACTGTGTATGTGAAAGCCTTAAATTGGAAATTTTGGAAAGTCATTGATCAGGGTGATTGTGTGCCTATGAAATCTACTGTGTGTATTGATGTTCCTAAATCTAAGTGTGAACTGAATGATCATGATAGGAACTTAGTGCAGGTAAATTTTAATGCCATGAATACTTTACTGCATGCTTTAGATTCTAATTTTTTAGGTGAGGTTATAGCACGTAGTAATGCTAAGAAGATCTAGGATGAACTTGAGAGCAAGTATGGTGCATCCACTCAAAAGGAAGTCATCTCTCCATGCGACTCAAGCTCCATTGATCTTAAGGGAAGTAACCAATGTTTTGTTGCTTTAACTGATGATAAGGTTATCTTCATTCCTTTTGCTTTAGTAAACAAATATGAAAATGATTCATATGCTGATTTGAATGATATGTCTGATTGTGAATCATATGATTGTAGTATGATGCATGCATTAAAGAATGCGACTCAAAGGTTATTACTGAAAGATAAATAATTTTAAAATTAAAAGACTAGAAAGCAGGAATGAGTCATTAGAAAAGGAATTGGCTGTTTTGAAATCTCAAATTTCTATTGATAATAAAAGGGACCACTTAATTGCTGAACTTGAATAAAAGGAAAATAATTTGACTAGAGAATTCATTAAACTTTAGGATGATTGCAAGGGTCTTAAAATTTTGAAAATGAAAGAGCTTGAAAATAAAATAGAGGACCAGTCTAGAATCATTTACACATTCACTAGAGGTAAGGACAACTTTAATAAGTTGTTAGGATCGTAGAAAATGACCTTAGATAGGGAAGGTATAGACTACAATGGAGTAAGAAATAGGAAGAAGAAAATTCTATACATGGGGTACTTCATAAGAAAATCCAAAGATTATGCTAGTACCTCTTCTGGTCCATACACCAACACTTACTATGCTTTGTGTAAGAAGAAGGGTCATACCATGTTTGACTGTGCGCTTAAGAGAAAGGGAGTTAAAATGAGACAAATTTGGAGAGTCAAATTCAATCCCATCTCTTCTTGACCTGTAGGTGTTCTCCTGTAGTCATAGAACTGATTAGGAGTCCTCATAAAGCCCTAAGTCTTGTAGATAAATCATAGGGGTATTTTCTTAGGAAATATGGTCAAAACAAAAGAAGTTGACCAAGATCGGGCGACCGAACCATACAGTGCTTTTGCACTTCGGGCGACCGAACTTGAAAGTCTGACCAGGGCATTGACCATTCTTTGGGTGGCTAAACATTTACATTCAAATCCATTCAGGCTACTGAATATGATTTGGGTAACCGACCGTGGACTTCGAGCGACCGACCAATGCAGTTCATCTAAAGTTCGGGCAACCGATCCTTGGCTTTGCAAAATTGCACCGAAAATTCAGCCAACCGAACCAGTGCTCGGTCAACCAAACAAACTCAGTTGGGCTGTGTAATTATAGCTGTTTAGGCGACCGAACTTCCTCTCAGGTGCCCGAACTGCGCTGATATATATATGGAATTCTGTGAAAAACAGCTCATTTGTCATCCAGCTTTGAGAGCCTCCTTGCATTTTCCCACCTTTCAGCCTAGTACCCCTTGAGAAATTTTTTTTTTTTGGGTCATTATGGTTAGGGATCATAGACATGCTGCTGCAGGCATTCCACTTGAGCAGTGGTTCCCTACACCATCTTAGGAAAAATACTAGACATAGAGTTTATGCAAGCCCACTTCAATAACGTCTTGGACATGTTTTAGTACCAGGGGAGGTATGAGTTAATTTCCAGCCCAAGGGGATGTATCCTCTACTCATCTGGCTGTTCTACACCAATCTTGCAGAAGATGGTGAGGGCTACTACTCTAGGGTACTCGAGACTGACCTCCACTTTGATGATGCTTATTTGGAAGAGATGTTTCAAATCCAGTGTGACGACTTTATCTGTCCCGATTCATCCCCCACCCACCTGAATTGGTAAGTAGGATTTCACGGTAATCACCTTCGTTAATCTCATTATGATGAATCCTGTAGCTGACTTGAAACAAACATCCAGCTATAGATCACTGACTTTAGAGGCAAAGGTGGTACATCACCTGATTTCATATAATATACTACCAAAGTCAGGATCTAGGGACAACGTATCTTATTTAGACTGCTTTTTGATGTGGTTCCTATCACAAGAAAGAAGTTAGATCTCCCCAGGCTGATCCTATGATGGATTTTTGTTAAGACCGTTGGAAAAAAGATCATATTGCTTTATGGTGGTATCTTGTCTAGACTATTTGTTAGGGAAAGGGTTACCAGGACTACTTTTTCCACCATCAAGAAAGTTAGGCCCTCTGACATTTTCAACTCCGCCACTCTTAAATTTATGGGATACGAGCTCACTGGCAACATGTGGTTGCCCACTGCACCTCAGAGAGACCCTGAAGCTCAGAAGATCTTGCAAGAGCTGCCCCATGCGCCGTCCAATGTCGAGATCATGGCGGTCATCACCGACCTCTTTGCATCATTTTAGGAGTTCAGGACCTCCATAATAAAGCAAGCATCCTCCTCTCATGCTAGACTTGACTCACTTTATAGTGAGTTTTCCAGGTTCCAGTTTGAGGTGCGGGCTAACTTTCATATCCTCGATGAGTGGTTGAGAGAGATGAATGACGAGGATATTGGGTAGGATTAGATGGAGATGAGTGGTGAGGATGATGATGATGATCACGATGACAGGGAGACCTAGTGCTGCACCATGAGGATCAGTTACTTCATATCCCAGCTTTTATCTGATCTATTTAATGCTTCATTTACATACACTTTCATCTGGTCTGTAATAACTTTAAAACATATTTTATTTATTTTTGTTTTACCAAACACACTCATCACACACACACACACCGATACTATCTTGTGGTGATTATGTTTTTTCTTATGATCATATATATCTGATAGTTTTTAGGCTTGCATAATTTTTGTGCTTACATGACTATACTACTGAAAGCATGTTTGTGCTAAATGCCTCCTACATGGCGGATGCAGTGATTGAGAATTGCCTACTAGTAGATTTAGGTTCTTGCATGCCTTAAACTCTTGAGATACTTCTTGTTTGAGAATCATTTTTGCGTAGGTTAATTTGGGGAAATGTCCTGTTTACAGTTGGCATGCTGTGGAATTTTCAATAGACATTTGCCCGAAAGATTGAAATGGCCTTTAAAATTAATTTTAAATGTTTACACTTAACTCATTTACTTTAAAATTTTCAATTCTCTAGAGCTGGTTGTGCTTACATAGTTAAAATGCTTTGAAATTGGCAGGTTCTTATGGATAGATCACATTTTCAAACAAAATGCTACCAAAATTTTTCAAAATTATTGCACATAACTCTATATCATTCCTAAATGCCAAACTTCTTAAAACTTGAGTTGTGCTTCTAAAATAATATTAGAATTATACTCAAGTTGATTTATAAAGAAAATGTATACTCTTAGGGGGAGTTGCATAACCTTAAAACTATTAGGCTCTAAGAAAATAAATATGTATTTTGCCTTCATTTTTATATCCTTTGGAAAATACATTAACAATATGGTATCAATGTGCACTTTTTGGTAAATCTTTGTTTGATATCATGTTTATTTCAAAACAACATGTCTTAATAACTAGTGGTATTTTAACAGTTAGAATCTCCTCTACCACGTAGTTATAACAATTGGTATCAGACCCACATGTTTTCATTATACTATACGTTATGGGAATACATGTTTATTTTGGAAACCAAAGATGATTATGATAAAATTAACATTAAAATATTTTTGAAAGGATAAGTGAAAGCCAAATGAAAAATCAATATTCATCCTTGCATAATCATCCTTTGGAGGAGTATAAAACATTAAGATTGTTAATGTGCTGCATGATATTATTACTTCTTTGGTGCACACTCTGTTTGAGTTAATTGATTGAAATATGCTATATATTGCTCATTGAAACTTCAAACGGGTCACTTAGGTACAAGGTTATCTTGGGAATGTTTCATTTTCAAACGACATGCTACTAATTATTTTTTAAGTTCCTCCCAATTTACCTTTTGTATCTAAATGACATCTTTTGCCTTCACGCTATATTGCTTAGCCCTTTTTTCTGTTCCAAAAGGTGGAGAAGAGGCAAAAATGGGTAAAACAATGCTTAATCTATAATTACCCATTACTCTCATTATCATTATGCATAAAGTCAGGGGGAGCCTTTCTTGGATGTACCCACTTTTGCATAAAGTATTTGTCATCATAAAAAATGGGGAGATTCTTGGCCTGATAGGTCACGTCCAATTTTGATCATGACAAATACTCTTGGTACTGATGGTTGTACTAAGGCATGCATGCAAGTTCACAGTGATGTAATATTTCATTTCTTCATTATGGATGTAATATTTATTACGAACTATACACCTTGTGGCTTGTAATAATTTGCATCATGCATGATAGGTAGGTATGCTCAAATCGACCCTAGTTGGACTTTAAGTACCTACACAGACCTTAGAAAGACCATAGGGATCACCCTTCGGTCAACCGATGCCAGATTTTTTCGGTAGGATAGAAAGTCCTTAGGTTCCTAAAAAAATGCACAAAAAGTCCCCAACATCACTTATTATATCGGGGGAATTAATTCAGACAAAATGGACTTAAATTGAAACTCTTGAGAGAGTTCGGGCGACCAAACCCAAGCCGTGTAAAATAGCTCGAGCGACCGAACAATTCAACATGTTGACTTTGTGTTCAGGCACCCAAACCACTTTTGAGCATATCTCCTTTGGGCACCGGAATCTATGTCAGGTTCCTTTTCAACAACCAGGGCACCCGAACGATCACATTCAAAATGGCCTCGAGCGACCGAATTGGTCAATTCGATAAACAAACTTGGAACCGGGCACTCGAACTAATGAACAAATGCTATTGACTTTTGTTCAGCCGACTGGTTTACTCTTCAGGCACCCAAACCATTAAAAATTGGATTTTTAAATGAGTCTGTTAAGGCACCCAAAACTCAGGTCAGGCAACCGAACCTTGCCGGTTAAGATATTTTTTACTTATTTTTTAATGGGATAAACTGGGTTAATTTTCTTAATGGCTTTTGAAACAAATTTAATTATTCCCACTATGTCCCCAACGGTCAAAAAATCATCCTTGCCTATAAATACCGGTTCATTTGTCATAATTAGCAAGGATTAACATTTTGATTAAGGCATAAATTCTCTCAATTTCCAAAATCCTAGTTTAGCCTATACTACTCCAAAACACCAATACACTTCATTTCCCATGATCTTTCAAGTGTTGTGAGTATCACTAAGGCTATTGTGCTTAATCTTACTAGCAAGAATCAGTTGTATTATTGCTTGATTAATTTTCTTTGAGAGTTTAGCAATAAAGTTCTTCCATCGATTTCATTTGATAAATCTTGTATGGGAAGACTTTGAGGGTTGTGGTTCTTGAATTGTCATTGCAAGATACCCAAACCTATATTTTTGTGTGCAAAATTCTTTTCAAAAGCTAGTTTTTCAAACACTTTATTGAGTTTTGTATATTGAAATATCTTATTGAGTTTGTTTGAATCAACTTGCTTAGCATATTTGAAACCCTAATCTTACTTTGTATTATTCATCTGCTGTGTTTCAAATCTCGTTTTGATATACACTCTAGATCTAGATTGATAATCTATACTTGATTGAGTGTTTAACACACATTAGAGCACTGAACATATTTACATATCATTCGTGCTTGCAATATTGCTTGAGCTATACTGTTATACATATCTGCTTGTGAAGAAGCGTATTTGCGTGTACAAATTTTATATCATTTGTTGTATTAGAAGCACAGGCCTGAAGAGGGGGACTAACCTTGTTGAATAGTCCCGGACTGGCTTAGACCCGGTTAGGAAAGCTAGGTGCACCATTCTAGTAAGGCGTGATGGTTGAGTTCAGCCCCTTGAATTGTCCTGGCTGTAATCGGTGCCACTCCACCCGTCAAGTGAGCTTTAGTGGAATCCTTGTGTTGGTGTACCTAAGGTGGGGATGTAGGCAATTTGGCCGATCCTCAATAACATATTGCGTGTATTGTTTATTTCTTACACCTTGCTTTTACTGCATGTGTTTGTTTATTTGTTGATTGGTAGACTAACCCTAGGTTGCAATACACTATTGGTGAAACTAGTTAACCTAGGCGATAAATTTTAAATACCCAATTCACCCCCCCTCTTGGGATTGCACCAAAGCTAAAAGACTTAATCGTTATTTTTTTAAAACGATCACATGGCACACATCAGTATAACTCCATTCGGTGAGGGACACTCGTCCACTAGACCACCAATTTTTTATGGTGTAAATTACACATATTGGAAATGTAGAATGAACATATACTTATTAAATGTAGATTTGAAGGTATGAAAAATAGTTACTAAGGGAAATCATGTTCCCATGAATGCAATTGATAAGGTAAATGTACCTAAAACTGAAGATGAGTATACAGAGGATGACTAGAAATCGGTACAAGTAAATGCTACTGCGATGATCTTGCTTTTCTGTGCACTAGATGTAAATGAATTTAATAAGGTGATGGCATGTAACTCTACTAAAGAAATTGGGAAAAATTAGAGGTCACATATGAAGGTACTAAGGAAGTAAAAGGTAGTAGGATAGACATGCTCACTAGTGAATACGAGGTATTTAAAATGACTGCTGATGAATCTATTCAATCTATGTACACTAGATTCATACGCATCACGAACTCTTTAAATGCCCATGGAAAATCTTACCCTACTTATGAGTAGATTAGGAAAATTCTTAGGGGACTGCCTCTAGTGTGGGAAGCTAAAGCTACGACAATAGCAAAAGGAAGAAATCTAAAGGAGATGTATGTAGATGAACTAATTGGATCGCTCATCACCTATGAGCTAGCCATAAATGAGAGGAAAAGTGAGCTGAATAAGGCAAAGAAAATTACCACGCTTAAGGCATTGTCAAACAACTCTAGTGAAGGAAGTGATTCTGATATGAAGACGACATGGCCTTGCTAACAAAGAAGTCTACAACTGCAGAGAGGTTGGACACATCAAGCCTGAGTGTCCCAAACTAATGAAATCTTCTAAGAAAAAGAAGAAGACGCTAAAATTCGGTTAGGATATGCACAACACAAGTAGTTTAAAATCTAAATCCAGTGATGACGAGATTGCAAATCTATTTCTAATGGCACATAATGACCTTGAGGTACAATCATCATTCTCATCATCTTCTTATTATTCTAGTGATTATGAAAATGAGAATGACATGCTTTCATATAATGAATTAAAACAAGAATATTTGTACACTATTAAAATACTTGAGAAGAAAACTAAGAAAATTTCTGATTTGAAAAGTAAAGTTAAAGAACTTTCAATGTTAGTTAAAAGTCAAAATGAATCTCATGCATCCCTCGTAAAAGACAAAGAATTGAAAATTGAAGAGTTAGAAAAGATTTTGAAAGATAAATCTAAGATTATTGGTAAGTTTACAGAAGGACAAACTAATTTTGAAAAATTCCTCGGAATTCAAAGAAACACTCTAGAAAAGGAAGGTCTTGGTTATAATGGAAAGGATAACATAGAATAAAGACATATTTACATAGGATATTTCGTAAGAGAGTCAATAGCTTATGTTCCAACTAAAGACTCTTATAAAAATGTTACATGTTTTAAATGTAAGAGGTTGGGTCACATTAAGTTTGACTGTCCTTTTAAAAACAAAGATGTCAAAATTAAGAAAGTCTGGAAAGTCAAAGGAGAATCAAGTGCTAATCCCCATGGACCCAAGAAAATCTGGGTACCAAAAGTTGTTATCTGATCATGTCTAGAAAATATGCTTAAGATCATGCTCTTCAAAAGACAGATGGTATATAGATAGCAGATGTTCACGTCACATGACCAGGGATAAAGCTAAGTTCACATCCATCACACCCAAGGACAAAGGATTTGTCACTTTTGGGGATAATGCTAAGGGAAGGATCACAGGTGTAGGTAAAGTTGGTAACGATTCATCACTAATTATAGATGATGTTTTACTAGTTGATGGTTTAAAGCATAACTTATTGAGTATAAGTCAACTGTGTGATAAAGGTTACAAAGTGTCTTTTAAACATGAAAAGTGCTTTGTTGAACACAAAACTAATAATAAGATACTATTCACTACTGAGCATCATGAAAATGTATACACCACCAGTTTTGATAACTTAACCTCACAAAGTGTGACATGCTTCTCTGGTTTGAATGAAATTAGTTGGATTTGGCATAGGAGACTAGGACACGCAAACGGACTTAATATCTAAACTAGTTAAGGAAGACTTAGTTAAGGGATTGCCTAAGACAAAATTCGTCAAAGATAAAATCTGTGATGCTTGTCAACTAGGAAAACAAGCAAGATCTAGTTTTAAGAAGAAGAAAGTAATTTCCACTACTAGGCCACTCCAGTTGCTACATTTAGATCTATTTGGTCCAAACCCAATTCAAAATTTAGGAGGAAAATCATACGCATTCGTTATAGTTGATGATTATTCAAGATATACAAGGATATTATTCTTAGGTCACAAAGATGACGCGTGTGAACAATTCATAAACCTGTGCAAGAAAATTCAAAATGAAAAGGGATATACTATCACTAAAATTCAAAGTGATAGGGGTAGAGAATTTTAAAATTAAGGCATGGAAGACTACTATAATTCATTAGGAAAAACTCATAATTTTTTGGCTCCTAAAATACCACAACGGAATGGTGTAGTTGAAAGAAAGAATAGGTCTATACAAGAAATGGCCAGAACTATGCTTAACGAACATAAACTATCTAAATACTTCTGGGCTGAGGCGGTGAATACCGCCTGCTATGTTCTAAATAGAGTTTTAATTAGACCATCCTTAAATAAAGCTCCATATGAATTGTGGAATGGCAATAGACCAAACATATCATATTTTCATGTCTTTGGCTGCAAATGTTTCGTACTTAGAGACAATGAACATTTAGGAAAGTTTGATGTGAAATCTAATGAAGGAATTTTTCTAGGATATGCCTTAGATAATAAATCCTACATGATATATAATAAACGAACTTTAACTATATTAGAATCTATCCATTAAGTATTCGATGAGTCAAATCCTTTCTCCAAAAAGACTGCTGAGGATGAAATTAAGATAAATAATGGAATTGAAAAATTATCCATTAAAGATAATTCAGATAAGAGAAATGAAATTAAAGAAACATCTTTTGAAGATAATCAAGTTGAAAATGAGGTTAATAAACCACCTAAAGAATGGAAGTACACAAAGAATCACCCCATAGATCAAATCATAGGTGAACCATCACGTAAAGTAACCACTTGATCCTCATTTAGAAATAAGGTTAGTCATCTTGCATTCCTATTTCAAGAAGAGCCTAAGGATGTGAGTGATGCAATAGAGGATGAATCTTGGGTGATGTCCATGCAAGAAGAGTTAAATCAATTTGAGAGAAATAAAGTCTAGACATTAGTTCCTAGACCTTAGGATAAGCCAATTAGCAGAAGAAAATGGATATTTAAGAACAAGAAAGATGAACATGGGATAGTGGTTAGAAATAAGGCAAGACTAGTAGCTCAAGGATATAATGAAGAAGAAGGAATTAACTTTGAGGAAGCCTTTGCACCTGTAGCTAGAATTGGAGCCATTCGAATGCTCTTAGCCTATGCTGCTTTTAAGGATTTCAAGTTATATGAAATGGATGTCAAAAGCGCATTTTTAAATGGTTGCATAAGTGAAGAAGTTTATGTAGAACAACCCCCACGTTTTGAAAACCATAAGTATCCAAATCATGTTTATAGACTAACAAAAGCCTTGTACGGTTTGAAGCAAGCTCCTAGAGCTTGGTATGAAAGGTTAAGCGGTTTTCTACTAGAAAATGGATTTACTAGAGATAAGATTGACACAACACTCTTCACAAAAACCAAAAACGAGAATATGGTCCTAGTCTAAGTATATGTACTTAATATCATTTTTGGAGCAACAAGTGATGAGCTGTGCAATGAGTTTGCAAGTACTATGCAAAGTGAATTTGAGACGAGCATGATGGGTGAACTAAATTTCTTCATAGGACTTCAGATAAAACAAGCAAAAGATGGAATTTTCATAAATCAATCAAAGTATATTAGATATCTACTCAAAAGGTTTAACATGGAAGATAGAAAAATACTAGGGACACCTATGAGCTCCTCGTTGATATTAAACAAAGATGAACAAGGTATACCAGTAGATGTAAAGCTATATCGTGGAACGATTGGTAGCTTACTGTATCTGACTACTAGCAAGCCTGATATAATGTTTAGTGTATGCTTATGTGCAAGATTTCAGGCTGCACCTAAAGAGTCCCATCTACTAGTTGTTAAAAGAATACAAGTGAGGCTGAATACATAGCGGCTGGAAGTTGTTGTGCTCAAACGTTATACATGAAGCAGCAACTTATGGATTTTGGATTAAGCTATGACACAATTCCTATAAGATGTGACAATACAAGTGCATTAAACATATCAAAGAATCCTATATCACATTCACGAACTAAACACATAGAAATTAGACATCACTTTCTTCGTGATCATATGCAAAAAGGAGATGTGACACTTGACTTTATATGCGCAAATGAACAATGGGAAGAAATATTCACGAAACCGCTTGCGGAGGATAGGTTTATCCAAATTAGACGTGAATTAGGACTTATACATAGTCATGAAGTTGCCTAGAATTAAGTCAGAATACATAATTAAGGGGAAGCAACTTACATTAAAATTGCCAATGGTTCTACATTTTCATTTGTTTTGGCAAAATTTTACACATTTGGTATCAAACTTTGGACTTTAATGGACTAACTTACTTTTCATGCTTGTGTCAATTAAAATATTGTGTATGCTTTATTGAATGAAATTGGTAGAGGGAGAAGAAAATTAAATTGCATAAGGGGAGAAATTGATTTTTTTTACACTAAGATATAATTACATCAGAATATTTTTATACATACCTTTTTGTTGATGTCAAAGGGTGGAGAAGTGTGTGTGCAAAAAATAGTTTATAGTAAGTATAAATTTGCAAAAGGGGGACACTAATATAGTTGCAAACATATTGGTATCTAGTTTTTGAGCTATTCATATTGTCAAACTTTATATTGTCCATTAATTGAGGGAAAGCCTTGTTACGCGTAACCCATTTTATATATATTTTTTTGCTCGTGTATTTGTCATCATAAAAAGGGCGGAGATTGTTGACTCTATGAGTCCAATCCTATTTTGATAATGACAAATCACTTGGTATTTGATCTGTGCATTGAGATTGTGAGCAGTAATATTATTTAGCATGCATGAAAGGTGAATGAATCATGGAAGCCATGAGGAGTAAAGCATATACACCCGACACAACCCATGGAACTAAAAGCAAAGAAGGATGAAGGAACAAGCTTCTGGTTGAAGACTTTAATGGGAATTGGTATCTAGATTTGATGTATTTACATGTCATATGATATATTTTGAAGCTCAATTACATCTTAGACTAACCTTAGGAGTCATGCATCTCATGAAAAATTTATTTGAAATAGTTCTAAGTTGAAATGAATTTTCGAGGCAAATTATTAGAGGCCTCGTCAACGAACACCTTAGTCTTGTTGATGAACATATGAAGGCCGCTCAGCGACGAACACCTTCTCTCGTCGACGAGAAAATACCGAGAGCACTAAAATTTCAGACAGGGTTCTCGTCGACGAACTTACCCACTTGTCAATGAAGGTCAGGATGCTGAACGTGTTTTTAGCGCAAAAATGAACGTAAAACCCTTATTTTTAAATGATCTAAGGACCAAGATTCAATTTGAGAGCAAGAACATTATTTAAACACACTCTAAACCCTAGAGACACTAGGAGACACACGTTAGAGAGACTAATCCTATGATTTTGTACTAAGTGAGCCTCCACTCAAAAGATTTTGCCAATACTCTACTGCATTCATACTCTTTGGGCAAATCAACTCAACTTTCCAAAGGGACTTAAATCAAGGTCAGGACGCTGAACGTGTTTTTAGCGCAGACACATACGTAAAACCCTTATATTTAAATGATCTGGGGGGCTAGGATTCAATATAAGAGCGAGAACATTATTTAAACACACTCTAAACCCTAAAGACACTAGGAGACACATGTTAGAGAGACTAATCCTGTGATCTTGTACTAAGTGAGCCTCCACTCAAAATATTCTGCCAATACTCTACTGCATTCATACTCTTTGGGCAAATTAACTCAGCTTTTCAAAGGGATTTAAATCTACGCATCTTGCAAGAGATCCTTGGTGATTGAGGTTTGATAAACTAGTGATTGTTTGTGGCATCAATATATATACATTTCAAAGATTTTCTATCTCTCTTGCTCACATATCGACTATTTTTATTGACAAGCAAAATCCGTGTGTTATTACTTGATAAGTTTTATTTGAGAAAGGATTTTTGCTAAAAGGTTGAATATTTGTGATATTAAAGTTTATACTTTCATTTAAAGATTTCATATTTGGTTATTGCGAAAACTATTTGATTGAAAATTCTTAGAGTGTCTAAATACATATTCTTGAGGAATATCTCTTAAATATAGAGTTTAAGTCTTTGGAATATTTAAAGTCGTATTTTTATTCAAAGATTTAATCTTGCAAAATATTTGATACCGAGAATGTAGATCCATATATTATTCTAGTTTATTTTAAAAGCATCTCGTTTAATATTCTTGCATAAAGTATTTGAAAATCAAACCCTAAGTTCTCCAAAGCATTTATTTATAAAAATTATTATTAAGAGATATTGATTAAAGGGTAGATTTGTGAAGCATATAATTCTTAATATAAAGATCATATTGATACATACACATTGAGCTTCAAGCATTTATCATATGATTATGTGTTAGAATTTATCTTATACTCACTAACTCTGTGTAAAAGCATTTGAGTTATTGTAGAAATTGTAATTCCATTTTGTATACACGGTTCAGGTTGTGACCTGGGATTGAGGAGGAAGTTACGCCTCTTGTAAGCAGCAGGTTGTAAGAGAAGCTCCATCCTAGTTAAAAGAGTGGACTATTTAGTGAAATCCTTGAGTGGGTTACTCAAAGCGAGGACCTAGGCTAGGGTAGGCCGAACCTCGTAAAATCGAGTTTGCATCTCTCTTACCCTTATCTCTATTTAAATTTCGCGTAATCATATTGTGTATGTGTTAATCAATTGGTGTATGTTTGAATAATTAGGTAATATTGTATGCTTGATAAAGACACATACAAAATTACTCATTGGGTTGATTAATTAAAAAATTGATTGAGGTAGTAATTAGTAGCTTGGAACTTTGTAATTGATTGTTTTCAAAATTAGAACCTAAAGGACTTATTTTTAAAATACCCAATTCACCCCCCCCCTCTTGGGATAACACTGTAATTCACAGATAAAATAAAAAGAAAAAGGCAATGGAAGCAAGTACTTAGGATAATATGAGTACAAGTAGTTCCGATGATAAATCAAGTGACCAAGAGGTCGCTTGCTATATGACATGGGATGATGAGGAAAGCTCCTAATGCAAATCATTTAATGATTATAGTTGTGACTCAGCGAAATAATCCAATGATGAAAGTATGCCTTCTTATGAATAACTTCAAAATGAACTATTCAAGGTGCATAAGATTTTAGTTAATGTGACTAAAAGATATACATCGTTGAAAAATAAGAATGTAGATGTAATGAAATAGTTGGAGTCTCTAAGATTTGCTGAAAGAGAAAAAGATTTAAAAATTAATAAACTAGAAAGCAAGAATGAGAAAGTGATAAAAGAACTAGAAGAACTAAAGTCCAAAACTTCTATGGATAATGAAAAAGAATTATATATTTTTGAACTAAAAAATAAAATTACCAAGATGTCTCAAAACCAAGAAAAGCTGCAAGAAAAGGGTAAAAATGTACAAAATTCAGAAATCCATCATCTTAAGAGAAAAATTGAGGATCAAAACAAAATCATCTACAACCTCACTAAAGGAAAGGAAATTTTTGATAGAATGATTGGTGCATAAAGAATGTCTTTAAATAAAAGGGCATACGGTTCAATGGAGTTGAAAAAAAAAAAAAAAAAAAACCTCGATATGGGGTGCTTTACAAAGGCCTCCAAAAACTATGCTAGCACCTCCTCTAATGCTTATACTCACACTATATGCTTCCTATGTAAGAAGAAGGGATATATAAAGTTTGAATGTCCATTAAAGAGGAAAGATGTGAAAATTAAACAAGTTTGGAAAGTAAAAGAAACATCTCTTGTTAAACCATCCAGATCCAAGAAAGTATGTGTATCAAGATGAAAGACTAATTCATAAACCATAAATTTCAGGTACAAGTATTCTCTTATTAGGAGTTAAGAAAGCTAAAATTATGCTGAAATGAAATGGATTAGTAATGACTCAACAGCCTATAGAATTTAAGTTAACCAATCCTAAAAGAAATAAAGTGATAATGTGCTCCAATAATAGACATGCTTAACTCATAAAATATAAATAGATATGTTTACCTTAAAGATTTGATGCATAATCTGAAAGTCTATATTAACTATGCATATCATGGTGAATATTTCAACTATAACCAAAAGGATAAAAAAGCATAACCTTAGATGAACAGTTATAAGTACTTATGGTTAAAATCTTTTAAGAGCTTAACATATAATATTATTTGCACATACTTGAAATTTGGAAAATCAATCACTAACGAAGCTCATAAGTGAAAAATATACAGCTGATTAAAGTATTGTAGGTGCAATAAACTTGTTTTATGCTCATAGCATATGGCTGACTCAAAAAGAAAATTCTCCTTCATCAAATCTATGAAAAATCATTTCGTAATAGAAGGATATTAGACATGTTGAAATAGGGGTAAGGATGAGTTTCTGAACTTATTGATACTAATCATATTGAAACAAATGAAAATAATATTGTTGGTCACAACCAATGGATGAATTGTCCAAGGCTTATTTGTCTTGTGTTGTACCTTGCATTAGAATGCATATGTTTATTGATAACCTTCTTTATTAATGTCAAAAAGGGAGAGAGAGAGAGAGAGAGAGAGAGAGAGAGAGAGAGAGAGAGAGAGTTGAATTGAAAAATTGGTAACTATGAACATAAATTGATATCCATAAACAGCTCATTATATAATATTACTATTGGTATCTATGAAATATATTGATATCCATGTGTATGTTAATTGATACTTGAAGCACGACAACATATTTGTATTTATAAGCATGTTATGATAATGTTGTAATATTGGTATTATTCTTGATATTATCCATGAGCACTTACATGAAATAATTAATATTTGAAGCATGGCATGATAGAATTTAAAAGCATAATTGGTATCTTCATAATACACAGTTTTTACTTCAAATGAAAGTCTGAATTTATTGAATACAAAATATATTTCATTCAGGGGAAATAAGACTTGTTAAATAACGATAACATGATTTATGGAAATCGTTGAAAATTATGATATACAATCTTTTGTACTTTCTCATGCTAATTTGGAAACTTGTTGCCTATTTTTTTTTTATGCATGATGAATGAAAATTTTTTCTTATATTGCTCTTTGCCTTAGTCTTTATACATTTTCCTTGATATCTTACTCTTTCTTATTAATGTAAAAAGGGGGAAAAATTTTGGGCAAAAAATGAGCATAATACTGCATACTTAAATTGACATATTGGTATTTGATCTTGAATGATGTGATATATGAGCATGATAATGAAATTAATATTGACCTTGATCTTGATTTTACAAATATTGTTAAGTTGATGCTTATAGTAAGGGGAGTCTTTGTAAGACTTACTCAATCTTTACTCCTTATTTGTCATCATCAAAAATGGAGAGATTGTTGGCCTTAATGGCTTAAAATTTGATTGTAACAAATCAGGGGAACTTAACATATTTGGTTAAGTGATGATGTGATAGGACTCAGGGAAGAAAATACAAGGTCAAGTACTCACAAAGATCAATGAAAGCTTATACTCCAAAGAAAGATGATCAAACGAAACTTAAAGCTTAAAATACATGGATTCAAAGATGATCCAATAAAGCTTGAAGATCATAAGACCATTGATGTTAAAGAGGACTTGCTAAAAGCTTAAATTATGTTGAAGCTTGAAGACAAGATGGAGCTAAATAAAGACAAGCTTGAAGACTTAATTGCTTAGAGTGTCAAAAGTCCTAGGACGTCTTTATGTAAGTACTTCATGTTTTAAATATCTTATGAAGTATGTTGAAAGCTCTATAGGGGTAATTATGGACTTAGAGACCTTATTTAAAAACCCTGAAAAATGTTTTATAAGAAATCAAAGCAAGAGAACAAAAAGGATTTTTGAAAACTAAAATGAAAAATCTAAATTTGGTCTGCATAGATGACTCCTAGGAAGTTTTTATGTAAGTACTTCAGGTTTTAAATATCTTATGAAATATGTTGAAAGATCTATAGGGGTAATTATGGACTTAGAGACCTTATTTAAAAACCCTGGAAAATGTTTTATAAGAAATCAAAGCAAGAGAACAAAAAGGATTTTTGAAAACTAAAATGAAAAATCTGAATTTGGTCTGCCCAGATGACTGAGGTGCACCCACAGAAGACTAAAGATTTCGTTTAGTCTACAGAAGAATTTCTTCAGAAGACTGAAGAATTAGTTCAGTCTACTAAAGATTTTTCTGAAGGAATACAGAAGAGGCAGTACACCTCAGAAGATTGAACCCTTAGTTCAGTCATCTGATATGGGACTTCAGAAGACTGAACCCTCATTTCAGTCGTCTGACCTTGTGTCCAGTTTAAATTTTTCAGTGTGTTAAGGAACATTAGAAGACCGAACCTGACACTTTAGTCGCCAAAACATTGTTAACGGTTTGAAATTTTAAATGTTTTAAATTTCAACTAAAGGTTACGTGTGCCCCAAATTTTCTAAAAACATGGAAGACACTCCAAGTAATCTTGGGCAACACGAAAACACTTTCCTATGCCTGTAAATACATGGTTTTGCAAATCAAATCACACCAAGAATTGAAAAATCTGTTGAAAGCCATCTTGCTATCAAAGCTCTCTCATCCTCAAATTTTTGCTCAATTGATGTGCTAAATTTCTAAAGTACTGATCATCATACTATTGAGTTCTGAGTTGCTAATTCTCATCTAGAAGGAACTTGGTGATAAATTCTCTTAATCTTTAATCTTATTTCAATTTGATATTTAAATTTTGAAGTATATAGTGTTTGAAATTGTACTAATCTGCTCTATGTGAGAGTGCTATTGTACGAAGAGATTGTATCTTGTTGTTTACTTGGTTGTTTACTTGTTTTGTGTTTTGTGTTGTGGATTGAATAAGTAAATAAGAATTTGCAATGTGTTTGTAAAATTAACAAAAGGGTCAAGAATTCTTGAAAAGAATTAAAAGAAATTTCAATAACCCAATTTATCCCCCACTTGGGACTACACCTCAACTTTCAATTTGTGTATGAGATGAGCTAAACAAGTTGTAGTTTTGTTCTTCTATTGTAGGTTGTTATATTTAATGACAATAATTTATTTTAAAATTGATTACAATAAATCTCCTAAACTACAATGCGTAAAAGACTAGTGAAAAGACAAGAATTAAATGCCACGCGATGTAAATCTTCAAAATTTTTTAATTTGCTTAGCTTGAATTAAGTTCTAAAATTCTTTTATTTCGATATCAAAGAATTTAATCTCATCTTTTGAAAAAAAAAAAAAGCTATGTAATTAATGTAATTTTTATATGGAAATTGATGCTTTTTATTTGCTAGAAATTAATTCTGAGAATAACTAATCTCAATTTTCACCATTTGAATGTATATTCCTTTCTTGTTAGTGTATTGTTTGTCATATAAGTATTGTGTTAAGACTTTCAACTCTTACTGAAATTATATTGCATCTCTTGTGAAATACTGGATTAAGTTTTCATACTGGCTATGAATATGTCTTCTGCATGGCTAATGCAGATTTGTGTATTGTATGCTGATAGTGAATCTAGGTTCTCGCATTCTCTTATATATAAACTTTTTTCAAGTAAAATTTTGTTTTTTGGAAATGTTCACTTTATAGTCTGCATGCTGCCGAAATTTTGTTAAAAACTTTTCCAAAATATGAGATAATAGATGTTGAAGTATATAACCGTATAAGCTCCAAATGTGATGAGTAATGTTCTTAGAACCACAAATAGCTATTACTTGTTGGAAATCAAGCTCAAAAGAGGAAACTATGACCATAATTTTGAAAAATTACCCATTTAGTGTTATAAGAATTGATGCGATATAAGAAATGCAACCTCATTTAGGGTTATTTTGAGAAACAGTCCTTGGTAAATTTAAATGGTAAAGATGTATCTGAACAGAAGTTTATGTGTGAGACGAGCTAGACAAGTTATAGTTTTTTTCTTCTGTTGTAGGTTGTTTTATTTAATGATAATAATTTATTTTAAAATTGATTGTAATAAATCTCCAGAACTACAATGCATAAAAGACCAGTGAAAAGAAAAGAATTAAATGTCATGTGAAGTAAAATGTCAAATTAATTACTGTCATTTCATGTGTTCATTGAAATTTAAACCCGTTCAAGAATGGCTATTATACATTCATGCCTAATCGTACATGTCAGACAAATCAATCGTCAAAATTCGATTGATTATTAGTCATACTATGTAGACTAATAATCAATTGAACATGTTAATTATTTGTTTCATTTACGATTAGTGATGTTTGTATTTCAACCATTCTTGAATTGTCCAATGTGGGAAGTTTAGGAAGTTGTATTTACATTATTTTCATCGTTCACCCTTTCTTCATTGTCATTATATATTTCGAGTGTGTCTCTACTTGTGTTCTCTGGGTGCATAGTGGGGTGTCGTGACAATTTGTTGGTGATGGAAAACTAGAACATTTTCACTTCCCCCATCTCGTGTACTTGGAGAGTCATGCGGAGATGCTACCGAAATTTTTAATGACTATGACGAAGGAATTTAAGCGATTGATTGCAATGTAAATGCAACATTCCTGAATGGAATAGGATCTATACCCTTTAGACAGAAGGTTGTTGATTTTAGGATTCACGATGCGTGCGTTATAAGCATTATGAGAATGTAATCAATATCATTTACTTGAACATGTTATATAGTAATTAATGAACATGGATAAGTTTTGGATGAACGCTCGGGGTAGGTTTTTGCCAGAATACGTGAAAGGGATACATGATTTCATAGAGTTTGCGCATCCTCATGCAGAAAAAGCCAGTAGAATAGGATGTCCTTGCAAGAAATGTCAAAACATAACATTCAAACACATTGATCTGGTCCATTCACATTTATTAAATTTTGGAATGGAGAAAAAGGTACACAACATGGGTGTTCCATGGTGAAGATTATCTAGTTCAGAGCGATGATGATGACGATGAAGATGAGGAGGCAAATATTATAGGTGGTGATACATGTTCGGAAGGGTCAATTGAAATGTTAGGTGACTTGCAAAGAGGGATTACAAGGGACACGAACGATGTTAGTGTTGGGCGTACTGGTGATGGATATACTTTAGAAGGTACCATACCTTGCGATCCTAGTACATTAAATCGACTCGGTAAACCATTTGCTAATCTCGTGAGGATGTACGGGTGCCTTTATATCCAAATTGTACAAAGTTCTCAAAATTAGAGTTCTTGATAAAGTCGCTTCATGCAAGGACAATGTATAGGTTATCTCAGAGCACATTCAACATGCATTTAAGCCTTATTAAGGCGGCACTCCCTGATAGTGAAACACTTCTGAAGTCCTTTTATGAGGCAAAGACATGCAAGCATGAATTGGGTCTCATTTGCACTCCAATACATGCGTGTATGTATGATTGCGCACTTTTTATGGCGAACATGAAAATGCGAATGAGTGCCCAGAATGTGGTGAACCGAGGTATAAAACTAATTAGAAGAAGAGTAAAAAGATCCCCCAAAAATTTTTACGATATTGTCCATTAATCCGGTGATTGCAACGATTATATATGTGCAAAAAGACTACTGCAGATATGAGATGACATCAAGAGAAATGTCTTCAAGATAGAAACATCCTTAGCCATCCAGCAGACTCCAAAGCTTGGGCCGATTTTAATAAAATGCATCTGTGGTTTGCTAATGATCCTTGCAACATCAGACTTAACCTTGCTTCATATGGGTTCAATCCTTTCATTAACATGAACAACCCATATAGTATGTGGCCAGTTATAATTATGTCATACAATATGCCACCATGGCGATGTATAAAAGAGCCCTTCATTTATGTGTCTCTGCTTATTCTTGTATTGAGGGCACCTAGTAATGATATTTTGATGTTTACTTGCGTCCGTTAATTGACGAGTTGAAATAACAATGGCAAAAAGGAGTGGAGACATTCGATGTGGAAACCGGGATAAAATTTCGGATGCATGCTGCAGTGTTGTGGACAATTAATGATTTTTCCACTTACGGCAACCTATCGGGTTGGAGTACAAAAGGTTGCTTAGCATGCCCAGTCTATAATAAGGATGATGGGTCCTTATTCTTAAAGCATGGACGCAAGTTATGCTTTATGTGTCATCGTCATTTGCTATGACCTAGACACCCTTGGGGGACTCGTGGTGTCAAAAGATTTAGTGGAAACCCTGAACAAATGTTTCAGCCAAAGCGACTAAGTGGGGAAGAGATATTAAACCAGCTTAGGTTGATTGTAGATGTGAAATTTGGGAAACCACCAACTAGTAGAAAAAGAAAACGTACTGAGTGGGAGTTGAATTAGACAAAGAGAAGCATCTTCTTTGAGTTGGCATACTGGAAAGATCTTCCACTACGCCACAACTTGGATGTTATGCACATTGAAAAGAACATTTGTGAGAATTTCATTTGTACATTGCTGGATATAAATGGGAAGGTAAAGGACACCGCAAATGCTCGTCGGGATATGGAAGATATGGGAATATGGCCCGAGTTGCACCTATTTCGTGATAGGGACAAACTTCTCAAGCCATCATCTTGTTACACATTTTCAAAGGATGAGAAGAATAAATTCTTCAAATAGTTGAAATCAGTGAAGTTCCCTGATAGATATGCATCGAACATTGCTTGATGCATAAACACAAAGGAAGGGAAGATGTTAGGAATGAAAAGTAATGACTGTTACATCCTTCTACAATGGGTTATATATGTCTTCCTTCGTGGACACTTGACTAAAGATGTTCCCTCAAGGCTGATTGAGCTAGGGATCTTTTTTTGACAGTTGTGCACAAAAAAATTGAGCATAAACGTACTTGAACGGTTAGAGGATGACATCATGATCATACTGTGCAAATTGGAGAAAATATTTCTGCCAACATTCTTCGATGTGATGGTCCACCTAGTCGTCCAGTTACCAAGCAGGCAATAATTGGAGGTCCGTTTCAATATCATAGGATGTATCCTATGGAGAGGTAAATTATAAAGTCCTTCCATAATGGTCACGTGATTTCCTCATTGTTTTTTTTTTTTTTTATGTCTACAAGTCAATAATGCTATGTAAAATGTAGAGCTTCTTGTCCACTTTGAAGGGGTATGTGCACAATAAAGTATGACCAAAAGGTTCAAACATTGAGGCATACGTTGTAAGTGAATATCTTGCATTTTGCTCAATGTATCTACATGATATTGACACAAGGTTCACTCATGAGGAGCGAAATGCAAATGTTCATACTATTAATGCTGAAAATGAAGAAACGAGGAGCTCTATATTTCGAGAAAATGTTCAGCAGTTTGATGCACGGGTTTACAATTTTATTGATATGGACGACCTACAAAAGACCCATTTTTATGTCCTCAATAATTGTGATGAAAATGTTTCATATATCGAGTACGTGGTTCCAAACTCCTTACTATGCATTGTATTTACATATGCATATTTATATACTTAGTTGACATTAACTGATGGGGAAAATGAAACAGGGGTCGAGTACTGTAGTGAAGGGGAAGACACTTTAGAAAGTGAGGATGATACCGATATTGAGGACGTATAGGGGGGTAAGCATGTTATGTTGTCACCATGTATCTGATATGTGTAAATAACTAAAAATATATTTATTATGCATCCATCTAATATTCGTACTTCTTATATTTACTTGTCTAATATTTTGCAAACATGGCACCAGGAGGTCATCGTGGCCGAATTCCTTCTAGGCTCTCGACTACATCGCATGAGGATGATTTGACATCCTCGAGACCAGCGAAGCACGTCAGTTCTGATGCGGCACCATCATTGTTTAAGCCATCGAGACCTCAACTAGACATGGAGACCACAGCTAGGAATGAAACGCAGGGTGACTTGCCCACCATGATGAGCAGCGTTGGTAAGGTTACCATTAATTTATTTAGATTTGAACTATTGATGGTTATTCATGTGTATGATTAAAATATTGTTCTTAATTTAACTTTTTTTCAGCATCGACATCCACGATGAGGTCAGGCCATGATGTGGCGAAGAACACGATGCTTAAGAAGCACCTGGAGAGGACAGGGTAACGGATTCAAATCAACATTCCTCTAGGCTTCACGGCCCCACTTGACAATTGGTGCCCAGTGTGGATACGGGAGCTTGGCTTTATATGTCGACAGTATGCTCCGGTCACCACCTTCAGCTAGCCGCAGGTGACTGAGGTGACAATCTATTATAAGACCGCCATTGTTCAACGGTTCAAACTACCCAGCTTAGAAAAATCGAATGACTACCTTCATCAAAGCACACGATCTCAAGATGTGGTGGGTCATCTCAGAGGGAGATTATGAATTCAAAAATGCCAAAGGTGAACCAAAACAATTTAAGGAGTTGTCAAACACCGAAATAAGGTTAGTTGAGCTTAACTTTCAAACCAAATATTTTATTTACTGTGCTTTGAGTGACAATGAAAACAATCGTGTTTGTGGTTGTGATACTAATAAGAAATATGGGATAAAGTTGAAATCACATATGAAGGTACTTCACAAGTTAAGAAGTCCAAAATTTACGTACTAGTTAATGAGTATGAAATGTTTAAAATGGATGAGGGAGAATCCATCACATCCATGTTCACTCACATCACAAATGAATTAAAAGCACTCGGAAGAACTTATTCTATGGAGGATAATGTTCAAAAAGTTCTCCGATCTTTACCCAAGTCATGGCATGCTAAATCCACCACTATTGAGGAAGCAAAAGATTTAACCAAAGTCACACTTGATGTGCTTATTGAGTCACTTATAACTTATGAACTTAAGAAAAATATGACTTTGGATCCTAAGAAGCCTAGGAAGGATAAATGTGTTGCTCTTGAATCATCTAGTCCAAAAATCAAGGAAATGTTAGAAGATAATGAAAATAGTAAGGATGATATGGAATCACTGATAAGAGACTTTAGGAATTTTCTTGTAGAAAAACAACAATTTAGGAAAGAAGAAATAACATGAGGAAAAAGCACACATGTGCTTCATGGCAAATGAATAAGAAGATGAATTAAGTTCCGATGAGGAGGACTATGCACCATCTTACGAAGAAGTAGTAGAAAATTGGTTAAATTGTATGATGAATTAGTTTTAGTAAAAATAAGGAACAAAAATATTGAGAAAAAGCTTGCTTTGTCAAAACATGGGAATCCTCATTGATAGAAGAAAATGATTCTTTTAAAAAGAAGAATGGGGAGCTTGTTTTAAATTCTCAAAAGGAGCAAGTAAAGATAGAAAACTTGGAGGAAAAATTGTCAAAATACAAAGGAAAAGAACCTTGAAAGATAAAAATGCTTCCCTTAGAAAAGAATATGAAGAGCTTAATGAAAAAGCTCAAATAGACCATAAAATTTTTCAAGAGCAAGTAGAAAATTTGAAAAATCAAATTGGAAACATTTTGAAAGAAAACACTTGCTTGAAAAAGAAAAATGAAAATCATGGCAAAATCACAAGAAGAAAAGAAAATAAACTCTGGGAGTTAAAAGAAATAATCTTTCCAAAAAGATTTTAAAATCCCCTTGTAATTCACATGGATATGCCTCAGTGAGCAAAAATAATGCAAATAAGTCAAGAGCCTCACACAAAAACAAAATTTTTTTATATTGTGAAAGAAAGGATCACATAAGATATTTTTTTCCCTTACAGAGGAAATAGAGGTAAGCAAAAGAAGTTGGAATGGGTAGTAAAGAAAATTATCCCATTGGCACCTAAGGAAGAATGGGTACCCAAAGGAAACACGTGATCTTTGAATTGTTGTTTCCTTAGAACCTAGGACTAGAAAATAGGGTTTAGGTAGACTTAACCCACCTAGGTAAAAGTATTTGATGTGCTAAAAGTTTAAAAATCCTAGATTATGCATATAAATTGTTTGATTACTTTGTTGGGAATTTTTTTTTGGAAGATTCAAGCCAATGTTGATGAGTTCAAATGTTGAAACCGATATGATGCTTATATTGTATATATTAGTGATTGGTTTTTATTTTATTTTTTTGAAATATTGGCTATTGTTTATGGGATGAAAATAGCATATGCTCCAAGCTTATTAAATGGAAAGACCTTGTTTTTCTTCATGAGAATTACTAAGGTTTTTTACTTTTTCTTCAAAAGCTCATGTAATATATTGTTTATTTTGATGATATAGCTTTGTTTGGATATATAAACTTCTAAAGCATAACACAATTTATCCCATACATGAATTTGAGTTTGGCACATACTCACCTCACCACCGTGGAAACAAAAGGGGATTTTTTTTTTTTTTTTTTTTGCCCTATCTTTTTGATGATGATCAAAGGGGGAGAAGTTTTGTAGGTGTTACATATATGAGGGAGAAATGTATGTGGGGGTAGAATACATATGAACTCAATTTTATAATATGCATGTTTAAAGCTCTTATATGAAAAATATAGTTAAATATTTTTATGACTTATATGCATAAAGTAAGGGGGAGCGAATTTTAGATATGCATACAGTAAAGGGGAGCACATTTTAGTCCCATTCTAGAATATGCATAATTTCAGGGGTGGGGGGAGCTTTAAATTTTACCCTATGGACAACGCCAATGGTTTGCCATCATCAAAAAGGTGGAGATAGTTAGCCTTAGAGGCTACGTGAGCTTAATTTTCTTGTTTTGATGATAACAACCCATTAGTGGTTCTAGGTAAGCTTGTCCTTGCATAATAAGCTATAGTAAGTCAAAATCAAATGTAAAGATTAAGTAAATTCTTAATAGGTTAGACATCATTAAAAAGGGGGAGAATGTTAGCCTTGGTAGCTACACTATCATGGTTTCTATGTTTTGATGATATTAACCTATATGTTGTTCCTAGTGTATTCCATCTTTGCAAATCTTGTTTAGTAGAGGTTCCAATGACAAATACATGAAGTACTGAATCAAAGGCAAAGATCAGATCTAGTAGAAGTTCGAATAGGAAAGATCAAATGGACACTCACTCGGATGAACTCAAGCACAACCAAAGGAAGCTTTTTGTTTAATTATATGTAATGGGTGTGTGTTTAAGGTAGTGTATTTTGTAACTCATAAGGTTTTGATTCTTGCACGATTTCTGAGCAAGAGTTGAGCAAATGCATGCCTACTAGGACACTTGAGTTTATATGGATTTAACCTAAAGTCACAAACTCATCTTTCATGGTTTTCAAAGCTAATTCAAAGAGTTTGTCAAAACAATCGTAAACTCAATTCTGTTTTCCAAAGGGACAAGTTTTCAACATCTTGATTTCATAATCATTTTCATACTTGGTCCCGTTCTTATCAAAGTGTGGTTAGTGTCCTAAAGCTTCAAGAAGTCAAGCATATTTTCATTGAAGGACTTATTGACATGTAAGATGTCAAAATGAGCTTTCAAATGTGTTTTGTCAAACAAGATATCTTATATTCAATGGGAAACTCACTTGGACAAGTTTTAATCTTTAATAAACTTAATACCTTTTATATAATTTCGTCCAAGAATGTTTTAAGTGATTAAAATGCTTTTTGGTTGGGTTTAAAACCTCTATTATGCACCAATCAAATTTCTTGAACACCTTTCAGTATTAGAGGCATAACGTTTTCTAGAAAGGTCAAACTAGGATGATCTTGGTGTCTATGGAAAGTTAAGAAAAAATACCACAACTTTCATGTTGATAACTTTTTTTGATTGGGGTAGTCGTTGACATATGTAGGAAACCATCAATTGTTTCAAAGAGCCTAGAAAAATCGACGATGGTTTGGGACGGTGACAGAACACTAATAAGTGAAAAACAGTTAGTTTTCAAAATATTTTTTTTAAACAAAACCCCCAGTGGCCATAAAACGGCCAGTACCCCTTTTTTGCCTATATGTACAAGTTCATAGACTTGTTTAGTAAGGTTTTTGATTATTTTTTATCATATTTGTGAAAAATATCTTTGAATCCGAGACCTAGCACTTTGCACTTGCATTTTAGTTGTTCATTCACAAAGTGCTCAATCCTCTCTTTCTCACTGATCTTGTGTGAATCATTCCTTGAGATATAAGAGTGAGGATTTGATTGTATTTCATATTATCTCATTTGAGGAGCATTTATTTGTATATTATCTTTGTTGTAAAGGTTCTTTGTGAACCAACTTGGTCAAGGTTCTTTGTGAACCGAACTTGCAAGGGAATTGGTATTTTCAGATTTTTTCCATACCAAGAGAGGGGGTGAATTGGTATTTTCAGATTTTATCCCCTAGGTCAATCCCCTAAAAGCAGTATTACACAAGTCTAGGGTCACTTTAGTGCAGATAAGTAATCAATATAAATATACAGCAGAAATTGAACTACACAAATAATTTAGCTAAGCATGCACAACAAAGCAGTAAATAGATATGACACCCAGAAATGTTATCAAGATTCGAAAAACTGCTTACGTCCCCACCTTAGCTAATAAGCACAAGGATTACCACTATAAGCTCACTTAATGGGTGGAGCGACACCTAAACAACTAGATCAATTAGCACAAGGCTAACCTCAACCTTTACAACCAATCTTTACCGAGCTGCATTACTGCCCCCTCAGGCCACGTCTGGAATACAACATATTTCTCAATCAAATTTGCGTACAACAAATATGCTTCTTAATAAAGCAGATTATGTACCAATGAAATCAATACACTACCGAATGATATGATGAGATAAGCTCAATGCATCCTTAGTGTCTATTCTCAAAGATTAATGCAAATATTTTAATTAGTACTTGAGAGTATAAGTGATAGGATCTTTGTGTCAAAATAATATTCTCAATCACAATGCAGTTACAAAGATCACAAGTGTTGATTCTACGAGTCCAATCCATTTTTGATAATGACAAATCACTTAATATTTGATCTATCCATTGAGTTTGTGAGTCGGACCTATATTAAGCATGGACGGAAAGATAACGAGTCATGGAAGCCATAAAGTAAAGTTGGCATATCTTGGCGAGATCCATGGAACTAAAAGAGTATAAGAATCAAGATGCAAGTGGCAGAGTTCAAGAACATCTCGGGAATGGGTATTTAGAACTCACGTACTTACATTTTCATATGATCTAATTTGAGGCTCAACATAACTTAAAATGACTTTAGGATTTATGCATTTCATGTATATCATTAGGAGACTTTCATGGACTTAGAAATACTTTTAAAATCATGGAAAATATGTTTTATAAAAGACCCAAGAAAGAGAGTAAAGAAGATTTTTAAATTAGAAAATAAAAATTGAGAAAAAGGGCACTTCGGTAGCCTGAAGTCAACTTAAGTCTCCTGAAGAATTTCTTCGGTAGCCTGAAGAATAAGTTCGGTAGCCTGAAGAATTAATGGGAATCTGGCCAAGGTACTTTAGTTTCTTGAATTGGAACTTCAGTCACCTAAAGTCACTTTAGGAGCCTAAACTCAACTTTAGTAACCCGGAGTCGCAAGAAATTTTAAAATTTATATTTTTATTAATAAAACTCGAGAGCTTTTTCTTTGATCCAATGGTTGAGATCAATCTGAAGGGTAAGATGTTGACCTTATTGGTCACACCCGATTTTGATTATGACAAATACTCATTGTATCTAATGAGTGTTTGTGGTTTTGGGCAGGCACTAAGAGTGATAAGATCAAGATGTGCACAAAGTAAGAAAAACTTGAAGACCAATTTTTAATTCAGCATTGTATTATATTTGTATTGGTCTGTAATAGTAAATAGGTTCCTAGTTTGTAATGAGCTCACACACATCAGATGCATGATTTACTATGTAGCTCAAACAAACCATGAATGAGAATGGACTTTAGAAAGACCTAAGGGAAGGTTGACCGACACCGAACTTTTTCGGTGTCTTCAAATTAGACCCCAAGTGACCCTAGGACACACACATTTACACATTTGTTTGTTAGACACTTGAATAGGGCTTCTATGTTTTGAAACGGGTCGAAATGCACACATGGTGCACTTTTGGTCGACCAGTCAAGTTAGTTCAAAAGGCCCTAGTTGACCGAAACCTCATGGGTCAAAAGTTTGTCCACCTGGTCGACCGAACCAGAATAGTTCAAAAAGCCCTGGTCGACCGAACCAGGTAGTTCAAAAGGTCATGGTCGACCGAAACCTCATGGGTCAAAAGTTTGACCACCTGGTCTACCGAACCAGAATAGTTCAAAAAGCCCTGATCGACCGAAACCCTTTTTGGTCAACTTTTTAACCACCTGGTCGACTGAACTAGGTAGTTCAAAAGGTTCTGGTCGACCGAAACCTCCTTGGGTCAAAAGTTTGACTATCTAGTTGACCGACCACTTTTGTACTACAACTACCTGGTCGACCGGAGTGTCCTTGGGAGAATTTCTAGCGGTCTAGTCAACTGAACCAGGTAGTTCAAAATGCACTGGTCGACCGAAACTCAAAAAATTGGGAAATCGCCCTCTCCTGGTCGACCGAACCATTTGAGACTTGGTTGATCGAAACATTTCTGGTCGACCGGACATCTCAGGTTGCCCTGATTTTTTACCGTTGTTAATATTTTTTAAATAGGGTTAAAATGCTTTAAACATCATTAAACTTTCCTAATAATACCCAATAGGTCCCCAACGGTCATATTTTCTCTCATGTCTATATATATGAATTCATTTAAGAAAATTAAGGGTGATTAGCCACTTTGATTAGGGAAGAATTCTCTGAAAAATAAAAACCCTATACTACTCATTTTCTTACTCAAATCACTCACACTTGCCTTCTATCATTGTCTACATCATTTGTAAGTGGATTGAGTGTATTTGGAAAGGTTTGCTCTCCTTGTTCTATTTGCTTGGTACGATTTTATTTGAGAGCAAAACCTAAGGATTCTTAGGAGACTTTGTTGATAAGTCTATCCTAAGAAGACCTTGTTAGATCTTCTAAGCTTGCACCTTCATTGCAATATCCTGAGAAGATCGTATAGTATTTTGTTTGCAAAATCCTCTCAAAATCATCTTCAAATATCTAGTGTGCTTTATATTGATAAATACATTTGAAGAGATATTTTTTGTAGTGGTCTTTGTTGCAATATTCTTTCACTCATATATTATTTGTTGAACACAAAGATTACACATATTTTGCAAACCAAGCATATACATCATTTAATACCAACATGCTTGAGATATCTTGTTGATCGAAATACTAGAGACATGACATCTTTGTGTGAACTTATTTGTTGAATATCTTGTGATACAAAGATCGCTTGTTTGACACTCTCACGTATGCATTACACTGATAGAAAATACCTTTGAGAGTTAAACCATTTAGACCATATTGAGCTTACATATTGAATCATATTGTGATGTATATTATTGTGCTCATTTGGGTACATATCTGCTTTACACGAAAGCACAATCACTGTACCATCTGTTTATATACACATTTGTTGAATATTCCAGGCATGGGCCTGAAGAGGGAGACTAGCCCTGGAATAGTCCCGGATTGGCTTAGACCCCGTTAGGAAAGTTAGGTGTGTCGTCCTATTAAGGCGTGTAAGTTGAGATCAGCCCCGCTAATTGACCTGGTTAAGGTTGAGATCAACCCTGTGTTAATTTGACCTGGTTGTAAATGGTGTTGCTCCACCCTTAAGTGAGCTATTAGTGGAATCCTTCGGCTTACAAGCTAGAGGCGGGGACGTAGGCACAGTTGGCCGAACCCTGATAACATATCGTGTGTTCATTTACATTTCTGCACTTTATATTTACCGCACATGTATGTTATGGGTGAATGATGCGCATGACTTAATTTCCACATTATATTTACCTACGCATTTGGAAATTGCATAGACTGATCCTAGGTTGTGTATATACTGTTGGATAGATTAACATAGGAGAAAAAAGTTTTAAATTCCAATTCACCCCCCCCCCCCTCTTGGGAATACACCAATTCTAACATAAGACACTATAAATATTGAATATCTAAACCCTAGAACTAAGCTAAGACACACAAGAAGAGAAGAACACATCTTATTGAAAGAGTATAGAGAAACTTGAGCTGATTGATTTACAATTTTCTACACTTTAACTTCTACTCATCGAGCTTGGGAAAATCAACTCAGAATCTCGAAGGGAACTTGTTTACTCATCTTTTTTTTCATTCTGTATTGAGGTTTGATCATTCAAGTTAATATTCTCAAGAGTTTCTCATCCCATCACTTGTTATTGAATATCGTTAGAAAAGTTTGATCTTGAGTGTGCACATACATATAAAAATTGCTTTTGACAATATCATTACTTGAAAAAGTTTTTTTTAAGCTATTGGTTTATTGGTTTTTGATTCAAGAGCATATATATATTGTTCATAGAGCTTATTATTGTGAAATCTATTTTTTGATGAAGTATTAAGAGATTGATCTTGAGTGTGCATATATATATTAAATCACTTTGATAAGATTACCACTTGAAAAGAGCTTTACCTATTGATTAAATATTTTAAGTTCAAGTGAGTTTTTTCCATTCAAAGACTCAATACTTTTAATATTACAAATCCACTTGATTAGATATCCTTGGAGTTCTTAAATACATATATTGTTGAAGGATATTTTCCGAAATAGATTACATTGGTTTTTAATCTTTGGAATACATATCTATGTATATTTTCATATTGCAAAGGTTGTGTTGTGATTGAATATTTGAAAGAAAGCTTTGTGATTTTGATTGATTTAATATTCAAGACAAAGTTTTTATTAATAAGTTCACATCAAATATATTTGTGCATTTTTGCAAAGTGAACTAAGAACCCAAAAATTCTCTAAAGCGTTTTAAATATATCATTACTTGGGAGTTTTGGTTAAAGAGGGAAATTCTTTATTGAAGCATTTCATTCATAAAATGATGTTATCGTTTCCTTCATATTGAGCTTCAATTTTTATTATATGATTATGTACTAGGACTTTAAATTGTACTCACTAGCTTTGTTAGAAGTAACATTGAGTGTTTTGCAGATTAAATTATATTCAAGGTTCGGTTGTGAACTGGGGTTGAGGAGAGAGTTGTATCTCTTGCAAGCATCCGATTAGGAGGGAGTTGTGCCTATTGTAAGTAGCGGATTAAGAGGGAGTTGTACCTCTTGTAAGCAGTGGATTAGGAGGGAGTTGCACCTCTTGTAAGCAACAGATTAGGAGAGAGTTGTACCTCATGTAAGCAACGGATTGTAAGGGAAGCTCCATCCCGATTTAAAGAGCAGGGGTTTTAGTGGAATCCTTGAGTGGGTTGCTCAAGGCGAGAACGTAGGCCGGGTTGGCTGAACCTCGTAAAATCGTGGTTGCATTATCTCTCCCCTTAACTCTTTATTTTTTGCGCTACATTATATTAATTGCATTGCATGTGGATGTTGAATTACTTTACACAATTAATTGGGTAAATGGAACTCATTGATAAAATAACTTTAATTCAGTCATAAGTCCCTACCATTGATTTGTTGAACATACAAATAGGGAGTAAGTGGTAAATAGGGTCAAAGAGTTTTTAAAATACCCAATTCACCCCCCCCCTCTTGGGATTACACCTAAATCAACAATTGGTATCAGAACCAGGTTATACATAGACTTAATAGTTCATTTGTAAAAAATCACGATGGATTATTTTGGTGTATCCCCAATTGGTGTGGAAAAAATCTCTGTAGGACCTCCAATATTTTATGGTGAAAATTTCACCAAGTGGAAAATGAGAATGACTATTAAATTTCTTTAGTGAGTCCCTGAAATATTTAGATTGGCATATGAAAGTTCCATATTTAGCTTGTTTAATTTGCAACCCTGAAAAGAAACTAAGTTCGCCTATCATGCTCATTTCAAATTCACTTTGCATACATTTGGCAAACTCATTACACAACTCATCATTGGTTGCTCCAAAAATGATATCGTTAACATAAATTTGAACTAGTAGCATATCATCATTTTTGGATTTGATAAAGAGTGTAGTGTCAATCTTGCCATGAGTAAACCCATTTTCTAGTAGAAAACCACTAAGCATAGCTCTAGGAGCTTGTTTCAATCCATATAAGGCTTTAGACAACCAGTACACGTGATCTAGGTAATTATGATTTTAAAAACCGAGGGGTTGTTCTACATACACTTCTTCATTAATATAGCCATTAAAAAAAATTCTTTTAACATCCATTTGAAACAATTTAAAAATTTTAAAAGCAGCATAAGTAAGTAGCATACAAATGGCTTCCATCCTAACAACAAGAGCATATGTTTCATCAAAATCAATTCCCTCTTCCTAATTATAACCCTGAGAAACTAGTCTATTTTTATTCCTAGTTACTACCTCATTCTCATCTTTCTTATTTCTATATACCCATTTGGTTCCTATAATAGTATGATCATTATGCCTAGGAATTAGGATCCACACTTTGCTTCTTTCAAATTGATAAAGTTCTTCTTGCATGGACATCACCCAAGACTCATCCTCTATTACTTCTTAAATATTTTTAGGTTCTTCTTGGGACAAGAAAGCAGAATGGCTCACTAGGTTTCTCAAGGAAGATCTTGTGGCTATTCCACGGGAAGGTTCACTTATGATTTGATCAATAGGATGGTTCCTAATGAATTTCAAATCCTTAGGCAACTTCTGAATTTCATTGTCATTGTTATTATCTTCAAATGATTTATCATTAATTCTTGAATTCTCACTTGCATTGTTTTTAATAAATAACTTGTCTAAGCATTTTCTATTGTCAATGTCATCTTCATCATTTTTCTTAGCGAGTGGATTAGATTCATCAAATACAACATGAAGAGATTCAATGACAGTTAAGGTTCTTTTACTGCTCTATATGCTTTACTATTAAGAGAATAACCTAGGAAAATGTCTTCATCATATTTAGAATCAAATTTTCACAGATGCTCATTATCCCTAAGTACAAAGCATTTACAACCAAAATCATGAAAATAGGAAATATTAGGTCTATGGTTGTTCCACAATTCATAAGGGATTTTATTTAGTGAAGGTCTAATCAACACCCTATTCATGACATAACATGTAGTATTTATGGTCTCAGCCCAAAAATATTTAGGTAGCGTATGCTCATTTAAAATGGTCCTACCCATTTTTTGTAAAGACCTATTCTTTCTTTGTATCACACCATTTTGTTAAGGGGTCCTAAGTGCAGAAAAGTTGTGTGATATACCCTCTAGGTCACAATAATCTTCTATGCCTTCATTTTTTAATTCGGTGCCTCTATCACTTCTTATGTGAGTTATGTCATAGCCTTTTTCATTTTGAATTCTCCTACAAAGCTTAGTAAACTATTCACATGATTCATTTTTATGTAAGGTAAATAGCACCTGTGTGAACCTAGAGTAGTCATCAACAATAACAAAGGCATATGATTTTCCACCAAGACTTTGCACAGAATTAGGACCAAACAAATCCAAGTGAAGCATTTCAAGTGGCCTAGTGGTAGATATAAATTTCTTTTTCTTAAAGCTGGATCTTGTTTGCTTACCCATTTGACATGCACCACAGATTTTATCTTTCACAAAGGTGTTTTAGGCAAGCTTTTCACTAAATCTTTTCTTACTAGTTTTGATAACAAGTCCATGCTAGCGTGCCCTAAGCACTTATGCCATAACCAACTAGCTTCATTTATCGTAGAAAAACAAGTTACTTGTACTAAAGCTAAATTATTAAAAAATAGTAGTATATACATTTTCATGGCAATCTGCATTGAAAAGAATTTTATGATCTAATTTACATTCAACTATGCATTTATCATTTTCAAATGAAACCTTATATCCTTTATCACACAATTGACTAATGCTCAACAAATTATACTTCAAGCCATCAACAAATAGAACATTATCAATAACCAGGAAAGGATCCTTACCAACCTTACCTACACCAATAATGCGTCCCTTTGCATTGTCACCAGACGTCATGTACGCTCCATCCTTGGGAGTGATTGAAGCAAATTTTGCCTTTTCGCCGGTCATGTGCTGTGAGCACCCGCTATCTAGGTACAACCTGTCCTTTGAAGAGGACAATCTCAAACATACTTGTAAGATAGACTAAGTAACTGATGCTGATCCCCAAATTTTGTTGGGTTCACGGGGGTTAGTGACTGGATCACCCTTAAATACCCACACCTTTCTAATTTTTACACATTTATTTCTAAGTGGGTAATCAAATTGAAAATGATGGATTTGCTTGCATTTTAAACATTTCATTCTACACTTAGGATCTTTAGGTGAGATTTAAGATTTTGATTCACGCGTGAAATGTCCCAAGTAAAGATTAGGTCATCTAACATTCTCAACGCCATTAAAACCAAGACCCTCTTTACTAGGAGAATTTCTTTAGGTTGTAAGAAGTTTTTCAAAATTGCATTGGCCCTCGGTGAATTTTAAAACAATTTTGGAGCTATCCTCCAATTTTATTTCAAGCTCATCAATTTTCAAATCCTTTTCATTAAGAATTGAAGCATGAGAATTTTTTGCCATTTCAAATAATTTTGACCAATTCTTACATTTCTTTTTTAAAACATCATTCTCCTTGGTCATTTTATTCAACAGTTTAGACACACGAATATATTCAAATTGCAATTCTTTATAAGTAGGCATGCTATCAGATTCACAATCATTAGAAGAATAATATGAAGATAAAAAGCAAGAAGACAATACCTCATCATCTTGTGCCATCAAGCATAGGTTAGCAACCTCTGAGTCACTGCGGTCTGAGTCTGAGTCACTGCTACTTAGTTTATCCCATAAAGGTCTTGCTTTCATGGCTTTCTTCTTTTTTGTAGCATCCTTTTTCAGTAGTGGGCAATTCGGCTTTATATGCCTAACCTTGTTGCAGTTATAGCACGTAGGAGCATTTGACTTTTTCTTTCTTTTACTCGACTTTCCTTTATCAGATGCAGACTCCCTATATCTTTTGTATGGCTTTCTATTCTCCTTGAAGAATCTGCTGAATTTGCTAGTTAGCATGGTCATATCATCCTTAGAATCAGGTTCGCTGCATTCGCTAGATGTATTAGTGGAAATTTTTAATGCAATCACCTTTTTCTCCCTATTATATTCATTGAGTCTCTCATATATAGCTAGTTCATAGGTGATCAGTGAACCTATCAATTCATCTAATGTCATGGCCTTAAGGCCTCTACCCTAAAAAATGGTCGTAGCCTTAGTTTCCCAAACGGGAGGCAAACCTCTAAGGATTTTCCTAATCATCTCATATGTAGGATAGGTCTTACCTAATGCATGCAGTGAGTTTATAATGTATGTAAATCTAGTGTACATACTCTGAATGGACTCATCTACATTTATCCTAAAAGCCTTATATTCACTAGTCAGCATATCTATCCTACTATCTTTTACATCCCTAGTGCCTTCATATGTGACTTCTAATTTATCCCAGATTTCTTTTGCATTAGCACATGCCATTACTTTATTAAACTCATTAACGTCAATACCACAATACAAATTATTCATAGCAGTGGCATTCAAACTAACAACTTTCATATCATCATCATTATATTCTTCCCCAATTTTAGGAACTCTAGTTGTACCCTCAGTTTTCATAGGAACATAATTTCCCTTAAAGACAATCATCCACACCTTACAATTTATATTTTGAAGGTAGATGCAAATCCTTTATTTCCAGAAAGTGTAATTAACACCACTGAAAACCCGAGGTCGTGTGGAAGAGGGTCCCTCAGGGAAAGGGGTCACAGTTCTATGAGTTATCCTAGATCCTTTACAAAATAACTATTAAGTATATGCTACATGGCTCTAATACCAATTGTTAGCTTTACCGTAATCCCAAGAGTGGGGGTGATATGGTATTTTAAAATTTTATCCCCTAGGTCAATCCCTTAATAGTAGTATTACACAATCCTAGAGTCAATGTAGTGCAGATAAGTAAATCAATATAAATATACAGCAAAAATTGAACTGCACAAATAATTTAGCTAAGCATGCACAACAAAACAGTAAATAGAGATGACACCTAGAAATGTTATCGAGGTTCGGCAAACTGTCTATGTCCCCGCCTTAGCTAACAAGCACAAGGATTACCACTATAAGCTCACTTAACGGGTGGAGTGGCACCAAAACAACCAGGTCAATTAGCATAAGGCTGACCTCAACCTTTACAATCAATCCTTACTAGGTTGGATTACCGTCCCCTCAGGCCACGCCTAGAATACAATAGATTTCTCAATCAAATTTGCGTACAACAAATATACTTCTCAATTAAGCAGATTTTGTATCAATGTAATCGATACACTACCAAATGATATCATAATATAAGCTCAGTGTAGCCTTAGTGTCTACTCTCAAAGATTAATGCAAATATTGCAATTAGTATGTGAGAGTGTAAGTGATAAGATCTTTGTGTCAAAATAATATTCTCAATCACAATGCAAGAACAAAGATCACAAGTATACTTCAAATATATCAACAAAAGTTTTTCTCAAAATATATCACAAGAGATATTCAACAATGGTTTTTAAAAATTTATTTAATCTTTGTATTAAGAAGATAATCTCTATCACAAGATATAGCAACAAAGATCTTTACCACTAAAGCAAATATCTCAAAATGTATTTCTCAAAAATAAGCACAAGAGATATTTTGAAAAAGATTTGTAAAGTATTTTTCACAACCAAAACACAATATGAACTCCTTGAGTATTGCAATGACAATGCAAAACCCAAAAGCTCAATGAAGTATTCCTAAGGAAGACTTACTAACAAAGTCTCCTAGAAACACTTACGGCTTACTCTCAAGATAAAGAAATTTCAACCAATCACCAAAGTGAGAGTGTAAGCCTTATGAGAAAACACTCAAGCACACCTACAAAGAGATTTTAGCAATACAAGTGAGTAAGAATGAGTGTAGGAGGCTTAACAATGAAAGTAGGAATTTTTTAATTTTTGAGGATTTTTGTTAATTAAGATTGCTAATCATTGACTAATTTTTGCAAATGAGGGGGAATATATAGAATTTCCCAAGACTATAATCGTTCAAGACATATTAGTTATTTTAGGAAAACTTTAAGCGAGGTTAGTAAAAAAAAAAACATTTTTAACCTCGATAAAATTTGCCAACCCGAGAGCACCAGTCGACCAAACTTAATGTTAGGTCGACTAGGAGAATTTTGAACTATGAATATGATCGACTATACTTAAGGGGTTCAAAGGCAATTTTCCAAATCTGCGCAGTTTGGTTGATTAGGTCATTTTGAACTAGGAGGTTCGGTCTACCGAACGGTTTGAAATTCCCATGTGGGGGTTTGGTCGACCAGGGCATTGCCTATATACTTCTGGCCGGTCGACCGAGCGGTCAACTTGTTGACTCGGCGGGGTTTGGTCGACCGAACATGCCAATTTGGGAATTTTCGGTTTTTTCTTTTTGTAATGTTACCCCTATTCATATGATGATTAACTTAAATTTGATAGGGCACTCATTTATGCATGCATGAGGGACCTAAGGTCAGTCCTTTTTTAGCTTATCTACTAGATCATGCATGTAATACATTGATTATTACAAACCATTTTTCCTGATTACTATTACAAACCCAAAATGAATAATAATGAATTACAACATAAAATGATCTTCAGGGTCTTCATGCTCTACTTCATATGCCATCAAAGTATCTGCGAATATAAACCTGCACATAAACTAGATAGCCATCAAACACTTGAGTATTTATTTGTCATTATTAAAACTGGGTGTGACCTATGAGGTCAACAGTGGAATCCTTGGCTTGGTTCTAATGTGTGGACGTAGGCTTGGTGTCGAATCACGTAAAAATATCGGTGTTGTTCTTTCTTTACCTTTACTCTTTATTTTATGTATTGTGCTTGAATTTACATTTTATCTATTGTGATATAATTTCTTGCAATCTTGCCAAGAGTTTTTATTTCATAGAGAAAGTTGTTAGAATGTGAAAGAGTCCATTCACCCCCCCCCCTCGGACTTTATATACTCTCAGCTGGGACGACTAGCAGAATGGCATCTGCATGATGTAGATTTATGTATTGCATGGTAAAAACAATTAGGTTCTTGGTACATGCTTTTATGATCTGTAGGTTAGGAAAATGTTCTATTTATAGACAGCATGCTGCCGAAATTGTGTTGGAATAAATCTTTCTAAAATGATCAAAGTCCATAAACCATGTGCTAAAATGATTATGATATGATGCATACTAAAATATTTTCGAAAGGATGAGTGAATGTTAAATGAATATTGTACTCCATCCTTAAATACACATTGCATGTACTTTGTATAATTTGTTTGCATAAGCACTTATAGGGGAGCTGAGCTCCATTTAATCATTTTGGTGGACTCATTAGCATCATATGTTTATTATTTTTGTTTTTGAATCCTAAGGTTTCATTTGATTACCTTGAACATCATATCCTATTTTTTTATTGAATTTAATTTGATATGGATTGTTCTTGGGATTTGTGAATACCTTGCAAGATTAACTATAAATTTTTTTAGTGCATGTGTGTTCCATGCAAATATTTTTACTAGTTGGATAAAATACCTTAATATTATCCAGTAAAATAGGCTAAAAATTCAAAACCAGTTGTTTATACTGGTTGACACATTTCAGCACTTAAATGCATCCCAACTCGTTCACAAATAAAAAGGGGGAGCTTCTGAAATTAAATTTCTATCCTTTCTCCCTCACCCACACTTTAGCTTAAGTTTAGCAAATTACTGTGGCATGTTTCATTTAAAGCATTAATTTTTTTGTTGCCCATAGTAATTCTTGGTGCCATATGATCATGCTTTAAATTTTTAAGATATTTTTTTTTTATCAATATGGTAGATTTTTCTGATCAAGTTTTAATATGAAATGCTCTTAAATGCCCACCAGAAAAATGTAAGCTTGCCTTAACTTCTTTGAGTTAAAATTATTATATTGCAAGCATTGGTATCAGTCCCCTAATACTTAATGATGATATTAAAAATGAGAGATTTTTCTTTTTCAAACTTCATGACTTCTACCACCTAAAATTTTCTTAAAAACAATTTAGCCATGAAATTCCTAAACTTAAAGGCTCTAACTACTTAAATAGTTTTCTCACCAAAAGAGTTATTTTTTTCCCTTTTGCTGATGAGAAAATGGGGAGAAGATTTATGAGCAAAATAAGCAACCCTTTTTATAAAGCAAAAGTTACCTATCCTCCTATTTTGATCTTGAGAAGCAAAATAGAAAGTAATCATAAGGACAGAGCAGGTAGCATTAAGAAGCAATGGGTACTCACTGCATCACTGTAGACTAAGATACAGTGACCTTTGCAACATTCACTTTATGCTTTAACTAAATATCCTTTAAAGTTAGCTTCAATACTAAACCGACATTGAAATAAAGTGGATTTAAATGATAAACTTAAAAATTCTGAAGTTTTCATGTTTGTATATGTTTGAACTATATTGAATATATTATGCATATTCTTAGGGGGAGCCTTTTCAGACTAACCCGATTTTGCTCTTATGTTTGTCATCATAAAAAATGGGGAGATTATTGACTATTTGAGTCTGATCCCTATTTTGATTAATGCAAGCTACAACATCTCACTTATGTGCCTAGTGATTGAACATGTTTACCTTTCTTGAAGCCTAGATGATCCTGCAATATGGATGTCTTGGAAGCACTTCATCAATCATATTTTGAGCCACATTCCATAAACATCAGAAGAGCAAAGACCGAAGACTTCATTCATTTTTTAGTTGTAATGGTAATTAGGTTTAATTGTGCATGTATTTCATATGGTTTAAATTGAAGCTCATCAATGACCATAGATTGACCTTAGGAACCCAATAAATTTATAAAAATCGTTCATACTCAAAGTTAAATATTCACCAAAGGTTTAAAATGCTTTTGAAATCAAAGACATGCCAAAAACTCAATTTTATATAAGGCCCGGTCGACCTAAGTGTACATAGTGCCAAAATTAAGGTTTTATAAAAGGCCCGGTCGATCGGATGTATCATCCCAATCGACTGGACTGACCACATGGGCAATTTACAAAGGGCCCAGTCGACCGGCCTCATGAAAGCATACTTGGCCCAGTTAACCGACCTTCATATGAAGGTTGATCCGACTGATTGGATCATAAGGCTCGGCAGACTAAAGCTCGACAAAATGGAAATCACCTTAGGGCCAATCAACCGGACCCTAGGCCAATTGACCAAACATCTCTGGTTTAGCCCAGATTGAGCTTCTAGTGGTCATAAAAATTCAAATTATAATATAATTTAAATGCCCATCGGTCACAAAATGGCCATAGTTTAAATTTTTCGATAAAAACTTGGCCCAATCTCTTTGCAAAGGTTAGAGAAACATATTGAATGATATATTGTTTACTCTTTGATTTATTTTTACATTTTATACTCTATTTCAAAGATCAAATTCATTTTCTAATACTCTTTCTTTTGAAAAAAAAAAATCTTTTTGAGAAAATATTAAGGGTTATGCAAAGCTTTGAGCATATATTAAATTTATATATACTTGCTTGAGGAGCTTCTCATTCTTGAGATTTCAAAGAGCAAATTATTATTTCTCCAACTTTCATTTTGAAAGTACATTTTTGGAGAAAACTTTTTAAGGGTTCTTGAAAGGGCTTGAGCTTATATCAAAGTTCATATATATTGCTTGAAGGCCTTTTTCTTTTTATTCTAGTGATATCTTCAAAGATCATTTCTCCCATACTCTTCATTTTTGAAAACCCTATTTGGAGAAAATATTTGAGTTGATCAAGATAGCTTTAAGCATATAATCATTTAATATATACTTGTTTTTAAAGGCTTCTCACATTTTACAAAAGGTCAATCACTTGAGGAAAATCATTTTCTGAACTCTCACTTTTACTTGAAAATATTTTGAGAGGAAAACCATAACTCTATTGAGCTTCATTTTATAAATCATTTGAGAGTGCAATTAGCTTTTCAAATTATACATCTTAGCTTTCAACAAGCACCTTATTGTACAAAAATATTTTTAAGCAAGCTCTTCACGGTTCAGGGTTGTGAACCGTAGCCAAATGAGGGTACACCACTTGAAGAGGGGGACTCTACCTTGTAAGGAGTGATTTTATGGTTTGGGTACAGAACCAGGCCAATCGTGAGGTATCACTTGGGGAGGGGGACTCCACCCTCTTGAAGGAGTATTAAGCGTGGGGTATCGCTTTGAGAGGAGGTCTCTATCCTATTTAAAGGAGTGTGTAATGGTTTTGCCCCACCCAATTAAGTAACCAGGTTTAGTAAAATCCTTTGGGGTTTTGCCCAAGGTGAGGACGTAGGCGGGGTATAGTCAAACCTTGTTAAAATTCTTGGTTTCATTCTCTCTCTCTCTCTCCCTCTCTCTCTCTCTCTCTCTCTCTTTTATTTAATTTAAATTTCTGCATGTGTATGATTGCTTATATTGTTGTGATTGTTTTTGTAACGACCTGCCTATTTTTCCATATATATATATATATATAGTCAACATAAATATAATATTAATAATTCTAACACCCAACCAAATTGTCATAATCATGATCAACCTAGACCCATGGGTACCAGGGAAAAATCTGTCATACAATTCTGATACCTAAGCAACAAGAAACATAAAATTACATACATACCATAACATACCAGAAAGCATACTAGAGTTCTAATAAATCTGTCATATACATATAAACATACATCCCAAAAGACCAAAAAGTATCTTAGGCTTATAACCCAAAAATCCATCTGACCCTAGCTCATCCACTCACCTAACAGACAGGGTAGCTCAATCCACTTCTACTGCTATGGGGCTCTATTCGCCCTCCTACCTGCATTTCCTGAAATTTTTGTAATGCTGGGGTGAGACACCTCTTAGTAAGGGAGACAAATTAATGTCAGTGTGTGGCAACATGAGTATTTTTCGTGATATACATATAAATAGTACATAATTCATAACAAGTAAAAACAGTTGTATCATATCAAAATAAAACCTGATTTATCATAACATAGCTTAACATACTAAATTCCTATACTTGGAAAATCATATTATATAATCATATCATACTTGAATTATTACCTAGGATAGTTAGATAGTTAGCTATCGTCATGTCGGACATGACAGAGTTGTGCGGCCCAAAGGCTGGACCTAGCAATGGCTGGCCGACCATGCTAAGTCAATATTGGTTATAGTGTAAGTACGATGGGTTTGTTCCACCTGTTCCGAACTACCAAGGGAACTACGACACTCCCATAAAGCCACATCGACAGCCATCTCCCACACTCTACATAAGATGTGTGGTAGCACTAACATAAATGTAAACGTAAACATACAACTACGGTACGATGCTTTGTAAAACTAAATTAATTCCTTACATATCATACATAATCACGACATTTACACCTGCATAATTCATAACGTAAAAATCAAGGCAAGTATGCTGGCATAATTCATAACATAAAAATCATGGCAGTTACACCGGCATAATTCTTAACGTAATAAACATAAATTCTTGCACTATTTTTTATAATTTTAGAACCATAGTTCCTGTACTGTTTTTAGGATTTCCCTGAAACTGTCATAACATACTTATCTGGGAAATATCATAATATTTCAATATAACATAATTTCATAAAAATGTAATACTCATGCCACACAAATGTACATAGCCTTATAAACTCATAATTTACTCTGAAATCATATTTCCATATAAAATGTGTTAAAATAATTTCCATGTTCAATAGCAGTATTCCCAAACACACTTCTAATCATACATATTTTTCTGAAAATAAGTGTTGTATAGTTCATAATAATTTCATGAAAAATACTAACTTAACTTATCCCCTTACCGAGCTTACTGAGAAGCCCACAAAATATTCCAAACTTATACCCGTGTGTTCCCCAACTCAACACCCTAAAATTACATTTTTCCTAACAAAACTTCAGTGTTATTCTATTTAGAGCATTTTCCTTAGTCGACAACACCAAATACCTTATAAAGCCTAAAATAACCAACTTACCCAAATTTTGGGATGGTACCCATATTGGCCTAACCAAAAAACTACTCCAATAGATTTGAAGAGAATCTTCCTAGGAGTAGTGTGGCGGCTTCTGATTGTCAAACTGGCGAAGGATGATTCCAAAAACTTAGAGAGAATGAGGGGGAGATGTTTTAGAGAGAGACACACACTTTTTCCTAAAAAATTCTCATGATGAAATCCTAAATTTGGCATATTTATACAGGCGGCTTCATCGACGAGACACGTTACCTCGTCAACGAGTCCAGGAAGGAGTTTCGTCGACAAACTCCTAACCTTCGTCAACAAATTTCAGGCTCTACTATAACCTCTCTTGGTATTTTTCCCATCAACGAGACACGTGGCTTCATCGACGAAGTAAAGAAGGTGGTTCGTCGACGAAGAGAACAAATTCATCGATGAACCCTGCTTAATCTCCCTTAAATTCATCCTTCTTCCCAATTATTTAATTACTAAAATTTTCAAGTCTTCATATTCTCCCCTCCTTATAAAATTTCGTTCTCGAAATTTACTATTTGTATTGAACGCCATCCTTTAAGGAAAATGGGCTACTTATTTTATTACTCACTCTCACTTGTGGTGGAGGAAAATCGTGGTTACATTAGGGTTCTAAGAGATTACATATACATAAAAGAAAAAAATTCTATCAAAACCAAAACACTATCTATCCTATAACCTACAATATCACTTATACATACATTATCTTGCTTAGCATAAAATAAATCAAACTTTATCTACTTTACTTAAATTATTACTGCTTTATCCCTCTGTCTATTACCGGTCCCCACTAAATAGATGTGGGTATTTCTGTCGTACTTCTTCCTCAAGCTCCCATGAAGCTTCTTCCACCGCACGATTCCTCCACAAGACTTTTACTAATGAAATTATTTTATTATGCAATTCATGTTCCTTCTTGTCTAAGATCTGCACTAGTATCTCCTCATAAGCCAGTGATTCTATGAGTTCTATCCCTACATAACTAACCACATGGGGGGGATCTGGGACGTATTTCTTCAGCGTAAAAACATGAAACATGTCATGTATTCTAGATAAAACTGGTGGTATAGTTAAGCGGTAGGCAACTAACCCCACTCTCTCAAGTATCTCGAAAGGGCCAATAAACTTAAAGCTCAGCTTACCCTTCCTCCCAAACCTCATAGTACCTTTCAGTGGCACTATTTTCAAAAATATATGGTCTTCTACTTCGAATTCCAATTTTCGGAGGCGATTATCTGCATAGCTTTTCTGCCGACTCTGAGCTGCACTGATTCTTTCTCTAATAAGCCGAACTTTATCGTATGCCTGTTGCACTATTTCTGGTCCTAAAACTTGCCTCTCACCTACCTCATCCAAGTATAAAGGAGAACGACATCTCCTACAATATAGCATCTCGTAAGATGCCATGCCAATGCTAGTTTAATAGCTGTTATTGTATGCAAACTCTACTAGTGGCAAATAGTAGGTCCAACTACCCCCAAAATCTAGCACACGTGCCCATAGCATATCCTCTAATATCTAAATCATCCTCTCTAACTGCCCATCCGTCTGAGGATGAATGTCGTGTTGAATGACAACTAATACCTCAGAGCCTCCTGCAAACTCCTCCAAAATCGTGATGTGAAACGTGGGACTTGGTCTAATACTATAGACACTGGCACACCATGTGATTGTTCTATCTCTTGAATATATATTTCTACTAGTTTATCCATGGAGTAGTTGATTTTAATAGGAATAAAGTCAGTGGTCTTCGTCAGTCGATTTATGACCACCCAAATAGCATTCTGCCCCTGTCGTACCAATGGTAAACCCATCACAAAGTCCATAAAAATGTGATCCTATTTCACTCCAGGATGTAAAGTCGATGTAATTGGCCTACCAGCCTCTGGTGCTCAGCCTTAACCTGCTAGCACGTCAAACATTGCTATACAAATTCAACAATATCCCTTTTCATGCCACTCCACCAAAAATACTCTCGTAGATCCCTATATATTTTAGTGCTGCCAGGATGAATTGTGTATAAGGATCTGTGAGTCTCTTTAAGGATCGTCCTTCTGATATCCACATCTACAGGCACCCATAGCCTGGTACGGAACCATAGAGCTCCATCATCTTATATATTAGACTCCTACCCCTATCTGTCCTACACCTTCGCTATCAACTTCATCAACTCTTCATCATTCTTCTAGGCTGCTTTAATTTTTCATATAGCGTAGGCTGCACCACCAGGTTAGCAATAAATGCCTAGTGATCACTCTCTACTAATTCCACGCCAAGCCTCTCTAAGTACATTTGGATCCCTTTATTTTCGGCTCAAAGCATTAGCCACCACATTAGCTTTACCTGGATGGTAGCTGATAGTACAGTCATAGTCCTTGATGAGCTTTAACCATCTTCTCTACCGCATGTTCAAACTCCTTCTGCATGAAAAGGTACTTTAAACTTTTATAATCTGAAAATATTCACATCTTTCGTTGTACAGAAAATGCTTCCAAATCTTCAACACATTAACTACTACAATAAATTCTAGATCATGAGTGAGATAATTCTTTTCATATTCTTTCAATTGTCTAGAGGCATATTCTATTACTTTGCCCTACTGCATCAATACACCTCCAAGCCCCCTCAAAGACGCATCATAGTAAATCACGTAGCCATCACCTCCCGATAGAATAGTCAATATTGGTGTTGTGACGAGCCTCTATTTCAATTCCTGGAAGCTCTACTCACAACTGTCATCCTATTCAAACCTGGCATTCTTTCTAGTTAGTCGCGTCAAAGGCCCTGACAATGCTGAAAAATCCTTCTACATACCGACAGTAATATCTCTCTAGTCTTAAGAAACTTCTGACTTCCTGAATGTTCCTTGGCCTGACCCAATTCACTACTACTTCTATCTTACTGGGATCTACAGAATTTTCATCCCCTGATATGACATGGCCCAGAAACGCAACTTTCTCTAACTAGAATTCAAATTTACTAAACTTAACATACAATTTCTTTTCCCCGAGCTTCTGAAGTACTAGCCTTAGGTGCGTTTCATGCTCCTCAAAACTCCTTGAGTAAACCAGTATATCATCAATGAAAACTACAATTAACTGGTCTAAATACTAGTGAAAGATTCTATTCATCAAATCCATGAACACAGTATGAGCATTCGTCAGACCAAATGGCATTACTAGAAATTCATAATGCTCATACCTAGTCCTAAAAGCTGCCCTTGAAATATCTTCAATTTTAACTTTCACCTAGTGATAACCTGACCTGAGGTCGATCTTGGAGTAAACTCGTCTACCTTGAAGTTGATTAAATAAGTCATCTATACGGGGTAGAGGATACATGTTCTTAATTGTTACTTTATTTATTTCCTTGTAAACTATGCACATCCTCATAGACCTGTCTTTCTTCTTCACAAATAATACTGGAGCTCCCCAGGGTGACACACTACATCTGATAAATCATTTATTCAATAAATCCTGCAACTGATCCTTTAATTCTCTCAATTCTACTAAAGCCATTCGGTAAGGAGTTTTAGTGATCGGCGTTATCCTTGAAAGTAAGTCGATAGTAAAATCTATCTCACGGTTAGGAGGCAACTTAGGTAATTCCCTTGGAAAAATATCTAAAAAATTCTTAACCACTAGAATAACCTACACTAACTGTGGCGAGGTGCACACACGTGATCCTACGAATCTGAATTCCTACTCACTCAGGGGTCTAAAGATTACTTCTCTTTAATATCAACAATACTGGCATAATTAATTGCCCACAATCTATGCCCCAATATCACGTTGAACCCCTCATAAGCCTAACACCACAAGGTCGACTAATGATAGTTCCTCCTAAATGCACACTGGATAACCCATTGCTAATCCATTCGACATAATTCCTAACAACCTTACATCTAACAGTCGTGTCTCAATCCCAAATAATTTGAAATATTCCAATAATATAAATGAATGAGTGGCACCTGAGTCAAATTTAAAACAATGGCTTATATAGTAAAACAATAAGAGTACCTATCACGATGTCTCTGATAGCCTCAGCATCTCCTGGTGCTAACAAGTAAACCCACGCCTGGTCAGTATTTCGCTGCTGACCTCCATAGGGTGCGTGGGCATTACCCCAAAACTGTCTGGGAACAAATGCTATAATATGCTGCGCACGACGTACTCGTGCTATATGACCCAGTTTAACACATCAATAGTATACGTTCTTCCCTACTCGGCATTCTCCTATATTTCTTTTCCAATATGTCAAGAAAACAGGATAAGTCTGCCCACCTTGAACCTCATAGCTCCCTGTCTCCTGCCTCTAACCTCCACTAGGTCCACCTCTCCTCCTTGGACCTTAGCTGGGTCTCGCCTGAAACCCAGGAGGTGTAAGCCTCTTCTTCTTATTCAATTCCATAAAATCCTCTACCCGAGCATCCCGAATAGAAGGGAAAATGTATTGCTCACCAAAAATTTCTTTAAAATGATTCCATGTCTAGGTCACTGATATAAGCTTTTTCTCCTCAAGTATCTTCGCTGACATCCATCAATGCTTGGCCTCCCTAGTCATCTTAAAAAGAGCATCCAACACCTTATGTTCATCTACACAGCAAAGACTTGCCAATATACCATCCATCTTTTGAATCCATTACTTCGCAGTAATTTCATCAGCTCGTCCCGTAAAAGTCGAGGGATTCATACTAGTAAATTGCTCGATAGAGCAGTCCGAATTAACGAGTGACCAATACTGTCCCCCAGGATTCCGCACAATTCCAGTCATAACCTATTGACCTGTACTACGCAGCATCTGTTCAGAGTAGCCGCCACCAATGTTGAAAGCCCCTATGTTGCCACTATCCCCTGCATTGATGTTGCTACTACTACAGTCCATATTCAAAAGACAATAATCATGACTTAGGGACCCTACCCATATAATTTACATATCTAACCAAAACTCTTAATATCCTTCTACCCTGACATCCCTATCTTAATTCAAGATGAGTTCTACACTTTAGAAACACAACCCGGCAATTGCTTACTATGGCTTTCCTGAAATCGTCAACCTAGGAAAGACACAAAAACCACCACGGAAGTCTTGCCTCTAAACTGCAGAAGAAAAACTCAAATATTTTTTCCTATACTCTAGTATTGTTTATGCTGCACTCTAGAGTCTACAGAACTTAGCAACCTAGGCTCTGATACCAAATTGTAACAACCTGCCTATTTTTCCATATATATATATATATATATATGTTTTTTTTCCACATAAAGATAATATTAATAATTCTAACACCCAACTAAACTATCATAATCATAATCAATCTGGACCCATGGGTACCAGGGATATATCTATCATACAACTATGATACCTAAGCAACGGGAAATATAAAACTACATACATGCCATAACACACCAGAAATCATACCAAAGTTCTAATAAATCTGTCAAATACATATAAACATACATCTCAAAAGACCAAAAAGTATCTTAGGGTCTGATTGCGCGCTAAAACTGCGTAATTAGGCATCTTAATTCAATCATTAGGGCTTATATTTTTAATTAAATGTCTAATTACTTCTAATATTTTAACGAAGTGCCTTATTCATAATTTATGCACTTTATTGAACAATTTATGAATTTTTGGTAATTTTTTATCGCAAGAAAATTCTCGAGAGCCAAAACTGGCACCAGTTTGTAATTCGTGCACAACTTTCCCGTATGAGTTCCGATTGAGACGATTTGAATTTCTAAAGAAATAAGAGAGGATTATCTACAACTTTCATGTTTTGAATTTTGAAAGAAATGGGCTCCAAGAAGGTCAAAATTGGTTATGATCACAGAGAAAAAAAATGAAAAGAAAAAAAAATATATTAAATATTTTTTACGTGACCCGACCATGCATGGCCGGGTCGGGTAGTGGATCCAGTGCTGGGCTTAGGGCTTCATTCCCTCCACCCCCCCCCCCCTTTTATTGTTTATTGGTTTTTCCTTCTTTTCTTTCCCAGTGGTGCCTCCGCACCCCATCCCTTCTCCTTCCCTGTTTCTTCCCTACTCTCTCTTCCCTTCTCTTCTTCAACTTTCTCTTTTCTCCCTCATTCTCTCGCTCTCTATTTTTAGTATCTCTCCCCTAACTCTCTCCCTTCTTTCTCTCTTATTCTCTCCCTTTCTCTATTTTTTCGATCCCTCTCTTCTCTTCCCTCTACTCTCCTTTTCTCTTTCTCAGTTTCCCTTATCCTTCCCTATGTTTCCTGGAATCCCTCTTTCTCCAACAACCGAAGTTCCCTCTGAAACTCTCCTACAATCCAGCCCTCTGTTCCAAGCAATCCATGCCCCTGCAGCAATAGCATCACCAGCAACCAGCCGGCCACTCCAGCTCCAGCCGAGCACTCCCTTCGCAGCACAGTACTAGCAGCAGCTCTCTGCTGCAACAGCAGGCCCTGACCACCGTGCTGCTACTGCAACCACCACCGAGGCACAGCCAGACCAGACAGCCACCAACCAAAGGCTCCTTCAAACTCCACATCTCTCTCTCTCTCTCTCTCTCTCTCTCTCTCTCTCTCTCTCTCTCTCTCTCTCTCTCTCTCTCTCTCTCTCCCTCTTTTTCTTCCTTTCTTTCTTTTATTTTTTTTATGGATATCATTGTTTTTTCTAATTTATTAATTTTAGTTGCAAACTTTGAAATTTAATGTTTTATTTTTATTGCAATAGTTATTTAATTGTTTTTTTTTTGTTTTGTTTTGTTTTGTTTTCACGTAATTTAGTGGTAGATTAGTTTATTTCCGTAAGTTCATTAGTTCCCAAAAAAAAGGAGAATAAAATAAAAAATAAAAAAATTTGATTTTATTAAATTAGTTGTGACCCTCTCTTAAAAATTTAATTTTTAATTGCAGCTTGATTTAGTTAAGTTCCTTTTTGTTAAAGTTTGTATTTTTATATTGTCTGGGTATTGTTCAAGTTTTTAAAGTACTAAATTTTGGTTCAAGTTCGTGATTTTGTTAAAGGTTCAATTTTTAGTGTGTGCGTTTGAATCTGATTGAGTCTCCATTGCGTATTTTAATTCCATGTTCTAAGTTACCATCTTTAGTTCACATGTGTTTCGATGTTTCCTTGAGTAGATTAGGATTTCCATTCTTGCTCTTTAATTCAATGCATGCTAGTTTTAGGATTTTAATTTGCGTGCTTATTTAATTGGTCAAAATAAGTCTCCAAAATCTTGAAGACGCCCAAATCTGAACTGAGTTCAGTAACGTTTTATTTTCGATTGGAAGAACATGAAATTTGAAATTAAACGCATTCCCTCAGGAGACAATCTAGCCCTTGGGCTAAATATTACACGACATAACTCCTATACTTGGGATAGCTTTTGAGCTGCTCCTTTTTCGAGTGAGTCAGGGTCATAACCCAAAAATCCATCTATCCGTAGCTCATCCACCTACCCTACAGACATGGTAGCTCAATCCACTTCTACTGCTGCGGAGCTCTCTTCTCCCTCTTACCTAGATTTCGTAAAATGTTTGTAATGCTGGGGTGGGACACCTTTCAGTAAGGGAGACAAATTAATATCAGTGTGCAGTAACATGAGTATTTTTCGTGATATACATATAAATAGTACATATTTCATAACTTGTAAAAAATGTTGTATCGTATCTAAATAAAACCTAATTTATCATAACATAGCTTAAGATACTAAATTCTTTTACTTGGAAAATCATCTTATATAATCATATCATACTTGAATTATTACCCAGGATAGTTAGATAGTTAGCTATTATCATGACTTACCCCCCCCCCCCCCACATAACAGAGTTGTGCGGCCCGAAGGTTAGACCTAGCAATGGCTGACCGACCATGCTAAGTCAATATCGGTTAAAGTGTAAGTACGATGGGCCTATTCCACCTATACCGGACTACCAAGGGAACTACGACACTCCCATAAAGCCACATCAACTACCATCTCCCACACTCTACATAAGATGTGTGGTAGCACTAACATAAACGTAAATATAAACATACAACTACGGTACCGTGATTCGTAAAACTAAACTAAGTTATCCGGGCTATGATAACATATAATACATTTCATGATATTGAACATAGTAGTTTCATATTTCAGAAAAACATAACATAAGCATATTTCGTAATTCCTTACATATCATACATAATCACGACATTTACGACAACATAATTCATAACGTAAAAATCACGGCAGTTATGTCGACATAATTCTTAACGTAATAAACATAAATTCTTGCACAATTTTTCATAATTTTAAAACCATAGTTCATGTATTGTTATTAGGGTTTCCTTGAAACTGACATAACATACTTATCGTGGAAAAATTATAATATTTCAATATAACATAATTTAATAAAAATGTAATACTCATGCCACACAAATGTACAAAGCCTTATAAACTCATAATTTACTCTGAAATCATATTTTCATATAAAATGTATTAAAATAATTTCCCTATTCTATAGTAGTTTTCCTAAACATAGTTCTAAATCATACATTTTCCTGAAAATAAATACTGTATAATTCATAATAATTTCATGAAAAATACTAACTTAATTTATCCTCTTACCTAGTTTACTAAGAAACTCACAAAATATTCCAAACTTACACTCATGTGTTCCCCAGCTCAACACCCTAAAATTACATTTTTCCTAACAAAACTTCAGTATTATTCTATCTAGAGCATTTTCCTTAGTCCATAACACCAAATACCTTATAAAGCCTAAAATAACCAACTTACCTAGATTTTGGGATGGTGCCCAATACCTTATAAAGCCTAAAATAACCAACTTACCCAAATTTTAGGATGGTGCCCAAGTTGGCCTAACCAACAAACTACTCCAGCAGATTTGAAGAGAATCTTCCCAGGAGTAGCGTGGCGGCTTCCAATCGTCGAACCGGCGAAGGATGAAACCAGAAACTTAGACAGAAAGAGGGGGAAATGTTTTAGAGAGAGAGAGAGAGAGAGAGAGGGTTTTCTGAAAAATTCTCATGCTGAAATCCCGAATTTGGCATATTTATACGGGCGGCTTTGTCGACGAGACACGTCACCTCATCGACGAGTTCAAGAAGGAGTTTCATCAATGAACTCCTAACCTTCATCGATGAATTTCAAGTTCTGCTATAACCTATCTCGGTATTTTCCTGTCGACGAGACACGTGGCTTCGTCGACGAAGTAAAGAAGGTGGTTCATCGATGAAGAGAACAAATTCGTCGACGAACCCTGCTTAATCTCCCTTAAATTTATCCTTCTTCCCATTTATTTAATTATTAAAATTTCTGGGTCTTTACAGTTTTTACATACACGCATTACATTTTGATTAGGACATTGCTTGGGTGAATCGTTTATATAATCTGCAAAAGTTTTTTTATTTTAATTCCAATTCACCCCCCTCCCCTTCTTGGAATTACACAATTCCCGTTAATTATTACTTTGTAGGGTTTGCTGCTGTCACAACATCAGGATGATGTCAGGCACTGCAGTTGAATGCAACTTTTGGATTTTTTTTTTTTTATTTTTTTTGTTATCTAAATAGGATGGATTTTTGTATTTTAATTAAAATTTTGTATTTGTATTTGAATTTTGAACAATTTGCATTTTTATTTTGAATAATTATGATTTTTTTAGTAATTCATGTTTAATATTATGTATACTAAAATATAATTATAGGTTTTTATAGGAATTAATGAATGAATTAAAATAAATTATTTATTTTAAAGTATTAGTTGTGGTTTGAAAATCGTCACTAATAACATCACAACAAAATATTAGTGATAGTTTTGAAACCCGACAGGAATGATGTTGTGACGACCAACTTAGTTTCCACATATTTCTTTTTTCATAATATAATAAAATCAATATCACAAATTTCAGCAGATCATAATCCACCTGAACCCGTGGGTACCAGGGATACATCAAAAACACATCACGAAAGCCTATGCACCAGGAAACATAAATCATAAACACCTCATTATACCATACATCACATTACCAGAGTTACTATAATCACTCTATATATATGTACACAATACACAACCCAAAAAATATCTAGGGTCATCCCACAAAATACATCCGACCCTATCAAAATACTTACCCTTCTGGAAGGGTAAACCAACCGTACTAGATCAATAAGAGAAGTGTGTGGCAACATGAGTATTCTGTATTATACATATACCATACAAAACATATTCAGTAAACTGTTATGTCAAATCTGGGAAACATATATATAATCGAAACATGGCAGAACATACTGCATTTTCATAAACATATATCATCTCATATAATAATAGTACAAAAACGTTCCTAGTAGGTTAGCTGGCTATTGTCATGTATTATGCCCATATAACTGAGTTGTGTGGCCCGAAGGCGGGACCTGACAATGGTTGGCCGACCACTGCCAAGTCAAAAGTACAGTTTATAAGTCTGATGGGTTTGCCAAATCTGGTCCGCAAATCAGGGGGCACTCACACACTTCTTAAAAACCACATCGACCATCCAATCTTACACCACTCTGTACAGCGGCGTTAACACAAATATCATGATCATGATGACCATGGACATATAGCAACGGTACCGTGTAAGTGCTAGCCTAGACCAAGCCAACCAGGTTCTGATATCATATAATATATACTGAAACTGTGATACATGGATATTTCATATCATTAATTATCAAGTCAATCATATCATTTTGCATATATACGTATATTATGAAAATCATCGGCCCGTACGCCGATATTTCACATTTTACCATAGCTCGGCCTATATGCCGGCAAATCATATCCATAGCACAGCCCGTACGCTAGCAAATCATACACATAGCTTGTCCCCTACGTCAGCAAATCATATACATAGCACAACCCGTACATTGGCAAATCATATCCTTAGCACATCTCGTACACTAGAAAATCATTTCCATAGCTCGGCCCGTACGCCAGCAGATCATACACATAGCTTGGCCCGTACGTCGACAACCATATATAAAAATCTCAGCCTGTACACCGGTTTTCCATTATAAAAATCTGTATCATTAACACATTCCCAAAAAACGGTATTTCATATTAACTTCTACTCATGCCACACAAAATACGTTTTTTGTATATTTAACATACCATCATTTTCAGCAGTATTTCCCAAATATAAATCATATATAAATATATTTATTTCCCTAAAATCAAATGCTATAATAATATACATAAATTTTCATAAAAGAACTAGCTTAGTTTATCCCCTTACCTGATTCTTGAAAAGCCCCTAAGAAAATTTGCCTTGCACTCGCAGGGTTCCCTACTCAACACCCTGAAAACAATATTCCCCAGAACTAAAGTTCAGTATTTATATGCATACAATACTTCCTTCAACTATTAAATAACCAAATACTTAGTAGAAATTCTTATCCTAGATTTGGGATGAATTCCAACTCAGCCCCACCGACGATCCGTTTCAGCAGACTTGCAGAGAACTTTCCTAAGAGCATCATGGTGGCTTCATATCGTCGAACTAGTGGAAATTCGGCCCAAAAACTTAGAAAGAAGGATAGGGAACCGTATGAGGAGAGAGAGAGAGAGAGAGAGAGATTCTGCGCAAGAAAATGGAGTGAAAAATCACGTTTAACCCTATTTATATTGCGGGATTCATTGACGAGCCACGTCACGTCGTGGACGAGTCCTGTAGAAAGTTCGTCAACAATCTTCAACCCTTGTCGACAAATTTCATGCTTCCAAAAATCCTCTCTCGATATCTTCTCATCGACGATACAGTATTTCGTCAACGAGATCCTGAAGAACCCTAGTCGACAAAACCCATGTGTTCGTCGACAAGACTTGGAAAATTTCTCAAGATTATCCTATCCAAAATGCAACCTCGTCGATGAAGTCGACTATCTCCTTTTGTCCCTGTTTCCAATTCTTTTTCTTTTTATTATTTAAATACCATTATTCTTCGGGTCGTTATAGGTGTATTCCCAAGAAGGGGGTGAATTGGGTATTAAAAATTTCTCCTAGGTTCAGTCTAAATCGCAACCAGTATTATACAACCTAGGGTTTGTCTAAGCATTCACAATTCCCCCAATGAATCAAGTATGCTAATATTTAAAACCAATATGACATTCACATCAAATTGAATATTAGCCTACTGAAACAACATCATATCCCATTTTAATTAAAGTGTGTATGTAAAGTGATTAAACTATGAGTCCATACATACACATGCAACATATCTCATTTAATTCAAATGTGTGCATGCAAATAATTATAAATGTAAATGAATAGGCATACACATATCGAAATTAAAGTGCAGAAAATAAATAAGATAAGGAGAGAGAGACACATGATATTTGTTATCAAGGTTCAGCCAAACCAGCCTTCGTTTTCGCCTTGGGCATACCCCCAAGGAATTCCACTAACCCTGCTCACTTACTGGTGGAGTAGAAATCATTTACAACATCCTCTTCTTACTGGGCGAGGAATACCCCAACTCACATTACAGGGTTGACCCCAACTTACACTCCTCTCCTTACGGGGCGAGGAATACCCCAACTTAATTTTCAGGCTGAACTGAACTGATCTCCTTTACGGGGTGAAGACTCCCCAATTCAATTACGGGCTAAACCCAACCGGTCTCCTTTACAGGACAAAGACTCCCCAGTTCAATTAATAGGATAAACCCAACTATTACATTAAAAACTATTTTGTACAAATTACATGCTTCTAAATACAAGCAGAGATGTACAATATTAAAGCTCCAATGCACTCTCTAATGATATGAATTTCATGCTCAGTAGAGTATGGGTGTTTTTCTCAAAACAAATGTTCCAATATTTGAAAAAATATATATATGATAAAACAGCTTCAAAGATTCAAACCCAAATAAAAATTTTCTCTAAAAATGTTTTTCAATAAAAATTTAGGAGAACCGAGGGTGTTTGCTTTTAAAAATTTTTTGTACAACAAAAATAATTGATCTTTGATTTTAATAGTAATGTGGAATATGTATTTTCAAAGATCTTAAAGCCTAAAAAAAAAGTTTCTCCAAAAATATTTATCAAGAAAATAATCGGGAGAAACCAAGATTTTACTCTCAAGAATGATTTTAAACAATGGAAGAATTTATGAAAGTAAAATGCTTATGATAATATGAATGCTGTAAACAAATGCTCTCTATCAAAAATGATTTTGCAAAAGTACAGGATAAATGAAAGAGAGTTTGAGAGAGTAAAAAATTTTTCCCTAGAGAAAAGATTTTGCAATAAAAAGTTGTTTGGGGGAACTTTGATTAAAAAAAATATTTGAGAGAATTTTAAAGCTAATCAAAGTTGCTAATTAAGCAAATGAAAGGGGTATATATAGTTTTCTAAAAGTTTTGACCGTTGGGGACACGCTTGGTATTTTGAAATTTGTTTAATTAAAAAATTAAGCGTGTTTAGGCGTTGGAAATTAACCCAACCTAAAAGGTTCGGTCGACTGGTGCTTGCATCAGTCGGCTAAACACTCAAAGCAGTCGGCAATTTTCCAAACCTTCGTAGGTTCGGTCGACCAGGCCTAAGGTTGGTCTGTCGATTCTTCATGGTCGGTCGGCTAAAGGCTTTTTGAAATAAGGAGGTCGGTCGGCCAAGGAAGGTAGAAAGGATAGCTCCAGAGTTTAGTCAGCTGAGGACACTACGTTCAAAAATGGCCATTCGACTGAGCCTTGTCAAGGTTTGACTTCTGCCCTTGGTCGGTCGACTGAACAGATTTGAACTGAAAGGGTTCGGTCAATTGAGGTCCTTGAATACCTTAATTTTTTGCCTTGAATTTGATCCTAAAGCAATTCCAAAAATTTTATATGATTTTAGTCTTTTTAGAAAAAGGTTTTTGGTGCAAGTGTTGGGTCTCCTATGGTCAGTCTAAGGTCATTTGAGTTTTATGTCATCTCATGCAAATGCATGCATTATTACAAACCAAAGATAAAAACAAAATGTATTTACAAATTAAATCAAATGTCTTCTTCTTCTCCTTTACTCTTCTGACTTCATGGAATGCACCTGATCATATGAGCTTTATGTGCCTTTATGGCTTCCACTTTTAGTTCCCTTATGTGTGTGTTGAATAATATACCTGTTCACATGTTAAGTACATACATAAGATCCTTGTACTTTGTCAGCATCAAAATAGGGATTAGACTCAAAAATTCAACAATCTCCTCATTTTTTATGATGACAAACGCACCAAAACAAAATGGGTTAAGCTTGAAAAAGTTTCCCCTAAGAATATGCATAATTTAAAAGATAAATAGTAAAGCTCAAGCATATTAAGAAAGAAGACATTATAAATAATCATGCATTTAAATTTTTACGTTAAAGCACAAGCTCAAATATTTGCCTCTATATTTTTGCTCTTGATAAAAATTTCCCTTTTGGTCATAAACATTTTGCTTGAAAAATTCTCCCCCTTTTGGCATCAGAAAAAAGGGTTAAACTAAGTAGAAAACATTTTGAGTATTTAAAAATAGACTTAACAAAAGAGAACTCCTCCTTTTAAAAATAATTTTGATTTTTCTTTGAAAAACTCTCCCCTTTTTAGTATAGATTACATAAAAATTTTATAACTATTTGAAAGATATAGCCATTAAGCATACAAAATAGTATAACTGGTCAGTTAAAATATTAAAATGACATGTTAACATGATCACACTAGAAATATCCTCAAACCATTTCAATTTTAACCACTTCATAAGACAAGTAAAAGATTTGAGTTAAAAACACACGGTATATGTAAGCAATGATATGTTTGAGCATAGAAGTGGTCTAACTAGTTCACATACATTTTATGTATAATCCATGAACCAGTTATGCAACACCCTTTAAAAAAAAAAAAGAATTCATGACATAAAGATTTAATACAAAGAAGCACAAGTCATGAAAGCATTTAAGTACATAAGCAAGACATAAAACATATTCCATATAAGTTCATTTCTTACTTTAAACATATGAGTATATATATATATATATATATATATATATATATATATATATATGTTGACCCTATGGGTCATTCCCAATTTTGATAATGAAAAATACCCAAGTATTTGATGGTTATCTAGTTTGTGTGTAGGTTTATATTAGCATATCAATTGACGACACATGAAGTAAAGCCTGAAGACCCGGAAGATTTATCTAGTGTTGTAATTTATATTATGTTTATCATTGGGTCTGTAATAATTTCAGTTTAAATGGGTCTATAATAATCTCTACATTTCATGCATATAGGAAGTAAGCTCAGCAAATGACCATACACAGACAATAGAAAGACCTTAGGGATCACTCTTCAGTTGACCGACGCCGTATTTTTTCGGCAAGTAAAATGACCTTAAAAAGACCCTAGGTCCCAGCACTCACACTATGGATTGTCCCCATCACCACATATATTATATGGGGAATCTTATGTTTTGAAATTGGGCTTAATATACAAAATCTTGTGACTTTGGGTGACCGAAATTGGCGGTATTAAAATTGTCACTATTACTCTTATTAGTGATAATTGTGAGTCAGTAATACTCTATTATTAGTGACGATGTTAGAATCGTCACTATTGCTCCGCAGAGCTATTAATGACGGTTTGCATTCCTTCACTAAAACTTTTTAAAAGGGCATCAGTGACGATTTTGAAACCGTCACTAATACTTAAATTAGATAATTAATAATGAAATTAATTTTGTTTTCAATTATTAATTCCCGTAAAAATTTGTAATTAAATTACATTTTCTTATACATTCATAATTGCAATAAAATTCATAAATTATTCAAAATTCTAATTCAAATTAAAATACAAATATGTTATACAAATTCAAATTAAAATACAAATATATTATACAAATTCAAATTTAAATACAAATACATTATATAAAATCAAATTCAAATTCAAATACATTTCATCTGTTCAGATAACAAAGAAAGTAAAAAACTGCATCTGTAGTGCATGAGTCCTGACGTTGTCATAGTTGTAAAGCCTACAAATTAATTAAGAAAGTTAAAAAAATTAGTATACGCTTTTTGAACAAATTTGGCAGCATTTTTCCTATAAATATGACATTTTCCATAGAGATACTCCAAACCTAGGTATTTACGATAAACAGTTCACAATAATCCAACTAGTAATTAATTTTGCGAGTGCACAGGAGCTTCCTATATAACAAGCATTAAATAATGTAACGTGTTCATGTATCCCATAAAACACATATATCATAATACAGTGGATTATCCCCATAAACAACATACTTCATAGAGTAGACATAACTGGTATGAGATTCACTATAAAATGAAAATCCCAAGAAAGAGAGCTCCTCTCCAAAGAAAAGAAAGAGATGATACGTGCATTGTGAAGAGTGGAAATCTTAAGAAGATGAAGTATCATCTACTCCAACGATTGTAACCAAGCCAAGCATCCTCCCAAAATCAAACCCTATTGCCATTAGCTACTCTAAAATGAGTGGGAGGAAGGAACAAAAAAGCAAAATTGGAAACAACTATCTACAGACTTGCATGGGAAACAATGCCACTTCCTCTAATATTTCATCCACTCTGATGGACACTATATTACTTTTAATCTCCTTTTTTGGCAATTAACAATTAATTTTTGGTTGCACATAAATTAAACTTAAAACTTGAAACATAAATAACAGACTCCAACCAAAATTAGCATAACCACCAAGCAAGCAAGAAATCAATGAAAAATTATATCACATAGTCCAAAATTAGCCTCATGAATTTTTATTTCCTTTTCCTAAAATTTTCAACAAATTTTCAGCAGCATACTATTTATAAATAGAACATTTCCCAAACCTGCAAGTCACAAAAGCATGCAATTCACAATATTTTTGCATCATACAGAAGTCATTTAGATTAAGACATGCAACAACCTAAAAGTATCTACCAGCAGACAATACACATCACTGCATCAGCCATGCAGGTGGCGTTCCAATCAAGCATGCAGTCCTAATGTCCACTAACAGCAAAAGTTCACAAGATATATCAATCCAAGAATGCAGTCCAGAAGTTAAATCATGTATTAAACTGAAGTTAGATATATACCAATCTCTAGCTGTAATGAAGACATGGATGATAGAGAAGGACGACGAGGTCGTGGATGGTGGTGGCTGCATCAACGATTCTTTATCTAGTTTACCCAGAGTTTCTTTTCAAAATTGATTTGAAATGCGATAAGCCTGCCCATGTAGACAAAATGAATTTTAGCATTTCATCTGATAGGTTGTCGCTTGTAGTTAAGGTATGGTTTAAATATTAATTTTATTTCTCTTGAATCTTGATGCCCTTCTTGTGGATGCAATATTAATGATCGCAAAAAGGGCATCAAGATTCAAGTGAAATAAAACCTATACTTAAATCATACCTTAACTATAAGTGACAACCTATCATATGAAAGGCTAAAATTCATTTTGTCTACATGGGCAAGCTTATCGCAATTCAAATCAATTTTGAAAAGAAACTCCAGGTAAACTAGATAAAGCCCCTCTATTCATTGTATACACACTGCAAATGATATGCCCACTTTCAAAAATAGAAGTTATCAAAAGTAGACGTAAAGGTTAATTAACAAACCCTTCTCAATGACGGCAAAATCTAAGGAAAAACCTACTGTATTATAAATCCAATGTAAAAAATAAATATACTTTTTAAACTATTTTTTAGTCATTCAAAATACTAACTTAAATTCATTAAGTAAATAAATCCAAGAGAAAGTTATAAAATTGCAAAGTTCATATTACTTTCAAGATTTATGATACAACTCCCAATTATTCCTATATTGTTTCCAAATCTCATCCAAATCCCAATTATTCCTATATTGTTCATATTACTTTGAAGTTTGGAGTACTGGACTCTGAACATGAAGTCTAACCTCCTCCTTAGTAATACTACTTCTTTTGCACAAAGTTTTTTTTGTGGGAGAGAGGCAGATTGTGTATGTTATTTTTAGTAGACATTGAAGTGATAGGATGTTCGTTGTACAAAGAAAAAGGGCATTGTGTTCAAATTAGATTTTCTGATTTTCAGAAGGCGTGTGATTGAGCTAGTTGGGAGTTCTTGGATAAAGTGCCTTTGAGGAAGGGGTCAGGTGTTACGTGAAGGAATTGGATAGGGGGCTATTTATCTAATGCCTTTGTGAACCACCAATATGGATTGGAATCTCTAAAATCAAGCAAAACTAATATAGAAAACAACCCACCCTAAACATATGTGAACCACCAATATGGATAATCTTTAAAATCAAGCAAAACTAGTATAGAAAACAACTCAACTAGCCAATCCTTAAAAGAAGGTCCGCTTGTGTCCCAAATCATAATTTGATTGTTTGACGCACTCGAAAAGGGTTTCTAGATTCCCATCTGCTTCTAATAACAAACTAAATGCAATTAATAAATTTTATTTTCAAAATTATATTCTAATTTTTTAACATTTATATAAAAATATTGAAATTTAAACAAAAGTGGCTTTTTCAATTTTTGATCCAAGTGTTATAAGAACTAGAAAACACTACAATTTTACTTGCTCAGACATGGCAAATTTTTTTACTCATCATTTCAAAAATATTTTAACATTAAATGACTAATCCTATCTTTTATTTTTGTTTGGGAAAATTTTAACGCAATTTTGGCAGCATGCCATCTGTAAATTGGACGTTTTCCCATAAAACCTGCACCTGATAGGTTCAAATAGAGCATTTATAAGAAGTTGAAGGCACATGAGAACATATATCCACTACCAGCATGCAATACACATCCACTGCATCCGCCATGTAGGAGGTATTCTAGACTAGCATGCAATCATGTATCATATTCATGATAGTAATACATGTAACCATATCTTAAATTCAGAATATAAATAGCAGAGAAGATGCTTAAGTTTTCATTTGTTGGACGAGGAGAAGATAAGGCAGTGTAATCATTGGGAAAGGAGAGAATGAAGTGGAATTGGACTAGTGGGTTAATGGGTTATTTCTGAAAATGTGACATGTTTGAACTCAGCTTATGTAAAAACGTCTGTTTTTGTCAACTCATGATATGCTATCCTCATTTGGCAGCCACTCAAGTGGGACAATTCATGAAGTTTGAAGAAGCATCCGAAACATCTTCGAGACATAGTGGGATGACAACTGCAGGGGCAATTCCTATCCCTCAGTTGCCAAAATTACAAGAAATGTGTGCAACTTCATGTTTTTCTGTTGAATGGCTTGGATAAACTTCTTTTTATTTTTGGGGGGGGGGGGGGGTGGGGGGTTAAAATGACTGAGCATAGCATGCGTGGCTTCTGTATAGTTTCTGGATTTTGCTTTGTGTGATGGACAACTTGAATCTTTAGAAGTAATAGTGGAGGTAGTAGTGGTGATAAGTAGTAAAATATTAGTCACAGTCAGTTGTTTTGGAAAAACAGAACATAATTAAGATTTTACTGCTTATCACCACTACTACCTCGACTATTTCTTTTAAAGATTCAAGTTGTCCAACACACGGAACAAAATCCAGAAACTATACAAAAGCCATGCATGTTGTGCTTAGCCATTTTAACCCCCCCCCCCCCCCCCCCCCAAAAAAAGGTTTAACCAAGCCATTAAACAGAAGAACATGAAGTTGTACACATTTTCTTGTAATTTTGGCAACTGGGGGATAGGAACTGGCCTTATAGTTGTCATCCCACCATGTCTTAAAGATGTTTCAGATGCTTCTTCAAACTTCATGAATTGTCCCACCTAAGTGGCTGCCAAATGAGCATAGAATATCATGAGTTGACAAAAACAAACGTTTTTACATAAGCTTAGTTCAAACACGTCACATTTTCAGACATACCCATTTACCCACTAGTCCAATTCCACTTCATTCTCTCCTTCCCCATTGATGACACTGCCTTATCTTCTCCTCGTCCAACAAATGGAAACTTAGCATCTTCAAACTTCATGAATTGTCCCACTTGAGTTGCTACCAAATGAGCATAGAATATCATGAGTTGATAGGTTCAAATAGAGCATTTATAAGAAGTTGAAGGCACACGTGAACCTATATCCACTACCAAGATGCAATACACATCAATTGCATCCACCATGCAGGAGGCATTCTAAACTAGCATGATTTAACATGAAACTCAATTTGTGATCATAATACCTTATAATCAATCAGAGGATCCACCCGCATCATCTTGTCCAGATCGGCGCATCCTTTCCTCTAACCGCACCTACCTATCCATCATGGCTTGCAACTGGGCTCGAATGGTGGAGAGGTCCGATCTCAGTTCCACGTTCTCCATAGCAATCCTCTGCATCTATTAAGCCATCTCCTGCTTATCACACTCGGCCTCTTGACGTTGTCGTTCCATCTTTGCACGAGCCACCACACCCATGGATGATGATGCTGTTGAGGCAATGTATCCATTTCCAAGACCTTTCACCCAGCCCCCCGCTCGTTGCCCAAGCACCTGGGAAGTGATCTCAAAATCTGTCATGTGCGGACTCCCCTCTAAAACAGGTGCATCCCTCAGATCGACCTCCGTGCCTAATTTCAATCATGAAAATGATAAAAAGGAATAAGTAAGACTACAACTTTGATGTTTTGAATAAAGTAATAAACTAAATCTTTTACTTCACTTACATGTCGATCTTGCGTACCCTCGCACCACTCCCCCGATCGCCATTAGTGTGTTCTCTAATACAGATTCGGCAGCGGCTCCTCTGTGTCAGTCTTGGGATCACGCTACATTATCATATAAGTCATCATTACTATTATGTCATGTAATGGTCAGATAACTTTATATATAGTAATTACCTAGTGATGATTTACAAATAGCCTCCATCCACCGCAATGCGTCGTAGGGAGTTTGTTGCGGTTCACAGCATTTGTTTCACATATGGCCTGCAAGGAAGATGTCATGGCGACATATTAGCGACATCATTGTGAAAAATTAGTGATTAGAATATGAACACATCACCTGATAGCGCAGGTCGCGGAAATGGCGACACACCACATCCCAATCTTCTTGGGATATCTTATCGTATAGCCGCGCTTATGCTTCATCTCCCATCGCTCGAAAATGGGAGCGCATTTTCGAGTGATAACTCTTAAATTTATTACACAATTGGACATCAACCGCCCTCCTCACATGGTCATCCTCGAGGATGTCCATGTCAAACTCCTCCTGCATATATAGGTAATACAATTACAATGTTAGACAGTTGTTAATTGGCTAGTATATTAAAAGTAAAAAATAAATAAATTAAAAAAAGCTATATAGGGTTAGGGAACTTAGCAAAATGCGCATGTAAAGGACCATGCGCTGCTCCTGAGTCACCTGGGGCCAGATGAATGCGGTGACTGAAGCATACTGTCGACATATAATGCCGAGCTCCCTCGTCCACGCGGTGCACCAATCGTTTAGCGGGGCAGTGTATTGTGGAGGAATGTCGATCTAAATCCGTTGTTTATTCCTATCCAGGTGCTTCTTCAGGGACATGTTCTTTGCTACACCACAGCCTGACCTGACCGTGGACGTAGATGCTGAAAGTAGAGTTAATTTAAAAACAACATTATAATCATACACGTGAATAATATCATCAACAGTTGACATGTAAATAAATGAATCGTATCCATACCAACACTGCTCATGACGGTCGGCAACTCACCCTGCGTGTCAGTCGCATAGGTGGTATCCATGTCTGGCCAAGGTGCCGATGGCTTAGACAATGATGTCGTCGCATCAGGACAGACGAGATTCGCCAGTCTCAAGGATGTCGGATCATCCTCATGCGATGTAGTAGTGTGCCTGAAAGGAAGTCTCCAACGTCGACCTCCTAGTGCCATATCTGCAAATAATTATTCAAGTCAATATAAGAAGAACAAATTTTTAAGTTATTTACACATGTATTTTCATAGTGACAAAAATAGATAAGTACATAGATGAAGTACGAATATGAGATGGATGCAGCAGACATCTATTTTTAAGTTATTTACATATGTCAGATACATAGTGACAAAAACAATATGCTTACCCCCCTATACGTCCTCAATATTCGTATCATCCTCACTTTCTAAAGTGTTTTCCTCTTCACTATAGTACTCGATCCCTATTTCATCTCCCCCATCAGTTTCCTCATCGTCGATGAAGTGAACGTCTACAGAAGGTTCAATTGTAATGTCAGCAACTCTTACATGTTTTGCCCTAGCACCATCCCTATGCAATGGTATAGGACCAGCACCTTCTTTGACAACATCTGTTTCATATTGCGCTGCTGTGTGGACAGATGGCTCATCTTTATGGAATGCAGTCTCACTGGAACTCATCTCACTATCTGCCACTTCTGCAATTGCATACAAACTTCGAGAAGGAATCTTTTGGGCCATATGCCATTCACCCTTCAATTTGGTGTCTTTAAGGTAAAACACTTGTTCTACCTGCGTCGCAAGCACAAAAGGGTCATTTTGATACCAGGTCTTGCTAAAATTGACACTGGTGAAGTAGGCATCGATGTTTATCCTAGTCTTTTTATTGCCGATGTCCCACCAGGTACACTTGAACAGGTGGACGACTCTGTTTGCTCCATAGCTAAGCTCTATAATGTCATCCAACACACCAAAGTAGTCAATATCTTCATCTCCTTCTGTGCCTAGCACCGCAACCCGACAATTTTGGGTTTTTCTATGCAGTTCAAGGGACTTTGTATGAAATCATAACTCGTTAACAATGCAACCACTGTAGCGGTTAACTCATTGATCGGGACCACATGCCAATGCGTACAAATCTTTACTTGTCATTGGTTCCTTATTGTAAAACATGACTTTCATCTATTAAATAAACAGGAGTTTAGAAGAATACCGTCAATAGTGAAACCATACATTGCTTCTAACTGAAGCAGTTTTTGTTACTTGCACGACTCCTAAACCAATTGATAAACTCCTTCTTATGTCTTTCGTCAACATTCCGTTCATTTTGGGCCAGGAGTTCAGCTTTACGTTTTCTATATGCAACAGTAGTACATGTTAATGTCAAGTAAGTATATAATTATGCATATTAAATACAATGTAAAGTAAGGAGTTTGGAACAACGTACTTGATATATGTAACAATTTCATCACAATTGTTGAGGACGTAAAAATGATCCTTTTCTAGGTCATCCATGTCAATGAAATCGTAAACTCATGCACCAAGAGGCCGAACATTTTCTCTAAATATAGAGCTCCTGGGTTCTTCATCTTCGGCATTAATAGCATGAACGTCTACATTTCGCTCATCATGAGTAAACATTGTGTCAATATCATGTAGATACATTGAGCAAAATGCAAGATATTCACTGTCAATGTACGCCTCAATGATTAAACCTTCCGGTCGTGCCTTATTGTGCACGTACCCCTTCAAAGTGGACAAGAACCTATGCATTTTACGTAGCATATTATAAACTTGTAGACACAATGAAGAAAAAAAAATTCAAACAGGGAAATCACGTGACCATTATACAAGGACTTTATACTTTACCTCTCAATAGGATACATCCAACGATATTGAACCGGTCCTCCAATTATGGCCTCCCTTGGTAAATGGAAAGTTAGGTGGACCATCACATCGAAGAATGTTGGTGAAAAAATTTTCTCCAGCTTGCATAGTATGATCACGATGTCATCCTCTAACCGTTCAAGTATGTTTACGCTCAATTTTTTTTAGCACAACTGTTGAAAAAAAATCCCAACTCAATCAGCACTGAGCGAACATCTTCAGTCAAGTGTCCATGAAGGAAAACGGGTAGAACCTGTTGTAGAAGGACGTGACAGTCATGACTTTTCATTCCTAGCATCTTCCTTTCCTTCGTGTTTATGCATCGAGCTATGTTCGATGCATATCCATTAGGGAACTTCACTGATTTCAACCAATCAAAGAATTTATTCTTCTTATCCTTCGAAAATGTGTAACAAGCTAATGGCATGAGAATTTTGTCCCCATCATGAAAAAAGTGCAGCTCAAGTCGTATCCCCATGTCTTCCATATCTCGACGAGCATTTGTGGTGTCCTTTGTCTTCCCATTTATATCAAGCAATGTACCAATGACATTCTCACAAATGTTCTTTTCAATGTGCATGACATCCAAGTTGTGGCGCAGTAGAAAATCTTTCCAATATGGCAACTTGAAAAAGATGCTTCTCTTTGTTCAATTCAACTCCCACTCAGCGCGTTTTCTTTTTCTACTAGTTGGTGGTTTCCCAAATTTCACATCTCCGATCAACCTTAGCTGGTTTAATATCTTTTCCCCACTTAGCCGCTTTGGCGGTGACCTTCGTTTAGGTTTTTCATTGAAGCTTCTGATGCCACAAGTCCTCCAAGGATGTCCAGTTCGAAGAAAACGATGACGACACATAAAGCATAACTTGCGGCCATGCTTCAAGGATAAGGACCCAACATCCTTATTACATACTGGGCATGCTAAGTAACCTTTTGTGCTCTAACCTGATAGGTTGTCGTATGCGAGGAAATCATTAATTGTCCATAAGACTGCAGCATGCATCCAAAATGTTGTCTCGGTTTGCATATCGAATGTCTCCACTCCTTTTTCCCATAATTCTTTCAATTCATCAATTAACGGACGCAGGTAAACATCAATATCATTACTAAGTGTTCTCGGTCCGGGAATCAGTAGAGACATAAAAATGAAAGGTTTTTTCATACATCACCATGGCGGCATATTGTATGGCATTATCATAACTGGCCACATGCTATATGGGTTGGTCATGTTATCGAAAGGATTGAACCCATATGAAGCAAGGCCAAGTCTGATGTTGCGAGGATCACTAGCAAACCACGAATGCATTTTATCAAATTTGGCCCAAGCTTCAGAGTCTGCTAGATGGCTAAGGGTGTTTCCATCTTGAAGACATTTCTCTTGATGCCATCTTATATTTGTAGCAGTCTTTTTGCACATATACAATCGTTTTAGCCGCGGGATCAATGGATAATATCGCAAAACTTTTTTGGGAATCTTTTTACCCTTCTTCTAATTAGTTCTATACCTCGGTTCACCACATTCTGGGCACTCGTTCGTATTTTCATGTTCACCATAAAAGAGTGCACAATCATACCTACACATATGTATTAGAGTGTAACCGAGACCCAATTCATGCATGTATGTCTTCACCTCATAAAAAGACTTGGCAAGTGTTTCACCTTTGACAGTGCTGCCTTAATGAGGCTTAAATGCATGTTGAATGCGCTTTGAGATAACCCATGCATTGTCCTTGCATGAAGCAACTTTATCAAAAACTCTAATATTGAGAACTTTTTACGGTTTGGATATAGGGGCACCCGTGCATCCCTCATAAGATTAGCAAATGGTTTACCAAGTCGATTCAACATACTAGGATCGTATGGTATGGTACTCGCTAAAGTAGTATTATCACCAGTATGTGACACACTGACATCACCCGTGTCCACTGCAATCCCCCTTCGCAATTGACCTAACATTTCGATTAACCCTTCTGAACGTGTATCACCACCTACTATATTTGCCCCCTCATCTTCATCGTTATTTAAATTATCACTTTAAACTGCGTAATCTTCACCGTGGAACACCCATCTTGTGTATCTTTTCTCCATTCCAAAGTCTAACAAATGTGAATGGACCAGATCAATGTGTTTGAATGTTATGTTTTGGAATTTCTTACAAGGACACCTTATTCTACTAGCTCTGTCAGCATGAGGACGCACGCGCGAACTCTATGAAATCATGTACCCCTTTCACGTATTCTAGAAAAAACCTACCCCGAGCGTTCATCCAACTCTTATCCATGTTCATTAATTACCCTATAATATGTTCAAGTAAATGGTGTTCATTATATTCTTATAATGTTTATTATGCATGCATCGTGAATCCTATAATCAACCATCATACTCTAAAGGGTACGAATCCTATCCCATTCAAGAATGTTGCATTTACATTGCAATCAATCGCTCAAATTCCTTCGTTGTAGTTGTTATAAATTTCAGCAGCATCTCCCCATGGCTCTCCAAGTACACGATTTGGGGGAAGTAAAAAATTGGCTAGTTTTCCATCACTAACAAATTGTCACAACACCCCACTGTGCACCCAGAGAACACAAGTAAAGACGCGCTCGAAATATATAATGACAATTGACAAAGCGTGAACGATGAAAACAATGTAAATACAACTTCCTGAACTGTCCACATTGGACAATCCAAGAATGGTTGAAATACAAACATTACTAATCGTGAGTGAAACAAATAATTAACATGTTCAAGTGATTATTAGTCAACATAGTATGACTAATAATCAATTGAAATATAACAAATGATTTGCCTCATGTAACACCCCGACCCCGAGGGGTCTGGGATATTAACTTTTTACTACTCATTTACAGCGGAAGCAAAATAAACTCAATTTTTATTAAACCAGAGCACTAATTATCCATATTACAATCATTTATTTCAAAAAAGAAAAATTACACAAACATAAATATCTGAAACCATACTAATATTTCTAATCAAATCTTTATTTTTTCTAATCCCCACCCGCATGCTTGCTAAGCCTGATTTCCGACATGTCCTTCAGAGTTATCTGAAATAAAATATGATTAAGGTGAGACGACGCTCAATAAGTAAATAAGATTATTATTAGTGTGTGGCCAAAATGAGTTTTTAAAGAATTTCGTTAAAACAATATTTAATACTATAACTTCAGACTGCTTTTAGAATAAACATAAATTTAAAAATTTCTGCATAAAATTTTTGTCATAAATTTCAATAGTAAATTTTTACAATCATATACTATAACTGTTAAATTAAACTTTTAACTTTAAAACTGTAAAAATATTTAATGATAAACATACATATACTTTTCCTTATACGTTTTCCTTAGATCGTCATTTAAGTACCAAAATGATCATTTTCACGCAAACTTATACTTTTCCTTCAAATCATCAGTAACTTTGTACACGTAATTAAATATGTATAAACATATATTATAAAAACCCACCCTTAGGCCTGTTTGCCGTAAGTCATGTTTACCCCCATAACTGGGTTGTGCGGTCCGAAGACTGGACTTAGCTGGCTGGCCGACCAAACTAAATCAACGTACGTAAACTTTAAGTGAGATTTTCCTTATTAAGTCCTGGACTTAAACCAGGTGTGCACTCAGGAGAAATCCACTAACATAAATAACCACTCTATAAACAGTGTGGGTGCACTCTGATCCGTATAAACTTTAAGCTGCGGTACCGAGCATCTGTAACTTTGAACTTTCGTTGCCATAAGGGGTTTGAAAATCATCTTATTATAATTTATGCAATTTAAAATAATATCGTGAAAATCTCATCTTTACTCATATTTATATAAAAAAAATGTAACGTAGAAATAAACTCATGCCACACAATTTTTGTGTTAAAAATATATATAATTTTATTTTTGAATAAAAAGAAATGCTGAAAATTTACCCGAGGGGATTGGAACATTTCTTAACCCAAAAATAGATGCAAGTATATTAAAGATAGAACTGGTATAATTAAATATGCGTAAAAATAAACTTATGGAAATTTTGTGGAACTAAGTAACATAATTAAAATTTACGTACCAAATAAACTCGGGTATGAATTTAAAATAAAAAGAAACTAACATAATCAAAATTTACTTACCTTCTTCTTTTACCGTGTGCTACGAACACAATAATTATCTTTAAGAAATGAGATCGGAAAAAGTGGGTGATTGAGAATTTATTCAAAAATTCTCTCTCCACCACAAATTCTTTCACTCTCTATTCAGTCTCTTCCTTAGAAAATTGGTGTGAAAAGGACGGATGAGAGCTCCCTATATATAGGAAAATATTGGTGCAGAAATAGACTTTATAAAAGTGTGGGGAGATGGGTGAAATTATAATTTTAAAAATTAAAGAATGGGCAAAGGATGGGCAAGGTATGGGTTTGAGTATGGGATGGGGATGGAGGCCATGTGGGAGTGCTTGCCACCATTCCCATTAAATAAATTCTTAATTAATTACTTACCTAATTAATTAATCAATTAGTTAATTAATTATTTTATTATTTTATTATTTTCTTTTATCATTATTATCATTGTTATTACTTTTAAACTATTTTTAGTATTTATTTATTTTATTATTTATTTTTGAACAAAAATTTAATTTGAATTTTGAAAACTCATGTGGGCCCCACACGGTCTTGTGGGCCCCACACAACTTCGAGACCCGAATGGATCCTACGTAACTCGAATAATTCTTATACGATTTTATGCATCCTAAATAGCTTCGAGACTCGTGTAAACCTCCATACGGCTTCGGGACTCATGTGGGCACCACACAGTCTTGTGGGCCCCGCATATGATACTTACATTATTATTATTTTATCATATATTTCTACAAATTATGTCAGTCAAAACATTATTTTATGTACTTATTTACGTATATAAACAGTGTCTACCTTGTTTATCCTATGAAATTCCATTTTGACCAGGCCGACCTCCATGGAGCGACTGAGCCGCAATGGTCTCTGAGCACTCGCTTAGACAAGGTCTTTCTTAGGCATCAAACATGGAATCAAGGATCCTAACAAAGAAACACTTTCATTTTTAATACTAACTATTATTATTATTATTCATTTTTTTTTTCTTGGGTTATTACATCCTCCCCTCCTTATAAAAATTTCGTCCTCGAAATTTACAAAGATTTAAATGAGTACCTTGTATAATGTTGTGCTTTTACCCGATCCTGCTATCGTCGAAAAGATGTGGGTATTTCTGGCGTATTTCTGCTTCTAGCTCCCATGATGCTTCTTCAATGTCGTGGTTGTGCCAGAGCACTTTTACCAGTGAAATCTTCTTTGTGCGCAATTCCTGATCCTTCTTGTCTAAAATCTGGATTGGTACTTCTTCATATGATAGAGTGTCACTAACTTCTAACAACTCATAACTTATCACATGAGAAGGGTCTGGGACGTACTTCTTTAACATTGAGACATGAAATACATCATGAATTCTCGATAGTGCGGGAGGTGAGGCAATTTTGTTATAGACTGGACCAATCTTCTCCAATAACTCGAATTGTCCAATATAAATGGGGCTTAGTTTGCCCTTCTTCCCAAACCTCATGATTCTTTTCATTGGAGCTACTTTTAAAAATATTTTATCCCCCACTTCAAACTCCAACTCACGTCGACGGGTATTCGCATAGCTTCTTTGCCGACTTTGAGCAGTTTTTATTTTGTCTCGGATGAGCTTAATTTTCTCAGAGGTTCTTTGTATAATCTCGGGACCTAAAATTCGTCGTTCGCCAACCTCATCCCAATATAATGGGGATCGACACTTTTCGGCCATTATAACGCTTCATACGGTGCCATCTCTATGCTGGACTGATAACTGTTGTTATAGGCGAAACTCAACTAAGGTAGATACTGAATCCAACTTCCTTTGAAATCCAGTACACAAGCTCTCAACATATCCTCCAATATCTGAATGGTTCTCTCTGACTGTCCATCAGTTTGAGGATGAAATGCTGTGCTGAAGGTAAGTTGTGATCCCAAGGCTCTTTGCAAACTCTTCCAAAATTGTGATGTGAATCGTGGATCTCGATCTGATACGATAGAAACGGGCACGCCATGTAGTCTAACTATCTCTTGAACATATAATTCTGCAAGCTTGGTCATAGAGTAGTTAACTTTGATTGGAATAAAGTGAGCGGTCTTTGTTAGACGATCAACAACCACCCAGATGGCGTTCTGTCCATGGAGTGCTGGAGGTTAGCCCAGTTACAAAATCCATGGAGATGTGCTCCCATTTCCATTCAGGAATGTGGAGTGGTTGCAGTGGTCCTGCTGGTCTCTGGTGCTCAGCCTTTACTTGCTGACAAGTAAGACACTGTTCCACAAATTGGCAATCTCCCCTCTTCATGTTATTCCACCAAAAGACTCTCTCAAGTCCCTATTACATCTTCGTGCTTCCCGGAATGCACTGTATAAGAGATCGATGAGCTTCTTCCAAGATTGTTCTTTGATATCTTGTCATGGGCACACACAATCTAGTTTGGAATCTCAAAACTCCCATCGCCAGAGATGTTAAAGTCTCCCTTCAGTCCACTCTGTACCTTACCCATAATCTTTACTAGCTCTGCATCTTCCATCTGTGTAGCCTTAATCTTTTCTTGTAAGGTCTGTTGGATTACCAGATTAGCAATAAGAGCTTGATGATTTCATTCTACTATTTCCACACCACATCTTTCCAGGTCCCATCATAATTTGATGTTGTGTCACCATTGCCGAGACTGACGCATTCATTGACCTTTCGATTAATGCATCTGCTACCCACGTTGGCTTTTCCTGGGTGATAGTTGATGGCGCAATCATAATCTTTGATTAATTCTAACCATCTTCTCTGTCTCATGTTTAATTCCTTTTGTGTGAAAAAGTATTTGAGACTTTATGGTCTGTGAAAATCTCACACCTTTCACATAGAGATAGTGTCTCCAGATCTTTAATGCAAATACCACAGCTGCTAGCTCCAAATCGTGTGTGGGATAATTCTTCTCGTAGTCCTTGAGTTGTCGAGAAGCATATGCAATGACCTTCCCCTGTTGCATTAATACCACACACGAGCCCTTTCCGAGATGCATCACTGTAGATCACAAAACCATCTTCTCCTGATGGAATTGTCAGCACCGGGGCAGTGATGAGTCGTTGCTTTAATTCTTGAAAGCTTTGCTCACATTCATCAGTCCATTCATACTTCACATTCTTTCTTGTCAATCTCGTCAGAGGTCCAGATATTTTAGAAAACCCTTCCACAAATCGACGATAATATCCTGCCAGACCTAAGGAAACTCCTGATCTCATGAACATTCTTTGGTCTCGCCCAATCCACTACTGCCTCTATTTTACTTGGGTCGACAGGAAATACCATCCTTAGATATCACGTGCCCCTAAGAATGCAACTCGTTCTAGCCAGAACACACATTTCGTAAGTTTGGCATAGAGTTTCTTTTCTCTTAGTATTTTGAGTACTAGCCTCAATGGTTCTCATGTTCCTGGGGCTTTTTGAATTAAATCAACATATCATCAATGAAGACCACCACCAATTGATCTAGATATTCATTGAAAACCCTATTCATAAGGTCCATAACCAGCATCAGGAGCATTGGTCAGTCCAAATGGCATGACCTAAGAATTCATAGTGACCATATCTCGTTCGGAATGCGGTCTTTGGAACATCTTCTGATTGATTTTCACTTGATGGTACCCTGATCGGAGGTCAATTTTAGAGAAGACTTGTGTCCTTGGAGTTGATCAACAAGTATCTATGCGAGGTATTGGGTACTTGTTCTTAATGGTCACTTTATTTATTTCCCGATAATCAATACACATTCTCATCGATCCATCTTTCTTTTTTAACAAACAGTACTGGTGCTCCCCATGGTGACACGCTGGGTCTGATGAATCCTTTGTCCAGAACTCTTGTAATTGTTCCTTCAGTTCTTTCAATTCTACTGGTTGCCATTCTGTATGGAGCTTTAGATATCGGTGTCGTCCCTGGTAGTAGGTCGATAACAAACTCGATTTCGCGATCAGGAGGTAGCCCCAGGGTAAATCCTCAGGGAATACATCGAGAATTCCCTTACTATTGGGATATCCTCGAGCTTTCAATTCTTCCTTTGGTGCCTCCACCACGCATGCTAGGTACCCTTGACATCCCTTCAAGAGTCATCTCTTTGCCTGGATTGCCGACCAATATTTGTGGTGAAGGGTTATACACGAAGTTCCATTGAACTTGTTATTCTTGTTCTCCAGGAGGTCTAAACCCACCTCCTTATATAGCAATTTATACTAGCATAACTAGAAGTTAGCCAAGTCCTCAAGAATTAAGTCAAACCGTGATATGAATATACAAGTTAGCCGCGTAGTATTTTTCTCAATACAAATTGGATTAGCTTTAAGTATTTTTTTACCATACTACCGAGTTCCCATTGTGTACCAACAGATAACTCAGTCTCTAATGGGGAAGTTCTACCCCGCATCATAGTTTAACAAAGCTTGTTAGATAAATAAGGAGTGGGTGGCTCCAGATCAACTAATATACTGCTTTCTTGGAGAATATGGGATAATACCTGTCACCACATCACTAGTATTTTCAGCATCTCCTGGAGTGAGGGCATAGACACGTGCCTGAGTGGTGTTCTGTTGATTGTTGCTTCGAGGTGCCTGGTTGCCTCCTCTTTGTTGATTTTGTGGGCATTCTCGTTGCATGTGACCAGGTTCACCGCACCGATAACATACCCCTAGTCCGGCTCGACACTCTCCCCCATGTAATTTTTTGCATTTTGGACAAGGGGTGCCTTGTGCATTGTTTGGGTTTCTCGCTGTTTGGCCTCGCCCCACATTGCTGCTGCTACTGTTGCTGTTGTTGTTGTTGCTCCTTTTCCAAGGTCCTTGATTTCTACCAGGGTGAGACCCTTGTGGCATGGGCCTCTTTCTCTGCTCGGATATCTCCGCACTCCTTTGTAGACTTTCTTCTGCCTTCGTTGCTTTGTTCACCAATTGGGAGAAGTCTTCGAGCTCGAATACTGTTACCATCTCATAAATCCTTGAGGTCAATCCTTCTTCAAATTTTCGAGCTTTCTTTGATTCGTCTGGAACCAAATAAGATGCAAAACGAGATAATTCAATGAACTTTGCTGCGTATTGTTGTACATTCATATTTCCTTGTTTCAACTCCAAAAATTCCCTAGCTTTAGCATCTCTGGTGGTTTTGGGGAAAAATCGTTCAAAGAAGACTTCCTTAAAACGCTCCCACGTAAGGACGGTTGGATTTGGTCCTTCCTCCAAGAGTAACTTTTTCGAGTTCCACCAACGTTTGGCTTCACCAATCATTTTATAGGCTGCATATAGCACCTTCTGTTCGTCCGTACAATGAAGGACTTGTAGTATTTCTTCCATTGCTTGCATCCAATCTTCTGCAGCAATTGGATCGGCTTTTCCCTCAAAGGTCGGAGGGTGCATTCGATTGAACTGTTCAACCGTACAACCTCCATGGGTTGGTGTATCATTCCGATCCTTGGAGTTCCGCAGAAGTTCCTTCATGACTTGTGCCACGTCACGCAACACTGTAGTAGCATTGATGTCTTCTCCATTGCGAGTACTCGTATTATTCTCGTTTCCTTCAACACTTACGTTGTTGTTCCTTGGGTCCATTCTGAGGGAAAGGACTAGAGTTATTTTAAAATCATAACCTCATTTTTTAAAATTTTATCAAATTTATAGGCAAAAGAAAAACATCCTAATTTACCCGTTCTTACCCACATCATGGTTATGCCTATGCTCTGGTAAAATTATTTCTTAAAGTCTACAGAACCTATAACCTATTGCTCTGATACCAAATGTAACACCCCGACCCCGAGGGGTCTGGGATATTAACTTTTTACTACTCATTTACAGCGGAAGCAAAATAAACTCAATTTTTATTAAACCAGAGCACTAATTATCCATATTACAATCATTTATTTCAAAAGAAGAAAAATTACACAAACATAAATATCTGAAACCATACTAATATTTCTAATCAATTTTTATTTTTCTAATCCCCACCCGCATGCTTGCTAAGCCTGATTTCCGACATGTCCTTCATAATTATCTGAAATAAAATATGATTGGGGTGAGACGACGCTCAAGTAAGTAAATAAGATTATTATTAGTGTGTGGCCAAAATGAGTTTTTAAAGAATTTCGTAAAACAATATTAATACTATAACTTCAAGACTGCTTTTAGAATAAACATAAATTTAAAAATTTCTGCATAAAATTTTGTCATAAATTTAAAAATTAAATTTTTACAATCATATACTATAACTGTTAAATTAAACTTTTAACTTTAAAACTGTAAAAATATTTAATGATAAACATACATATACTTTTCCTTATACGTTTTCCTTAGATCGTCATTTAAGTACCAAAATGATCATTTTCACGCAAACTTACACTTTTCCTTCAAATCATCAGTAACTTTGTACACGTAATTAAATATGTATAAACATATATTATAAAAACCCACCCTTAGGCCTGTTTGCCGTAAGTCATGTTTACCCCCATAACTGGGTTGTGCGGTCCGAAGACTGGACTTAGCTGGCTGGCCGACCAAACTAAATCAACGTACGTAAACTTTAAGTGAGATTTTCCTTATTAAGTCCTGGACTTAAACCAGGTGTGCACTCAGGAGAAATCCACTAACATAAATAACCACTCTGTAAACAGTATGGGTGCACTCTGATCCGTATAAACTTTAAGCTGCGGTACCGAGCATCTGTAACTTTGAACTTTCGTTGCCATAAGGGGTTTGAAAATCATCTTATTATAATTTATGCAATTTAAAATAATATCGTGAAAATCTCATCTTTACTCATATTTATATAAAAAAAATGTAACGTAGAAATAAACTCATGCCACACAATTTTTGTGTTAAAAATATATATAATTTTATTTTTGAATAAAAAGAAATGCTGAAAATTTACCCGAGGGGATTGGAACATTTCTTAACCCAAAAATAGATGCAAGTATATTAAAGATAGAACTGGTATAATTAAATATGCGTAAAAATAAACTTATGGAAATTTTGTGGAACTAAGTAACATAATTAAAATTTACGTACCAAATAAACTCGGGTATGAATTTAAAATAAAAAGAAACTAACATAATCAAAATTTACTTACCTTCTTCTTTTACCGTGTGCTACGAACACAATAATTATCTTTAAGAAATGAGATCGGAAAAAGTGGGTGATTGATAATTTATTCAAAAATTCTCTCTCCACCACAAATTCTTTCACTCACTAATCCTTCTCTTCCTTAGAAAATTGTTGTGAAAAATGAAGGTTGAAAGCTCCCTATTTATAGGAAAATTTTGGGGAAGAAATAGAATTTATAAAAGTGTGGGGAGATGGGTGAAATTATAATTTTAAAAATTAAAGAATGGGCAAAGGATGGGCAAGGTATGGGTTGAGTATGGGATGGGGATGGAGGCCATGTGGGAGTGCTTGCCACCATTCCCATTAAATAAATTCTTAATTAATTACTTACCTAATTAATTAATCAATTAGTTAATTAATTATTTTATTATTTTATTATTTTTCTTTAATCATTATTATCATTGTTATTACTTTTAAACTATTTTTAGTATTTATTTATTTTATTATTTATTTTTGAACAAGAATTTAATTTGAATTTTGAAAACTCATGTGGGCCCCACACGGTCTTGTGGGCCCCACACAACTTCGAGACCCGAATGGATCCTACGTAACTCGAATAATTCTTATACGATTTTATGCATCCTAAATAGCTTCGAGACTCGTGTAAACCTCCATACGACTTCGGGACTCATGTGGGCCCCACACAGTCTTGTGGGCCCCGCATATGATACTTACATTATTATTATTTTATCATATATTTCTACAAATTATGTCAGTCAAAACATTATTTTATGTACTTATTTACGTATATAAACAGTGTCTACCTTGTTTATCCTATGAAATTCCATTTTGACCAGGCCGACCTCCAGGGAGCGACTGAGCCGCAATGGTCTCTGAGCACTCGCTTAGACAAGGTCTTTCTTAGGCATCAAACATGGAATCAAGGATCCTAACAAAGAAACACTTTCTTTTTTAATACTAACTATTATTATTATTATTCATTTTTTTTTTCTTGGGTTATTACACCTCACATGTATGATTAGGAATGAATGTATAGTAACCATTCTTGGACGGGTCTAAGCTTCAATGAATACATGAAATGACAGTAACTAAATGGCAGTTCTAGTATCTCCCAAAATATAGGTAGAAATCAAATGCTCCATGTATTTTCATTAATTTTAGAGGCAATTCAATGTAGATAGACACATCGAATCACGCGTACAACCATTCAAAAGCATGGTAAAACAGAATGCAATAAAAAAAATAACAAAAAAAAGAAATAAAATAAAACCACAAGGGTGCATGAGCGCAGTACATAAGCAAAAGAGAAAGTGCATAAAAATATCCCAAGCATCTAGTTTATCCTAATCAGAGTCCAAATCAGAATCAGAACTGCCCAAGGCTTCCTTCTCGGAGGCATTAGCCAGTAAAGAGGAAATCCTACGATTTAAGTTCAAAAAAAAACTTTTTTCAGAGGGGCATACTTAACAATAAAATTAGGAGAAAATAGTCAAACCTACTTATTAAAAAAGTTCAACATAAATTTAATTTTAAAACTCATTTACTAAACCAAGTAAAATTATTAGTTACTTGTTCATGTGAGCACTTAATTCTAGTTATTATATACTTTTAAACACCTTACAATTGTTTTAATCATATACTCAAATCTAACTTTTTCTTTCTAGTAGTTCCTTTTTCATAAGAAGACCAATAGAGAATAAATAAGTTGAACTCTAGTCATACTCCTCAAACTTTAAATTTCAATAAGTTAATTAGTTTGCCTATGTGGTTGGTGAAATTATCCTATTCTACAAATTAATCACATGCCTTCTTTTTCGTTTGCTTCTCCCAAGTTCAAATGGAGATATTGGAAAAAGAACTAATTGAATTTTTGTTACTATGTGATTATTTTCCTGTCCTCTTATTACTGGCTATGCTTATTGAAGATCAACAGGTTGAATAATTTATCAAGTTAATTTTATCTTGAACTATTCCACTTAGAAACTTCCAAGTTGATAAGATGCTTCGGGTTGCCACTGTTATCATGTTAAGTTAATTATCTCACTAGATAATGTGGCTGATAATAATATCATGTTTATTTATTGTAGGGTGTCTTTATCCAACTTATGTTTAATTCTTTTAGTTTGTAGAACAACAAAAAACTACTTTCATAAACAATTTGAGTTTGTATTGGTAGTTTCTTTTAAATGATTTTTTCTTGTACTGTTTTGAGCTCTTTTTAGGCATTACATGTTAATTTAACATTATATTCTAATTGTATAGAATAATTTAATTGTGCATTTGCAAAGTTCATTGATACATGTGTTCTATGGTGGTGATGATCATAGATGCTTGTAGATTGACTATTTATTTATTTTGAAAACAACACATTTTTTAACTCTTCAGACTCTGGTGAGAATCTCTTTGGTTGTGAAATTACATTAAATAACTTGTATATATCTATGTTTTAAAGATGAATGAAGCAACGAAAGAATTATGGTCCAATTTTATTTCCATGGATGTGTTGTGAAAATTAAAATTATATACAAGGTTCTACAAGTATCTCTAAATTTTCAAAAAAAAAAAAAAAATGGAAAGAAGTGAACACAAATAATTGATATCAATACTAGCTATTAGTGGCTCATGGAATTTATTTGAAATATCTAGTCATGAAAGGGGATTAGTAACACAAGCTAGGTTCCTCTGCCTCTTTATTTAATTGGGATTTTTTTTTCTATACACCAATTAACATCCTGGCTCGAGAGGAAGCACTCATATTATGACTATTGCATTAATAAGACTACCTAATAGCTAAAGGGTTAATGCAAAAGCTTTAAATTGAATATGAAAAAGTTAAAAAATAACATTTGATCAATTAAGAAACGTAAACAAATTTGAATTTGACTATTTTTACTGTAAAGGTTCATAAACCAGCTAGGGTTGCGGCTCCAAGTGCAGCTTGAACTGGGGTACTCGATGGCGACGAACTGGGTGGGTAGCGGCGGCGCAGCTGGGGCTGCAACTCTGAGTGCAACCAGAGGCCGGGGACTTGACGGTGAGTGGTGGGTAGCGGCGTGATACGAGCTGAGATAGAGAAAGGTCAGGGAGTCCGAGCAAATGACCAAAGAGGAGGAGTGGCTCAGGCGGGAGGCTACTTATAGACGACCAGAGGGGAGAAGGGACTTCGGCGGGGGCTGCGGTACCTGTGGAAGGCAACTGGAGGAGGAAGAAAAGTAGGGGAAAGAAGGGAGGAGTGGCTCGAGCGACAAAAGGCTACTTGCAGACGACGAGAGGGGAGAAGGGACTTGGGTGGCGGCTGCGGTACCTACTGAAGGCAGCTGGAGAAGGAAGGAAAGCAAGGGAAAGAAAGGAGAAGGGAAAGCCAAGGGAAAGCAGATCGCAGCGGCGCGCACAGAGTGGGGAAGGAAAGGGAAATGAGGGAAAGAAAAGGAAGATTAGGGCAAACCTTATTAAAGGACTAGTAGTGACGAATCCATAACCGTCACTACTAGTAGGGCAATAGTGACGAATTAATAAATTCGTCAATATTGCTCTGCAAAAAAAAAAACTGTTTTTTTAATTACATGAAGTATTAGTGACCGTCATTAAATCCGTCACTAATACAAGGGAAATAGTGACGAATTTCGAAATTCGTCACTAATACTGTAAAATAATAAAATTGAAATTATTTTAGAATACGGGAAACATTAGTGATGGTTTTAAAATTCGCCACTAATTCTGGGGCAATAGGGACGAATATATATATATATATATATATATATATATATATATATATTCGTCACTAATACTTTAAACAAAAATGTTGAAATCTTTTTAAATATGGGAAGTATTAGTGATGGTTCCGAATCCGTCACTAATACTATAAAGTAAAAAAATTTTATTTGTTTTAAAATGGAAGTATTAGTGACGGTTCTCAAATCCGTCACTAATAATAGGCCAATAGTGACAAATTTTTAAATTCGTCATTAATACTGTGAAATAGGATTTTTTTTATTTTTTTTTTAAAAGTTGAATTATTAGTGACGGTTCTCAATCCGTCACTAATAATGGGCCAATAGTGACGGATTCAGAAATCCGTCACTAATACTCTAAAGTAAATTTTTTTTTATTTTTTTAAATGATAGTAGTCACGGTTATTTAATCGTCACTAATGTTTATCTTTTAGTGACGGATTTAATTCATCACTAATACCACAAAAATCGTTACTAATATTCTTTCGGGATAAATTCTACGCGAAAAATATTTTCGCACGATTTTCTCTAGGTATTAGTGACGAAATATTAGTGACGGATTCAAATTCGTCACTAATAGTGCAGTATTAGTAACGGTTTCTAAAACCGTCACTAATACCCTACTATTAGTGACGAATTTGAATCCATTACTAATAGTTTCGTCACTAAAAACCAGTTTTTTTGTTGTGAAATCAGGCTATGGAACAATGAAAACGTGTGTTTTTCATTGTGTCTGCTCGGGCGACCGAAACTCTCGGGTTGGTGAATTTTTACTCAAGAAAATTAAAAGAAATTGGGGTTAATTTTTCTAAACACAATTAAAACATTTTGGAAAATTCCCAGCATATCCCCTAACAGTTATTTTTCCCCTATTTATATATATATCCAATCATTTGTCAAAATTAGTAGGGGATTAGCAAAAAGATTAGGGCAAAAATTCTCTAAAAATCCATAACCTTATTTTGCCCATACTACCTCCAAATACTCACATATACTCCTCTCCTTGATCATCCATCTATTGTGAGTGATCCAAGTGTGATTATGGTAAATCCAAAGATTGCTAAATACTCTCTCTTGTGCTTATTGTTTGTGCTTGATTTTTGAGAGTTAAGCAAGTGTGTTTCCTGCCAATTTCATTTGATAAATTTTGTGTGAGAAAACTCATTGGCCTTAGGATCTTTGCATTTTTGTTGCAAGATTCTTTGTGCTAAATTTTTGTGTGTGCAAAAACCCATTTTCCAAAGCTTATTTTTCAAACAATTTTTGTGCCTTTTACATCGAAGAAAATATTGTTAAGGTTGTTTGAATATTCTAATTGGCATATTTGAAACCCTAAGCTTGTATTGAGATATTTTATATTATGTTTCAAAGAAAACCTTGTTTATACACTCTTGTGCATATTTGAGATTATCCATAATACTAAGTGTTGATTGCACATAGTCACATCACTGAGCTTACATTTCCTATATTGTTGATATGTGTTGATTGATTGTCATTTGGTACATATCTACTTGATTGAGAAGCACAATCACTATACCTGGTTTGGTTTTTACTATATTGGTTGCATTCCAGGTGTGGGCCTGAAGTGGGAGACTAGCCCTGGTAAATAATCCCGAATTGGCTTAGACCCGGTTAGAAAAACTAGGTGCACCATCCTGGTAAGGTGTAGGTTAAGGTCAGTCCTGCTAATTGACCTAGTTGTAAACAGTGCAACTCCATCCGTTAAGTGAGCATTAGTGGAATCCTCGTGCTTCCGAGCTAAAGGCGGGGACGTAGGCAGTATTGGCCGAACCCCGATAACATATCATGTGTACACTGTTTACATTTCTACAATTTATATTCCTACACGTCTATGTTATGGTGTGAACGCTGCGCATGATTTAATTTCCGCACATTATATTTATCTGCGCATTTGGAACAGCATAGATAGACCCTAGGTTGTGGATATACTTCTGTTATCTAATTTAACCTAGGAAGAAAGTTTAAAATTCTAATTCATCCCCCCTCTTGAAAATACACCAAGGCTAACAATATATATATATATATATATATATATATATATATATATATATATATGAAAAAATAATATATCTCCTTATAATTTTTTATAAATGCTGGGGATGATACTAATGCTTTCTGAAAAAGAAACTTTAACATGAAAGTTCAAGCAAGCGTCATTCTTCGAATTAAGCACTTAAGCATATTAAAAATATAACTAGAAAAATCGACTACATAGATCCTAAAGATATTAGGAAATTTAAAAACAAAGATCATATGGCAAAATCAAAGAACTTGTGGCAAAAATAATACTTTTCAAGTTAGGTTTTCAATAACATTATTACATGTAAGCACATGCCACAAAATGTTGAAAAGATATTTAAGCATAAAAAGGTTAGTGAGCATAACAAGACAAGAATTTATTTTCAAAAGCTCCCCCTATCAATTTAGATACGTGCTTAGATACTGTCAACTACTTATATTGATACTAACTGTGAAAGTTCATTAAGAATTTAACTAGTATAAGTACTATTTTTCATTCCTAACAGATTTTACTGGATATGTGCTAAGCAATTTGTGTTTCACCAGTAAAATCATTCCTAGAACACACATGCACCAGAAATTTAATATTAAGTCATGTACAAGGTGTTCATGCATACTAGGAACAATACATATCAAATATGATTCAATGAAGACATGATATGATGTTCAGGGTACCCAAAAAGAAATATTCAGACTCAAAAAGTAGTAATAATGAAAATGTTAGTCCATGGGGCAGGTGCTTTAATCCTTTTCCATAAGGATGTGGCTCAAGCTCCCCTATATATTTACATGCATACATACTTGCATTTAGCTCAAGAATGATGTTCATTTAAGTGCATTCCTCATATATTCATCCTTTCGAAGGATTTCAGCATGTAGCAAATAATAAGCATTCCGCACATGCCATGACATATTACATTTCAATTTAACACACTACAGCCAATCAAGACTATACTCAAAAGTAATGCAATAAGGGTTCAAAAAGGGTGACACAACTCAAAATTCACACTGAGTGTGTGTGAAATGAAAACTCCCCCTAAGTCATGCAATTTTCCTAGTCTATGGACCATCATCAAAAAATGCAACGTTGGATTACAAGGATGATGCTTTACCATTTAGGTCCTGAGTGAAAGTAAATAACCCAAAAGATTTGGTCCAAATGGTGTCCATGAACAAGAATTTCCTAGGCTTAAGATTTTTCCTAATTTAAAGCACTCTAGGAAAAACTCAAAGAATTTTAGAACTTGTACATGTTTTTTAATTTAGCACAAAGCATATAGAATTTAACATGCACATACCTAATTAATTATTTTGCACGCATTATAAACTAAGGATGAAGATAAAATTTTCAGTTTACATTCACTCATCCTTTTAAAAAAAAAAAATTAAGCATGCATTTTATCTTAATAGTCTTAGTGAGTGATTTATGGACTTTATTATGTTGAGAAAGTCTACCAAAATTTTAGCAGCATGCCATCTATAAATTGGAAATTTCCTAAAAAAAAAAATCATGCACTAAAACCTAAAAGATACAAGCAAACAAATCATAATAATCTACATCATAAAGATATCATTAAGTTCAAGCATGCAAGAACCTATAATATCCACCAACATGCAATTCACAATATACTGCATCAGTCATGCAGTTGGCATTCCAGTTCAAGCATGCATTCTACTAGATCCAACAGTTTATAAGAATTAAACTATCCATCAAAGAATATAATCATTTTTCAAGAATGGATAGCGGCATTCTGTTGACTTTGGTGTATTCCCAAGAGGGGGGTTGAATTGGGTATTTAAAATTTATCTTCTAAGTTCAACTAATCTAGTACTTTACCTAGGTTCTGTCTATGCAATTATAAACCTAATCATTTACAATAGTAAAATACAAACATTCATGTGCTAGAATTTAAAATGCGGAAATTAAAATCACGCACAAGAAATGTTATAGGTGTTCAGCCAATACTGCCTACGTCCCCGCCTTAGCTCACAAGTACAAGGATTCCACTATGACTCGCTTCATGGGTTGAGCGACATCGATTACAACCAGGTCAATTAACGAAGCTGACCTCATCCTACAAACACACCTTACTAGGATGGTGCACCTAACTTTCCTAATCGGGTCTAAGCCAATCTGAGACTATTCAACAAGGTTAGTCTCCCTCTTCAGGCCCACGCTTGGAATACAATCAAATTACAATACAGACCATGTACAATATAATGCTTCTCTGATAAGCAGATATGTACGAATACAAATCAATAATCAATGCACATCAACACAATATATAGAAACTATAAGCTCTGTGAAATAAGTGTCCAACTACACTCTTACAACCAACAATATGCAATAACCACAAAGAGTGTACACTTAATCTATCTTTAAAACCAAGTATCAATATTGATCAATCATAGCAAGGGTTTCAAAGATTTGCCACAATAGTGTTCAAAATATCTCACAAATGATTTTCTAAAAAATATGGCTTAAGAGATATTTGAAAATTATGCTTGTAAAAATGTATTTGCACAATCAAAATACAAGCTTAGTGAGTCTTGCAATGGTGATGCAAAGACCCACTAGCTACAAGGCTTTCCCATACAAAGAATATAGATTATATTGGGGAAAAATCTTGGCTAAAACTCTCCAACAAAATCAAACAATCAATTTCAAGTAAGGAGAGTTTTGAGCAAGTGTAGCTACTCAACATCACTCAATAACACTATCAATAAACTTGGTTGCTCAAAGGAATCACAATAGGAAAGTGTATTGGGTTTGTATGTGAAAAATAGGCACTTAAAATTTCAGAGTTTTTTCAAGATAATTTAAGTGCTAATCCTATGTTAATTTTGCAAATGAGCTTGTATATATAGGTATAGGCAAAATTATGACCGTTGGAGACATATTTGTCATTTTTGGAAAGGTTTAAATGAGGTTAATAAAAATAACAGCGTTTTAACCTCGGTAAAATCTGAGCAACCTGAGAAGGTCGGTCGACCAATTTCATGGTTCGGTCGACCTGGTTGCCAAGTTCGGTCGACCAGGAAGAATTTAAACTATGAGTTCAGTCTACCGTTCATAAAGTGATTTCCAAACCTCTATGGTTCGGTCGACCATTTAGGGTTCGGTTGACCAATCTTTGGTGGTAGGTCAACCAGGCAATTTTTGTACTAAGAGTTTGGTCGATCGGGCGGTTGGTATCTCCCCACGTGTCAATTTGGTAGACCAAAGTGTTGCAACTCATTTTAAGGGTCGGTCGACTGAAGGGTCAAACAGTTGACCTGGTGAAGGTTCGGTCGATCGAAGATCCCTATGTATTAAGGTTCGGTCGACCGAACATGCCTTTTTTGTGCATTTAAGTCCTATTCTCTTTATAAGGTTGTTCCTATTCATATAATGATTAATTTTAAGTCAATAGGGAACATTTTCATGCAGAATTGTGAGCCCTAAGGTCAGTCTAAGTCTTTTGAGTTTTTTCCCAAAAATCCGACGTTGGTCGACCTGAAGGGTGCCTTAATGACATTCGGTTCCCTATGGTCAATCTACGGTCATGTTGAGCTTATAGATCCTACATGCATGATATGCATCAATTATTATAGACCTTTGGAATTATAATTACAAACCCGAAAGAATGAAATATAAATTACAATGAAAATAAACATTCGGGGTCTTCTTTTGCTTCAAGCCACTGTGTACCACCATATGATTTTTCCAATTTGATCCTGCACACAAACTCGGCAAACATTAAATACCTTATATTTGTCATTATAAAAAACAAGACAGGACTCAAAAAGTCAACACATTTAACTCAAATAAATGATCCATCAAATATAGTTGAACTTTAAGCGGAGGATGGATATATGCATTAATCACTCAAGTCATCCAATAAACATAATAAGATAAGAATAACATAATTTATTACTTATTGGATGAATTTTAAAATTGCTGCTCCCTCTCAATTATGCAGTTGTGCATGAAATTCTTAGCCAATGGATTTAAATTTTTAGTGGACTTTACTTTGGCTATCTTATGATTAAATTAAGCTAATAATTTCTGACGGGGGAATGAGCTCAAAATGTATTTGAATATGTTTTACATTTAAGCTCTATTATGACTTTAGGGTTATATGATTTATAGTATAAAATCGATTCCCTAAAGCTCAATTCCATGTGATGGACAAAGATGTACTATATTCAAGATGTTCATATTAGAGCATATATAGCATTAAAAAATATTTAACAATTAAAAAAATATTTTGTCCATATGAAGGGGATTTTCAAAATACTTGTGCTATAGCCAATATTATCATATAACACCCAAATAAAATGATATAAATATATTAAGTCAATAGATTGGATATTATTATTAAAATTTTCATATTGGATTCCTTCTTTAATGCCTTTAGTATAACAGCGGTGTATACTATGATTTGCATTTTAAGCACAGAACATAGTCTAAACACTTAAACATCAATACCCCTTATATAATATATTTGAATAAAAATCTTATGAGTATTAACAAAATTTTCTTTTTAAGTGCACCTCATAAGATGGTATGCAATTACAAATAAATTTACATGATTCAAATAAAATTTTATACAATATAAGCATCATGAATCATGGCCTGAAATATATAATAAAGTAGGAGGATAGATATATACCCTTCCATATTACTCCTTCTTAAGCATTTAAGTCCATAGTGGCTTACTCCTTTCTCTCAATTTGTCTATCCCTCTTATGGTTCCCAATATCCTTTAATACTACAACATGACATAATCTTTTAAGGACATTAGTAGCTAAGGTACCATATAAATATATGCATGGCATTCAAATGATATGCATTAAAACTATGTCATGCAAATTCAAATCATTTTTAGGTTTGGGAAACATGCATTTTTAAAAAAATTTTAATGGGATATGAAAGACTTCGATAAAAACTTTCCAAATCCTCCAATCATTTGATTTTACAAAAATCATTTTTCAATATTTTAACAGTAAAATCTAAGCAATGAAAACAGTGGAAGATTTGCAAAGGGTTGACCTTCAAAACAAGGATACATCGAAAAATGAGTCATTGCAATCTTTATGCAAATAGCGGTTAAGCTTATTGCGGCCAAGCTCTGATACTAATTGATAGAAATGGTGTATTCCCAAGAGGATGGTGAATTGGGTATTAAAAATTTCTCCTAGGTTCAATCCAAATCGCATCCAGTATTACATAACCTAAGGTCTGTCAAAGCATTCACAATTCTCCCAATGAATCAAGTATGCTAATATTTAAAATCAATATGACATTCACAGCAAATTGAATATTAGCATACTAAAATAACATCATATCCCATTTCAATTAAAGCATGTATGTAAAGTGATTAAGCCATGAGTCATTACACACACATGCAACATATCTCATTTAATTCAAATGTGTGCATGCAAATAATTCTAACTATAAATGAACAAGCATACACATATGGAAATTAAGGTGTAGAAAATAAATGAGATAAGGAGAGAGAGACACGATATTTGTTATCGAGGCTTGGCCAAACCAGCCTATGTCCCTGCCTTGGGCATACTTCGAAAGGATTCCACTAACCTTGCTCACTTACAGGTGGAGCAGAAACCGTTTTCAACCTTCTCTCCTTACCGGGCGAGGAATACCCTAGGTCACATTAAAGGGCTAACCCCAACCTACACACCTCTCCTTACGGGGCTAGGAATACCCCAACTCAATTACCAAGATGAACTGAACTAGTCTCCCTTATGGGGCGGAGACTTCCCAATTCAGTTACGGCTGAACCCAACTGGTCTCCCTTATGGGGCAGAGACTCCTCAGTTCAATTAACGAGCTGAACCCAACCGTTACATTAAAAACCATGTTGGTCCTGGTGTGTGTCTAGAGGGGGGTGGATAGATGCCTTTTGCGGACATATAACTTTTTCTACAAAATAAAAGTTATCTTGGCAAGAAGCAAGAGTATTATATCATAATTTATATTCAAAGCAAATAATAACAAGTACGCAATATAAATGAGATAGGGTGAGAAAAGCTTAACATGGTAATATTTACATGGTTAGGTACCAAGCCTACGTCCATGCCTTGAGACCAACTCAAGGATTCCAAAATCCACGAAACGATCTATTTTCAAGCTGGAGAAGCCTTTACAACAAGGGTACACAACCCAACTACTCACCAAGAGCTTACAACTATGGTGTTCACCAAGAAGCACCTTCCAATGGCTTTTAAAGAACCTCCCAATACAATAAAACAAGAGATATAAATACAATACAAGGTGCTCCTTCTTAAGCTGATAATATAATTTTAAATCTCACACTACGCTCTCTTTGTAAATGATGTGTAAACAGGAGTAAGGAGCAAGAGAGCTTGGGAGCAAAGATGAAACCCTAAAATGAATGCTCAATGAATGTTCTCAACAACAAAAATGTTAGTTAATTTTCAATGAATGTTAAAGGCACATATTTATGGCCAAAGAGACGAGTAGCACGTTGGAGAGCCGTTGGGCATTAATGGAGAAAAGACAAGCTTAAAACTAGTCGTTATTGTGCATTAAATGCAGTCTGTCGCCCCACACTCCTCAAGGAGTCCATAGACTAGTTGACGAGTCATACACATGCATCAGTCGACGAATCCCATGTATTCATCGATGATTCTTCTCTGTAGGTTTCAGTTAGGTCTCAGTATCTCTTCGTCGATGAACCCCCTATATATACATCTACGATCCACCTTCATACATTGGTCGACGAATCCCTTGTATTCATCGACAAATTACCTATGAGATTTTAGGTGCTCTTGGGATCTCTTCGTCGACAAGCCTCCTGTATACATTGGTCGATGAATCCCCTATATTTGTCGATGAGTTACCTTTGAGATTGTAGGTGCTCTCGTGATCTCTTCGTTGACAAGTCCCTATGTACGTCGACGGGTTCCTCGTATGTGTTGGTCGACGAATCCCCTGCATTCATCAATGAGCCCCTTTGTTTTACTTAAATAAAGACCTAAATGAATTTAAACAAGTTCAAAAATAGTTTTTGTTCAAGTTAAGATCCAATCTTGTCTAGATTTATTTTTTCCATTTATAAGATGTCTTGATTTAATAAAACATGTTTGAAAGACGTTTTGACATCTTATGCAATTAAGTGACTCAATATGCATGTGTAAACTCGGTTTTCATGTTCTAACCTATTATGAACTAAATGCATATGCAATCCAACAATCATACAAGCAAGGTAAGATTTCATATACACTTTGGTTGGCTGTGCACCCGATGTTCCATGTGTTGAACTTTGGTAATGGTCATTTGCTTATTGCATCTTCGATATACGTCTAACCCTTATGCTTGCTTTGGAATTGTCCTATACCTCTGAACTAAACTTGAGGAAAAATATTAGCAGACCTAAGAACCACTCATGGGTTGTTGTCATCAAAACAAGCTAGAATGAGAACTCTTAGCCACTAGGGCTAACAAACCATTTTGTACAAATTACATGCTTCTAAATACAAGCAGAGATGTACCATATTAAAGCTCTAATGCACTCTCTAATGACATGAACTTTATGCTCAGTAGAGTATGTGTGTTTTTCTCAAAAAAAATATTCCAATCTTTGAAGAAAGATATATATGATAAAAAGCTTCAAAGATTTGAACCCAAATAAAGATTTTCTCCAAAATGATTTTTCAATAAAAATGTAGGAGAACCCAGGGTTTTTGCTCTTAAGAAGTTTTTGCACAACAAAACTAATTGATCTTTGATTTTAATAGTAACATGGAATATCTATTTTCAAAGATCTTAAAGCCTACAAAAAGTTTCTCCGAAAATATTTATCAAGAAAACAATCGAGAGAAACCAAGATTTTACTCTCAAGAATGATTTTAAAACAATGAAGAATTTATGAGAGTAAAATGCTTTTGATAATATGAATGCCCTAAACAAATGCTCTCTTTCAAAAATGATTTTGCAAAAGTATTGGATAAGTGAATGAGAGTTGGAAAGAGTAAACATTTTTCCCCAAAGAAAAGATTTTGCAATAAAAAGTTGTTTGGGAGAACTTTGATTAAAAAAAATATTTGAGAGAATTTTAAAGCTAATCAAAGTTGCTAATTAGTAAATGAAAGGGGTATATATAGTTTTCTAAAAGTTTTGACCGTTGGGGACATGCTTAGTATTTTGAAATTTGTTTAATTAAAAAATTAAAGTGCTTAGGGGCTGAAAATTAACCCAACCTGAGAGTTTCGATTGACCGGTGCTTGCATCGATCGGTTGACCACTCGCAGCAGTTTTGAATTTTAAACAAGGTTTGGTTGGCTATGGGCAACACCAGTCGACCAAGCAAAAGGCGATTTTCCGAACCTTCATAGGTTTGGTTGACCGGGCCTAAGGTCGGTCTCCCAATTCTTCATGGTCAGTCGACTGAAGGCGTTTTGAACTAAGAAGGCCGGTTGGCCGAGGAAGGTAGAAAGGACAGGTCTAGAGTTCGATCGATTGAGGACACTAGATTCAAAAATGGTCAGTTGACTAAGCCTTTTCAAGGTTTGACTTCTGGCCTTGGTCGGTCGACTGAGCAGATTTGAACTGGAAGAGTTCAGTCGACTGAGCTCCTTGAATTCCTTAGTTTTTTGCCCTGAATTTGACTCTATAGCAATTCCAAAAACTTTGTATGATTTTAGTCCTTTTAGAAACAGGTTTTTGGTACTAATGTCTTCTTCTTCTCCTTTCCTCTTCTAATTATATAAGCTTTATATGTTTTTATGGCTTCTATTTTCAGTTTCCATATGTGTGTATACCTATTCACATACTAAGTACACACATAAGATCATTGTGCTTCTTCAGCATCAAAATAGGAATCGGACTCAAAAAGTCAACAGAACCATAGCTAATAGTTGTGTATAGTGACGGTTTGAAAACCGCTACTATACTAATACTTGGGCTTTAGTGATGATTTGAGTTGAGCAAATGTAGAATTTATAGTGACAATCTTAAGCTTTTAGTGACAGAATAAAACCGTCACTAATACTTATTATTAGTGACGATTTTAAAAATTCATCACTAATAAGTATTAGCCACCACCGTTTTAGCGACCAATTTAAAACCGTCACTAATAATGACTTAATCGTCACTAATAACCTTATTTTTTGTAGTGCATATGAAAAAAATTATATAAAAAAAAAAACCTTTGAAAAATCCTGAAAGTTTATTTTGAAAAAATGTTAAAAATGGCTAGAAAATTGTACAAATAATTTGAAAAAATTTTGGAATGTTTTTTTTTTAAATACTTTTGGATGATTTTTTAAATTTTTGTGTGGGTGCGTCCCTATGATTATAAAAAGGGTAATGGATATTTTTAGACCTCACCTGTATTAGCTCTGAGTGAGATTTTTCTAAAAAGATCCCCTCTTTTGGAAGTCTTATCAGATATTCCTAAATTACACCTTGTTTTTATTATATCAATTGTCTACATTTATTTGTTTGTGTATTTAAAAAAAATGTAATTAAAAGGTTAGTAAATTCAATTTGGGGAAAATTTTTAGTAAATTAGGTACCGTTCATATAACGGGTGTGTAGGGGCTGCGAATACCTTCTGTTAGCATAACCGAGCTCTGGATCTCAATCCTAGTATCTGTAGACCGAAACTACTCTTAATTGACTAATAATCAAATTTTCTAACCGTACCAAAGAAAATAGGTTAGTGGTAACTCCAAATTCAAATTTTTTGAAAAATCACATACATATTTTTGTTTCCCTCGCCTCCCCGAGGCAACTCTGCTCTCTAGACGTCATGAAAAAAGACATGTGCATGCATATATAAATACATGTAAAACAAAGTGATCCTACAAAAGAAACATCATGCATTGTACGAAGAATCATGAAAAAAGAATCCTATTGAGAAAATTTTCTTTCTTAATTAATTGTTTTGAAATTTTTCTTAATTTTCTACTTTTTTATGACGTTTTTGGAGATTTTCTTAGATTTTATGATTTTTAAGAAACATTATGATTTTAATAATCTTTTCCATTTTCATATTTTTTCAAAACAATAATATCTAATGTTAACAAAATAACTCCTATAATAATAATAACAACAACAACAATACCATGTTAGGGATGGAGCCAGAAGACAAACAGAAGCTGAGTTGGAGACGCGTATCATTCATGGAAATGAGTTGGAAAAATGCATTGAAATTAAGTGCAATTTATCTCTCCCTTATCCTCCCAATTGTAACTCTCATTCTTGATTAATTTTTATCTTAATTGTAATTTAATCCAAGCCCTATAAATAGAGGGCTATGAAAGATGTAAGAGACAATAGTACTGAGAGAGTGTAGAAGTGTGAGAAGCTCAGAGAGAGCTGAGAGGAAGAAGGGAGGAAGAGAGAGAGAGAGAGAGAGAGAGAGAGAATTGTAATATTTTCGGCGAGATAGTGAATTCTTGGTGTGTGCTCCGTGGACGTAGGTCGTTATTGATTGAACCACGTTAAATATTTGATGTCATTTTGATCTAGATGCTCACAGGTTCCTAACAAGTGGTATCAGAGCCGATGGTTCGTAACTCTGGGTGCGCGACATCATAAAAGTCGAGATGGGAAGCTAGTTCTCCAGACGTGCTAATAGTTGGAGGACCAAGTGTGGCTGAGGCCAAAAAGAATCATCTAGGCTATGGATGGATCCGAATAGGGTCAAGATGTGGGAGGTATGATTGGTTTGGAGGCACGTGGAATGCAATCTGAGGCACGTAAGATGCCAGTGGTAAGGCCCACTTGAGCAACTGTTGGAGAATTGTCCCAGAAGGGAGACGGTTTCCATTCAAGGGGGAGCAGGAACTCACAAGTGAGGGGGAGATTGTTGAGAATTCCACTTGTGAGCTTGTCCCACATTGGAAAATTAAAGTGGATAATGGGCGCTTACATACATGGATGGACTCAAGACCCAATTAACTTGAGCTTTTGGGTCAAATTGGTGTTCACCCATATGTATCAAGCCCATCCATGGGCTCCTCCTGACTCACTCGAAAAATGAGCAGTTCAGAAGCTATCCCAAGTATAGGAGTTCTGTCGTGTAATATTAAGCCCAAGGGCTAGATTGTCTCCTCAGGAAATGCGTTTTAATCTTAAATTTCACATTCGTCCAATCGAAAATAAAAATGCACTGAACTCAGTTCAGATTCGGGATCTCAAGTTTGTTCAATTTCACTTTTGACAAATTAAATAACACGCGAATTAAAACTCTAAACCTAGCATGCACTGAAATTAAGAGCAAAAACGGAAACTCTAATCTACTCATGGAAACACTGAAACACGTGTTAATTAAATATGGCAACCTAGAACATGGAATCAAAGATGCGCAATGGAAACTCAATTAAACACTCACACTCGCAATAAAAACCGAACCTTTAACAAATCTACGAAATTGAAGCAAGGACCATAATTTGAATGCAAACATGAACTCAATAAGAATTTAAAATACGCAAACAATAATGGAACGCGATAAAAACAAAAACTTTAATGTTACTAAAATAAGACAAGGATGAATGCAATTTAAATTAAATAATAACAACCAAGAGAGGGAATTAAAAATTGATGCTTTAATTAAAATTCACAAAACAAAGTTTAACAATTATTCAATGCTAAAAAAATTGGAAAGAAAAGAAAACTAAAAAAATAAAAGGAACAAAATAAGAGAGAGAGAGAGAGAGAGAGAGAGAGAGAGAGAGAGAGAGAGAGAGAGAGAGAAGCTGGCCGTGGCTGTTGTAGATGATGGAGCACGGCTGTGTGCTGGAGCAGAGGGAGTTGCAGCAGAGGAAAATTGTTCGGATGTAGCAGCTGGAAGACCTTCGATGGGGGCTGAGTTTCCAGAGCAGAGGGGAGCTGCAGCGGTGCTGAAGCTGCTTTGGGGGCTACTGTGTGTGGTTGCTAGCAGCAGGCAGTTGAGCTGGTGGAAGGCTATGCTGCTGCGTGCAATGGTTGCAGAGGAGGCTTGGTGTTGTGCTCTATTCTTCAATGGTGCTGTGTGGTGCTGTTGCTGCAAGAGAACATAGGAAGAGATAGAGAAAAAAGGAGAGGAGAGGGGGAGAGCTAAGGGAAAGGAGAGACGTAGCAAGAAGAGGATAGAGGAGAAGAAGAGAAGGAGACAAGGAAGAGGCAGGAAAAGAAGAAAAGGAGCATAACAAGAAGAAGAAGAAGAAGAAGATGATGATGAAGGAGAGAAGAGAAGAACCAACTGGGGCAGCACCCAACAGGGCAAAAGGAAGAACAAGAGAGTATTTATAAGGGAAAAAATTGGCTTGCCCTAGACCCATGAGACCAACTTGACCCGGCAACTTAACCCAACCCGAATTGTTATATTTTTTTTCATTTTTTTTCATTCTCTGTTCATCACAAATCTGACTCTTCTGAAACCTATTTCTTACAAAACTCAAAACACAAACATTGTAGGTAATCCTTTCCTCTTTCTCTAGAAATTTGAATCGTCTCGATCAGAGCTCGAACGGAAAAGTTATACACAAAATACAAACAGGTGTCGGTTTTAGTTTTGAGATTTTTCCTGCAACAAAAAATTACCAAAACTTCATAAATAATGCAATAAAATTCAAGAATGATGATTTTGACACTTTATTAAAATATTGAATAAATTTAGAAATTTAATTAAAAATATAAGCCATAAAGACCGGGTTAAAACGTCCAATTACGCAGTTTCGGCGTATAATCACACCCCCCAACTAACGTTTTGCTAGTCTCTAGAAAATGACGTGGATGAATCTCAGGGTGGTATCTACAACTACATACTCCAGTAATCATGAAATCAATGCACATGCGACATAACTATACCACTTCACATACAAGAACATAACTAAATTTCACACAAGCTTGTTCATATTCAATGCACACGACTCCAAAGCACGTCACTTATGCAAGTTTCATCGTTTATATGTCATTCAAGAACAGTATACTCACATGAGGTTAATCAGTGGCACATTCAGAGTTAATGCAATCATATAAGTTTGAGTATAAATAGGTAAACTCTCGAGGTGTGTGTGATGTGTGTGACTCAGTACACCTAGGATGCCAGTGGACACCTACAGAACGGTCGCTTTGACTCGGCCTAATTGGTATACCCTCAAGAACACTCAAAGAAAATGGGTTCACTCATCATATATGAGGAGGAGGGTCGCGATCAAACATCCCACATATTAAAAGGAACAAACACTAAGTATATGGAGTGGACTAGTCTGGAAAGGATCTAACCTATCTATGAGGTGTCGAGTCCTTCACCCTAGCATCTTCTCACCTACTCGCCATATCCAACCAAGACCACCCTAGATCAACTTACTCATAAACTTGTCGTGAATACATCTGAGGCATTAATCGGTTGAAGAATCTTCATACGTGGAAAATATGTGTCGTGTCCTTGTGATATGTATTTGGACCAGCATTGACATTTCATTTCATGCGCATGTGTATTGCTTATTCTTTATTTTGCTCATTCTTCATTTTTTGTTTTTTCTTGATCAATTAGGACAATCATAACACTTCTTTTGTAATCCTCATACCATCAATGGGAATTGAGCTCGAATAGGAGTTCATGAATTAAGTCTATCTCTAGGGGTGGCTCAGCCTTCACATTTTGAGTAGGCTACAAGACCTAGGTTTCTATCTCCCCACTTGGTGTCACCTCTAAGCTAGCAAATCAAAAATAAAGACTAGTGTACAAAGGAATCATCCAGAAAAAGAGAATTGAGTTCTATGAACTCTGATTTGATATTAACGCTCAAAAGGACGATAAATAGCTCAAGGATATCTCACAAGGTGTCATAGTCGCCACAGGTGTTCTCTCAGTGCTCATAAGGAACCCTAAGTGCAATGAATCACGTCAATATGTTTATTTAGCCTCGTGAGATGCATGTAGATACAAGAAATTATATAGCCAAATTAACCCGAGTGTACTACCAAACGATTCTTCATGGAGTCATAAGATCATATAAAGAGAAACTACGCATGATTGACTCAAGTGTGTCATTCTTAAGTTATACATGAGTATGTAAAAGGGTATGAATCAGTGTTAAGCATGGCATAATGCAGTGTAATTCCTCAATGCTCCTCCTTTCTTTCTCTCTTTCTTTTTGATTTTTTTTTTGTTTTATTTTTTTTATTATTATTTTTTTGTTTTATATAAAACCCGGTACGTGTACGTGCACAGTGTCACATGCGAATGCTCATCCCGCCCAACTAAAGTGAAACATTGTCCTCAATGTGAAAGCATAGGGGAAATAGAAAATACTGTGCACGGGAAAAGTAAAGCGTACCTGAGTGACAGGTTAACGAAAAAGAAATACTAAACTACAAGAAAATAGACCTGAGAACTATCTAAAAATAAAATGAGATAAAATAAAAGGAAAATAAGGTAAAGAAAAACATCACAATTGTTAGGCGGAGGCTCAAGAGGAATTTCATCTGGTGGCCGCAGGTCTATAAATTGAATTAGCGGTTCTCTAAATTTAAGCCGCCACAATCGATCAGTCTTCATACCTGCATGAAAATCAACCTCGAATAAATCAATACATATTAAAATACGAAACAATATGTGTGCAAGTCGACCCTCATATGTTGACAAGAAAGGGTCTTTATTCAACATCATGTCTAAGAAATTTGCTTCTTTACGAACTAACGTGTGATGGGAAATTATTGGAACAATTACCTGTAGTTCTTCAGAAGCATTAACACTAAAAGTTTTACCTCATTCCTTCAAAATGAGGTTCTCACCAGACTGGTCATCCTCTTTATCGTGTGCACATATCATCTCACCACTGCAAAAGTCTGCCTCCACATTAGGCTCCTTAACATCTGATTCAGGCGGGGGTGACGGTTCCATGGTTTCTGAGCTCGAAGTATAAGGTACCACAGGTTGGTACTCCGTATGAGTATCAGTCTCCTCATCAACTAACTGCTTCGCTTCTGGCCCCATTTCCTCTGATTTTTGGTTAAATTCATCTATTTCAGTCGTAACTTTCGGTTTTGGGGCAACTGGTTGTCTGACTATGAGCATCTCAGGTTGGGGAAATTCTTTCTTGCTTCTCAAAGTGGTGGTGGTTTCTACTGTCTCAAGAGAAACATCGTGTATTTGTTGGTGTGGTTGTTGGTACTCTAAAGGATTAAGCTGAGGTTCCACAGGCAATTCTTTGTTTTCTAAGATGTCCAACTGCGTGCTTATCGCATTAATGGTGTACCGCAATTCATTATTATGATCGACTTGAGTTTGCATGAACTGCTGGAGCATGTTCGCCATCTGAGTTATGCTATCCTCCAGAAATTTTGACGGCGTATAGCTCTGAGGGATCTGTTGTGGCTGGTATTGAGGCGGAGGAATATCAAGGTAGTTTGGTGGTTTATATGCATCACCACCACTAATTGTGCTGATAGGGTGTGCATTCATGGGTGCCTGAGTATATCGTGTACTCCACTGTGGGACATTGTCAGCTAAGTAATCAAAGAATGATAATACCTGATCTGGATCCTTGCTGACGGGCTATTCAGTAGACATGGTATGGACAAAGTTCCTACAATCAGGGGTAAGAGTAGTATAAAAATAATTAACTAACCTCCATGAGTCAACCCCGTGATGTGGACAAGAACTTAGAAGATCCTTGAATCGCTCCCAGCAAGCCTGAAATGTCTCGTCATCCTGCTGCACAAAATTAAGAATCTGTTCCTGCAAAAATTGAGTTCTTTGTGAGGGACAAAATGCATGCAGAAATTCACGCTCCATATCAAACCAATTAGTGATAGAGTGAGGTATCAAGGAATGAAACCATATCTGTGCCTTATCCTGCAAAGTAGCAAGAAATAAATTTAATCTACTAGATTCATCAGTTTTAGCATAAGAGAAAAACATGTTGCAAGTGTACTCAAACTCTACTAAATGCTTATAGGGGCACTCAGATTCCATCCCGTAGAACTCGGGTAGCAATGACGTCCTCCCACGTTGCATCATGAAATTAAGCTCGTCATAAGGCAAAATAGTGGAAGAGGATGCAGTGGCATATTCAAGCTGCAAAAAGTCCATTATCGTGCGCGGTGCAAGTGCAGCCATTTTTCAAAACTCAAAATTTTTTCTGTTTTTTTTTTCTATTTTTTTTTTCTTTTTCATAAAACTAACAAAAATGACGAGAAAAACGCAAATTTGAGACTAAAATCGACATTCCCCGACAACAGCGCCAACTCGAATTGTTATATTTTTTTCATTTTTTTTCATTCTCTATTCATCGCAAATCTGAATCTTCTGGAGCCCGTTTCTTGCAAAACTCAAAACATAAAAGTTGTAAATAATCCTTTCCTCTTTCTCTAAAAATTTGAATCGTCTTGATCGGAACTCAAACGGAAAAGTTATGCACGAAATACAAATAGGTGTTGCTTTTGGTTTCCGAGATTTTTCCTGCAACAAAAAATTACCAAAACTTCATAAATAATGTAATAAAGTTCAAGAATGATGATTTTGGAACTTTATTAAAATATTGAATAAATTTAGATATTTAATTAAAAATATAAGCCATAAAGACCGGGTTAAAACGTCGAATTACGTAGTTTCGGCGCGTAATCACCTCCGGTCCTAAAAAGTGGTATTAGAGCCCAGTTGGAGTAGAAAAGCTAGATCGGAAGTGATCCCAAAATTTAGAGCTCTGTCTAGTAGATCAAAACTATGTTTTGAGGCCACTATAGCATTCAGCTCGTCAGACGAAGAGAAGGGTTCCAGTCAGAGCTCCAAAGGAGTTCAAACGAATCTGCACGCACAGGACACCAGTCTCTCATGCGCTCAACGCGTTGCACATGTCTTCTTTGCCCGATCTGCCTCGACCCAACTCGGTTCAATCCCAGACCCGACCCTGCAGGTGACTTAGACCCAGGTGAACCCGAGATTTGATCCCCGACCCGGATCCAACCCACCACTCAGAACTGGCCACGTCAGCGCTGCTACATTAGCTACCACGCTAGTAGGAGTGCACCACATCGGCAGAGGTGCCACGTCAGCAGATCTGCAATGTCATCTGCCATGTCATCTATGGGTGGGCAGCTGCCACGTCATTAATGGGTCCCATGCCCTGCCACGTCAGCACCACTTTATCAAGTGGGCCCACCTATGCCACGTCATCGTGCCATGTCAGCACATACAAGTCAGCGCCACGTCAGCAAGTTTGACCAAGTTTGACTGAGCTTTTCGGAGTAATTTTGGGTCCGTTTTTCGAGCGACTTGAACCATTTCTAGGGTTTTCAATCATTCCAGATCCAACCACGCTATCTATTTGAGCTAATTCCATATCTAGATCAGAAAATCGAGATGTCGAATGAAAAGAGCTCAAAAATCAAAATGTTCAATGGAAACAATTTCAGTTTTTGGAAGATGCAGATAGAGGATTATTTGTTTGAGAAGGAATTACACTTACCGTTGAAGGGTAAGCCAACATCCATGAATGAGGACAATTAGGAGTTGCTTGATCGAAAAGCCCTCGAAGCCATCTGAATGACGTTGTCGAAATCTATGGCGTTCAATATCAAGCGTATAACATCCACCAAGTCTTTGATGGATGCACTCTCTAATATGTACGAGCAGCCTTCAGTCACAAACAAGGTACATCTCATGGAAAGACTATTTACGATGAACATGTCTGCAGGTGAGAGTTTCAGCAGGCATTTGAATAACTTCAATGAGTTATCTGATCAACTCGTCTCAGTCGGGATAACGTTTGATAATGAGATTAGGGCTCTATTGTTTCTCAATCAGTTTCCTAAAAATTGGAATGGTGTCATCACTGCCATTAGTAGCTCCATAGGAAAATCGAAGCTTGTATACGATGAGGTCGTCAGCATGATTTTGACGGAGGAAATAAGAATGTAGCCAAACCATAGCTTTAATTCGAGTTCAGCCTTGAACATAGAGAGTCGGGGTAGAGGAAACAGGCATGAACGATCAAGAACCGCGGCAAATCTAGGCCCAAGCAGTCTAGATCTGCCGCAGTTGTTTGATCGTTCATGCCTTTTTCCTCTACCTTGACTCTCCATGTTCAAGGCTGAACTCGAATTGAATCTATGGTTTGGCTGCATTCTTATTTCCTCTGACAAAATCATGCTGACGACCTCATCGTATACAAGCTTCGATTTTCCTGCGGAGCTACTGATGGCAGTGACTCAAGACACAGGTTCCTAGAGCACAAAAGTTATTGAGTACTGGAACTGTGGAAAGAATGGTCATTACAGGAACCAGTGCAGGAGTCAGAAGAAAGAATTTGAGATGAGGGCAAAGATAGAAGCAAATATAGCTTCCGAGAATGATGAGATGTTTATCTACTCTTTGGAAAGCAAGCAGGAGTCTTGGGTCTTAGACTCCGGAGCCTCATTTCATGCCATATGCTGCAGAGATTGCCTAAAAGAGTACACACCAGGTAATTTTGGTTAGGTATACCTTAGCAACGATCAACCTTGCGACGTAACCGGAAAGGGAGTTGTGAAGATCAATATAAACGGGTCAGTATGGAAGCTGAAGGATGTCAAGTATATTCCAGACCTGAGAAAGAATTTGATCTCAGTTGGTCAGCTGGCAGATGAGGTATACACGAGGAAATTCATTGGTGATGAATAAAAAGTTTCAAAAGGTGTACTAACGATTATGCGAGGTAAGAAAAGCAGAACACTTTTTCTAACCTCCAATGCCTCCATGTCTATTTCAGTTGCTGCAGGAAATGATGACAGCAATATCTGGCATCAATGACTTGGTCACATAAGCGAGAAGGGACTCGGGGTGATGCACTCAAAGGAAAAATTGAGTAGTCTACAATCAGTGCAGGTTGATATGTGTGAGGATTGTATAGTCAGGAAACAGAAGAGGGTTAGTTTCTAGTTAAACACTCATACCCCAAAGAAGAAGGGACTAGAACTGGTCCAGACACATTAGTAGAATACCGAGAATCCTTAGGTGGAGGAACTAGTGGAGCAAATTGTTGCACCACCATCTCCTACTCCAGCTCTGGAGCTTGAGAGATATACTCGGTCCCATAAACCAAACAGAAGGTATATTGATTACTTACTTCCTACAGATGGAGGAGAGCCTGAATGCTATGATGAAGCATGTCAGGTGGCAGATACGAGCAAGTGGGAGCTTGGGATGAAGGATAAGATGAAATCTCTCACCTCCAACAGAACGTGAAAGTTGCCCAAAGGCCTTCACAACAAATGGGTGTACAGAATTGAAGAGGAGCATGATGGCTCCAAAAGGTACAAGCCTCAGTTGGTAGTTAAAGGCTTCGAACAGAAGGAAGGGATTGACTACATTGACATTTTTACACCAGTTGTGAAGGTGACAACCACTAGATTAGTCCTTAGGAATCAAGCAGACAGGAAGATGGTGACTACAGAGAAACCCAAGTTGTTTTCAACTTCAGTTGGTCTTCATGCTTGAAGACACATATTATGAGCACATCATTTATTCATGATACTCTGGTTGAGGAGGCGTCTCTGTCTCCAAGTGGGAGATTGTTAGAGATGGAGCTAGAAGGCAGCCAGGAGCTAAGTTGGAGACACGTATCATTCATGGAGATGAGTTGGAAAAACGCGTTGAAATTAAGTGCAATTTATCTTTCCATTATCCTCCCCATTGTAACTCTCATTCTTGATTAATTTTTATCTTAATTGTAATTTAATCCAAGCCCTATAAATAGAGTGCTGTGGAAGATGTAAGAGACAATAGCACAGAGAGAGTGCAGAAGCATAAGAAGCTCAGAGAGAGCTGAGAGGAAGAAGGGAGGAAGAGAGAGAGAGAGAGAGAGAGAGAGAGAGAGAGAGAGAGAATTGTAATATTTTTCGGCAAGATAGTGAATTCTTAGTGTGTGCTCCGTGGACGTAGGTCGTTATTGACCAAACCACGTTAAATATTTGGTGTCATTTTGATCTGGATGCTCACAGGTTCCTAACATACCATACCCTAAACAAAAGAATGGATTAAGGTGGTAGAGTGCTATTAGGAGACTCTCGGCTTTGAAGTTTGATATATATATTTATTTATTTATTTTTTGTTAACAGATTTCGATCATCAAGTTCTTCTCTAATCTGCATTGTTAAAAGACCACAATCTCCATCCTTTTGGGGTTAATGCTGATTATTATTATTATTATTATTATTATTATTATTATTATTATTATTATTATTATTATTATTATTATTGTTGTTGTTGTTGTTAACTGTTTCTAGTTTTTTTTTTTTTGTTCTTGTATGCCTTTGAGCAAATACATTCATTCTTGCCTTCTAAGAAAATGAAGAATCACATATTTGTGTGTCCAACATCTGGTTTATATATGAAATTGATTGTGCTTGCTGATCTTGAGGGAACTATAATAAATTGACATCCGAAATTTGGTGTGAATAAATTGAAAAAAATTTCCTATAATTAAATTAGAATTGGAGTCATTCACTTGATTAGGATTGAAGTTGTTGGTTATGTAGTTGTTTACATGCAGTAGATGATGGTGCTAGACATTGATAGAATTTTAACCCAAAAAAAAAAAACAAAAATCTTATGGGTAGGCAATTCACTATATATAAAAAAAAAAAAAATTCCACACCAAAATATAATTTTTATGGTGTCAATAGAAGAAAATAATAATTTTTGTATGGACAAGTCAACAAAATTATCATATTATCAATAGAAAGAGAAAGAGAGAATGAGCAACTAACTGCATACCAATATATCATTTTATGAATAGAGAGAGAGAGAGAGAGAGAGAGAGAGAGAGAGAGAGAGAGAGAGAGAGAGAGAGAGAGAGAGAGCCCCCACGGGCATAGAGCGGTGGAAAGGCATCAATGCATAAGGAGCATCGGGGGTTCAATTCCAAGCAGATATACTCACGAAGCCAACGGTACCTGTGAATGGTGAGAATTTATTCTGTGAGCCAGCGGAAACCGTGGATAGTGAGAGTTCGCTCTGTGAGCCAATGGGGACCGTGGATGGTGAGAGTTCTCTGTGAGCCAGCGGAGACCGTGGATGGTAATGGATATGTGTCTTGGGAGTCGGGTTGGTTGAACGTCCAACTGATGCATGTAAGTCGTGTCCGCATTCTGGACTTTACCTGATTAGTAAGACCTAGTAGGAGGACGTTGATCCGTAGATTTGATGCCGCACTAGGGGGTCCGAAGGGTTTGTTGGTGGCTGGAATTTCTATGTAATCAAGAGAGAGAGAGAGAGAGAGAGAGAGAGAGAGAGAGAGAGAGAGAGATGGTGTTTAGGACAATTTAGACATCTAACTATATACCAACATGTTATCTTAATTCCTCCATCCATGGTTGACACTATCCATCACCCAAAACATTTTTTGCAACCCAGTCAACCTATTGATGAAATTGCAACGATAGGCAAATTAAGTCTATATTTAGCATAAATTAACTATAATAAAATGTCAATTCATCAATACTTTAAATAACTCAAGCACGTCTTGGTTCATTTAATCACATTCTAGCTTATTAGCTCGCTACTAAACATTTCAACTTCAACCTTGTAGGCACTCATCACACACCATTACACTATCATTATAAGGTCAAGATTTTTACTCCCTCTAACATTTTTCCACCCCTATATTCAACACATACCCTTCAAACATGGGAAGGCAAATTCTATATTATTTATAGAATCATTACATACTTTAGTCAAATTCTATATTATTTATAGAATTATTACATACTTTAGTCCTAATACCTAAATCGATTGTGACCCAAAGAGCTAGAATTTAAAACTTGAAAACATAAAAGCTACAAAAACTCTTGAATAAAGTATTTAACCATTTTGTAACAAGTAATGGCCAAAATAAAAAAGGAAATAAAGACAAAGTCATCACTGTTGGGTTATTCCACATCAATTGCGGAAGGGGCTGATGGTAAGTTATTAAATGTGAGGAAAAGTCTCATCCCTTGAATTAATTTTTGGGACTGAGAAGGTCAAGACCACTTAACACTAGTATCAGTGTTTAGTTCATCAATATTCTCCCTAGTGTACCGTGCCGACGGAGACCCTGATGATTGTCTTGCCGAAAGAGACCCCGATGTGTGAGGGGGAGATTATCTGATTATCTCACATCGGTTGTAAAATGGACTCATGGTGAATTATTAACTTTTGAGAAGGCCAAGACCACGTAACAATCACTCTACTTTTGATTTGCTCCTCTTGAAAATTGGTATTTCATATATGGTTTGTACTTTTATTGGTCAAATGGGACGGGGCAAGAGGGAACATTACCACACTTTCTTAGTATTTCCTAAACAAAAGCAACAGCAAAACGACGCCATGTTCCGGTTTCACTGAAAAAATAAAATAAAGTACCGAAGGGAAAAAGTAGGGGCTTCTTGGTCAAACTCAAAGCCCTTTCATATACAATACTACACATGTACTAAATGAATTCTTTCTTTATTGATTAAATGTTCACGAGAAGCTATTTCAGTTTAACCAAATGGATATTAATTAGCACGTCGGGCGTAGGGTCACTCACAGTCGCATGTGATTAAGTTAAGTTAAGCCATCGTAAACGGAATATTATTAGGGAGGATGGTGGGGGGTGGCACGTGACCAACAGGCGAAGGAACGTGCAGCCCATGTGAACAGAGGCGGGTCCACGCCCCACTTCCTCAATCGAATCTGTGGACAAGATTATAATTTTAATTTAAAATAAAGGATCATTAGGGCATGTCCGCATCGGGCTTTAAGATGAAGCCACGTTGCATTTTAAAACCATTTCCTCCCAGACGGCACCGTTTCAATACAATACTCTACTTTGGGAACATGAATGCCAGTAACATTGAACTAAACATATATATATATATATATATTCATTTAATTAGCCTATGCTTTTGATACCAAAAGTAATCATCACAATTCAACGTACACACTATTTCCCCAGTAATTTAAACCCAAAACCGAAAACAAAAAACAAAAAACCCAAAACAAAATGATTTTAAAAAGCGAAAAACAAAACGGGAAGAGGAAATTCCGGCACACATCATATGCAGAGGAAATATTGATACCTCCCCATTTACATGATACAAAATATGGAGAGAGAGAGAGAGAGAGAGAGAGAGAGAGAGAGAGGAGGATGGGTGGGTGGAGCTGAGTCGACTCAGTGGTGGGGGGCCGGGAGCGGGGGCGAGGGCGAGGGCGAGTGAATCGGCACCGGAGGCTTGCACTGGTAGCACTTGGCGAAGAGGCCGAAGGAGTCAACCTGGTTGACGAAGTTGGTCATGCTGGCCCACCCGCCGAACCCGAACCCGACCACCAGCACCCATACCACCACGAAGGCGTTCACCACAAACATGGCCGTCCAGCTTGGCATGAAGAACGGTGGCTTCTCTGCCGCATTCTGCAATTATACAAGCCCGCGTCACTTAGCAATCCCCAGAATTATTAAACTAAGATAAAATATTACACGACTAGCACAGTAGCTCTGCCACGTGACCGAACAGTTCATGGAGAAAGAAAGAATCCCAGCTGAGTTGGCGTCTGGGTGTCAACAAATCAAAATTTGTACATGCAACTGAATCCGGAATAAGAGCGAGTCAACTCGCCAGCTCATCCGAGCCAGACATACCCAATGACTCAACTGTAGCACATAACTAAATGAAAATGACTCGCCACCTATCGCCCCTCTAACTCCTAATATTTCCAAATCCATGCTTTAAATGCCGCTGTACCCTACTGTCACTCTCTCTAATGGGGGCAGGGCAGGGCACAGGCACTGCACCCGCTGCAGAATGTAAGCAAGGTTTCCAATGACCAAAATGGCCTCACCATTTTAGTGGAATCATATTAAATGACAATAAAGCCCTTGGGAGCGACGAAATGAAATTCTACCTGACGGGCGGAGGGTTTCCGGTAGGTGAGCATGTGGGCGAGGGCGGGGATTATGTAGACGGTGAAGCTGACGAGGAGAGATCCGACGGTGGAGTTGATGGGGCCGAAGAAAGGGAAGATGATAGCCAGAAACCAGATGGGGATGACCACCGGCAGCCGCGCCAGCGCCCGCAGGCACAGGCTCCTCGTGTCGTGCATCCCAATCACCTTCTCCCACACGAAGTACAGCGGCGTGCATGCGAACCCAAATGTTATGAACTGCGCAGGAAATTACCGGAATCTCACAAGGGCAATTGCGGAATTTCATAGATTATAGTTTTAAATTATAAAGTTTCTTCAATTAATTAGTCGGTCCAAATATTCTTGAACAAATTAAAGTAACCAATACGTGGTGGGGAGGTAATTAATTCATAATATTATTATTTAACCTGGTGAATGAGCATGAGGATAACGGCGGCGTCACGGAAGCGCGTGCGGGGAAGGAGAGAGAAGGCGTTGGAGTGGTCGAGCAGCTGGTCGCCAAACGCCCAGTACATGGCGGAGGCCGACGGCAGCGTCAGCGTGAAGACGTAGAGGGTGGCCAGCAAGTAGATGTACTTGAATTTCTGAGGCTTCCACATGGCGTGCATTATTTCCCTGCGTCGCGGACAAATTTCCCACCCCAATCAGAGCATGAACTTGAAAATAACATGACGGAAAACTGCCGGGAATCTTTTTTCAATTCCCTCAGAATTCAAGGAACAAATAACTATGTATATACACACAGTAGGACGGCCGGAAATCTGAAAACGGATTCCCACTTTGTTTTGTTTTTTATACATATTTCGCTTTCAATTCCTCATCAAAGGAATCGTAATACGAATGTATATACTTGTACATGCAGCAGTAGTACTTGAAACATATGCATTTACCCAGGAGAGGAAACGTGGGATGGTGATTAATTAAGTTAAATGACTAAAGTGCCCCTGGATGACTTTGGATTCTGCAGTTCCGTGAACAGGGGTTTGTGAAAGAAATGATGTCAAGCTTGAGAAAAGGGCGACCAGATCAAAAATCATATCAATCTTGACAGCGAAAATCGAAAATAAAAAATTAATAGTATGAAGACTAGAAAATATAAATGATTGGCTCGTTCATTTTTACAGCTGTGGATTTTTTTTTTATCCCAATGGAAATGCAGAGAAGTGCTGTTTGTTTTCCGAGCAAACAAAAGCAGTTGGCATGATTTTGTCTGTGGTCTCGGACCACGAGACTGCCGGCAAAAGCTGCAAACAAAAGCCGTGTAGAATGAAGCGAAGAACAAGAAGCTCCGTAATTAACAATATTACGAAGTCAGAGATCTAGAGAAAGCGAAACTCACACAGTGACGGCATGTCCGCCGAAGGTGTAGAGGATATTGGTGGCGCCGGTGAAGTACAGCACCAGCTTGTTCGGACCTGTGTGCAACACGCCTTCCGCCTGCCCAAAAAATAACACCCACACAAAACCTCTAATTACTTAGAAACAAAACCCAAGCTAGACAAATGAATTATCAATTTTCAGATAAAAAGTAGTAAGGCCGTGAGGGGGGAATACCTGACCGTGGACGAGGGCGGCGACGGTGAGGTACCAGGCTGTGAAGGTGGTCATGCCGAGGCCGAGAAAAGACCAAATCCGATAATTGTGGAAGGAAGGTATGAAGACGGTGGTGGCGCAGCAAGCTCCAAATATGTACGTCCATGTCCGCTTGTCCAATCGGTCGTTGATGTAGTATATGTTACTGCTCCAATCAACGGTACTAGTTAAATTAATATATGTTTCAATCGGAGACAGCTCACTTCAGATTTTACCTAATTGAGGTTAAAAGAAGAAAGATCTTACCTTGCACAGGCTATGAGCTGAATCACGGACCCAAACAGCAGGAAAGTACAGTTGAAAGCCAAACCCACAGCCTTCCAGTAAGGACCCAGTAACCCATCCAGCACTTCAAACCACTACAGTTGTAGGGAAAAAATACATAGCATAAAATTAGTTCTTTTTTTTTTTTCGGTGGTGGTTGTGTATCGGGGACGGCAGCGGCGAGAGGCGGCGGTGGTGGTGGGAAGGAAATTAAGTAAAGAAATTATATTTATAATTAATAACCTGTATGACATGGTTCTTAAAGCTGACGTTCTCTTTCTCCTTGCGGCTGCGGTACTCGATGTATAGGACACTGATGAGGTAGGCAGTCCAGCTTCCCATGATGCCATAGAGCACCTGCAGTAAGATCCCCGAGAGCATTCCCAGCTGGGAGAAAGAGTACGGTAGCGTCAACAGCACTTGTGCCACCTGCAATGAAGAATTGCAAATCAAATATCTGCTTTCAGCTTATTGAAGAAGAAGAGAAGATTTAAATTAAAGGAACTTGTGTGTGGTTTCAAGGACCTGATTAGAGGCGCAGCTGAACCAGGCGTCCCAAGCAGAGCCACCATGCCAGAGGAAGCTCTTGACGCTGAACATGGAATTGTCTTCTTCTTTCTCTTCCTCACGACTGGCCTCATGCTCTGCCTCGCTGAAGTTTGGGACGATGGCTTCTTCTGCTTGCTTTTGACCCAACATTGTCTCCGTTTTCCCTAAACCTGAAGTCTAAAACCTGATGAATCTGAAACGCAAAAAAAGACAGTATATGAGACAAAACAAGCAATCCAAACCCCCCTCCGAGAAAATGAAAGCCAATTAGGCCCCAGATCCCCTAACTATCAGTAGCTAAAAACCAGATTTCTAACACAAATTGAAGACCCAGAAAAGAAAAAAGAAGAATTTAAAAAAAGACAAAGCATGAGAAACAGTTACATAATTTTCAAGAACCAGTACGTTGAAAAATAAACCCAACCCAATACCACTTTTCTGCTATACCTTGTTCAACAGTTCGAGATGTCACTTTCTCGTACTGATTGAAAGACCCAGCGAGTGATTTATCCGATCCGTCAATGGACAAATGCGCCTGCGCACAAAAATGAAAAACCCGTCCTTTCCCTGACCGGATTTTACCACTTTTCTCTTGCTTTAAGAAGCCAGCGAGGAAGGGGGCTTGCTAAACGCAGAAACAGAGCCGGCAGGAGCTGAAACAGAGGCTTTTAAAAATTCCCCATTCCGAGATTTGGCAGGGGAAATTAAATGCTGGAAATAATTGCTAAATCTCCAAGTAGGATCTCTTCCCTTCGAAAGCAACAAGATGGCCCGAATTCCCAACTTCAATGCCGCCCCCAATCGCCAGAAATGACAGTGCAGAGCAAGATACGGCGAGACCTTAAAAGCAGCGAAATCAAGCAGAGCGCCTCCGAAAGTGTTGCCGCAGCTACAAGAAAAGACCCTTTTTCTTCTATCCAGCTACAGATTATACATATATATATATATGTATATATATATTATTGTTATTATTATTATAACAAAAAAAAAAAGATGTGCTGAATTTGCTTATCCCCCCATAGGTTATATATGAGAGAGAAAGAGACAGCACAGCTGAGCGAGGTAACAAATGCTAAACCCAATTCCCAGATTTCTACTTTCGTATTCGATTCCCGGCTACTCTCTTCAGAGCGAGAGAGAGAGAGAGAGAGAGCTATGGATTGGACAGAGACTTGGTTCTGATCAGCAGAGGGGTGAGAATCGCCTGCTGCTGCTTTTATAAAGCTCAAATCCCGCTCCTAACGGCTCTCATATGGTCAAATTAGAAAATTAAATTTCGGAAAGAAATCAATTTTCCGTGGAAAATGTTTTCCATTTCCCACAGTCCTGTCTGCGTCTTTCTAAATTAATTTCCGTCTCAGAATTTATTTATTTATTTTTTGTTCTAGCGGGGGAGAGGGGGCGGGGGGTCTCAGAATCCTTCATCACTTCCCATCATTTTTTAAATACGGAAAATGTTTAAGTCGGATTTAAATCGCCGTCAAATCATTTGTGGGGTTAATTTCTATATTAATTCATCGACCTCCTCGCTGTCTCTCTTAAACAATATGGCCATGCAAATCCCCATTGCTTCCACGGCGCGTGGATTACAATTTCCATAAATTTTAATAATTTTTTTTGGCCTTATTTTTGTTTTTTCAGAATTAAATATTAAATAAAATTATCAATTTGTTATTAAGTCACAAAAATTGAATCACTGTCATGATTTAATTTGAATGTCTCTGCTATTTAAGTCAGAAAATTTTATATATATATATATATATATATATATTTATCAACTAGACCCTTAAAAGTAAAAAATATAATATCTTTCTAAAGATTTTAAGGATTATTTAGTATCATTATAAAAAATTACAGAAACGAAAAGCAAAAAGACAAGAAACATAAACTAAAAATATGAAATTAGAACCTATCTAATTAACATTTATAAAACTAATAAAAATTAAAAAGTTAATTAAAAATGCTCATTTTCATCTTGAAATCAAATAATATTATTAAAAATACACATTAAAAATTATAATAATAATAATAATAATAATTTTTTTATAATTATTTTATTTAATTGTTCTATTTTTTAAATTTACTTTACAATAAAAAAATTATTGGAAATGACAAAGGAAAAGCAGTACAAATATTTTGTAATTAACTTTATCATTATTTTTTGAATATGTACATATATATATATATATATATATATATCTTTTAGTTATATTTAAAATCACATGATCATTTAATTTTAATTTTAATTTAAAAGTATATCAAATGAATAATTTGATACGAAAAAATTATTTCTAGATATTAAAAGTTTTAACAACAGGTTGTAAAAACAACTAAAAACCACAAAAATCTAGTTTTCAATTTTTTGGCAATCAGTTGAAAACCAAAAAAAAAAAAAAAAAAAAAAAGCAATCTAACAACAATAAATGTGTTTTTATAATTTATTTTCTTCATTGTGGAGAAAATAGAAATAGAAAACAATAATCATACCAAACAGGCCCTTATTTTCATATATTTTACTTTAATAACGTGATAGAAAATAATTTTCAATTTTTTTTGTAAATAAGGTTATTGCCTTTTTGGTGTTATTTTTTTTAAATTAAATGCTAATTAAAAATGTCAATTTGCTAACATGTCACAAAATTGAAACAATATTCTATATGATGTAAATTTGAATTTCTCCACCATGTCATTTTTGTTCAAAAATTATTTTCTAGACTCCATGTGTATATATTGCACATCAATAAAGTGATGGAGATTTTTTTTTTTTTTTTTTGTCATCCTACATGTGCATTAGAAATTAAAAATGGTTAATTTTAAGAAAATATTTTTTATTAGGTGATTTGTTCAATAATAGGAAAAAGGTAAGCTTAGCTTTTGAACTTGAAACATCAATTTAACTTTAACCTTACGAAGAGAAACAACGACAAATCAATACAAAAATAATCTTTACATATAACAAACTAGCAATGATACAATGTTTCTATAAGCAATGTGTCGGTTACACATTGCACGACATAATAATCTTACTTAATATGTGGTAAATTGACCCTTTTCTTGGATTGTTGGAAATCATGTAAATGTACTTTAATTAAATGTATATCATAGTATGTGAAGAAATCATAATACTAAGAAAATATTTTCTATTAATTACTAGGTGTACAATCTTATGAAATTGAAACATTAATTTTACTTTGTCATACTAAAGTAATAGAATAAATTAATGATATTATGTATAGAAGACCACATGGCAATAATGATATAATATCACATGGTTAGTTAATAGATGGCAACCCTTTAGAAGCAACATAAATTGACTATAGCTATAGAGAAATTTTTATAATTTGTGAAGATTGATAATTGTAAATGAGGACAAAAAGAAATCATGGATGGCCTAAAAAAATTTAGAAAAAAAAAATGATATAGTTGTAAAAGTAAAATCGTCCTCTTAGGAGATGATACGAAAAAAATCTGAAAGTAGTGAGTCGTGATAATAGTAAAATAAATTGTTCTTAGTTATTATTGAATAGTGAGAGGCACGACCTATAATGATAAGCCAAATGGAGAAATTTTTTTTTCAAGAAGGGAAAAGAAAAAATTAATGCTCATGCAAACCTAAGTATAGGTCTAGTTTATATTTAGTCCAATTTTTATATATTTTTCCTTATTTAATATTGCTTTTATTTTTTAACTTATAATTATGAAAATAAAATATCTTAGTTATACCTTTCCTCAATCGCAAACAAACCCCTGTAAAGCCAAATTTAGATCTTATCATTTTAAGGTTATTGTTATCTTACCAAACTCATAATCAACTAGTCCATTTATTTAGAAAAATATGTTGTAAAAGAAATATTACCATTGTAGTCATTCTTATTTACGTAATTAACAAAACTCGTTCAAATAAAGGTATAACTATGAATTATGTGTTGTGTTTTGTTGTGCTTCAAAGGGTTAGCTAGGGTTCACTCAACAAAAAATAGTGTTTCAATTTTTGTGGATCATATTCTCCAACACATGATTTTTTTTTTTCATCACCATTACTTTGTCAAAAAGTTTCTTATACAAGTTGTAATTTTCAAATGATGTAATCAACCAACAAAATCCTTGAAGTAGACAAGGGTGAGACAACTTCTATCCTAATCCAAACCCACTTTGCAGAAAAGCAATTAATATCGTTACTATGACAAAATGGATAATTTGAAAAAATATTATTGTATCTTTGTGAGAAATTTACCATGAGTAAGTGGCCATATGTATAAACAATCTAATTATAAGCATAAATTTAATTTTGAAATATAATTTACTCATTTTTTTGTTGAGATACTCACTTCCACTGTCTTGAACTTGAACAAGACATCTGGCGAAGTAAAACAATTTAAGATGCTCTCGAGCGAAAGCAATCCTATTGGAAATTTAAAAGAATATTGGCGAATTTGGCCTTCCATTTTTACCTTAATTTTCCTTTTCAAAAGTAAAATCAAGTATAATAAGTTCAATAAATAACTTTTTCAACTAAAAGTCAACTTCTAACTTTTTTTAGAGAATATATGTTTATAAAATATTGGTTTGAAACTTTTAAAAGTTAAAAGTTAATATTTATCCCAACAAATTCTTTTATTTCATTTTTATCCTTAATCTTTTTTTTGAAATAGTACAAAATTGTCAATGTATTAATTACATTTTCTAAAAATATATATTCATTAGTCATTTTAAATATTTTCAGTCACTTTATAATATATTGTTTTGATAATTCAAAATTCCAACTTAAACAAAATTGAGCGAGCGCCACAACTTCCTCCTAATAAATTAAGGATTATTTTTCACGCAAAATTGAATTGAAGACCTCCTATTATCAAGAGCCTTTTAAACCAATCCTTAGAGGCATGTCTTTTTCTTTCTGACAACGTCTCTTTTATAAAGAGTGAATAAATTTTTACAATGCACTCAATTATTTATTTTTCATCAATTTTTTTTTAAAAAAATTACTTTACAAGGGCAAACTCAACTTTACAATGATTAACATTAACAATATAATTTGAAACATGGTTAAACCATAAGGCAAATAAATTGACTTGACTTAATTAGACGAGTAGGTACAACTTGATAAACAACCCCATCTAAATATTCTTACACTTTTCAAAATTTTGAGTTCAATTGATCACATTTGAAAATATTTTTCCTCTTTTATTAGAAAATATTCAAAAAAGACTACCTTAACCCTATGTTTGGACGGGTCTTAGATTTGAAGTTGTATTGAATTTGAATAAAATGTAGTATAAATGATATTCAAATTTGTTCAAATCCATCAAAATCCAATTCTATGGTCTGACGCTCCCACACGCTACCTAAGTTGAAAGAGAATTTGCAAATCATTCAAATAGTGCATTTATTACCTTCTAACAAAAGTCCTTATTGCGTTTCATTCTCATTATTTGCACCCAATAAATTATGGCCACTAATAATAATCAAACAACTCATTTTTTAGCCTTTCGAGAATTTTAAAATTTTCTAAGACAAACATTTTGCACCTAAAAATTCAAGCAAAAATTATCATATTTTTGTAACATAGAAGGAGGCGAATATTTCTTCATACAACGAATTTTTTACTTTCTCGTCTGATAAATTGAGAATCATAATCATAAAATCATCATTTAAAAAATTAAAAATAAAATTAGAGTTCTAATTTTTTTTTTTTTAAAGCCCCAATAGCTCAAACTTATTACTTACAAGGTTTGGGAAAAAAATAAATAAAATAATAATAATAATAATAATGCATGAATGGGGGAGGTTGTGGTCACGCTCCATGAAAGGGAGTGGCAATGTGGGGTTTAGGGTTGGAAAGAGGATCCAACCCAAAGAGACTGTCCACTGTGGGCTGCCGAATGGAGGCCCATAACATAATGGATCTTTAAGAGCAGCAGCATCATCTTATATGCATGATTTCGGCGCGGCGCAGGCGCAGGCGCAGGGCAGCCGAACATTTTGCCATGGAGAGCGACAGACACAGTGAGACAGGTGGGGGGTGGGTGGCTCAAGCCGAGCCACAATGGCCCCGCCACATTCCCTTGAGGGGGCACGCGTTTAAAGCGTCACGCGCACCATGAAGCCTAACCCCACTCCTCCTCTTCCTCGCCGGCTCCTCATCAACAAAAGCTTCCCTTTTTACCCTACTCCTACAGTTCGCTGTTCGCCTAACGGCGTTGGGACCCGCTTCCTCCCAACCACACTTGGACATTAATCTCTTAGTGTAATTAAATTAAATTGAATTATATCAAATTTCTTCTTTCAATTTTTTTTTTTCTCAATGATTCTTGCCTTTTTGACTGAATGAATTGAACCTTTTGATAAGTCACTTGGGGTCAACTTTTTTTTTTTTGGATTTGGGCAAGGGTGGGGGCATTGGAAATTTAGAATGTGAAATTAAAGAGAAACAAAGGAAGGGGATCACTAAGCAGCCAGGGCCATGGATGAAAATGTGAGGGACTAATGAAGGAGGATAATGATTCTACGTGTAATTATTTAAAATTTAAAATTATAATTAGACTCTTTGAATATATAGAAATATATTATTGAGGCAAAAGACATTAACATTCACGAGGTTTGACAAAAAATAATAATAATAATAATAATGATTTCCTTTGAAGTTTCAAAAAATTCAGAGACATCCCTTAAGACTTCAAGAATTCCAAGGACTTCTCTTGAAGTTTGCCAAAAATGTACAAACCTTCCCTTATATCTTACAAAAAAGACAAGTTTTTTGAAAGGAAGTCTGTGTCTTTTTAACAAACCTCTCTCGAGGTTTGTTTAATTTTTGAAACCTTAGAGCTATTGATAGGGATCGGCAATCCTTACCTCTTTCTTTTGCCGACATGGTGATATGTGGACGACCACCAGATTTCCATATTAGCGTGTAATTCTTGCAAGTACACGTGAAGTACCTTGAAGATTTTCAGCACGAGAAGACCTGAGATGACATGCCATTGCAAGCCTAAGTTCAAGACCCACGTGGGCCTCACACGGCTCCATTGAGCCCCACACATATTGGACCTCCCTTTTAACTTATGATTGTATTAAAATTTGTAATGTTGCAAGACAGTTTGCTTGCATGTGCAGGTTTAGAAAGTTGTGTTAAGATTTAAATGTGCTAGTAAGTTGTGTGTGTGTTAATTTCCCATGTGTGTTTTCCCATGCCTTATCTCCCATGCTTGTGTAAGAGTTTTGTCTTGTCCCTTTGTGCTAAATCTTTATATTTGGCATTGCAAGAACTATGTAGAGCAGCAGATATTGATATTGAATATAGTAAAAGGTATTTCCTTTGCTGAAGCTTGTTATAGCTTTGTCCAATCATTTGTGATTGTATAGTGAGAGATTCGAAAATCAGATGTTGAGAAACCACTATCTATCTAGCATTTCTATCACCATCAATTTCCTTTCACCCATGTCACTTTCATATACATAAAACAACTTACGTCTTCACTCGTTCAAAGTTTGTTTCAAGAATATTTTGTTGAGATTTGAGTTTGTGGTGAACAATATTACGTTATCCAGTGATTTTCCCCACTAAGATTGTTCTTTACTTCACTTTGAATTGGTTGTGAAACTTTATTTGAAACCTATAAGCCTTAGTTGAGAAATAGCCCTTGAATCATTTCTTCAAAACCCGTAGCAGGTCAAGCAATTGACCCCGACAGTCAGTCGACTAACCTGCTTCTGCCACTCCATAATTCAGTTTAAAAATTCATTAGGTGACTGAGGTCTTTAGCTCATTCAACTGACCAGCTACTGCCTTCCCAAAATTCAATTTCTAAATTCTTTAGGCGACTTACTCTAAAGCCTAGGTAACTGAAGTCACCCAAAATCTTAAATTTCAACATTTATACACTTATTTCTTTGTCAATTCTGGGAATATTGCTTTGTTAACTTAGACCTTGAAATTAGGAATAGCTTCCCAAGGGGGAGGGGGTGAATTGGCTTTTAAAACTTTCATTTTAGTTCCTTTTAGAATTCTTAAACTTATTTTATTTCTTTTAACCAATTCGTAACTTATTTGTTTAATTTGTTAAGCACTCAAGAACTTAGTTTCTTTATTTAATCTTAATCATACAAACATCCAATCATTCAACCAAACCAATCAACTATAATTAGAAAGTAAACAAACAAGCCAATACACAGCACTTATGTAATATAAAAACTCAAGATGGTTTTTTGTTTATATTAGCCAAATTTGAACCAAGCCCTATAGTGAATGAGAATTTATGCTTGCTGATGTAAAGCCCTGTATAGATGAATCCAATCACTCTTTCCAAATATTTAGAACTCAAATAAACTCTTAGTAAATTTATCTTTGGGACGTTAACCAAGTAACATACGCCCGTATGGTTTCCACAAGATATGGTGTAACCAACGTACTCCCTTTCGGTTCCCGCAACCCAAATCAAAATTAAACCTTAAGTTTGTTTGATTTCCAAATTTACGTAGTTTATATGAATATCAAATTTAAACCATCCACGCAATTTAAATATGCACTGAAAATAAAGAATAGGGAAAAAGAGAGTGAGACAGAGATTTTTACAAGGTTCGGCTTATACCTAGCCTACGTCATCGCCTTTGGCAAACCACCAAAGGATTCGCTAAACCTGTTCCGTTGACGGGTGGAACAAAACCTTTACAAGCGATACCCCACGCTCAAACACTCCTTCACTAGGCTATAGCTTGCCTCTCCAAACGATGTCCCCTCATTCAGTCACTCCTTTAGGCTAGAGCCCGCCTCTCTAAGCAATATCCCCTTGCTTAACCAACGATCCAAACAATCCTTGGAACGTCAAAGAACTACAAGAAACATAAGATAAGATCTGCGTACAAGTATACTCTCTCAAAGAGCAAGTTAGTACAATTTCAGCACTATATACTTGAATGTAAAATATCAATATGAAATAGAATGAAGCTTAAGTGTAGAATTCACCGATATCCTTCTTAGATGAGAATTAGCAGTAGGAATTTAGAGGAGGAAGGATTAGCACTTCAGAATATCTTAGCAAAAGAGTTTTGCAATGAGTGAGTAAGAGAACTTGTAAGAACAAGAGTGCTTTCAGCTTCACAAACAGATTTTTCAATTCTTGGGTATATTTTGATTTGCAAAACCATATATTTATTGGCTTTCAAACTTGTTTCCATGTTGCTAAAGTTTCCTTAGAGAATTTCTTAAGTTGTTAGAAAATTTGGAGCTCAAAACGGTTATATTTTAAAATATTAGAATTTAAAAATTTCCTTGTTGAACATTGTTCAGATGTCTGAAGTATCGAGTTCATTCATCTGAAGTTCCTGAAACCCCTTAAAAAATGAACTGGACACAGGGTCAGATGTCTAAAGAGAGGGTTCAGATGTCTGAAGTGTCAAGTTCAGATGTCTGAAGTGTCAAGTTCAGATGTCTGAAGTGTCTCGTTCAGTCATCTGAATAGCTACTGCCTGTTTTAGTTTTGTCCAAAATATCTTCAGACGTCTGAGGTGTCGCGTTCAGACATTTGAAGTGGTTCTGTGTGCTGTTCAAACAGCTGAAGTGCCTCCCGTGAACAGTGTTCAGATGGTTGACAATTGTGACCCCGCTTCAGTATTTTGCTCATAACGTTTTCTGTATAACTCCAAATTAGGTGTTCTTGGTTTCAAAAAGAAATCTAAGAGAAAATACTACATCTTTCATGTTGAATACATTTTAAAATAAGGAATTTTTGATAGATAAAAGTTCACCTCAATTCGGATGTATAAAAACTGACAGCATTTGGAAAAACTCTTTTTGGTGCTTTTTATTCCAAAAATGATTCCAACTTTTTAAAATAATTTTTGACCTTATAAAAATATTTTTCAAGTATTTTAAAAGGTATCTAGGTCCAAAAAGTTAACCTAAGAGCTTCAAAATATTTCAAACGATATTTTAAACATTAAAGCACTTACATGAGACTTCTAAGACATTAACATTCTAGGTTCTTGAATCTTCATGCTTTGTCCTTGGATTAAGTCCATCTTTTCTTCAAGCTTCCATATTCTTCGAGCTTTCTCACTTTGCCTTTCTTTGGCTCTTTCGACTTTAATATTCCTTGGCTTTCAACAACTCATTCATGTCCTCATAATCTTCAAGGTTTAATATATCATCTTTAAATCCATGCTTTGACTCATTTAAGCTTCATTTGATCCTTGTGAGCACTTTGATCTTACTTTCTCATATGTGAACCCTGAAATATCATTACTCACACAAATACATTAAATTTCACTTGTTTGTTAGCATCAAAATAAGATAATAAGATTTTAAGCCTTGTAAGACTAACAATCTCTCCATTTTTGTCGATGACAAATAAGGAGTAAAAATGTGAGTAAACCTTAAAAAGGCTCCCCCTTTCAATAAGCTTCATCTTAATAAGATCAATATTAATTTCATCAATCATGCTCATCACTTTCTTTTGGTTTTACAATCTTTTTCAATCAATATTAAATACTTAAATACTTCTTTTGAATAGATATTATGCTCATGCTCAATTTTTGCTTCACAACTTCTCCCCCTTTTGACATCAATTAAAAAGAAAAAAAACATGGTTTAAATTCAAATACAAATCATTTTGAGCTTATCAATAACTATGTATTCCAAACATATGTACACACTCAAGTTATTGTTTTTCAATATAGCATGTGTAGTGTGTAGCTCACAGCATTTATTCAAGATACCAACTGATATTAATTTGATGGATTTTTATTTTACCAATTTAAAATTTTAAAATTTAATTCATGATATCAATTAATTAATGATTCATGACACTCCCCCTGAATTCAATACATTCAGTTTTGTTATGAATTTTGCTTTTATCATCCCATGTAAAATATTGAATCATATCATGTATCAAATATTAATATCATGCTAAGATCATCAATGTCACATCATGCTCATAGACATAATCATGCACATAAATAATTTGACTTTGTGATACCAAGTGAGCTTTTAGATTTGATATCTATTGAAATTTTTAACATGTGAAACCAAAAATACTTTATAAATACCAAAGCTTAATATCACATAATGTATAGTTCATGGATATCAATATAACTACTATATCTTTCATGGCTCATAGAAAAGAAAAAAAAACAGTATGTTTATCCATGTGATTCATTTAAAATCATGCATGTTCAAGAATTATCCGTATATCAAAAATTTATGATTAAGCTTAATAATCTCATTCTCAATTTTCAACATAGTGAACCATACTTTTCAATATAAATCAAGTCAAGTTAATTAATACACATGTAGCATATAGCATATCAACACATCACATGTAGGCAAGTAAGCATGTAGCATGTAACATCAAGGCGCTTATATAATAAGCTCAGATTTGATATTTTCTTAAGTTAAGCCTTGTAAAAATTCATCCTATGATTTTGGCCAACAATGCCATTTTCTATTTTATATATATGTGTGAAGTCATTATTTCATTTTTGGTACCTATATTTTCTTGGGTCCGGAGAATTTTTCAGGAGAGGTTTCTTTTATTTTCCATTCTTGTTTGGTTTTAACACCTTTCCTTTTAAATGGACATTCAAATTTTATATGCCCATTTTTCTTGCATTGATAGCATATGGTGTTTGTGTAGGCATTAGAAGATGTCCAAGTATAGTCTTTAGATTCTTTTGAGAAATATCCCTAGTAAGAATTCTTCTTCATTTTATTTTCAATTCCATTGAAACCAATGCCTTCTTTATTTAGAGACATTCTTTGTAAGCCAATCATCTTATCAAGGTTTTTCTTTCCTTTTGTGAAGTTGTAAAATATTTTATCCTTATCTTTGATTTGATTCTTAAGATCATTTAACTCTATGTCTTTCTTGTTATCAACCTTCTTTAATGATTTCTCTAATTCTAGAAATAATTTTTTGATTCTATCCTCTAATTCAGAAATATACATATCTTTCTCATATATGGTAAAGGATAAGGATCGAAGGTCTTCTATCATTTGGTCATTCTTGCTCTCGAGTTTCTCAATTTTCAAGTTGTTTTCTTTTTCAGCAAGATTTTTGGATTCTATTTCTTTCATTGCTGATTCATACTTATGTTCTAATTGCTTGAGTTTTAAGTCTATATCTCTTTTAGCATCCTTTAGGAATTCTAACTCTTTCACTAAACTTTTATTCTTATTCTTCAATGAGGTGTTTTGTTTATTTGCTTTCATCAGCATCTTATGTACTTTGAATAGATCATTTTGAAGTTCATCATAAGATGGCATACCCTTATCACTTGATTCATCACTACAAGAATTATTTGAAGATTTAGTTGAGGAGTTTTCTTCGTTATCCCATGCCATAAAGCACATGTTAGCTTTACCGTGATCCCAAGAGGGGGGGGGTGAATTGGTTTTTTTTTTAATTTTATCTCCTAGGTATTCCTCTTAGCAGCAGTATGTTCACAAACCTAGAGTCAATCTAGTGCAAATAATGTAAATATACCAGAAATTAAATAAAGCAGTTTAAACAACTATACAAGCACCAGAAAGCAGTAAAGAGAGGATGACACGCAAATATGTTATCGAGGTTCGGCCAACTGCCTACATCCCCGCCTTGGCTAACCAGCACAAGGATTATCACAATACCTTGCTCACTTAAACGGGTGGAGCGGCACCTATACAACCAGGTCAAATTACCACAGGGTTGACCTCAACCTTTACACCAATCCTTACCGGACTGGATTACCGCCCCCTCAGGCCACGCTTGGAATCTCTTAGATATACAATCACAAGGTACAATATAAGAGTGCTTTCACTTAAAGCAGATTTGTACCACAAATGCGCACAAACACAAACACCACAGATGATTTAATAATGTAAGCTCAGTGTGGTCTAGATGGTTCAACTCTCAAACAATTTTTCTATTAGTGTAGTACGCACGTGAGAGTGTCAATAATAATAATCTGTGTACTTCAAAATATTAAGTCAAGCGTGTTCACACAGAGTATCAAACAAGCCTCAACATTATCAATCAATAGAATGTGTCAATCATACGAATGTGTAAATGCTTGGATTGCAAAATAGATAATCTTTGTTTTCGGCAAATGATATATATACTTGTACAAATAATACCACAAAGATTAGTGTAACAAGCACAAATATCTTTTCACAAATTGTTCAATAAATTCCACAAGATATTTGAGTAAGCTTGAAATATGTTTTTGCAAATCAAAACAAATACAAACTTCCAAAGATATTGCAATGATAATGCAACACTCAGAAGTTTACCACAAGTCTTCTTAGAGTAGGCTTATTAGCAAAGCCTCCTAAGAAAACTTAGGTTATGCCCTTGAGAGAAAAATCGATTCAAACACTCTAAACAATGAGAGCAAACCTCTAAGCAATAATACTCAATACACTTACAAATGATTTTGATAGATGAAGAAGGTAAGCTTGAGTAGGTTTCAAAAGGAGTATGAGTAATGAGAAGCAAAAATAAGTATTTTGGCTTGAGAGAGATTTTCTTAATCTTTTTGCTAATCAGTGCTTAATCCATCAAATGAAGGAGTATATATAGACATACTGAAAATTTTGACCGTTGGGGACCTATTTGGGATTGTTAGAAAAGATTAATGACATTTAAAATAATTTAACCTTGTTTAAAGCATTTAACCACTGTAAAAAAATAGGAGCAACCCGAGAGGTCCGGTCAACCAGAAATGGTTCGGTCGACCAGGACTCAAATGGCTCGGTCGACCAGGGGCATTTTGAACTGAGTAGTCGGTCGACCGAGGAAGGGCGATTTTCCAAAATTCTGAGGTTTGGTCGACCGGGCCCTTTTGAACTATGTGGTACGGTCGACCAGACCGCTGTGAATTCTCCCGAGACCCTTCGGTCGACCAGGTAGTTGGAATACAAAAGTGCTTGGTCGACCGGGAGGTTAAAAAGTTGACTTCCAGGTGGTTCGGTCGATCGGGGTCAAATGAACTACATGGTCTCGGTCGACCGGGACCTAGGTCAACGGTTGACCCAGGTAGGGTTCGGTCGACCAGGCCAAAAATGAACTATTTTAGCCGGTCGATCGAAAGTGCACCATGTGCATTTTGGTCCCGTATTGACCCAAACAAGTCTTATTCAAGTGCCTAATAAACATATGTGAAATATGTGTGTGTCCTAAGGTCACTTGAGGTCCAATTTGAAGGCACCGAAAAAATTCGGTGTCTTCGGTCGACCGAAGGGCACCCTAAGGTTCTGTCTCATTCACGGTTCGATTTGAGCTTACAAAACAAATCATGCATGTGATGTGTGTACTTATTACAAACCGAAAACCCTAATTACTATTACAGACAGTTTCACTGAAAATTATTACAATTAAGAGTATGAAATTGTCTTCAAGCTTCGAGCTTACACGTGCCACTGAAGATATGCTAATATGAACCTACACATGAACTGGATATTTATTAAATACAATTGTATTTGTCATTATCAAAACCAAGGTGTGACCTATAAGGTCAACAGCACGTGTAAGCAACCTCTTGGTCACTTATTTCATTCTCCGAACTAATTGTAGTATCCCAAGTAGTGACTTTCATGGCCTTCTTGTTTTTCCTTTTAGACTCTTTCTTTAATAGTAGACATTCCTGTTTTAAATGTCCAGCTTTATTGCAATTATAGCATTTAGATGCTTTATTCCTTGATTTCTTTTTACTAACTTCTTCTTCTTCTGATTCAGAGTCTTGATTTCTTCTTTTAAATTTGTTTCTCCTTCTTAGTATCCTTGCTAGTTTTTTAGATATGAAGGCTTCTTCATCTTCATCCATTTCACTACTTGAGTTTTCTTCTAAGACTTTAAAGGCTATTTTTTCTTGGGCTTTGGTTTTCCCACTCTTTTCATTCATTGTCATTTCATATGTGAGAAGAGAACCTATAAGTTCATCTAAGGAAGTGTTTTTCAATTTCTTCCTTCTGTTATGGCAGTGGCTTTTGGTTCCCATACGGTTGGTAGCCCTCTAAGAATTTCCCTTATCATTTCATAAGTAGTGTAGGTTTTTCCTAATACATTTAGGGAATTGATTATGTGAGTGAACCTAGTAAACATATTTGTATTTGATTCATCCGGGTTCATCTTAAAAGCTTCATACTCGCTTGTGATTATATCAACCCTATTATCCCTAACATCCATTGTTCCTTCATAAGTAACTTCTAGCTTATCCCATATTTCCTTAGCTGATTTACAAGCCATTACTCAATTAAATTCATTAGCATCCAAGGCACAATATAAAGCATTTAACTTGAATTTGTTTGGAGCATTTTATAATCTTGATCGGCCATATCTTTCTTCTCTTTTGGGATTTGTTTTCCATCTAATATCTTAGTGGGAATTTGTTCTCCATCTATAACAACTTCCCATACTTTCCAATTCATCGTTTGGAGATAAATTTGCATTCTCTTTTTCCAAAACGTATAGTTCAAACCACAAAAGATAGGAAGCCTAGTTGAAGATTGTCCCTCTCCAAAGGGAGCTACACCTAAGTTAGCCATTTAAATATTTTTATAACTACTAATTAGGATTTTTTATAACCCTACTTCTGATACCAATTGAAATTAGGAATAGTTTCCCAAGAGGGGGGGGGGGGTGAATTGGTTTTTAAAACTTTTGTTTTAGTTCCTTTTAGAATTATTAAACTTATTTTATTTCTTTTAATCAATTCGTGACTTATTTGTTTAATTTGTTAAGCACTCAAGAACTTAGTTTCTTTATTTAATCTTTAACTATACAAACATCCAATCATTCAACAAAACCAATTAACTATAATTAGAAAGTAAACAAACAAGCCAATACACAACACTTATGTAATATAAAAACTCAAGATGGTTGTTTGTTTATATTAGCCAAATTTGAACCAAGCCTTGTAGTGAATGAGAATTTATGCTTGCTGATGTAAAAGCCTCTATAGATGAATCCAATCACTCTTTCCAAATATTTAGAACTCAAATAAACTCTTGGTAAATTTATCTTTGGGACGTTAACCAAGTAATGTAGTCCTGTATGGTTTCTGCAAGATATGGTACAACCAACGTACTTCCTTTCAGTTTCCGCAACCCAAATCAAAATTAAACCTTAAGTTTGTTTGATTTCCAAATATACGTACTTTATATGATTTTAAAATTTAAACCATCCACACAATTTAAATATGCACTGAAAATAAAGAATAGGGAAAGAGAGAGTGAGATGGAGATTTTTACGAGGTTCGGCTTATACCCAGCCTACGTCATCGCCTTTGGCAAATCACCAAAGGATTCACTAAACCTGTTCCATTGACAGGTGGAACAAAACCTTTACAAGCGATACCCACGCTCAAGCACTCCTTCACTAGGCTAGAGCTTGCCTCTCCAAACGATGTCCCCTCGTTCGGTCACTCCTTTAGGCTAGAGCCCGCCTCTCTAAGCAATATCCCCTTAGTTAACCAATGATCCAAACAATCCTTAGAACATCAAAGAACTACAAGAAACATAACATAAGATCTGTGTACAAGTATACTCTCTCAAAGAGCAAGTTAGTACATATTCGGTACTCTATACTTGAATGTAAAATATCAATATGAAATAGAATGAAGCTTAAGTGTAGAATTCACTAATATCCTTCTTAGATGAGGATTAGCAGTAGGAATTCAAAGGAGGAAGGATTAGCACTTCAGAATATCTTAGCAAAAGAGTTTTGCATTAAGTGAGCAAGAGAACTTGTAAGAATAAGAGTGCTTTCAGCTTCACAAACATATTTTTCAACTCTTGGCTATATTTTGATTTGCAAAACCATATATTTATAGGCTTTCAAACTTTTTTCCATGTTGCTAAAGTTTCCTTAGAGAGTTTCTCAAGTTGTTAGAAAATTTGGAGCCCAAAATGGTTATATTTTAAAATATTAGAATTTAAAAATTTCCCTGTTAAACAGTGTTCAAATGTCTAAAGTATCGAGTTCAGTCATCTAAAGTTCCTGAAACCCCTTAAAAAATGAAGTGGACACAGGGTTAGATGTCTGAAGAGAGGATTTAGACGTCTGAAGTGTCAAGTTCAGATGTCTAAAGTGTCTCGTTCAGTCATCTGAATAGCTACTGCCTGTTTTAGTTTTGTCTAAAATATCTTCAGACGTCTGAGGTGTCGCGTTCAGACATTTGAAGTGGTTCTGTGTGCTGTTTAGACAGCTGAAGTGCCTCCCGTGAACAGTGTTCATATGGTTGATAGCTGTGATCCCGCTTCAGTATTTTGCTTATAAAGTTTTCTGTATAACTCCAAATTAGGTGTTCTTGGTTTCAAAAGAAATCTAAGAGAAAATACTACATCTTTAATGTTGAAGACATTTTAAAATAAGGAGGTTTTGACAAGATAAAAGTTCACCTCAATTCGGATGTATAAAAACTGACAGCATTTGGAAAAACTCTTTTTGGTGCTTTTCATTCCAGAAATGATTGTAACCTTTTTAAAATAATTTTTGACCTTATAAAAATATTTTCCAAGTATTTTAAAAGGTATCTAGGTCCAAGAAGTTAACCTAAGAGCTTCAAAATATTTCAAATGATATTTTAAACATTAAAGCACTTACATGAGACTTCTAAGACATTAACATTCTAGGTTCTTGAGTCTTCATGCTTTGTCCTTGGATTGAGTCCATCTTTTCTTCAAGCTTCCATATTCTTTGAGCTTTCTCACTTTGCCTTTCTTTGGCTCTTTTGTCTTTAATATTCCTTGGCTTTCAACAACTCATTCATGTCCTCATAATCTTCAAGGTTTAATATATCATCTTTAAATCCATGCTTTAACTCATTTAAGCTTCATTTGATCCTTATGAGCACTTTGATCTTACTTTCTCATATGTGAACCCTGAAATATCATTACTCACACAAATACATTAAATTTCACTTGTTTGTTAGCATCTAAACAAGATAACAAGATTTTAAGCCTTGTAAGGCCATATACCTATATTTTTGAATGATTGAAATAGCATCTTTAAAGCATATTACTTGATTCCTTTGTGAAATAAACTTTGAGATTGAATTTCGGAACAATTTATATACCTTTTCAAAGTTCTTAAACTTGTGAACCATAGCCTACTTTATATTGTTTAAGTTTGGTTGTTCAATTCTTAATTTGATGTGTATTTGATGTATGTGTTGATTTGAGGGTTAACAAGTAGGACTTGGTCACCCTCCCCCGTCCTACATCATCTTGGTATCAAAGCCTAAGTTTAGTTAGGCTAAACCCTCCAACCCCTTTCTTCTTTGGCTGAATTGGCCTCCCCAAAATTCTCTTCCTTAGCTGTGAGTCATCTGCCCTTATGTTGGTATATTTTGATGGCAACTCGAGCTGGGAACTGTTATCATGGCTGTATGACTAATATAGACCTTGATACCCTTTTAGATGACCTTCAAGCCCAAGTTCAAGTCTTAGCTCAAGACTTAACTCATGCCCTTGCCAGAATGGAAAGATTGGAAGATAATTTAGTTCTTGAACCACCTCTAGAGAATCTAGGATAGCCCCTTGAGGTTGACAATGAGATTACTTGCCACCACTCTAGGGAACCAAATAACCTTCCAAGAGAAAGGACACCACCTTTGGAACGACCTCCTGTTCATCCCCCACTAAGACCAAATGCTCATAGAAGATTCCAGCGTCATAACCTTTATGTTCCAAATTAGAATGAAGAGGATTATGATGAAGAAAAATTCCAACCAAGAAGATCATATGGTAGTGAAAATCATGATCTAAAAATGGATGTAATGAAAAGAGTAAAAATTGAAGTCCTTACATATAATGGTCAAATGGATCCAAAATTTTTTCAGGATTGGTTAGTTAAAATGGATTCATACTTTGATTGGTATAAGATGCATGACCCACACCATGTGAGGTTTGCAAAAATGAGACTAACTGGGCAAGTTAAGCTTCATTGGGTAAATGTTGAAAGACAATAAGTTTGCTTAGGTTATAGACCTATAGAATATTAGGACGTGATGAAGGAGAGGCTGACAGAAAAATATGTTCCAATTTCTTATAGGGAATGTCTCATGGATCATCTTTATAACCTTAGACAAGATAGTATGAGTGTGACCGAGTATATGAGCAAGTTTGATGAACTATCCATTAGATAAGGGGTAGAAGAGAGCATTAGCCAAAAAATTTCTAGGTTTAGGTTTGGCCTGAAACCTGAACTTATGAAAGACTTGTTTCCCTATCACATCGACTCCCTTGAGCATGCCTTTAACTTGACATATGACTATGAACATATGAGTAAAGCTCAAATGGGAAGAAAATTTGGAAACTCCTCCAATGACACTTACTAGAGAAAGGCTATATCTTATAAGAGGACTAGATTTACCAACACGGGTCAAGTCACTTCAAGAGGTAGCATTCCCATTGTCCAGTAGCCCTTGGACAAAGGAAAGGCTCCTATGAATGGGTCCTCTAAACAAATCTCTAAAAATGATGTGTGCTACAAGTGTTATAAAAAATGCCACTTTGCTAAGCAATACCCCACTAGAAACTTAGCAATTGAAAGAGAGGACGAAGAAGAAGAGTCGGGAGAAGAACACCCTTATATTCTTGAAGAAGCAGCAAATGAGGATGAATTGTCCATTGAAGAAGAAGAAAATGCTACTGTGAATGTGATGTGATGTATCATGGTGACTCCTTGAGAACAAAAGGATTGGCACCAAATTTCTATTTTTCATACTTACATCAACGGTGGAAATAAGAGTTACAAAATGATCATCGATGGTGGAAGTTGCATGAATGTGATCTCAAAATTAGCTTTAAAAAAATTGGGATTGAAAGTTGAAGCCCATCTCAATCCATATAAAGTTTCTTGGTAAAATGCCACAACAATGCTCATAAGCCACAGGTGCTTAGTCCCTATCAAGATTGCGGACTATGAAGACGAAATCTGGTGTGACGTCCTTCCCATGGATGTTGCCCATATTTTATTTGGAAGACCTTGGTTGTATGATCTTGATGTTGCACACAATGGTCGAGCCAACACCTATACTTTTAGGTGCAATGGAAAGAAGATTGTCTTAAGTCCTTTAGAGCCTAAAAAGGACAAACAAGACAAAGAAAAAAAAAAGTTTGAAAAGAAGAGAGAAAGTTGGAACTTCTTTGCATGTTCTAAGCAAGAAGCAATTTGAGCAAGAGAGTAAAAATATATAGGTTTTCTATGCCGTAAATGACTCCTTTACTCTTAACAATGAAACACCATATGAAGTGTCACCTATACTTTCTGAATTTGATGAATGTTATCTCTAAACCTCCAAATGAATTACCCCCAATGAGAGATATTCAATATGCTATATATCTTATTCAAGGATCATCTTTACCCAATTTTCCTCACTATAGGATAAATCCTAAAGAACATGAGGAATTGAAAAGGCAAGTTAAAGAGTTGAGAAGTAAGAGATTTATTCAAGAAAGCATGAGCCCATGTGCATGTCTTGCCCTTCTTACTCCAAAGAAATATGGGATTTAGAGAATGTGCATTGACAGTAGAGCCATTAATAAAATCACAGTTAAATAAAGATTTCCTATACCCAAGTTAGATGATATGTTGGATCAAATGGTTGGTTCCAAGATCTTTTCCAAAATAGATCTTAAGAGTAGATACCATCAGATTAGAATTGGACTTGGAGATGAATGGAAAATTGCATTCAAAACTAAAGATGGCTTGTACGAATGGTTGGTGATGCCATTTGGTGTAGCGCCCCGACCCGCCACGTGGGGCCGGAGTGCTAATAAAACATACATATATATAAATACATCTCTTTCTGATACCAATTGTAGTGTATAAATATGCAACCCGCCCTAACTAGGGGATCCCAGGTGCAACTATCATTACTGAAATTAAATCCTTACAGCGGAAAATACTAAAAACATCCCAACCACTTTACCAGAGTTCTAGCTGTTTCCCAAATATACGTACACACCACTATCTGTCTACATATTACAATCCCAAAACAACAACATAATATATCTAGTATCTCACCAAATCTAGTAACCACTCCCAGAAGTTTAATCCCAGCCCCGAGGTAAGCTAGGTACGGTTCCCTAGAGGACCTGAAAAATAATTTGTATAATGGGGTGAGACACTTCTTAGTAAGACGAATTATAGTACTATCAGTGTGTGGCTAGCATAAGTTCTCGTGAATATAAAACTTTCATTATTTAATTGTATATAAAATGGCAATTAAAACTGTACTACACTATATCTTTAAAAATACATAATTCTGAATAATAAACTGTCGACTCAATGTAGCCCTTTTATAGTAAATTTTCCCATATATGCATAAAAGATACAACCTAAACTGTTGTATTAGTGTCGTCACGCTATCATAAACTCATACGAGATACTTCCCCCCAAGACGGGTTATGCGGCTATTGGCTTTGGTGTATGCCCAAGAGGGGGGGGGGGTGAATTGGGTATTTAAAAGTTCTCCCTAGGTTGGACCAGACATTTGCAATATTACACAACCTAGAGTCTGTCTATGTAATCCCAAATGCGTAGATAAGTATGCTGTGCAGAAATTTAAATCATGCGCATCATTCACATTATAACATACACGTGCAAGAATATAAATTGTGGAAATATAAATAGACAAACGATATGTTATCGGGGTTCGGCCAACTGTGCCTACGTCCCCACCTCTAGCTCGCAAACCACAGAATTCCACTAATGCTCACTTAACGGGTGGAGCAGCATCGGTTACAACTAGATCAATTAACGGGGTTGACCTCAACCTACACCTTACCAGGATGGTGAACCTAACTTTCTTAACTGGGTCTAAGCCAATTCAGGACTATTCCACAGGACTAGTCTCCCTCTTCAGGACCACGCCTAGAATACAATGAAAATAAAATTTACGCACACGGAAATGCTCCTTACACAAGCTAATATGTACCAATATAATCAACACACAACCAAATGATAAGATATGATAAGCTCAGTGTAGTCTTAATGTCTATTCTCAAAGATTAATGCAAATATGATAATCAGTTCGTAAGAGTGTATGTGAAAAGATCTTTGTGTCAAAATAACAGTATCAATCACAATGCAGCAACAAAGATCTCAAGCACACTTTAAATATCCTCAACAAATATTTTTCTCAAAATAAATTACAAGAGACATTTGAAATTGGTTTGTAAAATAGTATTTATCTTCAAGCACACTTCAAATACCTTCAACAAATATTTTTCTCAAAATAAACCACACAAGATATTGGAAATCGGTTTGTAAAATAGTATTTCACAAACAAAACACAATATAAACTATTGAGTATTTCAATGAATATGCAAAACTCAAAAGCTCTAAGAAGTTTTCCTACGGAAGGTTTATTTACAAAACCCCCTAGAAAAACTAGAAGCTTACTCTCAAAGAAAAATTAATCTCAATCAAAACGAGCAAGTGAGAGTTTAAGCTTGGTGAGATGAACACAAGAGCACTCTTACTAAGTGGTATTTGCAATATGGATAAGTAAGAATGCGAGTATGAAGCTTGAGTATGAGAAATAGGCTTTTTGAAATTTAGATGGTATTTGCTAATTATGTTTTCTAATCTGACACTAATTTTTGCAAATGAGGGGTATATATAGAATTCCCCAAAATTATAACCATTTAGGACATAGATGTCATTTTTGCAAAAGTTTAACTGAATTTAAAAATATTTAGCAGTGTTTTAACCTCAGTAAATTCGGAGCAACCCGAGAGGGTCGGTCGACCATTTTGATGGTTCGATCGACTGTGGAGCTCAGTTTGGTCAACCAGGAAAAGTTTGAACTGAGTGTTTGGTCGACCATATATAGGGCGATTCTGAACCTCCGTAGTTCGGTCGACCGTACTGGGTTTTGTTGACCGAACTATACAAAATTCGATCGACCAAGTCATTTTGAACTTGGAGGTTCGGTCGACCATAACGTTGGGACATCACCCGAGGTGGTTCGGTCAACCAGAGCGTTGTAGCTCATTTTCGGTCAGTCGACCGAAGAGCCAACTTGTTGACCCAGGGAGGTTTGGTTGACCAGGACGCTAAAGTACATTTTTGGTCAGTCAACCAAAGGGTCAAAATGTTGACCCGGTGGAGGTTTGGTCGACCGAATGCTTCTGTGCATTTAAAATTCAATCAACTGAACATGCCTTTTTTGAGCATTTCAGTCATAGTCCCTTTATAAAATTATTCTGATTCATATGATGATTGAATTTAATTCAATAGGTCATATTTTAATGCTGACATAAGGGTCCTAATGGTCAGTCTAGGTCTTTTTGAGCATATACCCTAAAAATTTGGCGTCGGTCAACCGAAGGGTGATCCCTAAGGTCCATCTATGGTCTTGAGCTTATCTATCCTACCATACAGGTAAGACATTAATTATTATAGACCCTTGAACTTAAATTATTACAGACTTAATAATATTACAACAAATGATATATATGTCGGGTCTTCATAATTCTTCAAGTCACTACATGCTATCAATTTGATCTAGTTAGTATGATCTGGAACACAAACTTGAAAGTCATCTAATACAAATAGTATTTGTCATTATCAAAATCGGGTATGACCAATATGGTCAACAGCGTCCTGAAGGCTGAGATCAATTCCTGGACGGCCGACCATAGCTGAGTCAGAAAAGGTAGTAAGTACGATCGCGCCTACCTATGGTCATCCAGAAACTACCTCGGATGGGGCCCCTCGGTAGAAACCTTAGAGTAGTACTGTGGCCCAGGTCACCAAATTGTCTATCCATTATCACACTATCATTCCAGTGTGATTGCACTCCCTGCCAACATATAGCTACAATATCGTGCTCATAACATCACATTTCATAATCACAGGGTTCTAGAATCATATACGTCAATTTACACATTAAAAACCGCTTTATTCTCATTTCATATAAAACCTATCATTTACTAACTCTCGACCCTCAGCCGCCATATAAAAATCTCAATCTCGGGCAGTTATAACAAATCTCAGTCCCCGGCCGTCATATTAAATCTCAGCCCCCGGAAGTCATATCAAATCTCTTATTATCAATAAAAACATTTTACTCATATATGCCATTTAGAAACTGTTCTCATGCCACACAATTTTTATCGGATAGATCATAAATAAATAAACTAACAGGGAAAGACATTAATTCTTGAAAATAGGGTATGAACATCTCCAGGGTTTTATTTAACTTAAACTATTTATTTTATATAAAATAAGAGATTTCAAACCAACTATGTAAATTTTCCCCAAAACATATAATAGTCAAAACCATCCTTTTATACACTCGATTCATTCATAAAATCGTTTATGCAATTTAATCGGATCCATATTTCAAAATCAACTGACATAATATAATCCCCTTACTTGACTTACTGAAAACCCTAAATCTGTGCCCTATGGCATTCGAAGATCAAAATCCTGAATTAAATTTTCCCCAAATTAATCAACTCAACTCACAAAATATTTCTCATTAAGCATTCCCTAAGCCTCATATACTCCAAATCAACAATAAAACCCTAAAATACTCTACTTACCCTGGTTTTGGAGTGGTGTGTGAAAAGCCCCGATCAAAAATCCACTCCGCTAGACTTGTAGATAATTTCTCCTAGATCCTTGTAACGACTTCCGATTGTCGAATCAGGCAACGAACGATGATAGAATCAAAGAGGGAGAAAGTAGGGGGAGAGAGAGAGAGAGAGATAGAGAGAGAGAGAGAGATAGATAGATAGATAGAGAGAGAGAGAGAGAGAGAGAGAGAGAGAAACTATTTTCTTAATCACTAAGCAACAAAAATCCTATTTATAAGTCGTTGACTCGATCACATTCGTCGAAGAAATGGCGCCTTCATCGACGAATTGCAAAAGGATGTTCATCGACGAAAGCAGGGGCTTCGTTGACGAACCCTAAGCCTGAAATTTCAGTCATTCGTGATTTCTTCGTCGATGTCGCCCTGAACTTCGTCAATGAACCACAGAAGGACATTCATCAACGAAAACAGGGGATTCATCGACGAAGCCTATTATTATTCTCTTTTTAAATCCCCTTTCTTCTTTTCTTATTTATTTCCTAATTTCTCGAGTTCGGGTTTTTACAATCTCCCCCCTTATAAAAATTTTGTCCTCGAAATTTGCTATTTGATTTCCATTACATTCCCCAAATTATCGCTGATCTGTTGATTCGACTCTAGGAAGAGCCGGCGGCCACCCATATAGCAGCCCCATCCCAAATTTATTAAATACCCTCACTTATGGAGGAGGAATACCATGGTTACATATACTATCTCAGGAGAATATAATATCCACACAAAACTCTCCCTGTGACCATCCATAAATGATAACAATAAACAACTGATACAACTAAACAAACCTACTTTAAGAAACCTATATACAAAACTAATACCTACCTACCGCTCTACTTGTTTAATGCTGAGCCTCTCCGAATAGCTGTGGATACTTCTGACGTATCTCTATCTCTAATTCCCATGATGCTTCTTCCACTGCATGATTGCGCCAAAGTACCTTTACAAGTGGAATCCTTTTTGTACGCAGCTCCTATTCCTTATAGTCTAGAATCTGAATTGGTATCTCTTCACATACCAACGTATCCCCGAGCTCGAAAGACTCATAATTGATCATATGCAAAGGATCCAGAATGTACTTCCTTAACATGGACACGTGGATCACTTCATGAATCCTAGAAAATGCTAGAGCTAATGCAATTTTGTACGCCACTAGACCAACTTTATCTATAATCTCGAATGGCCCGATGTATCTGGGACTTAGCTTCCCCTTTTCCCCAAATCTTATTACCCCTTTCATCGGAGCAATCCTAAAAAATATGTCATCACCTACCTCAAACTCTAGCTCTCGTAGGCGTGAATTCGCATAGCTTTTTTACCGACTATGAGCTGTCTTTATTATTTACCTGATAAACTGAACCTTATCAGAGGTTTGTTGAATAAGCTTTAGCCCTAAAATCTATTGCTCACTAACCTCGTCCTAATACAACGAAGATTGACACCTACAACCATACAGTACCTCATAAGGTGCTATCCTGATACTAGCTTGATAATTGTTATTATATGCGAACTCAACTAACGGTAGATATTTAATCCAACTACCCCAAAAATCCAGTACACACGCTCGCAGCATATCCTCTAGAATCTAAATAGTTCTCTCTGATTGACCATCGGTCTATGAGTGAAAAGCAGTACCAAAAATGGGTTGAGTTACCAAAGCTTCCTATAAACTCTTCCAAAATTAGGAAGTAAACTACAGATCCCTATCTAAAACAATAGAGACAGGCACCCTGTGCAGTCTGACTATCTCCTGTATATAAAGCTCTGTCAGCTTATTCATAGAATAAATGACTTTAATCAGAATGAAATGGGTAGTCTTCATTAGCCTATCAACAACTACCCAAATAGCATGCTATCCCTGAAGTGTCGATGGTATTCCCGTGGCAAAGTCTATGGAAATATGCTCCAATTCCACTTAGGAATGAGAAGTGGTTGCAATGGTCTTGTTGGCCTTTGGTGCTTGGCCTTCACCCGTTGACACGTCTGGCACTGTTCAACAAAACATGCGATCTCTCTTTTCATATTAGACCACCAAAAAGATTCTCGCAGATCCCTATACATCTTTGTGCTCCCTGGGTGCACTGTATATAAAAGGCGATGTGCCTCTTCCAAGATGGTTCGTTTAATTTCAACATCATTCGGTACGCATATTCTAGTGTGAAATTTCAACACCCCGTCATCTAAGAAATTAAGATCTGCATTCAACCCATCCTAAATTCCACTCACAATCTCTACCAGCTCTACATCTTTCATCAGAGTTGTTATGATTCTTTCCTGTAAGGTTGGTTGCACTACCAGACTAGCAATGAACATTTGGTGATTTTCTTCCACTAACTCCACACCCAAACTTTCCAGACTCATTCTGATCTGATGCTGAACTCCAACTACTGAGACTGATGCAAGCACTAACTTCCAACTCAAAGCATCGACTGCCACCTTAGCTTTTCCTGGGTAGTAACTAATGGTATAATCATAGTCTTTTATTAACTCAAGCCATCTCCGCTGCCTCATATGAAACTCTTTCTAGGTGAAAAAGTATTTAAAACTCTTGTGGTTGGTAAATATCTCACACCTTTCACCGTACAGGTAGTGCCTCTAGATTTTCAATGCATAAACTACTGCTGCCAATTCCATGTCATGCGTCAGATAATTCTTCTCGTACTCCTTAAGTTGGCGAGAAGCGTATGCAATAACCTTTCCCTATTGCATTAAGACACACCCGAGTCCCTTCTTAGATGCATCACTGTAGATTACAAATCCACCTTCTCTTGATGGAATAGTTAACACTGGAGTAGTAACTAGACGCTGCTTCAGTTCCTGAAAACTCTACTTGCACTATTCATTCCACTCAAATTTCATGTTCTTCCTCGTGAGCCATCTCAGTAGACCTGATAGTTTAAAAAAACTCGCTACGAACCACGCGGTAATATCCTACCTGACCCAAGAAACTTCTAACCTTGTGCACATTCTTTGGTCTCACCTAATCAACTACCGCTTCAATCTTACTTGGGTCCTCTAAAATGCCTTCCTTGGACACTACATGTCCCAGAAATGCCACTTGTTCTAACCAGAATTTGCATTTCTTGAACTTTGCAAACATTTTCATTTCTCTGAGTACCTAGAGTACTATCCTCAAATGAATTTCATGCTCTTTAGAACTCTTTGAATAAACCAAGATGTCATCGATGAATACCACCACAAACTGATCTGCGTACTCGTGAAACACCCTGTTCATCAGATCCATGAATACCACAAGAGCATTGGTCAATCCGAACGGCATAACTAGAAATTTGTGGTGGCTATACCTAGTATAGAAATCCATCTTTGGTACATCCTCTGATTTAACTCTCACTCGATGATACTCGAATCGCAGATCGATCTTGGAGAAGATTTGAGTGCCCTGTAACTAGTCAAACAAATCGTCAATTCGAGATAACAAGTATTTATTCTTTATTGTCACTTTATTAATCTCTCTATAGACGATGCACATCCTCATCGACATCCTTCTTCTTTACAAATAACACTGGTGCTCCCCGAGGTGATACACTCGGTTTGATAAACCCCTTATCAAGAAGTTCCAGCAGTTGCTCCTTTAAATCCTTTAATATTGCTGGAGCCATCTTTTATGAAGCTTTAGAAATAGACGTTGTCCTTGGAAGCAACTCAATGACAAACTCCACCTCACGATCCAGAGGCAATCTCGGTAAGTCCTCTAGAAAAATGTTTTAGAACTCCCTTACCACGGGGATATCCTCTAGTTTATGTTCCTCCCTTGGTGCTTCTTTTATGAATGCTAAATATCCCTGACATCCCTATAGGAGTAACCTTCTCGTCTGCATAACTGAAAGGATCTATGGTGTAGAGCGCACACATGACCCGAAAAATATAAACTCCAGCTCCTCAGGAGGTCAGAACACTACCTCCTTCCTGTGGCAGTCAATACTCGCATAACTAGATGCTAACCAATCCATCCTCAAAATAAGATCAAAGCCATGCATATCAAATACAATCAAATTAGTAGGTATCATTCTCCCTTGAATTTCCATTGGGTATTCTAGGATCATTTTACTACGCACCACAATTGACCGAGTCTGTGTGACTACTTCTAACTCGGCATCTAACAGTTGTGTTTCTACCTTGTATAATTTAATAACCCCTGAGACATAAAGGAATGTGTCACACCTTAGTCAAACAATATAATGGCACTATTTGATAAAATGGAAATTGTACCTGTCATCATGTCACCGGTGTTCTCAGCATTGCCAGGAGTTAAGGAATACACCCACACCTGGGTCGTACCCCTCTGATAGTTTCCACGTGGTGCCTGGTTACCTCCCCCAAGGGCCCTGCCTAGCACCCGTATGAGAACTAGAAGGCATCGGCCTATGCTTTGGATTCCGAACCTCCACATCACCCTGTAGACTCATCTTTGCTACAGTGACCTTATCCACCAGTGTAGCAAACTCTTGCACTTGTAGTAGAGCCACCTGCTTTTTAATCTCCCGCTTCAAACCCATCTCAAACTTCCAAGCCTTTGTAAGCTCGCCTGGTACCATGTAAGGAGCAAACTATGACAGCTCCAGAAATCAAGCGGCATACTGCTAAATAGTCAGCTGTCCCTGAGTCAGGTTCAGGAACTTCTCTACCTTTGCTTTTCTGATAGAGGTTGGAAAATATCGATAAAAGAATACTTCTCTAAAACGGCTCCACATCATCGACACAGGTACTAGTCTCTGCTCCTCTAACATCTTTACTGCTTCCCACCATCTCTTGTTTTCTCTAGTCAATTTAAATGTAGCATATAACACCTTATGCTCGTCAGTGCATCGCAGTACAACCAACATCTTCTCAATCTCCCGAATCTAGTTCTCTGCAAGGATCGAGTTGGTACTTCCCGTGAAAGTAGGAGGGTTCAGGCAAGTGAACTCCTCAATAGAATCTCCTAACTCAGCAGTGGGATGATCCTACGCTCAAGAATTTTGCATAACCTTGGCCATAAAATGTTGGGAAAAATCTCGAAAAGCCACTATAGAATCACTGCCACCCTCATGGGCAGCTCCCTCGCTGTTGCTTCCTCCTACAACAACATTACTGTCCTTGGGATCCATCCTGAAGATAGAACCAAAATGAATTTAGAATTCTCACATCCTAACATATCTGGTGCAATTTTAACACTAAAATATTTACTTTCAATAAATTTCAAATACCAGCCTAACTCTTTTTCCTCTAATTCATGACATATTCTGCCAATTTCATATTCTCATTCTAATTTTCAAGTTCCCGCCCTTCCACTCGGAAACAAAACCATCAATGGATTGCCATGGTTTTCTGAACCCATCAATTGATCTAGAAAAACATAGAAGTTCATCAAGGAATTTCTGCCTCCGGGCTTACGAAGCCAAAACTCAAAATTCCTATTCTACCCATTCCTATCCTCGTCCTACTTAAACCTATACTCTGGTAAAATCATCTGCCCTTGTCTACATAACCTAGCAACCTAAGCTTTGATACCACCGATAGAGCCTTGACCCACCACGTGGGCCCAGAGTGCTAATAAAACATACATACATACATACATACATACATATATATATATATATATATATATATATACATATAAATACATCTATCTCTAATACCAACTGTAGCATATAAATATGTAACTTGTCCTAACTAGGGGATCCCGAGTGCAACTGTCATTATTGAAATTAAATCCTTATAATAGAAAATACTAAAAACATCCTAACCACTTTACCAGAGTTCTAGCTATTCCCCAAATATACATACACACCACTATTTGTCTACATATTACAATCCCAGAACAACAACATAATATATCTGGTATCTCACTAGATCTACTAACCACTCCCAAAAGTCTAATCTCAGCTTCAAGGTAAGCTAGGTATAGTTCCCTAGAGGACCTAAAAAATAATTTGTATAATGGGGTGAGACACTTCTAAGTAAGACGGATTATTACTATCAGTGTGTGACTAGCATAAGTTCTCGTGAATATAAAACTTTCATTATTTAACTGTATATAAATTGGAAATTAAAATTGTACTACATTGTATATTTAAAAATACATAATTCTGAATAATAAATTGTTAGCTCAATATAGCCTTTTTATAGTAAATCTGCCCATATATGCATAAAAGATACAACCTTGACTACTGAGTTAGCATCTTCACGCTATCATAAACTCATACGATATGCGTCCTCCCATAATGGGTTGTGTGGCCCGAAGGCTAGACTCAGCTCGTAGCTGGCTGACTATAGCTGAGTCAGAAAAGGTAGTAAGTACGATCGTGCCTACCTATGGTCATCCAGAAACTACCTTGGATCCCCCCCGACAAAAACCTCAAAGTAATACTATGGCCTAGGTCACCAAATCATCTATCTATCATCACACTATCATTCCAGTGTGATTGCACTCCCTGCCAACATATAGCTATGGTACCGTGCTCATAACATCACATTTTATAATCACAGGGTTCTAGAATCATATTTGGAAATTTACACATTAAATATTGCTTTATTCTCATTTCATATAAAACCTATCATTTACTAACTCTCGGCCCTCGGCTGTCATATAAAAATCTCGACCCCCGGCCGTCATAAATATCGGCCTCCGACCGTCATATTAAATATGGACCCTTGGCCTTCATATTAAATCTCGGCTCTCAGCCATCATATTAAATCTCAGCCCCCGACTATCATATCAAATCTCATATTATCAATAAAAACCTTCTACTCATATAAACCATTTTGAAATTGTTCTCATGCCACACAATTTTTATCTGATAGATCATAAATAAATAAACTGACTGGGAAAGACTTAAATTCTTGAAAATAGGGTCTGAACATCTCCATGGTTTTATTTAAATTAAACTATTTATTGTATAGAAAATAGAAGATTTCAAACATACTACATAAATTTTCCCCAAAACATATAACAATCAAAACCATCCTTTTATAGACTCGATTCATTTAGAAAATCGTTTATGCAATTTAATTGGATCCATATTTCAAAATCAACTGACATAATATAATCCCCTTACCTAGCTTACTGGAAACCCTAAATCTCATCCCTATGGCGTTTAAAGATCAAAACCTTGAAATTACATTTTCCCCAAATTAATCAACTCAACTCACAAAATATTTCTCGTTAAACATTCCCTAGGCCTCATATACCAAATCAACTATAAAACCCCAAAATACCCTACTTACCCTGATTTTGGAGTGGTGCCTGAAAAGCCCTGATAAAAAATCCACTCTGCTAGACTTGTAGATAATTTCTATTAGATTCATGTAGCGGCTTCTGATCGTCGAATCATGCGATGAATGTTGAGAGAATTGAAGAGAGAGAGAGAGAGAGTAGGGCGCGAGTTAGAGAGAGAGGGAGAGAGAGAGGGAGAGGGAGAGAGAGAGAGAGAGAGAGAGAGAGAGAGAGAGAGAGAGAGAGAGAGAGAGAGTGTGTGTGTGTGTGTGTGTGTGTGTTTTCTTAATCACTAAGCAACCAAAAATCCTATTTATAAGTTGTTGACTTAGTCACATTCGTAGACGAAATGGCGCCTTCGTCAATGAATTGCAGAACGATGTTCATCGACGAAAGTAGGGGCTTTGTTGACAAACCCTAAGCCTAAAATTTTAGTCGTTCGGGATCTCTTCATCGATGAATACCTGAGCTTCGTCGGTGAACCATAAAAGGGCATTCATCGACTAAAATAGGGGATTCATCGACAAAGCCTACTGTTGTTCCCTTTTTAAATTCCCTTTCTTCTTTTTTTATTTATTTCCTTATTTTCTGGGTTCAAGTTTCTACATTATGTAATAACCCAAAAAAAAAAAATTAATTAATTAAAATTATTAATAAATTAATTAGTTAAACATTATTAAATTAATTAATTAAATAAACAAAAACAAGGAATAGTGTGGAAAAGAAAAAAATTGAAATAAAGATATATAAATATATATAAGGTTATTGAAAAGTAAGGTGTAGTCTCAAGAGGGGGGGTGAATTGGATTTAAGAACTTTCTTTTAATTCTTTTTGAGAATTCTTAAACTTCTTTCAATTCTTTTAACCAATTCTAAACTTGTTTGTTTAACTCTTTAATAAAAAAAAGAACTTAAATTATTTTATCCAATCAACAACACTATTGCTTAGCCAAACAAGTAATCAATCATTCAACCAAACCAATCAAGCACAATGTTTAAACCAAACAACCAAATAATTTGTCAAGTATAAGTTAACTGCATCACTATTCGATTAATGGAAAATTCAGCACTCTTTGGAATATAAACACAATCCACTCAATATCAAACTTTAATCCATTTAATCACAATATAACTTATGTTATTAGCCTTAAATATAAAATTGAATTAAGCCCTGTATATATGAAATGTTATGCTTACTGATATAAAGCCCTGTATGAATGGATTTGCCTCTTTAATATGATGTGTAATATAGAATCCAACACTTTTCCCAATATTCAAAATCTAAATAAACTCTTAGTTAATTTATCTTTGGAATGTTTAACCAAGTAACGTACTCCTGTATGGTTTCCGCAAAATATGGTTTAACCAACGTTCTCCCTTTCGGTTTCCGCAACCCAAATCAAAATCAGACTTCAAGTTTACTTGTTTTCCAAATATACATAGTATATATGATTTCCAATTTAAACCATCCATGCAATTTAAATATTACTGAAAATAAAGAGTAGGGAAAGAGAGAGTGTGACGAAGATTTTTACGAGGTTCGACTTATACCCAGCCTACGTCCTCACCTTTGGTAAACCAAAAAAGGATTCACTAAATCTCTTCCTTTAACTAACGGAACAAACCTTTACAACACTCCTTGGGTAAGGTTAGAGCCCACCTTCTCCAAACGATATCCCCTCATCCGATCACTTCTTAACTAGGCTAGAGCCCACCTCTCTAAGCAATATCCTCTTGCTTAGCCAACGATCCAAACAATCCTTAGAATCTTCAATCTATAAGAAATAAATCAAATAGACTCGTACAAAGAACTTGCTCCCTAAAGAGTTGGTTAGTACACCAATTACAACACAACTAATATACTTCAAAGTAAACAACAATATGGAAATTAACTTGAAACTCAATGAAGTATATCACCGATTAATTCTTTCAATGATTGAAAGATTTAGAATTTGTAGCACAATTTCGGTGGAAGAAGATGAGCAAAACTCATTTGAATTCATGCAAGTTAAGAGCAAAAGAGAGACTTGAGAATTTGAGAGCAATTGAGAGAGATTTTGAATTTTTGCTGAATTGAATTCTTTGTTTCTTTGATTTAATGATCTTTGAGGCTTATTTATAGACTTGAAAAGGTATGTAACTTGATCCCCAAGTGTCTTGGAGTATTCCCCAAGTTTTTACAAATTTTGAGCCCCAAGCAACCTGTTTTAAAAATTTGACCGTTATGAAAAAAATTCAAAACAGCCACATGACAGATGACTGTCCATTTTTTGTAGTCGTCTGTCTAGTTAAATTAAAGGGGAAGTAGGGTGTCAGTCATCTGTCTAAACACGCACATACGTCTCATTTTGCATTGACAGTCGTCTGCCAAGTTCTTGACAATCGTTTGTTATGCTGTCAACTTCGAGCACCCTTCAGTATTTTGGTCATAACATTTTATGTATTAGTCCAAATTTGATGATATTAGTGTAAAATGAAAGATAAGAGAAAATCCTAAAACTTTCATGTTAAAGTCATTTTAAAATAAAAGATTTTTGATGGAGAAAAATGTACATCAATGCAGATGTAGAAAAAATTATAGCATTTGAGAAATCCTCTTTTTGGTGATTTTCATTCCAAAAATGATTCTAACCTTTTTTGAAACAATTTTTTATCTTATAAAAATATTTTTCAAGTATGTTCAAAGATATCTAGGTCCAATAAATTTACGTAAGAGCTTCATGCATCCATATTGAAATTTTTTGAAGTACTTACATGAAATTTCCTAGACTCTTTCAAACTTTCAATTCTTGAATTCCTTGAGGTCTTTATGCTTGCTTCATCTTTCTTTGAGCTTTCCATGTTGATCACTTGGGATTTCATTCTTGAAGATTTTTTTTTGATATGAATGCTCTCATGATTTTCAAGTTTTAATCCATGCCTCAAGCTTTGATATAATCATCCTTCTTTGAAGTACAAGCTTTAATGAATTCTTTAACCTTATATTCATCATTGAGTCCAGAAAATACATCACTTAAACAAAGCATGTTAAGTTCTACTTATTTATTAGCATCAAATCAAGATGTTAAGTCTTGTAAGGCCAACAATCTCCCCCTTTTTGATGATGACAAACAAGAAGAAAAAATTGGAGTGAGTCTTAAAAATACTCCCCCTTTCAATAAGCATTATCTTAACAGTATTTGCAAGATCAATATAAATTTCAAAAACTCTTTTACAGTCATGCTCATCGCTATCAAATACTTATCCTTTTGATATATATTATGTTCATGCTTAGTTTTTGCGATTTGCAATACTTTGCTCAAATTTTGCTTAAACACTTCTCCCCCGTTTGGCATCAATCAAAAAGAGAAAAAAATTAATTAAGTTCAAATAAAATCACATTTTAAGTATATCATTAAACATGCGTATCAAACATATGAACACACTCAATTTATTATTTTTCAATATAGCATGTGTAGTGTGTTATAACATTCAAGTATATGAGTTGTAATTTCATTACTAATCGCTTTTTCCTTTAGACAATATTCAAGATTTCAATTGTTGATTTTATGATGCCGATTTAAAATTGAATTCATGATATCTAGTTAAAATTCATGATACCAATTGAGAATTGATACCAATTGAAAATTTAATTCATGATACCAATTGAAAATTCCTTGAATTGATTAATAGGAAAACAATCATAATATAAGCAATATGACATAACACTCCCCTTGAATTCAACACATTCAGTTTTGTTATCAATTTTGCTTTCATCATCCCATGTTTCAAAACATTGATTCACATCATGTATCAAATATCAATATCATGCTAATATCATCAATGTCATACTATGCTCATAGATATAATCATACTTTTCATGCTTAAAAGACAAATTTAACTTTTAGATTGTGATACCAAGTGAGCTTTGTAAAATTGTCATACCAATTAAAATTTTTAAAATATGATACCAAAAATATTCGTGGATACTAAAGACTTCATAGATACCAAAGTCATTATCACATTATACACAGCTCATGGATACCAATATAACCATTATATCTTTTATAGCTCATGGATATCAATATTAAAAGTAGTAAGTCTATCCATGTAATTTATCAATAGCATGCATGATAAAGAATTAATCTCATATCAAAATTCATGCTTATACTCAATAATCTCATGCTCAAATTTTGAACATAGTGAGCCATAAATTTTCAATATAAGTCAAGCATATAATGTAGCATAGGCATGTAAGCATGTAGCATATAGCATATCATATAGGCATGTCAGCATGGAGCATATAGCATTTCATTCTCAAATATCTTTTAAAAAAATTTTATGTTGTCGCCTGTCAACAAGGGGTAGTCGTCTGTCACTAAACAACTAGGTTTTTTAAAAATGAACAGAAGGGTGACAGACGTCTGTCCGTGAACAAATCAGTTTTTCAATATACACAGAAGGTTGACAGTCGTCTGGCAGAACACTCACAGACGGCTCACTGGTCATTGGCAGTCGTCTGTCAGTCTTCTGACTTGTGTTAAAAAAATTTCAAAAACATGCCAGTCATCTGTCACTAGACAGACAGTCGTCTGTCAGCTGGTTGATTGTCATTTTTGATTTCTCTCTCTTTTGTTTAATTAACCTTAGAATTTTAATTTGTTTTAACTTTTGAAAAACATGTTCCAAGACTTAAAACTAAGGTCTCTAAGTCTCTTTGCCTAGTGAGCTTAAAAAAAATCATACTTGAATCAACTTGAAGTACTTATGTAATAAGCTCAATTTGATATTTTCTTAAGTTAAGCTTTGTAAAAAAATCATCCTATGATTTTTGCCAACAATGTCATTTTGAATTTGTTATAATAAGCTCTTAAACTCATCTTTAAGTTTTTCTATTTCAACTAGTTCATTTGTTGATCATGAATTAAGTTACTTTCTCAATTTTTAAAGGGGAATGACTTAATCCATGAAGTTTTTCGTTAATGAGTTAGTCTATCATCTCGGTACCCATACTTTCTTGGGTCCGGTTGGTTTGATAAAGGATGTTTCTTTTACTTTCCATACTTGTTTAGTTTTTACATCTTTTCTTTTAAATGGACAATCAAACTTGATATGCCCCTTTTTCTTACATTGATAGCATATGGTGTTAGCGTAAGCCTTAAAGGATGTGCTTGCATTATCTTTGGAGGCTTTTGAGAAATAACCCATGTAAAGATTCCTTTTCTTTTTATTTTCAATTCCATTAAATCCAATGCCTTCTTTGTGTAGAGACATTCTTTGGGAGCCTACCATTTTGTCAAAGTTTGTTTTTCCTTTTGTAAAGTTATAAATGATTCTTTCTGTATCTTCAATTTAATTCTTGAGATCATTTATCTCTTTATCTTTCTTGTCATCAACCTTCTTTTGTGATTTCTCTAATTCTAGAGATAATTTTCTGATTTTATCCTCTAATTTAGAAATATATATATATCTTTCTCATATACCGTAGAGGATAGGGATCAAAGGTCTTTTATCATTTTTTCATTCTTGCATTCTAATTCTTTGATTTTCAAGTCTTTTTTACTTTTCAGCAAGATTTTTGGATTCTAGCTCATTTGTTATAGCTTCATTTTTACTTCCTATTTTCTTGATTCTTGAATCCTTTTCTTTTTCAGTAGTTCTACGAGATTCTAACTCTTTCATCATTCCTTCATTCTTGTTTTTCAATGAAGTATTTTGTTCAGTTACTTTAATCAACATCTTATGCACCTTGAATAAGTCATTTTGAAGTTCTTCATAAGATGGTATGCTTTTCATAATTGGATTCATCACTACAAGAATTATTTGAAGATTTAGATGAGGAGCTTTCCTCATCATCCCAAGCGATAAAGCATGTATAAGCAACCTCTTGGTCACTTGATTCATTTTCTGAACTGCTTGTACTCATCATGTCCCAAGTAGTGGCTTTCATGACCTTTTTCTTTTTCTTCTTAGACTTTTTCTTAAGTAGAGGACATTCCGATTTTAAATGTCCAGCTTTGTTGCAATTATAGCATGTAGGAGTTTTACTTTTAGATTTCTTTTTGCTGATTTCTTCTTCTTCTTTATCTGATTCGGAGTCTTGGTTTCTTCTTTTAAATTTTTTTCTCCTTCTTAGTATCCTTGCTAGCTTTTTAGATATGAAGGCTTCTTCATCTTGATCAATTTCACTACTTGAGTTTTCTTTTAAGGCTTTAAAGGCTATTGATTCTTGGGCTTTGGTTTTTCCATTCTTTTCATTCATTGTCATTTCATATGTAAGGAGAGAACCTATAAGTTCATCTAAGGAAGTGTTTTTCAAATTTCTTCCTTCGTTTATGGCAGTGGCTTCTAGTTCCCAAACGGTTGGTAGCCCTCTAAGAATTTCCTTATCATTTCTTACGTAGTGTACGTTTTTCCTAGTGCATTTAGGGAATTTATTATGCGAGTGAATCTAATAAACATATTAGTTATGGATTCATCCGGGTTCATTTTAAAAGCTTCATATTCACTTGTAAGCATATCGATCCTATTATCCCTAACATCTATAGTGCCTTCGTAGGTGACTTCTAGCTTGTCCCATATTTCATTAGCTGATTTGCAAGCCATTACTCTATTAAATTCATTGGCATCTAAGGCACAATATAGAGCATTCATAGCACTAGAGTTTATTTGCAACATTTTATAGTCTAAGTCTGTCATATCAATTTTCTCCATAGGGACGTGTTTTCCGTCAACTATCTTAGTGGGAGTTTGGTCACCTTCCATGACAACCTCCCAAGTTTTCCAATTCATAGTTTGAAGATATATTTGCATTTTCTTTTTCCAGAAGGTATAGTTCAAACCACAAAAGATTGGTGGCCTAGTTGAAGATTGTCTCTCTCCAAAGGGAGCTCTGCCAAAGTTAGTCATTAAGATCTTTTTATAGCTACTATTTAGGATTTGTTATAACCCCACTCTGATACCAATTGAAAAGTAAGGTGTAGTCCCAAGAGGCGGGGGGGGATTAGATTTAAAAACTTTCTCTTAATTCCTTTTGAGAATTCTTAAACTTCTTTATTTCTTTTAACCAATTCTTAACTTGTTTGTTTAACTCTTTAATCACAAAAGAACTTAAATTCTTTTATCCAATCAGCAACACTATTGCTTAGCCAAACAAGTAATTAATCATTCAACCAAACCAATCAAGCACAATGTTTAAACCAAACAACCAAATGATTTGTCAAGTATAAGTTAACTGCAACACTATTTGATTAATGGAAAATTCAGCACTCTTTGGAATATAAACACAAACCACTCAATATCAAACTTTAAACCATTTAATCACAATATAGCTTATGTTATCAGCCTTGGATATAAAATTGAATTAAGCCCTGTATATATAAAATGTTATGCTTGCTGATATAAAGCCCTGTATGAATGGATTTGCCTATTTAATATGATATGTAATATAGAATCCAACACTTTTCCCAATATTCAAAATCCAAATAAACTCTTAGTTAATTTATCTTTGAGATGTTTAACCAAGTAACGTAGTCCAGTATGGTTTCTGCAAAATATGATTTAACCAACGTACTCCCTTTCGGTTTCCGCAACCCAAATCAAAATCAGACTTCAAGTTTACTTGATTTCCAAATATACGTAGTATATATAATTTTCAATTTAAACCATCCACGCAATTTAAATATGTACTGAAAATAAAGAGTAGGGAAAGAGAGAGTGAGACGAAGATTTTTACGAGGTTCAGCTTATACTCAGTATACGTCCTTGCCTTTGGTAAACCACCAAAGGATTCACTAAACCCGTTCCTTTAACGGGCGGAACAAACCTTTACAACACTCCTTGGGTAAGGCTAGAGCCCGCCTTCTCCAAACAATATTCCCTCGTCTAGTCACTCCTTAACTAGGCTAGAGCCCGCATCTCTAAGAAATATCCCCTTGCTTAGCCAACGATCCAAACAATCTTTGGAATCATCAATCTACAAGAAATAAATCAAATAGATGCATACAAAGAACTTGCTCCTCAAAGAGCTGGTTAGTACACCAATTACAACAACACTAATATATTTCAAAGTAAACAACAATATGGAAATTAACTTAAAGCTTAATGAAGTATATCACCGATTAATTCTTTTAATGATTGAAAGATTTAGAATTTGTAGCATAATTCCGGTAGAAGAAGATCAGCAAAACTCAGTTGAATTCGTGCTAGTTGAGAGCAAGAGAGAGCCTTGAGAATTTGAGAGTAATTGATAGAGATTTTGAATTTTTGCTGAATTGAATTCTTTGTTTTTTTGATCCAATGATTTTTGAGGCTTATTTATAGACTTGAAAAGGTATGTAACTTGATCCCTAAGTGTCTTGGAGTATTCCCAAGTTTTTACAAATTTTGAGTCCCAAGCAACCTCTTTTAAAAATTTGATCGTTATGAAAAAAATTCAAAACATCCGCGTGACAGATGGCTGTCCATTTTTGGAAATCATCTATCCAGTTAAATTAAAGAGCAGTAGGGTGTCAATTGTCTGTCTAAACACGCACAGACGTCTCATTTTGCATTGACAGTCGTTTTTCAAGTTCTTGACAGTCGTTTGTCATGCTATCAACTTCGAGCACCCTTCAGTCGTTTGGTCATAACGTTTTCTATTTAACTCTAAATTTGATGATCTTGGTGTCAAATGAAAGCTAAGAGAAAATAATAAAACGTTCATGTTGAATACATTTTAAAATAAATATTTTTTGATGAAGAAAAATGTACATCAATGTAGATGTGGAAAAATTGACAACATTTGAGAAATCTTCTTTTTGGTGATTTTCATTCCAAAAATAATTCTAACCTTTTTTGAAAAAAAATTTTGCCTTACAAAAATATTTTCCAAGTATGTTCAAAGATATCTAGGTCTAATAAATTTACCTAAGAGTTTCATGCATCCATATTGAAATTCTTTAAAGTACTTACATGATATTTCATAGACTCTTTCAAACTTTCAATTCTTGAATTCCTTGAGGTCTTTATGCTTGCTTCATCTTTCTTTGATCTTTTCATATTGATCACTTGGGCTTTCATTCTTGAAGCTTTTTCTTTAATATCAATGCTCTCATGATCTTCAAGTTTTAATCCATGCCTCAAGCTTTGATATAATCATCCTTCTTTGAAGTACAAGCTTTAATGAATTCTTTAACCTTACATTCATCATTTAGTTCTGAAAATACATCACTTAAACAAAGCATGTTAAGTTCTACTTGTTTGTTAGCATCAAAATAAGATGTTAAGCTTGGTAAGGCCAACAGTTATTATATAATATAAGTTAAAGTAGATATATATATATATATATATATGTATGTATATATAAAATATCAAAATAATATATGTTAAATTTAATTGGATGGATTGGATTTCAATTTGAAATCCATTTCCATCTTCTTCATCAGCTGCCTCTCTCCATCTCTCTCAATCTCCCACTCTCTGTCACTCTTGTCCGTCTCCGTCCCTCTTTTCTCATCTTCTTAGCGGATATATGGCCGATCGGGAAACGGAAGGTACCGTTGGGTTTCTAGTTCTGCCACTGACATTTCTATTAGAGCGGATTTATCGTGGGAGCGGCGTAGGCACCACTTTTTGGGAAAGGTATATTTCCTCTAAATCTTTAATTTCTCCTTAAATCTGCCATTAAATTGATGATCAGGCACCACCACGGCGTCCTAGTCAATTTGGCGTGAGTAAATTTGCAATTGGGGTTTTCTAGACCTCACTCCAAAGTGAGAGTGAGATTTGGGAAATTAGGTAAATTGGTTATATTTGAGGGTATAATTATTTATTCAGAATTTATGGGCCTAGAAAATATTAAAATATTATTTTATTTAGGATTAATTTAATGAAATTAGGATTTTTGATTTAGGACTCGGGTGAGCGCTGCAGGTATTTTTTGAGGTCCCTGTTGGCATAATTCAAGAAATCAGGTAAGAGGAAAAATATATATTAAACCAGAATTTTTATGAGTTTAATAGAAAATGAATTGTGTTATATGTAAGTATATATGTTTCAGTAAGGGTTTAAAATGCCAACCATTTAAATTATATTTTTCAGAGTTTAGGACTGTCTATTAGATACATATATGCAAAAATGAACTGATGAAAGTGAAAAATATTTTAATGATAGTTATGTAAGAAATGAAAGGTATTTTCAGTATATAAATGTTAAATATTGGTTCGCTTATTTTACAGGCAATGTATGAATTTTATTGCTAAATTGTGTGTGGCATGAGTAAATGTAAGTTTTGTGCAAATATATGTTAAATGTATGAGATGCAGACAAAGTAAGTAAACCATTAAGAATGAAATATGATATGAACCATGTTGTTTGTGTATGTTAATGCAACCATGTAAATGTATGACTGCTAAAAGCCGTGTTAGCAGATTTTAGCACATTTCTATGTGGACTAATTGATGACAGCTAAAAGGAGTTGTGTTAGCAAATTCTAGCGCATTTCTATGTGGACTAACTGATGACAGCTAAAGAGCGGTGGTAGTATGAATGAATGAAATCAAAATGGAATGAAATGACAATGGTATGAAATGTGAAATGTGAACGATGTAAATGGGAAAGAGTTACTTAAAGTGAAATGCAACATAATGCTTAAGCTATGAACATGAACATGTGTGAATAGTTGAATAATGACAGAAAGAATAATGTATTATGATATTAGAAGTATTTATGCTAATAGAATATGCTACAACTGGGATGGGGCATATTCTTCGCTCGAGGGCTCGCTGAGAAAGGTGAGTGCTCTATAGTATCAGATGTAGCAATAGGCTGCATAACACATTAGGGAAGAGGGAACCTACTTGTATGGGCGGGTAGATTTCCCTATCCTAGGGGCATTCACTGGTAAACCTTTGTTTGAACTGTGTGAGTACGAGATCAATTTAACACTAGAGAGTTTACCGAGTAAGGTGAGTGCCCTGATATGCTTCAGTAGTGACCTTCAGGTTGACAAATGTATCAGAGCAGAGGGGTGCTACTTGTATGTGCGGGTAATCACTCATATCCTTAAGTAATCTCGTGGGTAAAATACTTGACATGTGTTTGAATAGGATCAGAGAATGATTTCAGAAATTATGTTAAAGATTTTCAAATGTTAAATATTATATTGTTATATAAGCTCATGTTAGCCACATGCTATTTTAATATATTGTTTCTTCCCTTACTGAGATGTGTCTCACCTAAATATGAATTTATATTTTTCAGGATTTCCTCGAGATCGAGCTTAGAGAGTTCGAGGTTTTATAGCATTTTTGGGAAATAGAAAAAGAAAATGGTATATTTTTATGTTTATTTTGAGATGTATATTTTATGTTTTATGTTTTATGTATTGAAGTCTTCAGATATATGAATAGTTGTGAATACGAGTATTTTTTTATTTTTGTTTTGGAGACATGTATATATGTGATTATAGGTGGTGAATAGTTAATTCAGATTGTGGATAGGAACAGTAAACTCTGGTATTATATTTGTGGAGATTATATTTATATTTTTCGCTGTGTACATGATGTTAGAATGTGGATTATCAGGTAAATGAATGGATTAGTAGCACTCCGTGCCCACGTAGGGGCTCGGGGCATTACAAATGGTATTAGAGCAATGTCCAGCCGGAAGTGTAATTAGTTTCACATCGCCTGGTTATGGAAATATTTAAGTATTAGGTTAGGGATGATTTATACCAGAGTATAGGATTGAGTTGCGATAAAGATAGGGATGGGTAGATTAAGATACCATGAGGAATTATGAGTTGTGTTTCATAAGTTTGGGGGCAGAAATCCCTTGATGGTCTTCTATGTTTTTTTGAAGAAGTAACTAGCTTTAGAAAATAATGGTAAATCCATCGATGGTGATGTTTCCGAGTAGAGAAATTAGAACTTTGAATTTAAACTCGATGGTTAGGTTGGTTGATTTAGGGAGAAAAATCTTTGAAGAAGAATAATTTAAGTGTTGTGGTTTATCGGTTTGTGGTCAACTTGGGTGTTTGATATTTAAATTGGAGTGTATGGAAATGTGTGGTATGATGTTGGTTAGTTGATTTAAGAGGTTATGGTATCGGGGGGAAACAACAAGTATTACTAGAAAGAGGTGGACTGGGACGAGTGTACTCGTTGATCCCGACTAGGGCGAAAATTGCCAAGGAGGCAGGTATAAGTTTATGTTTAAGATAAATAATAGTTTTATTTAATTATGCATAATGTAGAAATCTATATAATGATATGTATTAGATTATGTGAGATAGTTAATAAATTTTAAAAAGCAAATGTGAAAAATGATCGGGTAGCGAATTTCGAGGACGAAATTCTTTTAAGGAGTGAAAAATGCAATAATCCAAAAATAAAAAAATAAAAAAAATAAAAAAATAAAAAAATTAAAATTATTAATCAATTAATTAGTTAAACATTATTAAATTAATTAATTAAATAAAGAAATAAAAGGAATAGTGTAGAAAAGAAAAAAATTAAAATAAAGATATATAAATATATATAAGGTTATTATATAATATAAGTTAAAGTAGATATATATGTAAATATATATAAATAATATCAAAACAATATATATTAAATGTAATAGGATGGATTGTATTTTAATTTGAAATCCATTTCCATCTTCTTCATCAGCCGCCTCTCTGCATCTCTCTCAGTCTCCCACTCTCCATCACTCTCCTCTGTCTCCGTCCCTCTCTTCTCCATTTCTCGGCGGATATTTGGTCGATCGAGAAATGGAAGGTACCGTTGGGTTTCTAGTTCTGTCATTGATATTTCTACAAAAGCGGATTTATCGTGGGAGCGGCGTAGGCACCACTCCTTGGGAAAGGTATATTTCCTCTAAATTCTTAATTTCTCCTTAAATCTGCCATTAAATTGATGATCAGGCACCACCACGGGGTCCTAGTCATGATCGTCGTCATTTTGGGATGAGTAAATTTTCAATTGAGATTTTTTAAGCCCCACTCTAAAGCGAGAGTGAGATTTGGAAAATTAGGTAAATTGGTTATATTTGAGGGTATAATTATTTATTTGAAATTTATGGGCATAGGAAATATTAAAATATTATTTAATTTAGGATTAATTCAATGAAATTAGGATTTTTGATTTAGGGCTAGGGTGAGCGCCACAGGTATTTTTCAGGGTCCCTGTTGGCGCAGTTCAAGAAACCAGGTAAGGAAAAACATATGTGTTAAACTAGAATTTTTATGAATTTAATGGAAATTGAATTGTGTTATATATACGTGTAAATGTTTTGGTTTGAGTTTAAAATGCCAACCATTTAAATTATGTTTTTCCGAGTTTATGACTGTTTATTAGATACGTACATACAAAAATGAACTGATGAAAGTGAAAAATATTTTTAGGATAATTATGTAAGAAATAAAAGGTATTTTTCAGTATATAAATGTTAAATGTTGGTTGACTTATTTTACATGTAATGTATGAATTTTATTGCTAAATTGTGTGGCATGAGTAAATGTAAGTTTTGTGCAAATATATGTTAAATGTATGAGATGCAGGCTAAGTAAGTAAAGCATTAAGAATGAAATATGATATGAACCATGCTGCTTGTGTATGTTAATGCAACCATGTAAATATATGACAGCTGAAAGCCGTGTCAGCATATTCTAGTGCATTTTTATGTGGACTAACTGATGACAGCTAAAAGCAGCCATGTTAACAGATTCTAGCGCATTTCTATGTTGACTAACTAATGACGGCTAAAGAGCGGTTGTAGTTTGAATGAATGAAATGGCAATGAAATGACAATGAAATGAAATGTGAAATGTGAACGATGTAAATTGGAAAAAGTCACTTAAAGTGAAATGCAACGCAATATTTAAGTTATGAGCATGAACATATGTGAATGGTTGAATAATGACAAAAAGAATAATGTATTATGATATTAGAAGTATTTATGCTAATAGAATATGTTACAATTGGGGCAGGACATACTCTTTGCCCAGGGCTTGCTGAGAAAAGCGAGTGCACTAGTAGTATCAGATGTAGCAATAGGCTGCTTAACTTACTAGGTTAGAGGGAACCTACTTGTATGGGCAGGTAGATTTTCCTATCCTTGAGGCCTTCATTGGTAAACCTTTGTTTGAATTGTGTGAGTACGAGGTCAATTTAACACTAGAGGGCTTACTGAGTAAGGTGAGTGCCCTAATATGCTTCAATAGTGACCTTCGGGTTGCCAAATATATCAGAGCAGAGGGGTGCTACTTGTATGGGTGGGTAATCACCCCTATCCTTAAGTAATCTCATGGGTAAAATACATGACATGTGTTTTAATAGGATCAGAGAATGATTTCAGAAATTATGTTAACGATTTTCAAATGTTAAATATTATATTATTCTATAAGCTAATGTTAGCCACATGCTGTTTTAATATATTGTTTCTTCCCTTACTGAGATGTGTCTCACCCGAATATGAATTTATCTTTTTCAGGATTTCCTCGAGATCGAGCTTAGAGAGCTCGAGGTTTTATAGCATTTTTGGGAAATAGAAAGAGAAAAGGGTATATTTTTATGTTAATTTTGAGATGTATATTTTATGTTTTATGTTTTTTGTATTGAAGTCTTTAGATAGATGAATAGTTGTGAATACTGGTATTTGCAATTTTTGTTTTGGAGACATGTATATATGTGATTACATGTGGTAAATAGTTAATTTGGATTGTGGATAGGAATAGTAAACTCTGGTATTATATTTGTGGAGATTATATTAATGTTTTCTGCTGTGTACATGATGTTAGAATGTGGATTATCAAGTAAATGAATGGATTAGTAACACTCCAGGCCCACGTAGGGGGTCGGGGCGTTACAGATGGTATCAGAGTAATGTCCAGCCGGAAGTGTAATTAGATTCATATCACCTGGTTATGGAATTATTAGAGTATTAGGTTAGGGATGATTTATACCAGAGTATAGGATTGAGTTGCGAGAAAGATAGGGATTGGTAGATTAAGATACCATTAGGAATTATGAGTTCTGTTTCATAAGTTTGGGAGCAGAAATCCCTTAATGGTCTTCTGTGTTTTTATGAAGAAGTAGCTAGCTTTAGAAAATAATGGTAAATCCATTGATGGTGATGTTTTCGAGTAGAGAAGTTAGAACTTGGAATTTAAACTCGATGGTTAGGTTAGTTGATTTAGGGAGAAAAATCTATGAAGAAGAATAATTTAGGTGTTGTGGTTTAACGGTTTGTGGTCAACTTGGGTTTTTGATATTTAAATTGGAGTATATGGAAATGTGTGGTATGATGTTTTTTGGCCCTATAGGTCACGTTCGGTTTTGATAATGTCAAATACTCATTGTATTTAATGCATGTTTGAGGTTATGTGTAGGTACTCAAATTGGCAGATTATGATGATAGCACAAAGAGAGAGTGAAGTTGAAGACCCAATATTTATGTGTTGTATTTCATTTCATTATTATTGAAAGGGTATGTAATATTCATTAGGGCTTGGTTTGTAATAATCACACACACATCACCTGCATGATCTGATGAGTAAGCTCAAAACAAAAAATGACTAAAATGGACCTTAGGGAACACCCTTTGGTTGACCAACATTGGATTTTTTTGGTGCTCTCAAAAGGCCTAGAATGACCCTAGGACACTTACCCACTAACTTGTATGTGTTAGTCATTTGAATAGGGTGTTTGTTGCATGAAATAGGACCGAATTACACAAAATGTGCACCTTCGGTCGACTGACCTGAACAGTTCATTTTGTCTCTAATCGACCGAAACCGGTCTGGGTCAACAAGGTTACTACAGCTCGGTCGACTGAGCTATGTCAGTTCAGTTGGCCCTGGTCGACCAAACCTCCTTAAAGTCAACAATTTGACTTCCTAGTCGACCGAGCATGTATTGTACTGCACCGACCTGGTCGACCGAGTTCCCACGTGTGGGAACCCAATCGTCTAGTCAACCGAGTTCCCACGTGTGGGAATCCAATTGTTTGGTCGACCGACCGGCTAGTTCATTTTCACCCTGGTCAATCGAATCTCGGACATACTGAAAAATTGCCTCAGACATACATGTTCGGTCAATCGAGAGGGTAGTTCATTTTTTGCCCAGTCGACCGAACCCCAAGAACCTAGGTCGGCCAAACTTGTCTTTGTCGATCGGTGCTCTCGGGTTGCTCCGAATTTTTAACTATAGGTAGCTTTTTTAAATGAGGTTAAATTAATTAAATAATGTTAAAACTTTCCTACTTATTCCACATGTCTCCCTAATGGTTATATTTTTGGGGAAGTCTATAAATACCCCCTTATTTGGAATAATTAGTTTGAGATTAACAATCTTGATTAAGAAAATTCTCTGAAATTCCCAAAACCCATAATACTCATTTCCAAGCTCCATACACTCATACTTACCATCTCTTTTTGCAAAACTCCTTCGTAAGTGAGATTTGAGTGTTGTTTTGCTTTAAGGATTGCTCTCTCAAGATTGTGTTTGTGTGAAATTATTTTATTTGAGAGCACATCCTCACTTGTTCTTAGGGAGCTTTATAAATAAGTCTTTCCTAAGAAGACTTCGTTGGAGCTTCTGAGTTTTGCATAATCATTGCAATATCTTGAGAAGTTTGTATTTGATTTTGGTTGCAAAAATTCTTTTCAAATCACTTTCAAATATCTAGTGTGTTTCATCTTGATAAATCTTTGTAGATATATTTGTTTGCGTGATAAAAATCTTTGTTGCAAAGATTAAAAATCTTTTTGCAAACCAAGCATATACATTACTAGAACATCATACGATTGAGAAAATCCACTGATTGAAATATACATATATATTGTTTGGCTAATATCTTTGTTTGGGAACTTAGATTGAATACATCTTGTGATACAAAGATTATAGTGATTGCACTCTCACGCACTGATTACATCGATAGAAAATATTTATTTGAGTGTTGATATATTAAACCACATTGATCTTACTTATTATATCCTATTGGTGGTGTATGTGATTGCACGTAACTGGGTACACATCTACTTCACTTGAAAGCATAATCACTGTACCATTTCATTGATTGTGAACATACTGCTGCATTTCCAGGCACGAGGCCTGAAGAGGGAGACTAACCCTTTGAAATAGTCCCAGATTGGCTTAGACCCAGTTAGGAAAGCTAAAAGCACCATCCTGTTAAGGCGTGTAGGTTAAGGTCAGCCCTGTGCTAATTGACCTGGTTGTAATCAGTGCCGCTCCACCCGTTAACTGAGCTATTAGTGGAATCCTCGGGCTTGTGAGCTAGAGGCGGGGACGTAGACATAGTTGGCCAAACCCCGATAACATATCATGTGCCTTGTTTATAGTTCTGCACTTTATATTTATTGCACATGTATGTTATGGTGTGAATGATGTGCTTGATTTAAATTTTCGCATATTATATTATTGGCACATTTGGAATTGCATAGAAAGACCCTACGTTGCATTATACGAGTATTTCATTTAACCTAGGAGATAAATTTTAAAATTCCAATTCACCCCCCCTCTTAGGAATACACCAATTCTAACAATTGGTGTCAGAGCCTCGTAGCAATGACTTAAATGTTTTTGCTAAAAGATCAAGATGGCTCAAATTGGTGTATCCCCATTCGGTGAGAGACAGTCACCTTTCAATCCTCCTATATTTTGTGGTGTCGATTACACCACGTGGAAAATTAGAATGAGCGTTTTCATAAAATCTATGAACTGGAGGGCCTGACAGGTGATTATAAATGGAATTTGTATACATGTAGAAAATGATATTACTTTAATGTATGCAAATTCATATGCCATGGATTTATTATACTGTGCTTTAGCTACTGATATTCTCCATGAGATTATGGTATATAGTAGTGCACAGGAAATCTGGGTTGAGCTAGAAAAGAGATATGGAGAGACCCAGGAAAAAGAAATTGCCACTCCAAACGATGATCAAGTAGTGGCTAATCATAAACAGGTTGCATTAGTAGATGATGAGGTATATAAATCTTACCCTACCTTATTTACTGATTCATGTAGTGAAGAATGTGATGATTCTTATACTGAAACTTATGATATATCTTATGTTGAATCATCGGTTGCCCCTAATGACTGCTTTGACAATGATGCATGTACTAATTCATGTGATGTTTACTGTGATGATTCTTGTGCTAAATCATGTGATGTGTTAAATGCTGAATCATCTGTTGAATATTATAATAATTCTGTTGTTGATGTATGCGATGATTCTTATGAAAAATTTTGTGATATATCTTATAATGAGTCATCGACTGTTTCCGATAATGATACTGTATGCATTGATTCATATGATAGTTATAGAGATAAATCTTGTATTGAATCATGCTATGAGTTTTATGATGGAAGCATGTCATTGAATAGACAACTGGAAAATGATTCATTTAAAATTCATAAGTCTCTAGTTGGAATGTCTAACCATAAAATGCTTTTGAAAATTCAAAACAAAAGGTTGGCTAAACAATTAAAGGAAATAAAAGATTATCATGCCACCTTAGAGAAGAAAAGCATGAAGAAAATATTGAAAATAATATGCCAGGAGGAAGAAATGGGAGATGATAAATCCTCAGGTCGTAAAAAGAAAAATCTTTTTAAAAAGGGTTTAAAATCACTTAATGAATCTCATACAAATTTTTATGCCTCATCGAGTAAACATAATATTAGTAAGCATAACCTTTCACGAAAATTCAAAACTTGCTTACAACATAAAAGAAAAGGGCACAGTAGGTTTAGTTGTTTAACTAGAAGTGCCAAAGGCATGGAAAAAGAAATGAAATGGATAATCAGTAACGCACACCCCGTAGGACCTAAGGAAAAATGGATTTAAATTAAGATAATCAAATTAGTTAATTCTTCCTTAGATCCTAGGTTTAGGTTTAGGGGGTAGTGATGACGATAGGCTCGGGAAGTGGTGCGCACTTAAAATTCTTTGAAAATTTAGCCAATACGAAAAGTCATGAAAAATATTTAATCTAATCACTTAATAAAGAAATATCATGATGATTAGATAAAATATGAAAACATTGGCTGTAGCATAATTGAATGAAATCCACTTCCAAATGGACATGACATCTATGCCTGATATTTAATTCTAAATGCTTAACTCATGCTTAAAGATAAACATCCTAAGTTAAGCATACTTTTGTCCATTGCATAAGATTGAGTTTTAGGGATCCATCTTATATCATATATCATTATACCTCAAACTCACTTTTGAGTATGAAAAGCCTAAATCAAAATCAAGTCATCACTCTTGGCTTAAAACACTATTGATCATAAATGACTAATATATACTGAGTGCTTCTCATAGTTGTAACCAAATTAGAGGTATCCACTAAGGGATTGGTCCCTTTGAGTTTAACTTGTAAATCCTTTAATTTTGGTTTAATCCCTCCATAGGAAATCTTTACCATACCACGATCATATCCAGTAAAGATTTATCCTTCTAGTGGTTTGTATCCTTGCTCTAATTTATGATCATCTTTAGAGGATACCCTCCATTTGTGGAAAATGAGAAATACCCAAAAAGAGCTTCGTTCAAATAAATTCATATACTCATCAACGCTCTTTGCCTAAGCAGTTGGACTTATTCAATTCCACGTGAATATCTTGAATCTTGTCCACTCAAAATGAATACTCTTCAAACTTAACATAAAGTTTAATCCTTAAGAGTATTTACTCATTTTAGCTCCACATGCTCTCAAAATTTAAGTCAAAATCTTTAGAGCTTCATCTTCATGAATTAAGTTAAATGGCTAACATGATTGGCCATAGGTTTCAACATATATGAAAATGCAATAACTAAGAAACCTATGCATAAATGTTAAGAAATAAAAGCCATTTGAACTTGGGCCTCTATCATATATTGAAATTCATAAGTAAAGATGCAGACATAGGCTTATCATACTTAAACGAATGTACGTTGTGACTATTTGGTCAAATAAGCCTAAAGCATTCACGCCAAAATTAAACCATTAAAAATCTTAGGAACCTTGGCTTAAAATATTTGGAGATGAAAAAGACATAAATTGAATAAGTGCATAACTCAGGGGGAGCATTTATTGTTTATATATATATATATATATATATATATATATATATATATTTGAATGCTCTCATATTCTTATATCATTTATACCTTTATTCCTATATGTGCATAGCATTGTAGCACACTATCCATGATTTGATTAAAGGCTAAAATTTCTTTGATAGTTTATATCTCTACTATTGAGCTATACTGAATATCTTAAGTTGATCATACTACTGAATTGCATGCTTGTGTTGAAAGCCTCCTACATGGCAGATGAAGTGATATATTTTGCATGCTTGTTGCGGATATTAGGTTGTTGCTTGCTTTACATGGTTTATCTGTTGAAAACAACTCACTATCAGATACTGGTTTTATGGGAAACTATCCTATATAGAAACAGCATGTTGCCGAAATCTCGTCAAGATTTTCCCATATAAAACCTTGTGCTAAAGATGATTATGATAAAATTAATATTAAGACATTTTTGAAAGGATGAGTGAAACCAAATACATAATTAAACTTCAACCTCATATAATCATCTAATGATTAGGGAGCTCAGCTCCATCCCTATAGGAAGCATATAAATGATCCATATGCATCACTTTCATTTATTAAATATCAAGGCTCTTAAGAATACCCTAAACATTATATCCTGTGCTTAAAGTCTTATGATTTGATATGGAATGTTCTTGGGTCATGAACATTATTGCATGCCTCAATATATACTCTTTGACGCATCTATGGTCTATAGGGATAACTATACTAATGAAGTGACAAATGCAATTGACAAATACTCAGTATAGTTGATTTTAAAGATTTGGATTGATGGCTTATACTACGAATTATAATGATATTAATCTTTAGTTAGTATAAGTAGTTAAAGAATCTAAGCACGTACTCAAATTGATAGGGGGAGCATCTAAACATAGATTCCTATTTTGTTTTGCTCACAAATATGTTTAGCTTAGATATATTTTTGAATTGAGTATGGTATGTGCTTAACTAAAATATGTTGATTAGCCACAATCATTTTCTTTACCATATGATCTTGCATGTGATTGTTAAACATTTAGGATCATTATGGTTATATTTTTCTGGTCTTTCTTAATCTTGTACTTAATGAAATACTAGAAAAATAGTGCTTGCATTGTCTTCAAAGCTTCTTTTTCAGCAAGCACACCCCCAGCACCATTTTGCAAACATCATAAGGGGGATGTGTGTGTGTGTGTGTATATATATATATATATATATATATATATATATATATTTATTTATTTATTTGTTGTAATACTTTATGGAAAAAACTATTTTTAAAACTCAAACTTTTTATCTTACCTCATTATTATTATTATATACGTATATGTCTTAAAGTCACAAAACTGGTTCGGTAATTTTATATGAAAATGCATGCGAACTAGTTAGACTGTGTTTATGCTCAAACTTCCTTTTTGGTATCATATGCCGTGTGCTTTTAACTCAAATCTTTCACGGGTCTTATGATATGTGTCAATTGAAATGGTTTGTGCATAGCTATGGTCTAATTCTGTTTGTCATGTCATTTAAATCATTTAAATGACCAGTTGTATAGTTTATGTGCTAAATTGCTAAAGTTATCTTTGTCATTCATTTTGCATTGTAGGCTATTCTATCTCTTGAATGATTAAAAGTTATACTTCTATTTCATGTTTTGAGAATACTGAATTGTTTGAGTAGTTGTGGACAAATTGCTAGGTTTTATAAGCTTAAATAGGTCATTGTTTATATAGGATTTGTTTTGGAAAGTCCTATTTTCAAACGGCACTACTGAAATTTTTCAAAAACTTTCCAAAACTTACAGTGTATAAATATGTCATTTATCCATTGCCTAGAGTTCTTAATTATTATGGCTTTTTTTGCTGTTGCTAAAAGGGGGAGATGGAGAGGCAAAAATAATTGGGTTAAAAAAAATTGGGTTAAAAATTGATTTTCTTTAATGCATATTGATAAAGGGAGCCTTCTTAGGCTTATACCCATATTTTTGTTTGATGTATTTGTTATCATCAAAAAGGGGGAGAATGTTGACCCTATAGGTCACGCCCGATTTCGATAATGACAAATACTCATTGTATTTAATGCATGTTTGAGGTTATGTGCAGGTACTCAAATTGGCAGATTATGATGATAACACAAAGAGAAAGTGAAGTTGAAGACCCAATATTTATGTGTTGTATTTCATTTCATTATTATTGAAAGGGTCGGTAATAGTAATTAGGGTTTGGTTTGTAATAATCACACACACATCACCTGCATGATCTGATGAGTAAGCTCAAAATAAAAATGACTAAAATGGACCTTAGGGAACACCCTTCGGTTGACCGGCGCCGGAATTTTTGGTGCTCTCAAAAAGGGGTAGAATGACCGTAGGACACTCACCCACTCATTTGCATGTGTTAGTAATTTGAATAGGGTGTTTGATGCATGAACCAGGACCGAATTGCACAAAATGTGCACCTTCGGTCGACTGACCTGAATAGTTCATTTTGTCCTTGATCGACCGAACTCGGTTTGGGTCAAGAAGTTGACTACAGCCCGGTCGACTGAGCTATGTTAGTTCATTTGACCCCAGTCGACCGAACCTCCCTGAAGTCAACAATTTGACTTCCTAGTTGACTGAGAATAGTTTGTACTACACCAACCTGGTCGACCGAGTTCTCATGTGTGGGAACCCAACGGTCTGGTTGACCGACCGGTTAGTTCATTTTCACTCTACTCGACCGAACCTCGGACATACAAAAAAATCGCATCAGACATACTTTTCCGGTCGACCGAGAGGGTAGTTCATTTTTGGCCCGGTCGAGCGAACCCCAAGAACATGGGTTAATCGAACTTGTCCTGGTCAACTGGTGCTCTCGGGTTGGTTTGAATTTTTTACTACAGTTAACTTTTTTAAACGAGGTTAAATTAATTAAATAATGTTAAAAATTTCCTAATTATTCCACGTGTGTCCCTAATGGTTATTTTTTTGGGGAAGTCTATAAATACCCCCTCATTTGGAATAATTAGTATGAGATTAACAATCTTGATTAAGAAAATTCTCTGAAATTTCCAAAACCCATAATACTCATTTCCAAGCTTCATACACTCATACTTACCATCTCTTATTGCAAAACTCCTTCGTAAGTGAGATTTGAGTGTTGTTTTGCTTTAAGGATTGCTCTCTCAAGATTGTGTTTGTGTGAAATTATTTTATTTGAGAGCATATCTCCAAGTGTTCTTAGAAGGCTTTATAAATAATTCTTTCCTAAGAAGACTTCATTGGAGCTTCTGAGTATCGCATAATCATTGCAATATCTTGAGAAGTTTGTATTTGATTTTAGTTGCAAAAATTCTTTTCAAATCACTTTCGAATATCTAGTGTGTTTCATCTTTATAAATCTTTGAAGAGATATTTGTTTATGTGATAAAAATATTTATTGCAATATCCATTGATTTATATCATTCGTTGAATACAAAGATTAAACTCTTTTTGCAAACCAAACATATACATTACTAGAGCATCATACGATTGAGAAAATTTGCTAATTGAAATATACATATATATTGTTTGGCTAATATCTTTGTTTGGGAACTTAGATTGAATGCATCTTGTGACACAAAGATTATAGTGATTGAAATCTCACGCACTGATTACATTGATAGCAAATATTTGTTTGAGAGTTGATATATTAAACCACATTGAGCTTACTTATTATATCCTATTAGTGGTGTATATGATTGCGCGTAACTGGGTACACATCTGCTTTATTTGAAAGCATAATCACTGTACCATTTCATTGACTGTGAACATATTGCTGTATATCTAGATACGGGCCTGAAGAGGGAGACTAGCCCTGTGAAATAGTCCTAGATTAGCTTAGACTCGATTAGGAAAGTTAGGTGCGCCATTTTGTTAAGGTGTGTAGGTTGAGGTTACCCTCGCTAATTGACCTGGTTGTAAAGATTGAGGTCAGCCCTGTGTTAATTAACCTAGTTGTAATCAGTGCCACTCCACCTGTTTAGTGAGATATTAATGGAATCCTCGGACTTGCGAGTTAGAGGTGGGGACGTAGGCACAGTTGGCCGAACCCCGATAACATATCGTGTGTCTTGTTTATAATTCTGCACTTTATATTTATTGCACATGTATGTTATGGTGTGAATGATGTGCTTGATTTAAATTTTTGCATGTTATATTTTTGGCACATTTGAAATTGCATAAAAAGACCCTAGGTTGCATTATATGGGTATTTCATTTAACCTAGGAGATAAATTTTATAATTCTAATTCACCCCCCTCTTGGGAATACACCAATTCTAACAAAGTTGGTTAGTTGATTTAAGAGGTTATGATATCGGGGAAAACAAAAAGTATTACTAGAAAGAGGTGGACTGGGATGAGTGTACTCGTTGATCCCGACTGGGGCGAAAATTGCCAAGGAGGCAGGTATAAGATTATATTTAAGATAAATGATAGTTTTTTTTAATTATGGATAGTGTAGAAATCTATATAATGATATGTATTAGATTATGTGAGATAGTTAGTTAATAAATTTCAAAAATAAAATGTGAACAATGATCGGGTAGCGAATTTCGAGGACAAAATTCCTTTTAGGAGGGAAGAATGTAATAATCCAAAAATAAAAAAATAAAAAAATTAATTAATTAATTAGTTAAACATTATTAAATAATTAATTAAATACACAAATTAAAGGAATAGTGTGGAAAAGAAAAAAATTGAAATAAAGATATATGAATATATATATATATATAAGGTTATTATATAATATAAGTTAAAGTATATATATATAATATTAAAATAATATATATTAAATGTAATATGATGGATTGGATTTAAATTTGAAATCCATTTCCATCTTCTTCATTAGCCGCTTCTCTGCATCTTTCTCAGTCTCCCACTCTCCGTCACTCTCCTTCGTCTCCATCCTTCTCTTTTCAATTTCTTGGCGGATATTTGGCCGATTGGGAAACGGAAGGTACCGTTGGGTTCCTAGTTCTGTCACCGACATTTTTACTAGAGCAGATTTATCGTAGGAGCGGTGTAGGCACCACTCATGGGAAAATGTATATTGCCACTAAATCTTTAATTTCTCCTTAAATCTGCCATTAAATTGATGATTAGGGACCACCACGGGGTCCTAGTTGTGATCGTCGTCATTTTGGCGTGAGTAAATTTCTAATTGGGGTTTTCTAGGCCCACTCCAAAGCGAGAGTGGGATTTGGGAAATTAGGTAAATTGGTTATATTTGAGGGTTTAATTATTTATTTTGAATTTATGAGCCTAGGAAATATAAAAATTATATTTTATTTAGGATTAATTTAATGGAATTAGAATTTTTCATTCAGGGTTCGGGTGAGTGTCGCAAGTATTTTTCAGGGCCCCTCTTTGCGTAGTTCAAGAAACCAGGTAAGGGAAAAAATAAATATTAAACCAGAATTTTTATATTAATACATATGACTTAAATATCCCTGCTATAAACTTTAGGCCTGAGATAGGCACTGTGGTATTTTTATAGATAGTGGGCATACCTATGCAGTGGAAAAACATGAATCACATAACCACATATATACATACCATACTAGAATCCAGTAATTTTCCATATTATATTTGCATATACTAGTATCATCTCCCCCAAAATTCAAACCTCCCTGTATTAACTTACCCTAAGTACAGAGCAACCAAGGGACTCTCTATCCGCGAGCCTGATCTGCTCGCCTAGCTGGCTCACCTAAAAAATGTTAAAATAATGGGACGAGTCAACGCTCAGTAAGTGAAAATATACTATTACTAGTGTGTGGCGACCAAGTTGCATATCAATAATAATGATATTTGAAACTGTAAAGCTAGCAAATTAGTATAAATAAATTTTACATTAATCGTAACTTAAAATATAACTGTATCATCTGAACTTTCTATCTTTCGTACTGCTAATATCATACTATATATATTAAATGCTGTAAAACTTTATACATATATATATATATATATATATATATAACTAGGCTTTTCCCTGGATATCTGTATGTCATGATTTGACCCCTCATGACAGGGTTGTGCAGCCCGTAGGTGGGACTTATCGCTGGTCGGCCCTCCAGGTATGTCACTATACTCTACACTACCTCAGTTCGGCAAAACTACATCCACTTTTAAGCACGAAACTGAAACTGCTATCTCATCAAATTAGCCCCCTCAACCCAACTGGGGAGCGCCATTCTCTCCGAGCATGGTTTGACGGTACCCACTTACTATTTGAGATATGTGCTTGCACTCTATTCTATATATAGCAATGATACCGTGTTCTATAGACTGTATATGTCTGTAATATCTCATGAGGGATCTGATATTATATAACTACATATACTATAATTATCTTTACTGTTTTTATCATGTTTCCAAAATAACCATAACATTATAATTCTGTACTGTAAATACTGTAATATATGAACAACATGTCTGTAGCATCTTGATGCTATAACTTTATATTTTTTTTGTATAAACTGTCTGTATAAACTGAGTGTTATGGCATTAGGAAAACATGATATTCAGTAAATACTGTATATACTGATTTGAGTAAACATCTGTGTACATGTATATATATATATATATCAGTCTATGTAAATATCTGAATATATACTGATATGAATGAAACTGTAGATGTACATATGCTCGTATATACTATATAACATGATATTCTGAGAAAAACTGCATAAGATTCTATATTAGATAATATATACTCAGGCCACACATTCTTTAATACTCTTATTCTATAAAATTGTATAATAACTTGTATACATGCATATAAAATCTCTAATAATATAAGTAAAATCTCCAAGCATAGCATATTTCCCTTACCTAGTTTCTGAAAAGCCCTCACTGAACTCTGACCCTACACACGCAGGGTTCTCCACTCAATACCCAGAAAGCGACATCCCCCCAGAACAAAACATCAGTATTTTCTTACATACTACATTTCCTATAACTGTAGGGAAAGAAGATTTTGAATAAAACACCTTATCCTGAATTTGGATGAATTTCAAACCACTTCCACCGATGATCCGCTCTGGCAGACTTGCAAAGAACTTCGCCAGGAGTGTCGTGGTGGCTTCAGATCATTGATTTCGGCGAGAGACGGGGCCGGGATCGAAAAGAGAAGGAGAGGGGTGCGTTTTAGAGAGAGAAAGGAAAGATTTGCGTTGAAATTATGTAAAAAATCCAAGTTTTAGCAATTTATAGAGTCGAATTCGTCGACGAGACATGTCATCTCATCGACGAGTCCTCAAGGAATTTCGTCGACAAACTTTCTCCCTCATAAATGAATTTCAGACTGCCCTAAGAACCTTTGTCGGTATTTTCTCGTCAATGAAACTTGTCCTCGTCGACGAGTTCCTCTTATATCCCCGTCGACGAATCCCCTATGTTCGTCAATGAGGAACCTTCTAATTTTTCCAAGTTATTACATCCAAAGTGCAATGTCGTCGACGAAGCCTACTGCCTCCTTCTATTTCTGTTTCCATTTCCTTCCCTCTTTACTATTTAAATACCATTATTCTTTGGATCATTACATTCTCCCCTCTTTATAAAATTTCTTCTTCAAAATTTTCTATTCATATAACTCATCATTCTTTAAAGGCAAAATGGTGTACTTGTCTTATTACATGCCCTCACTTATGGGAGAGGAATACCGTGGTTACATTTTATGTTCTGGGAGATTACATAAATAAAATTAAAAACTACTTACTAACTAAGTAGTACATGTACATGCAAAAGAAACATTACCTAACTATTTACATGACGTGATTACTCTTGGAACAAATATGGGTATTTCTTTTTAATTTCATCCTCAAGTTCCCATGAGGCTTTTTCCATAGCATGGTTCCTTCACAAAATCTTCACTAACTGAATTTCCTTAGTACGCAGTTCTTGTGTCTTTCTTTCTAAAATCTGTACTCGCGTCTCTTCATAAGCTAGTGAATCCTTAAGTTCTATCTCTACATAGCTGATTATATGGGACGGGTCTGGGACGTATTTCCTTAACATAGCAACATGAAACACGTCATAAATTCAAGCCAAAGCTAGCCTATAGGCAAATGACTCTATTTTCTCTAGTATCTCAAAAGGGCCGATATACCTAGGGCTCAACTTACCCTTCCTTCCAAACCTCATAACTCCTTCTAGAGGAGCTATCTTAAAAAGTACTCGATCTCTCACATCAAATTGTAGCTCTCGGCGGCGAGTATCTGTGTAGCTTTTCTGCCGACTCTACGCGGTGCTGATTCTGTCTTTAATTAGTCAAACTTTATGACATGCCTGCTGTACAATCTTTGGACCTAACACTTGCCTTTCACCTACTTCATCCCAGAAGAGAGGAGAATGACATCTCCTGCCATACAGTGCCTCATAAGGAGCCATGTTGATACTAGTCTGGTAAGTGTTATTATAGGAAAATTCTAATGGTAAAAATTGGGTCCATCTACCCCTAAAATCTAGCACGCAAGTACGAAGCATATCTTCCAATGTCTGGATCGTCCTTAGTATGACCGTCAGTTTTGGGGTGGAAAGCAGTGCTAAATGCTAGCTGTGTACCCATAGCCTCCTAAAAACTTTTCCAGAATCATGAAGTAAATCGAGGATCTTGGTCCGAGACTATGGATACTAGCATTCCATGAACACGCACTTTCTCCTGAACATATATCTCTGCCAGTATGTCCATGGAATAGCCGACTTTAATCGAAATGAAATGAGCGGTCTTCGTAAAAATGATCAACAACCGCTCAAATTACATTCAACCTATGTCGCGCTGGTGGTAATCTCGGAATGAAATCTATCTAAACGTGATCCCATTTCCACTCGGGAATAAACAATGGCTGTAACTGCCCTGTTGGTCTCTGGTGTTCAGCTTTAACCTGCTGGCACATCAAGCATTGTTGTACAAATTTAGCTATCTTTTTCTTCATTCCACTCCACCAGATGCACTCTCGTAGATCCTGATACATTTTGGTGCTACCTGGATGTACAGTGTATAGGGATTTGTGAGCCTCCTCTGATACAGTTCTCCTGATCTCGGTATCTGCAGGAACACAGAGCCTAGTATGGAACTACAGGGCTTTGTCATCTGATATGCTGAATTCCTCACCCTGACCAGCTCGCACCCTAGCCATTACCTCTGTCAACTCTACATCATCACTCTGGCCTGGTTTAATCCTCTTATATAATGTAGGCTGAACCACTAGAGTGGCAATGGCTGCTTGAGGACTTTCCTCTATCAATTCTATGTTGAGCCTCTCCAAATTTATCAAAATTGAATGCGGAATCTCCATGGTTGCTAGTACTAGTCCCATTGATTTCCTAATCAAAGCATCAGCTACCACATTTACTTTCCCTGGGTGGTAACTAATGGTGCAGTCACAGTCTTTAACAAGCTCTAGCCACCTTCTTTGTCTCATATTTAGTTCCTTCTGCATAAAGAAATACTTCAGGCTCTTGTGATCCGTGAAAATATCTCACTTTCCACCATATAGGTAATGCCTCCAGATTTTGAGAGCATACACCACTGCAGCAAGCTCTAAATCATGGACAAGATAATTCCTCTCATACTCTTTAAGCTATCTAGACGCATATGCAATAACCCTGCCGTGCTGCATTAACACACAACCAAGTCCCTTCAGGGATGCATCACTGTATATCACAAATCTGTCCTCCCCTAAAGGAATAGATAGTACTGGACCTGAAACTAATTGCCGCTTTAACTCTTGAAAACTTTGCTCACAGTTGTTGGTCCAATCAAACTTCATATTTTTCCTTGTAAGTCGTGTTAACGGACCAGACAACCTGGAGAAGCCATCCACGAAGCGTCAGTAATAGCTTGCCGTCCCAGAAAACTCCTGACTTCTTGAACATTTCCCGGCCTTTCCCAATTCAGTACTGCTTCTATTTTACTTGGATCAACTTACACTCCCGTTTCAGAGATCACATGGCCGAGAAAGGTAACCTACCTTAACCAAATCTCACACTTCTTGAATTTTGCATACAATTTTCTTTCTTTTAATACCTGCAACACTAGTTTCAGATGATGCTCGTGTTCCTCAAAACTTCTCGAATAGACCAGTATATCATCAATGAAGACAACCACAAATTGGTCCAAATTGATGAAACACTCGATTCATTAAATCCATGAATACTTTTGGTGCGTTCATCAACCCAAATGGCATCACCAAGAACTCGTACTGCCGACTGCAGGTCAATTTTAAAGTAAACCTGGATCCCTTCCAGCTGATCCAATAAATCGTCGATCCTAGGCAGAGGATATTTATTCTTGATTGTTAGTTTATTTATCTCCCTATAATCGATACACAACCTCATGGTCTTGTCCTTCCTTTTCACGAATAGAACTGGCGTAGCCCAAGGCGACACACTAGGCCTGATGAAACCTTTATCCAGCAATTCTTGTAACTGTTCTTTCAATTCTTTTAACTCTACTGGGGTCATACGGTAAGGTGCTTTAGATTTTGGTGCAGACCCTGGCAACAAATCTATAGTAAATTCAATCTCACGGTCAGGCGGTAAACCAAACAATTGTTCTGGAAAGATGTCTGGGAATTCCCTTACTACTGGTATGTCAGCTTGTTCTAATTCTTCTTTTGGAAAATCTTTTATGTATGCGACATACCCCTGGCAGCCGCCGTATAGCAGTTTCTTCACCTAAATAGCCGACACTAGGTGTGGTGAGACACGTACGCGTGAACCCACAAATCTGAATTTTGGCTCACCCAAAGGTCTAAAAATCACTTCTCTCTGATGACAAACAATGTTGGCATGATGAGTTGCTAGCCAATCCATGCCCAGTATCACATCAAACCCCTGCATATCTAGGACCACGAGATCATCTGGTAGTATTCTCTCCTGAATACTTATTAGGAAATTTTGAAACACCTTCCTGCATCTCATTACAGATCCCATCGATGTACCCACAGACAATTCTTCACATAATAACTATGTCTCCACCCCAGTTATTCTGACATATCTCGCCGATATAAAAGAGTGGGTAGCACTTGTATCAAATAAAACAATAATTTTATATGGTAAAGCAATAATGGTACCTATAACTATGTCTCCCGCCATCTCAACATCACCCGGAGTCAACGCATAGAGCCTCGCTAGTGTAGAATTCCTCTGCTGACCTTCGCGGGGTGCCTGATATCCACCTCGAAATGGTCTGGGAGCCAGTGCATAATACGATGGCATCCAACATGATCGAGTAATATGGTCAGGCTTCCTGTAATGATAACATACATTCTCCCCCAACCGGCACTCACCTAGGTGTGTCCATCCACATCTGGTACAAATGGTGGGAGGTTGACCACCTTGAAATCCACCCTGCTCTACCATATGCCTCTGACCTCTACTAGATTTACCTCCTCTCCAAGGGCCTTAGCTGGGAACCACCTGAAAGCTCGAGGGCGCTGTCATCTTTTTCTGAATCTGTGTCTCAGTCTCTTTCGGCAGACTCTCCTCTGCTATAATGGCCTTGTCAACCAACTCTACAAAATCCTGGATCCTTAGTACTGCCACCTACCTGTAAATATCTTGCCTCAAATTCCTCTCAAACATTCTAGCTTCTTTACTTCACTGGGGACGATATATGGGTAGAAATGCGAGAGCTCGATAAATTTTGCCACGTATTGCTAGACTGTCAATGACTCCTGGGACAAACACAGGAAATCCTGTACCCAAGCCTCTCTAACTGAGGCAGGATAATATCTATCAAAGAACACGTCCCTAAATCGAGCCCAGGTCAGGGGTATTGGAATCGCCTTCTACTCCTCCAACAATGTGGTGGCTGCCCACCATCTCTCAGGCTCCCCGCCAGTCTGTATGTGGCATTTAAGACTCTTTTTATCGGTGTAGTGAAGTACCATCAGAATCTTCTCTACCTTCTGCAACCAGTTTTCTTCCACTGCAAGGTCAGCTGTTCCAAAAAACGCCAACGGGTTCATCTTCATAAATTTCCCTATAGTACATCTCTGAGACAACGATGACCCCCTGTTCCCTAGAGCACCGAGCAATCTTAGCCATAACTTGCTGAGCCACACTACGTAGCATAACATCTGAATCTCCGCCGCCTGCGCCAGAAGGACCCGCTCCATCATCTCCACTAGCATGAGTGCTACTACCCCTTGGGTCCATCCTGCAAACACACAAAACACCATTTCAGAATCCTATTTCCTATATATACCTAACTTATTCTATTCAACTAAAACTTCAGATTCTCTATAAACAATCCCTCATGTTCCTGACCCCAAATCAAATCCAGCAATCCAAGCACATGACTCGTGAATAGTTTGCTATGGTTTTCCTGGAATTGTCACCCCAGGAAAAGCACGGAAACTACCACGAAAGTCCTATATCCAGATCACAAAACACAACCTCAAATCCTTTTTCCTATATTCTCGTATTGTTTCCCACTACACTCTAGAGTCTACAGACCCTAGCAACCTAGGCTCTGATATAAAATTGTAATGACCTCAAATTTATATCATTTTTCATTTTTTTTATATCAATATATATTACTTAAATATCCTTGCTATAGACTCTAGGCCTCAAATAGACACTGAAGTATTTTTGTAGATAGTGGGCATACCTATGTAGGGGAAAAACATGAATCACATAACCACAAATATATATACCATACTAGAATCCAGTAATTTTTCATATTATATTTACATGTACTAGTATCACCTACCCCAAAACTCAAACCAGTACAGAGCAACTAAGGGACTCTCTATCCGCGAGCTTGATCTGCTCACCTAGCTAGCTCACCTGAAAAATGTTAAAATAATGGGTCAAGTCGATGCTCAGTAAGTGGAAATATGCTATTACTAGTGTGTGGCGACCAAGTTGCATATCAATAATAATGATATTTGAAACTGTAAAGCTGGAAAATTGGTATAAATAAATTTTACATTAATCGTAGCTTAAAATATAACTGTATCATATGAACTTTCTATCTTCGTACTGCTCATATCATACTATATACATTAAATGTTGTAAAACTATATACATATATATAACTATGCTTTTTTTGTGGATATTTGTATGTCATGATTTGACCCTTCATAATAGGGTTGTGCGGCCCGTAGGCAGGACTTAACGCTGGTCAGCCCTCTAGGTTAGTCACTATACTCTACACTACCTCAGTCCGGCCAAACTACATCCACTCCTAAGCATGGAATTGGAACTTCTTCCTCGTCAAACCAGCCCCCTCAACCCAACTAGGGAGCGCCATCCTCTCCGAGCATGGTTTGACGGTACCCATACACTATCTGAGATATGTGGTTGCACTCTATTCTGTATATAGCAACGATTCCATGCTCTGTAGACTGAATCTGTCTATAATATCTCATCAGGGATCTGATACTACATAATATATATACTATAATTACCTTTACTATTTTTATCATATTTCCAAAATAAGTATAACAATATAATTCTGTACTGTAAATACTGTAATATCTGAACAACATGTCTGTAGCATCTTGATGCTATAACTATATATTTTGTCTGTATAAACTAAGTGTTATGGCATTAGGAAAACATGACATTCTGTAAATACTGTATATACTGATCTGAGTAAACATCTGTGTACATGTATATAAATATATATATCTTTCTGTGTAAATATCTGAATATATGCTGATATGAATAAAACTGTAGATATACATATGCTCGTATATACTATATAACATGATATTCTGAGAAAAACTGCATAAGATTCTATATCAGATAATATATACTCAGGCCACACATTCTTTAATACTTTTATTCTATAAAACTGTATAATAACTAGTATACGTGTATAGAAAATCTCTAATAATATAAGTAAAATCTCCTAGCATAGTATATTTCCCTTACCTAATTTCTGAAAAGCCCTCACTAAACTCTGACCCTACACTCGCAAGGTTCTCCATTCAACACCCTGAAATCGACATCCCCCAGAACAAAACATCAGTATTTTCTTACATACTACATTTCCTATAACTGTAGGGAAAGCAGATTTTGAATAAAACACCTTACCCTGAATTTGGGATGAATTTCAAACCACTTCCACCGACGATTCGCTCCGGTAGACTTGCAAAGAACTTCGCTAAGAGCGTAGTGGTGGCTTCAGATCATCGATCCAATGAGAGACGGGGTCGGGATCGAAGAGATAAGGAGAAGGGTGCGCTTTAGAGAGAGAAAGGAAAGATTTGCGCTAAAATTCTGTCAAAAATATGAGTTTTAGCAATTTATAGAGCCGGATTTGTCAATGAGAAATGTCATCTTGTCGATGAGTCCTCAAGGAATTTCGTTGACGAACATTTTCCCTCGTCGATGAATTTTAAATTGTCCCAAGAACCTCTCTCGGTATTTTCTCATTGACGAAACCTGTCCTCATCGACGAGTTCCTCTTATATCCTCATCGAGGAATCCCCTGTGTTCGTCAACAAGGACCCTTCTAATTTGTTTAAGTTATTACATCCAAAGTGCAATGTCTTCGATGAAGCTTGTTGCCTCCTTCTGTTTCTGTTTCCATTTCCTTCATTCTTTATTATTTAAATACCATTATTCTTCAGGTCATTACAAAATACCTTGCATGTGTTTGAATAGGATCAAGGAATGATTTCATAAATTATGTTAACGATTTTCAAATGTTAAATACTATGTTGTTATATAATTAGCCACACGCTGTTGAAATATATATTTTCTTCCCTTACTAAGATGTATCTCACCCGAATATGAATTTATCTTTTTCAGGATTTCCTTGAGATTGAGCTTAGAGAGCTCGAGGTTTTATAGAATTTTTGGGAAATAGAAAGAGAAAAGGGTATATTTTTATGTTAATTTTGACATGTATGTTTTATGTTTTATGTGTTATGTCTTGAAGTCTTCAGATAGATGAATAGTTGTGAATATTGGTATTTGTGATATTTGTTTTGGAGATATGTATATGTGTGATTACAGGTGGTGAATAGTTAATTTGGATTATGGATAAGAATAGTAAACTCTGGTATTATATTTTTGGAGATTATATTTATGCTTTCCGCTGCGTACATGATGTTAGAATGTGGATTATTAGGTAAAGGAATGTATGAGTAGCACTTCGGGTCCACGTAGGGGGTCGGGGCGTTATGCATTTGGTCTCAATAAAGCACCAAGCACCTTCATGAGACTAATGAATCAAATTATGAGACCTTTTATTGGGAATTTCCTTATTGTCTATTTTGACGACATCTTGATTTATAGTCGAATAAGGAAAGAGCACCTAGATCACTTAAAAAGAGTGTTTAAAGCTCTAAGAGAGCAGAAATTGTATGCAAATATGAAAAAGTGCTCCTTCATAACTCAGATAATCTTTCTTGGATATGTTGTATCTGAGAATGGGGTTTCTCTTGACCTTGAGAACGTCAAGGCTATCCAAAATTGGCATACTCCTAGAAATATTCATGAAGCACAAAGTTTCCATGGGTTAGCCACATTCTATAGAAGATTCATTAGGAATTTCAGTACCATCATGACACCCATTACAAATTGTTTTAAGAAATGAGAGTTCGTGTGGCCTAAGGTTGCAACCAAAGCCTTCTTAGACATTAAGGACCGGATGACAAAAGCCTCTATGCTACACCTCCCTAATTTTCAAAAGTTGTTTGAAGTAGCTTGTGATGCTTCTGGTGTTGGCATAGGAGGAGTACTGAGCCAAAAGGCCATCATGCTACCTTCTTCAGCAAAAAATTGAATGATGCTAAGCAGCGTTACTTTACCTATGATAAGGAATTCTATGAAGCGGTCTAATCCTTAAGGAACTAGAGACATTACTTACTCCCATACGAGTTTGTACTTGTTCCTAATCACCAGGCCCTTAGGTACCTAAGCACTTAAAACAAACTAAATCATAGGCACGTAAATTGGATTGAGTATATTCAGTAGTGCACTTTTGTGCTCAAACACAGCGCCGGTGTTGAAAATAAAGTTGTTGATGCTTTGAGCCGAGTAGTGGCCACTTTACAAACTTTGGAAGTGAGAGTAATTAGCTTCGAGAGCATTAAGAAAGAATACTCTCAGTATCCGAATTTCTGTGACATTTTTTTGATATGTTACAAGGACTACCCGGATCCCGTTCAGACTTTGTGATCCATGGAGGATTCCTATTCAAAGGAACTAGGTTGTGTATCCCCTCTACATCTCTACATGACCAGTTAATATGGGAACTACGCGTAGGAGGTGCTGCAGGTCACTTTGGTAGGGATAAAACCATTGCTATGGTAAAGGATAGGTTCTTTTAGTCTAGTCTGAAAAGGAATGTCACTAGAGTTATATCTCATTGTGGAACATGTCATTTTGAAAAAGCTAGAAAGCATAACATTGATCTATACACTCTTTTACCAGTACCCCATACCCATTGGCAAGATATTAGCATGGATTTTGTTTTAGGACTCCCTAAGACTACTATAAAGAATGATTTTTTGTTTGTTGTCATGGATAAATTTTCCAAAAAGTCTCATTTTATTTCATGTAACAAAACACACGATGCTTCAAAAATTGCATCCATCTTTTTCAGGGAATTTGTAAGATTGCATGGTCTTTCCAAGACCATTGTTTTTTATCGAGATGTAAAGTTTGTCAGTTACTTTTGGAAAACTTTGTGGGCAATGTTAGGTAATAAACTTCAGTTTTCTACTGCTTATCATCCCCAAACTGATGGCCAAACCAAGGTAGTTAATAGGAGCTTATGTGACCTATTAAGATGGCTTATAGGTGAGAACATAGGTTCATGAGATTTGTGTCTTCCAATGGCTGCTTTTGTGTTCAATAGCTCAGTGAATAGAACCACAGGCCTTAGCCCATTTTAGGTTGTCATTGGTTATCAACCTAGGAAGCCAATAGATCTTGTGCCATTACCTCCGCGGGTTAAAGTGAGTGAACAAGCTGCTGCTTTTGCTGAACATATACATGACCTATACTCTGAAATAAGAATGAAGATCAACTTGAACAATGAACATTATAAATCTAGTGTTGATATTCTTCATAGGTTATAAGAATTTCTAGAGGGTGATATTGTTATCATTTGTATTCATCCTGAAAGGATTCCTGTAGGAAAGGTAAGAAAGTTACATGCTAAAAAGATGGGTCCTTTCAAGATTTTAAAGAAAATCAGTTCTAATGCATACATGATTGATATTCCCATTGAATTTGGCATTAGTAATGTGTTTAATGTTGAAGACTTAACCCCATTTCTTGAAGCATCAACTTTTGTAGAGCCCTCCAGTTCTAACCTTGCAAGTGATCCCACTCCGTTCCCCACTCTTAATGAACCTAAACAACAAAAATTGCCTTTGCCTCCATCTTTACCTATACCAAAGAACCGTGATGAAACTGAGGAAATCTTGGATGATAAAACAATGTTCACATGAGCAGGATCATATCAGAAATTCTTGGTTAAGTAGAAATGTAAACCACTTTCTAAGCATAGATGGATTTTGAAAGAAGATCTACTTCATCTTAACCCGAAATTATACTCCCAATACTTCACTTCTCATTCTTCAAATAAGAATTCTTTTGGTCTCGGGAGAGATGATGGGGATCAGCAGCCTTTGTCTCTTTCGTCTCAGGAGAGATGATGGGGATCAACAGCCCTTGTCTCTTTCTTTCATCGACATGGTGACAAGTGGACGACCACCAGATGTCCATATTGGTGTGTAATTGGTGTAGGTACACATGGAATACCTTGAAGATTTTCAACATGAGAAGACCCAACTTGACATGCTGTTACAAGTCTGAGTTCAAAACCCATGTGGACCCCACTGACTCACTCGAAAAATGAGCAGCTCGGAAGCTATCCCAAGTATAGGAGTTTTGTCGTGTAATATTAAGCCCAAGGGCTAGATCGTCTCCTCAGGGAATGCGTTTTAATCTCAAAATTTATGTTCGTCCAATCGAAAATAAAAATGTACTGAACTCATTTCAGATTCGAGATTTTCAAGGTTGTTTCAATTTTACTTTTGATGAATTAAATGACATGTAATTTAAAACTCTAAACTAACATGCACTAAATAAAAAAAACAAGAATAGAAACCCTACGTCTACATAAGGAAACATTGGGACACGCGTTAATAAAAACTGGAAACCTAGAACATGGAACTAAAACATGCAAGAATGGAAACTCAATTAGACACAAATGCACACACTAAAATCGAACCTTTAACAAAACTATGAAAATTAAATCAAGCATCATATTTTAAACGCAACACAAACTCAACGAGAATTTAAAACACGCAAACAATGACGAAATATGATAAAAACATAACCTTTAATCAAACCGAGAATTTAAATTAAGAGAAAGATAAAAACAAACAATATAAAATTTTTAAATCTACTAACAACAAGATAAGAAAATTTAAACTTCAATAAAAAAATAAAATAAGAAAAACCATCTTCTAAACATAGCAATAAACTTAAATACATAAATTAAAACAAGTGTTATTTTGCAACTAAAAGAAGTGGAAAAGAAAGAAAGAAAAGAGAGAGAGGAAGAGAGAGAGAGAAAAGAGAAGGAGCAGAGGCTGCTGTTCTTTGGCTCGAGTGTGTGCTGCTGTGTGGCTCGCGGGTTGTTGCCCTGCTGAAGGAGTTGCTCTACTGTCGCTGAGTTATGGCCGTGGATGGGTCTGCTGTGGCATGGAGCAAGGCTGGCTTCTTGTGGAGTCGTGGAGTTGCAGAGCTGCTGCCATACCAGAGCAGGCGCTGGAGTTTCTGCTGCCGTACCAGAACAAGGGCTGGAGTTGCTGCTGTGGCTCACGGGTTTGGTGGCTTACGGTTGCAGCAGTATTGGGGTAGTGGAGGCTGGCCGCTAGTTTGGCTTTGTGTGGCCGGAGAAGAAGCTTGAAACAAGGAGTTGCAGGGCTCAGGAGAGAGGTATAAAGGGAAGGGAAACCAGAGAGAGAAGAAGAGTAAGAGAGAGTAAGAGAGAAAGATAGGGCAAAGGAGAAGTAAGGGAAGAAGAAGAAGAAGAAGAAGAAGATAGGGCTCTGGAGCCCGTTTCTCGCAAAACTCAAAACACAAAAGTTGTAGATAATCCTTTCCTCTTTTTTCAAAAATTTGAATTGTCTCGATCGGAGCTCTGACGGAAAAGTTATACACAAAATACAAACAGGTGTTGGTTTGGTTCCCGGGATTTTTCCTGCAACAAAAAATTACCATAAATTCATAAATAGTGCAATAAAGTTCAAGAATGATGATTTTGGCACTTTATTAAAATATTGAATAAATTTAGATATTTAATTAAAAATATAAGCCATAAAGACCGGGTTAAAACGTTCAATTACGCAGTTTCGGTGCGTAATCGCCCACGTGGCTCTATTGGGCCCCATATGGGTTAGGCCTCCCTTTTGACTTATGATTGTATTAAATTTGTAATATTGCAAGACAGCTTGCTTGCATGTGCAAGTTTAGAAAGTTGTGTTAGGATTTAAATGTGTTAGTAAGTTGTGTGTGTGTTAATTTCCCATGTGTGTTTTCCCATGCCTTATCCCTCATGCTTGTGTAAGAGTTATTGTCTTGTCCCTTTGTGCTAAATCTTTATATTTGGCATTGTAAGAACTATGTAGAGCAGCAGATATTGATATTGAATATATTAAAAGGTATTTCCTTTTCTGAAGCTTGTTATAGCTTTGTCCAATCCTTTGTGATTGTGTAGTGAGAGGCTATGTGTTTTCTTCGGAGATCAGGTGGTGAGAGACCACTATCTATCTAGCATTTCTATCACCATCTATTTCCTTTCACCCACGTCACTTTCATATACATACAATAGCCTATGTCTTCACTCGTTCAAAGTTTGGTTCAAGGATATTTCTGTTGAAATTTGAGTTCATGGTGAACAATATTACATCATCCAGTTATTTTCCCCAATAAGATTGTTCTTTACTTCGCCTTGAGTTGGTGTGAACCTTTCTTTGAAACCCATAAGCCTTAGTTGAGAAATAGCCCTTGAATTCTAGCCATTTCTTCAAAACCCGTAGCAGGTCAAGCAACTGACTTCAACAGTCAGTCGACTAACCTGCTAGTGTCACTCTAGAATTCAGTTTAAATATTCATCAGGCAACTGAGTTCATTGGCTTAGTCGACTTACCCAATACTGCCTTCTCAGAATTCAATTTCTAAATTTTTCAGGTGACTAACTCTGAAGCCCAGGTGACTAAAGTCACCCAAAACCTTAAATTTCAACATTTATACACTTATTTATTTGTCAATTGTGGGAATATTGCTTCATTTACTTAGACTTATATTCTTGAATGATTGAAATAGCATCTTTAAAGCATATTACTTGATTCATTTGTGAAAGACACTTTGAGATTGAATTTCAGAACAAATTATACACCTTTTCAAAGTTCTTAAACATGTAAGCATAGCCTACTTTATATTGTTTAAGTTTGGTTGATTCAATTCTCAATTTGAAGTGTATTTGATGTATGTGTTGATTTGAGGGTTGACAAGTAGGACTAGGTGATCCTCCCCTATCCTACATCAACTATTTTTGAAATCTCATGGGAAGTATCATTCTTTTTACCAATCCTGAAGGGAGGTGAGTGTTTTTTTTGTCCTATATTGTTACGTCATTGGATGAGTCATCTCTTTTTTACATATATATATATATATATATTGTGACTGATTGTCTGAGTTATTGTTTGAAATTGTTACTAAGTATATCTATTGTCATTACTAAGTATATCTATTGTCACATATGTGCTTTAACTTGTTGATGATATCATTCCAAGCATTGTAACTTTAACCCATGTGACTTATGTGATGGTCATACATGCAAACTTGATTGAGTTAAATGTTATATGACCTAGTTGAGAAAGAATTCTTGATAAGTACCACATGAACATTTCAAGTGTGAGTAAATAAAGGTTCATAGCACTTAGTAATAGAGCATGATCAATCACTATGAAATGGTAATGTAAAAGCTGCTGAGTTGGTAAAAACAGAATGCATTAACACAATTGAGGCAAGAGTTGTTTAACCTAAAACACTAGAGAGAAGATTTTCTAAAATCTAGGGTACTAATAGTAGCAAAGATGTCTAGCTAGGCCTAGTGGTGTGCTAATACAACTTGAGGACACCTATTGCGATAGTAGAGAGCTTAAATTAGAATGTGCTAATGCTTTTTACATAAAAGGATCCCTAAATTGGAGAACCTTGTTTAGCAAGTTAGATATTTGGAGAATAAACCATTATATTTTGAAGCCTTCCAAAAGAGTGTTGAAAGAATGGAAGCCTTTGGGATGAAGCCAAAAGTTCTTAAGGTTTTGACACGATACTATTGAAAGAATGTGTTCTGGCAACGTCGGTTTAACATTGCCAAAAATAAGGCAAGCATTGGTAAAATTTTTGGTAATACAACCATAATGTTGTCTATAGTTATGTTGTAGTAAGTTTTAGCAACTTTGGAAAACATTTTACAACATCAAAATGGCAGTTCCTTTAAGTCACCATTTAGTAGCAACAACAAAGGCCAAAAAGGGAAGAAATTTGATAACGTCAGATGAAATTTTTGGCAACGTCTATTTGACATTGTTATAAGTGACTTTTTGAAACATCTGCTTTTTAACATTGCCAAACTTGAATATTTAGCGACCGTAGAATAATGTTGCTAGAAAGTAGAGAGTGTTGAAAAAAAAAATGATAAGTGGCAACATCAAAGTTTTGACGTTGCCAAAGATGAATCTTTTTGTTAATACCCTCCCTTTTGCAAACTTATTTTCCAAAAAAAAAGAAAAACAGTGGATTGAACATGTTTAAAGTATATAAAATACAATTCATTAAACTTTCTTAAAGTATTCAAAATACATTTCATTAAACCTGCTTAAGGTATTCAAGATATAATTCACTAAACCTGCTTAAAGTATCCAAAATTTGTTTAAAGTACATTATATTCACATTAAGGTAGGGAAGTGCTGATAAAATTAAAAGTTTCCTAGTCCATAATTAGTTTCCTTAGCACACAATCAATACATTCCAATATAAAATTCAAAAAACATATCATTTCGATAGAAAAATACAACTCATATACTAAACAAATAATTGTCAAAGTTGTCACCAATTCAATTGCCTATAATTGTGATATTTCAAGAGAAGGATTTGTTTCCTCCTAAAAAAAAAATTAAAAAACATATATAAGTGAGTCACTGTATTCAATCTTTTTTTGAAAACAATAAATGTTAATTTTTGTAATTTTAATTTAAAATACTTACATTCCATACAAACCCAAATTTGGGGTTTGACAACTATTGTGGTTGGTTACTTGGATCGTTGACTTATGCACCTACAAATATACTTATATGATAAAAGATCCAAATTTGAAAGATTAAGGATAAAATGCAATGCTTGATTGTGTCCACAATTTGCAATTAGAAATTAGTTCACAAGTCTACTACAGTGCTAATGCTATAAATTTTGAGAAGGTTATGAATTTGACAAAAGAACTATCAAAGCTATCAGGCCCCATAGTTATATTATGTATCATGATTCACTTATTTTCTTGATCACTAGTTGCTTCTTGATCTTAATAATAGAAATATAATAATGTGAAAAAATTTGTTGGATTGAAAAAGTTGGATTAACTAAAAACATGTTGTTTACCTTTCAACAAGGTAAATCCTTTGGTATTATACTAGACCTCCATTGGCCTAACTGGACTTTTCAATCTTGTTTTGATGATAACAAAATGAAGGATGCTTTAACATGTGTTGTTGAGTGGTTTCATTTTAGGTCTAAGTAAAAGGACACTCACGGTTAATCATGGAAGTAAGCCAAAGATCAGTGTTAATCAAGTGAAAGCCCCTCAGTACATTGAAGCAATGTATGACAAATGAAGAGCTTAAAGGCCAAACAGATCTTGAAGTCAAAAGTGAACCTCAAGAGGTTGCAAGACTTAGTGATTAAGGAGATCATGCGTAGAAGGATATTTGTAAGTACTTCAAAGTCATTACTATTTAGATATGTGAAACTCCTTAAGATACAAAGACCTAGAGACCAACACTTGAAAAACTCTTGAAAATGTTTTTGAAAAGTTTCAATTAAGTTTTTTAAGTAAACTAAATTTTTAAAGAAATCAAAAGTAAAAATTATTTGAAAAAGAGGTCTGCCCAGCCGACTGACACGTTCAACTAAATATACCCAGCCGACTGACAGTACCCAGCCGAATGACCAGTTTTGAACGTAGTTCAGTTAGCCGGTTGATAGGAAAACTTCAGTAAAGTTAACTGTCTAGCCGACTGACTCAATGAACAGGAAAGGCCCAGCCGACTGACTATTTTGAAAGTGGTTCAGTCAGCCGACTGACAATTTAGCAGAATTAATTTTTGAAAGTCAGAATTGTGTCAGCCGCCTGTCCAACTGACTGACTAGTGAAAAAAATTAACCCAGTTGAGTGGTTCAATCGACTGACTCTGTGGGGAATTTCAAATTTCAAACGTGCGAGAAATTTTTCAAAATTGATTGTCTGAATTAATATTTTTTTGAAAAGTCACCTAAATAATCTGTATTAAATGAGGAAACTTTTCTCCATAAAGGTCTATAAATACCTCTTGTTCAATGAAAAAATACAAGCACACAAGCGATATACACTAAAGGAAAAGACGATTTCTACGCTAAAATTCTCCTAAAAGATCATTCTTGCTCCCATCTTTTTGCTAGGGGAAAACTCTACTAAGTTGCTAGATTGAAAAACAAGGATTTGGTTTTGAGTTGCATCTTGAATCCTTTTAAGAACCATCGATGACTTCTAAACCTTAAGCTTCATATTGTCTATTTAGTTTTGGATTTGAAGTACAATTTGAAATTTAACTTGTACAACTTGCTCTGTGTTTGAGAGTGTTTTTATACGCAGATTTCAAATTGTTTCTACTTGATCTTTGACGGTTCAAGGCATTGTTGAATCGTTGGACCAAACATAGGTTGTTGCTTGGAGAGGTTTCTCTCGCTAAAAAAGAGGGTGATTATTGTAAGACTTTTGTTCCACCCAGAATGAACAAGGTATAGTGAAATCCTTAGGTGGTTGACCTAAGGCGAGGACATAGCCTAGGGTAAGCCAAACCTCGTAAAAGCTATGGTGTCACTCTCTTTGCCTCACTCTCTTTTAAATTTTAGCAAAGATATAAACTGCGTGGATGTTATAATTCTTTCAATTATAAAAATAACGCACATTGGAAATTAAATAAACCAACTTCTAATTTCTTGGGCTTGCGGAAACCGAAAGGGAGTACGTTGGTTAGTCGATAGTTTGCGGAAACCGTAAGAGTACGTTGATTGGTTAATAACCCAAAACCTATTAGCTGAAGGTTTATTTAAATTTTGAGTTAGAAAAAGGGATTGGATGTTATTTTAATCTTCAAAGGCCAACTACAGGTTTTGCATATTCATATACAGGGCTACTGAGTATTGCAAAGCTAATTACTTGTATGATGTTTGTTTAGCTTGAATTGGTTGTATATGTTGAGTTTTCGTATTGAATAGAGGAAGTAAGAGTTTGTGTGGATTGCCTAATCAACAAGAATATAAGAAATCTTTAAAAGATTGTAAAAAGGCAAGAACTCCTAAAAATACTAAGGATAATTTTTAAATAACCCAATTCACCCCCTTCTTGCGACTACACCTTCGGTTTCAATTGGTATCAGAGCCAGGTTATAACAAAACCTAACAAGTAGCTATATAAAGATCAAAATGGCACAAATAGGAGTAGCTCCCTTTAGTGAGGGTCAATCCTCAACTAGGCCACCCAATTTTTGTGCACTAAATTACACTTTTTGGAAGCAACGAATGAGAATCTACCTTCAAACAATGGACTGGTAGGCATGGAATGTTGTTAAAAATGGAAATCTAATTCCTACTAAACTAGTAGATGGAAAAGAAGTACCTAAAGAAGATAAAGAACTAATCGAATTAGATTACAAAATGCTGCAAATTAACTCAAGTGCAATAAACACCTTATATTGTGTACTTGATGCAAATGAATTCAATAGAGTAATGACGTGTAAAATAGCTAAAGAGATTTGGGATAAATTAGAAGTAACCTATGAAGACACGGTAGATGTTAGTGAAAGTAGAATTGATATGTTAACCAGTGAATACAAAACTTTTAGAATGAACTCCGATGAAACTATAACAAGTATATATACTAGGTTCACACATATCATAAACTCACTAAGTGCCTTAGGAAAAACATATTCCACCCATGAGATGATCCGAAAAATTCTAAGAGCACTTTCACCTATTTGGGAACCAAAAGCTACAGCCATAACAGAAGGGAGAAACCTTAAAACAACTTCCTTAGATGAACTCGTAGGATCTCTTCTAACCTATGAAATGATATTGAAGGAAAGAAGTACTGAAAACAAAAACAAGAAGTCTATAGCTCTAAAAGCCTTGAAAGAACATTTAAGTGAGGAAGATAATGAATCTAGTGAATCAGAAGATGAAGACTTAGCTCTCATAACTAAAAGACTCGGAAAATTCTTGAAAAGAAACAAGAAATTTGCTAGAAAATTCAACGGATCAAAAGTTGAAAGAGGTGAAAGTAATAAAAAGGAATCCAAAAGCAAAAATGATCCTCCCACTTGCTATCACTATTAAAAGGTTGGGCACATCAAGCTGGAATGCCCACAACTCAAGTAGGAAAAGAAGAAAAAGAAGCCTGTAATGAAGGCACCTTGGGGTGACACAAGTTCGAGTGAATCGGAGAGTGAGTCAAGCGATCAAGAAGTAGCAAACATGTGCTTCATGGCATATAATGAAGAGGTAGACTCTTATTACTCTCTCTCTGAAGATTCGTGTGATGAGTCTTGTAGTAATTCGTATGAAAGCATGCCCTCTTACAAGGAACTTCAAGCTGAATTATTTTCTCTACATAACAAGTTTATTAAGGTCTCAAAGAGGAACATAAGCTTGAAACAACAAAACGAAACATTTAAAAATTAGCTTGAATCCTTAAAACTTGTTGATGAAGAAAAGTACTTAAAGATTGAAGTGCTTGAGAAGAAAGTAGATAATTTATCTCAAAAATCAGCTAAGTCTCAAGTGAATGAAGATAGCAAGAGAGTGTAAGAAATAAATGATCTTAAAAACCAGATTCAAGAGAAAGAAAAGGTCATCTACAACTTTACCAAAGGTAAAGATAACTTCAAAAAAATGGTAGGACAATAAAGGATGACAAACAACAAAGAAGGAATTGGTTACAATGGAGCACCAAACAAAAGAAAAAAAACTTGTTTATGTGATATTTTGTAAATCAATCTAAATATTATGCAAGCACTTCATCAACAAATATTTATGAGCACACCACTTGCTACATGTGTAAAAATAAAGGACACATAATCTCTAATTGTCCACTCAAGAAAAAGTACATTAAAGTAAAAAATGAGTGGAAGATAAATGCTAAAATTAGACAAGATTTAAAGAAAGTTAAGAAGGTTTGGATTCCAAAAGTGACAACATAAATCCTTTCTTGTAGGTTTGTTTGAGGACCACTCAGTTTAAGGAAAAATGGTACCTTGACAACGGATGTTCAAGGCATGTGATGGGAGATAAATCTAAGTTCACTTCTCTCACTCAAATGGATGGAGGATTTGTAACCTTCGGTGACAATGCAAAAGGCAAGATCATCGGAATTGGTAAAATAGGTAAAGACTCTTTACTTACTATAGATGATGTCTTGTTAGTAGATGGTCTAACACATAATTTATTAAGAATTTGTCAACTTAGCAACAAAGGATTTGAAATAATATTTAAGAAAGAAAAATGCTTAATTCAAGATTCTAAGGATTAAAAGACACTATTCACTGCACATAGAATGATCAATGTATATTGCATATACATTGATAGCTTGATTTCTCAAGATATAACTTGTTTAGCGGCCATGAGTGAAAATAGTTAGCTTTGGCATAGAAGGTTAGGAAATGCAAGCATGGATCTTATATCCAAGCTTTCTAAAAAGAATTTAGTAAAAGGCTTGCCTAACACCAAATTTGTCAAAGATAAAGTGTGTGATGCATGTCAACTAGGAAAAAAAATCAAGAAAAGCTTCAAAAAGAAGAAACATATATAAACTAGTAGACCCCTAGAACTCATACACCTAGACGTTTTTGGTCCTACTAGAACCCAAAGCTTAGGAGGAAAACAATACACCTTCGTAATTGTTGATGATTACTCAAGATACACATGGGTGTTGTTCTTAGCTAACAAAGAGGAAGCTTGTAACTCGTTAATCACTCTATGTAAAAAGCTTCAAAATGAGAAAGGGTATAATGTCTCAAATCTAAGAAGTGACCAAGGAAGAGAGTTTAAGAATCAAGACGTTGAAAAATTTTGTAATGAACATGACATAAATCACAACTTTTCAGCACCTAGAACCCCACAACAAAATGGAGTTATGGAAAGGAAAAATAGAACCCTCCAAGAAATGGCAAGAACTATGCTTAATGAAAATAACCTACCCAAGTATTTTTGGGCCAAAGCTATAAATATAGCTTGCTATATAATTAATAGAATTTCCATTAGATCAAGCTTAAACAAGACACCCTATGAATTATGGAAAGGAAGAAGACCCAACATAACTTACTTTCATGTCTTTAGATGTAAGTGTTTCGTCCTAAATAACAAAGACAACTTAGTAAATTTGATGCTAAATTGGATGAAGGTATTTTCCTAAGATACTCCACAAATAGAAAGGCCTATAGAGTCTACAACAAAATAACACTCACCATAATTGAATCAATTCACGCAGACTTTTATGAATCTAACCCTTTTTCAAGAGAAATCAAAAATGAAGAAAAAGATGATATGTTCAAAAGGAGGATGAGATAGAAATCAAGAAAGAAAAGGAAATTGTTGGCCTTACAAGGCTTAACATCCTATTTTGATGCTAAAAAACAAGTGGAACTTAACATATTTGATGAGTGATGATATTTTAGATCGCGCATATATGAAAGCAAAGTCAAGTACTCACAAGGATTAAATTGAAGCTTATATTTCAATGGAACATGATCACATGAAGCTTAAAGAATACTTAAAGGAATGGCTGATATATTAGAGTTTGATGACTATGAAAGGACGAACTTGATATGAAAGCTTGAAGAAATGATGGACTTAAAGCATGAACATGCATGAAGACTTTAAGAGATGAAAGATTTAGAATCTTAAGGAAATTTCATGTAAGTACTTCAAGTAAATTCAATATGGATGCATGAAGCTCTTAGGTTTAATTACTTGGACCTAAATACCTTTTAACATACTTGGAAAATATTTCTATAAGGTTAGAAGTTGTTTCAAAAAAATTAAAATTGTTTTTGGAATGAAAAGCACTTAAGTGGTATTTTTCCAAATTCTGTTAATTTTTCTATATCCTTATTGATAAGCATTTTTCTCTATCAAACACTCATTATATGAAAAGCTGTTCAGCATGAAAGTTGTAGGATTTTCTCTTATATTTATTGTGACACTAAGAACTTTAAATTTGGAGCTATATAGAGAAAGTTATGACCAAAATACTAAAGTGGGGTCAAAGTTGTCAGCAACACAGTGAATTTGTCTAGTCAGTTGGCTGACTAGAATGAACTGTGTTCAGTCAGCCGACTGACCAGTTAAAAGCATTGATTTTTGGGAGACAGAATGCACCAAGTCGCTTGTCCAGTTGGCTGACCCTGCATAAACACCCTCCCAGCCGCCTGGTCAGCCAACTGACCCTATGAAAATTCAAATTTTGACCTCCAACGGGAAAAATCTAAAATTTATTTTTTTAAATCTAAATGTTATGAAAACTTAGGGGATACTCCAAGTCACTTGGGGAGCAAGTAACATATTTTTTCAAGTCTATAAATAAGCCTCAAGATCATTGAACCAAGAACCAAGAATCAAAATCAGCCATAAAACTCTCTCAAGTGCTCTCTTCATTGAAGGGCTATCTTGCTCATACCTTGTGTCCGAATAAACTTAAGGTATAATTTTGATTTGGGTTGCGGAAACCAAAAGGGAGTATGTTGGTTGAACCATTCTTTGTGGACCATACGGGAGTACATTACTTGGCTAAACATCTCAAAGATAAATTAACTTAAGAGTTTATTTGAATTCTGAAGTTTGGAAAGAGTAATTGGATTTTATATTGAACATCATATTGAAGAATAAATTTCATATATACAGGGCTTTGTTCAAAACTCACATTCACCACAGGGCTGAAAACATCAAAATTTGAAAGTTACATATATTATATTGATTATGATTGGATGGTATAAACATTTGTTTTATATTCCATGAGTCTTAAATCTTGAATGCTTTCATCAATCTAATAGTGCTGTAGTGAACTTATATTTGGTAAATAAATTGTGGTTGTGTTGGTTTGAAAATTGTGATTAATTGTTTGATTGTTTTTACTTTCAAAGTGTGGTTGAAGATTGAATGTTTAATTGTGTTTAACTGTGTTGTTGATTGATTGTTCAAAAGAAATCATGTTCTTGTTTGATTGACAAAATAAATAAACAAGTCAAAGAATTGGTTAAATATTAAAAGAAGTTAAGAACTTTAAACGGAATTAAAAGAAAGTTTTTAAAATCCTAATTCACCCCCCTCTTGGGATGCTATCCTAATTTCAATTGGTATCAGAGCGAGGTTATAACAAATCTTAATTAGTAGCTATAAAAAGAGAATGCAAATATACCTTCAAACCATGGATTGGAAAGCCTGGGAGGTTGTCACGGATGGTGATCTAATTCCTACCACATTAGTAGATGTAAAACAAATACCTAAGAAAAAGAAAGACATGACTGAAAGAGATTATAAAATGTTGCAAATAAACTCTAGTGCTATGAATGCTCTATATTGTGCTTTAGATGCCAATGAATTTAAAAGAGTAATGACTTGCAAATCAGCTAAGTAAATATGAGACAAGCTAGAAGTCACTTACGAAGGCACTATAGATGTTAGGGATAATAGGATCGATATGCTTACAAGTGAATATAAAGCTTTTAAGATGAACCCAGATGAATCTATAACTAGCATGTTTACTAGGTTCACTCACATAATAAATTCCCTAAATGCACTAGAAAAAACCTAAACTACTTATGAGATGATAAGGAAAATTCTTAGAGGGCTACCAACCGTATGGGAACCAAAAGGCACTGCCATAACCGAAGGAAGAAATTTGAAAAACACTTCCTCAGATGAGCTTATAGGATCTTTACTCACATACGAAATGACAATGAATGAAAAGAGTGGTAAAACTAAAGCCCAAGAAACAATAGCCTTCAAAGCCTCAAAGGAGAACTCAAGCAGTGAAGAAGAAATGGATGAAGATGAAGTAGCCTTCATATCTAAAAGGCTAGCAAAGATTCTAAGAAAGAAAAATAAAATCAAGAAAATAAATAAAAAATCTGAATCAGATGAATCAAAAGAAGAAGTTAGTAAGAAATCAAAGAATAAAACTCATACATGCTACCATTGCAACAAAGCTGGACATATTAAACCAAAATGTCCACTACTAAAGAAGGAATCTAAGAAGAAAAATAAAAAGGCCATGAAAGCCACTACTTGGGACATGATGAGTACAAGTAGTTCAGAAAATGAATCAAGTGACCAAGAGGTTGCTTATACATGCTTTATGGCTTGGGAGAATGAGGAAAACTCCTCATCCAAACCCTTAGATAATTCTTGTAGTAATTCATCTAGTGAATCCAGTGATGAGGGTATGCCATCTTATGATGAACTATAAAATGATCTATTCAAAGTACGTAAGATACTTATCAAAGTAAATAAATAAAATGCTTCATTGAAGAATAAGAATGAAAGATTAATGAAAGAGTTAGAATCCCTTAGAAATGTTGAAAGAGAAAAGGATTCAAGGATCAAGAAAATAGAAAATAAGTATGAAGCTGCAATAAAGGAAATAGAAGCTAAAACTCTTGCTGAAAAAGACAACGACTTGAAAATCAAGAAATTAGAAAGCAAGAATAAACAAATGATAGAAGACTTTCAATCCCTATCCTCTATGGTATATGAGAAAGATATGTATATTTCTAAATTAGAGGATAGAATCAGAAAATTATCTCTAGAGTTAGAGAAATCATTAAAGAAAGTTGACAACAAGAAAGAGATGGAGATAAACGATCTCAAGAGTCAAATCAAAGATAAAGATAAGATCATTTATAACTTCCCTAAAGGAAAAGAAAATCTTGATAAGATGATTGGCTCACAAAGAATGTCATTGAACAAAGAAGGCATTGGTTTCAATGGAGTTGAAAATAAAAGGAAAAAGAATCTTTACGAGGGATATTTCCTCAAAAGGATCCAAAGACTATGCAAACACGTCTTCTAATGCCTACACTAACACCATATGCTATCAATGTAAAAAAAAAAAGGGCATATAAAGTTTGAATGTCCATTTAAAAGAAAGGGTGTTAAAACAAAACAAGTGGAAGATAAAAGAAACATCCCTTGTGAAACCTACTGGACCCAAAAAGGTATGGGTACCAAAAATGAAATAATAACTTCATACAAATATAAAGAGAATAGCATTGTTGGTCCAAAATCATAGGATGATTTTTTACAAGGCTTAAACTTAAGAAAATATTAAGAAAATATCAAATTAAGGTTATTACATAAGTATCTTGATTAAGAAAAAGATATTTGAGAATGAAAGCCTATATACTACAGGCTTACATGCCTATATGATATGCTCCTTGTTTATGTGATGTGCTGATATGCTATATGCTACATGACTTGACTTATTTTGATAATTTATGGCTCACTATATTGAAAATTTGAGCATGAGATTATTGCGTATAAGTATGGATTTTGATATGAGATTAATTCTTGACCATGCATGCTATTGATGAATCATATGGATAAACTTACTACTTTTACTATTGATATCTATGAGCTATGAAAGATATAACAGTAATATTGGTATTCATGAGCTATGCATGATGTGATAATGACTTTGGTATCTATAAAGTATTTTTGGAATCACAATTTAAAAATTTTAATTGGTATCAAAATTTAAAAGCTCACTTAGTATCACAATCTAAAAGATCAATTTGTCTTTGAGCATGACAAGTATGATTATGTCTATGAGCATGGTATGACATTGATGATATTAGCATGATGTTGATATTTGATACATGACATGATTAAATGTTTTGAAACATGGGATTATAAATGCAAAGTTGGTAACAAAACTAAATGTATTGAATTCAGGGGGAGTTATGATTTACTGCTTATATTATGATAATTTCCCTATTAATCAATTGATATCATGAATTAAATTTAAAATTTAAAATTGGTATCATAAAATCATCAATTTGTATAAAAAATTGGTATCTTGAATAATATCAAAGTGGGAGTATCATGACTCATAACTTGTATTTTGTTTCTCCCTAATTTTGTTTTTTTTTGTTATCATGAATTATTTTTTATTGGTATCATAAATCTTCAATTGGCATCATAAATTTTCAATTGAGTTTGGTATTAAAAATTCAAAATTTCAATAGGAATTAGAATTAATGAAAATATAAATTGGTATCATATACTTGATATGCATGATTGATATTTATATGCTCAAAAATATGATTTATTTTGTTTATATCCTACTTTTTTGATTGATGTCAAAAGGGGGAGAAGTTTTTGAGCAAAAATATGAATTTTGCAACATGAATTATATTTCAAAAGAGAGAGAACTATTTGATGAAGGGGAGAAGTACATGATATTGAATGATCTTGAAATTGGAAATGATATGCATGATATTGAATGATCTTTACAAATATGTTGAAGATGATGCTTATTGAAAGGGGGAGTCTTTTTAAGGCTTACTCATATTTTTACTCATTTTTTGTCATCATTAAAAAGGGAGAGATTGTTGGCCTTACAAGGCTTAGCATCCTATTTTGATGCTAACAAACAAGTGGAACTTAACATATTTGATGAGTGATGATATTTCAGATCTCGCATATATGAAAGCAAAGTCAAGTACTCACAAGAATTAAATTGAAGCTTATATTTCAAAGGAACATAATCATATGAAGCTTAAATAATACTAAAAGGCATGAATGATATATTAAAGTTTGATGACTATGAAAGGACAAATTTGATATGAAAGCTTGAAGAAATGATGGACTCAAAGCATGGACATGCATGAAGACTTCAAGGGATGAAGGATTTAGAATCTTAAGGAAATTTCATGTAAGTATTTCAAGTAAATTCAATATGGATGCATGAAACTCTTAGGTTTAGTTACTTAGACTTAAATACCTTTTAACATACTTGGAAAATATTTCTATAAGGTCAGAAGTTGTTTCAAAAAGGTTAAAATTGTTTTTGGAATGAAAAGCACTTAAGTGGGATTTTTCCAAATTCTAATTTTTTTATATCCTTATTTATGAGCATTTTTCTCTATCAAAAACTTAATATATTAAAAGGTGTTCAACATGAAAGTTGTAGGATTTTCTCTTAGATTTATTTTTACACCAAGAACGTTAAATTTGGAGCTATATAAAGAAAGTTAACACCAAAATATTAAAGCGGGGTCAAAGCTATCAGCAACACAGTGAATTTGTATGGTCAGTCGGTTGACCAGAATGAACTGTGTTCAGTCAGCCGACTGACCAGTTAACAGCATTGATTTTTGGGAGACAGAATGCACCCAGTCGCCTGTCCAGTCGACTGACCCTACATAAACACCCTCCCAGTCGCCTGGTGAGCCAACTGACCCTACGAAAATTCAAATTTTGACCTCCAATGGGAAAAATCTAAAATTTAGTTTTTTAAATCTAAATGTTATGAAAACTTGGGGGATACTCCAAGTCACTTGGGGAGCAAGCAACATATTTTTTTAAGTCTATAAATAAGTCTCAAGATCATTGAACCAAGAACCAAGAATCAAAATCAGCCATCAAACTCTCTAAAGTGCTCTCTTCATTGAAAGGCTATCTTGCTCATTCCTTGTGCACAAATTCAACTAAGTTTTTACTGATCTTATTCCATTGGAATTGTGCTACAAATTCTAAATCTTTCAATCATTGAAAGATTAATCGGTGACATACTTCCTTGAGCTTCAAAGTTAAAATTCCATATTGTTATTTACTTTGAAGTATACTAGTTTGTAAATTGTACTTATCAGCTCTTTGAGGAGCAAGCTCTTTGTACACATTTATTTGATTTTTATCATGTAGATTGACGAATCCAAGGATTTTTTGGATCATTGGCTAAGCAAGGGGATATTGCTTAGAGAGGCGGGCTTTAGCCTATTTGAAGGAGTGATCGAGTGAGGGGATATCACTTGGAGAAGGCGGGCTCTAGCCTTAACAAAGGAGTGTGTAAAGGTTTGTTCCACTCATTAACGGAACAAGTTTAGTGAATCCTTTGGTGGTTTTGCCAAAGGCGAGGACGTAGGCTGTGTTGAAGCCGAACCTTGTAAAATCCCGGTCTCACTCTCTCTTTCCCTTACTCTTTATTTTCAATACATATACAATTACGTGGATGTTTTAAATATCTAAATCATACAAACTACGTAATTTGGAAGTTGAATAAACTTAAGGTATAATTTTGATTTGGGTTGCGGAAACCGAAAGGGAGTACGTTGGTTGAACCATTCTTTGCGGAAACCATACGGGAGTACGTTACTTGGCTAAACATCCCAAAGATAAATTAATTTTAGAGTTTATTTGAATTCTGAAGTTTGGAAAGAGTAATTGGATTTTATATTGAACAATATATTGAAGAAGAAATTTCACATATACAGGACTTTGTTCAAAACTCACATTCACCATAGGACTGAAAACATCAAAAGCTGAAAGCTACATATATTATATTGATTGTGATTGGATGGTATAAAGATTTGTTTTATATTCCAAGAGTTTTAAATCTTGAATGATTTCATCAATCTAATAGTGTTGCAGTGAACTTATATTTGGTAAATAAATTGTGGTTGTGTTGGTTTGGAAATTGTGATTAATTGTTTGATTGTTTTTACTTTCAAAGTGTGGTTGAAGATTGAATGTTTGATTGTGTTTAATTATGTTGTTGATTGATTGTTGAAAAGAAATCAAGTTCTTGTTTGATTGAAAAAATAAATAAACAAGTCAAAGAATTGGTTAAATATTAAAAGAAGTTAAGGACTTTAAAAGGAATTAAAAGAAAAATTTTAAAATCTCAATTCACACCCCTTTTGGGATGCTATCCTAATTTTAGAAATAAACGAAGAAAATCCAAAAGATGAACTTATAGAAAATACAGAATTACCAAGAGAATGGAAGTGTAAGAAAGATCACCCTCAAGAACAAATTATAGGTGAACCATCTAGAGGTGTGACTACTAGATCTTCTCTAAAGAACCTGTGCAATCACTATGCATTCCTATCTCAAAATGACCTAAAGATGTTGAAGAGGCCCTTAAGGATGAATCTTGGATAATTGCAATGCAAGAAGAATTAAACCAATTTGAAAGAAGCAAAGTATGGCAATTAGTACCCAAACTTGAAAATCATTTAATCATAGGAACTAAATGGGTATTTAGAAATAAAAAGGGTGAGAATGGTATAATCATTAGAAACAATGCTAGACTTGTAGCGAATGGATATAACCAAGAAAAAGGGATAGACTATGATGAAACCTTTGCCCCTGTAGCTAGAATGGAAGCTATAAGAATACCAAATGGATGTCAAAAGTGCATTCTTGAATGGGTATATTAATGAAGAGGTATATGTTGAACAACCCCCTGGTTTTGAAGATAATGAAAATTCTAACTATGTATTTAGACTAACTAAGGCCTTGTATGGATTAAAACAGGCCCCTAGGGCTTGGTATGAAAGACTTAGTTGATTTTTAATTGAGAAGAGATTTTTAAGAGGAAAAATTGATAGTACCTAGTTCATTAAAAATAAGGAAGATGACATGCTTTTAATTCAAATCTACGTAGATGATATAATATTTGGCGCTACAAATGAACATATATGTAAATAATTTACAAAGAGTATGCAAGAAGAATTTGAAATGAGCAAGACAGGGGAATTAAACTATTTTCTTAGGCTTCAAATCAAGTAAGCAAAGAATGGGACTTTTATAAGTCAATCCAAATACATAAAAGAAATGATACAACACCTATGAGCACCACCATCAGCCTAGAAAAAAGATGAAAAAGGAAAATTCGTAGACCAAAGCACTATAGAGGTATGATTGGAAGTCTGTTATATCTAACAGCCAGTAGACCCGACATAATGTTTAGTGTGTGTATGTGTGCCCGGTTTCAATCAGCACCTAAGGAATCACACCTTATAACTGTTAAGAGAATCCTAAGATACTTAATAGGCACTATGGACTTAGGGCTATTGTATCCTAAGGACACCGATTTTCAAATGATCATTTATTTAGATGCGGACTATGCCGGTTGTAAAATAGATAGAAAAAGTACAAGTGGTACATGCCACTTCTTAGGAAGATCTTTAGTTTCTTGGTTTTCTAAGAAACAAAACTTTGTGGCTTTGTCAACTGCTGAGGCTGAATATGCAGTAGCCGGTAGTTGTTGTGCACAAACACTATACATGAAACAACAATTAAGAGATTTCAATTTGAAATACACAACTATACCAATTAAGTGTGATAATACGAGTGCGATCAACATATCTAAAAATCCTATTTCACACTCAAGAACAAAGCACATTGACATAAGACACCACTTCCTAAGAGATCATGTTCAAAAAGAAGACATCATTCTAGAATTCATCAATACAAATGATCAATGGGCTAATATCTTTGCTAAACCACTCTTAGAAGATAGATTTATAACCATTAGAAGAGAGTTTGTTCTACTACATAGTAGAGAAACTAACTAAAAGGACAAAACATAAAGAAAAATTTACAGTCAGCCAACTAACTCTAAGGTCAGCCGATTGACTGAAGCAATTTTTTTTTTTTGGGAACAGAGAGTAGTCAGCCTACTGACCCTGAGGTCAGCCGATTGGCTGACAGAGCAACCCTAGACTTGTTAGTAAAACTCAAGGTTGTCATTCATCTGACCTAAGGTTTGTCTCTTTGTGTGTTCTATAGTTTGTTTTGGCATGCACTTTGATAATACAACACTTAGCTTGGTTTCTTTCCCCTTGTTTCTTGAAAAATAGATTCATGCTTATATGATAAGCAATATGCTACAAGTGTATGTTTTAAAATTGGTATCTTGAAATCTTTAAAGACAATGAAAATATTAATGATGTATGGCTCACAATACTTGTTCAAAAATCTGAGCTTAAAATTATTAAGTATGATTTGGAAACATGATTTTTGAAATGTCTTGACCATGTATGCTTATGATGGATCACACAAATAAATGAAAAATTGGCATCTATGGATGTATATTGGAATCCATGAATGTATCAATAGGTATTTGAGCAATAAAGCATACTTATGCGCATGTAATGATATTGATAATATTGCCATAATCTTGGATTTGAATGATGAAATATGAATGTCACTATATATATAAAACATGCACGAATACTTGACTATTGTAGCACACTACATATACTATATTGTAATATATTGAAAAAATATGTGGTCATATGTTTATTTGAATCTTTTTTACCCTTTAAGATTGATGTCAAAAGGGGGAGTTATATTTGAGCAAAAATTGAGCATGTTGAGCATGATATTGAAAAATGATATTTGAGCATAGCATGTTGAGCATTATGTTAAAAAATTTGAGCATGAGATATGTATCAAAAGGAGATCAAATGATATTGTATGGTACCTATTATGAGTATGATGAGCATGATATTGTATGATTTTGAAATTGGTGTTGAAACTAGAAATTGTTAAAATGATGCTTATTGTAGGGGGGAGTAGAATAATGCTAGTTGTGAGGGGGAGTCTTTTTAAAGCTTACTCAAATTTTTTCTCTTCATTTTTCATCATCAAAAAAAGGGAGATTGTTGGCCTAACTGGGCTTTTCAATCTTGTTTTGATGATAACAAAATGAAGGATGCTTTAACATGTGTTGTTGAGTGGTTTAAAGTCTAAGTAAAAGGACACTCATAGTTAATTATGGAAGTAAGCTAAAGATCATTGTCAATCAAGTGAAAGCTCCTCAGCATATTGAAGCAATGAACGAAAAATGAAGAGCTTAAAGGCCAAACAGATCTTGAAGTCAAAAGTGAACCTCAAGAGGCTGCAAGACTTAGTGATTAAGAAGATTATGCTTAGAAGGATATTTGTAAATACGTCAAAGTCATTACTATTTAAATATATGAAGCTCCTTAAGATACAAAGACTTAGAGACCATCACTTGAAAAACTCTTGAAAATGTTTTTGAAAAGTTCCAATTAAGTTTTTCAAGTAAACTAGATTTTTAAAGAAATCAAAAATAGAAAATATTTGAAAAAAGAGGTCTGGCCAGTCGACTAACTCATTGAACTAAATATACTCAGCTAACTGACAGTACCCAGCTGACTGATCAGTTTTGAATGTGGTTCAGTCAACCGACCAACTGGAAAACTTTAGTAAAGTTAACTGTCCAACCGACTGACTCAATGAAATGGAAATGCCCAACTGACTGACAGTGCCCAGCCGATTGACTATTTTGAACGTGGTTCAGTCAGCCGACTGACAATTTACCATAATTAATTTTTGAAAGTCAGAATGGTGTCAGCCGCCTATCCAGTCGACTGACTAGTAAAAAAAATTAACCCAGTCGAGTGGGTCAACCGTATGACTCTGCGGGGAATTTCAAATTTCAAACGTGGGAGAAATTTTTCAAAATTGATTATATGAATTTATATTTTTTGAAAAGTTACCTAAATGATATGTATTAAATGAGGAAATTTTTCTTCAAAAAGGTCTATAAATACCTCCCTTGTTCAATGAAAAAAATACAAGCATACAAACAATATAAACCAAAGCAAAACATGATTTCTACACTAAAATTCTCCTAAAAGATCATTCTTGCTCACATCTTTTTGTTGGGGGAAAACTCTATGAAGTTACATGATTGAAAAACAAGGGTTTGATTCTGAGTTGTATCTAGAATCCTTTTAAGAACCATTGGTGACTTCTAAACCTTAGGCTTCACATTGTCTATTTAGTTTTGGTTTTGAAATACGATTTGAAATTTAACTTGTACAACTTGCTCTGTGTTTGAGAGTGTTTTTGTGCATAAATATCAAATTGTTTCTACTTGATTGTTGACGGTTCAAGGCATTGTTGAATCGTTGGACCAAACATAGGTTGTTTCTTGGAGAGGTTTCTTTTGTTGAAAAAGAGGGTGATTATTGTAACGTTTTTATTCCACCCAGAAGGAACAAGGTATAGTGAAATCCTTAGGTGGTTAACCTAAGGCGAGGACGTAGGCTGGGGTAAGCCGAACCTTCGTAAGAGTTGTGGTGTCACTCTCTTTGCCTCACTCTCTTTTAAATTTCAGCAAAGATATAAACTGCGTGGATGTTATAATTCTTTCAATTATAAAAATAACGCACATTGGAAATTAAATAAACCAACCCTAATTTGTTCTTGGGCTTGTGGAAACTGAAAAGGAGTACGTTGATTAATTGATAGTTTTCGGAAACCGTAAGAGAGTACGTTGATTGGTTAATAACCCAAAACCTATTAACTAAAGGTTTATTTAAATTCTGAGTTTGAAAAAGGAATTGGATGTTATTTTAATCTTCAAAGGCCAACTACAGGATTTGCGCATTCATATATAGGGCTGCTGAATATTGAAAGCTTATTACTTGTATGACGGTTGTTTAGCTTGAATTGGTTGCATATGTTAAGTTTTCGTATTGAATAAAGGAAGTAAGAGTTTGTGTGGATTGCCTAATCAACAAGAATATAAGAAATCTTTAAAAGATTGTAAAAAGGTAAGAACTCTTAAAAAGACTCTAAGGATAATTTTTAAATAACTCAATTCACCCCCCTTTTAGGACTACACCTCAGGTTTCAACCTCCTCACTTCACTTTATGAAAAAGATGCACACATAAGTGCACCACAATAATGAAGAATGAAGGAGGGAAAATCATCTCTCTCTTATATAAGCTCACAACTATTTTTTCTTGTAGAACGTAAAAAATTTTCTTAACTTGATCACCTTAGTACAAATTTCCTAAAAAAAAAAGACTCAAATCCATTAATGGATAAACAACTTCTTTTTAGAAGTTGTCGATAATCATTTTTTACCCAAATAATTTCATAACCTATCTGAATATATGAAGAATTGAGCTGAGAAAAAAAAAGTAAAGAGTAAAAATATTGCATAGGATGTTCAATTGACTATTTAAAGGCGATCAATTGGTCCCTTTGCTTCCTTGTTTCCTCACGCACGCGTGAAGGAAATCTGGCGCCACCAGATATTCGTTGATTGGTCTTCATGAGGCAATTGACTAACCTAGTGAATTTTGAATATTTGAGTTGTTTTGATTGGATTAATGAATAGATCTAGGTATGCCAAATGTCTTAGAAGTTACCACGTAGAAGGAAACGACCAAGGTCGCTGGCAGTTGTTGGTTATTTTAGTTTTAAATTTAAATTTTTGAAATTTAAATTTCATAGTTGTTTCCCTCCACTTTTGCATAGTATATAAACATACCATGTGAAAGGCTTTTTGTTGTCAAAATTGAATGCACAACAGAACAAAACGATCATATAATGCAGTAACCAACAATGAAATATATAAAGAGAATACAATCATGCAGATTATAAAGAAAGCAATAAAAATGACACAAAGAATTACGTGGTTCAGAAATGCCTATATCCATGGGAGCAATCAGTAATATAATTTTCACTATCATGTGTCCAAAGATATACTTTGTTACATAGTACAACATGTATATATAAGTTTTCCAGAGGCTTTCCATCCAAAACCCAACATGTCCAACATCCCAATTCAAAATTTGAAAACAAACGTTGAGTAATGAGCCAAACATTCAATGGTTTGTAGACATACCATCAATGGTTTAATACCGAGAGCAAACAGTTGATGTAACGACTTCGAAACCATTGACTGTTTCACTCCACCTAGATCAAACCATCAACGGTTTATTCTTGCAAGCTAGCATTCCTATTTCTTCATGTTTTATTTTTGTATATGCCTTCCACTCAATCATATAAGCCACCTATTACAACAATCTCCACCTTGGTGAACCCTTAGGAGAAATTGAAAATATAAACCCGTTGCTCCACCTTGACATTGGGACATTAGGTTAGGACCGCCTCCTGTCTAGTAACTTGAGACATTCAGTAAGTTCAAGCAATGCTTGAACTTTTTTGTGGTAACCGGTTTAGCCAAAATATCTACTGCGTTCTCAGATGTGTGAACTTTCTCAAGCAAAAGTTCACCTAAATAAATAAACTCCCGGATCCTGTGGAACCTCACATCTATATGTTTGATTCTTGCATGATACACTTGGTTCTTCTCCAAATAGATGACACTCTGACTATCACAACGCAGCTAAACTCCACCTTACTGTATGCCAAGCTCCTTGTCTAAACTAGCAAGCCACAATGCTTCTTTTACAGCTTTAATGACTGCTATATACTCTGACTCAGCTGTTAATATTGGCCCCAGAGATTGTACCATTGACCTCCAACAAATAAATTCTCCCACAAGGGTAAACACACCCCCTATTGTAGACCTCCTATCATCTAGATTCCCTGCAATATATGCATCAATATACTCTACAACTGACAGATCACTCTGTTGCTTGCTGAACAATGTGCCATAGTGAGAAGTACCCCATAAGTATCTAAAAATCCATTTTATGGCATCCTAATGTTGTCTACCGAGATTTGAAAGGAACTTAGTTACCACGCTGACAACTTATGTCAGCTCCGGCCTTGTACATACCATAGCATACATTAAACAGCCTACTACACTAGCATAGGGAACCTTTGATATGTTACGGATATCATCATTTGTCCTTGGGCATTGAACGATAGAAAATTTATAGTGATTCTATAACGGTGTACTTACCGATTTTGCATTAGCCATGCTAAACCTTTCCAAGACTTTCTCCACATAACTTCCCTAAAATAACCATAATCTTCCTACAGTTCTCTCCCTGCGAATTTTTGTAATCATCCCAAAAATGTATATATATTATATGAGTAGAAACAGGATAATAATATAATAATAAAATATTATTGTTATTGAAAGCCCATTCCCACTTCCAGTCTTCTATGTAACATTTCATTATAAACACATAAAAATAAATAAATAAAAAATAAAATAAAATAAAAAATATATAATAATAATAATAATAATATAATAATTATAAAAGGATGGATATGGATGGAATAATAATAATAGTAAGGATAGGATATGGATGGATGGATGGTCATCATCCATATCCTCCTTTCCATTAAACTCTAAGAGTACCCCCCATTTTGTTTAAATTTTGACCAAGATGCATTTACGCCCACCCCAAGACATTTAATTCCTTGAGTGTTGAATCAATCAACGTACTCCCTTATGGTTTCCACAACTTATTGATCAACCAACGTACTCCCTTTCAATTTCCACAATCCCAAAAACAAATTAAGCTTAAGTTTATTTAATATCTAATCCACATAGTGTATATGAATAAGGAATTAAAAAGATCCATGTAGTTTATATATTTGCTAAAAATTAAAGAAAGTAGGGGAAAGAGAGAGACTCTGGGTTTTTTTCGAGGTTCGGCTTATTCCCAGCCTGTGTCCTCGCATTAGGCAAACCACCTAAGGATTCCACTGTACCAGTTCCTTTCTGGGTGGAACAAAACCTTACAAGCGATGCCCCACGCTCAAACAATCCTTCACTAGGCTAGAGCAATGCGTCTCCAAGCAATACCCCATGCTTGGGCAACGATCCAAACAATCCTTGAATTGCCAAATCTACAAGAATAAGATCAATAATCTATGTACAAATAATTACCCTCAGATAGGGTTGATTAGTACAATTTCAAATACTATATACTTAAATCAAAATATCAATATGGCATAGAATTGAAGCTCAAGAGAGGTCTCACCAAGTTTTCCTTCGAGATGAGAATCTACAATTCAAAAACATAGAGATGGATTGATTAGTTGCTTCCTGAAAATCTCAACAATTCAAGTGTGAAAAGATGAGAGCATGAGAGTTTTGAGAGTATGCGAGTTTTAGCTTTGAGAATTGATTTTGAATTGCTTGGTATAATTTGATTTGAAAAACCACATATTTATAGAGTTTTTAGAGTGAGTTTCCTTGTTTCTCAAGTTGCTTGGAGTGTCCCCAAGTTTTTATAACGTTTAGATTTGAAAAAACAAAGTTTTAGAATTTTCCCATTCAAGTTCAAAATTTAAATTTCCGTAGGGTTAGATGGCTGGACAGGCAATAAGGTAGGTGTTTATTTAGGGTCAGTCGGCTGGGCAGGTGACTGAGACCTTTTTGTCTACCAAAAATTGATTTTATTAGATGGTTAATCGGCTCACTGTACACAGGTCAAAATGGTCAATCGGCTGACCTGTCAATTGGCTGATGAAATCAGTTTATTCTAGTCAGTTGGCTGACCAGTCAGTTTGCTGATGTGCTGACAACTTGTTCTAAGCGAAAACATCATAACTTTGATGTTAAGCACTTTTTAAAATAAGGAGCGTTTGATAGAGAAAAATGCTTATCAATGCAGATATAGAAAAAAATAACATAATTTGGAAAATCCCATTTTAATGCTTTTCATTCCAAAAGCAATTTTAACTTTTTTGAAATAACTTCTAACCTTATAAAAATATTTTTTCACGTATTTTAAAAGGTATCTAGGTTCAAGTAATTACTCTAAGAACTTAATGTATCCATATTGAAATCGAATGAAGTACTTACATAAAAACTTCTTAAGACTTTGACATTCTAAGCACTTAAGTCTTCATGTTTGTCTTTCTTTGACTCCATCTTGTCTTCGAGATTCAATATATTTTAAGCTTTCTCTTTAATATTCATGCTCTCATAATCTTCTAGTTTTACTAGATCATCTTTGAATCCATGCCTTAAGCTTCATATGACCATCCTTCTTTGAAATATAAGCTTTCATGAATCCTTTTAAACACTTGACCTTACTTTCTCATAGTTGAGTCCTAAAATGTCATCACTTAACCATATGTTAAGTTTCCACTTGTTTGTTAGCATCAAAACAGGGTGTTATGCCTTGTAAGGCCAACAAACACTACCCCAAAGGGTCCTTTTATTGACCTTTTAGGAATGTAGTAAAATACATTTTCAAATTTGAATTTAAAATTTAAAATTTGAAAATAACAACAAATAATCACTATCTCTTAAGTACCAATGACGGAGGTTGACATGTGGCATGAAGAGAACACGCAGTTGGCCTAATATCTTCAGCCAGTCATATGAAGACATGTAAAAAACTCCAATTTTGGTGTAGGCAGGTAACAACCTTAAGGTTCTAAAAACCTTTTTTTCTTTGGCGAGGGCTGATGGACTACTCCATGAGACTGATTGACTGCATTTAGCCTTTTTTTTTTTTCTCTACTTTTTTCATTTGCTTCCCACTTTTCACATACTTAAAAGATGTAATCTTTAATAGGTAAAAAATGACTATCAACGTCCATCACCATGAATCCCCAATTTTAAGTAGTGGTTTTTCATCTCAATCACCATTTAATATCTAATTCCAATCTTGGATTTCAACTCTCCATCACCATTGATCCTTGATTTTCAATCAATGAATTTCCCAATCAAACACCATTTGGTCTTTGGTTTCAAACATGGAATTCAAATCTTCATCACCATCAGTCCCCTTTTCAATTAGTGTATGTTAATTTAGGTGTAATCTCAAGAGGGAGGGTGAATTGGGTATTTAAAAATATTTTAGTATTTCAATCCTTAATTGAAAACCCAACCATACATCCACAAATTTGGATATACACTGATTTCAGTATTGTACAACTAAATTAAATTTGGGTATCCTAGGCACCACTCAAAGTGAGAGTGGGATTTGGGGAATTACGAAACTTGGTTATATTTGGAAGTTTAAATGTTTATTGGGAATTTATGGGCCTAGGAAATGTTAAAATAGTATTTTATTTAGGGTTATTGAATTCAGGGTTCAGGTGAGTGCCGCAGGTATGATTTTGGGATCCCTGCAAGCGTAGTTCAGGAAACTAGGTAAGGGTGTTATTTGGGTATTTTTTGATTGATTATTAATTTATTGAAGGTATAAGCTTAGATATGAATGTATTTCTGAGATTAAATTGAGAAATTGAGATTTTATACAATTTAGGGTTGGTATATACACGGCAGGCATGCTAGATTTTTAATGGGTGTTCCTAGGAATCCATGTATAATAATGAATAGTTTTTAATTCGAGAAATGTGAGTATAAGATTATTCAGGCAATTCAGTTATTTGACAAGAATATATATATATATATATATATATATATGTTGACCTTATAGGCCGCACCCGGTTTGGATAATGACAAATACTCAAGTATTTGATGATTGTCAAGTGTTTGTGTAGGCTTAAATGAATATCCGAAGGAATGACACTTGAAGCAATTAGAAGATGCTGAAGAATTTAATTTGTAATTGTAAATTCAATAATTGTAATATGGGTCTGTAATAGTAACCTAGGATGTGGGTTGTATTTATCTTACAAGCATATCATGCATATAGGATATATGGTAAGCTCAATAAGACCACAACACGACTCTAGGTTCCAACACTCACACACATATCATATAATATATAGGTGTGAAATTTGTTCCTTAAATGGAACAATTATCAGGAATTTGAGAGAGCTCGGGTGACCGAACCCCTGGAGTTCAAAACCCCTCCGGTGCCCAAACTATTGAGGAGTCAACAGTTGACTTGAGCTCTCGGGCGACAAAACCGTTTTGCTCATACTATTCATGGGCACCCAAACCCTTCGAAATGAACATTCCACCAACTCGAGTGACCGATCTTTTTAGTTCAAATTGAGCACCAGTCGACCGAACACACGAGTTTGGGCCACCGAATATATGATCAGTCACCCAAAGTTATGAAGCAATGTTACTGACTTTGATTCAGGTCACCGAACTTGAATCCGGGTGACCAAACTGTCTTGAATAATTTTTCTTACTTAGGCTAGTCGGGCGACCGAACCTCGGTTTAGCCACCTGAACCTCGGCGGGTTAAAATAATTTTAACTGCGAAAAAGCTAGGTTAAATTGGGCTAATGGTGTTTTAACTATTTGAGACTTTATAATTTTACCTTTGCCTATAAAAATAGGCTCATTTGCAAAGATTAGAGAATAATTAGCAATTTACATTAGCCAAAATTCTCTCTTTTCAAAATACACTCTTTGGCCAAATTCTCTCAAATTTTCACTTCCCTGATATATTATGAGATTGTGAGAACATTTCTAGAGTGCTTGTGATTGCTAGGATTGCCAGAACCTCTCATTTGATTGATTGATTGCAATTTTTTTATTAGGGAGTTTTAGCTTAAGTTTATCCCATAGATTTTGATTATAAATCTTGTGCTGGGATAAACAAAGTGAGCTTAGGATATTTGCATCTTTGTTGCAAGTGTCCAATAGCTTGCTTTTTGTTATGTAAATATTTTTCAAGCAAACAAATATTTTCATACTAGTATTCTGCATATTTCATTGAGGAAAACTCTTTTGAACTAGTTTGATTATTTGATTCGAATCTTTGGAATATTGATCTGCTTTGAAGCATTTTTTTTTTTAGATACCAAGATATTACTTGTATTGAACACTCTTGAGCATCTTATTGTTAAGACCATATTGAGTGTTGATAGCACAAGTATTTGCATCACTGAGCTTACACTATATCTATATCATTGATGTGTATGTGACTGCGTGTATTGGGTACATATCTACTTACATGAAAGCATAATCACTGTACCAACTTCATTGTTGTGAAATTACTGAGTGTCTGCAGGCATGGCCAGAGGGGGCGGTAATCCAGCCCGGAAAGGATTGGTCGTAAAGGTTGAGGTCAACCTTGTGCTAATTGACCTGGTTTGTTTAGGTGCCGCTCCACTCGTTTAATTAAGAAAGTATAGTGGTAATCTTTGTGCTTGTTAGCCAAGGTGGGGACATAGGCAATTTGTCGAACCTTGATAACACTTCTACGTGTCACTCTCCTTTACTGCTTTTTGATGCATGTGTTGTTAATTAGATTGCTCTATTCAATTTTTGGTACATATTATAACTGATTTACATTACTTGCACTAGATTGACCATAGGGTTGTGAATATACTGCTTTTAGGATACTTACCTAGGGCTTAAATTTTTAAAGTACCAATTCAACCCCCCCCCCCTCTTTCTCGAGATCATGGTAAAGCTATCAATTGGTACTAGAGCCACGGAGCATAAACTAGTAGTTATTTTTCAAAAGATCACATATGACACATAGCTCTGTGACCCTTTTCCCTGAGGGACCATCTTCCACACGACCTCTAGTTTTCAGTGGTGTTAATTGTACCTTCTAGAAACAAAGGATGTGCATTTACCTCCAAAATACTGATTGGAAGGTGTGGACGATTGTCTCTAAGAGAAATTATGTCCCTATGAAAACTGAGGGTGCAACTAGAGTTCCTAAGACTGAAGAAGAATATGGTGATGATGATATGAAAGTTGTTAGTTTAAACGACACTGCTATGACTATTTTATACTATAGTTTTTATGTAAATGAATTTAACAGAATTATGGCATATTCTACTGCAAAAGAAATTTGGGATAAGTTATAGGTCACATATGAGGGTACTAGGGATGTGAAAGATAGTAGATAGATATGTTGGTCAGTGAGTATGAGGCCTTTAGGATGAATGTAGGTGAGTCCATTCAGAGCATGTACGCTAGATTCACATACATCATAAACTCGCTGCATGCGTTAGGGAAGACCTATCCCACATATGAGATGATTCGTAAGATCCTTAGAGAGTTACCTCCTATTTGGGAAGCCAAGGCTATGACCATTGCTGAGGGTAGAGACCTTAAAGCCATGACTTTAGATGAATTGATAGGTTCCCTGATCACTTATGAGTTAGCCATAAATGAGAGACTCAATTAACACAATAGGGCAAAGAAAGTGACTACATTGATAGCTTCCACTAACTCATTTGGTGAATGCAGTAAACCTGATGCTGATGATGATATGACAATGCTAACTGGAAAGTTTAGCAAATTCTTCAGGAAGAATAGAAGGCCATACAAAAAATATAGGAAGTCAACATCTGAGAAGGGAGAGTCTAGCAAAAGAAAATAAAAATCAAATGCTCTCAAGTGTTATAATTGCAACAAAGTTGGGCACATCAAGCCGGACTGCCCACTATTGAACAAGGAGGCTAAGAAAAAGAAGAAAGCCATGAAGGCTGGGACATCATGGGATAAATTAAGCAGCAGTGACTCAGAATCAGACCACAACGACTCAGAGGTCGCTAATCTGTGCTTGATGGCACACGATGATGAGGTATCGTCTTCTAGTTCATTATCTTCATATTATTCAACTGATGATTGTGATTCTGATTGCATACCTACATTTAAGAATTAAAATTTGAATATATTCATGTATCTAAACAGTTGAGTAAAATGACCAAAGAAAATGGTGATTTGAAAAATAAATGTGAAAATTGGTCAAAATTGTTTGGTATTGCAAAAACCTCTTATGCTTCTATTTTAAAAGAAAAAGATGTGACTATTGCTGAACTTGAGGGGAAATTGGAGGATAACTCCAAAATTATTTATAAATTCACCGAGGGCAAATGCAATTTTGAAAAACTACTTGGTACCCAAAGGAATTCCTAAAGTAAAGAGGGTCTTGGTTTTAATGGTGTTGAAAATGTTAGACAACCTAATCTTTACTTAGGACATTTCACATGTGAATCAAAATCTCATGTCCCCCCTAAAGATCCTAAGTGTAGAATAAAATGTTTTAAATGTAAAAAAATTGGTAATATTCAATTTGATTGTCCACGTAGGAATAAGCATGCGAGAATTAGGAAAGAATGGATAGTTAAAGGCAATCCAGCTACTAACCCCCGTGGACCCAACAAAATTTGGGGACCAGCATTAGTTACTTAGTTTATCTTGTAGGTATGCTTAAGATCGTCCACCTCCAAGGACTGGTGGTACCTGGATAGCGGGTGCTCACGACACATGATCGGCGACAAGGGTAAATTCGCATCAATCATTTTCAAGGATGGAGGATATGTGACATTCGGCGACAATGCCAAAGGACACATCATCAGGGTAGGTAAGGTTGGTAAGGATTCTTCTCTTACTATTGACAATGTTTTATTGGTTGATGGGCTGAAGCATAATTTACTAAGCATAAGTCAATTGTGAGATAGTGGATATAAAGTATCTTTTTAAAATGATAAATGCATAGTAGAAAAAAAATCAAATCACAAAGTACTTTTTACTGCCGATCGCCATGAAAATGTTTATACTACTTCTCTTAATAACCTAGCTTCACAACAAGTAATTTGCTTTTCTGTTGAAAATGAAGCTAGTTGGTTATGGCATAGGCGCTTAGGAAATGCTAGCATGGACCTATCGTCAAAATTTGTTAGAAAAGAATTAGTAAAAGGTTTGCTTAAAATGTCATTTGTAAAAGTTGAAATCTGTGATGCATGTCAAATGGGTAAGAAAACAAAATCTAGTTTCAAGAAAAAGAAATTCATATCTACCACTAGACCACTTGAAATGCTTCATTTAGATTTGTTTGGTCCTAATTCTGTGCAAAGTCTTGGTGGTAAATCATATGCTTTTGCTATTGTAGAAGAATTTTCTAGGTTCACATGGGTATTATTTCTTGCACATAAAAATGAATCATGTGAAAAGTTTACCAAGCTTTGTAAGAGAATTCAAAATGAAAAGGGATATAAGATAACTCATATAAGAAGTGATAAAGGCACGGAATTTAAGAATGAGGGCATATCACATAACTTCTCTACACCTAGGACACCTCAACAAAACAGTGTGGTAGAAAGAAAGAATAGTTCACTACAAGAAATGGGTAGAACTATTCACTACAAGAAATGGGTAGAACTATACTAAATGAACATAACTTACCTAAATATTTTTGGGCTGAGGCCATAAATAGTGCTTGTTATGTCATGAATAGGGTGTTGATTAGACCGTCAACAAATAAAACCCCTTATGAATTGTAGAACAACCATTAACCTAATATTTCCTATTTTCATATGTTTGGTTGTAAATGCTTTGTTCTTACGGATAATGAACACTTAGGGAAATTTGACTCTAAATCCGATGAAGGTATTTTCCAAGGTTATGCACTTAATAGTAAAGCACATAGGGTTTTCAATAAAATAACATTAACTGTCATTGAATCTATTCATGTTGTGTTTGATGAATATAATCCATTTTTAAAGAAAGATGATGAAGATGATATTGATATTAGAAAATGCTTAGATAAATTTCTATTGAAAACAATGCAATTGAAAACTAAGAAGTAAATGAAAAATCATCTGAAGATAATGACAATGAAATTCATGAGTTGCCTAGAGATTGGAAATTTATTAGAAACCATCCTATAGATCAAATCATAGGTGAACCATCATGTGGTGTAGCCACAAGATCCTCCTTGAAAAACCTAGCGAATCATTCTGCTTTTTTATCCCAAGAAGAACCTAAAAATATTAAAGTAGCTATAGAGGATGAATCTTGGGTGATGTCTATGCAAGAAGAACTTAATATATTTCAAAGAAGTAGAGTATGGACCCTAGTTCCTAGGCCTAGTGATCATACCATTATTGGAACCAAATGGGTATATAAATATAAGAAAGATGAGAATGGGGTAGTAACTAGGAATAAAGCTAGACTAGTTCCCCAAGGTTATAATTAGGAGGTGGGGATTGATTTTGATAAAACATATGCTCCTATTGCTAGGCTAGAATCCATTCGTATGCTACTTGCTTATGCTGCTTTTAAAAATTTTAAATTATTTCAAATGGATTTTAAAAGTACTTTTCTAAGTGGCTATACTAATGAATAAGTATATGTAGAACAACCACCCGGTTTTGAAAATCATAAATATCTAGATCATGTTTTTCGGTTGTCTAAGGCCTTGTATGGATTGAAACAAGCTCCTGAAGTTTGGTATGAGAGGTTTAGTGGTTTTCTACTAGAAAATGGGTTTAGCCGTGCCAAGATTGACATTACACTCTTCATCAAATTCAAAAAAGATGATATGCTCCTTGTTCAAATTTATGTGGACGATATCATTTTTGGAGCAACAAATGATGAGTTGTGTAATGAGTTTGCCAAATGCATGCAAAGTGAATTTGAAATGAGCATGATGGGTGAACTTAGTTTCCTTTTAGGGCTACAAATTAAGCAAGCTAAATGTGGAACTTTCATATGCCAATCTAAATGTATCAGGGACTTGTTAAAGAAATTTAATGTGGAAGATTGTAAAATTCTTGGCACATCTTTGAACTCTTCCATTAAGCTTGATAAAGATGAGCAAGAAATCCCAGTTGACATGAAATTGTATCATGGCATAATTAGAAGTCTCCTATATCTCACTGCTAGTAGACCTGATATTATGTTTAGTGTGTGTATGTGCACTAGGTTTCAAGCTGCTCCTAAGGAATCCCATCTGAAAGTAGTTACATGAATCCTTAGGTATGTAGTTGGAACTATAAAGTTAGTCTTATGGTACCCTAAGCATACTACCTTTGAGATTGTGAGTTATACTGATGCAGACTTTGTCGGTAGTAAGGTTGATAGAAAAAGTACCAGCGACACCTGTCAATACTTAGGATAGTCTCTTGTTTCTTGGTTTTTAGTGTGTGTATGTGCGCTAGGTTTCAGGCTGCTCCTAAGGAATCCCATCTCAAAGTAGTTAAACGAAACCTTAGGTATCTAGTTGGAACTATAGAGTTAGGCTTATGGTACCCTAAGCATACTACCTTTAAGATTGTGAGTTATACTGATGCTGACTTTGTCGGTAGTAAGGTTGATAGAAAAAGTACCAAAGGAACCTATCAATACTTAGGAAAATTTTTTGTTTCTTGGTTCTCCAAGAAACAAAACTCTGTTGCCTTATCAACAGCCAAAGGAGAATATATTGTGGCTGGAAGTTATTGTGCTCAAATTCTTTAAATGAAACAACAACTTATGGATTTTGGATTGCACTATGACACAATATTGATTAAATGTGATAATACTAGTGCAATCAAAATCTCCAAAAATCCTATCTCACATTCACAAACTAAACATATTGAGATTAGACATCACTTCCTTCATGATTAAGTGCAAAGTGGAGATGTGGCTCTTGAGTTTGTATGCACTAATGAACAGTGGGCGGGCATATTTACTAAACCACTTCCTGAAGATAGGTTCATACTAATTAGACATGAGTTAGGTCTAATGCATAGTAGAGAGGCTTCTTAGATATTTCACAGTTTGCATAAACTTAGGGGGAGCTTTCAAGTAAAAGTTACAAGTCTAACTACAATATATGATTGTTGATATTTCCTATTAGTTTAGACTTAGTGAAAATTGATCATTGCTTGTTGTGTATAATTCATACTTTTATTATCTAAAGCATGATAATGTTGGACTTTATGTTTTATTGCTTTGATCATACTGGAACTGTTTGAGTAGTTATGGATAAACTGCTAGGATTTATAAACTCAAACAGATCATTGTTTATACAAGATTTGTGTTAGAAAGTCCCATTTTCAAATGGTACTCTACTGAAATTTTTCCAAAACTTTCCAAACTTATTGTGTATAACAATGCTTATTTACCCATTATTGTTGCCTTGAACTGTCATTCTTATGGCCCTTTTTGCTGTTGCCAAAAAGGGGAGATGTAGGGGCAAAAATTGGGTTAACATATTAGATTGAATTGAATTTAGGATTGAATTTAGGATTGATTTGAATTGAACTTATTATTTAAAATTTTACATGATGCACGTTGTTAGGGGGATCATTCTAAGGCAATACACGCTTTTTGCATGATGTATTTGTCATCTTCAAAAAGGGGAAGAATGTTGACCTTATAGGTCACACCTGGCATTGATAATGACGAATACTCAGGTATTTGACGATTGTCAAGTGTTTGTGCAGGCTTAAATGAATATCCCAAGGGATGACACTTGAAGTAACTAAAAGACCCTGAATACTTTAATTTGTAATTATAAATTCAATGATTGTAATATGGGTTTGTAATAGTAACTTAGGATGTGGTTTGTATTTATCTTACCTGCACATCATGCATATAGGATATATGGTAAGCTCAATAAGACTATAGCACGACTCTAGGTTCCAACACTCACACACATATCATATAATATATGGGTGTGTTAAGTTTGTGCTTTAAATGGAACAATTATCAGGAATTTGAGAGAGTTCGAGTGACTGAACCCTTAGAATTCAAAACTCCTCGGACGCCCGAATTGTTGAAGAGTCAACAGTTGACTTAGGCTCTCGGGCAACCGAACCGTTTTGTGCATACTGTTAACAGGCGCCCGAACCCTTCAAAAAGGACATTCCACCAACTCAGGTGACCTAAGTTTTTAGTTCAAATTGAGCCCTGGTCGACCAAACATACGAGTTCCAGCCACCGAATATATGACCAGTCAACCGAAGCTACGAAGCAATGCGACTAACTTTGATTCGGGTCGCCGAACTTGAATCCAGGTGATCGAATTGTCTTGAATAACTTTTATTCTGATTCTGGTCAGGCGACCAAACCTTGGTTCAGCCACCCAAACCTTGGTGGGTTAAAATAATTTTATTTTCTGTAAAATTGGGTTAAATTGGGCCAATGGTGTTTTAACTATTTGAGACTTTTTTAATTATTGCCAACATATCCCAAACGGTTATAATTTTACCTCTACCTATAAATATAGGCTCATTTGCAAAGATTAGAGAACAATTAGCAATTTACATTGGCCAAAATTCTCTCTTTTCAAAATACACTCTTTGGCCATATACTCTCAAATATTCACTTCCTTGATATATTCTGAGATTGTGAGAACATTTCTAGAGTGCTTGTGATTGCTAGAATCGCTAGAAACTCCCATTTGATTGATTGATTGCAATATTTTTATTAGGGAGTTTTAGCTTAAGTTTATCCTACAGATTTTGATTATAAATCTTGTGCTGGGATAAACTAAGTGAGCTTAGGATATTTGCGTCTTAGTTGCAAGTGTCCAATAGCTTGGTTTTTGTTGTGCAAAGATTTTTCAAACAAGCAAATATTTTCAAACTAGTATTATGCATATTTCATTGAGGAAAACTCTTTTGAACTAGTTTGAATATCTGATTCATATATTTAGAATATTGATATGCTATTGAAGTACTTTGTTTAGATTCCAAGATATTGCTTGTATTGAACACTCTTGAGCATCTTATTGTTAATACCATAGTGAGTGTTGATACCACAACTATTTGCATCACTGAGCTTACGCTCTATTTATATCATTGATGTGCATGTGACTGTGCGTATTGGGTACATATCTACTTTACATAAAAGCATAATCATTGTACCAACTTCATTGTTGTGAAATTACTGAGTGTTTCCAGGTGTGGCCTGAGGGGGTTGTAATCTAGCCCAGAAAGGATTGGTTGTAAAGGTTGAGGTCAGCCCTGTGCTAATTGACCTAATTTGTTTAGGTTCCACTCCACTCGTTTAAGTGAGCAAGTATAGTGGTAGTCCTTGTGCTTTTTCGCCAAGGTGGGGACATAGGCAATTTGCCGAACCTCGATAACACTTCTGCGTGTCACTCTCCTTTACTGCTTTCTGGTGCATGTGTTATTAATTGGATTGCTCTATTTAATTTCTGGTACATATTATAACCAATTTACATTACTTACACTAGATTGACCATAGTGTTGTAAATATACTGTTGTTAGGATACTTACATAGGGCTTAAATTTTAAAAGTACCAATTCACCCCCCTCTTGGGATCACGGTGAAGCTAGCAATATATATATATGTGTGTGATATTTTCAGCGAAATGGAATTATGAATGTCGTGGGCGTGAGTTAGAATCGGTAGACGAGTTCAGTTAGCCAAGGAAAGGGAAATATGCTATGCTAGTAAATTCATAAATATTATCAGTAAATTATAGTATTTGTTTATTAAGGTACAAGGCATAAATTATATAGTTTTACATATTCCAAAACATGAGTCTTATTAATTGTGTGGCCTGAGTAGATATTTGTTTAATACAGAGTTTATATAGTTTTTTTGAACCATGATTTACAGTATTTTTTGCATAGAAATATGTTATACCAGATTTTACAAAATTATAAACTACTGTGTATATATAGAGACAGATATTTTACTAACAAATATTTTGTAGATATTTTACAGACATATATTTTACAGCATTTGTAGAATTTCATGATTTCCAAAACCATAACACTTAGACATTATAGATTGTTCAGTTAGATATTACAGATTATTGAATCAGATATTTCAACCAGATATTATAGTTATTTCAATCATATATTTCATTATTTCATATCAGATTTATAGTGTTATGGAAATTTTTGAATCATGATGAAACAACAAGATAATTACATATATTAGTATTATAGAGTATCAAATCCCTGACGAATTATTTCGGACAGATTCAGTCAGCAAAGCACGGTACCATTTCTATTTCAGATCAGAGTGCAACCACATATCTCAGATAGTGTGTGGATTTCATCAATTGTGCCTATGGAGGGATTGCAGGCTCCCCAGACATTTGGGTTGAGGAGGCTAGTTTGACGAGGTAGATACCAGTATCGTGCCTTTGGAGGGATTGTAGTATGACCGGACTGAGGATTGATAGAGTATTCAGGTGACTTATCCTGGTAGGCCAACTAGAGTTAAGTTCAGCCTATGAACTGCACAACCCTATCATGAGGGGTATATCTCAGTTCAGTTATTTATCAGTAAGTTATTTATGTAGACTCAGTTACCACACACTAGTAATAACATATTTCTTCTTACTGAGCATTGTCTCAACCCAGTAAATTAACACTTTTCAGGTGATCCAGCTAGACGAGTGGATTAGGCTCGCAAATAGAGGGGTCGTCTACACTACCCTGTCTGAAGGGTAAGTGTTATCAAGGGATTTTATTTTTGAGTAGTATTCAGGAGTGTTGGGTAGAAGGTGCTGGGATGATGTATAATTATGTACGTATGCTTTAGGTTAATATTGGATTCTAGTATTGTAATTATAGATGTATGACTTTAAGCTTTCCGCTGCATAGGTAATTTTAGGGGTATCAAAGTGAAATGACTATCACTATATTTTAAATATTATTGTACAAAAGAATGATATGAAATTTCAGGTCATTACATAGCCTACGTCCTCACCTTAGGCAAGACCACTTAAGGATTCCACTATAGCATTCCTTTACGGGTGGAACAAACCATTACAATCCCTCCTTTAGTGTGGAGCCCCCTATCCAAGCGATACCCCATACTCGATACAATGATTCAACCAAACTTGAACCGTAAAAAACTACAAGAGAAACAAGAAACAATTTGGTGTACAATGACACTCTCAAAAGAGTAGATTAGTGCAATTTTAAGCACATAGTATACTTCAAAGTAAATATGAATATGCAATGAAATTGAAGCTCAAAGTAAACTTATCGCCGGTATGATCTTTTTATGATTGAAAGATTCATAATTTCTGCTCAATTTCGGTGTGAGAATCAGTAAAAATTGAGTAGAGAATATCAGCAAGATGTGAGCAAGATGTGAGCAAGATATGAGCAAGATAGCCTTTGAGAATTGAGAGCACTTGAGAGTATTTGATTGCTAAATAATATTTTGGTGTTTTAAAATATTTTCCTTGGAGGGCTATATATAGAGTTTAAAAAGTGTATTCCTTATTCCCTAAGTTTACTTGGAGTGTTTCCCAAGTTTGCACAAAGTTTGGACCCCAAGAAACCAAATTTAGAAACTTTCCCGCACTGAACTTTGAAAAAGTTTCGAATGGCAGTCGCCTGTCGTTAAAGGGTTAGACACCTATCTTGTTCAAATCTAGTTTTATTTAAAAAGCCAGTGTACAGTAAGTCACCTCAGTTGTCAAGGTCAAGCACCTGCCAGGGTAAGTTGAGGCGCCAGACACCCTTCTGTCTAGCAATCTTAAAAAACATAAAAAGGTCAATCGCTTGTCTGTTTTAGGTCAAGCTCTTGAACATTTTAAAAACTTGTTTTTTAAGACTTTTATTTCAAAAAATATTTTTGCTCTTTGGGCCTTTTAATTTATAACTTTGAAAAACATTTTTCAAGGCTTTAAAAATAGGTCTCTAGGTCTTTATTATTCCTAAAGAGCTTTAATGCATTCATATTGAACTTTAAATTGAAGTACTTACATAAGACTTCCTTAAGACTCTAAAACGTTCAATTATTGAAGTCTTTATGTATGTCCTGGCTTGGATTTTATCTTGTCTTAAGCTTTAACATTCTTTAAGCTTTCAAAGTATTTGTCAAATTTTGAGCTTTCATAAGATTTGTCAAACTTTGAGCTTTCATAATATTTGACAGACTATGATATGAGCTTTGTTTGAATCACTTGTTTGTAGGTTTACAATGTACTATTGTGATTACTTAATCTTAAACTTTATAATACTTGATTCCTGAAACATCACCACTTTAAAAGCATATTAAATTACCTTGATTTGTTATCATCAAAAAAGGATTTTCAGCCTTGTAAGGCCAATAGCCAGGGATTCAAATCTTCAATATCTTTGACTTCTTCATGCCTCAAGGTCTTGATGGTCAAGTGGACGGTCGAAACTTGCACTATCTTGATCCTCAAGAAATCTCAAGAACTCGACATGGTCACTCGTTAAGGTCTCTTGGTAGACCACTTCGTTGAGACTCTTGGTATTTTTGTCTCAGTATCTAGACATTGTTGCTTCAGGGTGTCACTTGGTTGCACACCTAGTCGAACCTTGCAGCATTCTGATCTCAATCTGAACCTTGGAGTTTACAATGGAAGACTAAGTCACCCTTGTGATTTGCTAGTTGCGCCACATAGTCAAGCATCATCTTCTTGTCTATTTATTATGTGAAGCTTCTGAAGTTTGGCTGAATTTCTGAATTCAAGCTTTGAATCCTCATAATCCTCCTTGGCTTCTTGTAATGCCTAACTCCATGGTTTTAACCTGTTTTTCCTAAAAAGACAAACAAACCTTGCGTAACTCTAAACAATGATAACTCTGTGCAAATATGTAATAAAATGAGGATAAACAAACGTAAATGAGGGTCTAAAATCATGTATTTTAGGGATTCATCACATTTCGTACTGGTCATTCTCTTCTTTCCATCTTGGGTTGGTGGTGCATTGCCCACTCATAGTCCATCTTTGACTCAACCCAAAAATTGTGGCACATTCCTCACTAGCGGTTCTCTTAGTTTGACCTTGGGCTAGTGGGGCATTTCTCACTGATGGTTCATTTTCAATTCAACCCCAGGATGGTGGCACATTCCCTATTATGGTTCTCTTCATTTGACCATGGACTGGTGGCGCATTCCTCACCAATGGTTCATATTCAATTCAACCCTAGGATGATGATACATTCCCCTCTAGTGGATCTTTTCATTTGACCTCATGATGGTGGCCATTTCCAACCATTGGTTACTTTTCCATTCAACCTTAGGATGGTGGTGCATTCCTTATCAATGATTACTCATCCATTAAACCTCGAGATGGTAGTGCATTCAATGCTAGTGGTTACCATTATTCTAACCTTAGGATGATGGTGCAATTCTCTCTATTCAACCTCAAGATGGTTGTGCATTCCTCATTGATGGTTCCTATTCCATTTAACCTAGGATGGTGGCATATTACCCACTACGGGTTACCTTTACTCTAAACCTATGATGATAGTGCATTCCCTACTAGTGGCCCTTTATTTTCCACCTTGGAAAATCCCTATGTAGTTGACTAGAAAGTTATTGGGTGGCTTCCATATCCTTCCACAAAGGTGATTGGTTACCATCTAATCATTGCACCCCTTTATGCATAGAGATGATTGGTAGTCATCTATCACTTAATCTTCTTATCCTTTTGCAAAATTTATTGGTAGTCATCCAATCACTACATCTTTTCAAGCATAGAGATGGTCAGTATTCATCTGCCACCATCTTTCAGTATCCTTCCATAGAAATGATTAATTATCATATAATCACTGCACCCCTTCAATTGTAGAGATGGGTGGTAGTCGTCCACCACTATGTCTTTTCATCCCTTGGTAGAGATTATTGGTTTTCATCCAATAACTACACCCATTCATGCGTAAAAATGGTTGATAGTCATCCACCACTACATCTTTTCTCCCTATTACAAAGATTATTGGTTGTCATCCAATTATAGATGATTGGTTGTCATCCAAATATTGCATCCCTTCAAGCATAAAGATTGTTGGTAGGTGTTTGCCACTATGTATTTCCATATCCTTTTTTTGAAATGATTAGTTGTCATTCAATCATTGAATCCTTCAAGTGTAGAGTGGTTAATAGTCGTCCATCACTGCATTTTTTTAACCTTTTAAAAAGATAATTGGTAGTCATGCAATCATTGCATCTCTTTAAGTGTAGGTGCTCCCTCCGTACTGGCTAGGTTCTTACTAGGTGACTCCTTCAGCTTTTCATCTCGGGATACCCCTACATAATTGACTAGGTACTTACTAGGTGGCTCTATTAACTTTTCAAGCATAGGTGATCCGGGTATAATTGGCTCAATTCTTACCAAGTAATTCCTTGAGCTTTCTATCTTAAAAAACTCGTGTAATTGACTAGAAACTTACCAAAGGGTTTCCATATCCTTTATCAGAAATGATTAATCAATCATTACATTGCTCCAAGCATAGAAATGGTCAGCATTCATCTGCCACTATGTCTTTTCACTCATTTCACATAGATGATTGGTTCTTTTTCAATAACTACATCTTTTCTGTGTAGGTTCTTCTTGTGTAATTGGCTAAGTTCTTACCAAGTGACTCCTTTAGTTTTCTATCTTGAATTCCCTAGTGTTATTGACTAAGAACTTTCCAACGTTTCCCATATCCTTTTGCAAAAATGATCATCTAACCATTTCATCCTTATAAATATAAAGATGGTTGGTAGTCATCCAATCATTGCCCACTTCCATTAACTGATTTTATCTTTTCCACCCCATCACCACACCTCTCGTTTATTTTCCTTCCATTCTAGCTAAGCCAACTCAATCCCTAAATCTCATCATAGTCATTCGAAGCTTGTCAATCACTCCTTCCCAATACATGTCCCCCTAGTGTTTACTTGTATGATTACCTAAATTTCCCTTGCCACCAAAATAGTGGTTTTGTATCTATATGTCTCCTACTTCATAAGTGTTAGGAAGGAAAGATCCTAAGTATTCATTGTAGGAAATATACAAAAAGGAGTAGTTGTTTACACCTTATTTTTTCTAGGTTCAATTTAACCAATAATTTGGCTATTTTTAGAATTAATTGGGAGCTCAAAGGGTGAATTTGAATATAGGTCAGTTAATTAGAGCCTTGCTCTCCTTTTTTGTGTTCCAAGGCCTTCGACTATACACCGATCTTCAAAATAGCACAACTCCAATATGTTTTTCAAATTTCATATGAATATCCTTAATTATTCCATAGAAAAGTGCAAATGATTGAAGCATCAAATATATGAATTATGGGATGCCACAATACTAGTAAAATCTCAAATGAATAGTACTGGAAATCTAATTGTGAAGATCAACCCACTAATGGAAATTGAGAGCCCATTTATAAACATGATTGAGAAAGGAGATGAATGCTCAATACAAATTGTTAGTGAGCACTCAATGGAGGCAACAATTTTAGAGAACAATGTTGTAAAATATTGAAAAGATTTTGCCTCAACTTTGGCCTATGGTAAAAGGGGGTAACCCCATCCATATCAATGCTGCCTTTCAAACATTGTCCCTTCCAAAAAAGATCCTCCCATGATCATAAATCTAATGGTTGATTCGTGCTATCACTCAGACGGTATAGCTAACCTTGGAGAAAGAGTTAATGCCACTAAAAAGACTTTTTATCAGTTTTCGTTGCTACAATAAAAAGAAAGACATTTGTTGCCACCATCACTGACTCTAGTCCACTCGATCCTCTTGTTCTTCTAGTAAAGGTAGGTGATACTCCTAAAGAACCAAAATCTCATTGAGCATTGACCACATTATTCTTACCTTTAACAAAACTCTACAGAAAACTAGTTGCTTAAAGAATATTGGCACTTATCCCATTGAAGTAAGAGCATGTATCCATGTGGCATAACTCGAAGGCCTCCTGCAGTACCATATGGTTCCCTTAGGTCGTACAACTGAAAAAATTATTATTCTGAGGCATAGGGTCCAAGATTTTCTAAATTCAAGCAATCTTGTGAGCACAAGATTTTAAGGATTTCAAGTTATATCAAATGGATGTCAAAAGCACATTTTTAAATGGCTATCTAAATGAAAAAGTGTATGTAGAAAAACCCCTAGGTTTTGAAAACCATAAAAATCCTGATCATGTTTATAGACTGACAAAAGCCTTGTACAGTTTAAAGCAAGCTAGTGCTTGGTATGAAAGGCTAAGCAGTTTTCTATTAGAAAATGGATTTATAAAAGGAAAGATAGATACAACCCTATTCATAAAGTCTAGATGATATTCTCCTTAGTGCAAGTATATGTAGATGACATCATATTTGGCGCTACAAATAAAGAATTGTGTAATGAATTTGCCAATACCACGCAAAATAAATTTAAGATGAGCATGATGGGTGAACTAAATTTCTTCCTAGGACTTCATATCAAACAAGGAAAACATGGAATATTCATAAATCAATCAAAGTATATTAGAGACTTACTCAAAAAGTTTTATATGGAAGATGAAAAAATACTAGGTACACCTATAAGCACTTCATTGAAATTAGACAAAGATGAACAAGGTATACCAATAGGTGTCAAGCTATATCGTGGAATGATAGGCAGATTGTTATACATGAGTGCCAGCAGACCTGATATAATGTTTAGCGTATGTTTGTGCGCAAGATTTCAGTCTGCACCAAAAGAGTCTCATTTGCTAGATGTTAAAGGAATACTTAAAAAATCTGATAGGAACCATGGAAATTGGATTATGGTATCCTAAGTACACATCTTTTGAGATTATCAGCTATTCAGATACTAATTTTGTAGGTAGAAAAGTGGATAGAAAGAGCACAAGTGGTACTTGTCATTTCTTAGGACATTCCTTAGTCTCTTGGTTTTCCAAGAAATAAAATTCAGTTGCTCTTTCCACAGCTAAGGCTGAATACATAGCGGCAGGTAGTTGTTGTGCTCAAACGCTATACATGAAACAACAGCTGAAGGATTTTGGATTAAGTTATGAAACAATTCCTATAAGATGCGATAATACGAGTGCAATAAATATCTCAAAGAATCTCATATTACATTCACGAACTAAGCATATAGAGATACGACATCACTTTCTTTGTGATCGTGTACAAAAAGGGGATGTGACACTTGAGTTTGTATGCACAGATGAACAATGGGAAAATATATTCACGAAACCACTTGCGAAGGATAGGTGTATCCAAATTAGGCGTGAATTAGGTCTGATGCATAGTCGATAGGTTGCTTAGAATTATAGTAGATAACATAATTCAGGGGGAGCAACGTCACTTAAGATGTAATCACTTGCTATCAACTCAATCATCTTTTGGCGTGGCATTAATTAATATTTGATATCAAATCAATCAATCAACTTGTGTGCGCATTCGACATAACATTAGTCCACAGTTGGTATCTCATCAATCAATATTTGGTATTCTCACATAATCACTAAAACTTATGCATTAGCAAGGGAAATGCTTGATGTAAAAAGGGGAGTAGTACAAATTTTTTTTTTTTTTTCCAAAATCTAATGGTTGAACAAGATTAAAACTCAAAGCTTTTAAAAGGGAGAAAAACATAAGGTTATGTCCATTCATGCCTTCTTAATTCACACTTTTTTGTTGCTCTCAAAAGGGGGAGAAGAATGAGCAAAAATAAAATTGTCCTTGAAATAGAAGAATGAGCAAAATTGTTGCAAAGGGGGAGAAGGAAAATTGCACACACAAACTTATTTTAACATTTCATTTTGATTCAGGGTAAACACTTTGTGTATGAACATAAGCATGAACATATTGTCATTCATTAAATATTTGATGCATTATTTGAGGGGGAGCCTTGTTAGGCATAACCCATTATGTTTCTTTGGTCGTGTATTTGTCATCATAAAAAATGGAGAGATTGTTGATTCTATGAGTTCAATCTTGTTTTGATAATGAAAAATCACTTGGTATTTGATCTGTGCATTGAGTTTGTGAACAAGAGTTATATTAAGTATGCATGGAAAGATAACGAGTCATGGAAGCCATAAAGTAAAGCTGACAAATTTTTGCAAGCTCCATGGAAATCAAAGAGTACAAGAATCAAGATGCAAGCGGCAAAGTTCAAAGAACATCTTGGGAATGGGTATTTAAAACTTATGTATTTACATTGTCATATGATTTATTTTGAGGCTCGACATATACCTAGAATGACTTTAGGTTTCATGCATTTCATGAACATCATTAGGAGACCTTCATGGACTTAGAAATATTCTTAAAATCTTGGAAAGTGTTTTTATAAAATAGTCAAGAAAGAAAGTAAAACTGATTTTTAAATTAAAAAAAAAAAAGAGAAAATTTGAGAAAAAGGGGACTTCGGTAGCCTGAACTAAACCTCAGTCGCCTGAAGATTAAGTTCGGTAGCCTGAAGAATTAATGGGAAACACAGCAAGTTGGCCGAGGTACTTCGGTCGCCTAAACTTGGGACTTCAGGCACCTGAACCCGCCACTTCAAGAGCCTGAACCACACTTCAGTTGCCTGACCCTATATTCCAAGTGAATTTTTCAAAGGTTTAAGGAACTTCGGTCGCCTAGGCTTCGACCTTAGTCGCCTGAACTTGCGGGAAAACTTAAAATTTTGATTTTTATTAAAAGAACTCGTGAGCTATTTCTTTGATCCAAGAGTTGAGATCAATTCTAAGGGTAAGACACTATATATACTGAATATCTAAACCCTATAATGAAGCTAAGACACACAATGAGAGAAGAACATATCTTATTGTAAGAACATAGAGAAACTTGAGCTGATTACTATATGATTGCTTGCACTTCATTCTTCATTCATCTTCTTTGGGCAAATCTACTCCAAAAATTAAAGGGTATTCATTCATTCAACTTTATTTCTTCTTGGTATTGAGGTTTGGTGATTCAAGTTATTTTTTTTTTCTTCAAGAGCTTCTTATCTCATAACTTGTTATTGAATATCATTAGAGAAATTGATCTTGAATGTGCATATACATATAAATTGAAATTAGGAATAGCTTCCTAACAAAAGGGTGAATTGGCTTTTAAAATTTTCTTTTAATTCCTTTTAGAATTCTTAAACTTATTTTATTTCTTTTGACCAATTCGTGACTTATTTGTTTAATTTGTTAAGCACTCAAGAACTTAGTTTCTTTATTTAATCTTTAACCATACAAACATCCAATCATTCAACCAAACCAATCAAAACAAACAAGCCAATACACAACACTTATGTCGAATAAAAACTCAAGATGGTTGTTTGTTTATATTAGCCAAATTTGAATCAAGCCCTGTAGTGAATGAGAATTTTATGCTTGCTAATGTAAAACCCTGCATAGATGAATCCAATCACTCTTTCCAAATATTTAGAACTCAAATAAACTCTTGGTAAATTTATCTTTGGGATGTTAACCAAGTAACGTACTCCCGTATGGTTTCCACAAGATATGGTGTAACCAACGTACTCCCTTTCCGTTTCCGCAACCCAAATCAAGATTGAACCTTAAGTTTGTTTGATTTTCAAATATACGTAGTTTATATGATTTTCAAATTTAAACCATGCACGCAATTTTAATATGCACTGAAAATAAAGAATAGGGAAAGAGAGAGTGAGATGGAGATTTTAACGAGGTTCGGCTTATACCTAGCCTACGTCCTCACCTTTGGAAAACCACCAAAGGATTCACTAAATCTATTCCGTTGACGGGTGGAACAAAACCTGATTACAAGCGATACCCCACACTCAAACACTCCTTCACTAGGCTAGAGCCCGCCTCTTCAAACGATGTCCCCTCGTTCGGTCACTCCTTTAGGCGAGAGCCCGGGCAATGTCCTCTTGCTTAGCCAACGATCCAAAAAATCCTTGGAACGTCAAAGAACTACAAGAAACACAAGATAAGATCTGCGTACAAGTATACTCTCTCAAAGAGCAAGTTAGTACAATTTCAGCACTATATACTTCAATGTAAAATATCAATATGAAATACAATGAAGCTCAAGTGTAGAATTCACTAATATCATTCTTAGAAGAGGATTAGCAGTAGGAATTCAAAGGAAGAAGGATCAGCACTTCAGAATATCTTAGCAAAAGAATTTTGTAATGAGTGAACAATAGAGCTTTGGAAGAACAAGAGTGCTTTTAGCTTTACAAACATATTTTTCAATTCTTGGATGTATTTTTATTTGCAAAACCATGTATTTATAAGCTTTCAAACTTATTTCCATGTTGCTAAAGTTTCCTTAGAGAGTTTCTCAAATTTTTAGAAAGTTTGGAGCTCAAATGGCTATATTTTAAAATATTAGAATTTAAAAAAATTTCTTGTTGAACAGTGTTCAGATGTCTGAAGATTCGAGTTTAGTCATCAGAAGTTCCTAAAACCCCTTAAAAAATGAACTAGACACAGGTTCGGATGTCTGAAGTAGGGTTTAGACGTCTGAGATGTCAAGTTTAGATGTCTGAAGTGCCGGGTTTAGATGTCTGAACAGCTACTGTCTCTTTATTTTTTTTTTTCAAAAATTCTTTAGACGTTTGAGGTGTCGAGTTCAGACGTTTGAAGTGGTTTTGTGTGCTGTTCAGATAGCTGAAGTCCCTCCCGTGAACAGTGTTCAGATGTCTGACAGCAGTGACCCCGCTTTAGTGTTTTGGCTATAATATTTTCTGTATAACTCCAAAGTAGGTGTTATTGGTGTCAAAATAAAGCTAAAAGAAAATCATACAACGTTAATATTGAACACATTTTAAAATAATGAGTTTTAGATAGACAAAAATTCACCTCAATGCGGATGTATAAAAAATGACAGTATTTGAAAAAACTCTTTTTGGTGTTTTTTATTCCAAAATTGATTCTAACCTTGTTAAAATAATTTTTAACTGTACAAAATATTTTCCAAGTATTTTAAAAGGTATCTAGGTCCAAGAAGTTAACCTAAGAGCTTCAAAATATTTCAAACGATATTTTAAATATTAAAACACTTACATGAGACTTCTAAGACATTAATATTCTAGGTTCTTGAGTCTTCATGTTTTGTCCTTGGATTGAGTCCATATTTTCTTCAAGCTTCCATATTCTTTGAGCTTTCTCACTTTGCCTTTCAACAACTCATTCATGTCCTCATAATCTTCAAGGTTTAATATACCATCTTTAAATCCATGCTTTTACTCATTTAAGTTTCATTTGATCCTTGTGAGCACTTTGACCTTACTTTCTCATATATGAGCCCTGAAATATCATTACTCACACAAATACATTAAATTTCACTTGTTTGTTAGTATCAAAATAAGATAATAAGATTTTAAACCTTGTAAGGTCAACATAAATATTTTTTTAACAAGATCATTATTTGAGAAAGGTTTTAGCTGTTGGTTGAATAGTGTTTGAATCAAGAGTATATCTATTTTTCAAAGAATTTCTTATTCCAAATCTATTATTGAAATAAGTCGGGTGATTGATAGTGAGTATATTTTCACATAGATTATTTGGATAATCTCACTACTTGATTAAGGTTTTGTCATTAATTGAATAGTTTGATTCAAGTGTATATTCAGTTAAAGGATTCATATTTTAGATATATTAAAACACTTGAATATATATCCTTGGTATTCATAAATATTTATTTTATTGAGGGATATTTTTTTTGGAAAACCTTATACTCAATATTTTGATCTTTGAATTACGTATCATATAAATACTTGCATATTACAAAGATCGGGTTGTGGTTAAATATTTGAAAGAAAGCTTTTGACATAGATTGATAAAATATTCAAGATAAAGCTTTTAACAAGTTCATATTAGATATATTTGTGCATCTTTACAAAGTGAACTAGAACCCTAATATACTCCAAAGTGTTTCAAAATTTATTTACTTGGGAGTTTTTGATAAAAAGGGATTTGTATGTTGAAGCATAATCATTCACAAAACGATTGTATCATTTTCATGCATTATGAACTTCAAGTTGTATCATATGTTAATGTATTAGGAATTTGAATTGTGCTTACTAGAATTTTGTTTGGAAGCATTTTTGAGTGTTTTTAAATGATTCTATTGTATACACAGTTTGGTGTGTGAACCGGTGTTTGAGGAGAGAGCTGTATCTCTTGTAAGCAGCGGGTGAGGAGGAAGTTGTACCTCTTGTAAGCAGTGGATTGTAAGGGAAGCTCTATCCCAATTTAAGGAGCAGGGATTTAGTGAAATCCTTGAGTGGTTGGTCAAGGTGAGGAAGTAGGCCAAGTCGGCTGAACCTCGTAAAAACCGTGTTTGTCTTCTCTCTTCCCTCTACTATTTACTTTCAGCACTGCATTTCAATTGTTTATATTGCTTGTATAGGTTGGATAGCATTGCACATAATTAATTGAGTTATAAGAACTGAAATTAGGAATAGCTTCCCATGAAGGGGGGGGGGGGAGGTGAATTGGTTTTTCAAAAAAAATTTCCTTTAGACTTAGTTCTTTTAAGTTGCAAATCTTAGAAACAATCACAATCAATCACAACAAGATCAAACTCACAATTTAAGTAACAATATATGTGAAAATTTGCTGCATTCAGTTTAAGCTATGTATAACAATTATTTTTCTTTCCAATGTTCAATTTTTAAATAAACTTTCAGATTAATAGGTCAAGGATAATAAACCAACGTAGTCCCTTTCGGTTTCCGCAATCAATGCTGATTTATCTAAAACGAATTACCTTCCGGTCTATTTAACAACCAAACATTCAGGATTTAAATTTAAAGCAATCACGTAGATTATATCCTTGAAAAATAATGAGTAGAGTAGGGAAAGAAGAACACAAGGATTTTTACGTGGTTCGGCTTCAACACAGCCTACGTCCTCGCCCTTGGCCAAACCGCTAAAGGATTCACTGTTACCATTCCTTTATTAGTCGAAAAAAAACCAATTACAAGCACTCCTTGGGTAAGGCTAGAGCCCACCTTCTCCAAAAAATCTATCCTTGTTTGGTCCAACAATTCAACTACTCAATCGTCAACAAACCTTGTTACAAAGATAGAAAAACAATACGTACAAGAACTTGCTCCTCAAAGAGCTGATTAGTACAAGTTTAAAACACTAATGCACTTCAGTAAATTCAGAATATGAATTTCAAAATGAAGCTCTTAGAAATTTATCACCGTGGGTATCTTTCAATGAAAAAATTAGCAACTCAATGATCAAACATAGTGATGTTTAGCAAGAACTTCGCTTAATTTCGAGCAAGGATGAGAGTAATGTGAAGCACTTTCAGAATTTCAGAGTGAGAGAGAGTATGACAGTAGATTGTGAGTTCTTAATGATCTTGGTGTAAAAATCAATAAGCCTTTAGGGGTATTTATAAATGTATAAAACCTTATTGCTTGTTCCCCAAAGGATACTCAAACTTGTTTCCATATACTAAACTTATTTGAGTTTCCAAAAATTTGAATTTCAAAAATTATATCCGTTGGAAAATAGAAAATTGCCGCGAGGTAGACGACTGTGAAGTCCTAACAGTCGTCTGTCCATTTAATATAATGGTAAGAATCGTAGGCAGAAAGGTGGCATTCGTCTATTCCTTGAGTGGCAGTCATCTGTCATTAGAATATAAGGTGATAGTCGTCTGTCCATATGATGACAGTCATCTATCCATGTGTAATTTTGAGCCTTTCAGAAACATATAAGGTGGACAGTCGTCTGGTGAAACTTTCACAGACTTCTCACTTTTCACTAACAGTCGTCTGTGGGAGCCTTGACAGTCGTCTATCAGGCTTCTTTGTTTCAATTTTAAGCCTTATTAATTTAGTCAGTCATTTGTCTAGTAACACACAGTCATCTGTCAACTGAATGTTTTTCTTTTCTAGTCACTTTTTGATTTCTTTATCATTTTTACTTGGAATATAAATTTTTTTTAACTTTGAAAACATGTTCCAATGTATTATCTTAAGATCTCTTAGTTTTTTTGCTTAATGAGCTTCAAAATGAAAACTTCATACTTGAATAAACTTAAAGTACTTACAAAGACTTTTCCTAAGTTCTCAAAAATTCTTCTTTGCTCTGAACTTTCTTTGTTGCTAATCTCTAATCTCTCAGAATAACCTGAACTTTGAGCTCTCATATTGATCTTCTTTAATCATCATGCTCTTATGTTCTTCATACTATCAAACTTTGATTCATGCTATATGAGTGCCTTCAATATGGATTCCTGAGAAAACACACACTCAACTGAAGCATATTAAATCCTACTTGTTTGTTAGCATCAAAATGGAGTATTAAACCTTGTAAGGCCAACAATCTCCCCCTTTTTGATGATGACAAACAAGAAACAAAAAATTTAGAGTGAGCCTTAAAAAGACTCCCCCTTTCAATAAGTTTCAACTTATAAAAAAATCATTAGAATCAGTAATAATTTCATCAATCATTCATGCTCATTTCAAGTTCAAGCAAAATTTTTACTAAATACTTCTCCCCCTTTGACATCAATAAAAAAAAATATAATTTGAGTATATAATGATCAAGGGCAAATATTAATTTGAGTATGTGTGATACCAATATTAATGTTTTAACATTAATTGATTAAGAATTATGCTCAAGTGATAACTCATAATACTCCCCCTGTCAATTAGCATACTTAAATTAGAACTTGCAAAGTTTTCAGAATTATCATTAATATTAGAACTTATAATACATCAAACTGATAACAAAACATTGCAAAAGTTCAGAGTTCCAGAGGTAGAATATATATAAAGACTCATAGTCTTTAGCTTACACAGTCTCCACCTTTCTATAAAAACAAAATACATCCATAATATAAGCATACAAAAGAGCAGAAGCACCAACATAAGTCTATATTTCAGAATTAGTGTCACTGTCTTCAGCAATTCCTTTTCCTTTGGATTGCTATGAACCTTCTTCTTCTTCTTCTTCTTCTTCTTCTTCTTCTTCTTCTTCTTCTTCATCATCTCCTACATCTTCTTCTGCTTCTTTTTCTTCTTCTTCTCCTTCACCTTCTTCAGATTCAGCTTCAACCTCATTAGAATTTTTACTATCCTCATTATTTGAATCAGTGTCATGTTTAGTGACATGATGTTCTATCTTAGCAATATGAGTGTCTAATGAGGTATACTTCATCAGTGGTGGAGAGTTTATCTTGAAGAGAAGAAAATTTTCCTCTCATTTAGGAACTGAAGCTAGTATAATTCTGATAAAATGGAACAAACTAAGGTGGCATATTAGCTTCTTCAGGAGCTGGACTCCTTGCCTCAGGTGCAGGTCTTGCCAGTCTATTGCCCCAAAACATCCAGCCCTCCGTATACTTTTGGTAGCCTATTCGTTTTAATGTAGTAGATGAGAAAACATGATAATGGGTTCTTTTTACTATTTTTGAAGCTGGAGAGAGGACTTGAAAATGCACAAAGATCAAGGAAAGAATACCACCGTATAGAAGCCCAATTCTAGGTGATTCAAGCTTCATTACCATCCACTTCAGTATGATACTGGATAAGTCTAAGTTCTTCCCTTTGAGTAAGCACCACATAACAAAACAATCAAAATATGAAATGTGATCAAAAGATCCAAACCTCAGAATTATGTTGTATGCAATGATCTTATGCAGAATTTGTGCCTGAAGATTAAGCTGCTTGTATGGCGGAGGATGTCCAAAATACACAGGTGCATCATTCATCACAAGAGGTAGAAATTCTTGTGGTGTAAATCCTTGTTCCATGGTCCAATGCTTCTCAATTGGTGTACACTCAAAATTCCCATGCTTGATATGAAGAATTTTCCGTAATGAGTGTGGGGTGAGTGTAATCCTTTGACTATAAATTTTAGAAGTAATGCCATCTTCCTTCTTAACCAAGTTAGAGTAAAAAATCTTAATCTGATCTAGATAATACCATTTTACTTGATGAAAGATAAACTTGTCCCATCCTATATCTTTGAACATTTCTAAAATTTCAGGAAAATTTTCTTCAAAGAAAGTAACATCTAAAATCTTACAGAACATAGGTTCAATAGCAGATAGGTGATTCTGATACAACGATTTTGCATGTGAAGAGACTAGCCATTTTTCGATGTCATCGTTGCTTGTAGGCTTTGAAGAAGACAAAGAAGCTTTGTCCTTCTTTCCCATAGTTTTCGTACTTTCCATTTTGATAAGTAGAAACCCTAGATTTGTATGAAGTAGTGTTTGATGGATAATCATTTTGTGAAGCTTGGGGGAGAAAGAACTGAAAGGAAAGAGAAGAGAAAATGTTTTAGAGGAAGGAAGACGAATGGTCAGTCATCTGTAGGGTTTAAAAATCATGTTTTTAAGTGAAAAATACATAAACTACTGCGAGACAGTCGTCTGTCTCTAATTGGACAGTCGTCTGTCCATAGACAGTAACCTGCCAGACGATTGTGAGCTCACTGGTAGTCGTCTGTCTACAGTGTTTTACATAGACAGTAGCCTGCCACTCGTCTGTCAGCTCCTTAGCAGTCGTTTGTCCTGACCAAACTCAGCTTCTTGCTTTTTTAATTAACTTCTCTTATATGTAACATGCCTAATTCTCATCGAATAAATAAAAATTGATCCTCAGCTAATGGTTTGGTGAATATATCAGCTAATTGAGTGTGAGTATTGACAAATTCAAGAACTATTTTTTTCTTGTCTACATTATCTTTTAAAAAGTGATGACGTATATCAATATGTTTAGTTCTTGAATGTGATACCGTATTCTTTGAAATATTTATTGCACTTGTATTATCACATTTTATGGGGATTGTTTGGTATTGAATTTTGAAGTCCCTTAATTGTTGTTTCATGTATAAAATTTGAGCACAACAGCTCCCAACTGCTATGTATTCTGCTTCAGCTGTAGATAATGCTACGAAATTTTGTTTCTTTGAAAACCATGAAACTAATGAGTGTCTTAAAAAGTGGCAAGTCCCACTAGTGCGTTTTCTATCTATTTTGCATCCTGTATAATCTGCATCTGAATAACTCATCATTTCGAAATCAGTTCCTTTTGGATATCATAACCCTAAATCAAGTGCGTCTAGCAATATCTAAGGATTCATTTTACTGCTATTTGATGTGATTCATTAGGAGCCGATTGGAACCTAGCACACATACACACACTGAACATTATATCTGGTCTACTTGCAGTTAAGTAAAGTAAGCTTCCTATCATACCTCGATAATGTTTGGTATCAACTTGTTTCCCTTTTTCATCCTTATCTAGACTAGTTGAAGTGCTCATGAGAGTTCCTATAGGTTTACTTTCTTCCATATCAAACTTATTTAACATGTCTTTAATATACTCAGTTTGATTTATGAAAGTTTCATTTTTAACTTGTTTGATTTGCAAACCTAGAAAGTAAGTTAATTCTCCCACCATACTCATTTCAAACTCTCTCTACATAGTTTTAGAAAATTCATTACACAAATCTTCATGAGTAGCTCCAAATATAATATCATCAACATAAATTTGAACTATAAGCATAATATTAACTTTTGTTTTCATAAATAAAGTGTTGTCTATCTTTCCTCTTGAGAAATTATTTTGAAGTAGAAATTTGCTCAGCCTATCAAACCAAGCTCTAGGAGCTTGGTTCAATCCATATAGGGCCTTGGTTAGCTTAAATACATGATTTGGATTTTTAGAGTCTTCAAAACTTGGAGGTTGTTTAACATAGACTTCTTCATTAATATAGCCATTTAGAAATGCACTTTTTACATCCATTTGGTATAATTTGAAGTCTTTATAGGCTACATAGGCAAGAAGCATCCTTATTGCTTCCATTCTTGCTATAGGGCCAAAGGTTTCTTCATAATCAATTTCTTCTTATTGATTGTAACCTTGTGCTACAAGCCTAGTTTTATTTCTTACAACTACTCCATTTTCATCCTTTTTATTTCTAAACACCCATTTAATTCCTATGATTGACTTGTCTTTGGATTTAGGTATAAGTTTCCATACTTGACTTCTTTCAAATTGATTTAGTTCCTCCTGCATAGCTATGATCCAAGAAACATCATTTAAGGCTTCAATATTTTTGGGTTCATCTTGAGATAAAAAAGCATAATGGTTGCAGATATTCTTTAATGAGCCTCTAGTAGTTATTCCTTTTGATGTTTCACCAAGAATTTGTTCTTTTGGGTCATTTTTTTCATATCTCCATTCTTCAGGAAGCTTCAGATTTTCTATAAGGTTTTCATTTGGAGCATCATTATTGATTTCTTCTTTTATTTCAAGATCTTCTTCTTTTTGTGGAGTATCTTCTTTTTCATCATTCTCATTTTTATTGTCATGATTGTTTGATTCATCAAATGTTATGTGCATTGATTCCATAATAGTAAAGGTTCTCTTATTATAAACCCTATAAGCTTTATTTTTATAGAGTACCCTAGGAAGATACCTTCATCACATTTTGCATCAAATTTTCCTAGATCATCTTTAGTATTAAGGATAAAACATTTGCATCAGAATACATGAAAGTAGGAAATATTAGGTTTTCTTCCTTTCCAAAGTTCATATGGTGTTTTGTTTATTTTTGATCTTATTGATACCCTATTTACAATGTAGCATGTTGTATTTACAGCTTTTGCCCAAAATTGTTTAGGTAGATTATTTTCATTCAACATTATTCTTGCCATTTCTTGTAGAGTTCTATTTTTTCTTTCTACAACTCCATTTTGTTGTGGAGTCCTAGGTGCAGAAAAATTATGGTTAATTCCATATTTATTACAGAATTTTTCAACATTTTTGTTTTTAAATTCCCTACCTTGATCACTCCTAAAGTTTGTTATATTATAGCCCTTTTCATTTTTTAATTTCTTACATAATGTAATAAGCATGTCATAGGCTTCATCTTTGTTTGCTAGAAATAATACCCAAGTGAATCTTGAATAATCATCCACTATTACAAAAACATATTGTTTTCCTCTTAGACTTGAGGTTCTAGTTGGACCAAATAAGTTTAGATGCAACAATTCTAGGGGTCTTTTTGTAGATATGTATTTTTTCTTTTTGAAATTTGTCTTAACTTGCTTTCCCTTTTGGCATGCATCACATATCTTGTCTTTTATGAATTTTGTATTAGGTAGTCCTTTGACAAGATTTTTCTTTGATAATTTGGATAATAGGTCCATGCTAGCATGTCCTAGTTTCCTATGCCATAGCCAACTTATTTCATTCATTGCTGCCAAACAAGTTATATTCTGATTTACTAAGTTCTCAAAATTTATACAATAGACATTGTTTAACCTATGAGCTATAAACAAGGTTTCATTGTTCTTAGAATTTTGAATAACACATTTTTCTTTCTTAAAGATTATTTCAAACCCTTTATCACTTAATTGACTAATACTTAAAAGGCTATGCTTTAATCCTTCTACTAATAGCACATTATCTATAGTGAGTGAAGGTTCTTTACCAATTTTACCGATGCCAATGATTTTACCTTTGGCATTATCGCCGAAGGTGACGTATCCTCCATCCTTTTGTTTTAATGTAGTGAACTTGGTCTTGTCACCGGTCATATGCCTTGAGCACCCGCTGTCCAAGTACCATTTATCCGTTGACGGTGTTGTCCTAAAGCATACCTACAATGGAGGATTTTTTGTGTTAGTCTTTGGAACCCAAATTCTTTTGACTTTCTTTGTTCTGTTGTTAGTTCCATTATTGGCTTTCCATTCTCCTTGAACTTTAACATACTTTCTTTTCAATGGGAAATTAAACATTACATGACCTTTAGTCTTGCACATATAGCAAGTGGTGTGTTCATGTTTGTTGTTTGATGAAGTGCTAGCATAGTACATAGTTTCCTTAACAAAGTATCCCATGTATAGCTTTTTGTTCCTTTTATTTGCTTTACCATTATAGCCTATACCTTCTTTGTTCCTATGAAGCCTTTGCTGTCCAATCAACTTTTCAAAGTTTTTTTTTCCTTTGGTAAAGTAATAGATAATTTTTTCTTTATCCTCGATTGCCTTTTTGAGTTCACTTACTTCTAAATCTTTTTTATTCAAACTATTTTTATGAGTTTTGTTTAATTCTTGAGTTACTTTATTTACTTCTTCTTCTAACTTCTCAATACAAGTGTCTTTTTCTTTTTCAATGGTTTTTAATAATTCAAGCTGCTTTAATGATTCTTTATTTTGATCTTTCAAAGTTATATTTCTTTTAAAAATTTTTATGAATCTCTTATGCAAAGAAAACAACTCAGCTTGCAATTCCTTATAGGAAGGCATGCTATCACATGACTCATCACACGACTCATTGTGAGATTCTGTAGAGGAATAGTAGAAGTTTACCTCTGCTTCATTCGCCATGAAACATATGTTTGCTATCTCTTGTCTGCTTGATTCATTTTCTGTCTCACTGGAGCTTGAATCATCTCACGTAACTTTCATAGCTTCCTTCTTTTTCTTCTTATCTTTCTTGAGCAACGGATAATCTAGTTTGATATGCCCTGGTTTCTTGCAGTGATAACATATTGGAGGTTCATTCTTACTTTTATTTTCATTTCTACTTGTCTCTCCTTTTTCAGGTTTCTTTTTATTGAACTTCCTAGGAAATCTCTTATTTCTTCTATAGAACTTTCCTAGTCTCTTAGTGATGAATGCTAATTCATCTTGATCTATGTCACTTGTCTCACTTTCCTCTTCACTAGAGCTGTGGCTAGACGCTTTTAGTGAAATAGATCTTTTATGCTTTGGTTTAAGATTCCTTTCTTTTAAGGTCATTTCATAGGTAAGAAGTGAACCTATGAGTTCATCTAAAGAGGTAGTCTTAAGATTTCTACCTTCAGTGATAGCTGTAGCCTTTGGTTCCCATATTGAGGGAAGGCCTCTTAGGATTTTTCTGATCATTTCGTAGGTAGTATAGGTTTTCCCTAAGGCACTTAAGGATTTTATTATGTGGGTAAATCTGGTGTACATACTTGATATTGTTTCATCAGAATTCATCTTGAATGCTTCATATTCGCTTGTTAACATGTCTATCCTATTGTCTCTAACATCAATAGTTCCTTCATATGTCACTTCTAATTTGTCCCATATTTTTTTAACCGATTTGCATGCCATGACCCTATTAAATTCATTAGCATCTAAGGCACATTATAAAGCATTTATAGCGCTTGAATTGATTTGTAGCATTTTATAGTCTGAATCGATCATATCACTTTTTTTATTTTGGAATATGTTTTCCATCAACTATTTTAGTGGGAATAAGGTCTCCATCCATAACTACTTCCCATGCTTTCCAATCCATGTGTTGGAGATAGATTTGCATTCTCTTTTTCCAAAGCGTACAATAATCTCCACAAAAAATTGGTGGACAAGTTGAGGATTGGCTTTCACCGAAGGGTGCTACTCTTATATTTGTCATTTGATCTTTTTAAAGTTTCTTGTTAGGAATTACTATAACTAGGCCTTGATACCAATTGAAATTAGGAATAGCTTCCCAAAAGTGGGGGTGAATTGGTTTTAGAATTAGTTCTTTTAAGTTGCAAATTTTAGAAACAATCACAATTAATCACAACAAGATCAAACTCACAATTTAAGTAACAATATATGTGAAAATTTGCTGCACTCAGTTTAAATCCTGTATAACAATTATTTTTCTTCCCAATGTTCAGTTTTTAAATAAACTTTCAAATTAATAGATCAAGGATAATCAACCAACGTAGTCCCTTTTGGTTTCCGCAATCAATGCTGATTTATCCGAAACGAATTACCTTCCGGTCTATTTAACAACCAAACATTCAGGATTTAAATTTAAAGCAACCATGAAGATTATATCCTTGAAAAATAACGAGTAGAGAAACGAAAGAAGAACACAAAAATTTTTACGAGGTTCGGCTTCAACGCAGCCTACGTCCTCGCCCTTGGCCAAACCGCCAAAGGATTCACTATTACCGTTCATTTATTAGCCAAAAAAAAACCAATTACAAGCACTCCTTGGGTAAGGCTAGAGCCCGCCTTCTCCAAAATATCTCTCCTTGTTTGGTCCAACGATTCAACTACTCAAATCCTCAACAAGCCCTGTTGTAAAGATAGAAAAACAATACGTACAAGAACTTGCTCCTCAAAGAGCTAATTAGTACAAGTTTAAAACACTAATGCACTTCAGTAAATTCAGAATATGAATTTCAAAATGAAGCTTTTAGAAATTTATCACCGTGGGTATCTTTCAATGAAAAAATCAGAAACTCAATGATCAAACACAGTGAAATTCAGCAAGAACTTCTCTTAATTTCAAGCAAGGATGAGAGCAATGTGAAGCACTTTCATAATTTCAGAGTGAGAAAGAGTATGACAGCAGATTGTGAGTTCTTAATGATCTTGGTGTAAAAATCAATAAGCCTTTAGGGGCATTTATAGATGTATAAAAACTTCTTGTTTGTTCCCCAAAGGATATACTCAAACTTGTTTCCATGTACTAAACTTATTTGAGTTTCCAAAAATTTGAAATTCAAAAATTATATTCGTTGGAAAATAGAAAATTGCAGCGAGGCAGACGACTGTGAAGTCCTAACAGTCGTCTATCCATTTAATATAATGGTAAGAATCATAGGCAGAAAGGTGACAGTCGTCTATCCCTTGAGTGGCAGTCTTCTGCCATCAGAATATAAGGTGACAGTCATTTGTCCATATGATGACAGTCGTCTGTCCATATGTAATTTTGAGCCTTTTAGAAACATATAAGGTGGACAATCGTCTGGTGAAACTTTCACAGACTTCTCACTTTTTACTGACACTCGTCTGTGGGAGCCTTGACAGTCGTCTGTCAGGCTTCTGTGTTTCAATTTTAAGCCTTATTAATTTAGTCAGTCGTCTATCTAGTAACACACAGTCGTCTATCAACTGAATGTTTTTATTTTCTAGTCACTTTTTGATTTCTTTCTCATTGTTACATAGAATATAATTTTGTTTTAACTTTGAAAACATGTTCCAAGTTATTATCTTAAGGTCTCTAAGTCTTTTTTCCTAATGAGCCTCAAAATGAAAACTTCATACTTGAATAAATTTAAAGTACTTACAAAGACTTTTCCTAAGTTCTCAAAAATTCTTCTTTGCTCTGAACTTTCTTTGTTGCTAATCTCTGATCTCTTAGAATAATCTGAACTTTGAGCTCTCATGTTGATATTCTTTAATCATCATGCTCTTTTGTTCTTCAGACTTTGATCCATACTATTAAACTTTGATTCATGCTATATGAGTACCTTCAATATGGATTCCTAAGAAAACACACACTCAACTGAAGGATATTAAATCCTACTTGTTTGTTAGCATCAAAATGGAGTATTAAACCTTGTAAGGCCAACAAGAACTCATTGGTAAATATATAAGTAGGGATTAAGTGGTAAATAAGTGTCAAAGAATTTTAAAATACCCAATGCACCCCCCCCCCCCTCTTGGGATTACACCTGATTCAACAATTGGTATCAGAGCAGGTTTACATAGACTTGATAGTTAATTTGTAAAAAGATCACATAGCACACATCGGTGTAACTCCATTCAATGAGGGACACTCATCCACTAGACCACCCATTTTCTATGATGTAAACTACATCTATTGGAAACGTAGGATGAGCATATGTCTATTAAACGTAGATTGGATGGTTTGGAAAATAGTGACTAAGGGTAATCATATTCGCATGAAAGTAATTGATAAGATTAATGTACCTAAAACTGAAGATGAATATATTAAGCAAGACTGGAAGTCAATACAAATCAATGCCACTGCCATGAACTTGCTTTTCCATGCATTAGATGTAAATAAATTTAATAGGGTAATGGCATGTAACTCGGCTAAAGAAAATTGGGAAAAAAAATAGAAGTTACATATGAAGGTACTAAGGAAGTCAAGGATAGTAGGATTGACATGCTCACTAGTGAATATGAAGCATTTAAAATGACAATTGATGAATCTATACAATCCATGTATACTAGATTCACACACATCATTAATTCTTTAAAGTGCACTTGGAAAGACTTACCCTACTTATGAGTTGATTAGGAAAATACTCAGCGGATTACCTCCAGTGTGGGAAGTGAAAGCTATGGCAATAGTAGAAGGGAGAAATCTTAAGGAGATGTCGGTGGATGAACTCATTGGATCGCTCATCACCTATGAGCTGGCAATAAACGAGAGGAAAAATGAGCAAAGTAAAGCAAAAGAGGTCACTGCACTTAAGGCATCATCAAGCTATTCAAGTGAAGGAAGTGAATCCGAAATGGATGATGACATGGCCTTGCTAACAAAGAAGTTCGGAAGTTTTTGAAGAAGAACAAGAAGTTCAACAGAAAATTCCGAAACTCTAAATTGGAAAGAGGAGAGCAAAGCATGAAGAAAAAGAAGTAGGATCCACCAACATGCTACAACTGCCGAGAAGTTGGACACATCAAACCTGAGTGCCTCAAGCTCGTGAAAGCCTAAAAGAAAAATAAGAAGGCGCTGAAATTCGGTTGGGATACTCACAACACTAGCGGTTCAAAATCTGAATCCAGTGACGACGAGGTTGCCAATCTGTGTCTAATGGCACATGATGTCCTTAAGGTACAATCATCTTTTTCCTCATCTTCATATTATTCTAGTGAGTCTAAAAATGAAAATGATATGATTTCATATAATGAACTAAAATAAGAATACCTATACACTATTAAAATGCTTGAGAAGAAAACAAAGAAAATTTTTGAGTTAAGAAGTAAAGTCAAAGAACTTTCAAGCTTACTTGAACGTCAAAATGAATCTCACACATCTTTCATAAGAAATAAAGATTTGAAAATTAAGGAGTTAGAAAAGGATTTGAAAGATAAATATGAAATTATTTGTAAATTTACTAAAGGACAAAACAATTTTGAAAAGCTCCTAGGATCTCAAATAAATTCCATAGAAAAGGAAGGGCTTGGTTTTAATGGTAAGGAATATCTAAAGAAAAGACATCTTCACATGGGTTATTTTAGAAGAGAGTCAAAGTCATTTGTTCCAACTAAGAATTTTTATAGAAATACTACATGCTTTAAATGTAGAAGGTTGGGTCACATACAATTTGACTATCCTTTCAAAAATAAAGATGTCAAAATCAAGAAAGTATAGAAAGTCAAAGGAGAACATAACACTAACCCCCTTGGACCCAAGACAATATGGGTACCAAATCTTGTTATTTGATTGTGTTTTGCAGATATGTTAAAAATCGACATCCTCAAAAGATAGATGGTTTATGGATAGTGGATGCTCACGTCACATGACCGGGGATAAAGCAAAGTTCACATCCATCATACCCAAGGATGAAGGGTTTGTTACTTTTGGAGATAATGCTAAGGGAAAGATCACAAGTGTAGGTAAATTTAGTAATGATTCCTCACTCATTATAGATGATGTTTTATTAGTTGAAGGTTTAAAGCACAATTTATTGAGCATAAGTCAACTATGTGATAAAGGTTACAAAGTGTCTTTTGAACATAACAAGTGCATAGTTGAACACAAAACTGATAATAAGATATTGTTCATTGCTAAGCGTCATGAAAACCTATATACCACAAGCTTTGATAACTTAACTTCAGAGAGTGTGATATGCTTATCTACTATGAATGAAATAAGCTGGATTTGGCTTATGAGACTAGAACATGCAAACATGGATTTAATCTCAAAACTAGTTAAGAAAGAATTAGTTAAGGGACTGCTTAAGACTAAAATTGTGAAAGATAAAATATGTGATGTATGCTAACTAGGAAAACAAGCAAGAACAAGCTTTAAGAAGAAGAAAGAGATCTCCACTATTAGGCCACTCCAAATACTACACTTAGACTCATTTGGACAAAACCCAATTCAGAGTTTATGAAGAAAATCATACGCCTTTGTCATAATTGATGATTTTTCAAGATACACATGGGTACTATTCTTAGGTCACAAAGATGAAGCATGTAAAAAATTTATAAACCTATGTAAGGAAATCCAAAATGAAAAGGAATATACAATTACTAAAATTAGAAGTGATAAGGGTAGAGAATTCAAAAATAAAGGAATGGAAGACTATTGTAATTCATTAGGAATTACCCATAACTTTTTAGCACCTAGAATACCGCAACAGAATGGTGTAGTTGAAAGGAAGAATAGGTTTGTACAAGAAATGGCCAGAACTATGCTTAACGAACATAAATTACCTAAGTACTTCTGGGGCGAGCCAGTGAATATCGCCTGCTATGTTCTAAACAGAGTAGTAATCAAACCATCAGTTAATAAGACTCCTTACGAATTATGGAATGACCATAGACCAAACATATCATATTTTCATGTCTTTGGCTGTAAGTGTTTTGTGCTTACAGACAATGAGCATCTAGGGAAGTTTGATGTGAAATCAGATGAAGGTATCTTCCTAGGGTATGCCTTAGATAGTAAAGCTTATAGAGTATATAACAAATGAACATTGACGGTCATAGAATCTATTCATGTAGTGTTCGATGAGTCAAATCCCTTCTCTAAAAGAACTGATGAAGATGAAACTAAATTAAACAAGGAATTTGAAGAACTATCAATTGAGAATGATTCAGAAAAGAAAAATGAATTTAAGGAACCATCCATTGAAATTGATCAAACTAAAAATGAGGTTAATCTACCACCTAGAGAATGAAAATATATAAAGAATCATCCCATAGAACAAATAATAGGTGAACCATTGCGTGGAGTAGCCACTCATTCCTCACTTAGGAATATGATAGTCATTTCGAATTTCTATCTCAAGAAAAACCTAAGAATGTGAGTGAAACTATAGAGGATGAATCATGGGTGTTGTCCCTGCAAGAAGAATTAAATCAATTTGAGAGAAACAAAGTATGGACATTAGTCCCCAGACCTAAGGATAATTCAATCATAGGGACCAAATGGATATATAAGAATAAGAAAGATGAACATGGAGTAGTTGTGAGAAATAAAGCTAGATTAGTAGCGCAGGGATATAATCAAGAAGAAGGTATAGATTTTGAAAAAACCTTTGCAACTGTAGCTAGGAAAAAATTGTATTTCAAATCGGTTGTATTCTAGGCATAGGCCTGAAGAGGGAGACTAGCCCTGTTGAATAGTCCCGGATTGGCTTAGACTAGGTTAGGAAAGATAGGTGCGCCATCCTGGTAAGGCGTGTTGGTTGAGGTTAGCCCCTTGAATTGACCTTATTGTAAATGGTGTTGCTCCACCCGTTAAGAGAGCTTTAGTGGAACCCTCGGACTTGCTAGCTAGAGGCGGGGACGTAGGCACAGTTGGCTGAACCTCGATAACATATCGTGCGTGCATTTTATTTTCCCATAATTTATTTATCGCACATGTTTGTTATATTGTGAATGTCGTGCATTAATTTCTAAACATTATATTTATTTGCGCATTTGGAACTATAAAGATAGACCCTAGGTTTGAAATATACTGCTATTATTTTAGCTAAACCTAGGAATAAATTTTAAAATTCCAATTCACCCCCCCCCCCTCTTGGGAATACAGTAAAACTAACATATCCATTAAAGAATATAGATAGCACAGGATAGATTTGAGTTCAGTATAGTTGGGTTATTTATTAAGGCATTAAGACATAAATGATATAAGAATATGAGAGCATTTTCATTTATATAGATACGAATGTAAAATTTCCCCCTAAGTTATGCACTTAACTCATTTAATGCCTTTTTTAATTTCTAATTTCTTTAGCTAAGAGTTATAAGATTTTTAGTGGTTTAATCTTCGCATGAATGCTTTAGGCTTATTTGACCAAAAAGTCACAACGTATATTCATTTAAGTGTGATAAGCCTATGTCTGTCTCTTTTATTATAATATTTTAATACGTGAGAGAGGATCGAGCTAGAATGATTTTCGACTTAAAATTGCACATGCATAGGTCTACTTGAATTTTATACATTCATCTAGATTGAGACCTAAGCGATCATATTAGCCATTCAACTCATCTCTAAGTACATAAAGCTCTAAAGGATATGACTTAATGATTTGAGAGCTTGTGAAGGGAAGATAAATAAATACTCTTTGAAAATTTAAATCACTAATGGGTATAGAAGAGTATTTAGGATAGATAGGAAATTTTTCAAACTATTTCTGTGATGGTAATAATGTCCATGCTTGGGCAAAGAGCATATAGGATATGTGAATGTTGTGAACAATGCTCTTTGGTGATTGGAAAGTATCCTTTAGATATTATCACAATTTGAAACAAGGATACAAACCAAGGAAAGGATTGTGGTTTGGTAAAGATTTTCTATGGAGGGATTAAACCAAAATTAAAGGATTTACAATTAAAAATCAAAGGGACCAATCCCCTAGTGGTTGCCTCTAATTTGGTTACAGCTATGAGAAGCACTCAATATATATTAGTCATTTATGATCAATAGTGCTTTAAGCCTAGACTGATGACTTGATTTTGATTTAAGTTTTTCTTATTCAAAAGTGAGTTTAGGGTATAGTGATATATTATATAAGATGGAACCCTAACACTCAATTTTGTGTAATGGACAACAGTGGCTTAACTTAAAGTATTATATTTAAACATGGGTTAAGCATTTGGAAATATTTACCCAACAAAGATGCCTAGTCCATTTGGAAGTTAAGTTTATTCAATTTCTTAGTATGTAAAAAGTGTACAGTGAATACATATACTAAGAATTTTTATTTTAAGCACAAACCACTTCCTATGCCTACAGTCATCGCAACCCCTAAACCTAGGAACTAAGGGAAGATTAAAATAGTTATACAATTTCTATTGGAATTCGATCTTCCTTAGATCCCAAGAGATTCCCCATCATGATAATCCAATTCATTTTCTTATCTAGGCCTCTAGCATTACTAGATGGACATGACGATTGAATGTGCATTTTCTTTTATAGTGTAAGCAGGTTTTGTAAATACATGAAAGATTATGCTTACAAATCTTATTTTTGCTCGATGAGGCATAAGAATAGCTATTGGATTTAAAGGTTGAACCCTTCTTGAAAATGTTTTTCTTTTTAATTCTTAAGGGTTTATTATGATTATTCGTTTCATTTTTAACTTTGAGTGTAGCTCTCGAATAATCATCCATTTCTTTTTCTAAGTAGATAATTTTTAAGATCTTCTTAATCTTTCTCTTTTCTAAGATGGCATAATAATCTTTTATTTTTCTTAATTTCTTTGCCATGCTTTTATTTTCCTTTTTCAAAATGGATTTCTGCTTAGATAACTTTGTTAGAAATTTATTCATTTTTAATTAAGTTTTATCTAGCTTTTCATATGAAGGCATGCTTTCATTTATCAATTCAGCGCAAGATTCATCATAAGATATATCATAGTTATTATATGAATCATCGCATGCAATTTAAACAGTATTGTCACAGGGAATTTTAGATGATTCATCATATGACACAACATGACATTCAGCATAAGAATCATCCTATGCATCATCAACAATTATCATGGTATTCAACAGATGATTTAGCATTTGACATATCACAACAGTTAATGTAAGAATCATCAATTGAGTTTGAGTTAGAATCATATACCTATTCTTCTATTAATGTCATTTCCTTATCACTTACCACTCCCTGATCATTTGAACATGACACCTCCGGAGTGATGGTCTCATTTTCCTCGGATTCTCCATATTTCTTTTCAAGTTCATCCCAGATTTCCTGTGCACTATGACATGCCATATGATTACCAAAAATATTAGATTCTAATGCAAGATATAACATGTCCATGGAATATGAATTCGCATGCATTAACCTAATATCATTTTCATCCAAGGTCATACGAATTCCAATAACAATCACCCGCCTAGCCATCCAATCCATTGATTATATAAAAATGCTCATTTTCGTTTTTCAGGTGGTGTAATCGACACCACAAAACAATGGAGGATTGGAAGGTGACTTTCCCTCACCAAATGGGGATACACCAAGTTGAGCCATTGTGATTGTTTTGCAAAAACGTTTAAGTCTAGTGCAACGAGGCTTTGATACCAATTGTTGGAATTTGTGTATTCCCAATAGGGGGTGAATTGGAATTTTAAAATTTATTCCTAGGTTTAGCTAATCTAATAGCAATATATTCACAACCTAGAGTCTATCTATGCAGTTCCAAATGTGTAGATATATATAACGTTCGGAAATTAAATCATGTGCGACATTCACAATTTAACATACACGTGTAATAAATAAATTACAAAAAAAAAAAAAAATGCACACACGATATGTTATTGGGGTTTGACCAACTATGCCTACATCCCCGTCTCTAGCTCGCAAGCTTGAGATTCCACTAATGGTTCACTTCACAGGTGGAGCAGCACCAGATACAACCAAGCCAATTCAAGGGGCTGACCTTAACTAACATGCCTTACTAGGATGACGCACCTAACTTTCCTAACCGGGTCTAAGCCAATCCTAGACTATTCAATAGGGCTAGTCTCCCTCCTCAGGTCTATGCTTGGAATACAACAAATGTGTAATATAATTTTTTGCATACGCAAAAATATGCTTCTTACACTAAGCAGATATGTACTACAATATGCGCAAGTAATAATCAATCCACACCAAATATGTAAGAACTGTAAGATCAGTGGTGTATATATGTAATCTACACTCAATATATTGATTATACTCAGTCAAGCACAAGAGTGTTCAAGCAAGCTAGTCTTTGAAAGCAAAGTATATGAAATTTCAATATCAGATTAGTATTTCAAAGATGATAGCAATATTATTTAAACGAACTCAAAAATATTTTCTCAAATTGTATCAGGTACATGAGTTGTTTGAAAACAAGCTTTGAAAAATATTTTGTGCACAAAAATAATTACTTAAGGAATCTTGCAATGACAATGCAAAGATCCTTGAGCTAAAGAGTTTTCCCAGCACAGGATTTATCATGTTAAATTCGTGGGAAGAACCCTAACCAAACTCTCAACAAAAATCAAATAATACATATAGTAATGAGAGTATTGGGCTATTTAGGATAAAGAACTAATAATTTAAACACTCTCTCTAGGCTTGGATGATCAAAGAAAATGAAGTAGAGGAGTATTTTGGACAGTATTTGGCAAAATAGGCTTTTTAAATTTGAGAGGATATTTCGTTAATGATCTTGCTAATCTCTTGCTAATTTTTTCAAATGATCCCCTATATATAGAAGTTGGGCAAATTATGATCATTTAGGACATGTAGGGTATTATTAGAATAGTTTAAAAACATTTAAGCATAATTAACTCTGTTTAAAAATTTAACCACGGTAAAATTAATATGGCAACCCGAGAGCACCCGTCGACCGAAGGTAAGGTTCGGTTGACTGAGTGTCCAAGTTTGGTCATGTTGACCTCATAGGTCACGCCCGGTTTTGATAATGACAAATACTTATGTATTTAATGAATACTTAGTTCATGTGCAGATCTATATGAGCAGATTCATTAATGGTGCATGAAAGCTAAGAGTGGAAGACCCAATATATATTGTATTTCATATTGTAATTTATATACAAAGGGTCTGTAATAGTAATTAGGATATTTGATTGTAATAAGCACACACAACACATGCATGATTTATTATGTAAGCTTAAACCAAATACGAACTAAAAGTGACCGTAGAATGACCTTAAGGAAGGTCGACCGACACCAGATTTTTTCGGTGTCTCTATTTTTGGACAAAAATGACCTTAGGACACTCACCTTTACACTTGCATATATTAGGCACTTGAATAGGGTGAATGTGTATTGAAACGGGACCAAAATGCACACTTTGTGCACTTTTGGTTGACCAGCCAAGGCAGTTCATTTTGCCCTGGTCAACCGAAACATGTCTAGGTCAACAGTTGACCAAGTCTCCCGTTGATCGAAAAGTTTAGTTCAAAATTCCCCGGTTGACCGAAACACTCTCTATTCAACAATTTGACCATCTGGTCAACTGAGCCAATCTTGTACTCCAACTACCTGGTCGACCGTGGGTCCTCGAGAAAAATTCCAGCGGTTTGGTCGACCAAACCAGCTAGTTCAAAATGGCCCAGTTGACCGAACCTCGATAAAATGAAAAATCGCCTTTGAAAAGGCACTTTCGGTCGACTGACCATTCAGTTCAAAAAAGCCCTGGTCGACCGAACCATATAAGATCTAGTCAACCGAAACCTTTATGGTCGACCGGACCTCTCGGGTTTTCCCTCATTTTTTACCGTAGTTAATATTTTAAACAGGGTTAAAATGTTTTAAATATCATTAAACTTTTCTAGCAATTCCTAATAGGTCCCCAATGGTCAAAAATCATGGGATGTCTATATATACCCCTTCATTTGGGTAAATTAGGAACGTGATTAGAAAAAACAAAAATCCAAATTTTTCTCTTAAACAAAATACTTCCTACTACTCATACTCTTTCCAAATCCACTCAAACTTACCTTCTTCACTTCTTTGCATCATTTGTAAGTGTATTGAGTGTGTTTATTTAGAGGTTTGCTCTCTCATTTTGTGAGTGCTTGAATTGATTGTTACGAGAGCATAACCTAAGTATTCTTAGGAGGCTTTTCTAATTAGCCTACCCTAAGAAGACTTGTGTTGAATTTCCAAGTATTGCATTCCCATCGCAATATCTTAGGAAGTTTGTATTTGTTTTTGGCTTGCAGAAATATTTTCAAACTTACTCAAATATCTTGTGGTATTCATATTGACATTGTTGTGAAAAGATATTTGTGTTTGATATACTAATCATTGTGGCAATATTATTCAAGTTTATATCATTTGCTGAATACAAAGATTACTTAGCTTTTGCAAACCAAGCATATATACTAGTTGAAGTGATTGACATATTCTACTATTTGAAATATTTGAAACTTGCATGATATCTTTGTTTGAGCATCTTGATTAAGAAAATATTGAAATACAAAGATTGCTTGTTGACACTCTCACGTGTGTATTACACTGATAGAAAATACCTTTGAGAGTTGAACTATCTACACCACACTGAGCTTACATTTTAAATCATCTGTGGTGTATGTGATTGAATGCATTTGGGTACAATCTGCTTTACGTGAAAGCACTTTCATATTATACCATTTGATTGTAATATCTGAGTAATTCCAGGTGTGTCCTGAGGGGGCGGTAATCCATCCCGGTAAGGATTGGTGTAAAGGCTAAGGTCAGCCCTGTGCTAATTGACGTGGTTTGTATAGGTGCCGCTCCTATTGTGGAAATCCTTGTGCTAGTTAGCCAAGGCGGGGACGTAAGCAGTTGGCCAAACCTCGAAAACATATCTGCGTGTCATCCTTTCTTTACTACTTTCTGGTGTTTGTGAGATTGATTAAACTGCTTTATTTAATTTCTAATATATTTATATTATTTGCACTAGATTGACCATAGGATTGTGAACATACTACTGTTATGAGGAATACCTAGGGGTTAATTTTTAAAAATGCCAATTCACCCCCCTTTTGGGATTACGGTAAAGCTAATAGGTCGATCGGGCAAGATTTGAACTAAAAGTTCGGTTGATCGGTCAACAGGTTTCCAAGGCAATTTTTCCTTTCCACGTGGTTTGGTTGATCAGGTGCATTTAAACTAAGTAGTTGGGTCAACCAGACCGTTGGCCAGACACACATGGGAACTTGGTTGACGAGGTGGTTGGCTTACAATTTGGGCACGGTCGACCATATGGTCAAATGGTTGGATCAGAGGAAGTTTGGTTGATCGGGTAGAATGAACTGGGCATGGATTGGTCAACCGGGCAGTGGTCAAACAATTGACCCAGTGACCGATTCAGTCTATCGGTAGGTTTTCATTGTGAAGGTACGATCAACCGAACATGCATTTTTAATGCATTTTGGTTCTTTTCCCTTATGCAATAACCTTATCCTTATAAACACATTATGTTTATGCATGTATGAGTGTCTTCGGGTCATTCTAAGTCTTTTTGAAGACACCAAAAAAATTCGGCGTCATACCTAAGGTCTTTCTAAGGTAATGATTTTGTGTAGGGACCTAGAGTCATTCTAAGGTCTTTGAGCTTGTAGTTCCTACATGCATGATATGCATTAAATACTACAGACCTTTTTCCTATTTACTATTACAAACCCGAATTGAATGAAAATATAAATTACAACATTTACTAATCTTCAGGGTCTTCAGGCTTCAAGCTTTCACGTGCCATCAATGTATCTACTAATATAAACCTACACATGAACTAGATAGCCATTAAATACTTGAGTATTTGTCATTATCGAAATCGGGATATGACCCATTGTGTCAATAGAGCATGATGGGTGAACTTAGTTTCTTTTCAGGACTGCAAATTAAACAAGATAAAAATGGAACTTTTATATGCTAATCTAAATATGTCGGGGACTTGTTAAAGAAATTTAATATGAAAGATGGTAAAATTCTTGGTACTCCTATGAGTTCTTCCATCAAACTTGATAAAGATGAACAAGGAATCCCCAGTGATGTGAAACAATATCATGGCATGATAGGTAGCCTTCTATACCACAACTAGTCGACCTGATATCATGATTAGTGTATGCATGTGTGCTAGATTTCAAGCCACTCCTAAGATGTCTCATCTATTAGCAGTCAAACGAATCCGTAGGTACCTAGTTGGAACTGTTGAGTTAAGCTTATGGTATCCTAAGCATACTACATTTGAGATTGTGAATTATATTAATGCTGACTTTGTTGGTAGTAAGGTTGATAGGAAGAGTACTAGCAGAACTTGTCACTATTTAGGACAATCTCACGTTTCATGGTTCTCTAAGAAACATAACTCAGTTGCCTTATCCACAGTCGAAGCAAAATATATTGCGGCTGGAAGTTGTGTTGCTCAAACTCTTTATATGAAACAAAAAATTATGGATTTTGGATTGCACTATAATTCTGTTCTGATTAAATGTGATAATATTAGTGCAATCAATATCTCAAAGAATCCAATCTCACATTCATGAACTAAACATACTGAAATCAGACATCATTTCCTTCATGATCATGTGCAAAAAGGGGATGTGGCACTTGAGTTTGTGTGCACAAATGAACAATGGGTTGATATTTTCACTAAACCACTTCTAGAATATAGGTTCATACAGATTAGACGTGAGTTAAGTCTAATGCATAGTAGAAATGCCTTCTAGATATTTGATAGATTGCATAAACTTAGGGGGAGCTTTCTAACAATCTCAAGTCTAACAATTGATATAACAATTGGTATAACTTTAAATCTTTCATTGGTTTAGACTTTATGAATTTGGTTGCGTTTTGAAATGCATAATCTTCATATCTATTGCATGAAGATGATTGTATTTATGTTTTATGTCTTGATCATACTATACTATTTGGGTTAAGTAGTTGTGGATAAACTGTTAATTTTAAAACTCAAAATAGGTCATTTATATATAGGTATTTTTGGAAAATGTCCTATTTTCAAACAGCATGCTGCCGAAATTTCTACAAATTTCCCAAATCTATCTTGTATATTAATGCATCATACCCAATGCCTATGACTATTTGTTTCATACCCCTTTTGGCAATTGCCAAAAAGGGAAGAAGAGAAGAGGCAAAAATCAGGTCGTAAAAATTGGGTCGTGCTTAAAAACAATGTTTATATTGATAAATCTTTAACATTATGCATATTGTCAATGGGAGCCCTTCAAGGCTATACCCACTTTTTGCATGGTGTATTTGTCATTATCAAAAAAGGGGAAAAATGTTAGGTCATACCTGTATTTGATAATGACAAATACTCAAGTATTTGATGGCTATCTAATTTATATGTAGGTATATATTAGCAGATCAATTGATGACACATGAAGCAAAGTCTAAAGACCTTGGAGATATTCTTTTGTTGTAATTTATATTACTATTCTATTCGGGTCTGTAATCGTAATTATAGGAAAAAATTCTGTAATAATCTCCGCATGTCATGCATGTAGGATATTGTAAAACTCAAAGACCTTAAAAGGCCCTTAGGTCCTTACAAAAATGCTCAAAATAGTTCCCATAATCACTTGCATTATCACAGGAATCAATTAAACTAGATAGGACTTAATAGGTAAAACTGTGAGAGGTTGGGAGACCAAACTCTTAGTGTTCAAAACACTTCGAGTGACCGAACCATTGACCGGTCAGAATACTGACTTGGTTTCAGGCAGCCAAACTTAAATGACCGCATTGTCCACAGGCGACTGAACCATAACTCTGACCTTTCCTCACCAACTCGGCAGCCCGAACTTCACGTTCAAAATGGCCTCAGGCAACCAAATAGATAAGTTCGGTTAACCGAACTCTAGACCAGGTGACCAAATCGAAAACCTTTTGGAAATCGCCTCAGCTCAGCCAACCGAACCTTGACTCGGGCACCCGAACCTTCAAAAATAACTTTTTTGACTGAGTCTGTTCGAGCAACCGAACCATGGTTCAGCCACCCGAAAACTCACGGGTTGTTTTATTTTTACTGAGGTTAAATATGATTAAACAAGGTAAATTTCATTAAATAGTTTTAAAACAATTTTAATAAAGACCTTTATGTCCCTAACAGTCATAATTTAGCCTACTTCTATATATAGGGCTTTATTTGCAATGATTAGTAAGAAATTAGCAAATTGATTAGTGAGAAATCCTCTAAAAATTTCCTAATTCTATTCTCTCCTACTAAGTTCATAACACTATTCCATTGAGAAATCTTACATTGTGAGTGTTTTATTCATTATTCTAAATTGCTAGAAACCCTCACTTGCTTTGTGTTTGTGATTTTTATTGGAGGGTTGAGCAAAGGATTTTTCCGTTTAATTTTATCAATAAATCTTGGGTTGGGAAAAATTCCTATAGCTTAGTGGGTCTTTGCATTTGGATTGCAAGATTCATTAGGCTTATATTTTTTGTGTGCAAATAATTTTACAAGCTATATTTTTCAAACAACTCTTGTGCTTATTTCATTGAAGAAAATATTTTGAATTAGTTTGAATATTTGATAAGCATCTTTGAAATCCTAATCTATTATTGACATTTTTTATATCTTGTTTCAAAGAAATAGCTTGTTAGAACACTCTTGAGCATATTTGTGATCATACATTCCTGAGTGTTTGCTTCAACAAAATCACATCACCGAGCTTATAATTTCCTATACTGCTGATGTGTGGATGATTGATTACATTTGGTACATATCTGCTTGATTGAGAAGCATAATCACTGTACCTAGTTTGTATTGTGAAATACTGTTGTATTCCAAGCGTGGCCTAAGGGGGCAGTAATCCAGTCCGGGAAGGATTGTATGTAAAGGTTGAGGTCAGCCCTATGCTAATTGAACTGATTGTTTTAGGTGCCGTGCCACCAGTTAAGTGAGCATATAGTGTAATCCTTGTGCTTGTTAGCCAAGGTAGGGACATAGGCAATTTGCCAAACCTTGATAACATTTTTGGTGTCGTCCTCTTTACTGCTTTATTGTGCATGCTCGGTTAAATTTCTAGTGCAGTTTAATTTTCACTAAAAATATATACAAATTTATTTACATGCATTAGATTGACATTAGGCTTGTATAATACTTCTGTTAGTGGATTGACCTAGGGGATAAATTTTAAAATACCAATTCACCCCCCTCTTGGAATTATAGTAAAGCTAACAAAAGACTTTGTCAAGCACTTTAATATTGGTTACTTGAGTCATTTAATCTTGATACTTGAGTTACCTAAAACATCACTTAACCAAATATTTTAAGTTCTTTTTCTTTGTTATCATCAAAATAAGATTCTAAATCTTGTTAGACCAATACGAGCTAGTATCATTATATCATCTCATCAGATTTTCATGCTCATAATTTCAACTTAATTGCTAGTTGCTAAATTTTGCCTAAACTTTTAAACTTTTCATCATGCTCAGTTTTGCTTAACTTCATGCTTAATTTTTCCCAAACTTCTCCCCCTTTTGACATCAATCAAAAATAGAAAAATATAGTGCTGAATATCGAATCTTGTTAAATATTGAATCTTGTTGAAAATTGAATAGTGGTAAATATTGAATCTTGCTAAGTATAGAAACTTGCTAAATATTGAAGACTAATTGAATATCAATTTCACTTGTGATAGAATCTATATCACTTTTTATTTAGTTGTTGTACAGAAAATCCAGACAAGTATAAAGTTTTTTCAAGTCTTGTGTGACTAATCTAAGGATAAAAAGGTTTTCTTAATTAAAGCATATATACAAAGATAAACCTACTTCACTATTAAAATTGTTTTTGAAAACATCATTAAAGATTTGCTAAAATTGAAATCTGGTTAATTGTTCAGTTGAAAAAATTGAAATTTAATCTTGTTCTATAATTATAGATTTCATATATATATTAGTGATCATATCTAAGAACCTCCGATTGATATTGTTCGGTTACTGCATATATATATTCGTTGTGAATATTATTTAAATGTGAAATAATTAAAGGTTGAAGTAAATAATAATTCTGCAAATATGTTTTTTAAATAACCCAATTCACCCCCTCTCTTAGGAATACATCCTAATTTCACTTACCATTAGGTTTGGATTATCTGTATGCTAAACTACTTGTTTTAATTATTAGTGACGGTTCCATAAACGTTACTAAAACAAGACTATTACTCACGGTTTATGTTGACCTTATAGGTCATGCCCGGTTTTGATTATGACAAATACTCATTGTTTCTAATGAGTGTTTAAGACTCTGTGCAGGAATTTAAGTTGACAGATCATAATGCACATGGAGAGAGTGAAGCTTAAAGACCAAATTTCTATTGAAGACCTAATTTCTTATGTTATAATATAATTCATTCATGTAAAGGGTCTGTAATAGTAATTAGGGCTTTTTGTATGTAATAATCACACACATCACATGCATGGTCTAATACGTAAGCTCATAAAGCAAAAGGACCTAGAAATGACCCTAGGACGCTCACCCCTGCACTCATATATGTTAGACACATTGAATAGGGTGTTTGTGAATCAAAACAGGACAGGAAATGCACACTTTGTGCACTTTCGGTCGATCGGCCCATGCAATTCATTCTACCCCGGTCGAACGAATTTGGTTTGGGTCAACAAAATTGACCTTGTCCCAGTTGACCGAACTATATAGTTCACTTAGCCCCCGGTCTACCGAAACCTCCTGAAGTCAACATTTTGACTTTCTAGTCGACTGAGCCCAAGTTGTATTCCAATTGTCTGGTGGACCGAGGGTCCTCGAGAGAAGACCCAATGGTCTGGTCAACCGAACCATATGTATTTGATTGATTCGATTTTAACGAGAGCTAAACCGGAGTATTCTTAGTGGGCTTTGTGTTGACCTCATAGGTCACACCCGGTTTTGATTATGACAAATACTCATTGCAACTAATGGGTCTTTGAGGTTTTGTGCAAGAACTTATATTGGGAAATCACAATGCACAAAGAGAGAGTGAGGTTGAAGACCTAGTTTCTAATTGTATTGTATTTTATATTTATTCAAGGGTCTGTAATAGTAATTAGGACATTTGGTTTGTAATAAGCACACATGCTAGCATGGCGTTTATTGTCTAGTTGGTTGTGGCATAGGTGTTTAGGACATGCTAGCATTAATTTATTGTCTAAACTTGTTAGAAAATATTTGGTTAAAGGTTTGCCTAAAATGTCTTTTGTAAATGATAAAATCTGTGATGCATGTCAAATGGGTAAGCAAATAAAATCTAGTTTTAAGAAAAAGAAATTCATATCTACTACTAGACCTTTGGAGATGCTTCACCTAGATCTATTTGGACCTAATTCTGTGCAAAGTCTTGGTGGTAAATCTTATGCTTTTGTAATTGTAGATGACTTTTCTAGATTCACATGGGTGTTATTTCTTGCACATAAAAATGAATCATGTGAACAGTTCACCAAACTTTGTAGGAGAATTCAGAACGAAAAAGGATATAAAATCACTCATATAAGAAGTGATAGAGGCACGAAATTCAAAAATGAAAGCATAGAAAAATATTGTGACTTAGAGGGCATATCACATAACTTCTCTGCACCTAGGACACCTCAACAAAATGGTGTAGTAGAAAGAAAGAATAGGTCATCGCAAGAAATGGGTAGAACTATGTTGAATGAGCATAACTTACCTAAATACTTTTGGGCCAAGGCCATTAATACTGTATGCTATGTTATGAATAGGGTGTTGATTAGACCATCAATTAATAAAACCCCTTATGAATTATGGAACAACCATAAGCCTAATATTTCCTATTTTCATGTGTTTGGTTGTAAATGCTTTGTGCTTAGAGATAATGAGCATCTAGGAAAATTTGACTCAAAATCTGATGGAGGTATTTTCCTAGGTTATGCATTAAATAGCAAAGCATATAGGGTTTTCAATAAAAGAACTTTAACTATCATTGAATCTATTCATGTTGTGTTTGATGAGTCTAATCCATTTTCTAATAAAGATGATAAAGATGATATAGATATTAGAAAATGCTTAGAGAAAATGTTTATTGAGAACAATGCAAGTGAAGATCATGAAGCAAATAAAAAATCACTTGAAGATAATGAAAATGGAAATCAGGAGTTGCCTAGATATTGGAAATACATTAGAAGTCATCCTATAGATCAAATCATAGGTGAACCATACCGTAGTTTAGCCACAAGATCCTCCTTGAGAAATATAGTGAATCATTCTGCTTTCTTATCCTAAGAAGAACCTAAAAATATCAAAGAAGCCATAGAGGATGAGTCTTGGGTAATGTCTATGCAAGAAGAACTTAACCAATTTGAAAAAAGCAAAGTGTGGACTTTAGTTCCTAGGCCTAATGAGCACACCATAATTGCAACTAAATGGGTATATGGAAAGAAGAAAGATGAGAATGGGGTAGTAACTAGGAATAAAGCTAGTCTAGTTGCCCAAGTGTATAACCAATAGGAAGGGATCGACTTTGATGAAACATATGCTCCTGTTGCTAGATTAGAAGTCATTCGTATGCTACTTGGCTTTGCTGCTTTTAAAAATTTTAAATTGTTTCAAATGGATGTTAAAAGCGCTTTTCTAAATGGCTACATTAATGAAGAAGTATATGTAAAACAACCACCCGGTTTTGAAAATCATAAATATCCTGATCTTATTTACCGGTTATCTAAAGCCTTGTATTGATTGAAACAAGCTCCTAGAGCTTGGTATGAGAGGCTTAGTGGTTTTCTACTAGAAAATGGGTTTACCCGTGGCAAGAACGACACTACACTTTTCATCAAGTCCAAAAATGATGATATGCTCCTTGTTCAAATTTATGTGGACGATATCATTTTTGGAGCAACTAACGATGAGTTGTGTAATGAGTTTTCCAAATGCATGCAAAGGGAATTTGAAATGAGCATGATGGGTGAACTTAGTTTCTTTAGGGCTACAAATTAAGCAAGCTAATCATGGAACTTTCATATGCCAATCTAAATACATTAGGGACTTGCTAAAGAAATTTAATATGGAAGATTGTAAAATTCTTGGTACACCTATGAACTCTTCCATTAAGCTTGATAAAGATGAGCAAGGTATCCCTGTTGACGTAAAATTATATCGTGGCATGATTGAGAGTCTCCTATATCTCACTGCTAGTAGGCCTAATATTATGTTTAGTGTGTGTATGTATGCTAGATTTCAGGCTACCCCTAAGGAATCTCACTTAAAAGCTGTCAAACGAATCCTTAGGTATCTACTTGGGACTATTGAATTAGAATATTGTGGTACCCTAAGCATACTACCTTTGAGATTGTTAGTTATACTGATGCTGACTTTGCCAGTAGTAAGGTTGATAGAAAAAGCACTAGCGGCACTTGTCATTACCTAGGACAATCTCTTATTTCTTGGTTCTCTAAGAAACAAAACTCAGTTGCCTTATCCATAGCCAAAGCTGAATACATTGCGGCTGGAAGTTGTTGTGCCCAAACTCTTTATATGAAACAATAACTTGTGGATTTTGGATTGCACTATGAAATAATGCCGATTAAATGTGATAATACTAGTGCAATCAACATCTCTAAAAATCCTATCTCACATTCATGAGCAAAACATATTGAGAATAGACATCATTTTCTTCGTGATCATGTGCAAAAAGGAGATGTGGCTCTTGAGTTTGTATGCACTAATGAACAGTGGGCCGATATATTCACTAAAACACTACCCGAGAATAGATTCATACAAATTAGACGTGAGTTATGCTTAATGCATAGTAGAGAAGCTTTCTAAACTTAAATATCTCATAACTTGCATAATTTTAGGTGGAGCTCTTTCATGGAAACTTTCCAAGTCTTAGCAACTAGTTCCATTGTTGACTTATATTCTTGCTTTAGACTTTGTAAAAGTTGATTATTGACTATGTGCACAGTTCCTATTCCTATTGCATGATTATATTGATTATCTTATGTATTGCAAATTTGTCCAATTCATGATCGTCTTGGAGTTTCATTTGCTTGATTGGATCATTACTGAACTGTTTAAGTAGTTGTAGATAAATTGCTAGGAAATATAAACTCAAACAGGTTACCATTATTCAGGTTTTCTTTTGGAAAGTCCGATTTACAAATGGCAGTCTGCTGAAATTTTCAAAATGTCTTTCCAAAATTATTCTTGAATAATTGTAATTCATACCCATTGCCTAGAATTTTAATGGCCTTTTTTGCTGCTGTCAAAAGGGGCAGATGGAGCTTGTTTAACAATAAATTGGATGCATATTGTGAGATGGAGCTTTCTTGAGCTTAACCCTATATTTTTGTCAATCGTATTTGTCATCATCAAAAAGGGAGAGAATGTTGACCTTATAGGTCACGCCCAGTTTGGATTATGACAAATACTCATTGCAACTAATGGGTGTTTGACGCTTTGTGCAGGAACTTATATTGGGAAATCACAATGCACAAAGAGAGAGTGAAGTTAAAGATCTAGTTTCTAATTGTATTATATTTTATATTTATTCAAGGGTCTGTAATAGTAATTAGGACATTTGGTTTGTAATAAGCATACACAATACATGCACGATTTATTATGTAAGCTCAAACCAAATATGAACTAAAAGTGACCGTAGAGAGACCTTAGGGTTTACCTTTCAATCGACTGACATCGGACTTTTTTGGTGTCTTTAATTGGACATAAATGACCCTAGGATTCACACATTTGCATTTATGTTTGTTAGGCACTTGATTAGGGTTTATGTGATGCATAACAGGACCGAAATGCACACATTGTGCACTTTCGGTCGACCGGCCAAGGTAGTTCATTTTTGCCCTGGTTGACCAAAACAGGCCTGGGTCAACAGTTGACCAAGGCCCTGGTTGACCGATCCAATTCAGTTCAAAAAGCCCCGATCGACCGAAACCCTCTCTAGTCAACAATTTGACCATCTGGTCCACCGAACCTTTTTTGTACTCCAACTACCTAGTCGACCGAGGGTCCCCAAGAAAAATCCGAACGATCTGGTCAACCGAACTAGCTAGTTCAAAATGGCACGATCGACCGAACCTCGTAGAAAGGGGAAATCGCCCACTTTTGGTCGACTGAGCCTTTAGTTCAAAATCCTCCTAGTCGACCGAACCATATGAGTTCTAGTCGATTGAAACCTTTTTGGTCGACCGGACCTCTCGGGTTGCCCCTCCCTTTTTACCGCAGTTAATATTTTTAAATAGGGTTAAAATGTTTAAAATATCATTAAACTTTTCTAACAATTCCTAATAGGTCCCCAACAATCAAAAATCATGGGGTGTCTATATATACCCCTTCATTTGGGAAAATTAGGAAGTTGATTAGCAAATAAGATTAAAAATTTTCTCTCAAGCAAAAATACTCTCATTTGTTCGTACTGCTCATATTCTCTCTTCAAACACTCTAGCTTACATTCTCAAGTTCAAAAATCCTTTGTAAGTGCTTTGAGTGTATATACAAAAAGGTTTGCTCTCATTGTTTGAAGTGTTTGAATCGATTTTTCCTACAAGAGCATAACCTAAGTATTCTTAGGAGGCTTTGCTAATAAGCCTATCCTAAGAAGACTTGTATTGAACTTCCGAGTGTTGCATTGTCATTGCAATATCTTAGGAAGTTTGTATTTGTTTTTGGCTTGCAAAAATATTTTCAAACTTACTCAAATATCTTGTGGTATTCATATTGATATATTTGTGGAAAGATATTTATGTTTGATATACTAATCTCTGTGGCAATATTTATTCAAGTTTATATCATTTGCTGAATACAAAGATTGCTCAGCTTTTGCAAACCAAGCATATACACTAGTTGAAGTGATTGACATATTCTACTATTTAAAATATTTGAAACTTGCATGATATCTTTGTTTAAGCATCTTGATTAAGAACATATTGAAATACAAAGATTGCTTGTTGACACTCTCACGTACGCATTACACTGATAGAAAATACCTTTCAGAGTTGAACTATCTAGACCACACTGAGCTTACATTTTAAATTATTTGGGGTGTATGTGATTGAACGCATTTGGGTACAAATCTGTTTTAGGCGAAAGCACATTTATATTGTACCATTTGATTGTATATCTAAGGATTCCAGGTGTGGCCTGAGGGGGCGGTAATCCAGCTCGGTAAGGATTGGTGTAAAGGTTGAGGTTAGCCCTATGCTAATTGACATATTTGTATAGCTGTCGCTCCACCCGTTTAAGTGAGCAAGTTATTGTGATAATTCTTGTGCTGGTTTGCCAAGGTGGGGACGTAGGTAGTTGGCTGAACCTTGATAGCATATCTGCGTGTCACCTTCTCTTTACTACTTTCTGGTGCTTATGTGATTGATTAAACTGCTTTCTTTAATTTTTGATATATTTATATTACTTGTACTAGATTGACCATAGGATTGTGAACATACTACTATTAGGAGGAATACCTAGGGGTTAAATTTTAAAAATACCAATTCACCCCCCCCCCCCCTCTCTTGGAATCATGGTAAAGCTAACACTTTGTTCATAAGTCCATCCTAAGAAGACTTGCCTAAGCCTCTGAGTATTGCATTTGTGTTGCAATATCTTAGGAAACATGTATTTGTCTTTGTGTTGCAAAAACATTTTCAAAACATACTCAAATATCTTGTGTGATTTATATTGATATATCTTTGAGAAGATATTTGTGTTTGTAATATAGATCTTTATTGCAATATTTATTTGCATATCATTTGCTGAATACAAAGACTATATATCTTTTGAGAACCGAGAATATACGTCATCTACTATTTACGTGATTGATATATCCTTCAGACTGATACAGTCGAAACTTGCTTGATATCTTTGTGTGAATCTTTTGATTGAATATCTTGTGATACAAAGAATTTCTTATTGATGCTCTCAAACACTCATTACACTAATAGAAAATTTATTTGAGAGTCTAAATATTAGACCACACTGAGCTTACATATTATATCTTGTGGGTGGTGTATATGATTGTGCGTAACTGGGTACATATCTGCTTTACACGAAAGTATAATCACTGTACTGTTTCATTGATTGCACAAAACTGTTGTATTCTAGGCACGGGCCTGAAGAGGGAGACTAACCCTTCGAAATAGTCCCAGATTACCCGGTTAGGAAAGCTAGTTGCATCATCTTGTTAAGGTGTAGGTTGAGGTCCGCCCCACTAATTGACCTGGTTGTAAAGGTTGAGGTCAGCCCTGTGCTAATTGAACTAGTTGTAATCGGTGCCGCTCCACCCTTAAGTGAGCCTTTAGTGGAATCCTCGGGCTTGCAAGCTAGAGGCAGGGACACAGGCATAGTTGGCTGAACTCCGATAACATATCGTGTGTTTGTTTTTATTTTCGCCCTCTATATTTACCACACGTGTATGTTATGGTGTGAATGATGCGCTTGATTTAATTTTCTGTACATTATATCTACTTGCGCATTTGGGATTGTATAGAAAGACCCTAGGTAGCTAAATCAAATTGATTTCTGATTTAACCTAGGAGAAAAGTTTAAAATTCCAATTCGCCCCCCCCCCCTCTTTTGGGAATACACCAATTCTGACAACTAGTATCAGAGCCTCGTTGCACTTGACTTAAATGTCTTTGAAAAAAATATCGCAATGGCTCAAATTGGTGTATCCTTATTCGGTGAGGGACAGTCACCTTTCAGTCCTCCTATATTCTGTGGTGTCGATTATACCACGTGGAAAATTAGAATGAGTATTTTCATAAAATCTATGAACTGGAGGGCCTGGCTGGTGATTATAAATGGAATTTGTATGCCTATAGAAAGTGAAATTACTTTAATGCATGCAAATTCATATGCCATGGACATGCTATGTTGTGCTTTCAACATTAATATTTTGTTTGAGTTTATGGCATGTCATAGTGCACGGGATATCTAGGATGAAGTCGAAAAGAAGTATGGAGAATCCCATGAAAATGAGACTATCACTCGAGAGGGGTCATGCTCAGATGATCAGGGAGTGGTAAGTGATAGGGAAATGAAATTAATAGAAGAAGAGGTATATGATTCTAACTTTATCTCAATTGATGATTCTTACATTAACTATTGTGATATGTCGAATGTTGAATCATATGTTGAATACTATGATAATTCTGTTGATGATGCATGTGATGATTTTTATGTTGAATGTCAAGTTGTCATATGATGAATCATCCAATATTCACTATGACAATACTATTAAAATTGCATGCTATGATTCATATGAAAACTATTGTGTTAAATCTCATGATGAATCATGTGTTGAATCGAATTATAAAAGCATTGTGTCATTTGAAAAACTAGAAAAGACCTTATTGAAAATGAATAAATTTCTAGTTAAGATATTTAAGCAGAAATCAGTATTGAAAATTGCGATTAAAGGGATAGCTAAGAAATTAAAAAATTAAAAGATTATCATGCTATCATTGAGAAGAGAAAAACTGAGAAGATATTGAAAATTATCTGCTTAGAAGAAATTGATGATTATCCCATTGTTACACCTAAAGTAGAATATGAAAGGAATAATCATAATAAACCCTTAAGAATCAAAAGAAATAAATTTTTCAAAAAGGGTTCATATTATAAATCCCATAGTCATCTATCTGCTTATTTTTGTAAAAATATAATAAATAAGCAAAATCCTTCACGCATGCATATACAAGACTTGCTTATTTAGTAAAATGAAAGAGCACATCAATTTTAATTGTTTGTTTAGAAGTGCCCGAGGCCTAGACAAATAAATGATATGGGTGATCATGAAAGCAGATTTCGTAGGACTTAAGGAAAAATGGATTCAAATTGAAATTGTATTCTAGTTAATTTTTCCTTTGTTCCTAGGTTTAGGGGTTGTAATGACTGTAGGTTTGGGAAGTGATTGTTTCTTAAAATGAAACTCTTAGTACACACACTCACTAAACAATCCTGCTATACTAAGACATTTTATCCATTTCCAGATGAACATGGCATCTATACCTTGCACTTAATTCTAAATGCTTAACCCATGCTAACATGAAAATCACAAAAGTTAAGCAACTATTGTCCTTTGCAAAAAATTGAGTGTTAGGGTTCTATCGTATATCATATATCACTATACCCTAAGCTCACTTTTGAATATGAAAAGGCTTAAATCAAAGTCAAGTCATCACTCTTGGGTTAAAGCACTACTGATCATAAATGACTAATATATACACATTGAGCGTTTCTCATAGCCATAACCAAATTAGAGGCATCCACTAGGGGATTGGTCGCTTTGAGCTTAAATTGTAAAGTCTTTAGTCTTGGTTATCTCATCCATAGGAAATTCTTACCAAACCACGATCATATTCGGTGAGGTTTCACTCATTCCTTGGAATGCACCCTTGTTCCTCTATGTCATCATTTATTAAGGATACTCCCCAATCACCAAAAAGCATTGTTCAAGAAAGTCACACACTCCTTTGTGCTCGGTGCCAAAATAGTTAGGACTCAAAGGAAAGTACAGTCAAAGTAATTGCAAAATTGAGAAGTAATCTAGGCTCAATATGTTAAATCTTCGTACATGCTTCAATTGTGTAATATTTCTTCACCAAGAATCCCTAAGAATCATGTTTATGTTGTAACACATCAAATCTGAACCTAAGGGAGAACTTTGGATCAAAATGAAGCCAAATCAGGGAAATTCACTATGCTCGGTCGACCGAGCATTGATTGAGTAAAAGCTTCCGGTCGACCGAACAAGCATTGACTTTGATCTCACAATCGACCGAACCTTAGTTGACCCTATGGGTCATACCCTGTTTTGATTATGACAAATACTTAGGTATTTAATGTCTACCGAGTTGATGTGTAGGTTTATCTTGGTAGTATCCTATGATGGCACTCAGAGACCTGGAGGAAAACGAAGACCCTAGATATTATTTATGTGTTGTAATTTATATTCGGGTTTGTAATATTTAAGTAGGAAAGGTTTGTAATAGTAAATAGGGCTTTGATTGCAATAATTGCATGCATCACCTACATGATTTAACACATAAGCTCAAAATAAAAATGACCTTAAAAAGACCTTAGGGAACACCCTTCGGACTGACACCGAATTTTTTTTGTGTCTTCCAAAAGACCTAAAAATGACCCTAAGACACTCACCATTGCATTTGCATGTATTAGGAACTTGAATAGGGTAAATGTGTATTGAATGAGGATCGAAATGCACACTTTATACACTTTCGGTCGACCGACCTTGGCAATTCATTCTGCCCTGATCGACTGAAACCGGTCCAGGTCAACAATTTGACTAGGGCCCAGTCGACCGAACTTGCCAGTTCATTTATACCCAGTCGACCGAAACCTCCTGAGGTCAACATTTTGACCACCTGGGCGATCGAGCCCAAATTGCATTGCAACTGTCTGATCGACCGAAGGTCCTCGGGACAAATCTCAACTGTCTGGTCGACTGAATCACCCAGTTCAAAATAGCTTGGTCGACCGAACCTCGGTAAAATGGAAAAGTAGCCTCAGACATGCACGTCTGGTCGACTGAGTCCCCAGTTCAAAAATGTCCCGGTTGATTGAGCCATATGGACTTTGGTCGATTGAAAGTGTTCTAGTCAACCGGTCCTCTGGGGTTGCTGTGAATTTTTACCATGGTTAATAATTTTAAAACAGGGTTAAAATGACTAATACATCATTAAACTTTTTTAATAATCCCGACTATGTCCCCAACGGTTATATTTCATGGGGTGTTTATAAATACCCCCTCATTTGGGATTATTAGCAATAGATTAACAAATTTGATTAGGGAAAATTCTTTGAAAATCCAAAACCTATAATACTCATTTTCATACTAAAACCACTCATACTTACCTTCTCATATTGCTCATACTCTTTGTAAGTTGATTGAGTGTTTATCTTCAGAGGTTTGCTCTCTCATTTATATTTGATTGATTCGATTTTCTTGAGAGCCAACCTAAGTGTTCTGAGGGGGCTTTGTTCATAAGCCTATCCTAAGAAGACTTACCTAAACTTCTGAGTATTGCATTTTTGTTGCAATATCTTAGGAAGCTTGTATTTGTTTTTGGGTTGCAAAAACGTTTTTAAAAACATACTCAAATATCTTCTGTGATTTATCATGACATATTTGTGAAAAGATATTTGTGTTTGTCATATTGATCTTTGCTGCAATATTCATTAACTTACATATCCTTTGTTGAATACAAAGATTTAATATCTTTTTGCAAACCAAACCTATACAATACTAGAGGATTATATGATTGAGAAAATTTGCTGATTGAAATATACATATATATTGTTTGGCTAGTATCTTTGTGTAAGCTGCTAGATTGAACACATATTGTGATACAAAGATCATACTAGTTGACACTCTCACGTACTCATTACACAGATAGCAAGTATTTTGAGAGTTGAAATATTAGACCACACTAAGCTTACATATTATATCTTGCTAGTGGTGTATATGATTGCGCGTAACTGGGTACATATTTGCTTTACTTGAAATCATAATCACTGTATTGTTTTATTTATTGAGCAAAACTATTGTAAATCTAGGCATGGGCCTAAAGAGGGAGACTAGCCCTTTGAAATAGTCCTGGATTGGCTTAGATCCGGTTAGGAAAGCTAGGTGCGTCATTCTGTTAAGGTGTGTTGGTTGAGGTCAGCCCCTTAATTGACCTGGTTAAGGTTGAGGTCAGCCTTGTGGTAATTGACCTGGTTGTAATCGGTGCCGCTCCACCCTTAAGTGAGCCGTTAATGGAATCCCTTGACTTGCGAGTTAGACGCGGGGATGTAGGCATAATTGGCCGAACCTCGATAACATATCGTGTGTTTATTTATATTTCCACACTTTATATTTACTGCACGTATATGTTTTGGGGTGGATGATGCGCATAATTTAAATTTCAATATATTATATTTATCAGCGCATTTGAGATTGCTTAGAATGAACCTAGGTTGTAATATCCTGCTAACATCTAGTCCTACCTAGAAGAAAAGTTTGAAAATTCCAATTCACCCCCCCCCCTTCTTGGGAATACACTATTTCTAACACTATCTACCCCGGTCAACCGAACTTGTCGATTTTCCCTTGGTCGACCGAACATAGATACAGTACTCCCTCTCAGTTGACTCTATCTCAGTTCAAATTCACCCCGTCGACTGAACAATGTCGATGCATGAAGAACCTGAATTGTCGATCAACCATATCTGCTTCTGATCGACCAAACTGCGATATATATATACTTTTCCCTCGATCAAAGTTCATTTGTGCGAAGATTTTGAGAGCTCTTTCACCTTTCCCCCTAACATTACCAAGCAAACTTTGATTTGAGCCTCACATCCTTCATCCTACACTCATGGCACACCATAATGAGCACATTGAAGTCCACGACTTAGCACACGCTGAGGGTGAATACTTCATATCAGAACGATCCAAAGTCAGATACATACGGGAGTTTCATCCTAAGGAGGCAATACTGAGTAAGATCTTAGACTTGGAGTTCATGAATCAGTATTTTACAAATATAATGGACATGTTTGAATATCAAGGCTGGAAAACTTTTATTTCCTATCAGCTTGGGGGTCACTACCCAACGTACGTTAGATTATTTTATGCTAACCTGGGTAATAATGAAAATGGGTAAGTCTCCTGAGTATTAAGGACCAATGTTCGTTTTGATGCACAGTACCTCTCAGATGTCCTTGTTATAGAACGTGGAGATTTTGAGTGCCCAGATGTGGTAAATTCCTGGATTCACGAACAGGAATTTACGGTTGCCACATTTGCAAACCTAAACTTATCTAATCCAGGCACGACTAGCCAAAACCATCCCCCACGGTATAGGCAATTTATGTTAGAGGTTAGAGTTGTGCACCACTTGATCACTTATAATGTCCTGCCCAAGGCAGGTTCTAGAGTGCACGTGTCTTTCCTAGACTATTTTATTATGTTGTGTTTATTTGCCCGAAAGAAGTTAGATCTGCCTAGCTTGATGATCCTTTGGATGATGGCCAAAACGATTGGCCACAAAATTATAATGTCGTACAGGGGAATCCTGAACAAGTTGTTTAGATCCATTGGAGTCACATGCTCAAATGTGGCTTCACTGAAGAGAAGACGACCTGCTAATATTTTCTCTCACGTTACCCTGAGACTTATAAGGTATGAGCTAGTTAACAACATCTGGTTGCCTTTTAGGGGTGCAGCAGTACAGGGAGAGTTCCCGTAGGAGCCACCACAGCCTATGCAGCCGTCAAATGTGGACCTAATGGCTGCCATCACTAGTTTATCTGACTCATTTGGACAGTTTTGAGAATTAGTCCAGTCAGACCTATGAGATTTGGCATCGTCATCCACTGCCCTTCGTGATGAATTCTGGCAGTTCTCCATCTCTATCTCTAGCCGATTCACAGATATAGAGAGGACCATGACAGTTAGCTTCAGTGAGCTGAACGATCGTATTCAGGAGATGCAGGATGAGAGAGACAGGATGACCATGGACTTTGACTTTGATGCCGGTGACGGTGGTGATGGTGGTGATGATGAAGGGGAGTTCTAGATTCGGGAGAGCAGCCTGCAAATCAGATTGTGCAGAGTTGATTCATTTTATGTTATATCATCTGGTCTGTACATATATATAAAACAACTTTTACTTTTTCTTTGTTTTATCATGACGATCACACAGACCATATGCAGATACTATCATGTGTTACCTGTTTTGATTATGATTATATATATTAGGTAAAATTCATAATTGTGTAAGCCTTTGAGCGTAAAGGACTATATTACTGAAGTGCATGATTAGTATAGAATGCCTCCTACATAGCGAATGCAGTTGATGAGAATTGTCTGCTGGTAGATTATAGGTTCTCACATGCCTTACTTTTGAGATACTGTTTGTTTGAGAATCATTTTTGTGTAGGTAAATTTTGGTAAATGTCCTGTTTATAGCTGAATGCTGCCAAATTTTCTGTGGACATTTGCCCAAATTATTGAAACAATTTTGTGTGTGAAAAATCTAAATATTTTACGTTTGGTTCATTTGCGTTGAAATTTTAAATTCCTTGGGGTTGATTGTGCATATATATTTAAAGTAATTCGACCGAAATGCAAACTCTTAGGGGGAGTCACTTAGCATTAAAATCATTAGGCCCTGAGAAACAAATATGTATTATTAACTGTATATTGGTAACACTTTGTATGAGGCCGACATGCTCTCATCATACTATGCCGTGCGAAAATACATGCTTGTTTTGGGACACCAAAATGATTATAATAAAAATTCACCATAAAATCTTTTGAAAGGATGAGTGAAAACCAAGCAAAAATTAAACTTCATCTTCACATAATCATCAGATATTTAAGGAGTTTCGAGTGAAATTTACAAGTCTAGCTAAACTATAATTGTTGGTATTTCTCATTGGATTAGACTTTGTAAAGTGACTCTCATCTATGTGTGCACATTTCATATATCTATATCATGCTCATATTGAACGTGATGAATATTGGTTATCATTTGTGATGCATAATTTCTTGTCCACTTCATGATCATGTTAAAATTTTATTTGCTTGTTGGACCATACTACACTGTTTAAGTAGTTGTGGATAAACTGCTAGGAAATATTTAAACTCAAATAGGTTACAATTATACAGGATTCATTTGGAAATTCTGATTTACAAACGGCACTCTGCCAAAATTTTTCTAAATCTTTCCAAATTTTTCAGGTATAATTGTAATTCTTACCCATTACCTAGAATCTTAACTCAAATGGCCCTTTTTACTGTTGCCAAAAGGGGGAGATGAAAAGGGGCAAAAATAATGGGGGTAAAACACTTGGTTAAAAATAAGGTAGATGCATATTGATAGGGGGAGCCTTTTTAGGCTTAAACCCATATTTTTGTTGATCGTATTTGTCATCATAAAAAAGGGGGAGAATGTTGACCGTCTAGGTCACGCCCAATTTTGATTATGACAAATACTCATTGTTTCTAATGAGTGTTTGAGACTTTGTGAAGGAACTTAAGTTGACAGATCATAATGCACATGGAGAGAGTGAAGCTTAAAGGCCAAATTTCTATTGTAGACCCAATTTCTTATGTTGTAATATAATTCATTCATGTAAAGGATAATTAGAGCCTTTTGTATGTAATAATCACACACATCATATGCATGGTCTAATACGTAAGCTCATAATGCAAAAGGACCCAGAAATGACCCTAGGACACTCACCTCTGCAATCGTATATGTTAGGCACATTGAACAAGGTGTTTGTGAATCAAAACAGGACTGAAATGCACACTTTACGCACTTTCGGTCGACCGGCCCATGCAGTTCATTCTGCCCCAGTCGACTGAATCCAATCTAGGTCAACAAAATTGACCTTATCTCGGTTGACCAAACTATATAGTTGAATTAGCCCCTGGTCGACCGAAACCTCCTGAAGTCAACATTTTGACTTCCTAGTCGACCGAGCCCAAATTATATTCCAACTATCTAGTCAACCAAGGGTCCTTGGGAGAAGTCCTAATAGTCTGGTCGACCGAACCATTTAGTTCAAATCTTCCCGGTCGACCGAACCTCGGTAAAATAGAAAAATCGCCTCGGATATGTACGTCTAGTTAACCAAGTCCCTAGTTCAAAAATGGCCCGGTCGATCGAGCCATATGAACTTCGGTTGACCAAAAGGTTTCCGGTCAACCGGGTCTCTCGGGTTACCCTGAATTTTTTACCGTAATTAATTTTTTAAATAGGGTTAGTTATTTGAAAATGATTTAAAACTTTCCTAATAATTACCAATAGGTCCCCAACAGTCATAATTCATGGGATATCTATAAATACTCTCTCATTTGGGATCATTAGTAGCAGATTAGCAGATTTGATTAGGGAAAATTCTTTGAAAATCGAAAACTTATAATACTCATTTTCATACTAAAACAACTCATACTTACCTTCTCTTATTGCTCATACTCTCTGTAAGTTGATTGACTGTTTATCTTCATAGGTTTGCTCTCCCATTTGTATTTGATTGATTTGATTTTAACGAGAGCTAAACCGGAGTATTCTTAGGGGGCTTTGTTCATAATTCTATCCTAAGAAGACTTGCCTAAGCTTCTGAGTATTGCATTTGTGTTGCAATATCTTAGGAAGCTGTATTTGTCTTTGTGTTGCAAAAACATTTTCAAAACATACTCAAATATCTTGTGTGATTTATATTGATATATCTTTGAGAAGATAATTGTGTTTGTAATATAGATCTTTGTTGCAATATTTATTTGCATATCATTTGTTGAATACAAAGACTATATATCTTTTGCAAACCGAGCATATACATCATTACTATTTACGTGATTGATATATCCTTCAGACTGATACAATTGAAACTTGCTTGACATCTTTGTGTGAATTTTTTGATTGAATATCTTGTGATACAAGGATTGCTTATTGATACTCTCACGCACTTATTACACTGATAGAAAATATATTTCAGAGTTGAAATATTAAACCACACTGAGCTTACATATTATATCTTGTTGGTGGTGTACATGATTGCATGTAACTGGGTACATATCTACTTTACACGAAAGCATAATCATTGTACCGTTTCATTGATTGAGCAAAACTATTGTATTCCAAGCACAGGCCTAAAGAGGGAGACTAGCACTTCGAAATAGTCCTGGATTGGCTTAGACCCGGTTAGAAAAGTTAGGTGCGTCATCCTAAGGTGTAGGTTGAGGTCAACCCCCCTAATTGACCTGGTTGTAAAGGTTGAGGTCAGCCCTGTGCTAATTGACCTGGTTGTAATCGGTGCCGCTCCACCCTTAAGTGAGCCTTTAGTGGAATCCTTGGGCTTGCAAGCTAGAGGCGGGGACGCCGGCACAGTTGGCCGAACCTTAATAACACATCGTGTGTTTGTTTTTATTTCCGCACTCTATATTTACCACATGTGTATGTTATGGTGTGAATGATGCACATGATTTATGTTTTCGTACATTATATCTACTTGCGCATTTGGGATTGTATAGAAAGACCCTAGGTAGCTGAATCAAATTGATTTATGATTAACCTAGGAGAAAAGTTTAAAATTCCAATTCACCCCTCTTTTGGGAATACACCAATTCTAAGAGTTCAAAAAATCGGCCGTTAATAATAGGCTATTAGTAACGGTTATCATAAATCGTCACTAATATAATTGACTTTACCTAGTCAACAAATGCATTATTAGTCACGGCTTAGCAAACCGTTACTATTACCAGCCTATTAGTGACAGTTTCCATAAATCGTCGCTAATAACAAATTATTAGTGACGGTTATTCTAAACCATCAATAATATAGTTAAATAAATATTTTTTATATTTTTTTAAATAAAAATACTATTAGTGACGGTTTAGCAAATTCGTCACTAATAATAGGATATTAGTAATGGTTCTAATGAACCGTCACTACTAATGTTTACTTTTTCACAGTTAACAAAAGTATTATTAGTGATGGTGATATAAACTGTTACTAATAAAAGACTATTAGGGATGGTTTATAAAAATCATGATTAATAATGCATTAATAGTGATGGTTTTAGGAACCGTTACTAGTAATACATAATTAGTAACGGTTATCTAATCATCACTAATAAGTGGCTTTTAGTGAGCTTTGATGTCGTCACTAATACTCCAAGAAACGTTGCTAATACTTTTCCGAATTAGTTTCCGCTCGAAAAGTGGTTTCCCGCAATGGTTTTTCGAGAAAATTTGGGTTTTAGTGACGAAAGTATTAGTGACAGTTGCTATTTCATCACTAAAAGTTCCTTATTATTGACGATTCTCCAAACTGTCACTAATACTTACACTAGTAGCGATAGTTTCTAAAAAACGTCACTAATAAGCCACTTTTAGTGATGAAATTGAAACCATCACTAATACTTTCATCACTAAAAATCAGTTTTTTTTTTTTTGTAGTGACATGAAGCAATACTTTAGCCCAATTTTCATTCTTTTATTAGGCTCATCCAATATAGGTTGAAAGCCCTATGGACATTCAATAATACGTATCTAAGAGCACAATGGAGACCCAAGGATCATTTTTTCTAAGATAGAGTAGAAGCCCTATAAATATTCAATCATTCAAGTAGTCCACGAGCACATAAATCCTTTAACCAATCCAGATTGTATGTTGTTGATGGCCACTTTAACCAAATGTCGAAAACAGAGATTGGTAAGCCCTTTTAAATTTTCTTACCTTTTAATTTTTGTTTCTACCCTTTCTACTTTTTTTTTTTTTTTTTTTGCCATTTTGGATTGTCCTAAGTTATCCAAGATGGTCCAAAATGGTAAGGTGTGGTTTGACAGTGATTTTGACCTCGTATATGCAAATTAAGCCTAATCTCTAGAATTTTGAGCATTTTTACCCTCTTACTACCAAATCTGATTGCACCAAGTGATTTTCAAGTAGTTTGAAATGATAAAAATAGGTATGATGGTGATTTTGACTTCAAGCACTCAATCAATACAACTCTCTATCATTATAGGCTTTTATGACCTTCTTTTGCCAACTTTGACTACATGGGGTGATTCGAAGCAATCTAAAATGGTAAAAAAGGATTTGATAGTGATCTTGGCTTCGGGCATGCAAATTGAGCCAAATCAATTTTTTTTAAAAATCTTTTTTGGTCTTTTCCTACCAAATTTGACTAGTCTTGTGATCTAGAAAAGTATGAAATAGTGAAGAGGGGTCAAACTATAATTTTGAATTTTGCATGAAAATTGAGGCAAAATTCTGTCTTTTTTTGTAATTTTCAAACATTTTTGGATAGTTCTAGAATTTTTGGCCATTTTTGGTAAACTCCACACGCCTTTTTCTTTACATTAATAAAATAAAATTTTTTAACTAATTTATAAATTAAATATTTTTTTAATATTAAAAAGTTGGAAAAAATAAAAAGTTTTAAAATTAAACTATTTTTTCAAAAGAAAAAAAGAAAAAAAAAATTAAAGCTGGCTTGTGGCCTCACGCATTAGCGCGTAGGAGGCCATGCGATGGCTACTTCAAAAATGGCCCATTTTAGTTTCCTAAACAATTTTTTAAAATTAAAATAAAAAGTGGTGGGCACATGCATGTTGCCCACACACAACCATATGCATGCATGCCCTTGGCATTAGTGGAACTGTACCATTTTGAGAAGCTTTTTAAAATAAAAATGTTATATAAAAGGGAGGTCAAGTGACATCATTTTGGCCTCTGAGTCTTCTTCCTCTTTCCCCCCATCAGCTATGGTCGTCATTGCGCACACATTCGAGTATGCATTGGTTACTCCAAAAATGGTACGATTTTAGTTTCCTAAAAAAATTTTAAAAAAAAAGTTAAAATAAAAAGGGTGGGCCCGTGTGTGTCACACATCCACAACCTCATGCATGCACACACTTTGATTTAACGGAACGGTGCTTTTTCGGGAGGCCTTTTAAAGTAAAAATATATATACAAAGGGAAGCCAAGTGACGTCTTTTTGGCCCCCCATCTTCTTCCTTCTACCCCTCACGAGCTCTAGCCATCAAAGCTATCCTTGTTTACCACTTCTTCCCCCCCCCCCCTTCTCTTGCTCTTCTATCTTCCTCTCACCCTTCCTATCTGTTTCAATCATTTCATCCACATTCTCTCATCATTTTCTCCCTATATCCCCTCATTTTTTGTCACCTTGCCAGTATGGCTCCAACGGCTATACTAAAGCCTCACTGTCTACTTTTTCCTTATTTTATTTCACTCTTTGTTTGGACTCCACACATTCGTGCATGTGTGTGTGTGTGTGTGTGTGTGTACATGGATGTGATGATGCATGTGCATGGTATGATGTGTTAGTTTTACCGTTAACCCAAGAGGGGGTTGAATTGGTATTTTCAAAATTGATGCCCTAGGTAAATCCCATAACAACAGTATTACACAACCTTATGGTCAATCTAATGCAGATAAATTAAATTAACATAAATATGTAGTGAAAATTAAATTGCACAATAAAATTAACCAAGCATGCACCAGAAAGCGATAATAGGAGATGACACCCAAAAATGTTATTGAGGTATAGCAAACAACCTACAACCCCACCTAGGCTAACAAGCACAAGGATTACCACTATAAGGCTCACTTAACAGTTGGAGTGACACCTAAATAACCAAGTCAATTAGCACAGGATTGACCTCAACCTTTACAAACAATCCTTAGTAGCCTGGATTACCGCCCCCTCAGGCCACGCCTGGAATACAACAAATTTCTAAATTAAATTTGCGTACAACAAGAATGCTTCTTATCTAAGTAGATTATGCACCAATTGAATCAATACACCACCAAATGATATAATGAAGTAAGCTCAATGTGGTCTAAATGTCTACTCTCAAATATTTATGCAAATGTTGCAATCAGTGCATGAGAGTGTAAATGATATTATTTTTGTGTCAAAATAATGATTTCAATCACAATGCACAAAATATATATATATATATATATATATATCCTTAGCACACTTTAAATATCTCAACAAATATTTTTCTCAAAATATAAACCTCAAGCGATATTCAGATTTAGTTTATAAAAACAATTTGATCTTTGTGTTCAAGATGATAAAAACAATCAAAAGATATTGCTACAAAAACCTTTTAGCACATGGACAAATATCTCAACAAATATTTCTCAAAGTAAACCACATGAGTTATTTGAAGATGATTTTAAAAATACTTTTAGCAATCAAAATGCAATGTCAACTCCCTGAGATATTGCAATGAGAATGCAATACTCACAACGGGATTTTAGCAATAACTAGCAAAAGTGGGTGTAGGAGGCTTCAAAATGAGTATATGAGATTTTTGAATTTTAGAGAAATTTGCTGATCAATATTGCTAATTAGATGCTAATCTTTTCAAATGAGGGGGTATATATAGATTACCCGATAATTATTACCATCCAAGACACATAGGGTATTATAAGGATTGTTTTAAAACGTTTTAGTAAGGTTAACCCTATTTAAAAAAATTTAACTGTAGTAAACAAATTTCCTAACCCGAGAGCATTAGTCGATTGAACTTAAGGTTCAATTAACCAAGTGACAGAGTTCGGTCCATCGTGGAAAAAATGAACTGAGAGTTCAGTCAACCTGACTAAGGGTCTTAAAGGCGATTTTCCAAAATCTCCCACATGGGGGTTTGGTCGACCAGAGCGTTGCCCGTATAAATCTGGTCGGTTGACCAAAGGGTCAAAACATTAACCCGGTGAGAGTACAGTTGACCAAGTTGTATGAACTTGGCAAGGTACGGTCGACCGTGCTATGGTCAAAATATTGACCTCTGACCGGTTCGGTCAACCGAATGTTTTTATACATTCCAGTTCGGCTGACCGAACATGCATTTTTAATACATTTCGATTCTAATCCCCTTATACATTAACCCTATTCATATAAGCACATATTTTTATGCACACATAAGGGTCCTAAGGTCATTCTAGGTTTTTTTTAGCTTACCTATCATATAATGCATCTAATGCATTTGATTATTACCGACCATTTTTCTCCTATTTACTACTACAGACCCGTATTACATAAATTGAATTTAAAGTACAACACAAATATGGCCTTCAAGGTTTTTAAGCTCTACTTCGTGTGCCATCATTTTGATTTGCCAATTATATACCTACTCATATTATTAGATAGCCATCAAATACAACAAGTATTTGTCATTATCAAAACTGGGTGTGACCTATAAAGTCAACATTCTCCCCTTTTTTGATGATGACAAATACACCATGCAAAAAATGGGTATAGCCTTAGAAGACCCCCCCCCCTAAGAATATGCATTATCTAAAAGTTTGTTAATGCAAAAAAATTTTCATAAGTACATCCCACCCATTTTTTGCCTCTTATCCATCTCCCCCTTTTGGCAACAGCAAAAAGGGCTATGAAAGTAATAGCTTCAGGCAATGGGTATAAATCATTAGTGTACATGATAAGTTTGGGAATTTTAAAAATTTTCTGTTAACTTTGGTGTGATCTCAGGAGGGGGGATGAATTGGGTTTTAAAAATTTTTTAACTAATTTGAACAATTACACCAATTGACCACATATCATATCCCATTCAATGTGCACGCGCGTATGTAAAACAATTTTAACAATGAAAGCAAACATAAACGTGTGCATCTTATTTTAATCAAATGTGCGTATGCAAATAACTTTAACATTAAATAAACATTCATACACATGCTGAAATTAGAGTGCAAGAATTTAAATAAGATAAAGAGAGCGACACAAGATTTTTTTTCAGCCTACATCCCCGCCTTGGGCATACCCCCAAGGATTCCACTAAACCTGCTCACTTAACCGGGCAGAACAAAAGCCTTTTACATCTTCTCCTTACGGGGCGAGGAAAATCTCAGCTCAATTACTAGGCTGAGCCAAACTAGTCTCACTTACAGGGCTGAGACTCCCTAGTTCAATTTCGGACTGAACCGAACCGGTCTCATTTATGGGGCTGAGACTCCCCAGTTCAATTAACGGGCTAAATCCAACTATTACAATAAAACCATTTTTGTACATGAAAATGCTTCTAAAAAATTCAAGTAGAAATGTACACATTAAAGCTCTAAGATGTATGCACTCTCTTATGATATGATTTGAGCTCGATAAAGTAAAGGGTGCTTTTCCTAAATAAATTTTCTAATCTTTGAAGAAAGATGTATATCCTAAAATGCTTCAAAGATTTAAACCCTGATGAAATATTCTCCTAAAAATATATATCAAATGCACCAAAGAATCAAGGGTTTGTTCTAAAATTTTTTTTGCAGAAACTAACATGTAAGATCTTTGATATTATATGAAACATGCAACAAAAGCTACAAAGATCAAATGTAGAACAAATATTTTCTCCAATGAAGATATGCAACAATATTGTTTGGAGAACATAGGATTTATGCTCAAAACTTTTTTGCAATAATCACACTTTAAAAATAATCAGCCCAATAAAAATACTCTTTTAAAAAGAATGTTTTCAACAAAAAAAGTTAGAGGGAGTTTGGAGAGTATGAGAAGATTCGACCCCAAAATGATTTTTAAGTAAAAAAGTATGTGCGGAACTTTGATTAGTAAAAATATTTTAGAAAAAAATTAGGCTAATCAGAGTTGCTAATCTGGAGTTATGAGGGGGTATTTATAGAATTTTGGAAAATCTAACTGTTGGGGACACGGTCAGTATTTTAAAAAAGATTAATTAAATTTTAATAATGTTTTAAAGCCTTTAAAAAAATCCAACCCGAGAGCACCAGTTGACCGGGTCAAGTTCGGTCGACCCAAATTTTTGGGGCTCGGTTGACCGGACCAAAAATGAACTGCCCATTCGGTCGACTGGACATGTATGTTCGAGGGCAATTTTTCAATATATGCAATGTTCGGTCGACCAGGGTCAATTTGAACTAAACTTGTCGGTTGACTAGACAGTTGGGTTCCCACACGTGGGAACTCGGTCGACTAGGTTTGTGCAATACAAAAAGTTCTCGGTCAACTAGGAAGTCAATTAAGTTAACTTCAGGGATGTTCGGTCGACTGGGGCCAAATGAACTTCAAAAGTTCGATTGACTCTATCCAAGTTTGGTCGACCGGGGGCAAAATGAACATGAATTGCCAGTCGACCGAAGGCGCACATTTAGTGCATTTCGGTCCTTTTTCTCTTATAAAATTTACCCTATTTATATGATGATTAATGTTAAGCCTATAGGGCATATTTTTATGAAATATTTAGGGACCGAAGGTTAGTCTAAGGCCTTTGAGAAATAATCCTAAAAAGCTAGCGTCGATCGACCAAAGGGTGCCTTAAGGTCATTCGGTCCCTATGATTATTCTATGGTCATCTGAGCATTTAAAACATATCATGCATACGCATGCATTATTACAAACCAAGGATAAAAATTAAACGTATATACAAATTAAACACAAATTTCTTCTTCATTCTTCTTTACTCTTTAACTCTATGGAATACGCCAGATATGAGCTTTATGTTTCTCCAAGCTTCCATGTCCTTTACCTCATGTGTGTGCTGAATCATGAGCTTGTTCAAAAATACTAAATGCACACATGAGATACTTGTGCTTTGTTAGCATCAAAACAGGGATCGGACTCAAAAGTAAACAATTTCGGTAGCATGCCATTTGAAAATATGACATTTTCCAAAAAAGTCCTATATAAAAATGACTTGTTTCTAGTTTTTAAGATCTAACAGTTTATCCACAACTACTCAACTCAAACAATTCCAGTATGTTCAATACATAAAACATAAATACAATCATCATCATGCAGTAGATATGAGAATTGTGCATTGCAAAATATAACCAATTTCATAAAGTCCAAGCCAACGAAAGATATTAATTGTTATATTTATTGTTAGATTTTGAAATTATAAGACAGCTCCCCCTAAGTTTATTCAAACTATGAAATATTTAGGAAGCATCTCTACTATGCATGAGACCTAGTTCACATCTAATTTTTATGAACATATCTTCTGGAAGTAGTTTAATGAAAATATCCACCCACTGCTCACTAGTGCATACAGACTCAATAGCCACATCCCCTTTCGGCACATGATCACGAAAGGAAATGATGTCTAATTTCAATGTGTTTTGTTCATGAATGGGAGATAGGATTTTTAGAGATGTTGATTGCACTAGTAATATCACACTTAATTGGGACCGTATCATAGTGCAATCCAAAGTCCACAAGTTGTTGTTTCATATAAAGAATTTGAGCACAACAACTTCTAACAACAATATATTCTGCTTGGGCTATGGATAAGGCAACTGAGTTCTGTTTCTTGGAGAACCAGGAAACAAGAGATTGTCTTAAAAAGTGACAAGTGCAGCTAGTGCTTTTCCTATCAACCTTACTACCGGCAAAGTCGGCATCAGTATAACTCACAATCTTAAAAGTAGTATACTTAGGATACCATAAGCCTAACTTTATGGTTCCCACTAGATACCTAAGGATTCATTTAACTACTAATATATGAGATTCCTTAGGAGCAGCCTGAAACCTAGAACACATGCATACACTAAACATGATATCAGGTCGACTAGAAGTTAGATATAGGAGACTCCCAATCATGCCACGATATAATTTTACATAAACAGGGATTCTTTGTTCATCTTAATCAAGCTTAGTGGAAGAACTCATAGGAGTACCAAGAATTTTGTCGTCTTCCATGTTAAATTTCTTTAACAAATCCCTAACATATTTGGATTGGAATTTAAAAGTTCCATATTTATCTTGTTTAATTTGTAGCCCTAAAAAGAAACTAAGCTCACCCATCATGCTCATTTCAAATTCACTTTAATTGCATTTGGAAAACTCATTACACAACTCATCATTGGTTGCTCCAAAAATGTTATCGTCAACATAAATTTGAACTAAAAGCATATCATCATTTTTGGATTTGATGAAAAGTGTAATTTCAATCTTACCACGGGTAACCCATTTTTCTAGCAGAAAAATGCTAAGCCTCTCATACCAAGCTCTAGGAGCTTGTTTCAATCCATACAAGGCCTTCAACAACTGGTATAGATGATCAGGATATTTATGACTTTCAAAATTGGGTGGTTGTTCTACATACACGTACTCATTAATATAGCCATTTAGAAAAACGATTTTAACCTCCATTTGAAACAATTTAAAGTTTTTAAAAGTGGCATAAGCAAGTAGCATACGTATGGCTTCCATCCTAGCAACAGGAGCATAGGTCTCATCAAAATCAATTCCCTCTTCCTAATTATAACCCTAGGCAACTAGTCTAGCCTTATTCCTAGTTACTACCTCATTCTCATATTTTTTATTTCTATATACCCATTTGGTTCCTATAATTGTATGATCATTAGGTCTAGGAACTAGGGTCCACACTTTGCTTCTTTCAAATTGATTGAGTTCTTCTTGTATGGACATCACCCAATACTCATCCTCTATTGCTTCTTTAATATTTTTAGGTTCTTATTGGGACAAGAAAGCAGAATGACTAGCAAGGTTCTTCAAGGAAGATCTTGTGGCCACACCACGGGAAGGTTCACCTATGATTTGATCTATAGGATGGTTCTTAATGAATTTCCAATCCCTAGGCAACTCCTGAATTTCATTTTCATTGATATTATCTTCGGGTGATTTATCATTAATTTCTAAACTTTCACTTGCATTGTTTTCAATGGATAACTTGTCTAAGCATTTTCTAATGTCAATGTCATCTTCATCATCTTTCTTAGAAAATGGATTAGATTCATCAAATACAACATGAATAGACTCAATGACATTTAAAGTTCTCTTATGAAATACTCTATATGCTTTACTATTAAGAGAATAACCTAGGAAAATGCCTTCATTAGATTTAGAATCAAATTACCCAAGACGCTCATTATTCCTAAGCATAAAGCATTTATAGCTAAACACATGAAAATATGAAATATTAGGTCTATGGTTGTTCAGGATTTCATAGGGTGTTCTATTAAGAGATGGCCTAATCAGAACCCTATTCATTAAATAACATGCAGTACTAATTGCTTCGGCCTTAGCATTGTCCTACCCATTTCTTGTAATGAACTATTCTTTCTTTCTACTACACCATTTTGTTGAGGGGTCTTAGGTGCAAAAAAGTTATATGATATGCCATCTAGATCACAATAATTTTCTATGCCATCATTTTTGAATTCAGTGCCCCTATCACTTCTTATGTGAGTTATCTTATAGCCCTTTTCATTTTGAATTCTCTTGCGTAGTTTGGTAAATGGTTCACATGATTCATTTTTATGTGAGAGAAACAACACCCATGTGAACCTAAAATAATCATCAACAATCACAAAAGCATATGATTTTCCACCTAGGCTTTGCACTGAATTAGGAACAAATAAATCTAAGTGACGCATTTTAAGTGGTTTAGTGGTAGATATGAATTTTTTTTTCTTAAAGCTTGATTTTGTTTGCTTACCCATTTGACATGCATCACAGATTTTATCGTTCACAAATGGTGTTTTAGGCAAGCCTTTTACTAAATCTTTTCTTACTAGTTTGGCAATAAGTCCATGCTAGTGTGTCTTAAAGCGCCTATGCCATAACCAACTAGTTTCATTTATTGCAGAAAAACAAGTTACTTTTTGTGAGGCTAAATTGTCAAAAGTAGTAGTATATACATTTCCATGTTGTCCTGCAGTGAAAAGAATATTATGATCTGATTTATTTTCAACTATGCATTTATCATTTTCAAATTAAACCTTATATCCTTTATCACACAATTGGCTTATGCTCAATAAATTATGTTTCAAGCCATCAACTAATAGAACATTATCAATAACCAAGATTTTGATTCACGTGTGAAATGACCCAAGTAAAGATTAGGTCATCTAACATTTTCAATGCCATTAAAACCTAGACCCTTTTACTTAGAGAATTTATTTAGGCACCAAGTAGTTTTTCAAAATTGCATTTGCCCTCGGTGAATTTAAAAACAATTTTTGAGTTATCTTCCAATTTTCACTCAAGCTCAGCAATAGTCACATCTTTTTCTTTCAAAATCGAAGCATGAGAGGTTTTTTTATTTCCAAACAATTTTGACCAATTTTCGCATTTCTTTTTCATATCATCATTTTCTTTGGTCATTTTATCCAATAGTTTAGATACAATTATATACTCAAATTGTAATTCTCTAAACATAGACATGCAATTAGAATCACAATCATCAGAAGAATAATATGAAGACAAAGAGTAAGAAGACGATACCTCATCATCATGTGCCATCAAGCACAGATTAGCAACCTCTAAGTCGCTGTGGTCTGAGTCTAAGTCACTGCTACTTAATTTATCCCATGAAGTGCCTACTTTCATTTCTTATTTTTCCTAGCATGCTTTTTCAGTAGTGGGCAATCCAAATTGATATGCCCAACCTTGTTGCAATTGTAGCATGTGAGAGCATTTGATTTTTCTTTTCTTTAACTAGACTCTCCCTTTTCAGATGCAAACTCCCTATATCTTTTGTATGTATTTCTATTCTTCCTGAAGAATTTGTTGAATTTTCTACTTAGCATGGCCATATCATCCTTAGAATCAGGTTCGCTGCTTTCACTAGATGTATTAATGGAGGTTTTCAATGCAGTCATCTTCTTCATCCTATTTTGTTCATTAAGTCTCTTATTTATAGTTAGTTTATAGGTGATCAGTGAACCTATCAGTTCATATAAGGTCATGGCCTTAAGGTCTCTACCCTCAGAAATGGTCGTAGCCTTAACTTCCCAAATAAGAGGCAAGCCTCTAAGGATCTTCCTAATCATCTCATATGTAGGATAGGTCTTACCTAATGCATACAGTGAGTTTATAATGTGTGTGAATCTGGTGCACAAAAATTAAATGAACTCACCTACATTCATCCTAAAAGCCTCATACTCACTAGCCAACATATCTATCCTACTATTTTTTACATCCCTAGTGCCTTCATATGTGACTTCCAATTTATCCCAAATTTCTTTTGTAGTAGCACATGTCATTACCCTATTAAACTCATTCACTTCACCATAATACAAATTATTCATAGAAATGGCATTCAAACTAATGACTTTCATATCATTATTATTATATTCTTCCTCAGTTTTAGGAACTCTAGTCTCACCCTCTGTTTTCATACGAACATATAGAGACTATGTTGGAATTGGTGTGATCCCAAGAGGGGGGGGGGTGAATTGGGTTTTAAAAAAAAATTGACTAATTTGAACAATTACGCCGATTCACCACATATCATATCCCATTCAATATGTACGCGCGTATGTAAAATAATTTTAACAATGAAAGCAAACATACATGTGTGCAGTATCTTATTTAAATCAAATGCGTGTATGCAAATAACTTTAACATTAAATAAACATTCATACACATGTTGAAATTAAAGTGCAAGAATTTAAATATGATGGAGAGCATAACACCAGATTTGTTATTGAGGTTCCGCCAAACCAACCTACATCCCCACCTTGGGCAGACCCCCCAAGGATTCCACTAAACATGCTCACTTAACCAGACGGAGTAAAAGCCTTTTACATCCTCTCCTTACAGGTCAAGGAAAACCCTAACTTAATTACTAGGTTGAGCCAAACTAGTCTCACTTGTGGGGCTAAGACTCCCCAGTTCAATTCTGGGCTGAACCGAACCAGTCTCATTTACGGGGCTGAGACTCCCCAGTTCAATTAACGGGCTGAACCCAACTGTTATAATAAAACATTTTGTGCATAAAACATGCTTCCAAAATATAAGCAAAGATGTACATGCTTAAGCTCATAAAATATGTAGTCTCTTATGATATGATTTATGCTCAGTAGAGTAAGGGTGTTTTTCTAAATAAATGTTTTAATCTTCGAAGAAAGATGTATATGATAAAATGCTTTCAAAGATTTGAACCCTGATGAAATATTCTCCTAAAAATGTATATCAGATGCACCGAAGAATCAAAGGTTTGTTCTAAAAGTATTTTTACAAAAACTAACATGTAAGATTTTGATTTTATATGAAACATGCAATAAAAGATTCAAAGATCAAATGTAAAACAAATATTTTCTCCAATGAAGATTTGCAATAATATTGTTTGGAGAAGATATGATTTATACTTAAAACGTTTTTGCAATAATCACACTTTAAAAATAATCAGCCTAATAAAAATACTCTCTTAAAAAGAATGTTTTCAACAATAGAATCAAAGAGAGTTTGGAGAGTATGAAAATATTTGACCCCAAAATGAATTTTCAAGTAAAAGAGCATGTGGGGGAGCTTTGATTAGTAAAAATATTTGAGAGAAAAAATAGGGTAATCAAAGTTGCTAATCTGGGGTTATGAGAGGGTATTTATAGATATTTTGGAAAATCTGACCATTGGGGACACGATCGGTATTTTGGAAAAGATTAATTAAATTTTAATGATGTTTTAAAACCTTTAAAGAATTCCAACCCAAAAGCACCGGTCGACTAGGACAAGTTCGGTCGACCCAAGTTCTAGGGGTTTGGTCGACCGACAAGAAATGAATTGGGGGTTTGGCCGACTGGACTTATATGTCCAAAGGTGATTTTCCCATTCTTGCGAGGTTTGGTCGACTAGGGTAAATTTGAACTTCCTTGGTCGGTTGACTAGGTTGGTGATATTTAAAATATGTTCAGTTGACCAGGAGATCAATAAAGTTGACTCCTGGTGAGTTCGGTCGACCAGGATCAAATGAACTGTGGGAGTTCGGTCAACCGGGCTATGGTCAACCAATTGACCCGGTCCTAGTTCGGTTGACTAGGGGCATTTTATACATGGAATTTCAGTCAACCGAATGTGCATATTTAGTGCATTTTGGTCCTTTTTCTCTTATAAAATTTACCCTATTCATATGATGATTAATGTTAAGCCTATAAGGCATATTTTTATGAAATATTCAAGGACCTAAGGTCAGTCTAAAGCCTTTGAAAAGTAACCCTAAAAATCCGGCGTCAGTCAACCTAAGGTCATTCAGACCTAAGGTCATTCGGTCCCTATGGTCATTCTATGATCATCTGAGCATTTAAAACATATCATGCAGATGCATGCATTATTACAGACCAAAGATAAAAATTAAATGAATATACAAATTAAACACAAATGTCTTCTTCTTTCTTCTTTGCTCATTAACTCTATGGAATATGCCAGATATAAGCTTTATGTTCCTCTAGTATTCCATATCCTTTACCTCATGTGTGTGTTGAATCATGAGCCTGTTCAAAAACACTAAATGCACACATGAGATACTTGTGCTTTGTCAGCATCAAAATAGGGATCGGACTCAAAAAGTCAACATATGATCCTCCACACCTTCCAATCTATATTTTGAAGGTAGATGTGCATCCTCTGTTTACAGAAGGTGTAATTAACACCACTAAAAATTGAAGGTCGTGTGGAAGATGGTCCTTCAAGAAAAGGGGCCACGGTGCTATAAGTCATCTAAGATCTTTTGCAAAATAACTATTAAGTCGATACTACGTGGCTCTGATACCAATTGTTAGCTTTACTGTTAACCCAAGAGGGCGGTGAATTGGTATTTTCAAAATTGATGCCCTAAGTAAATCTCCTAACAGTAGTATTACACAACCTTATGGTCAATCTAATGTCGATAAATCATATTAATTTAAAGATGTAGAGGAAATTAAATTGCATAGTAAAATTAACCAAGCATGCACCAGAAAGCAGTAAATAGGAGATAACACCCAGAAATGTTATCGAGGTTCGGAAAACTGCTTACGTCCCCGCCTTGGCTAACAAGCACATGGATTGCCACTATAAGGCTCACTTAACGGGTGGAGTAGCACCTAAACAACCAGGTCAATTAGCATAGGGATGTCCTCAACCTTTACAAATAATCCTTACCGATTCCCGCCCCCTCAGGCCATGCTTGGAATACAATAGATTTCTCAAATAAATTTGCGTACAACAAGAATGGTTCTTATCTAAGAAGATTATGTACCAATCTAATTAATACACCACTGAATGATATAATAAAGTAAGCTCAATGTGGTCTAAATGTCTACTCTCAAATATTTATGCAAATATAGCAATCAATGTGTGAGAGTGTAAGTGATATGATCTTTGTGTCAAAATATTGATTTCAATCACAATGCACAAACAAAGATCCATAGCACACTTTAAATATCTCAACAAATATTTTTCTCAAAATATAAACCTCAAGTGATATTTAGATTTAGTTTATAAAAACAATTTGATGTTTGTGTTCAAGATGATAAAAACAATCAAAGGATATTGCTACAAAGACCTTTTAGCACATGGACAAATATCTCAACCAATATTTCTCAAAGTAAACCACACAAGTTATTTGAAGATGATTTGAAAAATATTTTTAGCAATCAAAATGCAATGTCAACCCCCTGATATATTGCAATAAGAATGCAATGCTCACAAGCTCATATGAAATTTTCCTAAGGAAGACTTATCAATAAAGAGTCCTAGGAAAAACTTAAAGCTTTGCTCCCCAAGAAAATAATCTTAATCAACCAAGGAAGGGACAGCAATAGCTTAATGATAAGAACACTCAAGCACACACTTACAAAGGGATTTTAGCAATAAAAACTAGCAAGAGTGAGTGTAGGAGGTTTCAAAATGAGTATATGATATTTTTGAATTTCAGAGAATTTTGCTAATCAAGAATGCTAATTAGATGCTAATATTTTCAAATGAGGGGCTATATATAGATTACCCCATAATTATAACCATCTAGGACACATAGGGTATTATTAGGATTGTTTTAAAACGTTTTAGCAAGGTAAACCCCTTTTAAAAAAATTTAACCGTGGTAAAAAAATTACCCAACCCAAGAGGATCAGTCAACTGAACTTAAAGTTCGGTTGACTAAGTGACAGAGTTCGCTCCACTGTGGAAAAAATGAACTGAGAGTTCGTTCGATTAGACTAACGGTCTTATAGGTGATTTTCCCAAATCCACACAGTTCGGTCGACCAATATGTTTTGAACTATGAAGTTCAGTCGACCGGACAGTTGGAATCTCCCACGTGCTGGTTCGGTCGATTAGAGCGTTGCCCGTATAAATCTTGTTGGTCAATCGAGGGGTCAAAACATTGACCTAGTGGGAGTACGGTCAACCAAGTTGTATGAACTTAGTAAGGTACAGTCAACCGTGCTATGATCAAAATGTTGACCTCTGACCGGTTCGGTCGATTGAATGTTTTTATGCATTCCGCTTCGGTCAACCAATCATGCATTTTTAATGCATTTCGGTTCTAATACCCTTATACATTAACCATATTCATATAAGCACATATGTTTATGCATGCATGACGGTCCTAAGGTCATTCTAGGTATTTTTTAGCTTACCTATCATATCATACATGTAATGCATTTGATTATTACAGAACATTTTTCTCCTATTTATTATTATAGACCCGTATTACATAAAATGAATTTAAAGTACAACACAAATATGGTCTTCAAGGTCTTCAAGCTCTACTTCATGTGCCATCATTTTCATTTTCCAATTATATAACTGCACATATCCTTATATAGCTGTCAAATACAACAAGTATTTGTCATTATCAAAACCGAGTGTGACCTATAAGGTCAACACGATGCATGTGGATGTATATGTATGTAGGCATGTACGTGTGTGAATATGATGCATGGTCATGCATGATGTTGTATGTATGCATATGTATATGTGTGATGTGTATATATATATATATTGTATGAATGTATGTAGCATACATGCATCTGTCATGTATGTAGCATACATGCATCTATCATGTATGTTAGTATGTATATATCTATGTGTGTATGTGTCTATGTTAGTATGTATATATATATATATATATAGATAATTAAGTATGTATATATATTTATATGTCCATAGTATCAATATATATAATTATGCAGATAATATGAAAATTGAGAACATATTTGAAGAGTTAAAATCCTATTTATTTGTATTTTATTTTCTCAATTGTCATTTATTTTATCTTGTAAAACTCTAAGAATATTAAATACATGTCTCTAATGGACTAATACTATAAAATCACAAATAAAGGAGAATGAACAAGGCTTTGCAACCTAAGGTGGTTGACCAAACCATGGGGATCGTCGACCGATCTAGGCAGAATTTGGAGGTAGTCAATCGGCCCCTGAAGGTGGTCGACCAATTTGCCTATATGATTTTTCTCTCTACTGACTAGTAAGCGGTCTATTAATCTTAGTAAGCAGTCGACTAACTTGATTATAAAACTTGCATAATGAGTCGAAATTACTATTCATACACCAAATATAGATGATTGAAGATGACCCAAACTACATGTTAACAAGGACGTGATCAGTAGATTATGTGGGGGATAATGTCATAAGGTGATAATGTAATGGGAAACAAAGGTGGGTGGCAGGGGGGAGGAGGACAATGGCCCTATAAATATTCTTCAGGTATTTACATATGGAAATAAAAACTCTTTGGGAATGTCAATGTATCATTATCTTGTTTGATAAGTTATACAACTAGACCCTTTCATACATGCGCATTATAAGCATGTTTGTCGTGCATGCTCTTACTCTATGATTGCCTATTATGTATATAACTCTCATCTCATATATGCTTTTTGTTGCATGTGATAATGCCTTACATGTTGTGACCTTGGCTAATGTAACTTAGGTGATTCTAGTGCATGTAGACTTTATTAGTAAACATTGGCTAATATGGCTTGGAAGAGTTTTCAACAAATGCAGCAAGAATTCATTGGGACACGGATTGTGTTTACTTAATTCTTATATCGAAAAGAAATTTCAATAAGTGAATAGTCATGCCACTTTGTCTTCAAGAGAACTGAATTTCCAATAATAGTCTTAAGTTGCGTGATAAATTTGCTAGCCTCAAGGTTTCTTTAACTTGGCTTGATGATAACATACTATTGTGTACTAATGACTTTTTTGTTTGAGCTATTTTTAATATGATTAATCCATTGTAATTAAAGAATCGAAATAAAATTTAAAGAGTTAAAATCCTATTTATTTGCATTTTTATTCTCTTAATTGTCATTTGTTTTATCTTGTAAAACTCTAAGAATATTGAAGACATGACACTAATGAAATAAAACTATAAAATGGTGAACAAAGGAGATTGAATCGGGCTTTGTATCCTGGGATGGTCGACTAATCTATAGGGGTAGTCGTCTGATCCATATAGAAGATAGAGGCATTGAATTGACCTCTAAAGGCAATCAACCAGTTTTCCTAGTTCTACCTGCAACGATTTGATTTTTCCCTTTGACAACTAATGAGTAGTCAACCAAATATAGATGATCATAGACAACCTAAACTACATGTGTGACAAGGACTTGATCAATAGATTATGTGGGGAAGAATGTCATAGACTGCTATTGTAATGGGAAACAAGGGTGGGCGGGCTACATATAGTCTTCGGGTATTTACATATAGTAATAAAAACTCTTTGAGTATGTTGGTTAAGTTAAATAAGTAGACCCCCTTTCATACATGTGCATTATGAGCATGTTTGCCATGTATGTCATTGCTCTATGATTGCCTATTATGTTTGTAACTCATGCATTATATATGCTTTTTGTTCGTGTGATAATACCTTACATGTTGTGACATTTGCTAATGTAACTTATGGAATGCTTGTGCATGAATACTTCATTAGTAAATATTGGGTGACATGGCTAGGAAGAGTTCTTAACAAATGTGACAAGAACTTTGCAAGTGAAAAGTTAACTTTAACCTATGACACGAGGTTGTTCTGACTAACCCACCATGATGAGTATTGGCATGCGTTACCCCTTCCTTTTACAGATGTCCTGACACATAGATGACCTCCAGATGTCTATGTTCTTCACCGACATGATGACCACCTTTCGTTCGCCGACATGGTGACACGTGGACAACCCTCGGATGCCCACAATGCTTACTAACCATTGCAAGAACTTATGGAGACAGTTGAAGACCCTATGGAGACACTTGAAGACTTTTCAGAACAAAGAATCCTGAGTGTGATTTTTATAATTCCAATCTCAAGACCTTTGTGGGCCCCACACGTACCTATTGGGCCTCACACGGCTACTCTAGGCCCCGTAGCTTGGGCCACCCCCTTTGACTTTATTTTCATTTAATTACTTACATTATGATTTGTGAGAGGTTTTTAATTTAGTGATTAATAAGTTTTAATTTTGAACATTAAGTAAGTTATTTCCCATGCCTGTATGGGGACATTTAGGTTATTTATCATTTAGGTTTTTACTTTCCCATATATATTGTGTTGACCCTATTAGTCATGTCCCAATTTTGATAATGAAAAATACTCTAGTATTTAATGGTTTCTAAGTTTGTGTGTAGGTTCTCATTGGCAAGTTTATATAATGTAATGCAGCAACCTAAAGAGAAGTGAAGACCCAACATATTTATTATTGTATTTTTACTATTGGGCCTGCAATACTTATCATCTAAGGTCTATAATAATCTGCATATCATGCATGTAGAAACTAAAGCTCAAGACCGTAGTTTGACCTTAGGGTTCGGTCGACCAATGCCAGGTTTTTTGACGTACTTAAAAAGGCCTTAGAAAAGACATTAGGTCCCTAAACAAATGCACAAATAGTCCTCATATCACTTACATAATTGGGGGAATTAATTGAAGCAAAAATTGGACTTAATTGAAAATCTTGAGAGAGTTCATACGACCAAACGTGTGGCATTCAAAACACCTCGGGCACCTGGACCATGGATACATCAACATGTTGACTTGGATTCGGGCGACCGAAAATATTTGACCACATCTTTCACAGGCAACCGAATCCCTAACTTGACACCTTTTCACCAACCCGAGCGCCCAAACATTACGTACAAACATGCCTCGGGCGACCAAATTGGTAAGTTCAAGCTACTAAACTTAGCTTCGGGCACCCGAATCGTGGACAAAGTGTTGACTTTATTGGTCACGCCCGGTTTTGATTATGACAAATACTCATTGTATCTAATGAGTGTTTGAGGTTTTGTGTAGGAACTAAGAGTGATAAGATCAAGATGTGCACAAAGCAAGAAAAGCTTGAAGACCAATTTATAATTCAGCATTGTAATATATTTATATTGGTCTGTAATAGTAAGTAGGTATTTGGTTTATAATAAGCTCACACATATCACATGTATGATTTACTATGTAAGCTCAAACAAACCATGAATGAGAAAGGACCTTAGAAAGACCTTAGGGTGTACCCTTTTTCGGTGTCTTAATTTTGGACCAAATGACCCTAGGACACTCACTCATGCGTACATATGTTTGAATATTTGACTTGAGTAATTGCATGCTTGGAAAAAGGACAAAAATGTACAAGTCTTGTACTTTCGGTCGACCGACCCACACAGGTCATTTCCTCCTGGTCGATCGAAACCAGTCTGGGTCAACATATTGACCACGGTCCGGTCGATTGAACCCTTACAGTTCATTTGATCCCGGTCGATCGAACCACCTGGGAGTCAACATTTTGACGTCTCGATCGACTGACCATTTTTGTACTCCAACTACCTGGTCGACCGGAGGATCCTCGGGAGAAATCCCAGTGGTCTGGTCGACCGAACCAGGCAGTTCAAAATGGCTCGATCGACTTAACCTCAGAAGTTAGGGAAATCGCCCACTTCCGGTTGACCGAGCCCTTAGCTCAAAAACCCCCTGGTCGACCGAACCATATGAGTCATGGTCGACCGAAACTAATCTGGTCGACCGGACCTTTCGGGTTGCCCTGATTTTTTACCGCAATTAATATTTTTTAAACAGGGTTAAAATGCTTTAAACATCATTAAACTTTCCTAATAATACCCAATAGGTCCCCAACGGTCATATTTTCTCCCATGCCTATATATATGAGTTCATTTGAGAAAATTACGACGGATTTAACCTTTATGATTAGGAAAAATTCTTTGAAATTTCCAAAGCCTATACTACTCATTTTTTAGCCCGATTCACTTATGCTTATCGTTTAATAGTGCATATATCATTTGTAAGTGGATTAAGTGTGTGTTTGGGAAGGTTTGTTCTCCGTATTTTATTTGTTTGACATAATTTTATTTGAGGGAAAAACCTAAGGTTTCTTAGGGGGATTTTGCTAATAAGCCTATCCTAAGAAGACCTTGTTTGATTTTCTAAGCTTGCACCTTTATTGCAAGATCTTAAGAAAATTGTATTTGTTTTTGGTTGTAAAAACCTTTCAAACACTTTCAAATATCCATTGTGCTTTTATCTTGAAAAAAATTTGAAGAGATATTTGTTTGTGTGATAAAATCTTTGTTGCAATATTCATTAACTCATATATCCTTTGCTAAATACAAAGATTACACATCTTTTGCAAACCAAGCATATACATCATTTAATACTTACATGCTTGAGTTATCTTGCTTATTGAAATACTGGAGACTTGACATCTTTGTGTGAACTTATTTGTTGAATATCGTGTGATACAAAGATTGCTTGTTTGCCACTCTTACATACACATTACACATATAGAAAATACTTTTGAGAGTTGAACCATTTAGACCACATTGAGCTTACATATTGAATCATATTGTGGTGTATGATATTGCGTGCATTTGGGTACATATATGCTTTACACGAAAGCACAATCACTGTACCATCTAATTATATACACATTCGTTATATATCCAGGCACGGGCCTAAAGAGGGAGACTAGCCCTGGAATAGTCCCGAATTGGCTTAGACCCGGTTATGAAAGCTAGGTGCGTCGTCCTGTTAAAGCGTGTAGGTTGAGGTCAGCCCCGCTAATTGACTTGGTTAAGGTTGAGGTCAGCCCTGTGTTAATTTGACCTGGTTGTAAACGGTGCTGCTCCACCCTTAAGTAAGCTATTAGTGGAATCCTTTGACTTGCGAGCTAGAGGCGAGGACGTAGGCACAGTTGGCCGAACCCCGATAACATATCGTGTATTCATTTACATTTCTGCACTTTATATTTACCGCTCGTATATATTATTGTGTGAATGATGCGTTTGATTTAATTTCCACATCATTGTTATCTCGCATTCGGAAATTGCACAGACAAGTCCCTAGGTTGTGAATATACTATTGTTGAATAGATTAACCTAGGAGAAAAAGTTTTAAATTCCAATTCACCCCCCCCCCCTCTTGGGAATACACCAATTCAAACACAAAGACATTCTGTTTTTTGTTTAGCTAACCGATCCCAGACTCAGGCACCCAAACTTCAAAAAAGCACTTTTTTGGTTGAGTATGTTCGGGCGACCGAACCTTGGGTCAGGCACCCGAATCTCTCGGGTTAAATTAATTCTTACCGGGGTTAAAATTAAATAAACAAGGTTAATTTTCTTAATGGTTTTTAGAACAAATTTAATAATACCTTTGGTGTCCCCAATGGTCATAATTTTGCCTATGTCTATATATATCTCTTCATTTGCAAAATTAAGGAAAGATTAGCAAATAGGATGAAGCCAAAAATCTCTGAAAAACTTCAAATCATATTTTCTCCTACTAAGTCCATAACACTCAAATACCTTCATTCCTTTAAAAAAATCTTAATTTGTAAGTTTTTTATTAATTATTCCATTTTTCTAAAAACCCTCACTTGCTTTTGTGCTTGTAATTTTCATATTGAGGGTTTAGCTTGATTTTTTCCCCTATTTTATTTGATAAATCTTTGGTTGGGAAAAATCATATAGCTAAGTGAGTTTGCATTATCATTGCAATACTCATTTGGACTTATTTTTTTGTATGCAAAAATATTTTACAAAGCTAGATTTTAAACAACTCTTGTGCTAGATATATTTGACAAAATATTTTTGAGGTTATTTGAATACTCTGATTGGCATATTTGAAACCCTAACCTTGCATTGAGATATTTTATATTGTTTTTAAAAGAAAACCTTGTTTATACACTCTTGTGCATATTTGAGATTATCCATAATATTGAGTGTTGATTGCACACGTAAAGCACCGAGCTTATAGTTCATACATCATTGAGGTGCATTGATTATACTGTGCTTAGTAGTATATAATTTCCTTAGTGTAAGAAGCATATATCCATGTACAAATTATATACACATTTGTGGTATTCCAGGCGTGGGCTTGAAGAGGGAGACTAGCCCTATTGAATAGTCTTGGACTGGCTCAGATCCGATTAGGAAAGCTAGGTGCGCCATCCTAGTAAGGCGTGTTGGTTGAGGTCAGCCCTGTGAATTGACCTAGTTGTAACTGGTGCCACTCCACCCGTTAAGTGAGCATTAGCAGAATCCATGGGCTTGCAAGTTAGAGGCAGGGACATAGGCACAGTTGGCTGAACCTCGATAACATTTCTTGTGCGTGCTTTTAATTTTCGCATTTTAAATTCCCGCACATGAATGTTTATATTTTACTATTGTGAATGATTGGGTTTATAATTGCATAGACAAACCCTAAGTTGAGTAATACTGTTGTTAAACCGATTGACTTAGGTGATAATTTTTAAATACCCAATTCACCCCCCTCTTGGGAATACACCAAAGCTAATATATTGCTATTGTAAATGCTGGAAAAGGAGTTAGATTATTATTGATTGAATAAAGGTTCTTCCTTTGAAAACTCAAAGCTTTGTTCTGATCCTTGCAATTGAGTGGTGATAGGCTATGGCATTCTCCTCGAAGATTAGTTGGTGTGAGACCAACAATCTATCTAACATCTATCTACCACAATCCATCCACTACAACTATCCATCTCGAAGCCATCCATATCATCCATGTTCAAAAAACAACAAGCATCAACCTTTACACCGATTCACCGCGATCTTAACAAATTTCTTGGTTTGATTCATGTTTGTGATCATTGGTAAGTTATTCAGAGGATCCACATGGTAAAACTCATCCCAACCCATCTATAACTGTATTTACTAGTTTTGTTTATAATCCCATAAGCCCCCATTTTGCAAACCCCTAAAAATCCCATTTTTATCCTAAACCTTCGAAGCCCAATCGACTGAACCTTAGAGTCCAATCGCCCGACCCCTGTGTTGCTCTCAGTATTTGTCAAAAAATTCAGTCAGTCAACTAACCCTCTTGGCCCCAGTCGACTAACCTTTGTTCCCTCTCGATTTCTCACCCAGAATCTCAGTCAGTTGCCTGAGGAACCCCAGTTGGCCTAACATGGCTTTCGAATCTCGTTTTGATGATAACAAATAAAGTTGATTTAACATGTTTTTGTTTAAGTGATGATATTTCAAGAAACATTGTATGACAAAGGTCAAAAGGATCAAAGAAATGCAAGTTCAAGATCACAAGGACCATAAAGCCATACTCCATCAACATAGTGATCAAAAGAAAGCTCAAGAGGACCAAAATGTTCAAAACATATGGAAACTTAAAGAAGACTCAAGCTCAAGTCTAAGAGGATTCAAAGCAAAGACATATATGAAGACTTCAAGCTTGGAGTGTTTAAAGTCTTTAGGATAACCTTTGTAAGTACTTCATACTAAATATCATTTTGAAATGCTTTGAAGCTCATTATGGGTTGTCATGGACTTAGAGACCTTATTTTAAAATCCTGAAAAAAGCTTTTTAAAGTAACAAAGCAAGATTACTAAGAGTTTTTGAAAACTAAACTGAGAAAAAGAAATTATAACTGTTCAAGTGACTGAAGATTAAACCTTAGATGCCTAAAGAATTTCCTAACCATGTTTTAAAGCTAAAATCTCACAATTTTTAGAAATCTTAGGCGATTGACCTCCAAACCTCAGGCGCCTGACCACTATTAACGACTATTTTTTAAAAGTCTTAAAATTCAAATTTATATTTCTTGTACCCTAAATTCCGTATAAACGTGTAAAACACTCCAAGTAACTTGGGTAACACGGTTTAAACCTTTTTGAGTCTATAAATACATGATTTCTTGAATCAAATAAGTACCAAGCATTGAAAATCTGCTCTGAAGCCATAATTGCTCTTTCTCTCTCAATGCTTTTTTGCTCACACTTTCATACTGAGAATTGTTGGGATATTATGAATCTCTAATCAATCTTCTCTGAGTTCAAACTTTTGAATTGTTGATTCTTATCAATAGAAGAAATCTAGTGAATTAATTCTTGAGCTTCAGGTCAATTTCTTTGATATTTGTTTTGAAGTATATTAGTGGTTTCAATTGTACTAACCAGCCCTATCTGAGAGCATCTCTTGTACAAAAGAAACCTTTTCTTGTTTTCTTGTTTCTTTGATGGTTTAGGTCATTGGATCGTTGTACTTAGCGTGGGATATCGCTTGGAAAGGGGGCTCCACCCTAAAGGAGGGATTGTAACAGTTTGTTCCGCCCATAAAGGAATGCTATGGTGAAATCCTTAGGTGGTCTTTCTTAAGGCAAGGACGTAGGCTGGGTATAAGCCAAACCTTATAAAAAAACTCGGCCTCACTCTCTTTCCCTAAACTCTCTTCACTTTTCTGTACATATATAACTGCGTGGTTATTTATTTCAAATCTATAAATTGTGTGGACTAGATATTAAATAAACCAAAAATTAATTTGACCTTGGGATTGTGGAAACCAAACGGGAGTACATTGATTGATTAACACCCAAAACTCATTAATTGAAAGTTTGTTAAAAATCTGAGTTTTGGAAGAGTGTTGGAATTTTCAATTGTGCTTCATTAAAACATGACTTTTATCAAAACTCTACTATAAGTTATTCAATTGCTAAATCTTGGAAGCTTTGCTAAAATCATTTTTTAGTGTGAATCTTGTTTTGGTTATCTTGTTGAGAGGATTGAATTATTCAAAAGCTGAAAGCATTACATTGTGAATCATTGGTTTGTGTTGATTGAATCAATTTACTCATTCTTAAAGTTTTAAAAGTGAATATTGATATTTAGCTTATATTGTAATTCAAATCATCCTTGTTTGAATTCTTAACTTACGATAAGTTGTAAATCCATGAAAAGAGTTAAGAGAAACTTTTAAAACCCAATTCACCCCCCTCTTGGGACTACACCTTACTTTTCAATTGGTATCAGAGTTACATTGTAGCAAATCTTAACCTAGAAGCTACACAAAGATCTTTATGGCACACCTAGGCATAGCTCCCTTTGCTAAGGGTCAGTCCTCATCTAGACCTCCTTTTTCTTGCGGAGTCAACTATACTTTTTGGAAACAACGAATGAGGATATACTTGCAAACCATGGATTGGAAAGCTTGGAAAGTTGTCACACATGGTGACCTTGTCCCTACTAAAAACATAGATAACAAAGAAATACCTAAAGAGGAAAAAAAGATGATCGACAATGACCATATGATGTTGCAAGTAAATTCAAGTGCTATAAGTGTTTTATATTCTGCTCTTGATGTAAATGAATTCAATAGGGTCATGGTATGTAAATCAGTTAAAGAAATATGGGATAAACTAGAGGTAACCTATGAAGGAACGGTTGATGTTAAAGATAATAAAATTGACATGCTCACAAGTGAGTATGAGGCCTTTAGGATGAACCCGAATGAAACCATCACTAGTATGTACACTAGGTTCACCTATATAACAAACTCCCTCAATGCCTTAGGAAAGAATCACTCAACTTATGAACTGATCCAAAAAAATTCTTAGAGGACTTCCACCGATTTGGGGACCTAAGGCCAATGCAATAATTGAAGGAAGAAATTTGAAAAACACCTCCTAATTACATGCCAAAGTTGCGTAATTATGCATTTAAATTCATACATTAAATATCATAATTTTAATTACATGCCCGATTTTGTCTAATATTTTAATCATTGAGCTCACCCGATAATGTTAAGATAATTACCCTATCCATTGCCAAACATTTATGGACACTCGTGTTTGATTATTGCAAGATAATTTTTGGACATTAAATTTGAAACTAGAATGTATGCGAGCATGAAGAGGTGCCATGTACGTGAGGCGGAGTCCAAATCAAGGTCGTGAGCATCCGAGATTTTCATGAACATTTAAAGGATAATTTTTGGAAGCTAAGCCATGCACACAAAGAGAGACCGTTTCCGACATTATTTTGTAATTTTTGGGCATAACTTTCTCATTCATGCTCTGATCGAGATAATTCAAAATGTTGTGGAAAGCCAAGGGAATTCTCTACAATTTTTGTGTTTTGAGCTTTGAGAGTTACAAGCTGTAGGAAGGTCAAAATCGGTCTTGTTCACTGAAACAAAAAAAAAAGAAATAATAAAATAAAATAATAATAATAAAGTGGGCCGAGTTGATGTGACTTGGCCATGCACTCTTGGGCTTCGTTGGTCTTTAATTTGAAATTCACTGGGTCTTTTTTGGGACTTCAAATGGGGAGTTATTTTAAGGGGTTGAGTCAATTAAAAGTGGGGGGATAAGGACCATGTGAGTGCATGATTCATGCACAGGAGGTAGGGTTCCAAGGGGGGGACGCACATAAGAAGAAAAAGGGGAGAAAAATAGGGTTGGAAATTTATTTATTTTTTTTTTTTTTGGGCCACATAGGAGGAGGCTGAATAGGGAGCTGAGGAGGCATTCTTTGGAAGGGCTTCTTGGTGGGAAATTAAAGCAGAGGATTTTATTTTGGGAGGCACAGTCATAGGAGGCCTAGAGGCAGCAACTGTAGCAGGTTTATTTCATCTTAGAGACAGTCGTAGCAGAAACAACACATGAACAGTAAGGGTGGTTGGCAGTACGGTGAAAAATTAATATCTTTTCGGGAACAGGAAAGTGGCGAACAACGGCGGTGCTTAGGGTGTTTGCGGCGCGCGACGGCGGTGCTGTGGGTATTTTTTTGTCTTATACTCTCCAAATAAAAGAAAGCATGGTGAAATCGTTTATGTTTAATTTAATTTTTTGCATGAATTAATTTGTGTATTCTAGGAAAACAATGTAGCCTAGTTTTAAACTATACTTGCTCTTCGATGCTAATTTGAAGTAATTTTCGTTAATGTTTGTCTGAGTTATTCTACGCTTAATACTTTTAATTAACTGGCCATTAATTAGATGATGTTGTTCTTGTGATTTGCTACCGAAAGGGGGAATTATAGGATAGATCTTGGATAATTCAGCATAGGTGAATATAGAGATCGAAAGACTTGTATGAACTTACGTAGCATAAAAAAATCGAGGGTCTTATTGCATTCTTGCGTTATTAATTTGCATAATCTTATGTTAAATAGTAAACAAGAATAGGTTCTGATTGACTATTGAACGAGGCATTTGGAAAAAATTGGAGATTTGCTAACAAATAGTTAAAACAAAGTTGAATTAGCTAGATGAGTAAAGCATCATGAGAAACTATGTGAAATTGGTTTTCTAGAAGTTTTCCCCCTCATTAATTTGATACGTGGCAACCAGTTTTATTTTCCTTTAATAGTTTATTTAAAGTAGCTTTATTTCAATTTCGCATTCTAAAATTATTAATCTTTCTAAATAAAATCAAGATTAGTATAATTTTGATACTTGGTAAAACTAAGACACCAATCCTTGAGAACGATACTCTTCACATCACTATATTGTAAAACTACGATACTGTGCACTTGCAATTTTACACCGATCAAGTTTTTGGCGCCGTTGCCAGGGATTAAGTTTTTCTTATTTTTGCCAATATCGATACAAAGTAGTCTATGTTTTAATTTAGAATTTTGTTTTAATTTTTATTTTTTATTTTATTTTATTTCTTGTTATTTTTTTCTTTTCTTTTTTAGGTGTTTTTTTTTTTATGTTAGATGCGCAGTGCTTGAACCCGTGCCATTACTCCTTTAAATCCAGAGATTGATAGAACGCTCAGAGCACTAAGGAAAAAAAGGGTACTAGCCATAGATAACAGTCAACAAATTTAGCAACCACGCGCCTTGAAGGATTATGTATAGCCAGTTGTGAATGACAACTATTCGGGTATTAGACGCCAGCCCATTAATGCCAACAATTTTGAGCTCAAACCTGCCTTGATTAGCATGGTGCAGCAAGTCCAATTCAGTGGATCACCACTTGATGATCCCAATATCCATCTAGCGATGTTTATGGAGATTTGTGACACTCTAAATATCAATGGTGCTACTAAAGACACCATTAGACTGAGATTGTTCCCTTTTTCTTTGAGGGACAAGGCAAGAGGTTAGCTACAATCATTACAACCGGGAAGTATCACGAGTTGACAGGACATGTAGAAAAGTTTCTGACGAAATTCTTTCTAACTGCAAAAACAGCTCAACTTAGGAGTGAGATTGGTCAATTCAAGCAACATGATTTTGAATCACTCTATGAAGCTTGGGAAAGGTATAAGGATTTGATTAGATGCTGTCCATAACATGGATTGTCGGATTGGTTGCAAATTCAAATGTTCTATAATGGGTTAAATAGGAAAACTCGAACTTTAGTGGATGCTGCGTCTGGGGGAACTTTGATGTCAAGGACACCTAAGGGTGTTACTGCTCTTTTGGAAGAAATTGTCTCAAATAACCATCAATGGCCAATTGAAAGAACTATGGCTAAGAAAGTTGTTGGGATTCATGAATTGGAGCCGCTTGTTGCACTTTCAACTCAAGTTGCTTCTTTGTCTCATCAGATTTCAGTTGTGACAACCCAAAGGATACCACAAATTGCAGACTATGTGGCAGCTACAAGTAGGACAAATCCGAGCAATGGAATGAGTCAAGAACTGGTTCAATACATCAACAATCAAAACTACAATTATCATGGTGATCCTTTGCCACAATATTACCAACCAGGTCTTCAGAATCATGATAATTTGTCTTATGGAAAAAGAAGGAATGTGCTGTAACCTCCTCCAGGACTTGAAAGTCAACAAAGTTAGAAGAAGATGTCACTTGAAGAAGCCATGGTATCATTTTTTTAGGAGACAAAAGCAAGGTTTAAAAAGTTAATGACATTCTGATTTATAGTCAAACAAGGAAAGAGCATTTAGACCAGTTAAGGAAAGTGTTTGAAGTTTTAAGAGAGCAAAATATGTATGCAAATCTGAAGAAGTGCACCTTCATGAATCCTTAGGTAATTTTCGTAGGATATGTTGTATCTAAGAGCAGAATTTCTGTTGACCCTAAGAAGGTCAAGGCTATCCAAGATTGGCCTACTCCCAGAAACATTCATGAAGCACGAAGTTTCCATGGGTTAGCCACATTCTATAGGAGATTCATTAATAATTTTAGTACCATCATGGAACTCATTACCAATTGTCTAATGAAAGGAGAGTTTGTGTGGCCTAAGGTTGCAGCCAAAGCCTTCATAGAAATAAAGGACCGGATGACCAAAACCCCTATGCTACACCTCCCATACTTTCAAAAATTGTTTGAAGTATCTTGTGATACTTCCAGAGTTGGCATAGGAGGAGTGTTGAGTCAAAAGGGCCATTTTGTAGCCTTCTTTAGTGAGAAGTTAGATGATGTTAAGCAATGTTACTCAACTTATGATAAGGAGTTCTATGCTGTGGTCCAATCCTTAAGGCACTGGAGACACTATTTACTCCCTCAGAAGTTTGTTCTCTTTTCAGATCACCAGGCCCTTAGGTACCTAAGCACACAAAAGAAACTCAATCACAGGCATGTAAAGTGGATAAAATATATCCAGCAGTATACCTTTGTGCTTAAGCATCGCATCAGTGTTGAAAATAAAGCTGCTGATGCTTTGAGTCGAGTAGTGGCCACTTTACAAACGTTGGAAGTGAGAGTAGTAGGTTTTGAGAGCATCAAGAAGGAATATTCTCAATGTTCGGACATTTGTTACATTTTCTCTAGTTTGTTACAAGGACTACCCGGATCTCATCTAGATTATGTGATCCATGGAGGATTCCTTTTTAGAGGAACCAGATTGTGTATCCCCTCTACGTCCTATCGTGACCAATTGATATGAGAATTGTACGCAGGTGATGCTGCATGTCACTTTGGTAGGGATAAGACCATTGCTATGGTGGAAGATAGGTTCTTTTGGCCTAGCCTCAAGAGGGATGTAGCTAGAGTCATTTCGCATTGTGGAACTTGCCAATCTGCTAAGGGTAGAATGCAAAACACTAGTTTTTACACTCCTTTACCAGTACCTCGTACCCATTGGCAAGACATTAGTATAGATTTCATATTAGGACTCCCTTGGACTGCTAGGAAGAATGACTTTGTGTTTGTTGTTGTAAATAATTTCTCCAAGATGTCTCATTTTATTCCATGCAACAAAACACATGATGCTTCAAAGGTTGCCTCCATCTTTTTCAAGGAAGTGGTGAGATTGCATGTTCTTCCCAAGATCATTGTTTCATATAGGGATGTGAAGTTTGTCAACTATTTTTGGAAAACTACGTGGACAATGCTAGGTACTAAGCTTTAGTTTTCGAGTGCTTACCATCCCCAAACTAATGGCAAAAACGAGGTTGTTAATAGAAGTCTAGGAGACCTATTAAGATGCCTTATAGGAGATAACATAGGTTCATGGGATTTGTGTCATCTGATGGATGAGTTTGCAATCAATAGCTCCGTGAATAGAACAACAGGTCTTAGCCCATTTCAGGTTGTCACTGATTATCCACCTAAGAAGCCGATAGATCTTGTTCCCTTACCTCTGCAGGTTAGATTTAGTGAGTAGGCCGAAGCATTTGCTAAACACATACATGACCTACACTCTGAAATTAGAATGAAGATCAATTTAAACAATGAACATGATAAATCTATTGCTGATATTCATCACAAGTTTCAAGAATTTTCAGAGGGTGATATGGTCATGATCCATATTTTTCCCGAACGGATTCTGGTAGGAAAGGTAAGAAAGTTATATGCTAAGAAAATGGGTCCTTTCAAGATTTTTAAATAAAATTAATTCTAATGCTTATATGATTGATATTCCCACTAAATTTGGCATTAGTAATGTGTTTAATGTTAAGGATTTAACCTCATTTCTTGAAGTTTCTACTTTCTTGGAACCTCTTATTTTTAACCCTGCAGGTGATCCCACACCATTCTCCACTCATCATGAACCCGAGCAGTAGAAATTGCCTTTGCCACCATCATTACCGATATCCAACAACCGTGATGATATTGAGAAAATCTTGGATGACAAAACCATGATCACACGAGCTGGACATTATCATAAATTCTTGGACAAGTGGAAAGATAAACCAATTTTAGAGTGCAACTGGATTTTGAAGGAAGATTTACTTTGTTTCAACCCAGAACTCTACTCCCAGTATTTTGCTTCTCATTCTTCAAAGAAAAATTCTTTTGGGTCGGGGAGAGATGATGGGGATCGGCATGCGTTACCCCTTTCTTTTGCATATGTTCTGACAGGTGGATGACCTTCATATGTCTTCGTTCTTCACCAACATGATGACCACCTTTCGTTCGCCGACATAGTGACACGTGGACGGACCCCAGATTTCCACAATGCTTACTAACCATTGCAGGAACTTATGGAGACACTTGAAGACCCTATGGAGACACTTGAAGACATTTCATAATAAATCACTACAAAAAAACTGGTTTTTAGTGACGAAAGTATTAGTGACTAATTCAATTCCGTCCCTAAAAGTTGGTATTAGTGACGGTTTTAAAACCGTTACTAATACTTTTGTCACTAGAAATAGCACGGTAAACAATTTCCGCACGAAAATTTTTTCAAAAAAATATTAGCGATGATTTTAGGGTATTAGTGACGGTTCCGAAATCGTCACTACTAGTGTTTTTATTTAAAAAATTTTTAAAAAGAAATAGTTAAGGGTATTAGTGACGGTTTGGGAGAACCGTCACTAATAAGGGGGCATTAGTGACGATTTCAAAACCGTCACTAATAGTTTTTTCATTTAAAAAAATTTTAAAAAAGAAATAGTTAAGGGTATTAGTGACGGTTTGGGAGAACCGTCACTAATAAGGGGGTATTAGTGACGGTTTTAAAATCATCGCTACTAGTGTTTTCATTTAAAAAATTTTTAAAAATAAATAGTTAAGGGTATTAGTGATGGTTTGGGAGAACCGTCACTAATAAGTGGGGTATTAGTGACGGTTTTGAAACCGTCACTACTAGTGTTTTCATTTAAAAAATTTTAAAAAAGAAATAGTTAAGGGTATTAGTGATGGTTTGGGAGAACGTCACTAATAAGGGGGTATTAGTGACGATTTTGAAACCGTCACTACTAGTGTTTCTTTTTTTAAATTATTTTAAAAAATTAGTTAAGGGTATTAGTGATGGTTTTGGAGAACCATCACTAATAATAGGGTATTAGTGACGGTTTTGAAACCGTCACTACTACTTCAAACTTCATTTAACACAAAAAAAACCCTAAGGGCCCCTAACCCGCATCGTGGCTCTTACCCTTTCCTCATCTCTGACCTCTCAGCTCTTACTCTCTCAAATCTCAATCCTCTCCTCTCATGAGTCGCCTCTCCTCTTCTCTAGTGCACTACTACGTGTCGGACCTATTGGGGCTGCGAGCCTGCGAAGTGCGGATGATACCCATCTCGAGTCGCCATCTCCTCCAGGCTTCATGGACCACAGCCACAGGCATCAGCCATCCCCAGCTCCACAGACGACTTGACTCCTCACCTCTAGCCTTTAGCTGCTCCACGGTAAGATTAAGCTCCCTCAGGCCTCAGAAATCAAGCTCCTTCATGATCCACAGAAGCAGAGGACCAAAGGTGGAGCCATGGTGGTGACTTGCAAATTTTTATTTTATTTTTTAGGTTCTCTGTTACTGGTAGCTTGTTGGGTTTCATTATAATTGAGCCCTACTAATGCGTGTTTTTGGGATACAATGAAATGTTATTGTTGTTTCTTGATGGGTTTGTGTTGATATGTCAATGTTGCAATTTTAGGATTCAAAGTAAAACTATTGATACATTCAATAAAATATTATGGTATAAAAAGCAAAGTTACTAATTGAATGGATATAAATTTTATGATATAAGCACGTGAAATTATTACAAAATGATTGACATTGCTATTGTTTTAGGTACTGATATACATATGTTTGTGTTTGTGTGTGTGTGTGTGTGTGTGTGTGTATAATGAGCCCCCCTCCCCTTGACTTTTTGGTGATATCTGCCTTATTAATTACATTTAGTTTGTTAGTAGAAGTAGATGGGAATTTAGGAAACCTTTTCGAGTGCGTCAAACAATCAAATTATGATTTGGGACACAAGCAGACCTTCTTTAAAGGATTGGCTCGTTGAGTTGTTTTCTATACTAGTTTTTCTTGATTTTAAAGATTAACCATATTGGTGGTTCGCATATGTTTAAGGTGGGTTGTTTTCTATATTAGTTTTGCTTGATTTTAGAGATTCCAATCCATATTGGTGTTTCACATATGTTTAGGGTCTAAATTCTTCCTCGTCATGGGACTTTTTTTTTTTTTTTCAAAGAGTGACTGTTTTAGTTTATACAGACCATTGTATAAAATACCACATCTAGCTAGGAAGTCAGCCACACAATCCTTTTAGAGCTAAGCTAACTGACCCAACACCACTTTTTTTTTCCACAGACCTAAAAAATTTGAAGAATTGTGAGGATGTTAAAAAATGTGTTAACATGCCATCAAGTAAAATAATTGTATCATGAGTGAACTGCAAATGAGACAGTATTACCTTCTCTTTGCTCACCTTGATCCCCCTCACAACTCCCTATCAGCAGCCCTTTCTATCATTTCGCTCAAAACATCCTCCATAAGAAACAAATAAAAATGGGGAAAGAGAATCTCCTTGCTTAAACCCCCTGGAAGATCTATAACCACTATTATAGCCATTAATAATCACAACAAATAAGCATTAGCCATTAGATAAATAGCCCCCTATCCAATTCCTCCACGTAACACCTGACCCCTTCCTCAAAGGCACTCTATCCAAGAACTCCGAACTAGCTCAATCACACGCCTTCTCAAAATTAGAAAATCTAATTTGAACACAATGCCCTTTTTCTTTGTATGACGAACATCCTACCACTTCAATGTCTACTAAAAATAGCATACACAATCTGCCTCTCTCCCACAAAAAACACTTTGTGCAAAAGAAATAGTATTACTAAAGAGGAGGTTAGACTTCATGTTCAGAGTCCAGTACTCCAAACTTCAAATTGTGCTGATCAAACTCTGGTACATGTCCAAAATATTAATAGTTTGGAGCTAGAAGTGTTTGAAAAATAGGGAGGTAAGATGCAAAAACCCAGGAGCAACTATGGGGGAGATTGATGATATCTTGTGTCTAAATTTTGGCAGATTTGATTGTGGTGGGAGGTTGCTGTTGGATGAGATTCTCCTATTAAGAAGGAGGTTGGGTGCATCAATGTGGAAGGGAAAGAAAAGGAGGTTAAGAAATGGGGAGATATATTGGATCAAAAAGTGATGATTTGAGTTTTGACTGAGGTGGAGGTTTATTGTTGGATGAGATTTGGAAACAATATAGGAATAATTGGGAGTTGTATCATAAATCTTGAAAGTAATTTGAACTTTGCAATTTTATAACTTTCTCTTGGCTTGATTTACTTAATGAATTTAAGTTAGTATTTTGAATGACTAAAAAATAGTTTAAAAAGTATATTTATTTTTTACATTGCATTTATAATTATGTAGTTTTTTCCTTATTTTTAAAGTACATGAAATTTATTTATGTATTTTTGTCTAAAAATTGAAATTCTCAAAAGGTTTACACCTTAATGCCATAAGGCTTATGCCTTGCCTACTTATCATGGGCTCCTTATGCAAAATTAATTATTGTCATTTCATGTGTGCATCGAAGCTTAGACCCGTTCAAGAATGGTTACTATACATTCATGCCTCATCGTAGATGTGGGAAAAATCAATTGTTTTCAATTGATTATTAGTCATATTATGTAGACTAATAATCAATTGAACATGTTGATTATTTGTTTCATTTACGATTAGTGATGTTTGTATTTCAACCATTATTGAATTGTCCAATGTGGACAGTTTAAAAAGTTGTATTTACATTCTTGTCATCATTCACGCTTTCCTCATTGTCATTATATATTTCGATCGCGTCTCTACTTATGTTCTCTAGGTGCATAGTGGGGTGTGGTGACAATTTGTTAGTGATGGAAAACTATTAGGTGATGTGCGCTTCCCCCATCTCGTGTACTTGGAGAGCCATGGGGAGATGCTGCTGAAATTTATAATGACTACGATGAAGTAATTTGAGCCATTGATCACAATGTAATTACAACATTCCTAAATGGGATAGGAACCGTACCCTTTAGACGGAAGGTGGTTGATTATAGGATTCACAATGCATGCGTCATAAACATTTGGACAATGTAATCAACACCATTTACTTGAACATGTTATAAGGAATTAATGAACATGGATAAGAGTTGGATGAACGCTCAGGGTAGGTTTTTTCCAGAATACGTGAAAGAGGTACATGATTTCATAGAGTTCGCGCGTCCTCGTGCTGACGGTGCTAGTAGAATAAGGTGTCCTTGCAAGAAATGCCAAAACATAACATTCAAACACATTGATTTGGTCCATTCACATTTATTAGACTTTGGAATGGAGAAAAGGTACACAAGATGGGTGTTCCACGGTGAAGATTACATAGTTCAGAGTGATGATGATGACGATGAAGATAAGGGGGCAAATATAGTAGGTGGTGATACACGTTCGGAAGGGTTAATCGAAATGTTAGGTGACTTACAAAGGGGGATTGTAGTGGACACGGAAGACGTCAGTGTGTCGCGTACTGGTGATGAATCTACTTTAGTAGGTACCATACCTTGCGATCCTAGTACGTTAAATCAACTTGGTAAACCATTTTCTAATCTCATGAGGGATGCATGGGTGCCCTTATATCCAAATTGTACAAAGTTCTCAAAATTATAGTTCCTGATAAAGTTGCTTCATGCAAATACAATGCATGGGTTATCTCAGAGAGCATTCAATATGCATTTAAGCCTCATTAAGGCAGCACTGTCTGATGGTGAAACACTTCCAAAGTCCTTTTATGAAGCCAAGACATACATGCGTGAATTGGGTATCGATTACACTACTAAACATGCGTGTAGGTATGATTGTGCACTCTTTTATGGTGAACATGAAAATGTGAATGAGTGTACAAAATGTGGTGAACCGAGGTATACAGCTAATCAGAAGAAGGGTAAAAAGATCCCCCAAAAAGTTTTGTGATATTGTCCATTAATACTACGATTGCAATGATTGTACATGTGTAGAAAGACTGCTGCAGATATGAGATGGCATAAAGAGAAACATTTTCAAGAGGAAAACACCCTTAGCCATCTAGTGGTCTCAGAAGCTTGGGCATAGTTTGATAAAATGCATCCATGGTTTGCTAGTGATCCTCGCAACATCAGACTTGGCCTTGCTTTAGATGGGTTCAATCCTTTCGGTAACATGAGCAACCCGTATAACATGTGGTCAGTTATGATGATGCCATACAATATGCCGCCATGGCGATGTATGAAAGAACCCTTCATTTATATGTCTCTACTTATTCCTGGACCGAGGGCACCTGGTAATGATATTGATCTTTACATGAGGCCATTAATTGATGAGTTGAAAGAACTATGGGAAAAAGGAGTGAAGACATTTGATGTGGAAACTGGGACAACATTTCGGATGCATGTTGTACTTTTGTGGACAATTAATGATTTCCCCGCCTATGACAATCTGTCGGGCTGGAGCACAAAAGGTTACTTAGCATGCCCAGTGTGTAATAAGGATGTTGGGTCCTTATCCTTAAAGCATGGACGCAAGTTATGTTTTATGTGTCATCGTCATTTTTTACGACCTAGACATCCTTGGAGGACTCGTGGTTTCAGAAGCTTTAATGGAAAACCTGAACGAAGGTTGCAACCAAACTGACTAAGTGGGGAAGAGATATTAAACCAGCTCAGGTTGATCAGAGATATGAAATTTGGGAAATCACCTAGCAGTAGAAAAAGGAAATATGCTGAGTGGGAGTTAAATTGGACAAAGAGAAGCATCTTCTTCGAGTTGTCATACTGGAAAGATCTTCCACTACGCTACAATCTGGATGTCATACACATTGAGAAGAACATTTGTGAGAATGTCATTTGTACATTGCTGGATATAAATGGGAAGACAAAGGAAAATGCAAATGCTCGTTGAGATATGGAAGATATGGGAATACAGCCTAAGTTACATATGATTCTTGATGGGGACAAACTTCTTATGTCATCAGCATGTTACACATTTTCAAAAGATGAGAAGAATAATTTCTTTGAATGGTTGAAATCAGTGAAGTTCCCTGATGGATATGCATCGAACATATCTCGATATATAAGCACGAAGGAAGGTAAGATGTTAGGAATGAAAAGTCATGACTGTCACATCCTTTTGCAATGAGTTCTGCCCATTTTCTTTCGTGGACACTTGATCGAAGATGTTCTCTCAGTGCTGATTGAATTGGGGATCTTCTTTCGACAGTTATGCTCCAAGAAATTGAGCATAAATGTACTTGAACGGTTAGCAGAGGACATTGTGATCATACTATGCAAGCTGGAGAAAATATTTTCACCAGCATTCTTCGATGTGATGGTCCACTTAGCCGTCCATTTACCAATGGAGGCCATAATTGGAGGACCGGTCCAATATTGTTGGATGTATCCTATTAAGAGGTAAATTATAAAGTCCTACAATGTTCTCATGATTTCCTTGCTTTTTTATTTTGTGTATACAAGTCACTAATGCTGTGTAAAATGCACAGGTTTTTATCCACTTTGAAGGGAATGTTCGGCCGTTCATGCTATTAATGTCGAAGATGAAGAACCGAGGAGCTCTATATTTTGAGGAAATGTTCGGCCGTTTGGTGCACGGGTTTATGATTTCATTGATATGGACGACCTATGAAGGGCACATTTTTACGTCCTTAATAATTGTGATGAAATTATTCCATATATCGAGTACGTGGTTCAAAACTCCTTACTTTGCATTGTATTTACATATGCATATATACTTAGTTGACTTTAACATGTACTATTGTTGCATATAGCGAACATAAAGCTAAACTTTTGGCTCAAAATAAAAGGAATGTTGAAGAAAGACATAAGAAGGAATTTGTCAATTGGTTTGGGTGTCATGTAAGTAACAACTACTGCCCGATTTTGCTACAATGTACATTTTCAATATTGACGGTTTACTCATCTAAAGTCCTTTGTAATTAATAGATGAAAGTCATGTATTATAATAAAGAACCAACAGCAAGTAAAGATTTGTACGTGTTGGTATGTGGCCCCGATCAACGAGTTAACCGCTACAGCGGTTGCATTGTCAATGGCTTACAATTTCCTACAAAGTTCCTCAAACTGCATAGAAGAACCCAAAATTATGGAGTTGCGGTGCTAGGTATAGAAGAAGATGAGGAAATTGACTATTTTGGTGTGTTGGATGACATTATAGAGCTTCACTATGGAGCTAACAGACTTGTCCACATCTTCAAGTGTACCTGGTGGGACATTAGCAATAAAAAGAGTGGGATAAATACGGATACCTACTTTACTAGTGTCAATTTCAGTAAAACATGGTATCAAAACGACCCTTTTGTTGCAAGCAGAACAAGTGTTATACCTTAAGGACACAAAATTAAAGGGTGAATGACATGTGGCCCAAAAAATTCCTCCTCAAAGTTTGTATGATATTACAGAAGTCGCAGATGGGGAGAAGAGTGTCAACAATGATGCTTTCCAAGAAGATCAGCCATTTGTTAGTGTAGCAACGCAATCTGCTATCAATGTTGTTGAGGAAGAAGTTGATCCTATACCATTAAATAGGGTTGGTGTCCTAGTAGAACACATAGGAACTATTGACATTAGAATAGAACCCTTTGTACACATTAACTTCATCGATAGTGATGAAATTGATGGGGAAGATGAAACTATGGTTGAGTACTGCAGTGAAGAGGAAGACACTCTAGAAAGTGAGGATGATATTGATATTGAGGACACATAGGGGGTAAGCGTGTTATGTTGTCACCATGTATTTGACATGCGAAAATAAAAGAAAATATATTTACTATGCATCCATCTAATATCCAATCTTCTTATATTTATTTGTGAATTATTTTGCAGACATGGCACCAGGAGGTCGTCGTCGCTTACTTCAGTCTAGGCTATCGATGACATCATCCTGCGAGGATGATAGGTCATCCCCGAGAGCGACTAAGCACGTCGGTGTTGATGCGGCACCATCTGAGCCCTCAGGACCCCAGCCCGACATGGATCCATCAGTTGGGGATCAAACCAAGGGTGAGTTGCCGACCATAATGAGTAGCGTTGGTAAGGTTACGAGTATTTGATTTAGAATAATATATTTACTGTCATTTCACATGTATGATTATCTTATTGTTCTTTAACTCTTCTTTCAACATCGACCTCTATGATGCAGATGAGTTCAGGCCGTGGTGTAGCGAAGAACGTTGCGCTAAAGAAGCACCCGAAGAAGACTGGGTGGCGGATCCGTATCGACATTCCTCCAGGCTTTATGGCCCCACTTGACAATTGGTGCACAGCCTGGTCACGAGAGCTTGGCATTATATGTCGCCAATATGCTCCAGTCACCTGCTTCACCTGGCCAAAGGTGACGGAGGCTCAGTGCTTGGTTCTATATGAGCACATCTTGGTAAGTAACCCTAAAACATTTCTTTCACTTTTCATATATTACCCAAAAGATTCTCTAACATTCAATATATATTTCATATGCAGGAAGAGTTTGATATGGACATTTTCACCGCAGACCATGTCAAAAAGGCTGTGATCACGCAGTAGTGCTCTCGGTTTAAGACTTATCGTAGCAAAATGCGCTACCATTTTAGGGAGATGGGAGATGAGGCAGAATCACACCCATACAATAAGATCTCCCTAGACGATTGGCGGGTGGTGTGTCGCCATTTTCGCGACCCTAACTATCAAGTGATGTGTTTTTATTAATTACAATAACTGCTTTTTCATATTTATGTGAATAATAAAAAGTCATTACATCTATTTTGTAGGCTATCTATGAAAAAAATTCCTGCGAATTGCAGCAAACTAGATACGACGCATTGCGGTGGCTCAAAATTATTCATCAATCATCGAAAGGTAATTGCTACGAAACTATCTGACCATTACCTGACAAGTGCTATTTATATTTACACCGCTGAATTAATATTAAAGAACTTTTATATGATAATGTAGCATGATCCCATCACTGGTGACCTGGAGTCGAGGTCGGATCTTTATCAGAGAACACATTAGAGGCCATCGGGGGAGTGGTGCCAGGGTGCACAGACGAAACATGTAAGTCAAGTAGATTATTTAGTCCATTATCTTATTCAAAACGTTAGTTCTATTCTTATTTCATCATTTTCATGACTGAAAATAGGCAAAGATGCTTGAGCTGAGGGATGCACCCGTTGCAGAGCGCAGTTAGCCGATGACGGATGACGAGATCTGCACTCAGGTGCTTGGGCAACAAATGGGTGCTTGGTTGAATGGTCTTGGGAGTGGATACGTCGCCCCAACATCATCATCTTCTTTCAATGCGGTGTCTCGTGCTAAGATTGACCGAGAGCGTCAAGCCACCGAGGCTCGAGTGGAGGAGATGCTTATCCGAATGCAAATGGTGGAAGCAGAGAACCGGCAATTGAAAGAAAAGATGTCGAATTGGAAAGCAGAGATGCAAGCCATGAAGAATTGGAAAGTGCAGATCGAACAAATGATGCACCAATCCCGTCCAGATGATGTGGGTGACTCCTCTCATTAGAAGGTATGTAAAAGGTAGTTTATCATCCCTCTTTTATGGTTGTCTGAAACTCTTTGGATACTCAACCAATTTACCGGAATAATGAATCTGTCATCTTCCTTTCTCCACTTAAATATCAAGATATTATCTCAAATAATAAGTTAAAACTCTCAAAATTTGAACCATGATAATTTAACCAAGAGAGACCGAAATAAATGAATTATTTTAACATATAATAGTTGCTAGGAATTAGTATTGGACCCAATCTTCATCATCACTAAATCCAGGAGCCCCCATTCAAAGCCACTTCGGTATCAATTTATTCAACAATACATGGATTTAGTTCGCTTAGATGTAGATTAACTCATGAGCCTTGCCTTCATTCTTCTTCTTCATATTAGGTAACTTCTTTGCTAGGTTGGATTTTAAGCTTATTCTCCTTAGTAAGCTAGGACATACTTCCAAAGGCTGACTTTTGTGCATTCTAATTGATATTTGTTTGTTTTATTTTTTTCCCTATCATTTATGCACATTGCTTATAAAAGTGTTTGCTAAAATTCCTACATGAATTATAAGGTCTTTGCAATATTTATTCTATTTGTTAAATTGCTTATGCGTTGTGAAATATTCAAATAGTTATCAAAGCAAGTGGAGGTTCACCGGTTAGATTTCTACAAATAATGGAAAAGAAAAGAGCAGGTGTTTAGGATTGAATTGCTAGGCCATGATTTTTATTGTGGGAATAGACTGCTGGAAATTCTATATCTTTTAATAGGTGTCATCACTACTGTTATGATATTTGTTTACTCCCATATAAAAGAGCAAGTGTTTAGGATAATATTAAAACAATGTTATGTTTGTTTGAGATCTTTCATAGAATATTTTTTTTTTTTTTTTTTTTGGCAAGCTTCCAATACATAAAACAACCAAAAATTCTAAAATTCATAGTTTTGAACACTAGAGAGAGAGATGCTACCTGAATGTCTGGCTAATAAAGTGTATATGTAATGATATTTTAGGAGCTTTAATCTTAGATTTAAATTTGCATAAATATAGATTGACCTTAATATAATATTGTATTACATTTTAGGTCGGTTTATTTGTCAATATGTACACATTAACATTAAGTTTAGTTCCTACAGAAAGCCTTTTCAATTACACTGAAATTGTTAAATACTAAAATAGTTCTCGATCTAGAGGGCAGAAGCATAGTTCTCATTAATGGGTCTTTTAGATTGAAATAGAATCTTATTTTCCCCTGATTGAAGCATGTTTTACAGCTTGGAGGATAATTTCACGTGAAACCTCAAGCCAATTTCTATAGAACATCCATGATTGATATTAGTAGAGAGATCTCGCGATGTGTCTCCATGACCCATTCTGGGTATGCATGCTGCCAGTTTGACCTCCTGCATAGATGCAAATATAATTTTGTTAATAATTAATTCATAAATGTGCACATGCAAGTTCAAGGTGGGTGAATTTCATTATCTAGGGAAAAACCATAACTTCCTTCATTTAGTCTCTCTCCTTAAGTAACTTACGAGTTGTTTGGTATCACAATAAAAATTTACAAAAACGTAAATCAGAAATGAGAACCAAAAACTAGAAATAAAAAATGAAAACCAAAAACCAACAACCTGTTTGGTTGATATTTGTAAAGCTAAAACAAATTTAAAACTTACTTTAAAAATGCTTATTTTCATATTTAAATGAAATAATATTATAATAATATAATTAAAATAATAAAATTGCAATATAATAAAATTTTAAGAAATACTATAATAAAAGTAAAACTTATATACTTATTTTTACCTAATTTTTATATTTTCAAATTTTAATTTGCATTAGCATCTAATACATGACAATTGAAAAATAGTAAAAATGTTTTGTAATTAGATGTTATTGTTAAATTATGTATAGTTTTATTTTAATTATATTTAAATTCATTTGATCATTTTATTTTATTTTAATTAAAGAATGTGTATAAAACGAATGATTTAATGTAAAAAAAAAAACTATTTTTGGATATAAAAATTTTTAGCAATAGGTTGCCAAAACAATTGAAAACCATAAAAGCCAAGTTTTCAATTTTTTCGTTAACAGCTCAAACCCACCAATAGAGATTGAAAATTGGCAACCTAAACAAACACTTTTTCTATAATTTGCTTCTCCACTATGCAAAAATAGAAATGGAAAACAAAAAGCAACAATGACACAAAACATATTTGTTACGTTTTTAAAAATCTCTTATTCAGTTTTTTTATAATTTTTTTCATGTTCCTGATTTGTTAATTTTGTTTCAATGCCAACAAACCCATGTTGTTGTAATTGGAATTTTTGAACACAAACCTTTCTTTATATGTATATGTGCTTCAAATATAAATGTCATATTGAGCATATTCAGTGTCAAAAAATTTGTTCAAACTATCTAACCAATTAAATGAGCATGTTTTGTGTTTTTAAGTGCATGTGCATTCGCTTGCTTGTGCACTTTTGTGTGTTTAATTGTGGATACGCCTATTGCAACCTTGTTCGATTTTTTCCTAGTAAGCGTTTGTTTTTGCAACATTGTTAATAATGAATCATATTATCTAGGTATTTTATAATTTTGATTACAATTCAGTGTTTTCTCCATGCTTAAGTTGTAAGAGAATATCTTCTTGGTTGAGAGGAAAGTTTTATAGGACAGTTGTAAGTCGACCCATGCTATATGGATCAAAAAGTTTGCAATCAAAATGATAATAATTACAAGTTATTATTATTTCTGAAATCATGATATCAAGGTGAATGAATCACAATACAAGAAAGAAAAGAGAGAATAAGAAATGAGTGTATTTGTGAGAAATAACTAGTAAGGACTAAAAGAAGGAACAACCTCAAATTAAAGGGAGGAAAAGGGTCTGCAATAAAGGCTCAAGAGTAGCATTTTTTGTCTACATATTTTTTTTATATGAATACTGACATTTTGCCATATGCAAAAAGGTCCACTATCCAACTATATGTAAAATCTTTAATCATGATTTGCTAGGCTTGTCAAACTTATGCTTCAAGTAGTTATGCGCTTTTTCATTTTGTGCGTGTATGCATCTATGGGCCTTGCCTGCGTGGGTGGGGGGTGAAGCAATGGGAAATATGAACCTTAAGCATGTCTTAAGGATCAGGACTGATATCTTTGAGCTTTAGCCATAGAGGCTTATATTCCTTGATGCTCTTGAGCCAGATTTGGGTTATCATGATAAGACATATGCCTCATGCATTAACCATGAATAGGATCATGAAAAACCTTCACTCTCTTGCCATGCACCATTATCAACTATTCCTATCAAATTTTGTTATGATTTATGAAAGTTGATTAATTGAGGCTATATCTAACATCAATAATAATGCTGTTGTTTTTTCAATTGGAATTGGGCATGCCAACCTGTACTACAAATTTTTTTGGGGCTTGTCTAATAATGCTTGTTGATATTTAATATGCAGTGTAATTGATGACTATATTGTGCTCGTTTTGAAAAAAAAATAAAAATAAAAAAAGAATACAGTTCAAATTACTTTGTATCTATATTTGCTCTATTCAATCCATTCTTTTTCTAAATTATGATTCTTTAGTAACATTTATTTGCCTGTTTGATAGGTCTTTTTTTATTATTTTGTTTTAGCAATGGAGAGAGTGGTTACATACTTAGGTTATCTTCCATGCAGTCATGTGTTATCATGCCCCTTTCTTGCTGCTTCAAGCCATGTAGTCATTTTTTTGTGACTTTTCAAATGATGCTTCTTGATATTTAAATATGCAGTGTAGTTGATGACTGCAATGTGCTTGTTTTGGAAATGAAAAAAATAATGAATACAATTAGGCATATTTTGTATCTACATTTGTTCTCTTCAACCCTTTTTTGTTTTTTAGAATTTTGGTTCTTTTGTAACATTTACATGCATGTTTGATGGGGCTTTTTGTCATTATTTGGGGAATTAGTGCTGGCTAAAGTATTATTCCTCATGAAAAGTTAAATGTCTATTCCTGCCTACTATGCCTAGTACCTTGGTGAATTGGGTTGATTAAAGTTGCTTGTGAAGAATCCATATCTTGATGATTTATATTGATATGAGAAGGCTATGTTATTCCTGAGACTCCCTATGATGCTAGTGAATTTTAAAGGAGGAAAGAGATTTTGATGCATCCTTCTTTTCCTGATTGTGTGATGATGTGGTTGAAGACATCATTCTCTGAATGAGTTTGTTTGATTATCCTGATCCTCATCCTTTTTGAGATGGCTTCCTAGGTGGGTGAAATTAACTTGAGAATATCAACAAACTTCAGTTAATAGTGTTAAGTTATTCTTTTGCAAGATGATAACATTCTAGTGAACTGCAAATTGGTATGAATAGTCCAAAACATGCTACATTTTCGTTCCAAGAGATTAAATCTAGTGTTCCAAAGTTTTAATTTAATATTTTTTTTCTATATGACATCTATTTTAATCATAAAAGTAGAACATTATTTCATTATAATTTTCCTTTCAGTCATTATTAACATACTTACTAAAGAAAATCTTTTTTTCAATTTCTAAACGCCTAACTATACTCTCTTAAGTATATAAATGCCATAACACTTTTTTCACCTATCTACGCGCACACTTAGCTTACCTCATTTTTTAGTATCTGCTGCACCATGATCCTATTTTCATTCCACAAACCAACACCTTTTGTATCCTTCTACATTGTGGTTAACATAACAACCTGTTGAGTTATGGGAATTTTCACTTGTCACCTGTGTTTTCCCTTATTGCTTCTTTGGGCCTCACAAATGTTAATCATAATTTTTGTAGAACTGAGCCATGCTTGGTTTTTATCTTGTCTTGCCTTTCCTATATTTTGAACATAGGTCTGGCTTGGCTGCAATTTCAGTCCTTGTCAAACTCTTAGGACAGAAAAATTTTCTGGTTTTTAGAACTTAAATACATTGAAGGGTCTTCTTTGTAGTTGTATAATCCACTGGGTGTTGTCAAGCACCGCAATAAGCTTGTCGGATTTAGATAATCCAAAATATAGTGCTTCTCGTTGAATTGATGAAAAGCATTACAACATTTATCTCTTAATTTTAAGGTCCATGAATACTGATCAACACAACAATAAATCAATATTATTTTTATTTTAGTAATTACATATGGGGGAGTAATTGTAGAGTTACGAGCCTACATGATAGAAGGTCGAACGAGTTTTAAAATAGTTCGTTGATTTACTTTTTGTCACATAATTCATATGTCATGAATATATGATTGTTTCTATCCTTTTATTTTCTTATATGGATGACTTACGAGCCGTTAATCTAACTATTTTCAATTTTTTTATAGAATGGTTACGTAAATAATTGGTGAAACTATCAAACCGTCAAATATTTGTTTATTATTGGCTTCTTGGGAAAAGCAAGCTGGACTTTCTCTGATCAACTTGCATTTTTTGAAACACAAAAAACAAAAATAGTAAATTATAAATATATAACACAAAAATGACTTTCCCTGTGGCCACATTCATTGCATTGGTAAAGTTATTGGGCTGTTGTTTTACACAAAAACAAAAGAATATAAATAAATAATTAAACAAGAAATACTTACAAGTAATGAAAATTTTGAAAACTCCTATGATTGGAAGTCCATGAATCAAAGAAAAAGAGCCAAATCCATAATATTGTCAAAATCTCGTATCCAACAAGTTTTTGTTTTTTCTTTTAAATCAAAGTTAGAAATAGAATAGTTACTCAATTCACTTTTTTTTTTTTTATGATAATTGACAAGAGAATGAGCGAATCAAGCTATTTTTCTTCTTATCGAGTCTCTTAATTTTAAATCCTTTTTTCTGTGTGGGTGGTTAAACAAAACTTGGGAATCAGCTCCATATAATATTAGATTGAGCTTGTCTTATATAGGAAAATTATATATTATGCCATAAAGTTCGAACTTCAGTTGAATAGATGATTTAACTTCTAGACTGCATGTTTGGATTGATATATCTTGTGAACTGCATGCTGGTGGACATTAGGACTGCATGCTTGATTGGAACGCCACCTGCATGGCTGATGCAGTGATGTGTATTGCCTACTGGTAGATACTTTTAGGTTGTTGCATGTCTTAATCTAAATGGCATCTATATGATGCAAAAATATTATGAATTGCATGATTTTGTGACGTGCAGTTTGGGAAATGTTCTATTTATAGACGGCATGCTGCCAAAAATTTGTTGAAAATTTTAGGAAAAGGAAAGAAAAATTCAAAAAAGACCAATTTTGGACTATGTGATATAATTTTTCTTTGATTTCTTGCTTGCTTGGTGGTTATGCCAATTTTGGTTGGAGTACGTTATTTATGTTTGAAGGTTTAAGTTTAATTTATGCGCAACCAAAAATTAATTGTTAATTGCCAAAAAAGGAGATTAAAAGTAATATAGGGTCCATCAAAATGGATAGAATACTAGAGTAAGTGGCATTGTTTCCCATGCAAGTATGTGGAAATTTGTTTCCCATTTTGCTTGTTTGTTCCTTCCTCCCACTCATTTTAGAGTAGCTAATGGCAATAGGGTTTGATTTTGGGAGGATGCTTGCCTAGTTACAGTCGTTAGAGTAGATGATGCTTCATCTTCTTAAGATTTCCACTCTTCACAATGCACGTATCATCTCTTTCTTTTCTTTGGAGAGGAGCTCTCTTTCTTAGGTTTTTAATTTTATAGTGAATCTCATACCAACTGTGTCTACTCTATGAAATATGTTGTTTATAGGATAATCCACTCTATTATGATATATGTGTTTTATGGGATGCATGAACACGTTACATTATTTAATGCTTATTATATGAAGCTCCTGTACACTCGCAAAATTCATTACTAGTTGGATTATTGTGAACTGTTTATTGTAAACACCTAGGTTTGGAGCATATCTCTATGGAAAATGTCATATTTACAGGAGAAATCCTGCCAAAATTTTTCAAAAGGTGTATACTAATTTTTTTAACTTTCTTAATTTGTAGGGTTTGCAACTGTGACTACGTCAAGATGATGTCATGCACTACGGATGCAGCTTTTCACTTTTTTTGTTATTTGAACAAATGAAATGTATTTGAATTTGAATTTGTATAATGTATTTGTATTTAAATTTGAATTTGTATAATATATTTGTATTTCAATTTGAATTTGTATAATACATTTGTATTTAAATTTGAATTAGAATTTTGAATAATTTATGAATTTTATTGCAATTATGGTTTAATGTTATGTATAAGAAAATGTAATTTAATTACAGATTATTACAGGAACTAATAATTGGAAAAAAATTAAATTCACTATTAATTGTCCAATTTAAGTATTAGTGACGGTTTCAAAATCGTCACTAATAGCCTTTTAAAAAAGTTTTAGTGAAGGTTCTCAAACCGTCACTAATACTATGGCTTTAGTGATGGTTTTAAAACCGTCACTAAATCCATAAGTGACGGTTCTACATAGCAATAGTGACGGTTCTAAAACTGTCACTAATAATAGAGCAATAGTGACGGTTTTGAAATTGTCACTAATAATAGAGCATTAATGATGGTTTTACACCCGTCACTAATAATAGAAGAATAGTGATGCTTTTAAAATCGTCACTAATAATAGAGCAATAGTGACGGTTTTAAAATCGTCACTAATAATGGAGCAATAGTGACGATTTTAAAACTGTCACTAATACTATGGCTTTAGTAACGATTTTTGGTCGATCAGGTGTAAAATCTATAGTGATGGGCTTAGGTTTTTAGTGATGGTTTTAATCCATCACTAATACTCTATTATTAGTGATGGTTTAAAAAATTTGTCAGTAATAAGTATTAGTAACGGCAAGTATAGCGACTAATTAAAAATCGTCACTAATACTCATAAAACTGTCATTAATACTAGTAGTGACGGTTTTGTGAATATTAGTGACGGTTTAAAACCGTCACTAATAATCTTATTTTTTATAGTGAATAAGCATGAGTGTGATTTTTGCAATTCTGAGCTCAAGACCCTCGTGGGCCCCACACAAACCTACTAGGCCCAACACGACTACTCTAGGCCCCGTAGATTGGGGCTCCCCTTTTGACTTTACTTGCATTTAATTACTTACATTATGAGTTTTGTGAGGTTTTTAATTTTGTGATTAAAAAGTTTTAATTTTGAACATAAATTAAGTTATTTATGTTGAATTAGGTGTAATCCCAAGATGGGGGTGAATTGGGTATTTTAAAATTCTTTGAAGCTATTTACCACTTAATCCCTATTTGTATATTTAACTAATCAAATTTAGGAACTCATTACAAAATTAAATTTATTTTCCAATGAATTCTTTTTACCCAATTAATTGTGTGTAACATTATTCAACCTACACATGCAATACGAATAAATCAAATGTAGTACGGAAAGTAAAGAGTAAGGGGAAGAGAGAAGACAAACGCAGTTTTTACGAGGTTCAGCCAACTCGGCCTACGTCCTCGCCTTGAGCAACCATTCAACGATTTCACTAGAATCACTACTCCTTAAATTGAGACAGAGCTTCTCTTACAATCCGATGCTTACAAAAGGTACAACTCCCTCCTACTCCACTGCTTACAAGAGATACAGCTCTCTCCTCAAACCCCAGTTCGCACACCGAACCGTGAATACAATGAAATCTATAAAACACTCAAAATGGCTTTCAAACAAAAGCTCGTGAGTACAATTCAAATTCCTAATACATTAACATATGATAAAAGTTGAAGCTCAGAATGTATGAAACGATACAATCATTTATGTATGATATGCTTCAACACACAATTCTTTTTTTGTCAAATCTCCCAAAATGTTTGTATGATTAATAGCTTTGAAGATGCGATGATCAATTATCAAATATGATCTTATTGAAAAATTGAGTCTTGAATAGTATAGGATCTAAATCAAAAACTTTCTTTCAAATGTTCAATCACACCACGATCTTTGTAATGTGCAAATATATATATGATATGTGTACCAAAGATCTAAAAGAAACAATGTAATCTATTTCAGAAAATATCCTTCAACAATATATATATATTTATGAACTCCAAGGATATGTAATCAAGTGGATTGGTAATATTAAAATATCAAGTCTTTGAATGGAAAAACTCACTTGAACCTAAAATATTTAATCAATAGCTAAACCTCTTTTCAAGTGGTAATCCTATCAAAGTGATTTAATATATATGCACACTCAAGATCAACCTCTTAATACATAATCAAAAATAGATTTTGCAATACCAAGCTCTTTGAAAAATAAATATCAATCAACAAATCTATTTAGAGAATGAAACTCTATGAGAATATCTCTTAACTAGAAGATTGTTTTGCCAAACCTCAATACCAGAATGAAATCAAGAAGTGTATATGAGATCCCTTTGTTTTCTTGAATTGATTTGCCCAAGCTTGATAAGTATAAGTTGAAGTGTAAGCAATCGTATAGCAAAGTGCTCAATGTTCTCAATTCGCTTTCAAAAAGTGTTCTCTTTTCTTCTTGTTGATCTTCGCTAACGTACTAGGGTTTAGATATTCAGTATATAGTGTCTTACCCTTAGAATATATCTCAACCATTGGATCAAAAGATAGCTCGCATGTTTGCACAATAAAAATTATATTTTTAATCCTTCCCACAAGTTTAGATGACTGAGGTCAAGGGCCTGGACAACCGAAGTGCTTTTTAACCTTCGAAAAAAAATTGCCTAGGCACAGGGTCAGATGACCGAGGTCAAGGGTGAGATGACCGAAGCATCTAGTTCAAACGACCGAAATCAAAGTTCAGTCATCTGAGGTGCTTCTGCCAATTTCTGTTTTTCACTAATAAATCTTCGGATGACTGAGCTTATTCTTCAGACGTCTAAAGTAATTCTTCAGTCAACTGAAGTTAAAGTTTAGTCATCTAAAGTTGCCACTTCAGGCTTCTTAATAGAAACTTCAGTCTTCTAAGGTTCTGTTCTTCTCATTTTTCAAAATTAATTCAAAATATGATTTGCTCTCTTTATTTATCCTTTTATAAATTTTCCAAGGTTTTTAAATAGGTTTCTAAGTCCATATAATTCCCCTAAAAATGTTTATGAAATGCATGATTCTTAAAGTCATTCTAAGATGTGATTTGAGCTTCAAATTAAATCATATGAAAACGTAAGTACATGAGTTCTAAGTACCCATTCCCATGATGTTCTTGAACTTTGCCGCTTGCATCTTGATTCTCGTATTCTTTGAGTTCTATGGAATGTGCCAAGATATGTAAGCTTTAATCTTCATGGCTTCGATTACTTGTTATCCTTCCGTACATGCTTAATATAATTCTTGTTCACAATCTCAATTGCACATATCAAATACCAAGTGATTTGTCATTATTAAAATAGGATTGGACTCGTAGAGTCAACAATCTCCCCCTTTTCAATGATGACAAATACACGAGCAAAAATATATAATGGGTTACGCCTAACAAGGCTCCCCCTCAATTAATGCATCAAGTATTCAATAAATGAAATATGCTCATGCCAAATAAAATAAGCTCATATTCATACACACGTTGTTTAGCCTGATTCCAAATAGAATATGCTCCTGATATTTCTTATTTATGCTCCCGATTTTTCTAGATTTCTCTTATTTTGCTTTTTCTCCAAATTTTTATTTCTTTTTCTCCTGATTTCTATTATTTTTGCTCCCAATTTTTCTCCCCCTTTTGACATCAACAAAATTGTGTAAAATAATACGACATGAGTGGACATACCTTTATGTTCTTCTCCCCTTAGAAATCTTAAAGTTTAAAACTTGTTCAACCATCAGATTTACAAAAAAAAATTTCTTCTCCCTCGTTTTGGCATCAACTATCCCCCTTGCTAATGCATAAATATGTGTTGTGGTATGTAAATTTCATTGTGAACATACATAGTGTACCAAATTTCAAAGATTATGTGAGGATACCAAATGTTAATTGATGTGATACCAAATTTTTACATCTTTAAACATGCGATACCGAATGTTGATACCAAAATGTTGACTAATGTTATATCAAATGAGAACAAATGATACCAAATGTTTACTAATATGATATAGAGTGAGAACAAATGAGCCGAATTTTGAAAATTAAGTAACGTTGCTCCCCCTGAATTATGTCATCTAATATAATTCTAGGCAACCATATTTATTTCAGTTTAGAAAAACTATTCCCTGTTTTATTTATTTAAGCTCATTCACATCGTATATTATGCAAAACAAATCTCTCCCACTTTGGTTCTCATTAACAATTTACTCTAGCATATATCTCTCACCTTTTGGATCTTCAAAAACAAATTGAGCTATACATATTTGCTTTAAGTACATTCCGAAAAGAATTATAACTAGAAGGACTAACCATACAGATCCTAATTATATCAATGCATTTCAAAAACAAGGTCATATGGTTATCTCAAGGGATTTTTAGCAAAGCAATATATATTTTTCATTTAGAGTATTCAATATTATCATCATAAGTAGGTGCATGCTACAGACAATTCATTGCACATCTAAGCACAAGAAATATTGGTAAGTATAATAAGATAGTAAATAATTTCGAGATGCTCCCCTTATGAATTCAAATACTTGCGTAGATGAAATAAAATTGTTGACCTTATAGGTCACGCCCGGTTTTGATAATGACAAATATTCCTGTATTTAATGAGTATCTAGTTCATGTGCAGGTCTATATTAGCAGACACATTGATGGCATGTGAAAGCTTAAAACTTGAAGACCTATTCATGTTTTTTAGTTGTAATATATATTTAGTGGTCAAATTGATCTGTAATAGTAATTAGGATATTTTGTTTGTAATAAGCACACACAACACATGTATGATTTATTTTGTAAGCTCAAACCAAATACGAACTAAAAGTGACCATAGAGAGACCTTAGGGCAGTCGACCGACACCGAACTTTCTCGGTGTCTTGATTTTGGACATAAATGACCCTAGGACACACACATTTACACCTATGTTTGTTTAGGCACTTGAATAGGGTGATTGGTTGTTCAAACAGGACCGAAATGCACACATGGTGCACTTTCGGTCGACTGGCCAAGATAGTTTATTTTGGCCTGGTCGACCGAACTAGACCTGGGTCAACTGTTGACCAAGGTCCTGGTCAAACGAACCTATGCAGTTCAAAATCCCCCGGTTGACTGAAACCCTCTCTGGTCAACATTTTGACCATCTGGTCGACCGAGCCATTTTTGTACACCAACTACCTAGTCAACTGAGGGTCCTTGGGAAAATTCCCAACGATCTCGTCGACCAAACCAACCAGTTCAAATTGGCTCGGTCGACCAAACCATGATAAAATGGGAAAATCGCTTTTGGAAAGAGTCTTTTGGTCGACCAACCACTCAGTTCAAAATCCCCCTAGTCGACAGAACCATATGAGTCTTGGTCGATCGAACCATATGAGTCCTGGTCGACCGAACTTGCTCTAGTCAATTGGACCTCTCGGGTTGCACCTAATTTTTTACCGCAGTTAATACTTTCAAACAGGGTTAAAATGTTTTAAACATCATTAAACTTTTTTAACAATCCCCAATAGGTCCCCAACAGTCAAAAATTCTGGTATGTCTATATATACCCTTTCATTTGGGAGAATTAAGCATCGATTAGTAAAAACAAAAATTCAATTTCTCTCTCAAGCTAAATACTTCCTACTGCTCATACTATTTTCCAAATCCACTCAAACTTACCTTCCTCACTTCTTTGTATCATTTGTAAGTGTATTGAGTGTGTTCATTTAGAGGTTTGCTCTCTCATTTCGTAAGTGCTTGAATCGATTTTTATGAGAGTATAACCTAAGTATTCTTAGGATGCTTTTCTAATAAGCCTACCCTAAGAAGGCTTGTGGTGAACTTCCGAGTATTGCATTCTCATTGCAATATCTTTGAAAGTTTGTATTTGTTTTTGGCTTGCAAAAACATTTTCAAACTTACTCAAATATCTTGTGGTATTCATATTGACATTGTTGTGAAAAGATACTTGTGTTTGATATACAAATCTTTGTGACAATATCTATTCAAGTTTATATTATTTTTAGAATACAAAGATTGCTTAGCTTTGCAAACCAAGCATATTCACTAGTTGAAATATTTGAAACTTACATAATATCTTTGTTTGAACATCTTGATTGAGAACACATTGAAATACAAAGATTGCTTGTTGGCACTCTCACGTACGCATTACACTGATAGAAAATACATTTGAGAGTTGAACTATTTAGACCACACTGAGCTTACATTTTAAATCATCTATGGTGTTTGTGATTGTGCGCATTTGGGGTACAAATCTGCCTTATGTGAAAGCACCCTTATATTGTACCTTTTGATTGTATATCTGAGAGATTCTAGGTGCAGCCTGAGGGGGTGGTAATCCAACCTGGTAAGGATTGGTGTAAAGGTTGAGGTCAGCCCTATGCTAATTGACCTAGTTTGTATAGGTGTCACTCCACCAGTTTAAGTGAGCAAGTTATTGTGATAATCTTTGTGCTGGTTAGCCAAGACGGGGACGTATGCAGTTGGCCGAACCTCGATAACATATCTATGTGTCACACTCTCTTTATTGCTTTCTAGTGCTTGTGGGAGTAATTAAATTGCTTTACTTAATTTCTGATATATTTATATTACTTGTACTAGATTGACCATAGGCTTGTGAACATACTGCTGTTAGGAAGAATACCTAGGAGATAAATTTTAAAAATGCCAATTTACCCCCCCCCCCTTTGGGATCACGGTAAAGCTAACAGAAATGTTTTTGTTTCAGAGCCATAGTCTTTTTCAAGTTAATTTACTCCCTTTCTGTTACGCACTTATCATATTCATATGTCTTTTCCTTGTAGTCATTCTTCACTAGTTTAGCCAAGTGTTCTAAGATTTTGAATGATTTTTACTTGACTTTTCCTACTTTAGCTTTGAGGACCACAAAGTCATAATGCAATTTTACTTCAAGGTCACATGCCTATATTTCTTATTTTCTTATGGATCTCAATGCACAGGTTTCTTAGTCATTTGCATTATCATATAGATTAAAACCTATCGCATCTAACTTGCCATTTGTCATATTTAAAATCTTCTAATAGATTTGACTTGAAGTTTGAAAGATTGTGAAGTGAAATTTTCCAGATACTCTTAACAATTAAATTATCATTAAGTTCAGAAGAATATTAATTATGAGTGGACCATATTCAAAATATTTTGTAGAAGCGAATATATCCAACTACATATGCCAAAGAGCAAATTGGGAGAATATTAACTTTGAACACTACTCTTTAGGTATTTCTGATTATCCAATTATTAGACGATACCTTATAAGTATGTCTTCAATTTTAAGCAAGGGTACGACCCTATAATGGATAAGTCTTTACCGGATATGATCGTGATTTGGTTAAAATTTCTTGTGGAGGATATTGCCGAATCCCAAATCAAACTTAGGGATTTTTACATTTTAAGTACAAAGGGAAAATGTCTTGATAGACCATTTGGATCCCTTAGAGAATTCCACTAATTTGATTATTACGGGATATCCTTTACTAAGCACTTGAAGGATATAGAGTTTATGATTTATCAGTGCTAGTGGTTACAATGATGACTGACTTAATCCTTTGATGGCTCCAAGAATGAGTTTAGAATTACATGATTTTAATATATGATTTATTCCTAAAGCTCAGTCTTATGCAATGGACATGATCTGCTTAACTTAAGATTTTAATATTTAAGCATGGGTTAAGTAACAAGAATTATTTCGTTAAACAGCAATGCTTTAATCCATTTGGAAGTGGATTTGTTCTTCAATGTTATGACTTTTGTTACTCATTGCAAGGATATTAGGTTCCTGATATTCTAACAATTAATCTCTCAACCTTCACTTTGAATACATCAAGATTTGCATGTTGTTCAATATTTTAACATTTTACCCAATCATTATGATATAAAAGCATTAGGTAGTTAGATTGGATATATTGTTTAAAGGAATCTTATTAGCCTAATTTTCTTGGAGGACTCTTAGTATAATAATAGTGTAGTAAATGCACATACTAAGATTTTACATTTTAAGCATATACTATTCCCAAGCCTATTAGTCATCACGATCCTATAACTAGTCCTAAGAGCAATGAAAGAATTAAATAATCATGTAATTCCAATTAGAACCCTTTTTGATTACCCATGTCATTTTCTTGTCTTTGTCTCGGACACCTCTAAATGGACACTTATATCGAGTATGCCCTTTCATTTTACATAATAAACAAGTTTTGTATAGTCGTGGGAAAGTATACTTATTTCTTTTCTTCTCACTTAATGAGGCATAGCTATGGGATTTTTGAGATACATTCGAACCCATTTTGAAAAAAATAATTTCTTTTAACTTATAAGGGTTTATTCAAACTATCTTCACTTGTAACCCTGAAAATTGTTTCAGCATGTTCATCCATTTTTCTATCTAAATAGGTGATCTTCAGAATTTTCATGATTTTCTTATTTTCTAGTATAGCATGATAATCTATTAATTCCTCTAATTGTTTAACTATCCTTTCATTTTCATTTTTCAAGCACATTGTCTTCTTTGATATCCTAGCTTGAAGCTTATGCATTTTAACTAAAGCCTTTTCTAGATCTCCATATGAAGACATGCTTTTATTACACAATTCAACACATGATTCAACACTAAATTTATCACAATAAACATCATATGAATCATTCCACACATTATTAATGGAGTTATCAACAGATGACTCCACACATGATTCATTACACGAATTGTCATAATATCCATCATTTGAGTTATTGCATGCATCAATAGCAATATTGTCACAAGGGGCACTGCCTGAATCATTATTAGAATTATCAACACATGATTCATTATATAATATAACACAGGATTCATCACATGATTTTTCATAAAATATATCGCAAGATTTATCGCATAAATCATCACATGAATCAATAAGTGAATCATTAAGCTAACTAGGCTAAGATACATATACCTCCTCCTTGACTAACTCATTTTATTTACAATTTGCCATCTCTTGATCATTTGAACATGACATTCCCGGAGTGGTGGTTTCTTTCTCCTGGGTTTCTCCATACTTCCTATCAAGTTCTTCCCAAATATCTCTTGCACATGTACATGTCATACATTCATGAAAAATATTAGAATCTAAAGCACGATAAAGCATATCTATGGCATTTGAATTTGCATATATTAAACTAGTATCATTTTCATTTGTAGGTACACAAATTCCTTTAACTATTACTTATCAGGCCTTCCAGTCCATTGATTTTATAAAAACACTCATTTTTAGTTTCCAAGTCGAAAAATTTTCACCGTAAAATATTGGAGGACTAAGATAAGATCGTCCCTCACCAAATAGGGTTACACCAATGTGTGCCATGTGATCTTTTTACAAAAGAAATGTTAAGTCTATGTAAACCCACTCTGATACCAATTGTTGAATTAGGTGTAATCCCAAAAGGGGGGTGAATTGGGTATTTTAAAATTCTTTGAACCTATTTGCCACTTAATCCCTATTTGTACATTTAACTAATCAATTTCAGGAACTTATAAAAAAATTTAATTTATTTTACCAATGAGTTCTTTATACCCAATTAATTGTGTGTAATGTTATTCAACCTACACATGCAATACGAATAAATTAAATGTAGTGCAGAAAGTAAAGAGTAAAGGGAAGAGAGAAGACAAACGCAATTTTTACTAAGTTCAGTCAACTCGGCCTACGTCCTCACCTTGAGCAACCACTCAAGGATTTCACTAGAATCTCTACTCCTTAAATTGGGACAAAGCTTCCCTTACAATCCGCTACTTACAAAAGGTACAACTCCCTCCTACTCCACTGCTTACAAGAGATATAGCTCTCTCATCAAACCCTGGTCCACACACTGAACCGTGAATACAATGAAATCTATAAAACACTCAAAATTGCTTCTAAACAAAAGCTCTTGAGTACAATTCAAATTCCTAATCTATTAACATATGATAAAACTTGAAGCTCAGAATGTATGAAACGATACAATCGTTTATGTATGATATGCTTCAACACACAATTCTCCTTTTGTCAAATCTTTCAAAATGTTTGTATGAGTAATAGCTTTGAAGACACGATGATCAATTATCAAATATGATCTTATTGAACAATTGAGTCTTGAATAGTATAAGATCTAAATCAAAAACTTTCTTTCAAATGTTCAATCGCATCACGATCTTTGTAATGTGCAAATATATATATGATATGTGTACCAAAGATAAAAAAGAAACAATGTAATCTTTTTCAGAAAATATCCTTCAACAATATAAGTATTTATGAACTCCAAGGATATCTAATCAAGTGGATTGGTAATATTAAAAATATCAAATCTTTGAATGGAAAAACTCACTTGAACCTAAAATATTTAATCAATAGCTAAAGCTCTTTTCAAGTGATAATCTTATCAAAGTGATTTAATATATATGCACAATCAAGATCAACCTCATTATACTTAATCAAAAATATATTTTGCAATACCAAGCTCTTTGAAAAATGAATATCAATCAATAAATCTGTTTAGAGAATGAAATTCTATGAGAATATCGCTTAACTAGAAGATTGTTTTACCAAACCTCAATACTAAAATCAAGAAGTGTATGTGAGATCCCTTTGTTTTTCTGAATTGATTTGCTCAAGCTTGATAAGTATAAGTTGAAGTGCAGACAATCGAATAGCAAAGTGCTCAACGTTCTCAATTGGCTTTCAAAAGTGTTCTCTTTTCTTCTTGTTGATATTTGCTGACGTACTAGGGTTTAGATATTCAATATATATAGTGTCTTACCCTTAGAATAGATCTCAATCGTTGGATCAAAAGATAGCTCGCGTGTTTGCATAATAAAAATTATATTTTTAATCTTTTTCACAAGTTCAGACGACTGAGGTCAAGCGCCCAGATGACCAAAGTGCTTTTTAACCTTCAAAAAAAAAAATTACCTGGGCACAGGGTTAGATGACCGAGGTCAAGGGTGAGACGACCGAAGCGTCAAGTTCAGACCACCGAAGTCAAAGTTCAGTCATCTGAGGTGCTTTTGCCAGTTTCTGTTTTTCACCAATAAATCTTCAGACGACTGAGCTTATTCTTCAAACGTCTGAAGTAATTCTTCAGTTAGCTGAACTTAAAGTCCAGTCATATGAAGTTGCCACTTCAGGCTTCTAAATAGAAACTTCAGTCTTCTAAGGTTCTGTTCTTCTCATTTTTCAAACTTAATTCAAAATATGATTTGCTCTCTTTATTTATCCTTTTATAAAACATTTTCTGGGGTTTTTAAATAGGTTTCTAAATCCATATAATTCCCCTAAAAATGTTCATGAAATGCATGATTCTTTAAGTCATTCTAAGATGTGATTTGATCCTCAAACTAAATCATATGAAAATGTAAGTACATGAGTTCTAAGTAGCCATTCCCATGATGTTCTTGAACTTTACTGCTTGCATCTTGATTCTCGTATTCTTTGAGTTCCATGGAATGTGCCAAGATATGTAAGCTTTAATCTTCAAGGCTTCCATTATTTGTTATCCTTCCGTGCATGCTTAATATAATTCCTGTTCACAATCTCAATTGCACAGATTAGATACCAAGTGATTTGTCATTATCAAAACAGGATTGGACTCATAGAGTCAATAATTTCCTATGCCTATATGGTGACGTTTAGGTCATTTATCATTTAGGTTTTTACTTTCCCATATATATTGCTATTGTAAATGTTGGAAAATGAGTTAGATTATTATTGATTGAATAAAGGTTCTTCCTTTGAAAGCTCAGAGCTTTGTTCCGATCCTTGCGATTAAGTGGCGAGATGCTATAGCGTTCTCCTCAAAGATCACTTGGTGTGAGACCAACAATCTATCCAACATCTATCTACCACAATCCATCCACTACAACTATCCATCTCGGAGCCATCCATATCATTCGCATTCAAAAACAACAAGCATCAACCTTTACACTGGTTCAACTCGATCTTAACGAATTTCTTGGTTTGATTCATGTTTGTGATCATTGGTAAGTTATTCATGGGATCCACACGGTAAAACTCATCCTAACCCATCCATAACTATGTTTACCATCTTTATTTAAGATCCTATAAGCCCCCGTTTCGCAAACCTCTAAAAATCCCATTTTTATTCCGAACCTTCAAAGCCCAATCAACTGAACCTCAGAGTCCAGTCGCCTAACCCTTGTGTTGCTCTCGGTATTTGCCAGAAAATTCAGTCAGTTGATTGACCCTCTTGGCCTCCTAGTCGAGTGACCTTTGTTCCCTCTCGGTTTCTCACCCAGAATCTCAGTCAGTCACCTAACCTCCCCACCCTAGTCGCCCGAGGAACCCCAAAACTTGAAATTTCTCATTCTTTAGGCACATACTTGCTTGTCAACTGTGGGATATGATTACGATTACATTGACTTATTTTCTTGAATGATTAAATGGCATTTTTATGGCATGTAACTTGACTATCTTGTGAGAGAACCCCCTAGGACTGAATTTGAATCTGATTATATGTGGTTTTAAAATCCTTGGACCGCATGATAAAACATGATTTATTTGTTTATGTTTGGTGGATTAAATTCTCATTTCAAAGTGTTTCTCATGTTCGTGTTGATTGAGGGTTGAAAACAAGTAGGACTAGGTCACCCCACTCCATCCTACATCACACCAACTACAACATTACAATTAAAATTCTTAATATTAGTGTGATATTTAAATAAAGATTGTTGAACTTCTATTTATTATAATTTTTTATTTGAAACAATACAATATTTACAGTGATTGTATCATAACTTTATTTATTATCATTTTTTTAAAGGTTACAATAATGTCATTGTAACATATGTTGATTTTAAGTGTATTTTAAACAAACTTACAATGTTGCAAGTATTGTTTGAACAACGTTTCTAATTAATGTAACAACCTAATTGTTTTTATGGCATGAGATATGAAAAAAATAAAAAAGAAAAGACCACAAAAAGAGGTTGGATTTCTATATTAGTAAAGATTCACATTTTTAACATTATCCTCAATTATTTGATGGGATCAAAAATTTGTTACACAGTATTGTTGTGATTTTAATATTTTACATTTCCCTTAAAATAATATCATGATTATGTCAATATTTTCAATAAAGTTTGACTTTTTAGAAATCACTCTATTTTTGTAGGTCAGTTATTATAAGGAAATCCGTGTTTGAAAGACGATTAATTTTCAAGGAACCGAGAAACAAAAGGAGGGAACAGAGAGCAAAAAGAGGTAAGCTCACTCTACACAATGAGGTGTCCTATCTATTCATTTTGTTTATTTTGATTTCAAACATATTTACTAACTTAGGCATTAAAGAGAACTCTTAGAGGCCACGGTAACCTTCCAAAATTTTATTTATTCTTGCAAGTCAAAAGTGATAACGATTCTTCACAAATTCAATTTTTATGGAAATTATTTGTTTTCAAACGTCACCAAAATTTAAATGAAACAAAACATAAAATTTTAATAAAACTCGGCACATCCTAATTACTAAAATATGAAACTTAAAATATTAAAAATACTAATTTTTATCATAAAAAATAATGGAAAAATGAATTTTAAATGAGGAACGACCTATAAAAGCAATAAGCACTTATTAAGAGAAGATGTAACTATTGATTTATCTCAGTCTTAAGGAAAAAATGTAACTACTGATTTATCTTTCAGTCTCAGGGAAGAGAGTAAATTTTGGAGTGTCCTATTGATAGTTTAGTATAATTAATAATGCTAATTTTTAAAAGTTGACAAGAGGAAAAATGGTCGTGCTTGAATTCATATATTCATGACTAGTTAGCTTGACTTTAATTTAAATAAAAACATAAACGCGCAATACTATCTTACTTTGAATCATTCATCTTGATTGTAATGGAAAAGTTTTACGATTCAATGAACATGAACGTCAAAAGGCATTAATTAAGAAATTTCTTTTCTTGAAATAATTTTGAGGTTGTGGAGTGAGTCATTGTTGACCATAACCTTTTATTAAAAAAAAAAATGATAAATTTTTATTGTTCTCTTGGAAAATAAGAAAAAAAAAATGTTTTTACCCAAAAAAAATTTTATTTTTTATTTTAAAAATATATTTATGACATTTTTGAAAATTGAATTCACTTTTTTCTATAACCAAATCTTTTGTTGATTTATGAAAGAGTTCAGCTTGTATATGAAAGATTAAAGAATGTAAATATGAATGAATAATATTAATTTAAAAATTAATATACTTGGTGTAAGTGGCGGCAGCCGACAAAGACGGCGGCGGTGGAGTCGCCACCACGCAGGGAGCGAGGGGTTTCCGGTGGCGGTGTTGCGGCCGGCCGGAGCCCGAAAGAGTTAAGAATTTAACGGAAAATGTGTTGCGGAAATTCCTCACAGCACCCGCGACGTTGTCCCGTCCGAGCGGGATATGTCGGGTGGGTGAGGGTTCGGCTCGAGGCCCGCTTCCCACTGGGCTTTGCCGAAGCCCTGTGAAATTCCGAAAAAGCCCCTAGTGTTTTTGCTCCTTTACTCCCGGTGCGAGTCAGGTCAGCTGGACTAGTATAATTATATAAGGAAAGGAGTGGGTGGGGGTGGACCAATGGGGGAGTGAGGGTTAGATTTCTTCAGCTATAAATAAAGAAATTCAACTTTGGATGGGTGGGTGGGAGGTGCAATGATTAGTGAATTGATTTGGACGCCCCCCCTGGCCACCAAGGGATAAAAATTCGGAATATGTTCCATCACTGCCCCTCAAATGGGGCCTCCCATCGGCATCTCATATAATTTTACCCAAGAAAAAGCTCCTCACATTGCTCTAGTAACATTAGGATGAGATGGCTACACTACCGAGGAATCTTTGAACTCCAATTTGACATTGAGATAGAGATGGTACACCTCATAAGAAAAGGATTAATCTTGATTAGGATCGCAAAGGAATGAATTAAGTTTGATTTCAACTTAATAAAGATTTATTGGCTTGTTTATTGACATAAATTAACTACTCTCGAACGAATTTTAAAATTTTTTTATGAAATAAATTAAACCCACTAAGGTTGAGTTCAGCTCATTTAGACGAGTAAAATATTTATGTATAGACTTTTTAGGATTTATTCATAAATTTGGATTAGACCTTGTTAAAAGTTTGCTATCGGACACATTTAAATGCTCAAATTAGAGTGGGCAAAAGATGCCAATTTCAATTTACTTGACCTAACCCTCTTTTGGCCTTGATTTATTAGTCTTTCTCCAATCCTACTTTTTAAATTTGACAAACCTAACCCCAATTTGTTCATTTTGCTTGCTTTTAATTTTTTACGCTCAAAATTATTTAAGTGTTTGGTGTAATTCGATGACAGAGCTTGACAACTTGATGTTTTTTCAATACTTTTCCCAGGGCAAGATGAGCTTCATCTGCCTAAATAAAATTCCTTTTAGGAAGGATGAGTCAAACTAATTTCAAAAGGGCACTTACGTAGTGTTTGAAAACATAGATTTTGATGTTTAGATTTGGATTTTGTGGTGATTTAGATAAAATGAAATACAAAATTATATTAAGTTTCATCCAAATTCACACAAATCTAAATCTAAACCCTAAAACAATGCTCTATAACACTGCCTTATAATGAATTAAATTATTTGTAAAAATTTTGATAGCTTGATTTCAACTCAATAAAGATACATTTGACTCGTTTATTTACGAAAATTAATGACTCTCAAACTCATTTCAAATTTGTTTATTAAACAAATCAACCTGATTAAGGTTGAGTTTAGCTCATTTTGATTTGTGAAAAGTTCGTTCATAAACTCACAAGGATTCATTCATAATTTTGATTAGGCACTTTTAGAAGTTTGTCGTCAAACACATTTAAACTCTCAAATAAAAGTAGAATAAAGATGCCAATTTAAATTTACTTGAGTTTACTCTCTTTTGGTCTTCATTTTTTATTCTTTCTCCAATCCTACATTTTCAATTTGACAAATCTAACTCTAATTTGCTCATTTCACTTGCTTCCATTTTTTTTATGCTCAAAGTTTTTAAGTGTTTGGTGTAATTTGATGATAGAGCTTTTCAATTTGGCATTCTTTCAATACTTCCTATGGTAGGATGAACTTCATCTGTCTAAATAGAATTCACTCAAGGATGATTCAAACTAATTTGAAAAGAATAGTCAGGTAGTATTCGGAAACATGGATTTTGATGTTTGGATTTAGATTTGTTTGGATTTAATAAAATGTAATATAAAACTGTATTTTCTTTTAAATTCACACAAATTCAAATCCAAAATTCAAAATCACACCCTCGAACACTTCCTTATGACTTTCTAATGACAAAGCTTGAAATTGGGGCAACAACCTCTTTTTAATATTTCTTGAGGTGAGAAACTTCATATGCTTCAATGGAATTCTAAATTACCATGAAAGGAATTGATATTAAAATGGATGGTAATTTTCAAACAAGTGATTGAATAAAAGTTCATTATTAGTTGAATTTGAGAAAGTTTGATGTTAATATGATATTGTACAAAGAGTGGGTGTACATGCAATAGTACTTTTCTCTCACATAACAATGCTCATAAACGCCACTTTGGTAGTGTAATTTGATATTTACCATTTGTTGTGCTTAGGATCGAGTTATTATTCCTGTTAGAATTGGTGTATTCCCAAGAGGGGGGGAGTGAATTGGAATTTAAAATTTATCACCTAGGTTAAACCAGATAAACAACAGTATATACACAACCTAGGGTCAGTCTATTCAATTTCCAAATGCGTAGATAAATATAAAGTGGAAATTAAGTCATACCCATCATTCACCCATAACATACATGTGCGGTAAATATAACGTGTTGAAATGTAAATGAACACACGATATTTAATCGGGGTTGGCCAACTGTGCCTACGTCCCCGCCTCTAGCTCGCAAGCTAGAGGATTCCACTAATAACTCACTTAAGGGTGGAGCGACACCGTTTACAATCAGGTCAAATTATCACAGGGCTGACCACAACATTAACCAGGTCAATTAGCGGGGCTGACCTCAACATACACGCCTTAACAGGATGACGCACCTAGCTTTCCTAACCGGGTCTAAGCCAATCCGGGACTATTCTAGGGCTAGTCTCCCTCTTCAGGCCTGTGCCTGAAAATTCAACAGTATTTAAAATACAATCAAATGGTACAATGAATAAGCTTTCGAGTAAAGAAGATGTGTACCTAGATACGCGCAATATCACATACACCAAAATATGATATAATATGTAAGCTCAATGTGGTCTAAGATGTCAACTCTCAAATAAATTTACCATCGTTGTAATGAGTGCGTGAGAGTGCAAAAGTAAATGATCTTTGTATCACAGGATATTCAATCTAAGTGCTCAAACAAAGATATTATCCAAACTTCATATATTTCAATCAACAAGTTTTCTCAATATATATATGTATATGAAACTCTAGCAATGTATAAGTTTGGTTTGCAAAAAGATATTCAATCTTTGTATTCCGCAAAGGATATATGAGTTAACGAGTATTGCAACAAAGATTTTATCACATAAGAAAATATCCCATCAAATATTTTCAAGATAAAAACACAGTAGATATTTGAGAATGTTTTTGCAACCAAAATACAAATACAAACTTCTTAAGACATTGCAATGAATATGCAATACTCAGAAGTTCTATATAAGTCTTCTTAGGGGAGACTTATTAATAATGTCTTCTAAGAATACTTAAGGTTTAGCTCTCAAAAAATAAGTCAAACAATCCAAAGATAGGAGAGCAAACCAATCAATACAAACACTCAAAAATCAACTTACAAATGATGTAGGCAATATGAGAAGGTAAGATTGAGTGTGTGGAGCTTGGAAATTAGTATTATAGGGTTTTGATATTTCAAGGAATTTTCCCTAATCAAAGTGGCCAATCACCCTTAATCTTTGCAAATGAATACATATATATAGGCAAGGGAGAAAATATGACCGTTGGGGACCTATTGGGTATTATTAGAAAAGTTTAATGATGTTTAAAACATTTTAACCCTGTTTAAAAAATATTAACTACGGTAAAAAATCAGGGCAACCCGAAAGGTCCGGTCGACCAGAAAGGTTTCGGTCGACCCGGACACAAATGGTTCGGTCGACCAGGGGATTTTTTGAACTAAAGGATCGGTCAACCATATATATATGTGTCAAGGGCAGTTTTTCTAGGTTTGGTCGACCAGGGGAAAAATGAACTAAATGGTCGGTCGACCGGGATAGGCGATTTTTCCAAACTCCAAGGTTCTGTCGATCAGGCCGTTTTAAACTGGCTGGTTCGGTAGACCAGACCGCTGTGAATTCTCCCGAGGACCCTCCGGTCGACCAGGTAGTTGGAGTACAAAAGTGGTCGGTCGACCGGGAGGTCAAAATGTTGACTCCCAAGTGGTTCGGTCGACCGGGGTCAAATGACTGTAGGGGCTCGGTCAACCAGGGCCTTAGTCAACAGTTGACCTGGACCGGTTTCGGTCGACCAAGCCAAAATGAACTAGCTTGGTTCGTTGACCGAAAGTGCATCATGTGTGCATTTCGGTCCCATTTTGAAACAAACAAGCCCTATTCAAGTGCCTAACAATCATATATGTACATGTGTGTGTCCTAAGGTCACTTGAGTCCAATTTTGAATACACCGAAAAAGTTCGGTGTCGGTCGACAAGGGTACACCCTAAGGTCATTCTAAGGTCATTTCTTATTTACGGTTTGTTTGAGCTTATGTATTAACAAGCAGGTGATGTGTGTGTGAACTTATTACAAACCAGATCCCTAATTACTATTACAGACCCTTTACATCAAAGAAATACAACAATTAAATTATAACTAGGGTCTTCAAGGTCTTTATTTTCCTCCAAGGGTCTCCGAGTGCCATCATATGATACCACCAAGATAAACCTGCACATCAACTCAACAGACATTAAATACATGAGTATTTGTCATAATCAAAATAGGGATATGACCTATAAGGTCAACAATCTCCCCCTTTTTGATGATGACAAATACTTGCCTACTTCTCCCCCTTTTAGCAACAGCAAAAAGGGTGTAGATAACCATTTAAGTCTATATAGGCAAATAAGAAGAAAATATTATTTTTATACACAATAAGTTCGGAAAGTTTTTCGAAAAATTTCGGCGACATGCCATTTGAGAATGGGACTTTCCAAAACAAATCCTGTATAAAAAGGACTGTTTGAGTTTATAAACCTAACAAGTTATCCACAACTACTCAAACAGTTCAGTATGGTCCATCAATCAAGTATAAATTTCAATATCAACATAAAGTGGACAAAGGAAGTGGCCATTACAAGTCATAATCAATACTCATTAAGCCCAATATGATTAAGCAATAAAATGTAAAGTCCAAGGTCATCATGGAGTAGACATATGAATTATGCACACAAGCAACAATCAATATTCACAAATCTAAGGCAATAAAACATATCAACTATAAAGTTTGTTTCTTAGACTTGTAAATTTTACTTAAGAGCTCCCCCTAAATTTATGTACACTATGAAATATCTAGGAAGCATCTACTTATACTGACATTAATTATGAGAGTTCATTAAGTTTCTAATACAGTATAAGTAATGAAACAAATTGGACTCAAAAAGTTAAAGCCAATTAATAATGTGAGCTCAATAAGCTTGGTGAGTCATAATTCTCTTCTCAAGGATGGGGCTAAAACTCCCTGATATAGTCTCAGGCATACATAAGTGCGTTTATGCTCAAGAATGAATTTCATTTAAGCACATCAATCATATGTTCATTCTTTTTTGTATTACTTAGCATGCAAGAGATTTTAGGCATTAAGTTCTTACTGATTTATTCTAAGATTGGGACCTAAATTCCTATGTATATTTGTATGCACGCTTACTTGAGTTAAGCTCAAAGATGATATTCTCTTAAGAGCAGTTCTTATATACTCATCCTATCAAATAACTTCAGCATGCAACAAATATTGATCATTCAACACATATACATGACATATTGCATTTCAATTTAAAAGCATGATAGTCAATTAAGACTATACTCAAAGTTATGCAATTTTGAAAAACATGTATGTATATAATAATAATGAGGCAAGAGGAAAAAAAGTTTGTTTTGAAATTTGATCTTGCCAAAAGTTCATGTAGATAAATATATATACATCCCCTTTTTAATGTTTGCATAATGGTGCTGGGGATTGCTTGCTGGAAAAATAAGATTTTAATTTAAAGCAAGCAAGCAACAAATTTTCTGGTTTGTCAATAAAGCACATACTAAAGATAACCAGAAAACCAAAACCATAATGATCCTAATAGTTCAACAATCACATGCAAGATCATATGGCAAGTACAAACAGTTGTGGCAAAATAAACATGCTCCAGATTATGATTTTTAATAAAATATTTTCATTCAAGTGCATGTCACAATGAATTCATTCAAGATCTAAGCTAAACATATGGGTAAGCAAAATAGGATAGTAATTTAATTCTAGAAGCTCCCCCTATCAATTTGAATGTGTGCTTAGAATATTTAACTACTTATACTAGCCATCAATCCACATCTTTAAAATCAACTATACTAAGTATTTGTCAATTGCATTTTTTTTTACTTGATTAGTATAGTTGTCCCTATAGACCATAGATGCATCAAAGAATATATATTAAGGCATGCAATATACTTCAAGACCCACAAACATTCCATATCAAAATATAAGTCTTTAAGTACAAGATATAACGTTTAGGGATTTTAGAAGAGCCTCAATATTTTAATAGACGAAAATGATGCATATAAGTCATTTATGTGCTTCCTATAGGGATGGAGATGAGCTCCCCTAAGTATGTGATGATTATGCAAGGATGAAAATATGATATTTCTATTTAAGTTTTCACTCATCCTTTTAAAAACATTTTAACATTTTTATTATCATAATCATCCTTAACACAAGGTTTTGGTTTGGAAAAAATTCTGTCGAAATTTCGGCAGCATGTCGTCTGTAAATCGAACATTTCCCAAATTTTTAAGTACCAAAACCTGATAGATTCAAGCAATCAATTCAAAATATTTTAGTTTAAGCATGTGAGAACCTATATATGCTACCAACATGCAATACACAACATACTGCATCAGCCATGCAGTTGGCGTTCCATACAAGCATGCAAGTAAATAAGTTTCTGCAACAGCCTTGTAGATGGCGTTCCATGCAATCCAGTATTATCAAACAACATATTCAATAACAGTTCACAATAGTAGATAATCACAAATCACTATCCATCAATATATAGTATTAACAATACATACCAGTGGATAGTTATGAGTTTAGTATAATATGGTTATTTATTAATGCACAAAGACATAAATGATCACAAGAGCATTTAATATAAATGGTCATAAAAGAGAAATGCTCCCCCTGAGTTTATTCTTTTTATGCCTTTTCTTAATTTCTAATTACTTAGCCAAGTGTTTTAAATTTTTCATGATTATATGCTTGGCTTTGGATGAATTGGCTTAGAGGACGAAACAGTCACAATAGATATTTCTTTAAGTGAGCTAAGCCAATAATGCCTCTATTGATATGAATTCAATACGTGTGAGAGGCACAAGTTGAATGACTTTCAATTTAAAAGAACACATGCATAGGTCTACTTAAATTTTATGCATTCATCTAGATTGAGACCTAGGCAATCATATTAGCCATTCAACTCATCTCTAAGTATATAAAGCTCTAAAGGATATGACTTAATAATTTGAGAGCTTATGAAGTGAAAATAAGTAAATACTCTTGACAATCAAATTATCATTTAGTTCAGAAGAGTATTTGGAGTGAGTCGACATTTTCAAAAATGTGTTCGTGCTTAGTAATCATGTCCATGCTTGGTCAAAGAGCATATAAGATATGTGAATGTTGTGAACAATGCTCTTCGGAGAATGGAAAGTATCCTATAAATATTATCACAATTTAGAATGAGGATACAAACAAAGGAAAGGATGAATCTATAGCTGATATGATCGTGTTTTGGTAAAGATTTCCTATTTAGCGATTAAACCAAAATTGAAGGATTTTCAATTTAAACTCAAAAGGACCAATCCCCTAGTAGATACCTTTAATTTGGTTGTAGCTATGAGAAGCACTTAATATAAATTAGTCATTTATGATCAATAGTGCTTTAACCCTAAAGTGATGACTTGTTTTGCTTTAGGCTTTTCATATTCAAAAGTGAGTTTTAGGGTATAGTGATATATGATATAAGATAGAACCCTAACACTCAATTTTGTGCAATGGACAACAGTTGCTTAACTTTGTGATTTTTATGTCAGCATGGGTTAAGCATTTAGAATTAAGTACTAGACATAAATGCCATGTCCATTTGGAAGTGGATTAAGGGTCTTAGTATAACAAGATAGTTTAGTGAGTGTGTATACTAAGATTTTCATTTTAAGCATCAATCACTTCCCAAGCCTACAGTCATTACAACCCCCTAAACCTAAGCCTAAGATCTAAAGAAAAATTAACTAATTTGATAAATTTAATTTAAATCCATTTTTCCTTAGGTCCAACGGGATTTGCTTTGCTGATTATCCATTTCATTTCCTTTTCTAAGCCTCTGGCACTTCGAAGTAAGCAATTAAACCATATGTGCCACATAGTTTTGCAAAATAAGCGGGTATTGAATATACGTAAAAGATTATGCTTATTTATTCTGTTTTTGCTCAATGAGGCATGAAAGTTGGATTTAAAAGATGAACCCTTCTTGAAAATGTTTTTCTTTTTAACTCTTAAGGGTTTATTGTGATTATTCTTTTCATTTTTAATTTCGAGCGAAGCTCTAGACTAATCATCCATTTCTTCTTCTAAGCATATAATTTTCAATATTTTCTCAATCTTTTTCTTTTCAGGAATAGCATGAAAATTTTCCAACCCCTTTAATTGATTTGCTATTCTTTTATTCTCATTCTTCAAAAATATTTTATGTTAGAAACTCCAACTAGAAACTTGTGCATTTTCAATAACGTCTCTTCTAGTCTTTCATGCGACAACATGCTTTTGGTATTCAATTCAGCACATGATTCAACACACAGTTCAATACAAGAATTATCATATGAATCATTGCATGCATGTTTAATAGGACTATCACAAATATTCTCAGATGATTCATCGTACGATATGCTACAATGCTTTTCACAAGAATCATCACATACATCATTAACAATATTATGAACAGATGATTCAGTATGAGACATAACACAACATTCAGCATAAGAATCATCACACGTATCATCAACAGAATTATCATGGTATTTAATAGATGATTCAGCACATGTAGCAATATTGCCTTCAACACATGAATCCTCAAACAAGCTAGAGTGAGAATCATATACCTCATGTTCTGTTGATGCACTATCCCTATCACTTACCACTCCCTGGGCATCTGAACATGACATCTCTGGAGTGATGGTTCCCTTTTCCTGGGTTTCTCCATATTTCTTTTCAAGCACAACCCAGATCTCCTGTGTACTACAACATGCCATAAACTCATGAAGAATACCAGTATCTAAAGCACAATATAGCATGTCAATGGTATGTGAATTTGCATGCATCGAATTAATATCATTTTCTACAGGCATACAAATTCCATTTACAATCACCTGCCAGGCCCTCCAGTTCATTGATTTTATAAAAACGCTCATTCTAATTTTCCACATGGTGTAGTCGACACCACAGAACACAGGAGGACTGAAAGGGGACTGACCCTCACGGAATGGGGATACACCAATGTGAGCCATTGTGATCTTTTGCAAAAACGTTTAAGTCAAGTGCAACGAGGCTCTGATACCAATTGTTCGAATTGGTGTATTCCCAAGAGGGGGGGGTGAATTGGAATTTAAAATTTATCGCCTAGGTTAAACCAAATAAACAACAATATATACACAACCTAGGGTCAGTCTATTCAATTTCCAAATGCGTAGATAAATATAAAGTGGAAATTAAGTCATACCCATCATTCACCCATAACATACATGTGCGGTAAATATAACGTGCTGAAATGTAAATGAACACACGATATGTTATCGGGGTTGGCCAACTATGCCTACGTCCCCGCCTCTAGCTCGCAAGCTAGAGGATTCCACTAATAGCTCACTTAAGGGTGGAGCGACACCGTTTACAACTAGGTCAAATTATCACAGGGCTGACCTCAACCTTAACCAGGTCAATTAGCGGGGCTGACCTCAACCTACACGCCTTAACAGGACGACACATCTAGCTTTCCTAACCAAGTCTAAGCCAATTCGGGACTATTCTAGGGCTAGTCTCCCTCTTCAGGCCCGTGCTTGGAAATACAATAGTATTTAAAATACTATTAAATGGTACAATGAATAAGCTTTCGAGTAAAGAAGATGTGTACCCAGATAGGCGAAATATCACATACACCACAATATGATATAATATGTAAGCTCAATGTGGTCTAAGATGTCAACTCTCAAATAGATTTACCATCGTTGTAATGAGTGCGTGAGAGTGCAAACGTAAATGATCTTTGTATCACAGGATATTCAATCTAAGTGCTCAAACAAAGATATTATCCAAACTTCATATATTTCAATCAAAAAGTTTTCTCAATATATATATGTATATGAAACTCTAGCAATGTATAAGTTTCGTTTGCAAAAAGATATTCAATCTTTGTATTCAGCAAAGGATATATGAGTTAACGAGTATTGCAACAAAGATTTTATCACATAAGCAAATATCCCATCAAATATTTTCAAGATAAAAACACAGTAGATATTTGAGAATGTTTTTGCAACCAAAATACAAATACAAACTTCTTAAGACATTGCAATGAATATGCAATACTCAGAAGTTCTATATAAGTCTTCTTAGGAGAGACTTATTAATAAAGTCCTCTAAGAATACTTAAGGTTTAGCTCTCAAAAAATAAGTCAAACAATCCAAAGATAGGAGAGCAAACCAATCAATACAAACACTCAAAAATCAACTTACAAATGATGTAGGCAATATGGGAAGGTAAGATTGAGTGTGTGGAGCTTGGAAATTAGTATTATAGGGTTTTGATATTTTAAGGAATTTTCCCTAATCAAAGTGGCCAATCACCCTTAATCTTTGCAAATAAACACATATATAAAGGCAAGGGAGAAAATATGACCGTTGGGGACCTATTGGGTATTTTTAGAAAAGTTTAATGATGTTTAAAGCATTTTAACCCTGTTTAAAAAATATTAACTGCGGTAAAAAATCAGGGCAACCCGAGAGGTCCGGTCGACCAGAAAGGATTCGGTCGACCAGGACACAAATGGTTCGGTCGACCAGGGGATTTTTTGAACCGAAGGATCGGTCAACCATATATATATGTTTCAAGGGCAGTTTTTCTAGGTTCGGTCGACCAGGGGAAAAATGAACTAAATGGTCGGTCGACCGAGATAGGCGATTTTTCCAAACTCCGAGGTTCGGTCGACCAGGCCGTTTTGAACTGGCTGGTTCGGTAGACCAGACCGCTGTGAATTCTACCGAGGACCCTCCGGTCGACCAGGTAGTTGGAGTACAAAAGTGGTCGGTCGACCGGGAGGTCAAAATGTTGACTCCCAAGTGGTTCGGTCGACCGGGGTCAAATGACTGTAGGGGCTCGGTCAACCAGGACCTTAGTCAACAGTTGACTAGGACCGGTTTCGGTCGACTAGGCCAAAATGAACTAGCTTGGTCGTTGACCGAAAGTGCATCATGTGTGCATTTCGGTCCCATTTTGAAACAAACAAGCCCTATTCAAGTGCCTAACAATCATATATGTACATGTGTGTGTCCTAAGGTCACTTGAGTCCAATTTTGAATACACCGAAAAAGTTCGGTGTCGGTCGACAAGGGTACACCCTAAGGTCATTCTAAGGTCATTTCTTATTTACGGTTTGTTTGAGCTTACGTAATAACAAGTAGGTGATGTGTGTGTGAGCTTATTACAAACTAGACCCCTAATTACTATTACAGACCCTTTACATCAAAGAAATACAACAATTAAATTATAACTAGGGTCTTCAAGGTCTTCATTTTCCTCCAAGGGTCTCTGAGTGCCATCATATGATACCGCCAAGATAAACCTACACATCAACTCAGCAGACATTAGATACATGAGTATTTGTCATAATCAAAACAGGGATATGACCTATAAGGTCAACAATTCCTTTAAAAGACATTAATTATGTGATCTACAAACAATCAAAGAAAATAACAAGTTAATGGTGATCTCTTAAACTCTAATAAAACCTTAGCTCACTACTTTGGTCGAGCCATTGAGGCATTAGTTTGCACATTATGATAACTCGATAGCTTTACCAAGTAGATTTAGAGACTAGTAAAGCCATTGATTAGCCTAGAACTATCTCAAAGTAAATCAAATAATATTTGATTTCCCCACAGTTTTGACATTTGCATGATGGATGATTTATTCAAATTTGTATATACTTGTCTTTTGAAATTTGTTTGATAAATAATATTATTTCAGTTTTTTAACATACTGTAGCAATGTGATGACCATTCATGTCACTCTTAATCTTTGTTTTTTTTCTAATCCTTAAATCATAATATAGTAATCCTAATAATAAAAACAACCATCATGCATAATAATTGAAATATACATACCAAGAATAATTTCTTGAATCACTTTTGTTGTTGACCACCACCAACTTCCTAGTTTCACCTTGATCTACTTTCCCATATCTAGGAACTCCTAATCTCAAAGCTCTCACAACCCACTCCTTGAAATCTTCAATGGGTTCTACAATGAAGATATGTTTTGCAAGGTCTCACATAGAGGCTACAAACAAACTTCTTAAAAACATTTGAAAGCAGAGAATCATGCAAGTGTTTCTTTTCCTCATATAAATGCTTGTCTCAATAAATATACTCTTATTAGTGTTCTATTGGCTTCCACCGACTCTATACTGATGGGATCTATATGGCGAGTTAATTTTGATGAAAATTACAAATTAGCTTAAATTTCTCAAGAATTTGCACCATTCTACACTACCTTTTAAATAAAAGAGACATTCCCTCAAAACCAATAAAAATTAAGTAACCTAAAACCCTCCAATGAGTACATAAAGTTTGAAGTTCCTATCTTTATTAGTTCTTAGTTTTCATTTTTATTTCTTATTTGATGCATACTAGTTAATTATGAGTGGGTTGTTGTAACTCTATGTCTTTGGACACAAGATAGTAAAAATCCGCCGTCGTTTGCTCCCGTGGATTTATTTATTGTCGAACAACATAATTCTTCGTGTCATTATTTTATTGATTTCATATAATCTTCATGATTGTGTATTCTTTATATTTCACTGTTGGTTACAACATTTCGCTATGCATTCATTTGCACAACAAATTAGTATCAGAGCAATTGGTTACAATGACTTCTAGAATTTCTTCTGCAAAGTTTGATGTTGTTAAGTTTTATGGAATGGGACTTCAAACTATGGCAAAGAAAGGTTAAAGATCTGTTAGTGCTGTAAGATATGATGAAGGCATTATACGAAGGTCAACCGAAAGGAAAGAACAAACAACTTGGAAGGAATTGGAAGTGAAGGCTGTTGCAAATATCAAGCTTTGTCTGGCTGATTACGTATTGTATCATGTCATGGATGAGCAACCTCTTGCAGCTATTTAGCAGAAATTTGAAAGTCAGTATATTTCTAAGTCTTTAACGAATAAATTGTATCTTAAGCAGAAGTTGTATTGGCTTAAGATGTCGGAGGGCTCATATTTGAACCAACACATAAATGTATTTAATCATATTATAAGTGATTTGATGCAGGTTGATGTGAAATTCTAGAAAGAAGACAAGGCATTGATGCTATTAAATTCCCTACCAGTGTCTCATTTGCATGAAAATTTGGTTACTACTCTAACATAGGGGAAAGAAACCCTAAATTTGGAAGAGGTAACAAGTGCTTTACTAGGTTTTCATCAAAGAAAGAAGGCCAGCGATAAGATTTCACAAGGTGAAAGGCTTATGGTAAAGGGTAACTAGGAACATGGGAGAAGCAAGTTTTGAAACAAATCGAGTAGTAATAAGTCTCGATCGCAGTCTAAGAAGAAAAAGGACATACAGTGCTAAATACGAGAAAAAGGGCATATAAAATAGGAGTGTCCGGAAAGGAAGAAAGGGAATGGTGAAAATCAAGAGGGTTCTTCAGGCTCAGAAAGTGGTGATGGTGATATGCTTTCTCTTTCATCAGGCTCAGATGGCCTTACGGATTCTTGGATCCTAGATTTGGTGTGCTCTTATCACAAAACACCAAATAAAGAATGGTTCAGCACCTACATGTCAATTAATTCTGGTTCTATTCTGATGGAATATGATGCTTCGTGCAAAATAGTTGGGATATTAAACGTTAGAATTAAAATGTATGATGGTGTTGTAAAAATAATATGGGATATAAGCACATACCGAATCTACGGAATAATTAAATTTGATTGGGCACTTTGGATTGTAAGTCTAAAAGTGGGGTTATGAACATGTGTAAAGGTGTTCTAATAGTGATGAAGGGGCAGAAGTTAGCAGGAAATATCTATGCACTACTGGGTACTACAGTTCTAGTTGGAGCTGCAGCTGTAGATTCTAAGTTAAATAATACTGTTTCGTGTCATATGCGGTTAGGGAATATGGGTGAGCATGGGTTGAAAGAACTTCATAAGATGAATCTTTTGAAGGGTATCAAAATATGCAGGCTGAATTTCTGTAACTATTGTGTTTTTGGGAAATAGAAAATGATGCAGTTCAAAGCAACCATTCAAAAAACGGAGGGTATTCTTGACTACATTCATTTAGATGTTTGGGGGTTGGTGAGAGTAGCATCACGGGGTCAACATATGTACTTCATGAGTTTTATAGATGATTACTCATGAAAGGTCTAAGTGTATTTCATGCAGCACAAGTCAGAGATGTTTTCCAGGTTTAAATTATGGAAAGTTGAGTTGGAAAACTAGACCAGGAGGAGAATTAAATGCCTTACGTTAGACAATGGAATCGAGGATGATAGAATCGCTATACACAGACCTAAATGCACTATCTAGCCACCGGCCAAGTATGGATTTGATGATCTGGTGTTTTATACTCTCATTACTAGTTACAAGGATCCAACTACTTTTCAACAGGCAGTGCATAACTAGGAGAAAAATATATGTATGGGTGCTATGGTGGAAGAAATAGAGTCATTGCATAAGAGCAAAACGTGGGATTTGGTGGAGCTTTGAGAAAGGAAGAGGGCAATGGGTCGCAAGTGGGTGTGTAGGAAGAAGGAAGCAGTATGAGAAAAGAAATGAGAGAAGTTCAAGGCTCAGTTAGTAGCAAAGGGATACTTACAAAAGAAAGCTGTTGATTATGATGATATCTTCTCCACTGTGGTCAAACACACTTCCATTAGAGTAGTATTGGGATTGGTGGCATATTATGATATGTAATTGGAGCAAATGAATGTAAACACAATGTTTCTCCATGGTGATTTGGAGGAGTAGATTTACATGGTACAACCAAAAGGGTTTAGTCAACCTGGATAGGAGCATTTGGTTTGTAAACTAAAAAAGTCACTTTGCAAGCTGAAGCAGTCTCTGAGGTAGTGGACAAACATTTTAACTCTTACATCATCCATATAGGCTACAGGAGGTTTGAGTATGATTGTTGCATGTATGTAAAGAGTCTGAGTATGGTTTTGTCATTTTCATATTGTTTTATGTCGATGACATGCTAATTGTTGCGAAGGATGTGACTGAGGTAAATCAGTTGAAGACTCTATTCAGTAGAGAGTTTGACATGAAAGATTTGGGTACAACCAGGAAGATTCTTGGGATGAAGATTTGCAGGGACAGAGCTGCTGGGAGATTGTCGTTATCTTAGGGTAGCTATATGGAGAAAGTGTTAAAGAGGTTTAGCATGGCTAATGCGAAACCGGTAAGTACACTGTTAGTGAATCATTTTAAATTATCTACCACTCAGTGCCCAAGGACGAATGATAATATATGTGACATGTCAAAGGTCCCTGTTGGCCTTACAAGGCTTAATATCCTATTTTGATGCTAACAAACAAGTATAGCTTAACATATTTGGTTAAGTGTTGTTATTTTCATGACTAAATGAAGAATGCAAGGATAAAGAGTTCATGAGAGCTTGTACTTCAAAAAATGATAATTATATGAAGCTTGAGGCATGGATTCAAGAATAAAAAACCAAAATTCAACATGTGATCCAAATTGAAAGCTCAAGAAGTCTAGAAGATTAAAAGTTCAGCAAAGCAGATCAAGAGACCTTAAAGCTAAGAAAATGTCAAAACAGCTTTAGGACAAGTCTTTGTAAGTACTTCAAGTTTATTCAAATATGAAGTTTTCATTTTGAAGCTCATTAGGAAAAGAGACTTAGAAACCTTAATATAAAACTTGGAACATGTTTTTCAAAGTTAAAAAAATCTATATTCCAAGAATATCTAAGCAAAAATGAGAGAGAAATCAAAAAATGACTAGAAACAAAAATCAGTCAGTTGACAGACGCTTGTCTATTTATGGATAGATGACTGGCCAATTTAGCACAACTTAACTGAAGACAGAAGCCTAACAGACGACTGTCAAGGCTCTGAAAGACGATTGCCAGTGCAAAGTGAGAAGTTTGTGAATGTTTTACCAGATGACTGTCCACCTTCTGTGTTATTGAGAAACTTAAATTGTTCATAGACAGATGACTATCACCATATAGACAGACGACTGCCGCCTCTCTGTGTGTAAATATTATAACTATATTCTGGTGACAGACGACTGACAATCAAGGGATAGACGACTGCCACCTCTCTGTCCATGAGTTTTTCAGTTATATCATATGAACAAATGACTACTAGAGTTTCACAATCGTCTGTCTCGTGGCATTTCTCAAACTTTCGACGGATATATAATTTTTGAAATTCAAATTTTTGAAACTTAAATAATTTTAATATTTGGAAACAACTCTAAGTATTCTTGGGGAACAATCAAGGAAGTTTTCTACCTCTATAAATACCCTCAAGGATCATTGTTTTAAATACCAAGAAATTAAATCCAACTCTTATTCTCTCTCAAAACCTACTAAAATTCTGAAAGTGTGCTATTACTCTCATCACTCACAAAATTTTATGAAAGCTTTGCTGAAGTTACTCACTGAGTTGTGCATCAAGTTGATTGTTTCTTTCATTCATTGAAAGATATCTACGGTGATAAGTTTCTAAGAGCTTCATTCTGAAATTCATGTTCGAAATTTATTGAAGTACATAAGTGTTTCAAATTTGTACTAATCAACTCTTTGAGGAGCAAGTTCTTGTACGTCTTGTTTTCTATCTTTGTAATAGGATTAGTTGACGGTTCGAGTATTGAATCATTGGACCAATCAAGGGGATATTGTTTGGAGAATGCGGGCTCTAGCCTTACCTAAAGAGTGCTTGTAATTGGTCTTGTTCCGCCTAGTAAAGGAACACTAATAGTAAATCCTTTGGTGGTTTTGCCAAGGGTGAGGACGTAGGCTGTGTTGAAGTCAAACCTCGTAAAAATCTCTATGTTCTTTCTCTACTCTACTCATTATTTTTCTTTTTACAAAAGATATAATCTGTTTGGATGCTTTAAATTTCAATTCTGAATGTCTGGTTGTTAAATAGACCGGAAGGTAATTCGTTTTGGATAAATCAGCATTGATTGCGGAAACCGAAAGAGACTACATTAGTTGATTATCCTAGACCTGTTAATTTGAAATTTTATTTAGAAACTGAACATTAGGAAGAAGAATAATTGTGATACAGGGCTTATAATGAGTTCAACAAATTTTTACATATATACAGGGTTATTGTTACATAAATTGAGTAATTGATCTTGCTATGTAATTGTGATTGTATCTAAGTTTTGATTGTTATTATAAGGGAATAATTTTTTTAGAACTCAATTCACCCCCCTCCTCTTGGGAGGCTATTCCAATTTCAATCTCCTATGTTAGTACAATGGGGTGTTTAACATATGCTATGGTATGTACAAGACCCGAACTAACACAAGTTGTCAGTGTGGTAAATAAGTTTCTTTCAAATTCGGGTGTTTGCATTGGGATGCTATCAAATGGATTTTCATATACTTATGAGGTGCTTCTCACTATAGCATCATGTTTGGCAGGCAATAGAGTGATCTATTAGTTGTGGGATATGTTAATGCAGACTATGCAGGGGATCTGGATGATAGGAGGTATACAATAGGGTATATGTTCACCATTATGGGAGGACCTATTTGTTAAAGGTCCATGGTACAATCTCTAGTTGCATTATCAACAACTGAGTCAGAGTATATTGCAATTGCCGAAGCTGTAACGACCTGCTTAACTTAATATAAAAAATGAAACATAATAAATAGAAAGGTCAACCCAACCCCATGGGTAACAGGGACACCTGTCATTCACAACGGAAACCTACGCAGCAGTAAGTATAAAATCTCAATCAACCAACCATAAAACATAATACCAGAGTTTACTACATCATTAAAGTACTGTATTTATATACAACCTCCAAAACATCAAAATAACCCTAGAATCATACGACAAAAATCTCTTGATCCTAGATCAAAATCTTACCCTCCTAGTGGGGTAACTCAATAAGCTCAATGGCAGAGACGACCCACCGGTCTCTCTGGGTCTCCTAAAATATTAATTAAGTTCGGGGGTGAGACACTTCTTTGTAAGGAAAAAATAATCTAAATACAGTTTTGTGGCAACATGAATATATAATGTAGTTATACATTTACAATACATTTCATATATCTATAAACATTCGTCATAACACACTGAGTCATCATTTACTTTCATATCTTTCTAGTAACTCATATCATTCACAATCTGTCTGTTATATCTAATAATACTGAAAACATACCTAAGATGAATAGCTAACTGATGTCATGTATTACCCCCCATGACGGGTTGTGTAGCCCGAAGGCAGGACCCGACAATAGCTGGCCGACCACTGCTAAGTCAAAAATGTCTATAAGTACAATGGGCCCACCACGCCCTAGTCCGAACTGTCAAGTGGACGTCCACACTCTACTGAAAGCCACATCAACTCTCCATCTCCCACCCCCTTGTGGAGTGGTTAGCACAAATCTGATCATAGATATCTGATCTATAAGCTACGGTACCGTGCTCCTGAACTGAACTAAACTAACATCCGGGTTCTGATAATATATAATACATGATAATATAGCATCTTTCATAATTTTATAAATACGGCCTCGCGCCGAACATTTCATAAATATAGCCTCATGCCGATCGTTTCATAAATACGGTCTCGCGCCGAAATCATACATAAATACGACCTCGCGCCGAAATCATACATACACATATACGACCTTGCACCGAAATCATTTCATATATGTATATCATTTTGAAAATAATCAATTTATCGTGTATTTTCAACATCATAATGTACTGTATTCTTTCATAATTTCTAAAAACATATTTCATTCATATCATTGTCATATCATGATATTTTCCACGTAAAATAATATTCATGCCATACATTTTCTATATAAAACCATACATTGTATTCTAAAATCATAGTTTTTGACATCTCATACATACATATTCATTTCAACATATTAGCAGTATTTTTCCCAAATGTACAATTTCCTTCGCAATATACAAATATAATACATGCCTTTCTAAAAGTAAATTTACTCATACATAATAATAATTTGCATGGAAAATAACTGCTTTAATTTATTCCCTTACTTAGCTATTAAGAAAAAACCTTTATAAATTATGGTTTCACACCCGTAGGATTTCCTGATCAGTACCCTGAAAATGAAAACTCTCAGTACTAAACTTCAATATTTTCATGTGTATATCATTTCCTATAACTACCGGAGGACCAAATTTGGCTTAAGCCTTACATCAACTTAGGGATGATTTTCAACGGAATTCCACCGACGATCCGCTCTGGCAGATATGCAGAGAACTTTTCTAGGAGTGTCGTGGTGGCTTCAGATCGTCGATTCGGGAAAAATCCAGCCCGAAATCGAAATAAGAAGGGGAGGGAGCCGAAGGGAGAGAGCGAGAGTGAAATTTTTCTAATTTTTGACATTTAAATCCAGGTTTTTGATATTTATAAAACTAAATTCGTCGATGAGTCCTTCAATAATTTCGTCGACGAAACCCACTCCTCGTCGACGAAATTCAGATTGCTCAAAATCTCTCTCGGTATTTCCTCATCGATGAATCCTGTCTTCGTCAATGAGGTCCTCTTATACCCTCGTCAATGAATCCCTTGTGTTCGTCGACGAGACCTTGATAATTTCTCTCGGTTATTCCTTCCAAAGTCCAATGTCGTTGACGAACGCAAAGCGCCTTTTTCAAATTTTGAATTAGGAAGTTGTATAGGTTGGGTTTCGGGGGGAAAAACTTCTAAGAGGGCTATATATGCATTGTATGATGTAACTCTATGTCTTTGGACACAAGATAGTGAAAATTCACTGCCGTCTACTCCTATGGATGTAGGCATTGCGAACCACGTAATTGTTCATGCCATTGTTTTATTTCTTTCATATAATTTGCATGGTTGTTTAATCTGTATATTTCATAGTTGGTTGCTACATTGTAAGATCGTTTCCTTTCGCTGCGCATTCATTTGCATAACAATTGTCTTGGTAGATTGGTGAGTATGGTTGGGTGTAGATGCATATATGCTAAAATCTTAAAGCATATACTTATATTCTTAGATGAATGCATTTGGTACATACTTTTCCTTTCTAAAATACATGTCATCATGAAAATTGAAATGCATTTTGCTAAATGTTCTTGGTGCAAATTTTGGCAATGAGTTTTGTTGGTGGCATAGATTACGCAACAATAGTAGCTTGAGGAAAGTAGTTGTTGCTAAGCATTTTTCAATTGTAATGTGAAATTTAATTGTTTTGGTGGTTATCCTGGATTAATCTAAATTAAGCAATTGCATGGCATAAAGGTCTTTTTCTTTGTGAATTACATACTATTGTATTTTAATTTCAAAGTTTAAAAAATATTTGGAATGTCTAAAATTTGAGGACATGTTAAAATTTAGGTAGCCCATATCTAATCACACATTTCTTAAATTTAATTTTTTAAATAAAATGAATCCTTTTTTTACAAATAATATTATGTGCAATCAGATTCTTCATAGCACATGGTAATGGGTTGTGCATAATGGTTGTTTATAAAATATATATTCATTCCTTTTATAGGGTGATATGAAGTGCTTAAATACAAAGAATTACTATTAGGATTTTGATGTATTTTATCTAATTTGATTTCAATTTCATGATGTATATAGGATTAACGTCTTTTACTTTTTATTATCTTATTGTTTGATAGTTTAATTGAAAACCGTTTATAAAATAATATTCCATGCATAGCACAGGATCCTTAGTAGTGATTATACATAACAAAATTTATTGGAGGGTATTGCATAAAATGGATATAGAAGTGTCAAATTTCAGTGCAAAAATATATTAGATGTGCGAGATGGGGGTGATTGATAGATAGGGATGTAATATTGGGATTATTATGCATGCCCCTATAAGAAGTTTAGGGAGAGGAGTCTTATTGCATAAAGGGGTGCTTTGTAAAGTCGGGAATCAAATTTGTATAAATCATAAAAAGCGGTAAAAGTGACAAAGGTAAAAATACTCATACTAGAGGAGTTAGGGAGAGGATAGAGAGAATAAGATTAATGACAGAACTATATGTGTGTGTGTGTGTGTGTGAGAGAGAGAGAGAGAGAGAGAGAGAGAGAGAGAGAGAGAGAGAGATAATATCACTATGATTTATTTATTAGCATTGGATTGATTGAAATATTCTTTTCAAGGCCCTTTGAAAAATTGTCATTAATACTACTTATATTCATCATAGAAAAATCCTTTATAAGATTTCAAATAAACCCCATGTTTGCACAAAATCTTGCCAGTTGAAAGTCCTATCCTGAATTAGCATAATGTTAAAATACTTCCAAACATAGAAAAACCTTGTTTAACATTGACATTTATATTATAAGTTCATAATAATGGGGGAAAAAAACATCAATTTTTTTAAAAATGTTAGAAATATTTTTTTATCCTTTTATTTCGTGACTGGGTCTGCCACTCAGTCCATCCAAACCCTAAATCTGACTTATCCCCAACAACCCAAATCCCCATATTATATATATATATATATATATATATATATATATATATATATATATATATATATATATATATACTTCTTTTATTATATAATATTAAATCTTATACTATAAGTTTGTTAGTTGGGACGAGATTTTGGATATTGTAATATTTATTTAGTATTATTGTTAAAAATTTTAAAAATTAAATGTAATATTTGTTTATGGCAGTATTATAAATTGTTGAATTGAAATATTTTTAACCAAAGTTCATTTTTTTGTGTATAAATTGATATTTTCCTGCCCACTCTTATTTAATTTGTTATGATTCAATAATTTTTTTTTTAAATTTTATATCTTAGTGTCTATGAACTTCTTTGAATCTTAAGCATTTTGGGTTGATACTTAGATCATTTTGGAAAACATGCACACTGATTACATTTTGCGAGATAGGTTTATACATCTCATATTGTGTATGATGATCATGAAGTTGTATCTGATTAACTTATTATTCTTTCAAAAAGCATTAATTATGTGATTTACAATCACTTAAGGAAATTAATAGGTTAGTGGTAATCTCTTAAACTCTATAAAGTCTTAGTTCACCACTTTGCTCGAGTTATTGAGTCATTAGTTTGCAAAATGTGATAGATTGATAGCTTTACAAAGTAGATTTGTAGAGTCAAACCATTGATTTACCTAGAACTATCTTAAAGTAAATCAAATAATATTTTATTTCTTCCACAGTTTTGACATTTGCACGATGAATGATTTGTTCAAATTTGAGCACACTTGTCTTTTCATCATATTAATTTGTTTGATAAATAGTATTTTCAATTTGTTAACATACTATAGTAGCTTTATGACCATTCATGTCACTTTTACTCTTCTTATATTTTGATCCTTAAATCATAATATAGTAATAGTAATAATAACAACAACCACCATGCATAATAATTGAAATGTACATGCTAAGAATAATTTCTCGAACCCACTTTTGTTGTTGACCACCGCCATCTTCCTTGTTTCACCATGATCTACTTTCCCATATTTGGAAACTCCTAAATCTCGAAACTTTAGTGACCCACTCCTTAAAATCTTCAATGGATTCTATGGTGAAGATGGGTTTTGCAAGATCTCATGTAGAGGTTACAAAAGAACTTCTTAGAAACACCTGAAAGTAGAGAATCATCCAAGTGTTTCTTTTCCTTATATAAATACTCGCCTTTGTAAATATACTCTCATCAGTGCTCTAATCACTTCCATCAACTCTATATTGTCGGAATATGGTGAATTAATTTCAAATATTAATTACAAATTACCTTAAATTTCTAAAAAAATTTGACCCAGTTTGCACTACCTTTTAAACAAAAGAAACATTCCCTCAAAACCCATAAAAAATAAAGTAACCCAAAACCCTTCAATTAGTACATAGAGTTTGAAATTCCTATCCTTGTTAGTTATTGAGTTTCATTTTTATTTCTTTCTTATTGCATACTGATCGAGTTTGAGTGGGTTGTCTTAGTTTTTATTCAACCCAAAATATAAGCAAGATTGTGGCGTTAACATTTGTTGATCTTTTATTGCGTGGGTGGTGGGAGAGTTTGGGACTTGGGAGGGTGTGAGTACATTAGGGTTTAATTGCTTACTTTATGATTATGTTCTTAGTTTTTGGGGATTTTGAATGGTTTTGTCTTGGTGGATTGGTGAGTGTGGATGAGTGTAGATGCATATATGCTAATATATTAAAGCATCTACTCTTATTCTTAGATGAATGCATTTGGTACATACTTGTCCTTTTTGGAATACAAGTCATTATGAAAATTGAAATGCATTTTTTTTCAGTGTACTTGGTGCAGATTTTGGCAACGAATTTTACTAGCGGCATAGACTATGCAACAATAGTAGCTTGAGGAAAGCAGTTGTTGCTAGCATTTTCCAATTGTAATATGAAAATGGAATTGTTTGGTGGTTATCTTGGATAAATATAAATTAAGCATTGGCATTGCATTAAGGGTTTTTTTTTTTTTTTTTTGAATTACACACTATTGTATTTGAATTTCAAAGTTTAAAAAATATTTGGAATGTCTAAAATATGAGGAAACATTTAGGTAGCCTATATCTAATTGCACATTTCTTAAATTTAAAATTTAAACTAAATTTAATTTTTTTTATTTTAAAAATAACCTTTTATGTAATCATATTCTTCCTAGCACATGGTAATGGGTTGTGCATAATGGTTGTTTTTAAATTGTATATTTACCCTTTTTTTTTTATAGGGTATGTTATATTTGTATGTGTGGCTTTTATACTTAGGGCTCATAAACAAAGGAAGAAGAAAAGCATACAGAATAAATGGTGCAGCACAGTAGGGACTCATCGACGAGTCCCTGTACTCGTTGATGAGTAAATCCCGAGAGCAAGGAAAATTATGAGATTCTAAGATGCCGAAAGCAGATTTAAAGACTCTTTGACGAGTGGGTTGGCTCGTCGATGAGTGCCCTTCTTTAGCTCGTCGACGAGTGCATTTAGGCTTCGAGAAAGAATTTAAATTTTGAATTGGAACGTTGGGGTGCTTGGGTATTTGGAGGGAAACCTCCGAGGGGTTGATAAGTATGTTGTTCTAGGCATATTTTGAGATAAGAGAGAGATCATTGTGAAGTGTATTGTGTACTTACTAATTTCTTAGTGAAATTCTTGTGTTGTTTGCTTTCGTGGATGTAGGTTTTGCCAAACTACGTAAATCCTTGTGTTGATTCTTATTGTTTCTTATTTTTCTGGTTGTCTTTCATTGGCTTGTTATGTTTTACATATTTTTTTGTGCATCCTATATCCGATAATCACAACAATTTGGTATCAGAGCGATTGTTGTCATGGTGTCGGGATCATCTTCTACAAGAGTTGACATTGTCAAATTCGATGGAACCAAAAAATTCAATTTGTGGTAGAGGAGAGTTAAGGATATACTTGTGCAACAAGGAATGGCAAGGCTCTACTCGGCGTTCAATCGGATGGAATGGATGAGGCAACTTGGAAAGAATTAGAGGCAAAGGCCGCTTCTACAATACACTTATGTTTGGCTGACGAAGTGCTCTATCGTGTGATGGAGAAGGAATCTATAGTGGCTGTATGGCGAATGTTAGAAAGCCGGTACTTGTCCAAATCACTCAATAATAAACTTTTTCTTAAGCAACATCTTTATTGGCTTAACATTATTGAAGGTTCAAACTTATATCAACATATCAATGCCTTTAATCAAATCATAAGTGATTTGATGCGGGATGATGTTAAGTTTGATGAAGAGGACAAGGCTTTGATGTTGCTAAACTCCTTGCCATCGACTCATGCCTATGAAAATCTAGTTACCACTCTTATATGAGGAAAAAAGACTCTTGATTTAGAAGACGTGACAAGTGCCTTACTGAATTTTCATGAAAGACTAAAAATATGTGATAAAGGAGAAGGGCTTGCAGTGAAAGGTAATAATGAGCGTGGAAAAGGAAAGTTTAAAAGTGAGTGAAGTCAGAAATCATGTACTCAATCCAAGAAGAAAAAGGATATCCGGTGTTATAAATGTGGTAAAAGGGGGGCATGTTAAATTGGGGTGTCCGAATTGGAAGAAAGGAAATGCTAAAAAGCATGAGGGAATTTCAAAATCAGTGAATGTGGTTCAAGAAGGAGGCTTAGTTTGCAGTGATGGTGATGTTCTTTCGGTTTTGTCAGGGTCGGATAACCTTACGGACTCATGGATACTTGACTCGGCATATTCTTACCACGTGACTCCAAAAAGGGAGTGGTTCAGCACCTACAAGTTAGTGAATTCAGGTTCAGTTCTAATAGGTAATGATGTTTCTTGTAAGATCATTGGCATAGGAAATGTTAACATAAAAAATGTTTGATGGTGCTGTGAGAACCTTGAGCAATGTAAGACATTTACTGGAGTTAAGGAAGAGTTTGATATCATTTGGCACCTTGGATTGTAATGGTTTCAATTACAAGTTCGAAGGTGGGGTTATGAAAGTATGGAAAGGAAATCTCACAATGATAAAAGGGTAAAAGGTAGATGGGAATATTTATACACTGCAGGGAACTACTGTTGTAGGTGGAGTTACAGCCGTAAATGTTGAATCTGATGAAATTGTCTTGTGGCATATGAGTCTTGGGCATATGGGGTTACATGGTATGAAGGAACTACACAAGAGGAAACTCTTGAAAGGTATAAAATCATGTTAGTTGGATTTTTGCAAGATTTGTGTCCTTGGAAAAAAAAAACAGGGCCAAATTCAAGTTAGTTATTCATAAAACAAAAGGTATTCATGATTATGTGCATTCCGATGTTTGGGGCCCGATTAGAGTAGCATCAAGAGGTGGACATATGTATTATGTGAGTTTTGTCGACAATTACTCATGAAAAGTCTGGGTACACTTTATGCGGCATAAGTCTGATATGTTTGCCAGGTTCAACTTATGGAAAGTTGAAGTGGAAAACCAGACGGGGATGAGAATCAAATATCTAAGGTTAGACAATGGGACCGATTATGCTGATTCTTAGTTTACGAAATTTTGTGTGCAGCAGGGCATTAAGAGACACTTTACCATTTACTGGACACCTAAGAAAAATGGTGTGGTTGAAAGGATGAATCTAACTCTGGTTAAAAGAGCTCGGTGTCTCAAGCTTAATACAGGACTACAAAAGAACTTCTAGGTTGAGGCAGTTTGTATGACTTGTTTTCTAATAAACTGATCACCAAGGGCATCACTAGAAGGGAAAGTGGCAGAAGAGGTGTGGACGAGAAGTGCAGTAAACTACTCCGAATTGAAGTTATTCGTGTGTCTAACCTATGTTCGTGTGTCTAGTGAGGAGAGGTCTAAGCTTGACCCAAAATCTCGACGTTGCATCTTTTTAGGATATTAGAAGGATGTGAAAGGGATATAAGCTGTGAGATCCAGTGGCAAACAAGGTGGTAATTAGCAAAGATGTAGTCTTTGATGAGAAGATTATGGTGAAGCATACTCAAGATTGTGATGAATAGAAATAGGAGCTAGAAAATTGGGGCAGTGATGAACATGTTGTGCAGGTGGAGTTGGAAGCTCAGGGCAATGACAATGATCATGGTCCTATAGTTGTAGGGAGCTCTAACTCGGGAAACCAGCAAGTCGTCAATCTTCGTATACGGAGATCCATACGTACTATCAGACCACTACCAAGGTATGGGTTTGAAGAGTTAGTGTCTTATGCTTTTCTTACCAGTTGCAACGATCCAACTACATTTCAAGAGGTAGTGCACAGTTAGGAGAAAGGTAAGTGGATGGGTGCAATGATTGAAGAGATAGAATCACTATATAAAAATAAAACTTGGGAATTGGTGGAGCTTTCACATTGAAAGATACTGATAGGTTGCAAATGGGTATTTAGGAGGAATGAAGCAATTTCAGAAAAGGAAGGAGAAAATACAAGGCACGGTTAGTGGAAAAAAAGTACTCACAAAAGAAGGAAATAGACTATGATGAGATATTTTCACATGTGGTCTGACACACTTCGATTAGAATAGTGTTGGGGTTGGTAGCTCATTATGATCTTCATTTGGAACAAATGGATGTGAAGACGACATTTCTTCACGGTGACTTGGAGGAACAAATTTATATGGTGCACCCAGAGGGATTTAGTGAACCGGGGAAAGAAAACTTAATTTGCAAGTTAAAGAAATCTCTTTACGACTTGAAACAATCTCTAAGGAAATGGTATAAAAGATTTGATTTTGAAAAGTAAGGTGTGCTCCCAAGAGCTGGGGGGGGGGGGGGGGTTTGAATTGGGATTTTAAAGTTTTATTTGAAAATTCTTTGTTTTACAAGTTCCTCTATTTGAGTGTTAACTGTAGACACCCCAATTTTAACCAGACAACCCTAAGAAGACCTGGCATAATAAGAGTTGGCTTTGAGTTATGGGAAGAACCCATTTTCCGAAATGAAGATCTCAAGTCCCTTTATCTGAAAAAATTTAAGTCCCTTTTAAGTGGTTCAAGTCCCATTAAGTTCATTTTTAGAGCCCAGTTTGTGTAATTCCAACATAATTTTCTTTAGTTGCTGAATTAATCTCTTTTCACAGAATAAGTCCCTATAATTTCAAAATTGAACTGCAAACTTCAAGTAGTCGAGTTCCTTAAAAACGGAAGTTGGTCTGAAACTAAGTTTTGTAGTCGGATTTTTCAATTGAGTCATTTTGATTTCTTAGGTTTAGATTAGGTCCTATAATTTTCAAAACCTAGGAACTGAGTTTTAAAGCCCAAAAATTGAGTCCTTTGGAACTAAGATTCTTCAAATTTAGTTAATTTCAAAATTAGCCTTCTGTTGAAATCTTCAAAATTTTTAATCAAGTCCTTTGAGCTTTCAATGTTGAAAACCTCGTTTTTCGTCTTTTAATTTGAGTCTAGTAATTCTTTAAGTGAGTCATTCTTAAGTGAGCCAGTCAAACTTTTAAAATGATTAAATTGTGTTTTTGAACTAAGTCTAACAAATTTTAGAGTAAGTCTCTCGATTTTTAAATCAGGTTTTTAATTGGGTCTCAAAAGTAATTTTTATTACTAGGTTCTTCTTTTGGAAAAGTCAACTGTGAATTTGGGGTTGCTGGTCAAAATTCAACAAGAACTTAAGGTCAAAATTTATTACAAAATGAGAGGGGCACACGCCCAAAGAGGTATAGAGGGATGATGTACGCAGATACTGTAACGACTCCAAAAATAATGGGCATGGAAGTGTAAAAAAAATAAAAATAAAATTATTAGGTAATTATTTAAATATTACTAAATTGAATTGATTAAATAAATAATATTAAAGATATATATATATATATATAAGGAAGAATATAATATAATATATTTATATACATAAAGATATATATATATATATATATATATGTGTGTGTGTGTGTGTGTGTGTGTGTGTGTGTAAAGTAATTGAAGGATCAATCCTTCAGGACATTTCCTGAAGGTTAAATTGAACCCCCACCGTGCTTCTCTCTCAGGCTCCCCATCACCCTCTCTCCTCCGTCTCTCTCTCTCTCTCTCTCTCTCTCCTTATTTTCTTAATGAAAACTCAGCCCATCGGAGAACGAAAAATACCCCTGGGTTCCATTCTCCGCTACCGACATTTTAACTGGAGTGAATTTGTTTTAGGAGCATCGTAGGCACCCCTCTTGGGGTAAGGTAACCTCTCTCTCTCTCGCTCTCTCTCTCTCTCTCTCTCTCTCTCTCTCTCTCTCCTCCATTTCTCCTTAAATCTTCAGTTAAATTGACGATTGAACACCACTCTATATCCTAGGTTTGATCCTTGTCACGTTAATCGGAGCTGATTTTTTATTTAAGGGTCCTAGGCACCACTCCAAGGCTAAGGTGAGGAGCACAAATTAGGTCAATTATTTTAAAAATTCAATTGGTTAAATTATAATATGGGATTATTAAATTGGAGTATTTGATTATAGCAGATTTTTGGAGAATATTTTGGAATTAAGTTATATTTTAGGGATTTGATTAAATTAGATTTTTGGGAATCTTTTGGAATTAGATTAATTGTGGGGATTTGATCCTAATGGTATTTTTAATATATTATAAATTAAATTTAAATATGGGAAGCGGATCAAACCCGCGTTTTTAGAATTTAACCAGTTAATGGGAGCGTGTGAGCCTAGGAAATATTAAAATTATTATTATTCTGGGAATTGAATTGATTGATTTAGGGGGAAATATGAGTTTTAGGGTTTTGAGTTTTGTATGCCGTGGGCGTGGGATTGGGTATTTTATCAAGCCTCTCAGTAAACCAAGTAAGAAGAATAAATTATAACATTTATTTTGAGAACTACTAGTTGAATTAATACATGAAAATAAGAATATGATATTTTGCTTGAAATTATTATGATACAAATATCAAATAAAATTGTGTGGCATATGATTTATACTGAATTGTGATGTTTTGGGATTTGAAATATGAAAAATGATGAAAAGTTGTAAATAAAATTATTTTATTGAGAATGATGAATTATGTTATACCAACGTGTATTTTACTAGGAAGTGGTGGAATATGAAATATGAATACAGAAATTTTTTCTATGTTAAATGAGGAAATATGAAATGATGATATATTTTATTGAGAAATGTTGAAATACGTGAAATGGAATATATGCTGAAATGTGAATACTGCAATGTGAATATTGAGTTGTGAATACTAAAATGTGAACAATGAAATGTGAATATTGCAATGTGAATACTGCAATGTGAATAATGGAATGTGAATACTGAATTGTGAAAATGGAAATGTGGAAATGAAAACCCTAATGGACTGGAGTATTTCTGAAAGCACGGTACCGTTGCTAGTGGGATGACAAGTGCAACCACACGGTCTCATGGAGAGTGTGGCGTGACAGTCGATTGAGCCAATGAGAAGGGTAGTTTTGCCCCCTGGAGTTCGAACTAGGGTTAGGCAGGTCAATCATACTACATATGATGGATTTCTTATTTTGATCGAACCAGGTAAGCTGTTAGCTTTGGTGTATTTCCAAGAGGGGGGGTGAATTGGGTATTTAAAAACTTTTGCCTAGATTAATCCAGATTAAGAGTATTACGCAACCTAGGGTCTGTCTATGCAAAAAATAAACCCAATCATTCACAATAAAACATACACGTGCAGTGAATAAATTGCGTAAATGTAAAGAACATGCACGATATGTTATCAGGATTTGGCCAACTATGCCTACATCCTTGCCTCTAGGTCACAAGCTCGAGGATTCCACTAATGCTCACTTAATGGGTGGAGCAGCACCAGTTACAATGAGGTCAATTCAAGGGGCTGACCTCAACCAACATGCCTAACCAGGATGGCGCACCTAACTTTCCTAACCGGGTCTAAGCCAGTCTGGGACTCCATAGGGCAAGTCTCCCTCTTCAGGCCCACGTTTGGAATACAACAAATGGTATAAAAGTTTTGTACACGGAAATATGATTCTTCACAAGAAGATATGTACCCAATATAATCTATCACATGCACATCAATAGTGTAGGTAATGTAAGCTCAGTGATGTGAATATATGTGCAAATAACACTCAACAAGATATAATCACAATAATATTCAAAAGTTTTTGAAACAAGTTGAATCTTTGAAACAAGTTAATATCAAATCTCAATGTTCAATCAGAGTTTCAAAGATGCTTAATCAAATATTCAAACTAACTCAAAATATTTTCCGTCAATGTAATGAGTTCAAGAGTAGTTTGAAAAATATTATAGCTCGTAGAAAAAGTTTTTGCACAATAAAATCAAAGTTAAGGGAATCTTGCAATGACAATGCAAAGATCCCTAAGCTTGTTAGTTTATCCCAACACAAGATTTTTAATATTGAAATTTGTGGGATAAACCTAACTAAACTCCCCAAAAATGAATCATACAATCAAACAAGAATAGTAGGAGTATCTAATAAACACAAGAACTATCAATATACTCTCACAATACCAAGATGCATCAAGGGAATGAATATTTGAGAGTATTTTGGGAAAAATGAGATTTTGAGATAGAGAGGATTTTTTCTAATGATTTTGGCTAATCTCATCTTAATCTTCACAAATGAACCCATATTTATAAACAAGGTAAAAAATATAACTATTTGGGACTTATTGGGTATTCTTAGAAAAGTCTAAAAACACTTAAGAGTAATTAACCCATTTTAACCCATATTAAACTCGGGTAATGGCTAAACTGAGGTTTGGTCGCCCAAAAAGACTCATTTTTAAAAATGTTTTAAAACAATTCGGCAGCTCGAAAATTAGCTTGGTAGCCTAAACCAAAGTCAGTAGCATTTGTTCGTAGGTTTGGGTGCCCGGTTCCAAGTTCGGTTAACCGAACCAGCTAGTTTGGTCGCCCGAGCCCATTTTGAATGTGATCGTTCAAGCGCTTGAGTAGTTGAAAAGGAACTTGACACAGGTTCGGGTGCCCGAGGGAGATACGCTCAAAAGTAGTTCGGGTGCCCGAACACAAAGTCAACATGTTGACTTGTTCGGTCGCCTGAGTCGTTTTAGACAGCTTGGGTTCGGTCGCCCAAGTCGTTTTACATGGCTTGGGTTCGGTCGCCCGAACACTCTCAACATTTACAATTAAGTCCATTTTAGCCAAATTTAATTCCCCTGATATGAAGAGTGATGTTGGGGACTATTTTACGTGTAAGTGCTGGGACCTAGGGTCTTTCTGAGGTCTTTGAGGACAGCGAAAAAATCCAGCGTCAGTCGACCGAAGGGTGCCCTAATGACATTCAATCCCTATGGTCAATTTATGGCATTTCTGAGCTTATAGATACTATATGCATGATATGCAGTGATTATCACAAACCCATTTGAAACAAAATTATTACTGACCCAAAATATATTAAAACAATTAATGAATATGTCGGGGTCTTCATGTTTTACTTCATGTGCCATCAATTGGTTTGCTAATATAAACCTGCACACAAATTAGATATATATTAAATACCAGAGTGTTTGTCATAATCAAAGTAGGGAATGACCCATAGGGTCAACATAGGCCAACTGTAGTTTTGATCCAGCCTTTGGGCCGCACAACCCTGACCATGGGGGGAAGCATGGCGTGGAGAATATCCTTGGGGCAGCCATGAGTTACAGACAACACATGTATTGGTTATAGAGGACACTCATGAGATAGATTGTGAAATGAATATGGGAAATGGAAGAGTGTGAGTTTAATAACATAAATAATTAGGGTGAAGTAAAACTCTTTGCCTGAGGGCTTACTGAGTAAGGTGAGTGCTCTGATAAGTATCAGTTGTAGATGCACCCGAACTATTCAAGTAAGGTTACAAACGATATCAGAGCAGAGGTGAGTTACATGTATGGGCGTGTAATCTCCCCTATCCTTGGGAAATTTTGCTGATAAATATGGGTTGCATGTGCATGAATTTTAGAAATGGAATAAATCTTATAAAAAATTGTGTTTTATATCTATAGGATTAAGAATATGAATTTGTATATTTTCTTATATGGTATTATCATTGAAATGAGTATATTATGATATAAGGAAACTGATACTGTTACACACTGTAAATAATTTATTCTATCTTATTGAGATGTATCTCACTCAAATATCTAATATTTCAGGAAATCGTGATATACCAGGTGATAGAGCTCCGTGATAGAGGGGAGCTGGTACCCGGATAGACCGGGTGAGTGTTTTTTTTAAGGATATAGGATTCCTAGTGTATATTGTGGGTTTTTGGGTTGTGCATGGATGTATAGAACTCTGGTTATTTGTATTCTAGATGATTTGTAAATATTGACTTCCGCTGTTAGGTTTGTTTATATGTGATAGTCTGATTACCTGGTACCCTACTTCGGGTCCGGTTATGTTGATATGGTATCAGAGTTTGTGACATGGCAGAGGATTGATTTATTGATTATTGTTTATATTTTTTTTTTTAAAAAAATTGTATGAAAAATTAGGGCATCACAATTTGGTATTAGAGCCTAGTTTGTTAGGTTTTTCATACTTTAGTAAATAGCGAAATACAATACCAGAGTATAGGAATGAATCTTGATGAGAGTAGTAGATGGGTAGATTGGGATGAGAGTTAGTCATAGTTGGAGGATAAGATTGGATTTTAGGGTTATATCTTGCGATCTGGAGGCAGGAGTTTTGTGGTTGTTTCGATGATTTTCCTGGGGTGACAACTTCAAGAAAACCATAGTAAACTATTGTCAGTTCTTGTTTCTAAGTGGTAGGACTGAATTTGAAATTGGGATTGAGAATATTGGAGACGGATGATTATAGAGGAATATTTTATGAGTTTAGTTTGTCGAGCATATTAGTGATGTTGAGATAATAGAGTTCTAAGACTGTTTTATACCATTTTTAGGGATGGAGTCTGGGAGTAGCAGTGCACATGCTGGAGGTGATGATGCAGGGCCTTCCAGTATAGGTGGAGGAGACCCCGATGTAGTGCTACGCAGCGTCACCTAGCAGGTGATGGCAGGGATCACTACAAAAAATCAGGGTATTAGTGAAAGATCAAATTCGTCACTAACGCATATAAATTTGTCACTAATACTATTAGTGACGAATTTATAAGCATTAGTAACGGTTTTAAATTAGTTGTTATATCTACCGTTATTACTAACTATTAGTGATGAATTTTAAATTCGTCACTAATAATGGAGTATTAGTGATGGATTATAACCGTCACTAAAACCCTAATACTGTCATTATAAATTCTACATCGGCTCAGCTCAAATTCATCACTAATAGTAGGGTATTAGTGACAAATTAAAAATTCGTCACTAATACTATAGTATTAGTGAAGGATTCAAATAAGTTACTAATAGTAGGGTATTAGTGATGAATTATAAATTCGTCACTAATAGTGCAGTATTAGTGAAAGATTCAAATTCGTCACTAATATCCTACTATTAGTGACGAATTTGAATCATTCACTAATAATGTATTATTAGTGACAAATTTGTAATTCGTCACTTTCGTCACTAATACCCTACTATTAGTGATAAATTTGAATCCTTCACTAATATTGTATTATTAGTGACAAATTTATAATTCGTCACTAATACCCTACTATTAAAGACGAATTTGAATCCTTCACTAATAATTAAGAAATAAAAAAAAAATTAATACTAATTTTTTTGGATCATCAATTCCTGTAAAAATCTGTAATTACATTTTCGCATACATAACCTGAAACCATAATAAGTACAAAAATCATAAATTATTCAAAATATCGAATTCAAATACAAATTCAATTAAAATAAAAAAAAATAACATCTGTTCAGATAAGAAAAAAAATTTCAAAATACTCAAAATTCAAATACAAATACATTATACAAATTCAAATTAAAATACATAAATTCCGTTTGTTCAAATAACAATAAAAATTACAAATAAATAATCAAAAGTTGCATCCGACGACTGTAGTGCATGCATGGCATCATGTTGATGTTATGACAGCCGCGAAGCCTACAAATTAAGAATCTTAAAAAAAAAAAAAAATTAGTATACAAATGGAAAACAGAATGGAGAGCTGGCGCTCAGTATAATCAAGAAGAAAAATATAGAGAGTGTGTCGTACAATAACTTTCAACCATAAACAAATAGTTGAAATGAATGTGAATGGCGTACGTATGAAAATATACATTTACATGCATTAAACCGCACATATAAACACTTTAATTCGTTCTCAAAACAGAGTATCCTTAGGGGTGGACAAATGATAATGCTTATCCATAGTTAAAAGCAAATGATATGCCATGTATGTTAATAGATGCAAATTTAGGACTTAAAGAAATGACTTTTCGTTTAACTTTCACTCATCATTTCAAAAATATTTAACATTCATTTTATCATAATTATCTTTGTACGTGATTTTTTTTGGAAAAATTTTAATAGAATTTCGACAGCATGCTGTCTGTAAATTGGATATTTTCCTATAAAACTTGTACCTGAAACATGATTGTTTTCACAAAATAAAACATTTCAAGCATGTGAGAACCTAAATCCACTACCAACATGCAATTCACAATGTATTGCATCAGTCATGCAGTTGGTGTTCAACACAAACATGTATTCCAGTAGTTCAATATACAATTCATATAACATAATACCATCCATCAATAAAATATTACCAGGAAAACGTTAAAATACAATCAACTAAGGTTTTCTAGTTTTGTCTAAAAGGTTGCTTCTCAAGCATTCTTGATGCAGCTTGGGTTATGCATGAATTTGTTACTTAAATTATGAGAAGGCTTGTGATAGATTGAGTTGGGGTTTCCTTGATTCGGTTATGGACATAAAAAACTTTGGTTATAGATTGAGGAAATGAATTATGGTTTTTTTTTTTTTTGTATTAAGTGATAGTGGTGGAATCCTGGTTTAGAAGGTTTTAAGATTGCATTCGCTTTGTTGGAGTTTTTTTAGCTTGTCTTTGGTATTTAGGATTTAATTTGCTAACTTTAGCTTGGCTATAAAAGTTTTCAATATATAGGAGGTTTCGAGTTGTGATTCTTTAATGGATTTTAATATTCATAAGTGGCTTTCACTTACTTATATGACATTTAGTTCTTGACCTTTCACTATATTCTATACATTGTTGTTCTTAGCCAAGTGTTTTAGATTTTGAATGATAAGCCTAAGAGCACCTCTTTTCTTACAAATATCAACATGTGAGAGGCGTGAGTTAGAATGACATTAAGTTTTTACTGATCATGCATACATTTCTTTGTACACAGTTTTATTCTGGAAAAACTTTACCAAAATTTCGACAGTATGCCGTCTGTAAATTGGACATTTTCTAAAAAATTTCTATACTAAAACCTGATAGATTCAAGCAAACAAATCACAATAATACGCATTATGTAGATACTTGTGAGTTTGAGCATGCGAGAACCTAAATTCACTACCAGCATGCAATTCACAATGCATCACATTAGCCATGCAGTTGGCGTTCAACACAAGCATGTAGTCTAGTAGTTCAATATACAATTCATATAACATAATACCATCCATAAATAAAATATTATGAGAAAAACATTAAAACTAAATTCAACTAAGGTTTTCTAGTTTTGTCCAAAAAGTTACTTCTCAAGCATTTTCGATGCAGTTTGGGTTGTGCATGAAGTTGTTACTTATATTGCGAGAAGGGTTGCGATAGATTGAGTTGGGGTTTCTTGAATTCTGTTTTGGGCATAAATAGATTTTGTTATAGATTGAGGAAATTGATTATGGTTTTTTTTTCTTCTATTTAATGATAGTGGTGGAATCCTGGTTTAGAAGGTTTTAAGATTGCCTTTACTTTGTTGGAGATTTTTGAACTTGTCTTTGGTCCTTAGGATTTAATTTGCTAACTTGAGTTTGACTATAAAAGTTTTCAATATATAGGAGGTTTCGAGTTGTGATTCTGTAATGGGTTTTAATGTTCATAAGTGGCTTTCACTTACTTATATGGCATTTAGTTCTTAACCTTTCACTGTATTCTATACATTGTTGTTCTTAGCTAAGTGTTTTAGATTTTGAATGATAAGCCTAAGATCGCCTCTTTTCTTACGAATATCAACACGTGAGAGGCGCGAGTTAGAATGAATTTAAGTTTTTACTGATCATGCATACGTTTCTTTGTACACGGTTTTATTATGGAAAAACTTTATCGAAATTTCAGCAGTATGTCGTCTGTAAATTGGACATTTCCTAAAAAATTCCTGCACTAAAACCTGATAGATTCAAGCAAACAAAACACAATAATACACATCATGCAGATACCAGTGAGTCTGAGCTTGCGAGAACCTAAATCCACTACCAGCATGCAATTCAAAATGTACTGCATCAGCTATGCAGTTGACGTTCGAAACAAGCATGTATTCCAGTAGTTCAATATACAATTCATATAACATAATACCATCCATGAAGAAAATATTACGAGGAAAATGTTAAAACACAATTCAACTAAGGTTTCTAGTTTCGTCTAGAAGGTTGCTTCTTAAGCATTCTTGACGCAGCTTAGGTTGTGCATGAAGTTTTTACTTAGATTGTGAGAAGGCTTGTGATAGATTGAGTTGGGGTTTCTTAGATTCATTTATGGACATAAAAAACTTTTGTTATAGATTAGGAAAATGAATTATGGTTTGTTTTTCTTCTATTCAATGATAATGATGGAATCCTAGTTTAGAAGGTTTTAAGATTACCTTTGCATTGTTGGAGATTTTTGAGCTTGTCTTTGGTCCTTAGGATTTAATTTGCTAACTTGAGTTTGACTATAAAACTTTTCAATATACAGGAGGTTTTGAGTTGTGATTCTTTAATGGTTTTTAATGTTCATAAGTGGCTTTTACTTACTTATATGGAATTTAGTTCTTGACCTTTCACTGTATTCTATACATTGTTGTGCTTAGCCAAGTGTTTTAGATTTTGAATGATAAGCCTAAGACCGCCTCTTTTCTTACGAATATCAACACATGAGAGACGCGAGTTAGAATGACTTTAAGTTTTTAATGATCATGCATACGTTTCATTGTACACGGTTTTATTGTGGAAAAACTTTACCAAAATTTCGGCAGCATGTCGTCTGTAAATTGGACATTTTTTAAAAAAATCCTGCACTAAAACCTCATAGATTCAAGAAAACAAATCACAATAATATGCATCATGCAGATACCAGTGAGTTTGAGCATGCGAGAACATAAATCCATTACCAGCATGCAATTCACAATGTACTGCATTAGCAATGCAATTGGCGTTCAACACAAGCATGTATTCTAGTAATTCGATATACAATTCATATAACATAATACCATCCATCAATAAAATATTACTAGGAAACTGTTAAAAAACAATTTATTATTGCTCGTAAGACTTGCACATCGAATGAGAAAATGCATCTAATGACGTCGATGCATAGTGAGTTTACAATGGACTCATTTATTACATCCGATGAAGTACTAAGAATCTAACAAAGGTTATAAATATTACCATCTAACAAAGGATATAACTTTTACCTATTATTCATTTCATCATTTACTCAAAAAACACAAAATAATTTTCATCTCTGTTTTGAAAACCAACAAAAAATGTTCATTTTTTTAAGCATACACAACATATTTGAAATGAAGCATTTTTTTTTTAATTTTATAATATTAATTTCCAAGGACACGCATACTAGCATAGCCATGTATTTGATGTATAAGTTTGAAGCTCCTTGTCGTAAAATAGTTAAAAGTTCAAGGCCACTTCTACAAATATATATATATGCACACATACACTATACAAATAAATTATGTGTAGTGTGATTCCAAATCTTTATGTGATGATGAATATATTTATGTATAGTGAGATGCCTAATTAATGTGCAGGAGAATATGCAGCAACATGCATACAAAATTAAGTTAATCTTTGAAATTAATATGCAGCAAGATTGCTATATATCATGAAATAAAGTTTTTTTACCTATCAGTTCAAACATGCTTCTGGACGGATTTACCTATCAGTTCAAACATCCATGTATTAGAGTATTATCTAAAAATTCCTACTCTATGAGGTATAGATGCTGAATTTTCAATGCACAAGAATAGAGCAATGACATACCTTCTAATAAGAGGAGCCACCTACATCATCTGATCAAAATTGGTGCATCATTTCTTTGATCTACACTTGCCTGTTCATCATAGCTACGAGCGTGGCTTCAAAGGTGGACACCTTTTCTTTCAAACTATGGTTCTCCAATGTGATGTTAGACACCAAGTGTCTCAACTCCTGGTTTTCCAGCTCCACCGTTTGCACCCGCTGATCCATCTCGTCCGCCCGAGCATCGGCCTGTCGACGCACTTGTTCTAGCTCAGCATGAGTCGCCACACCCATCAAAGATGATGTTGTGGGGGCGATGTATCCACTTCCAAGCCCTTTCACCCAGCCCCCCGCTCATTCCCGAAGCACCTAAGCGGTTATCTAGTAATTCGTCATTTGCTTGCTCCCCTCTTCAACAGGTGCATCTCTTAACTCGACCATCCGTGCTTATTTTCAGTTATGAAAATGATAAAAAAAGTAGAAATGAGAATACAACTTCGATGTTTTGAATCAAATTATAAACTACATATTTAATTTGACTTACATGTTTGTTTTGCGCATCATCGCACCACTCCCCCGATCGCCATTGGTGCGTTCTCTGATAAAGATTTGGCAGTGGCTCCTCAGCACTAGTCGCAGGATCACGCTACATTATCATATAAAACATCATCAATATTAATGGTGTACGTATTCGTTAGATAGTGTTATATATAGCAATTACCCGTCGATGATTGACGAATAACCTTGACCCACTGCAATGTGTCATCAGGAGTTTGCTGCGGTTCGCAACATTTTTTACACATACAACCTACAAAAAAGATGTCAAGACTTCTTATTAGCTACAACAAAGCTTAAAGTAGATATTATAATATAAACACATCACCTGATAGTGTGGGTCGCGGAAATGGCAACACACCACCTCCCAATCCTCTTGGGATATCTTATCGTATGGGTGGGTTTCTGCTTCATCTCCCATCGCACGAACATGTTCGCTCATTTTCGCACAATATGACTTAAATTTATTGCAAAGTTGGACGTCCACCACCTCTTCACATGGTCTGCATGGAGAATGTCTATATCGAACTCCTCCTGCATAATACATTTAGAATGTTAGACAATTGTTTGGCTAGTATATTAAAAGTTATAAAAAAAAAAAAAAAAAAAAGTTTGGGATTACTTACCAAGATGCACATGTAAAGAACCATACACTGCACCTCAGTCACCTGCGGCTAGCTGATGAAGGCAGTGACTGGAGCATATTCTCGGCATATAATGGCGAGCTCTCGCATCCACGCTAGACACGAATCGTCACGCAGGGTGGTGAAGCCTAGAAGAATGTCGATCCTAATGCGCTGCCTCGTCCTCTGCAGGTGCTTCTTCAACACCATGTTCTTCGCGACACTAAGGCCTGACCTAGCCGTGGATGTCGATGTTGAAAGAAGAGTTAAATTACCAACAATATTTTAATCATATACATGAATAAAAATCAGTAGTTTGCATCGAAATAAATAAAAGAAAACCTTACCAACGCTGCTGATCATGGTGGGTAACTCACCCTGTGTGTCATCTTGAGCTAAGGTATCCACATCTGGCTGAGGTGCCGATGGCTCAAACAATGGTGCCGCCGCATCAGGACCAATGGGCTTTGCCGATCTCTAGGATGTCAGGACATCCTCATGTGATGTAGTGGAGTGCGTGGAAGGAAGTTAGTCACGTTGACCTCCTGGTGCCACATTTACAAAATATTAGACAAGTAAATATAAGAAGTATGAATATTAGATGGATGCATAATACATATATTATTATTTATTTACACATGTCATATACATAGTGACAAACATAACATGCTTACCCCCCTATACGTCCTCAATATCAGTATCATCCTCACTTTCTAAAGTGTATTCCTTTTCACTACAGTACTCAACCCTTGTTTCATCTTCCCCACTAGTTTCCTTATCGTCGATGAAGTGAACGTCTACAGAAGGTTCAATTGTAATGTCAGCAGTCCCTACGTGTTCTGCCGTGGCACCATCCGTATTCAATTGTATAGGATCGGCTCTTTCTTGGACAGCATTGAAAGAAAATTGCGCTGCTGCACTGATAGATGACTCATCTTCTTGGAATGCAGCCTCACTGGCACTATTCTCCCCATCTGCAACTTATGTAATAACACAAAAATTTCGAGGAGGAATCTTTTGGGCCACTTGCCATTCACTTTTCAATTTGGTGTCTTTAAGGTAAAACACTTGTTTAGCCTGTGTCGCTAGCACAAAAGGGTTATTTCGATACCAGGTCTTGCTAAAATTGACATTGGTAAAGTAGGCATCCATGTTTACCCCAGTCTTTTTATTGCCAATATCCCACCAGGTAAACTTGAATAGGTGGATGAGTCTGTTAGCTCCATAGTTAAGCTTTAAAATCTCATCCAAGACACCAAAGTAGTCAATTTCTTTACCTCCTTCTGTGTTTAGTACTGCAACCCTAGAATTTTGGGTTCTTTTAATCAGTTCGAGGGACTTTGTATGAAATCGTAACCCGTTGACTTTGCAACCGCTATAGCAGTTATCTCGTTGATCGAGGCCACATGCCAATGCGTACAAATATTTACTTGTTGTTGGTTATTTATTGTAATACATGACTTTCATCTATTAAATAAATTGGAGTTTAAATGAGTAAACCGTCAACATTGACAATGTACATTGCTTCGTACTCAGGTAGTATTTGTTACTTACATGGCTCCCAAACTAATTGAAAAATTCAGCTTTATGTCTGTCGTTGACATTCAGTTCATTTTGGGCTAGAAGTTTAGCTTTATGTTCGCTATATGCAACAATAGTACATGTTAATGTCAAGTAAGTATATAAATATGCATATGTAAATACATAGCAAAGGAGTTTCGAACCACGTACTTGATATATGGAATAGTTTCATCACAATTATTGAGGACGTAAAAATTGGCCTTTTGTAGGTCGACCATATCCATGAAATTGTAAACCCGTGCACCAAATAGCCGAACATTTTCTCGAAATATAGAGCTCCTCAGTTCTTCATCTTTGGCATTAATAGCATGAACGTTTGCATTTCGCTTGTCACGAGTGAACCTTGTGTCAATGTCATGTAGATACATTGAGTAAAATGCAAGACATTCACTATCAATGTATGCCTCAATGATTGAACCTTCTGGCCGTGCCTTATTGCGCACATACCCCTTCAAAGTGGACAAGAACTTGTGCATTTTACGTAGCATTATTCACCTGTAGACACAAAAAGGAAAAAAAAAAAAAAAAACAAGGAAATCACATGACCATTATAGAGGGACTTTAAAATTTACCTTTTAATAGGATACATCAAACGATATTGGACCGGTCCTCCAATTATGGCCTCCCTTGGTAAATGTACAACTAGGTGGACCATCACATCGAAGAATGCTGGCAGAAATATTTTATCTAGCTTGCATAGTATGATCACGATGTCATCCTTTAACCATTCAAGTACGTTTACGCTCAATTTTTTGGAGCACAATTGTCAAAAAAAGATCCCGAGCTCAATCAGCACCGAGCGAACATCTTCGGTCAAGTGTCCACGAAGGAAAACGGGTAGAACCCATTGTAGAAGGATGTGAAACTCATGAATTTTCATTCCTAACATCTTCCCTTCCTTTGTTTTTATGTATCGAGCTATGTTCGATGCATATCCATAAGGGAACTTCACTAATTTCAACCATTCGAAGAATTTCTTCTTCTCATCCTTTGAAAATGTGTAACAATCCGACAACATGAGAAGTTTGTCCCCATCATGAAATAGGTGCAACTCAAGCCTTTTTCCTATATCTTCCATATCCCGAAGAGCGTTTATGGTATCCTTTATCTTCCCATTTATATGCAGCAATGTACAAATGACATTCTCACAAATGTTCTTTTCGATATACATGACATCCAAGTTGTGGCATAGTGGAAGATATTTCCAGTATGGCAACTGGAAGAAAATGCTTCTTTTTTTCCAATTCAACTCCCACTCAGCACGTTTTCTTTTTCTACTAGTTAGTGGTTTTCAAAATTTCACATCTTTGATCAACCTCAGTTGGTTTAATATCTCTTCCCCACTTAGTCATTTTGGCTGCAACCTTCGTTCAGGTTTTCCATTAAAGCTTTTGATGCCATGAGTCCTCCAAGGATGTCCAGGTCGTAGAAAACAACGATGACACATAAAGCATAACTTGTGTCCATGCTTCAAGGATAATGACCCAGCATCCTCATTAAATACTGGGCATGCTAAGAAAGTTTTTATGCTCCAACCCGATAGGTTTCCGTAAGTGGGGAAATCATTAATTGTCCACAACACTACAACATGCATCTGAAAGGTTGTACCGTTTTCCACATCGAATGTCTCCACTCCTTTTTCCTATAGTTTTATCAACTCGTCAATTAACGGATGCAGGTCCACATCAATATCATTACCAGGTGCCCTCGGTCCGGGAATAAGTAGCGACATATAAATGAAGGGTTCTTTCATATATCGTTATGGTGGAATAGTGTATGTCATCATCATAATAGGCCAAATGCTATACAGGTTGTTCATGTTACTAAAAGGATTGAACTCATCTGAAGCAAGGCCAAGTCTGATGTTGTGAGGATCACTTGCAAACCACATATGCATTTTATCAAAATCGGCCTAAGCTTCGGAGTCCGCTGGATGGCTAACGGTGTTTCCGTCTTGAAGACGTTTCTCTTGATGCCATCTCATATCGGTAGCAATCTTTCTGCACATGTACAATCGTTGCAGTTATGGGATTAATGGACAATATCGCAAAAATATTTGGGGGATCTTTTTACCCTTCTTTTGATTAGTTGTATACCTTGGTTCACTACATTCTGAGCATGCATTTTCATGTTCGCCATAAACGAGTGCACAATCATACCTACACACATGTATTAGAGTGTAACCGAGATCCAATTCATGCATGTATGTCTTCGCCTCATAAAAAGACTTTCGAAGTGTTTCATCATCAGGTACTGCCGCCTTAATGAGGCTTAAATGCAAGTTGAATGCACTTTGAGATAACCCATGCTTGTCCTTGCATGAAGTAACTTTATCAGCAACTTTAATTTTGAGAACTTTTTACAGTTTGGATATAAGGGCACCCGTGCATCCCTCACGAGATTAGCAAATGGTTTACTGAGTCAATTCAACGTACTAGGATCCCAAGGTATGGTATATTGCTGAAGTAGATTCATCACCAGTATGCAACACACTGACATCGCCCATGTCCGCTACAATCCCCCTTTGCAAGTCACCTAACATTTTGATTAACCCTTCTAAACTTGTATCACCACCTACTATATTTTCCCCCTCGTCTTCATCGCGGAACACCCATATTGCGTACCTTTTCTCCATTTCAAAGTCTAATAAATGTGAATGGACCGGATCAATGTGTTTGAATGTTATGTTTTGTAATTTCTTACAAGGACACCTTATTCTACTGGCTTTGTTTGCACGACGACGCGTGAACTCTATGAAATCATGTACCCCTTCCATGTATTATGGAAAAAACCTACCCCGAGTGTTCATCCAACTCTTATCCATGTTCATTAATTACCTTATAACATGTTCAAGTAAATGGTGTTGATTACATTCTCATAATGTTTATGACGCATGCATCGTGAATCCTATAATCGATGACCTTCCAAATGGGTACGGATCCTATCCCATTCAAGAATGTTGCATTTACGTTGCAATCAATCGCTCAAATTCCTTCATCGTAGTCATTATAAATTTCGGCAGCATCTCCCAATGGCTCTCCAAGTACACGAGATGGGGGAAGTGAACATGTTACTAGTTTTATAACACTAACAAATTGTCACGACACCTCACTATGCACCCAAAGAACACAAGTAGAGATGCGCTCGAAATATATAAAGACAATTGACAAAGCGTAAATGATAACAACAATGTAAATACAACTTCCTGAACTGTCCACATTAGACAATCTAGGAATGGTTGAAATACAAACATTACTAATCATAAGTGAAACAAATAATTAACATGTTCAATTGATTATTAGTCAACATAGTATGACTAATAATTAATTGAATTACAACAATTGATTTGTCTCACATGTACTGAAATTAGGAATAGCTTCCCAAGAGGGGGGGGGTGAATTGGCTTTTAAAATTTCTTTTAATTCTTTTTTAGAATTCTTAAACTTATTTTATTTCTTTTAACCAATTTGTGATTGATTTGTTTAATTTGTTATGCACTCAAGAACTTAATTTCTTTACTTAATTTTTAACCATACAAACATCTAATCATTCAACCAAACCAATCAACTAAAATTATAAAGTAAACAAACAAGCCAATACACAACACTTATGTAATATAACAATTCAAGATGGTTGTTTGTTTATATTTGCCAAATTTGAACTAAGCCCTGTAGTGAATGAGAATTTATACTTGTTGATGTAAAGCCCTGTATAGATGAATCAAATCACCCTTTCCAAATATTTAGAACTCAAATAAACTCTTGGTAAATTTATCTTTGGGATGTTAACCAAGTAACGTACTCCCGTAAGGTTTCTACAAGATATGGTGTAACCAACGTACTCCCTTTCGGTTTCCACAACCCAAATCAAAATTAAACCTTAAGTTTGTTTGATTTCCAAATATTACGTAGTATATATGATTATCAAATAAACTATCCACGTAATTTAAATATGCTGAAAATAAAGAGTAAGGGAAAGAGAGAATGAGATGAAGATTTTTACGAGGTTCGGCTTATACCCAGCCTACGTCCTTGCCCTTGGAAATCCACCAAAGGATTCACTAAACCTGTTCTGTTGACGGGTGGAATAAACCTTTACAATCTCCTTGGTTAAGGCTAAAGCCCGCCTTCTCCAAACGATATTCCCTCGTTTCGTCACTCCTTTAGGCGAGAGCCCGTCTCTCTAAGCAATATCCCCTTGCTTAGCCAATGATTCAAACAATCCTTGGAACATCAAAGAACTACAAGAAATACAAGACAAGATCTGCATACAAGTATACTCTCTTAAAGAGCAAGTTAGTACAATTTCAGCATTATATACTTGAATGTAAAATATCAATATGAAATACAATGAAGCTCAAGTGTAGAATTTACCAATATCCTTCTTAGATGAGGATTAGTAGTAGAAATTCAGAGGAGGAAGGATTAGAACTTCAGAATATCTCAGCAAAATAATTTTGCAATGAGTGAACAAGAGAGCTTTGGAAGAACAAGAGTGCTTTCAGCTTTACAAGCATATTTTTCAATTCTTGGATGAGTTTTGATTTGCAAAACCATTTATTTATATGCTTTCAAACTTGTTTCCATGTTGAAAAAGTTTCCTTAGAGATTTTCCCAATTTTTTAGAAAGTTTGGAGCTCAAACGGCTATATTTTAAAATATTAGAATTTAAAAAATTTGCCCGTTGAACATAGTTCAGATGTCTGATAGTATTGACCTCGCTTCAGTGTTTTGGCCATAACCTTTTCTATATAACTCAAAATTAAGTGTTATTGGTGTCAAAAGAAAGATAAGAAAAAATACTACGACTTTCATGTTACTACTCTTTAAAATAATGAGTGTTTGATAGAGAAAAATTCACCTTAATGCGGCTGTATAAAAACTGACAGCATTTGGGAAAACTCTTTTTGGTGCTTTTTATTCCAAAAATGATTCTAATCTTTTTTAAAATAATTTTTGACCTTATAAAAATATTTTTCAGGTATTTTAAAAGGTATCTAGGTCAAAGAAATTAACCTATGAGCTTAAAAATATTTCAAACGATATTTTAAATATTAAAACACTTACATAAAGACTTCTAAGATATTAACATTCTAAATTCTTGAGTCTTCATGCTTTGTCCTTGGATTGAGTTCATCTTTTCTTCAAGCTTCCATATTCTTTGAGCTTTCTCACTTTGCCTTTCTTTGGCTCTTTGGACTTTAATATGCCTTGACTTTCAACAACTCATTCATGTCCTCATATTCTTCAAGGTTTCATATATCATCTTTAAATCCATGCTCTGACTCATTTAAGCTTCATTTGATCCTTGTGAGTACTTTCACCTTACTTTCTCATATGTGAGCCCTGAAATAACATTACTCACATAAATACATTAAATTTCACTTGTTTGTTAGCATCAAAACAAGATAACAAGATTTTAAGCCTTGTAAGGCTGCCAACAATTTCCTCCTTTTTGATGATGACAAACAAGGAGCAAAAATTTGAGTAAGCCTTAAAAAAAAGCTCCCCCTTTCAATAAGCTTCATCTTAATAAAATCAATATTAATATCATCAATCATGCTCATCACTTTCTTTTGGTTTTACAAGCTTTTTCAATCAATATTAAATACTTAAATACTTCTTTTGAATAGATATAATGTTCATGCTCAATTATGCTCAATTTTTGCTTCATAACTTCTCCCCCTTTTGACATCAATCAAAAAGAAAAGAAATGATTTAAATTCAAATACAAATCATTTTAAGCATATCAATAACCATGTATTCCAAACATATGTACACACTCAAGTTATTGTTTTTCAATATAGCATGTGTAGTGTGTAGCTCACCGCATTTATTCAAGATATCAGCTGATATTAATTTGATGGTTTTTATGATACCAATTTAAAATTTAAAAAAAAATTAATTCCTGATATCAATTGATTAATGATTCATGACACTCCCCCTGAATTCAATACATTCAGTTTTGTTATTAATTTTGCTTTTATCATCCTATGTAAAATATTGAATCATATCATGTATCAAATATCAATGTCATGCTAAGATCATCAATGTCACATCATGCTCATAGACATAATCATGCTCATAAATAATTTAACTTTGTGATACCAAGTGAGCTTTTAGATTTGATATCTATTGAAATTTTTAACATGTGAAACCAAAAATACTTTATAGATACCAAAGCTTAATATCACATAATGTATAGTTCACGGATACCAATATAACTACTATTATCTTTCATAGCTCATAGATAAAGAGCAGTATGTTTATCTATGTGATTCATTTAAAATCATGCATGTTCAAGAATTATCCTTATATCAAAAATTTATGCTTAAGCTCAATAATCTCATTCTCAATTTTCAACATAGTGAGCCATACTTTTTAATATAAATCAAGTCAAGTTAATTAATACACATGTAGCATATCAATACATCACATGTAGGCAAGTAAGCATGTAGCATGTAACATCATGGCACTTATATAATAAGCTTAGATTTAATATTTTCTTTATATTTTCTTAATTTAAGCCTTGTAAAGAGTAATCCTATGATTTTGGCCAACAATGCCATTTTCTATTTTATATATGTGTGAAGTCATTATTTCATTTTTGGTACCCATATTTTCTTGGGTCCGGAGGATTTTTCAAGAGAGGTTTCTTTTATATTTCATACTTGTTTGGTTTTAACACCTTTCCTCTTAAACGGACATTCAAACTTTATATGCTCCTTTTTCTTGCATTGATAGCATATGATGTTTGTTTAAGCATTAGAAGATGTGCAAGTATAGTCTTTGGATTCTTTCAAGAAATGTCCCATGTAAAAATTCTTTTTCTTTTTATTTTCAATTCCATTGAAACTAATGCCTTCTTTATTTAAAGACATTCTTTGTAAGCCAATCATCTTATCAAGATTTTCTTTTCCTTTAGTGAAGTTATGAATGATCTTATCTTTATCTTCAATCTGACTCTTGAGATTTTCTATCTCTTTCTTGTTATCAACCTTCTTTTGTGATTTCTCTAACTCTAGAGATAATTTTCTTATTCTATCCTCTAATTAAGAAATATACATATCTTTCTCATATACAATAGAGGATAGAGATCGAAGGTCTTTTATCATTTGTTCATTCTTGATTTCTAGTTTCTCAATTTTCAAGTTGTTTTCTTTTTCAGCAAGATTTTTGGATTCTATTTCTTTCTTTGCTGATTCATACTTATGTTTTAATTGCTTGAGTTTTGAGTCTTTATCTCTTTTAGCATTCTTTAGGAATTCTAACTCTTTCATTAAACTTTCATTCTTATTCTTCAATGAGGTGTTTTGTTTATTTGCTTTCATCAGCATCTTATGTACTTTAAATAGATCATTTTGAAGTTCATCATAAGATGACATACCCTCATCACTTGATTCATTACTACAAGAGTTATTTGAAGATTAAGTTGAGGAGTTTTCCTCGTTATCCCATGCCATAAAGCACGTGTAAGCAATCTCTTGCTCACTTATTTCATTCTCCGAACTACTTGTACTATCCCAAGTAGTGCCTTTCATAGCCTTATTGTTTTTCTTTTTAAACCCTTTCTTTAATAGTGGACATTCCAGTTTTAAATGTCCAGCTTTATTGCAATTATAGCATGTAGGAGTTTTATTTTTAGATTTCTTTTTACTGATTTCTTCTTCTGATTCATCTATTTCAGATTTTTGATTTCTTCTCTTGAATTTGTTTCTCCTTCTTAGTATCCTTACTAGCTTTTTATATATGAAGGCTTCTTCATCTTCATCCATTTCACTAATTAATTTTTCTTTCAAGGCTTTAAAGGCTATTTTTTCTTGGGCTTTGGTTTTCCCACTCTTTTCATTCATTACCATTTCGTATGTGAGGAGAGAACCTATAAGCTCATCCAAGGATGTATTTTTCAGATTTCTACCTTTCATGATAGCAGTAGCCTTTGGTTCCCACATGGAGGGATGGCCTTGTAGAATTTTTCTTATCATCTCATAAGTGGTGTAAGTTTTTCCTAAGACATTTAGAGAATTTATTATATGAGTGAACCTTGTAAACATATTTGTAATTGATTCATTTGGGTTCATCTTAAAGGCTTCATACTCACTTGTGAGCATATCAACCATATTATCCCTAACATCCGTTGTTACTTCATAAGTAACTTCTAGCTTATCCCATATTTCCTTAGTTGATTTACAAGCCATTACTCGATTAAATTCATTAGCATCTAAAGCACAATATAACGCATTCATAGCACTAGCATTAACTTGTAGTATCTTATAGTCTAGGTCAGTCATATCATTTTTCTTTTTGGGAACTTGTTTTCCATCAACTATCTTAGTGCGAATTTGGTCACCTTCCATGACAACTTCCAATGCTTTCCAATTCATAGTTTGAAGATATATTAGCATTCTCTTTTTCCAAAAGGTGTAGTTCAAACCACAAAAGATTGGTGGCCTAAGTGAAGATTGTCCCTCTCCAAAGGGAGCTACGCCTAAGTTAGCCATTTAGATCTTTTTATAGCTACTATTTAAGATTTGCTATAACCCCGCTCTGATACCAATTGAAATTAGGAATAGCTTCCCAAGAGGGGGGGTGGGTGAATTGGCTTTTAAAATTTCTTTTAATTCTTTTTTAGAATTCTTAAACTTATTTTATTTCTTTTAACCAATTTGTGATTGATTTTTTTAATTTGTTAAGCACTCAAGAACTTAGTTTCTTTACTTAATTTTTAACCATAAAAACATCTAATCATTCAACCAAACCAATCAACTAAAATTATAAAGTAAACAAACAAGCCAATACACAACACTTATGTAATATAACAATTCAAGATGGTTGTTTGTTTATATTTTCCAAATTTGAACCAAGCCCTGTAGTGAATGAGAATTTATGCTTGTTGATGTAAAGCCCTGTATAGATGAATTAAATCACTCTTTCCAAATATTTAGAACTCAAATAAACTCTTAGTAAATTTATCTTTGGGATGTTAACCAAGTAACGTACTCCCGTAAGGTTTCCGCAAGATATGGTGTAACCAACGTACTCCCTTTCGGTTTCCGCAACCCAAATCAAAATTAAACCTTAAGTTTGTTTGATTTCCAAATATTATGTAGTATATATGATTATCAAATAAACCATCCACGCAATTTAAATATGCTGAAAATAAAGAGTAAGGGAAAGAGAGAATGAGATGGAGATTTTTACGAGGTTCAGCTTATACCCAGCCTACGTCCTCGCCCTTTGCAATCCACCAAAGGATTCACTAAACATGTTCTGTTGACGAGTGGAACAAACCTTTACAACCTCCTTGGTTAAGGCTAGAGCCCGCCTTCTCCAAACGATATTCCCTCGTTCGGTCACTCCTTTAGGCCAGAGCCCGCCTCTCTAAGCAATATCCCCTTGCTTAGCCAACGATCCAAACAATCCTTGGAACGTTAAAGAACTACAAGAAATACAAGATAAGATCTGTGTACAAGTATACTCTCTTAAAGAGCAAGTTAGTACAATTTCAGCACTATATACTTGAATGTAAAATATCAATATGAAATACAATGAACCTCAAGTGTAGAATTCACCAATATCCTTCTTAGATGAGGATTAGCAGTAGAAATTCAGAGGATGAAGGATTAGCACTTCAAAATATCTCAGTAAAATAGTTTTCCAATGATTGAACAAGAGAGCTTTGGAAGAACAACAGTGCTTTCAGCTTTACAAGCAGATTTTTCAATTCTTGGATGAGTTTTGATTTGCAAAACCATTTATTTATAGGCTTTCAAACTTGTTTCCATGTTGAAAAAGTTTCCTTAGAGAGTTTCCCAATTTTTTAGAAGGTTTGGAGCTCAAACGGCTATATTTTAAAAGATTAGAATTTAAAAAATTTGCTTGTTGAACAGTGTTCAGATGTTTGACAGTAGTGACCTCGCTTCAGTGTTTTGGCCTTAACTTTTTATATATAACTCCAAATTAGGTGTTATTGGTGTCAAAAGAAAGCTAAGAGATAATCCTACTACTTTCATGTTGACTACTTTTTAAAATAATGGGTTTTAATAGAGAAAAATTCACCTTAATGCGGTTGTATAAAAACTAACAGCATTTGGGAAAACTCTTTTTGGTGCTTTTTATTCCAAAAATGATTCTAACCTTTTTTAAAATAATTTTTGACCTTATAAAAATATTTTTTAGGTATTTTAAAAGGTATCTAGGTCTAAGAAATTAACCTATGAGCTTTAAAATATTTCAAACGATATTTTAAACATTAAAGCACTTACATAAAGACTTCTAAGATATTAACATTCTAAGTTCTTGAGTCTTTATGCTTTGTCCTTGGATTGAGTTCATATTTTCTTCAAACTTCCATATTCTTTGAGCTTTCTCACTTTGCCTTTCTTTGGCTCTTTGGACTTTAATATGCCTTGGCTTTCAACAACTCATTCATGTCCTCATATTCTTCGCGGTTTCATATATCATCTTTAAATCCATGCTTTGACTCATTTAAGCTTCATTTGATCCTTGTGAGCACTTTCACCTTACTTTCTCATATGTGAGCTCTGAAATAACATTACTCACACAAATACATTAAATTTCACTTGTTTGTTAGCATCAAAACAAGATAACAGGATTTTAAGCCTTGTAAGGCCAACATGTACGATTAGGCATGAATGTATAGTAACCGTTCTTGAACAGGTCTAAGCTTCAATGAACACATGAAATGATAGTAATTAATTTGGAATTTTACGTCATATAACATTTAGTTCTTGACCTTTCGCTGTATTCTATACATTGTTGTTCTTAGTTAAGTGTTTTAGATTTTCAATAATAAGCCTAAGGTTGCCTCTTTTCTTACGAATTTCAACACGTGAGAGGCGCAAATTAGAATGACTTTAAGTTATAACTGATCATGCATACGTTTCTTTGTACATGGTTTTATTTTGGAAAAAATTTAACGAAATTTCGGCAACATGTCATTTGTAAATTGGACATTTCCCAAAATATTCCTGCACTAAAACTTGATAGATTCAAGCAAACAAATCACAATAATATGCATCATGCAGATTGTTGGCCTTACAAGGCTTAAGATCCTATTTTGATGCTAACAAACAAGTGGAACTTAACATGCTTTGTTTAGTGATGTCTTTCCCGGACTCAATTATGAATGCAAGGTTAAAGAATTTATGAAAGCTTGTACTTCAAAGAAGGATGATTATATCAATCTTAAGGCATGAATCAAAACTTGAAGATCATGAGAGCATTGATATTTAAGAAAAAACTTCGAGAATGAAAGCTCAAGTAATCAACATGGAAAGCTCAAAGATCAATGAAGCTCAAAATCTAAAGTGTTGACCTTATAGGTTACGCCCGGTTTTGATTATAACAAATACTCATAATATCTAATAGGTATTTGAGATTATGTGCAAGAACCTAAATTGTCAAGATCATAATGCACATGCACATGGAGCAAATGATGAATGAAGACCAATTTACATTTAATGTTGTAATATATTTCATTTGTGAAAATTGGTCTGTAATAGTAATTAGGGCTCTGGTTTGTACTAAGCTCACACACATCACATGCATAATTTATTACATAAGCTCAAACCAAAATACAACCTAAAGTGACCTTAGAATGACCTTAGAGTTTCGATCGACCGACACCGGATTTTTTTGGTGTCTTCAAAATTGGACCCAAAGTGACTTTAGGACACTCACCTTTACACTTGCATGTATTAGGAACTTGAATAGGGTGAATGTGTATTGAAATGGGACCGAAATGCACACTTTGTGCACTTTCGGTCGACCGGCCAAAGCAGTTCACTCTGCCCCAGTCGACCGAAACAGTCCTGGGTCAACAGTTGACCAAGGTCCTAGTCGACTGAACCAGTATAGTTCAAAATACCCCGGTCGACCGAAACCCCCTGAGGTCAACAAATTGACCATATGGTCGACCTATCCAAAAATGAATACCAACTACCTAATCAACTGAGGGTCCTCGAGAAAAATCCCAATGGTCTGGTCGACCGAACTAGCCAGTTCAAAATGGCCCAATCGACCGAACCTTGGAGAAATGGGAAATCGCCCACTTTCAGTCGACTGAGCCTTCAATTCAAAAGCCTCCTGGTTGACCGAGCCATATGAACTCTGGTCGACCGAAACTCTTCTGGTCGACCGGACCTCTCGGGTGGCACTGATTTTTACTACGGTTAAATATTTTTTAAACAGGGTTAAAATATTTGAAATATCATTAAACTTTTCTAATAATTCCTAATAGGTCCCCAATGGTCAAAAATCATAGGGTGTCTATATATACCCCTTCATTTGGGAAAATTAGAGAGTTGATTAAGCAAACAAATTCAAAATTTTTCTCTCAAGAAAAATACCCTCTACTACTTATACTCTTTCTACAAACACTCGAGCTTACCTTCAAAAGTTACTAAATCATCTGTAAGTGTTCTTGAGTGTTTAAGTAGGAAGGTTTGCTCTCTCATTGTTGTGAGATTGATTCATTTTTATTGAGAGCCAAACCAAAAGGATTCTTAGGGGACTTTGCTAATAAGTTCATCCTAAGAAGACTTTATTAGATCTTCTGAGATTGCATATTCGTTGCAACATCTTGAGAAGCTCTTATTTGCTTTTGGTTGAGAAATATTTTCAAAATCATTTACAAATATCTATTGTTCTTTATCTTGAAAACCATTTGAAGAGAAATTTGTTTTTGAGGTGAAACATCTTTGTTGCAATGTTTATTCACTCACATATTATTTTCTGAATACAAAGATTATATATTTTGCAATCCAAGCATATACATATTCACGGGATTGAGATATTCCGCTGATTGATATTCTTGAGGCTTGCTTGATATTCTATGTGAACACGTTTGATTGAATATTTTGAAATATACAGATTGTTGTTGATACTCTCACGTACTCACTACACTGATAGAAAATACATTTGAGAGTTGAACTATTTAGAGCACATTGAGCTTACATATTAAATCATATGTGGTGTATGTGATTGAACACATTTGGGTACAAATCTGCTTTACGTGAAAGCACTTTTATATTGTACCATTTGATTGTAATCTGAGTGATTCCAGGTGTAGCTTGAGGGGGCGGTAATCCAGTCCGGTAAGGATTGTTGTAAAGGTTAAGGTCAGCCCTATGCTAATTGACCTCGTTTGTATAGGTGCCGCTCCACCTAGTTAAGTGTGCAAGTGATAGTGATAATCCTTGTGCTTGTTAGCCAAGGTGGGGACGTAGGCAGTTGGCCGAACCTCAATAACATATCTGCGTGTCACCCTCTCTTTACTGCTTTCTGGTGCTTGTGTGATTGATTAAACTGCTTTATTTAATTTCTGGTATATTTCTATTACTTGCACTAGATTGACCATAGGGTTGTGAACATACTGCTGTCAGGAGGAATACCTAGGGGTTAAATTTTAAAAATACCAATTCACCCCCCTCTTGGGATCACGGTAAAGCTAACATAAAGCAATATTGAAAGATCAAGAGAGATAAATCTTGAAAGCTCAGATAAAATTTAAGATCATTGAAGCTTAGCAATAAAGAGAACCCAAAGCAAAGAAGAGTCAAATGAGTCTTTAGGACAAGCTTTGTAAGTACTTCAAGTATGATTCAAGTATGAATTTTCATTTTGAAGCTCATTAGGCAAATGAGACTTAGAGACCTTAGTTTTAGATCTTGGAAAATATTTTTAAAAGAAAACAAATTGATATTCCAAGAAATAAGTAGGCAAAGTGAGAGAGAACAAAACAAAGTTTAAGACCAGATTTTTTACTTGCCGGACGACTGACTCCAGATGGAAAGTCTATTGTCATACTGAGGATTTAAAATGTACAGACAGAAACATGTCAGTCAATTGTCTAAGACTTGATAGGTGACTGACAGTGTATTTTGAGACGACTGACTTAGTTTTTTTAGTCAACTGCCACCCTTCTGTTTGTCTTTAAAAACTGAGTTATTCAATGACAGGCACCTGACCCCATCTTGACAGGAAATTGCCACCCTATTGCCTGTGTATTTTATATGAGTAATGCATTAATAGGCGACTGACAGAAACCTCGCAGTCAACTGCCACGTGGTAGAATTTAAAATACATAACAAACATATTTTGAAAAATTGAATTACTTAAGGCTCAAACTTATTTAAAACTTGGATCCTACTCCAAGTTAACTTGGGGAACAAGCTAGATACTTTTCCACTTCTATAAATACACCCAAGTTCAATTGATTTAACTACCAAGAATTAAATTCAGCATTCAATCTCTCTCAATTGTTTTCAAAATTCTCAAAGGCTTTCTCACTCTCAACTTGCACGAATTCTACTAAGGATTTTTTGATTCTAAATCATCAAATCTTATTCTACATGTTCTAATTCTTTCATCCATTGAAAAAACCATTTGTGATATACTTTTAAAGCTTTAATCTAAATTTCATAATTTGAATTACATTGAAGTATATAGTTTTGAAATTGTACTAATCTGCTCTTTGTGAGAGTATACTTGTACGCAGCTTGTATATTGTGGTTCTTGTAGTTCTTTGATGTTCCAAGGTATTTGGATCGTTAGCTAAGCATGGGGTATTGCTTAGAGAGGTGTTGCTCTAGCCTATTGAAGGAGTGACCGAGTGAGGGGATATCACTTGGAGAGGCGGACTCTAGCCTACTGAAAGAGTGTTTTGTGTAATGGTGTTGTTCTGCCCGGAAAAGGAATTGGTTTAGTGAATCCTTTGGTGGTTTGCCAAAGGCGAGGATGTAGGCTAGGGATAAGCCAAACCTCATAAAAATTTGGTCTCATTCTCTCTTTCCTTTATTCTTTTTACATTCAGCATATATAAACTGCGTGGATGATTTAATTTTCTTAATTATACAAACTACGTAATTTGGAAGTTAAATAAACTTAAAGTTTAATTTTGATTTGGGATTGCGGAAACCGAAAGGGAGTACGTTGGTTGATCAAAACTTTACTGAAACCTCAAAAGGAAGTACGTTGTTTGGTTAACACCCAAAGACAAATTAACTAAAGATTTTTATTTAAATTTTGAGTTGTTTGGGAATTGAGTTGTGGTTTGCATTGAAGGAACGATTTCATATATACAGAGCTTGGTTCAAATTCACATTCACTACAGGGCTTGAATATAAATCATATACACAGGACTACATACAACAAAGCTGAATCTATCAAAGTGCTGCATCTTAATTGATTGAATATATTTTGTTTGGTTGAGTTTTGTGTGATTGTTAAATCAACAAGAGGTTAAGAATTCTTAAAAAATTTGAAAGAAAATTTTAAAATCCAATTCACCTCCCTCTTGGAACTACACCTTTGTTTTCACAGATACCAGTGAGTTTGAGCATGCAAGAACCTAAATCCACTACTAGGATGCAATTCACAATGTACTGCATCAGCCATGTAGTTTGTGTTCAATACAAGCATCTATTTCAATAGTTCAATTTACAATTCATATAACATAATACCATCCATAAAAAAGATTTAGTCATTCGACATTTCAATTTAAATTTTCAAAAGATTTCAAGTTCACACAATTATAAATAAAACTTACCTTTGCTTCCTAGTCATTAAATTGATGGGTCGAAAATGTCGTAATTCAATATAATTTAACCAAAAACAACATATTCGAATTTCAATTATAGACATTTTTTATGATTTATAATCAACTCTTAAAATTTCATAGACTAAAATAATAATAATAAAATTATGCTCTCATGTGAATGTCATGTTTGAGCCAAACCAATTGAACTGGATGGATCGGTAAAAGAGAACTGGAGTCTTCGATTCGTTTACCAGCTTGGTTTTCATAATGTTAAACTTTAGCAAACTTTCTTAACTAAATTAACGTATTAAATTAATGTCATTTTTCTATTACAATTCAATGAAAAAGGGAAAATATGTCATTTATTAAAGGTAAAATTTTTTCGTATAAACTTCATGATTCACTAATTGTTGACTTACGAAAGGTTAACTTCGTCAATAAAATTAAGGGAAAAATACACTTACACCCTTAACTCTACCATCCATTACAAAGGATACCTTAGATTTTTAAAAGTGACACTTACACCTCCCAGGCTGTCAAAGGAGTATCATAGTGGACATATATTAACTAAAATAATAAAAAAAATCCTTTTATACCCATTTTATTTAAATTTCACTCGATCTAACTCAGTAACAACTACTCAATGGCAAGAATCAAACAAGCATAGGATTACAAGAATTATTGTGAAGTTTCAAATATCACTTATATTTACTACACATAAAATGCATTAAATTTTATGAATAAATAAAAATTATTTTATTTGTTAAATTAAAGTATTTATTTTATTAAGTTTTTTTGGATAGTATAAAGTAATTCATAAGATATATAGAATATGTAAAAGTTACAATATAATATATGCTATTTTATAAACGTATATTATATTGCCCATGTAATGAGGAAATGGTGCATTTCTATTTTATAGAATTAACTATTTAAAAATATATTACAGAGTATGTCACAATGTATATCAAGTTTTAACAGTATATATTTAAAAACTTAACTGAATCGTTTTATGAATCAACTGGGAAGAATTCAAATTTATTTTAAGACGCAATCTTCATTTTTATTAAATACAATAATATTTTTAAGATTAACATCTTTGTTAGGAATTTCAATTTGTTGAAAAAAAAAACAAAAGAATATGTCACAATTTGATACATTAATAGATGACACTATTGGTGTAGAAAGTAGTAGCTAGGTTTAATTAAGCTGTACAACCCTCACCCACCTTTAGAGTAGTTGACTATTTGTAGGTTGCCTACATCCATTGGCATTCATAACATGCCTATTTTCTCCACCAACAATTAAAACTCTTTTCTCTCTCTGTCTCTCACTGTGTTAGAACATGGAAAGGCATTGTGCAAAAAATATGTAAATTGTGTCTTCATTAGTTCTTATGCTAGCACCACAAAGTTCCTGTAATCTCTTAGGTTACTTTTACCTAATTATGGCATGGAAAATCAAGGCAAATCCAGGGGAACAAGCATAAACTATACAGCAAGAAAACATATATAATCTTCTCTTTATCATTAAGTTTAAAAAGGTAAATAATAACCATATTAGATCAATAAATAAATCAACATATAAATAAACACTAAGTAGGCAAAGAAACAAAAAATAATATCCTATCAATTGTAGCCTTGATCTCTCCATAATATTATAAAAAAAAAAAAAATTAAACATGCAGCATTAAAATAATGAAAAAATATCAATACAAGTCACGAACAACACAGTAGCCCTACTGAACACTGAACATTAAAAATATATTACAGAGTTCAATAAAACCCATTTGGTTCCATTAAGATTTAAGAATGGCAATTTTTCCGCACAACTAATATTGAAAAATGCTTGATCCAGGCAAGTTCTTGCTACCTCCAGCAAAAATATCTGAGTCCCAAACAATGTGACCACGATATAAGAAGATAGACTTAGTGGAAAAAAGCAAAAGCTTACCTGGAAGTGGCAGAAGAAGAAGAAGAAGAAGAAGAAGAAGAAGAAGAAGATGATGATGATGATGATGATGAAGATGAAGAAAACCTAAATCCTGGAGAGGAGCAGTAGTAGCAGCGGTCAGAGTAGCGAGCGGTGAAGGGAGAAAGCTAGGTTGCGACGGTGATGGCGAGGCAATGGCAATGGGCGACGGCGGCGGGCGACGGCGACAGGTGAGGCAATGGCGAACGGTGACAAAGAGAGGAGGATCGGGAATGAGGGGCTACGAGAGAATGGAGGGAAATTTTGGGGGAAAAAATGGGAAAATAAGAGATTGGGGGGAAGGGGTCAATAGTGATGAATTTGTAAATTCGTCACTAACGGTTTTAGATAAATATTTGTTTTATTTTTCTAAAAAAAGGGGAGTGCTAGTAATGGTTTTCAAATCCGTCACTAATAATGGGCCAATAGTAATGAATATATAAATTCGCCACTAATACTCTGTACTAAAAATTTTTAACTTTTTTTTCAAAAAGGAAAGTATTAGTGATGGTTCTCAAATCCGTCACTAATAATGAGCCAATAGTAACGAATATGTAAATTCATCACTAATACTCTGAACTAAATTTTTAATTTTTTTTAAAAAGGGAAGTATTAGTGACGATTCTTAAATCCGTCACTAATAATGGGCCAATAGTGACGAATATGTAAATTCATCACTAATACTCTGCACTAAAATGTTTTATTTTTTTTTTGGAAAGGAAGTATTAGTGACGGTTCTCAAATCCATCGCTAATAATGGGCCAATAGTGGCGCATTTAGAAATTTGTCACTAATACTCTAAACTAAAAAAATTTTATTTTTTTTAAAAAGGGAATAATTAGTAATAGTTCTCAAATTCGTTACTAATAATGGGCCAATAGTGACAAATTTGTAAATTCATCACTAATACTCTATACTAAATTTTTTTTTTTTATTTTTTAAAATGGAAGTATTAGTGACGGTTCTCAAATCGATCACTAATAATGGGCCAATAGTGACGCATTTAGAAATTCATCACTAATACTCTGAACTAAATATTTTTTATTTTTTTTAAAAAAAGGGAAGTATTAGTGACGATTCTTAAATCCGTCACTAATAATGGGCCAATAGTGACTAATATGTAAATTTGTCATTAATACTCTACACTAAATTTTTTTTTTTTAAAAAGGGAAATATTAGTGACGGTTCTCAAATCCGTCACTAATAATGGGCCAACAGTGACGCATTTAGAAATTCATCACTAATACTCTAAACTAAAATTTTTTTTTTTTTTTTCTAAAAGGGTAGTATTAGTGACGGTTCTCAAATCTGTCACTAATAATTGACCAATAGTGACGAATTTGTAAATAGAAATAATTGCCTCTTTGAGTAAAACCACACAATCCCCGGAACAGGCAGTTGAAAGTAAGCCTCCGTTTCCACCTATTAGTGAGCATCTTTCGTCACCGTCAGTGGAGTTGCTAGCTGGCTTGGGCCCAAGCTTGCACACATTTGTCCTAAAGACCCAGGATCCATATTCTCAGCTAAATAGAGATGGCCATGCACCACTAGTTGTCAACCTCGGTGCCCAAGAAATGGAGTTAACTAAAGAAATAGATGAGGAACAAACCCCTAGCTTGAAGAATGGAATAAAGGGAGAATAGTTACAAGCTATAGAGGAAGCAACTCATCTCGATTCGGAAGAGTCCTTTAATGCCGACTTAGTGTCAAATTCTATTTTACCACCAAAGTTTGAAATTATGGATTTTGAGAAGTTCAGTGTCACTGAAAGGCCCTTAACTCATTTAGGGATGTATTACTGAAAAATGGCGGCACATGCTGGCAACGATGATCTGCTCACCTACTGCTTCCAATATAGTTTGAACAGGGAAGCCTTAACATGGTGTAGTCAGGTAAAAGTGCACACATGGAGGGATTTAGAGCATGCTTTCATCACCCAGTGCAACAATGATACAATTTCAGATGGGCTAACTTCAGAGAATATGGAGGAGAAAGTAAACAGATACTCTTATCAAAGGAAAGAGATGATAGCACGGGGTCACCCTTTGACTAAAAAAGGGAAGGTAGTTCATCCAGGTGACAACCCTTTTGAAAGGACATGTGTTGTCCGTTTCCTTAGAGGCACCCTCGGGAATGGTCCCAATTGGGTAGTCATCGAAAGAAGAATTGAAGAGGCAATCGATACAGGCAAGCAAGATACAACAAGTCAGAACAGAGCCCTCGAAGAAAGGACAGAAGAAAGAAGGGCAAGGAAGCTCAGAGGATCCAAGGGCTATATCATCAGAGGAGTCCGCATTGTACACCTAGAAACAATGTTATCTTCAAACCTAACACTGACCAAACAGCACTGGCATGCGCAAAACCTCTGATTGTTTTTTTCGGGCCTGTACTTGCCCGGCCAATTATTTAGGCACAAGATAGAGATGTCTAGAGGAAAGTCCAAAAAATATACCCTATCCCGATGAAGTATTCAGAGCTATTCCTTTCATTGTTGGCAAAAAGATTAATCTCAACTATTCTAGGAACTCCTGTCACAACCCCTTTCCCAAAGTGGTATGACCCAACTGCTCGATGCGGGTACCACACTAGAGCAATATGTCATTCGATTGAAAAATGTTGGCCTTTCAAGCACAAGGTGCAGTCACTGAGAGATGGCGGATGGTTGGTGCTTGACACAAAAGAGCATAGTGGATGGGGGCCCACCATCAACTAGACAGCACATATCGGCACGAAACCCCAGATAATTTCTTGTGGACCTTCATCCACCCACCCGGACTTTAAAAAATGCGAAGCAAATCCTAATAGTGTGGAACCAATTCTCATAGCCTATTCAGAACTATTCCTTTTGTTGCTCGAAAGAAAGCTCGTCTCGGTTATCCCAAGAATAGATGAACAGCATCCCCGCCCGCAGTGGTACGATCTAGATGCCCAATGCGCATATTACTCCAATACCCCTGGTCACATCGTTGACCGCTGCAGGGCACTGAAGTATAAGGTACAATCCTTAAGAGATGCTCGATGTTTGGCATTCGACGATGAAGAACCTGGAATACACAGAAAGTCTGCTACCTAACCATAGTAGAGGGCGCAGTTAGGAAGAATGTTGTTGTTTTGTTTTGAATGTTTTAAAACTTGAATTAAATGAAATGCACTTTAGTTTCATCCCATTACCATGTTCCAAATGTTGTCCACTTTTGTCTGCATTGACACAAGAATCAATCTTACGAGAACAAGCGACTTGGAACCAACAATTAATGGGTTAAAAAAAAAAGCCCTCCAAGCTGAAGGATTTCACTCCTAAATATCCAAGTTATGATCGAAGTCTTTAAAACATGATGATTATATTCTAATAAGATGAAGGGTGGTGGCCATTCATGGCCGACCAGCTTTCCCCTAAAAAGAACCGAATGTTCATTTATCATTTGTTAAACTCTTTGAGCTTGGGTATTAAATTGTTTTCTTCAAAAAAGTCATCTCCCAAAAATTGAACTAGGTCGGGGTTTTTCAAAGGTTTGGAAAAACATGTGAAACAAAAATTAGTTGCCAAAGTGACGGTAGACCATTTTTTCCACTACCCTAAAATTGACGAAATAAAATACGCTTTGTTAGCCTCGTTGAGCTTGAAATATTCAATTTCTTGGCTAACCCATAAATGATCACACCCCACACTGGGGTATTTTTAAAAGAATAGTCCCTAATGGAATTCAAATCAAAATAAAGCCAACACCCCACATAAAAGGAAAAGCAAAGGGTGCAGTGAAAGAAGAAAATATAGCAAAAAGGGAAAAAGAAGGAAAGATAAAGAAAAGAAAGGGACATACTTCATATGTGATCTTTGACCAATTTGCCCCTTGATAAGTTTAAAAATATTGAGCCTTATACATCTCTTTCTTCTTCAACTGATACCCCAACCTACATTACGGCCCAAACGAAAGTCAGTGGCTCCGTATCCAATCGAAACATGGCCAGGATCAGCGGCATTTTGGAAATTGAGAATAGAATTAGGGCCCACAACAAACAGATGCAACTGGGGCAAATTCTGTGATGGGTTCCAACAGAGCCAATTTAGGTGCCCCCTTATCGAAGAGAAAATTGAAAACAGGGCCAAGATCACTGACAAATAAAACTGAGGCAAACTTTGTGTCGAGTTTCATTTGGGCCAAGTCAGGTGCCTTCATATCATACTAGAATTTAAAAGCATGGCCAAGATCAGGGATTGGGTGGCTGATTACAGTCACATTAAAAGAAGAAAGGTCATGCATCCTTATGCATTTTATGCATTACATAGAAAAGAAAATAAGAAAAGGCATTCGCATTATAGGCAGCAGTATGAAATCATATCATGTAACATGCATCATCATGCATATGTACATATAGCAACAATAATCAAGTTAGAAACATGCATACATATAGCAACAAAGCACCATTCATTCATACTTTTCTTGTGAAATAGGCTTTTGAAAAATCTTTTGGTATCCCTGACTAAACCATTCTCGTTTTGATAATATCTGAAACTGGGGTAGTTGACTCCAGGAACCAATTTAGGATGTGGGTTTTGGAGTTTCAAAACCAGGAAATCTAAGACAGCCAAATAATTTCGGGATTTGGCACCCAATTGATCATTTCCAGCAGGGTAACTCTGAGCTCTACATTTGAGGACATTTTCCCATAAGAATATCGGGATCTTGCACCCGATTGCTCACCCTCAGTAGGGTAACCATTTCCCAAAATACTGGTTTTCCAAAAAGAATGTCGAGATCTAGCACCCGATTGATTACTCCCATCGAGGAAACTCAGAGCCCTATATCTGAGGAAATCTTCCAAAAAGAATCTCGGGATCTTGCACCCAATTGCTCACCATTTCCAAAAATCTCTAGATTTTGTTCGCGATTGATCATCCCTAGCTGGTCAACTGTGTTTCAAACCTAAAAACTCATTTTCCAAACAATCTAGGAATCTTACACCTGCGTGATCAGATTCAATACTCTGAGGCACGTCATCCTCCTTGATGCGCAAGCACAAATTCAATATTCTGATGCACGTCATCCTCCTTGATGTGCAAGCCTGAATTCAATATTCCAAGGCACGTCATCCTCCTCGATGCGCAAGCCGGATTCAATATTCTAAGGCACGTTATGCTCCTCGAGCTACAAGTTCGAATTCAATATTCCGAGACACGTCATCCCCCTCATTGATGTGCGATCTGAATTCAATATTCTGAGGCACGTCATCCTTCCATAGCCCAAGTTCCTACATCCAACATTGACCACTAACCCCGGCTAACTCTTGACTATTATATATATATTTTAATAGTCAGTCCACTCTTTTTTCATGCAGTACCTGAAGGTTAAACTATTGCGTGGTCCGGTCAAAATAAGTGTCTTTTATCTTTGCAGACTTGTTGCTTCAAATAACGTAGGAGAGATCCTATTGTTACATTAAAGCAACGAAGCCTACAAAGATGGGCAGTTGTCAAAAATCCAATTTTAACCAGGTCCTCGTAAGAAGACCCAACGTAATAAGATTTGACTTTGAGACTTGATCAAGCCCCGAGTTTCAAAATTAAGTCCTTGAGTCCCAAATTTCAAAAATGAAGTCCATCTTTGTTAAGTCCTAGTACTAGTTACCTATAGTTGGGTCTTTTAATTTCAAAATCAATCTTCGTTGTTTTTAAAATGAAGCCAAATATTAGGAATTAAGTCTTACATTTTCTAGAAAATTTGAGTCTTTGCACCATTCACCGTTAATCGGGCCCTTTAATTTCAAATTTTGTTTTTCAAAAATGATTCCTGAGATGTTGAATCATGTATTCTAGAAAAAAATCTTAAGTCTTCCATTACTAAGTTTTTAATTTTAGTTGAGGTCCTGTAAGTTCAAAATAAATCTCTTTTTAGGTTAAGTGCTTTCTAAAACTTGATTCTTCTAACTTTGGGTTGAAAAATTGAGTCCTATTGTGTTGAAAATTGAGTTTTAAATTTTTAATTTGTGTCCTTGAATTTATAAGTCAAGTTTTTCAATTAAGTTTTTAGATTAAGTCTTTATGAGTGAGTATTTTATTGCAATACTGGGCATTCCATCAAGACTTAGGGTCTGGTTTTATTTTCTAGATTTTCTTTGGGCAAGGCTAGTCAACTTTGACATCGGATTGGTCTAAATTGAAATACGTGGAGTCACATTTTATTAAAAGGGAGTGTACATAGGTCCAAAGCACATGAGAGTGCTACAGCTACAAAGTACAAAAAAATGTAAAAATTGCCCACCCAAAAGTTACAATAAAAAATACAAGGAAATAAAATGTACAAAATACAGGGAATGTTACAAATAAATGTTGTAGGAAAGATTACTCGAGGGTACATACATTAGCATAACAAAATACAAAAATAAAATTCAAAATACAAAAAACAGATTCTAAATCCTCCAATCCAAGCTTGCAAAGCTGGAACAACCCAGAAAGCCCACCATTCATGTGGTGCCAACTGGGGTTCCAATTCACTTGTGCATAAAAAATAAGAATAAAAGTTAGTTAGCCATAAATTCACAAAATAAGAAAAAGGAAATCACATGTGAATCTGTTAGAGGGAATTATTCCCTACCAGGTTGAGGAGAAGGTTGTTAATTGGCGCCAAAATCCATTTCCGGACTCCCTATAAATAGGGAGTCGCAACACTATAGCAAAGAAGAGGTAGAGAGTATAGAAGCCCTGTTAAAATTAAGCAAAGTAAGGAGAAATTTAGAAAAGAGGGGCTGTTTTGAAAATTTAAAAATAGGAGAGAGTTAGAGGAATCTTGCAGAAAATTCATCTAAAGAGCAGGAACCTCTGCTGAAGTAGAGAGATAGTTAGAAATAGAGTAATGCTCTGTCGAAATTGAGAGAGGAGAGAAGGAAGGAGGGGGTTGCAGATACTGAGAGGCACCCTGGTGCTTCCCTCCCTGTTTAGAACCTAAGAACCAAAGAACCTGCAATAGAGTTTCAGTCCCTCTCATTTAGTCATCCAGAAGTAAACACCCAGGCAGGAACAAAGGAAGGAGAAGAAGATCGGAGTAGTGAGAAGGCCATCTGTAAGTCCATTCCTTTCTCCCTTTTTCCAATTCATTACGAAATTATGCTACACTCTGTATATTTGTGAGTACAAGTGCTCTCAACAGGATTTTCGGGTTCAAACTTGTCAAAACAGATCATCAGGCCCGAACCCCTAACCTGAGTCTGAGTTTGAGTTCCAAATCTCTGTACAAACCCGAGCCCACCTATTTTAAAATCCAAATTGCGCCAGCCAATTTTTAAATTAAACGAGGCCTAGTTTTAAAATCCAAATCGAGTCGGCCCATTTTTAAATAAAATGAGGCCTGGTTTCAAAATCCAAATCGGGTCGGCCCATTTCTAAATCAAACAAGGTCCAATTTTAAAATCCAAATCAGGCTAGCCCATTTTTAAATCAAACAAGGCCCGATTTTACAATCCAAATTGGGTTGGCCCATTTTTGAAAATCAAACAAGGCCCTGTTATAAAATCAAAATCAGGCCTGCCCATTTTTAAAATCAGATGAGGCCCCATTTTTAAAATCAAACACTGGCACATTTTGAAATCAAACTTACTCAAACCCATTCAACCAACAACCTAAAAACATCCACGTGTGTCCCACACGTGACAAGGCCCACACGTGATCTAGACACATTCCAACCCACTCACCTGGGTTAGCACACTGAACTCACTAGAGTTCATCTGAATCAACACACACACACTCACTGGGTTGACTTGCATGAGTCAACCCTGACACTCATTCACCAAGTCGAAGATGAGTTGACCCGTCTTCGTCTTCGACCGAACCTTCATCCCTTAACCAAGAGACTTTAGAACCTGCAGATTTAAGCATCACACTCAAAGCCAAAACACAGTGCATCAAAACCAGTACTCCCATCACAAGAACTTGAACAATCATCACCCTAGAAACATACACACACCATCAAAACAGGAAGGAAGAAGGGTTGAGGAAGAGTGCACTTATCTGAAGTTCGAGGCAAAACTGTCTCGCCTAGGAGTTCAATCGATCCCCTCCTAGGATCTCAAATCTAATCGCCCGTCATTGTTGATCGAACTGATGTGAGTCGAGCAGAGTTTCAGAGTCCTTCGCACAACTAGAGGACTAGGTTTCTAGGCCACTCAAAGGATGTTAAGATAGGATAGGGAGTGAAAGAATGGGGGGGGGGGGTTTATAAGAGTGAATCATTGAAGAGAGAGCCTGAGATTCGAAAAGAATTTTGAATTAGAGCGATCGATTAGGGTTTTCAAAAACTCCAAGTCCAAAGAGCAGAGAGATTAGGAGGGATAGAAGAAAAGGGAGTTTCAAGGTAAGCTTAGGTTTCGGTTACTAGTTGTAGAGGGTTTTTGGTTGCAGAAGAAAGGAGGTAGAGCACTTAGGAACCCTAGGGTTTCTGAGTGTGTTTTGTAGAGATGAGAGAAAGAGAGGAAAAAGCTGTTTTGAGAGAAATGAGAGGTGACAAAATGTGTGAAAACAAAATTTTTAGATTAAATATGTCATCCCCTAGAACTCCCAGATCATGACACACGACATCTCTTTTCCATTGGATCAGAGAGTGACGTGGCCAAATCTAGGCCATTCATCACACGCCTCTCAGAACAGTAGGGATTTGACTAAGCCCACTAACCTGAGGGTGTTTTATTCTAGCCATTGGATCTCTAGCTTCTCATCAATGGCTGAGATTTCTTGTTGTCAGAAGAATTGATTGTTGTCCGCCCCTTCAAGTCATGCGTGCTTGTCCCCTTCAACTGCCACGCATCACGTGGTCACCTTGTCTCTTGCAGCTAATGCAGCAAGCCACCTCACCTCCAGCCACTTGATTTCCACATGCAATGGATGCCTTAGATTGAGGCCACGTAAGCAATCCATGAGATACTCACCTCCCGCCATCCGATTAAGATCTCCACAAACGGTTAAGATCAAGTCGCGTTAACTTGCCAAAACATCATGTTCTCCACCATTGGATCTACATATTGTTGCACAGTCATGATCTTCCCACGTCAGTAAGCCTGAATCGTCTCCTTAGCGTCGTTGGATCTCTGACCCCCGTTGATGGTCTCGATCAACTGCGTCAGAAGCCATCATTAACACCCATATGCGTCATCTCTTAGAGGCCGACATGTGGCCACCTTGTCCCCTAGCAATAAATGCATGAACCGCCTCGTTCCCTGGTTGTCAGATCTCCACTCCCCCAAGGACGGCTCAGATAACACCACCTTGTCCATTCTCACTTCTTGATCGGATGAGTGACACGTGGCCTGCCTTTTCCCCACACACGCAAGCAGAGTTGTGTGCTACCCAAAGCTGTCCAATCAGCATCCCTAGCGATGTCCACAATTAGGCCATGTCACCAATCCCTGCGTATACGCATCTCTGACTTATCGCGTGACATGTGGCCCCACAGTCCTGACTCGAACCTTACACCTATCTTTCACGGACTGGTCAAAGTTTGACCGGTTCACCCCCCTTGAACCGAGATACACCGGTTCTTCTTCTTTTCCCCTTGTCTTTATTTTAAATATTTCAAATAAATTCTTTTTAAATCAATTAAATTCACAAAAAAAGTCATAAAAATATATAAAAAAAACCCATAAAAATTTCAAAAAACAAATCACAAAAAATTTATAAAAAAAATTAAAAAATCAGGAAAATTCAAGAAAAATTCTAAAAAAATATTTTGAGGTCCAAAAAATTGTTTTGCAAACTTTTCTTCCCGAATGAGTTCAAAAACATCCCAGAATATTATTTTCATACATAGAAAAATCCTAAAAAATTCAAAATCCTGAGAATGTATTTTTTTAAACTATTTTCTCAAATTTTCATTTCTATGATTTAAAAGAGAGGCATGAGCTCTTCAGAGTCCGATATGCCCCGATTCTGAGGGAATACTTATATAGTATTTTATTTTTTACATTTTTTTGATTTTTTGAAAGGTAGTAATTTTAAAAGGCTTATTAGATTTATTTTAGTATAATTTTTTATTAATTAGGTACTGTTCGTAAGAACAGACGTGTAGGGGGTGCTAATATCTTCCCTTCGCGTAACCGAACTCTCGAGCTCAACTTTGGTAGTGCAGACCAATTCTACCCTTAATTGGGTAGTAATCAAGTTTTTTAACCACACTTTAAAAGTTTAGTGGTGACTCCATATACCATGATTTTCATGAAAATATTTTTTTCAAAATTCACCCCATTTTTTTGAGTTCACAGCCGCACCCATGTAGTGTTTGGGCAGGTTCAGGATGTTGCGACAATTACAATCCAAAGTGCCCAATGAAATTAAATTCTTCTGTAGATCTGATATGTGCCTTACATCACATAATGTTCTGAGGACACCATCATACATTTTAATTCTTATGTTTCCTATTCCAACAATTTTTCATGAAGCAACATTTCCCATCAAAACAGAACCAGAATAAACTAGTTTACAGGTGCTGAACCAATTTTTATTTGGTGTCATGTGTTAAGAGCATGCTGAATATAGGATCCAAGAATCCCTAAGGCGATCTGATCCTAATGAAATAGAAAGCATATCACCATCACCGCTCTTTGAGTCTCCTTCTTCCACTATATTCACCAATTTTGAATAACCCTCTTGATTTTCTACATTCCCTTTCTTCCTATTCGGACACTCCAATTTCATGTGCGTATTTTTCCCGCACTTAAAACACCTTATGCCATTCTTCTTCTTGGACTAGAAATAAGACTTATTACTGCTCGATCCGTTCCAGAACCTACGTCCCCCACATTCCTAGTTACCTTTCACCATAAGCCCTTTACCTTGTGAAATCTCATTGTTGATCTTCTTTCCTTGATGGAAACCTAGTATAGCACTTGTAACCTCTTCCAAATTCAGGGTTTCTCTACCCCATGTTAGAGTAGTAACCAGATTTTCATATGTATGAGATGCAGGAAGGTAATTCAATAGCATTAATGCCTTGTCTTCCTCTTAGAACTTCACATCAACCCTTATCAAATAACTTATAATCTGATTGAATACATTGATGTGTTGGTTTAAATCCAAACCATTTGTCATCTTAAGCCAATACAACTCTTACTGAAGATACAACTTGTTCGTTAAAGACTTTGAAATATTTCAGCTTTCTAATTTTTGGCAAATAGCCACAGGAGATTCCTCATCCATGAGGTGATATAACACGTCATCGGCCAGACAAAGCCTCATAGTTGTCACAACCTTCACTTCTAATTCTTTCCAGCTTGTTTCATTCATGCCTTCTAGTTGACTTGTATATAATGCCTTCACCATACCTTCCCGCACTAACATATCCTTAACCCTTATCTGCCATAATTTGAAGTTTCCCGCTCCACCAAACTGAACAACATCGAACTTTGTAGAAGGAATTCTAGAAGCTATTATAACCTAATGCTTTGATACCAATTTGTTGTGCAAATGAATGCGCAGCGAAAAAAAACGATCCTACAATGCAGCAACCAACTGTGAAATATACAAAAAAATACAATCACACAGATTATATGAAAGCAATAAAACAATGACACAAAAAATTACATGGTTCGGCAATGCCTACATCCACAAGAGCAAATGAGAGTGATTTTTTAATATCTTCTGTCAAAATACATAGAGTTACGTCATACAACATGTATATATAACCCTCCCGGAGGTTTTCCCCCCGAAACCCAATCTATACAACTTCCCAATTCAAAAATCGAAAACTAGTGCTCCGTAACTGAGCAAAACCGTCAATAGTTTTAGACATACTATCGACGGTTTAAAGTTGATACCAAATAGTTGATGTAACTCTACAAAACAGTCGACTGTTTCTTCTACACCTAGAAAAAATCATCGACGATTTCAGCACATTAACCATCGCCGGTTTCTTTCTGCAAGCCAATTTCATTGTTTTCTACCATATTTTCTTTTTGTATATGCATTCCACTCAACATATAAACTACATATTACAGCAGTGTAAAGGTCTAAGTTTGAGTAAAATAAGACCACGAAGCATGGTGAGGACTACCCAAAAATTTGTCTCCGCGAGGGTGATGGTTGGACTCTTGGATTACTCTTGCACAAGAGACCCAAGGCACGACTCTTATTACATACCTGCAGTACTTTTCCCACTTTTTTCCAATGTGAACGAGCTCTTTGTGCCATGGTATCCTTTTAACACCCACCTACAGTTTCAGTTCAAAGGGTATCAAATGCATATTAATTTTTTTTGTTCATTGCTGTGACATCACTTGTGTGGAACAAATTTTCTTGGTCCTTTGTTTTTCCCTTCATGGCTACTAACATTTTAAAAGCCTGGGATCATTTTAACGTACAAAATAATAAGACCTAACAAACGGGATATAGAAGTTAAGTGTTGCAGATATGGTCTGTTCTGCTAATACATACATTTCCAATCCTAAGTGGGTCGTCGCTCTTTTGGGTTTATTTAGCTGAAAAATCATATAAGCCGGACTCGTTTCTCTATCTAAATTATTGTGTCAACCAACCGGCTTTTCTGTTTCCTGTGAAATTAATTATTGTTTAAAAAGAAGAAGAGTGATATAGGTTAGCAAATTAAGAGGCTAGCTGCACGTCTAGCTTACATATTAATCAGTAAAGTGTTTGGAATGAATTCAAAGGGAAAACATGCATGAGTAATAAAAGATGGATATCCCACGCTCAAAGCTGTGTGTTACCTTCCCGACAAAGTCTTATTGTCTGAGAAACAACCCTGAAGCACATCAAACACACAAACATGAATTTTAATTATCACCCATGTCACCACTTTTCTCACTATAATATAATCGAAATCTGCCTACAGAAGAGTAGAAATAAAAGTCCTCCAATCTGCCTTTTCAACTTTTTGGCGCACTACCCCTTAAACATATACACTCAGCTCAAATTAATCTCTCTCTCTCTCTCTCTCTCTCTCTCTCTCTCTCTCTCTCTCTCTCTCTCTCTCTCTCTCTCTCATACATGTGATATTTGGCTAGCTACTTAATTTACTTATAAAAATACCCAAAAAAAAAAAAAAACTTCTTGAAATATACTTTTATTGACAAAAGAAACTCTATGTTACTCAACAATTAAGTAAATGTAAGAGAATGAATTGTATCCTCCTTAAGATTACATTTTAACCATTTCATTGAATTAATAAATAATAAACTAAATTACGATCATGGCATCAATTTAATAAATTAAGTAGGAGAAATTGGGAAATCCAATATTTAAAAAATTGGATGCTACATGAATAGGACACCCAACCGATTCTTGGGTCGAGAACTCATTCATTAAAGAGTTCCCAATTTCATCAGAGTTGTCAATTTGATCATGCTCTAGGGTTGGAATCCTCCTTTCCCTTGGTGCAATCAATTACTAAAGAGTTTGCGTAATTTTTTATTACTAGTGGGTTTGACCTCTTCGTCCTCTTTTATGTAATTGATTAATTGAAAATTATCACTCCCAACAACCGATGACATCTTTGAACCTATTTTGATGCCCTTTTAGTGTTGAGTCTAACAAAAATCATCATGAGTTAAGGTTTAGTCAAGAGGAGGTTGTAGAGTGACCAAAACTTGGCCCCCAATGGCTACCTTAAAAAAAAGAGCAGGTTGATTGACCCTGTATATCATATAATATTTTTAAGTTATGGTTTGGTCACGCCCATTGAAAGATCGCAGGTGAGTTATAGCAAAAGTTTTTGTTATAAACCCTATATCTTTGAAAATGTCTTTTCATATGTTCTTCATGCAATTGTATAAGTACTAGGTGGTAGGTTGGTTGAACATGTTTGAGATCCTATCCTTAATTGGCATAAATTCTATTGCTTCAATTCCCAACATAAACGAATCATATTGATATTGACATTTATTATGTTATTGATCAATAATTTCTTTCCTTCTAGAGACTTCACACAAATTAAGACCCTATATCATGGTTTTTAATTGAAACGATGCAAGTTCTCTTAACTAGATTGATCAACTCTTTCTATGCTCAACAACTCTATGGTTCTGCCCCCATAGGCATGGAGCAGTGGAAAGACATCAGCACGTAAGAAGGAGTATCAGGGGTTCAAATCTAGGTAGATACACTCACGGAGCCAGCGGCACCTGTGGATGGTGAGAATTTACTCTGTGAGCCAGCGGGAACTGTGAATGGTGAGAATTCGCTCTGTGAGCCAGCAAGGACCGTGGATGGTGAGAGTTCTCTGTGAGCTAGCGGGGATCGTGGATAATAATGAAGATGTGTCCCGAGGGTCGAGTTAGCCGAACGTCCAACTGATACATGGAAGCCGTGTTCGCATTCTGGACTTTACCTGATCAGCAAGACATAGGGGGAGGACGCTGATCCGTAAGTTTGATGCCGCACAAAGAGGTCCAAAGGGTTTATTGGTGGCTGCAGTTCCTATATAATAATAATAAGAAGAAAAAAAAAAAACAACTCTATGGTTCATGCCTATAACTGACCTTTTGATATGCTCCAAACCCAATGCATTTTGACTTTCTATGTACCATGCAGCCAATTATTTAGTATTCATATTACATCTTCGGAGGGTGTACAAAAGTTATATAAATATTTATATCATAAATCAACTTGTATTGACGGATTCAAACATTCTTCAGGGTTGAATACAATGTCATGACATACCAATTTAGAAAATCAAAAAGATTTGATTCATTGCCCAACCCAAATGAAGAAATTTTTTGCCCTTAATGAAAGAAAGATATTGACTCTACTTCTATCTTATCTCCCTATCCTTTCCCATTGGATCTTCCACACAGACACACACACACACACACACACACATATGAGCCCAAGGGCTTGTCCTATTCCCCATCCTTTATTTTTTTTAAAAAAAAAATTATGGTTTTACTTTTAATAAGTATGAAAAATGTCACTTTAATTTAAATTTTTCAATAGAAAAATATTCATTTTGAAAAATGTCACATTATTTTTAATTTCCATTTTTAATTTTTCAAATAGTTGCAAAATATCACATTAGTTTTAGTTTCTTTTTATAATTTTAAAAAAATTGCTAAAAAAGTATAACTCTAATTTACTATAAAAATTAAATTATTTTCACAAACAAATAGAATGTACGATTTCATTGTTTCCCGACAAGCATCTCATTGTTTAAAATATATATATGTGCGATATATGTTTTAATACCTTGAAAGAAGTAAAAAAAAAAAAAATGTAAAATAAGAAATAAATTATCTTTTACTGAACTAGTGTGGTCCAAAAAAATTATAAAAAAAAAAAATTCAGTTACTTCATCACTGAATATACTGGAACAGTTAAAGGGTGTCCTCTATTTTGAAAACAGTCTTCTTTACATGAATAATAATTGATTGGCAAAGTCATGATTAGGGAAGACCATGCCGGATGGCTAATGAAAGCGGAGCTGTCCAAAGCGTGGCTCGCGAATTCATCACTCATTTATTGTTGTTTTTTTGCTTCCTCTATTTTAAAATATCTATTGCTATGTCGACCTTATGAACTCTGGAAACTGCCACTAATTAACGCAACAAATCCTGCTTTCACCCTAATGATTGTAATTAATCATCTAATGCTTATTTAATGCTTCATTAATTTGCCTGCTATGACCTTTTTCTAGTAAACCCTTTTGCCCACATGCATTCCTCAAACCCCTCTCTCTCTCTCTCTCTCTCTCTCTCTCTCTCTCTCTCTCTCTCTCTATATATATATATATATATATATATATATATATGAAAGAAAACCCAAACCAATGTGTTCTTTTTCTTCTTCATTTTTTTATTTTTTAAAAAATTTGTTTCCTTAAGTAAAAATGATTTTGTATAAAATTTAAATGTCAAATTTCATTTTTTTTAAAATTGAATATAAACATTATAATGAACTAGTGGCTTTCTATTTTTTAAAAAAAGTTTTTAAAAAATATAAATAAAATGACAAAGAGTTAAATAATATAAGAGCATTTAGAGATAGTAGCAAATGGTTATAGAATGTTTTGAGATAATTATGAGCATTTATAGAGATAAATTTGACATAATTATATGGATATTTTTAGAGTATTTGTGGATAATTAAAGGAGTATTTTGAAATAATCATTGACAATTATAGGGATAAATTTAATAATTTTTTTTTTTTAAAAAGACGCCGAATGGATAATCCTTTTCATAGTATTAGAGAAATAGTCATGTGAATTTAAAATTAAATTAAAATAAATATATCTCTAAAATTTTAGAACTAATGTCAATCATCAAAAAACATGTTTTTCATTTTTTTTTAATTTTCATACATTGAAGGAATATTGCTGCAGTACTAAAAAATTGAATTTAAAATTTTAGTAAATAAAATAATCATATCTATGTTTTGTTAAATATATTTTTAATTTGTGCTCTTATATATTTTCATTATTTTATTCGTAGTTATTAACGTTTGTTTGATTAAAAATGAAAAATAAACGTGCTTCATCAATTAATTTTCATTTGTTTTATATAAAGTTTTTTAAAAAAAATTAAGATTTTAATTTTACTTTAAATTTGCCTACTGTGCAGCAACAGGCAATAATTGAAGTTCTCCCACTTGGGGAATTGAGGGTTTGCGACTATTGCGATTGCTATCGCATTATTGGCAGTCAACCCATTATTGGTTCGTGGTCACTGCTGTAAAAAATTTAAAAAAAAAAAAAAAAAAAAAAAAAAAAAAAAAAAACTAAAAATAAATAAATAAAAATATAATTAAAAAGCAAAAAAAAAAAAAAAAAAAACCTTATTACTTTCTATATGTTTGATTCATTGTGATATTAGAATTTAAAATTTTCATATTTTTTGAAGTATTGGAAGAAAAATAATTAACCTAGAACTCTGAAGAGAGAGAGAGAGAGAGCATATAAAAATTTAATGAAACTTTTTTTATTGAATTGATTTTTTTTTTTTTTTTTAGTGTAAACTCCCTCGTTTACTTTTTTTTTTTTTTTTTGGTTATTAACATAAGAAAAGACATAAATATTTTTGAAAATGTTAGGCATAATAATGTTTCAAGAATTTGCTAGTGATGGGGCCAATTCTCGAACTATCACTATCAACCATTTTGTATGCATTGTTCGTGTAGACTTATTGTACCACATATGGTCTGTCCTAGTTCGTAGTAAATTTGTCTCTAGAATGATGTTTCATATTGGTGGACTATGCATAGCTAGTGCTATGTCACCGACTTGAAAGCAAGTCATGGTCAAACTTTCATGTTAAAAAATTTGGAGAGACATGTTTAATAACACTCTAAGTGTTGCTTAGCTTGAAGTCTCTTTTCATGTAAGGCTTCTAATTCTTAAAATCACAATTAAGTATTCTTTTCTCGATTCAATCCTTTCAAGGTAGTCATCCCCAAGGGCGAAATTTGTTGCTTGAGTGGAAGCACTACCTCAAATCCATATATAAGCGTGTAAGGTGTGGATTGTGTGGGCATGTATTATATTCTACAATATGCCTATAAGGCGTTTTCAATTATTCATGCCAATCTTCTTTTGCTTTAAGCACAATCTTTTTTAAAAGGTTATAAAGTGCCCTATTGAATGCCTCTACAAGCCCATATTCAGGAGCATTGTTGTAACGCCCCGAACCCGCCAAGTGGGGCCCAGAGTGTTATGAGACCAATCATCTATCTTTGATACCATTCACGCAACAGAACTAAATAGACAACCTCAAATAACATACCAGGGTTCTATAAACATATATACAAACCCATAAAGTCGTGTAACCAAATTCTCCATATTACATATCCAGAAAAAGAAATTAGATATAACACTTAACATATATCTGTTCTTTTAAGCACTCACAAAACTATACCCTGCCCTAGAGCTTTCTAAGTGCAATCACTCGAAGGGCCTGAAAAGAGTAATAAAGCGTCGGGGTGAGACACTACTCAGTAAGGAAGAAAAAGCTATAACAGTGTGTGATAGAATGTTTTACATATTCAAGATACAATCAATTATTATTTATCATCAATAGAAACTGATAAAGCACATCATTAATAACATCACTAACATCTGATCTCATATACACATACATAATTATTTTTACTGATAATTCCCGAAGAAGACTACCTGTCTATACAAGTAGTTTCTCTCTGCTCTAGTACTAATACCCGGACACTCACCTTACTCAGTAAGCCCTTGGGTTACGTATCTAGGAAAAATCTCCGAGAATAGGGAAGCTTACCCGCTTATACAAGTAGCTTCCCTCTGCTTTGGTACTAACAGAAAATTACCAGGACACTCGCTTTTCTCAACAAGCTCTCAGGTGGAGAATTATAATTTACCATAAATACTTATGTAATTAAATTTACACACATCCAATGCTATTCATTTCAAAAAGATTCACATGTATACACATATCACTACCAATCCACATAGGATATATACATTCTTCATTCACAACCACACAGGGTCCATATTCAGAGAATAAAACGTCCGCATAGGACTTGCGTTCACACAGGATTAGCGTCCACACATGACTCACGTCCACATAAGAATACCTTCAACACAAGACTATCAACCACACAGGTTACTACACAAGCTTCTCAACCACATAGGTTACAAGTCCACACACACAATCCCGTTCATAGTAAATCAATAAAACAAACTCCTCATTCCACAGCTAATATTTTATTCCGTTAATATAAATGCCTATATAACAACCTCCTCATATTACTGCCAATGTTATATGGTGATTTATATTAGGTACGATATAACGACCTTCTCATACCACTGCCAATGCTATATCACAATTTACATGAACCATAAAAACAATACACATCCATAAACATGACCAATCATCCAGGCACATCAATACATCTACCACAATATTCATAATCAAACAATACTCACAGTTGATTAGTATTCACAACCAACCTAAATTTACAACCCAAACAGTAGCCACAAGTGAACAACAATCATTATCCAGAAGTTTTCGTAACCCCTTTAATTATGAAAGTTATTTTCATACCACGGTTTTTCCCATATAAGATATATTTAATTATAATCATCTTTTGATCCAAAATTCTAACCATTCAGAAAATTATACCTAAATATATATATATATATATATATATATAAAATTTTATACTTGAATTTAACCGATTCAAAAATTAATTAAAAAGCTTCTATAACGCTTTCCCCTTACATGTTCCTTGGGATTCTGCCTAAACTAAATGGAAAATGAGACACTGTATTCCAAAAATCCTAACTTAATTAGTTTAACCCCAGGATAGTTATCATTTATCATCTCCCAGGCCTATACACTCCCAATAATTAATTTAATAATAAAAATACCTTAGTTTTGGAATGGTGCCCAAGTACTCCAAATTGAAAACCTGCTCCACCTATATTGCAGGGAATCTTCCCATGAACCTCGTGGTAGTTTTCGATCGTCAAATCGGGCTAAATCCGAGCTGAATTCGAAGAAAAAAGGTAGGGAAAATGAACCCTAAAGAGAGAAAATGAGAGAGGAGAGAGAAATTTGTAGAAAAGAAGATCTAAAGCCTATTTATAACTAGGCCTTTGTCGACGAGACAGGTGGATTCGTTGACGAAGCCAAGAAGAATATTCGTTAACGAGGTCAAAATGTTCGTTAGCGAAGCGTTTAAAAACCTGAATTTTCCCAACTTTTGGTAATTCCTCATCGACGAGAGATGCATACTCATCGACGAAACCTAGAAGGGTGTTCGTCGACGAGGAGAATAGTTTTGTCGACGAGTTCCTGCTTGATAACCTTGTTAAATTTCTTTTCCACTTTCTTTTATTTCCCTCGTTTTTCATTTTATTTATTTTATTTTATTTTATTTTTCTGAGTTCAGTTGATTGCATTCTCCCCTCCTTAAAAAAATTTCATCCTTGAAATTTGCTAATCCCTTATTTTCACAACTTAAAAGTTAACTAACCACATTCACAGAGTTTAACCAATTTTAATGTGTAGACAATCGCATCACCTAGAGTTAAATAAAATCTACTATTATCTCAACATAAACATGTTACCTGCGCCTCTAGCAGTGCCCCCCTCAGTCGTGCTAAAGCATAAACACATGCGCCAGGCTGCCGCCACCACGAGGCATCGAGTTGTTCCTCTGATTCGGATCTGGAGCAGGTGCATTGTTCGACGGTGAAAAGCAAGGTGTAGTCCCAAGAGGGGGGTGAATTGGATTTTAAAACTTTCTTTTAATTCCAATAAGGAATTTTTCTTGATTAATCAATTTTAGACTTATTTGTTTAATTTACCAATCACACAAAAACTTAGTTCCTTTATTTAATCCACAGCCACACAACTATTCAATCTTTCAAGTAATCAATCAACCACAATTTGAAAGCAAACAACCAAGCGATTTGCCAAGTACAAGTTAACTTCAGTACTATTTAGATTTGCAAGACTCTTTGGAATATAAACACAATCCACTCAATATCAAACTTTTAAACCATTCAATCACAATATAGCTTTTATTGTCAGCCCTAGTTATATCAATTTGAATCAAGCCCTGTATATATGAAATGTGTTTCTCGATTTGATATTCAATACAACATCCAATCACTCTTTCCAAATACTTAGACCTTAAATAAACTTTAAGTTAAAGAGTCTTGGGGTGTTGAATCAATCAACGTACTACTATACAGTTTTCAGAAAAGATTGATCAACTAACGTACTCCTTTTTAGTTTCCGCAATCCCAAAAGAAAATTAAGTTTTAAGTTTATTTAATATCTTATTCATGTAGTGTATATAATTCAGATATTTTAAACTTCCACGCAATTGTATATATATTGAAAATAAATAGAGTAAGGGAAAGAGAGAGTGAGACAAGATTTTTACGAGGTTCGGCTTATACCTAGTCTACGTCCTTGCCTTTGGCAAACCACCAAAGGATTCACTAAACCTATTCCTTTAATAGGAGGAAAAAACCTTTACGTAACTCCTTGGTTAAGGCTAGAGCCCGCCTTCTCCAAACGATGTCCCCTTGTTCAGTCACTCCTTCAAATAGGTTAGAGCCCGCCTCTCTAAGCAATATCCCCTTGCTTAGCCAACGATCCAAACAATCCTTGAAATCGTCAATCTACAAGATATAAATCAAATAGAAAAGTACAAATAATGCTCACACAAAGAGCTGATTAGTAGAATTTAGAAACTAATATACTTCAATTCAAAATACCAAAATAATGAAGTAAGAAACTCAATGTAAATATCACCGGTTTACTTCTCTTTGATGAGGATCAATAACCTAAATCATATACTTTGGAGAAGATGTAAAAGCTTAGAGATATCTCATAAATTTTGCAGCAATTCAGAGCTTTAAAACAGATAGCAAGAAGGCTTTGAGTGAAAGATATTTTGAAAGAATGTTCAATGCTTGGTGTGTTTTTATTTTTCACAAACCATGTATATATAGGCTTCAAAAACATTCTCTTTCATGCTGCCCAAGTTTACTTGGAGTGCCCTCCAAGTTTCTAAAAAGATTGGGGTGCAAGTCAATTAGATTTGAAAATTAGAAGTTTTAAAAAATCTGCTGAAATTAGGATAGTTTCCCAGGAGTGGGGTGAATTGGGATTTTAAAAATTTTCTTTAAATTCCTTTTAAGAATACTTTACTTCTTTTATTGTTTAACCAATTCTTTGACTTGTTTGTTTAATTTTTCAAACACATAATAACTTGGTTTCTTTTATACAATTAACAACACAACTAATTAAACATCCAATCTTCAACCACACTATCCAAACCAATCAAACACAATTGGAAAGCAAAACAACCAAGTCAAGATTAAGATATTTGCATCACTATTTAGATTGATGAAAGCATTCAAGATGCGGTAATTTTGGAATATAAACACACTCCAATCAATATCAAACCTTAAAAAATTTAACTTTTAGTTTTTTTGTTTGGTTTGCTGCCCTGTAGTGAATTTGAATCAAACCCTGCATTAATGAATTTGCTTCTTCAATATGATGTTCATTATAAAATCCAATCACTCTTTCCAAATATTTAGAATTCAAATAAACTATTGGTAAATTTATCTTTGGGTGTTTAACCAAGTAAAGTACTCCTGTATGGTTTTCGCAAAGTAAGGTTTAACCAACGTACTCCCTTTCGGTTTCCGCAATCCCAAATCAAAATTGAACCTTAAGTTTATTTAACTTCAAAATTATGTAGTTTGTTTGTTTATCAATTAAACCATCCACGCAATTGTAGATGTACTGAAAGTAAAGAGTGAGGGAAAGAGGGAGGAACACAAGATTTTACGAAGTTCGGCTTCAACACAGCCTACGTCCTCGCCCTTGGCAAACCACCAAAGGGTTCTACTATCGTAGTTCCTTTATCAGGCGGAACAAAACCTTTACACACTCCTTCAATAGACTAGAGCCCACCTCTCCAAACGATGTCCCCTCGTTGGGTCACTCCTTAATTAGGCTAGAACCCGCCTCTCTAAACAGTATCCTCTTGCTTAGCCAACAATCCGAACACCTCGAACCGTCCAAGAACTACACAAAATATGAAGAAAATACTGCGTACAAAGGACACTCAAAACAGAGTAGATTAGTACAATTTTAGCTATAGGTACTTCAATAATTTAAATACCACAAAGAAATAGAATTGAAGCTCAAGAGTAGAATTCACCAAGGGTTCCTTTGTGATTTGAGAAAATTCAATATGAGAACCTTGCATTGTAATTCAACAGAAATTCAGATGATCTCTCTTCAGCAAAAGTTTGAGCGATTCAAAGCTTTGAAAGAGGTTGAGAGATTTAATACAAGTGTGCTGTGTAATTGTTTGTCTCTTTGAAATCTTGAGATTAACGAAATATTTATAGGCATTCTAGGCTTAGTTTCCTTGTTCCCCAAGTGCCTTGGAGTGTCCTCCAAGTTTTTACAACGTTCTTATTTGAAAAACCAATTTTTGAAATTTTCCCATTGGAGTTTAAAAATTCAAAAACCCGTGGAGTCAGTTGGCTGGACAGGCGACTACGTAGTGCATTCACAGGATCAGTTGGCTGGACAAGTAGTTGACACCCTACTATCTCTCAGAAATTAATTCAAGAAATGGTCAGTCGGTTGGAGAGACATAGTTCAATTTGGGTCAGTTGGCTAGCTTTTAGTCAGCTAGGTGATTTTACCTTTGTTGATTCAGTCAGTTGGACATATATTTTTTCTATTATTTTCTATTAGTTGGCTGACTGAACCAAGTTCTTTTTGGTCAGTCGGCTTGGCAAACCATTAACTGTTTTTTCCTTTTTGGTTTTTCAAATTTAATTTCGCTCATATGTTTTTATCTTTCATAAAACCATTTTCTAGGGTTTTTAAAAGGTCTCTAAGTCCATATAACATCCCCAAAAGAGCTCCAACAATATTTCAAAAGATATTTAAATATTAAAGTACTTACATAAAGACTTCTAAACTTTTTGTTATTCTTGAAAACTTTAAGTCTCCATGCTTTGGTCTTTTCATCTTCAAGCTTTAAGATACTTCAAGCTTTTCATTGAGTTCTTCTTTATCTTTAAGCTTTGGTCTTTTGATGCTTAATGTTTTGAAGAAACTTTCACCTGACTTGTCTTTAATTTCCAAGCTTGTATCCATGTCGAATGTGAGTGATGAGATTATATATACCTGAAATAGAATCACTCAACAACACGCATGTTAAACCATCTACATTTGCTATCATCAAAACAAGATTGAAAAACCTAGTTAGGCTAACAATCTCCCCTTTATTGATGATGAAAAATGAGAAGCAAAGATGGGCATAACACTCCCCCTAACTATATGCATTCCTTATTATGTACTCAAAGTCATAGATATCAATATACTCAAGATCCTCAAGATCATAAATATGTCATATTCCATAAATCTTCCATACATGCCATATTCCATAACTCTTCCATACATCCTAGATGCACATACATCATTTTCAATCATATCATTTATAAGGATAAACATTCCACACATAAATAGATATAATTCCATTCATAATTAATCATAATTCCATACATCATTCCATATGCATTCCATATTCCATACAGAGAATTCAAACACTTTTATCTTTGCTTTTCACACTCTCCCCCTTTGGACATCAATCAAAAAGAGAAACAAAATAACAACACATTCTAAGGATATCATGCATATCAACCATATGTACACACTCAAGTTATTATTTTTCAATATAACATGTATAGAGTGTAATATCTTTACTAACAGCTTTTTCCCCTTTTCATATTATTCAAGATACCAATTTTTGATACCAATTGATGATTTTATGATACCAAATTAAAATTTTAAATTTAATGCATGAATCAATTGATTAATAGGGAAATTATCATAATATAAGCAGTAAGTCATAACTCCCCTTGAATTCAATACATTCAGTTTTGTTACCAACTTTGCATTTATCATCCCATGTTTCAAAATATTTAATCATGTCATGTATCAAATATCAACATCATGCTAATATCATCAATGTCATACCATGCTCATAGACATAATCATACTTGTCATGCTCAAAGACAAATTGAACTTTTAGATTGTGATACTAAGTGAGCTTTTAAATTTTGATACAAATTAAAATTTTTAACATGTGATGCCCAAAATACTTTATAGATACCAAAGTCATTATCACATCATGCATAGCTCATGGATACCAATATAACTGTTATATCTTTCATAGCTCATAGATATAAATAGTAAAAGTAGTAAGTTTATCCATATAATTCATCAATAACATGCATGGTCAAGAATTAATCTCATATCAAAATCCATGCTTATACGCAATAATCTCATGCTCAAATTTTCAACATAGTGAGCCATAAATTATCAATATAAATCAAGTCATGTAGCATATAGCATATCAGCACATCACATAACTAGGGAGCATATCATATAGGCATGTAAGCATGTAGTATATAGGCTTTCATTCTCAAATATATTCTTCTTAATCAAGATACTTATGTAATAAGCTTAATTTGATATTTTCTTAATTTTAAGCCTTTTAAAAAATCATCCTATGATTTTGGACCAACAATGCTATTTTCTTTATGTTTGTATGAAGTTATTATTTCACTTTTGATACCCATACCTTTTTGGGTCCGGTAGGTTTCACAAGGGATGTTTCTTTTATCTTCCATACTTGTTTTGTTTTAACACCCATTCTTTTAAATGGACATTCAAACTTTATATGCCTCTTTTTCTTACATTGATAGCATATAGTGTTAGTGTAGGCATTAGAAGACATGTTTGCATAGTCTTTGGATCCTTTTGAGAAATATCCCATGTACAGATTTTTTTTCCTTTTATTTTCAACTCCACTGAAACCAATGTCTTCTTTGTTCAATGACATTCTTTGTGAGCCAATCATCTGATCAAGATTTTCTTTTCCTTTAGTTAAGTTATAAATGATCTTATCTTTATCTTTGATTTGACTCTTGAGATCGTTTATCTCCGTCTCTTTCTTGTTGTCAGCTTTCTTTAATGATTTCTCTAACTCTAGAGATAATTTTCTGATTCTATCATCTAATTCAAAAATATACATATCTTTCTCATATACTGTAGAGGATGGGGATTGAAGGTCTTTAATCATTTGTTTATTCTTGCTTTCTAATTTCCTGATTTTCAAGTCATTTTCTTTTTCAGCAAGAGTTTTAGCTTCTATTTCTTTTATTGGGGCTTCATACTTACTTTCTATTTTCTTGAACCTTGAATTATTTTCTCTTTCAGCATTTCTAAGAGATTCTAACTCTTTCATTAATCCTTCATTCTTATTCTTCAATGAAGCATTTTGTTTATTTACTTTGATAAGCATCTTAGGTACTTTTAATAGATCATTTTGTAGTTCATCATAAGATGACATACCCTCATCATTGGATTCACTAGATGAATTACTACAAGAATTATCTAAGGGTTTGAATGAGGAGCTTTCCTTATTGTCCCAAGCCTTAAAGCATGTATAAGCAATCTTTTGGTCACTTGATTCATTTTCTGAACTACTTGTACTCATCATGTCCCAAGTAGTGGCTTTCATGGCCTTTTTCTTTTTCTTCTTAGATTCTTTCTTTAGTAGTGGACATTCTGGTTTAATATGTCCAGTTTTGTTGCAATTGTAACATATAGGAGTTTTATTCTTGGATTTCTTACTAACTTCTTCTTCTTCTTCATCTGATTTAGTTTTGAATTTTCTTTTGAATTTATTTTTCTTTTGTAGAATTTTTGCTAGCCTTTTAGATATGAAGGCTACTTCATCTTCATCCATCTCTTCTTCACTACTTGAGCTTTCCTTTGAGGCTTTGAAGGCTATTGTTTCATGGGCTTTGGTTTTACCACTTTTTTCATTCATTACCATTTTATATGTGAGTAAAGAACCTATAAGTTCATCAAAGGAAGTATTTTTCAAATTTCTTCCTTTAGTTATGGCAGTGGCTTTTGGTTCCATATGGTTGGTAGTCCTCTAAGAATTTTCTTTATCAACTCATAAGTAGTGTAGGTTTTTCTAGTGCATTTAGGGAGTTTATTATGTGAGTGAAACTAGTAAACATATTAGTTATGGATTCATCCGGGTTCATCCTAAAAACTTCATATTCACTAGTAAGCATATCAATCCTATTATCCCTAACGTCTATAGTACCTTCATAAGTTACTTATAATTTTTCCCATATCTCTTTAGCTGATTTGAAAGTATTAAATTCATTTGCATCTAAAGCCCAATATAGAGCATTCATGACATTAGAATTAACTTGCAGCATCTTATAGTCTATATCGGTCATATCTCTTTTCTCTTTGGGAATTTGTTTTCCATCTACTATCTTAGTAGGAATTTGATCTCCATCTATAACAACTTCCCATACTTTCCAATTCATAGTTTGGAGATAGATTTGCATTCTCTTTTTCCAAAAAGTGTAATTTATACCACAAAATATAGGAGGCCTAGTTGAAGATTGTCCCTCTCCAAAGGGAGCTACGCTTAAGTTAGCCATATAGATCTTTTTATAGCTACTAATTAAGATTTGCTATAATCCCGCTCTGATACCAATTGAAATTAGGATAGCTTCCCAAGAGGGGGGTGAATTGGGATTTTAAAAATTTTCTTTTAATTCCTTTTAAGAATACTTAACTTCTTTTATTGATTAACCAATTCTTTGACTTGTTTGTTTAATTTTTCAAACATAGAATAACTTGGATTCTTTTATACAATCAACAACACAACTAATTAAACATCCAATCTTCAACCACATTATCCAAACCAATCAAACACAATTAGAAAGCAAAACAACCAAGTCAAGATTAAGAAAATTTCATCACTATTTAGATTGATGAAAGCATTCAAGATTCGGTACTTTGGGAATATAGACACCCTCCAATCAATATCAAACTTTAAACAATTTAACTTTCAGTTTTTTTGTTTGGTTTGCATCCCTGTAGTGAATTTGAATCAAACCCTGTATTAATGAATTTCCTTCTTCAATATGATGTTCAATATAAAATCCAATTACTCTTTCCAAATATATAGAATTCAAATAAACTCTTGGTAAATTTATCTTTGGGTGTCTAACCAAGTAACGTACTCCCACATGGTTTCCGCAAAGTAAGGTTTAACTAACATACTCCCTCGCAGTTTCTGCAATCCCAAATCAAAATTTAACCTTATGTTTATTTAACTTTCACATTACGTAGTTTGTTTATTTATCAATTAAACCATCCACGCAATTGTATATGTACTGAAAGTAAAGAGTGAGGGAAAGAGAGGGGAACACAAGATTTTACGAGGTTCGGCTTCAACACAGCTTATGTCCTCACTCTTGGCAAACCACCAAAGGGTTCCACTATCGCAGTTCTTTTACCGGGCGGAACAAAACCTTTACACACTCCTTCAATAGGCTAGAGCCCACCTCTCTAAACGATGTCCCCTCGTTGGGTCACTCATTAATTAGGCTAGAGCCTGCCTCTCTAAGCAATATCCCTTTGCTTCGCCAACGATTTGAACACCTTGAACCGTCCAAGAATACTACGTACAAAGGACTCTCAAAACAAAGTAGATTAGTACAATTTTAGCTATAGGTACTTCAATAATTTAAATACCCAAAAGAAATAGAATTGAAGCTCAAGAGTAGAATTCACCAAGGGTTCCTTTGTGATTTGAGAAAATTCAATATGAGAACCTTGGGTTGGTATTTCAACAGCAATTCAGATGATCTCTCTTCAACAAGAGTTTGAGCGATTCAAAGCTTTGAAAGAGGTTGAGAGATTTGATACAAGTGTGCTGTGTAATTGCTTGTCTCTATGAAATCTTGAGATTAAGGAAATACTTATAGGCATTCTAGGCTTAGTTTCCTTGTTCCCCAAGGGATTTGGAGTGTCCTCCAAGTTTTTACAACGTTCTTATTTGAAAAACCAATTTTTGAAATATTCCCGTTGGAGTTTAAAAATTTTAAAACCCGTGGAGTTCGTTGGCTGGATAGGCGACTGGGAAGTGCAAATTCACAAGGTCTGTCGGCTGGATAGGCGGTTGACATCCTATTGTCTCTCAGAAATTAATTCAAGAAATGGTCAGTTGGCTGGAGAGACACAGTTCATTTTGGGTCAGTCGGCTGGCTGTCAGTCGACTGGGTGATTTTACCTTTGCTGAATCAGTTGGTTGGATAGATATTTTTTCTGTTATTTTTTGTCAGTCAGCTGACTAAACCATGTTCTTTTTGGTCAGTCGGCTAGGCAAATCATTAACTGTTTTTTCCTTTTTGGTTTTTCAAATTTAGTTTTGCACATATGTTTTGATCTTTCATAAAACCATTTTTTGGGGTTTTTAAAAGTTCTCTAAGTCCACATAACATCCCTTAAAGAGCTCCAACAATATTTCAAAAAGATATTTAAATTTTAAAGCACTTATATAAAGACTTCGAAACTTTTTGTTATTCTTGAAAATTTTGAGTCTCCATGCTTTGGTCTTTTCATCTTCAAGCTTTAAGATACTTCAAGCTTTTCATTGAGTTCTTCTTTATCTTTAAGCTTTGGTCTTTGATGCTTGATGTTTTGAAGAAACTTTCACTTGACTTGTCTTTAATTTCCAAGCTTGTATCCATTTCAAATGTGAGTGATGAAATTATATATACTTGAAATAGAATCACTCAACAACACACATGTTAAACCATCTACATTTGTTATCATCAAAACAAGATTGAAAAACCTAGTTAGGCTAACATTTGCTCGTTGTCGTACTTCGGTTGCCTGAAGTGCAACCTCGGTCACCTGAAGTGAGTTTAGGAGCCTGAAGTTAAAGGGTCAAGCACCTGAAGACACACTACCTGTTTTATATTTCTTCAACAAAATCGTCGGTTGCTTGAGGTTTTCACCTCGGTCGCCTGGACGGTAAATAAACAATTTTGTTCTTTCTTTTTCAAAGATATTTGATTTCCTTGCTTTCTTGCTTTTGAAAAATATTTTTCGGGGTTTTAGAATAAAGTGTCTAAGTCCATTTTAGTCCCCTAAAGAGCTTCTTTTCATTCACTATGATATTTTTACCTTTGAAGTACTTACATGAAGATTTCCTATTACTTTAAACACTTCTTGTTCTTTGGAAACTTCATGGTTATCTTCGAGCTTTGAGTTTATTCCATCTTTAGATTTCTTTGAGCTTCCCTTTTTGATCACTTCATGACACATCACGTACTTTTAAGCTTGTTGGTGATCTTTCGAAGCTTTGTTTATTTTGGATTTTTAAAGTTTCCTGAAAACATCATTACTTGAACACACAATGATATTAAAACCTTGTATTTGTTACCATCGAAACAAGAGGTGAAAGCCTTGTTAGGGTAACATCTCCCCCTTTTTGATGATGACAAATAAGGAGCAAAAAAATAAAAAATAAAATTAGTAACACTTGTAAAACGCTCCCCCTTACAATAAGGATAGATTCAAGTAGTGTTTAAAATAAGCCAAAACTAATGTTAAAGTAATCCAAAACTTCCACAAGGTTTTTGCAAAGCTTATATTGCATTTTCAACGGATTTTCATATAATATTTTAAACATATAGCATAATACATAACACTTTCAACATCTAGCTGCATTTTCAACATATAATAGCATTTTCAGCATATAGCTAATTCAACATTCAACTGCATCAACTTTCAATTTTCAACTTTAAATATCAACATTCATTACATATTTTTGCTCTCTAAATCATCTCTTCCCCTTTTACATTATGCAAAAAGGGATACAAATTTTAATACAAAGAGCAAAGTATCATAAGATATGCATAAAAAATTCACAAGTAGTACAAACCAAAACACATCACTAAGATGTGACCTAGCACCATACAATGCATCACAAAGAGAAATTGTTTTTAAGTTTATATTTTAGAGCTAAGAAAACTTAATCATCATCTTCTTCAGAACCTTTAGAAGCTTCATCATCTTCGTCCTCTTCTTCTTCATCTTCATTTTCATGATCACCATCATCTTCTTCCTCTTCATTACCATCTTCCTCTTCTTATTCAACATCTCTTTCTTTCTCTTCTTCAGATGCTTCTACTGATGAATCATCGCTATGGGGTATGGAGCTAGTGTTTGTAGGATCACCGTGTGAGGAACTACCTCGAATTTGCTTAATACCCATAAAACGCTGATCTAATGAAGAGTAGTTATCTTGTAGAGATTTAAGACCATCACGCATATCTCGACAGAAGGAGGTAAATTCATTATAGAACGGTATGAACCACAAGGGAGCTTCAGTTGCTGAACCTTGTGACTAAGCCTGAGATGAAGGAGGAGGTGCAACAGCTGCTCTCCATTGTCTACCTCCTTTTAAGAGCCACTCCTGCTTTCATTTTTCATATCCCATCTATTTGAGAGTGGTTGAAGTACACAGTTAATATCTAGTCCTCTTGATGAATAAGTCCGTTGGTGAGGCAATACTTAGTTTTGAAAAAATAAGACTGAGAGCTCCACCGTAAGGAAGAGTTATTCGAGATGCATCAAGCTTAGCCCACATTCATTTTATGATAAGGATGGCTAAGTCAAGTTTCTTTTCTTTTAACAAACACTACATAACAAAACAATCTGCATATAAAAGATGGTCATAAGATCCAACTTGTGGTAGAATGTTATTGGTGATAATATTTTGGAGAATTTAAGCTTTCAGGTTTAGTTGCTTATACATTGGTGGATGCCCAAAGTAAGTTGGTTGATTCTCCATGACTAATGGCAGAAATTCCTCAGGTGTAAAGTCTTGTTGGAGTATCCATGATTGTCCTAATGTTGGGCATTCAAAATTTCCAAGAGAGATATTCAGAATGGATGCTAAAGATTGAGGTGAAAGCACTATTTTCTTACCCTTCACATTGGTTGATAAAGAATTTTCCCCAAGGGTCATATTTGCATAGAAAATTTTTATCAGGTTAGGAAAGATCCCTTTGGCTTGATACTCAACAAAAATTTTCCATACAATATTTTTGAACAGAGGTAAAATCTCAGGGAATTCAGTATTGAAGAATTGGAGATCGAGTACCTTACCAAATATGGGTTCAACTGTAAGGAGTTGAGTCCTATAAAGAGTTTTAGATTGAGAGGATACCACCCATCGTTCAATATTTGGATCATATCTACCAGAGGATGAACCACAATTTGTTGTTTGCTTTGTTCGTGGCATTGGGAAGGTTCTTGGAGCAAAATATGGCTTCTTTCAAACCCTAGAATATGTATGATTGAGTTGAGAAGCTTTGTTAGCTTTACTATGATCCCAAGAGGGGGGGGGGTGAATTGGTATTTTTAAAATTTAACCCTTAGGTATTCCTCCTAACAGCAGTATGTTCATAACCCTATGGTCAATCTAGTGCAAGTAATATAAATATATTAGAAATTAAATGAAGCGATTTAATTAACAACACATGCACTAGAAAAATAATAAAGTAAGAGTGACACACAAAAATGTTATTGAGGTTCAGCCAATTTCCTACGTCCCTGCCTTGGCTAACAAGTACAAGGATTACCACTATAGTTGCTCACTTAAACTGGTGAAACAACACCTATATAAACCAGGTCAATTAGCGCAGGGTTGACCTCAACCTTTACAACAATCCTTACCGAACTGGATTACTGCCCCCTCAGGCTACGCCTGGAATCACTCAGATTTACAATCAAATGGTGCAGTAGAAAAGTGCTTTCACGTAAAGAAGATTTGTACCCAAATGCGTTCAATCACATACACCACAAATGATTTAATAAGTAAGCTTAGTGTGGTATAGTATTTCAACTCTCAGATATATTTTCTATTAGTGTAATGCATAGGTGAGAGTGTCAACAAGCAAACTTTGTATTTCAGGATGTTCTCAATCAAGGTGCTCAAACAAAGATATCCTGTAAGTTTCAAATATTCCAAATAGCAGAATATGTCAATCACTTCAAATAGTGTATATGCTTGGTTTGCAAAGGATATGCAATCTTTGTATTCAGCAAATTATGTACACTTGAATAAATATTTCCACAAAGATTAATATCACAAACACAAATATTTTTCACAAATATATTAATATAGATCCCATAAGATATTTGAGTAAGTTTGAAAATATTTTTGCAAGCCAAAAACAAATACAAGCTTTTTAAGATATTGCAATACAAATGTAATACTCAGAAACTTATGAAAGTCTTCTTAAGATAGGCTTATGAGAAAAACCCATAAGAACACTTAGGTTTAGATCTCAAAGAAAATCAAATCAATCTCACAACAATGAGATAGAAAACCTCTTTTCGCAAACACTCAACACACTTACAGACAATATGGAAACTTGAAGAAGGTAAGTATGAGTGGTATAAGTGAGAATATGAGTAGTAGGAATAGAAGAGAGTATTTTTGCTTGAGAGAAAATTTTTATTTTTGTTTTCTAATAAAGTTACTAATTTTCCCAAATGAAGGGGTATATATAGACACCCCATGAATTATGACTGTTAGGGACAAGGCTGGTATTATTAGAAAAGTTTAATGGCATTTTAATTAATTTAACCCTATTTAAAACATTTTAACTATGGTAAAAAATCAGAGCAACCTGAGAGGTCTGGTCGACCAAAACACTTTTGGTTGACCGAAGTTCATATGGCTCGGTCGATGAGGGCATTTTTGAAATGGGGATTCGGTCGATCGAAAGTGCATATCCGAGGTGATTTTTCAATTTTATCGAGGTTCGGTCGACTGGGCTATTTTGAACTGAATGGTTCAGTCGACTAGACAGTTGGGATTTCTCCCCAGGACCCTTGGTCGACCAGACAGTTGTAATACAAATTAGCTCGGTCGACTAAGTGGTCAAAAATGTTGACCCAGGAGGTTTCGGTCGACCAGGGAGTTTGAACTATAATGGTTTGGTCGACTAGGGAGTTTGAACTATAATGGTTTGGTCGACCAGGCTGAGGTCAATTTGTTGACCCAAGCTAGATTCGGTCGACTGGGGCAGAATGAACTGCCAAGGTCGGTCGACCGAAAGTGCACAAAGTGTGCATTTCAGTCCTGTTATGATTCACACAAATCCTTATTCAAGTATCTAACATTCATAAGTGCAATGGTGAGTGTCCTAGGGTCATTTATGGGTCCTTTTGAAGACATCGAAAAAATCTGATGTCGGTCGACCGAACCCTAAGGTCATTCTAAGGTCATTTCTATTATGAGCTTACGTATTATACCATGAATGTGGGGTGTGTGATTATTACAAGTAAACACCCTAATTTGCTATTATAGACCCTTTAAAAAAATGAATTATATATTACAACATTAAATTGTTGGGTCTTGACTCTTCACTATCTTCCATGTGCATTAAGATCTTTCAATTCAAGTTCCTGCACATAACCTCTAACACTTATTAGATAAAATGAGTATTTGTCATAATCAAAATCGGACGTGACCTATAAGGTCAACAAGCTTGGATTCGAAGGATTTAACGTAGGAGATTGAAGGGAATCTAATGTTGGAAACTAAGGTGAGCGAAATACCAGGGTTCAGGAGCTTGAATTTTAAGAAAAAATAGGGTTTCACGCATTAAATACTCAGGGGATCCGCGACTTCAAACGCCTAAAGAATAAGTGCAGGCGCATGAAGAATTTTCTGGGATAAATTCAGCAGGTAGTAGCTATTCGGTCGCCTGAGGTTTGGAGCTTAGGCGCCTGAAGTACATGTAGGATCCTGAATTTTTAGTTCAGTCACTTAAGTTTTATAATTTATGAAATTTCCTTATTTCCTTGTTTTGAACCTTTCTAGCTTACTTCTCTTATTGTATAATGGTTCAAGTTTCTCCTTTTTTATTGATGTATACCTTTCTTTTAACAGCATTTATGTTATAAGCTTTTAGATTTTCTTTTTGTTTTATTTTGAACATCCAACCTTTATGTATCCTGCTACTTTCTATTTTATATTTGTATGAAGTTATTTCATTTTTGGTACCCATATTTTCTTGGGTCCGGTTGATTTGTCAAGGTATGTTTCTTTTATTTTCCATACCTATTTAGTCTTCACACCCTTTCTCTTAAATGGACATTCAAACTTGATATGCTCATTTTTCTTACATTGATAGCAAATTGTATTAGTGTAGGCATTACTAGATGTGGTAGCATAGTCTTTGGAGGTTTTTGAAAAATAACCCATGTAAAGATTCTTTTGCTTTTAATTTTCAATCCCGTTAAATCCAATGCCTTCTTTATTTAAAGTCATCCTTTGTGAACCTATCATTTTGTCAAAGGTTGTTTTCCCTTTTGTAAAGTTATAGATGATCTTTTCTTTATCTTCAATTTTACTTTTGAGATCATTTATTTCTATGTCTTTCTTACCATCAACTTTCTTTAGTGATTTCTCTAATTCTAGAGATAATTTTTTTGCTTTATCCTCTAATTTAAAAAAAAAATATATCTTTCTTATATTCTATAAAGGATAGGGATCGTAGGTCATCTATCATTTTTTCATTCTTGTTTTCTAATTCTTTAATTTTTAAATCTTTTTCTTTTTCATCAAGATTTTTGGATTCTAACTCCTTTTTCATAACTTCATTCTTACTTTCCATTTTCTTGATTCTTGAATTCTTTTCTCTTTCAGCGGTTCTAAAAGATTCTAATTCTTTCATTATATCTTCATTCTTATTTTTTAATGAAGTATCTTGTTTAGTTACTTTAATTAACATCTTATGCACATTGAATAAGTCATTTTGAAGTTCTTTATAAGATGACATGCTTTCATCATTGGATTCATCACTACAAGAATTATTTGAAGATTTAGATGAGGAGCTTTCCTCATAGTCCCAAGCCATAAAGTACGTATAAGCAACCTCTTGGTCACTTGATTCAATTTCCGAACTACTTGTACTCATCATGTCACAAGTAGTGGCTTTCATGGCCTTTTTGTTTTTCTTTTTAGACTCTTTCTTTATTAGTGGACATTTCGGTTTAATATGCCCAGTTTTGTTACAATTGTAACATCTAGGAGTTTTATTCTTTGATTTCTTGGTGCTAATATCTTCTCTTCTGATTCGAAGTTTTGATTTTTTCTCTTGAATTTGTTTTTCCTTCTTAGTATCCTTGCTAGTTTTTTAGATATGAAGGCTACTTCATCTTCATCAATTTCTTCTTCACTACTTGGGTTGTCTTTTAAGGTTTTGAAGGCTATTGATTCTTGGGCTTTGGTTTTTCCATTCTTTTCATTCATTGTCATTACATATATAAGTAGAGAACCTATAAGCTCATCTAAGGAAGTGTTTTTCAAATTTCTTCTTTCGGTTATGGCAGTGACTTTTGGTTCCCATACGGTTAGTAGCCCTCTAAGAATTTTCCTTACCATTTCATAAGTAGTGTTGATTTTTCCTAGTGCATTTATAGAATTTATTATGTGAGTGAACCTAGTAAACATATTAGTTATGGATTCATCTGGGTTCATCTTAAAAGTTTCATATTCACTTGTAAGCATATCGATGCTATTATCACTAACGTCTATAGTTTTTTCATATGTTACTTATAATTTGTTCCATATTTCTTTAGCTGATTTGCAAGCCATTATTCTATTAAATTCATTGGCATCTAAAGCACAATCTAAGACATTCATGGCACTAGAATAAACTTGCAGTCATCCCAAACTTTTCAATTCATAGTTTGGAGATATATTTGCATTCTCTTTTTCCAAAAGGTATAGTTTTGTCCACAAAAGATCGGTGGCCTAGTTGAAGATTGTCCCTCTCCAAAGGGAGCTACGCCTAATTGAGCCATTTATATATTTCTATAGCCACTAATTAAGATTTTCTATAACCCCACTTTGATACCAATTGAAAAGTAAGGTGTAGTCCCAAGAGGGGGGGTGAATTGGATTTTAAAACTTTCTTTTAATTTTTATAAGGAATTTTTCTTGATTAATCAATTTTAGACTTGTTTGTTTAAATTACCAATCACACAAGAACTTAGTTGCTTTATTTAATCCACAACCACACAACTATTCAATCTTTCAAGTAATCAATCAACCACAATTTGAAAGCAAACAACCAAGCGATTTGCCAAGTACAAGTTAACTTCAGCCTATTTAGATTTGCAAGATTTAGCACTATTTGGAATATAAACACAATCCACTCAATATCAAACTTTTAAACCATTCAATCACAATATAGCTTTTATTGTCAGCCCTAGGTATATCAATTTGAATCAAGCCTTGTATATATGAAATGTGTTTCTCAATTTGATATTCAATACAACATCCATTCACTTTTTCCAAATACTTAGACCTTAAATAAACTTTAAGTTAAAGAGTCTTGGGGTGTTGAATCAATCAACATACTACTATACAGTTTTTGCAAAATATTGATCAACTAACGTACTCCCTTTCGGTTTCTGCAATCCCAAAAGAAAATTAAGCTTTAAGTTTATTTAATATCTTATTCATGTAGTGTATAAAATTCAGATATTTAAAACATTCATGCAATTGTATATATACTGAAAATAAAGAGAGTAAGGGAAAGAGAGAGTGAGACAAAATTTTTACGAGGTTCGGCTTATACCTAGCCTACGTCCTTGCCTTTGGTAAACCACCAAAGGATTCACTAAACTTGTTCCTTTAACGGGCGTAACAAACCTTTACAATACTCCTTGGTTAAGGCTAGAGCCCACCTTCTCCAAACGATGTCCCCTCGTTCGGTCACTCCTTCAAATAGGCTAGAGCCCGCATCTCTGAGCAATATCCCCTTGCTTAGCCAATGATCCAAACCATCCTTGGAATCTTCAATCTACAAGATATAAATCAAATAGATATGTACGAATAATGCTCACACAAAAGTTTATTAGTACAATTTAGAAACTAACATACTTCAATTCAAAATACCAAAAGAATGAAGTAAGAAACTCAATGTAAATATCACCGGTTTACTTCTCTTTGATGAGGATCAAGAAATTAAATCATATGCTTCAGAGAAGATGTAAAGGCTCAGAGATTTCTCAGAAATTTCGCAGCAATTCAAAACTTTAAAATAGATTGCAAGAAGGCTTTGAGTGAAAAAGATTTTGAAAGAATGTTCAATGCTTGGTATGTTTTTATTTTTCACAAACCATGTATATATAGGCTTTAAAAACATTCTTTTTCATGCTACCCAAGTTTACTTGGAGTGCCCTTCAAGTTTCTAAATATGTTGGGGCGCAAGTGAATTAGATTTGAAAATTAGAAGTTTTAAAAAATCTGCCCGTTGTTGTACTTCAGTTGCCTGAAGTGCAACCTCGATCGCCTGAAGTGAGTTCAGGAGCCTGAAGTGAAAGGATCAGGCGCCTGAAGACACACTGCCTATTTTAAATTTTTTCAGCAAAATCTTCGATCGCCTGAGGTTTTCACCTCGGTTTCCTGGACAGTAAATAAACAGTTTCCTTCTTTGTTTTTCAAAGATATTTGACTTCCTTGCTTCCTTGCTTTTGAAATATATTTTTCGGGGTTTTAGAATAAAGTCTCTAAGTCTATTTTACTCCCGTAAAAAGCTTCTTTTCATTCACTATGATATTTTTACCTTTGAAGTACTTACATGAAGATTTCCTAATACTTTAAGCACTTTTTGTTCTTTGGAAACTTCATGGTTATCTTCGAGCTTTGATTTTATTCCATCTTCAGATGTCTTTGAGCTTCCCTTTTTGATCACTTAATGACACATCACGTACTTTTAATATTGTTGGTGATCTTTTGAAGCTTTTTTGATTTTGGATTTTTTTTAAGTTTGTTGAAATCATCATTACTTGAACACACAATGATATTAACACCTTCTATTTGTTACCATCAAAACAAGAGGTGAAGGCCTTGTTAGGCTAATAGGTGGTTCTCGACACTCCCTGGCTATATGGCCATACCTAACACGTCTATAGATCACAACACCCGTACCCCAGCATTCTCCTTAATGCCTTTGATTGCATTTAGAACAGTGGGGGCGGGACGAATTGCCTTGTTGTCCACGATCATTCCTTTCTAACCTTTGACCCATGGTATCTCTATCTCCCCTCTAGGAGCCGTATCTAACATTTGCATGGGGGGTAGGGAGACATGGGTCTCTTCCTCCGTTCTTATGCCTCTGCACCTCTTTGCAGACTCGAGTCTGCAATGGTGGCTTTATCCACTAGTTATGTAGAGTCTTGTATCTACAAACACGCCATATGCTCATAAATCCTCTGATTTAGATCCCTTTCAAACCATCTCGCCTTTCGATATTCATCTGGAACCATAAAAGGCACAAAGCGGGAAAGTTCTATTAACCTAGCAGCATACTATTGAACTGTGAGACGCCCCTGAGTCAAGTTGAAAAATTTCTACACCTTTGCATTCCTAGTGCTGGTGGGAAAATATTGGTCATAGAAGACCTGCTTGAAATGACCCCAGGTCTTTGCTATAGGTACTGCTCACTGTTCTTCCAACAGCTTCACTGCTTGCCACCACCGTTTAGCTTCTCTGGTCAGCTTGATGGTGGCGAAAAGAACTTTCTGCTCCTCAGTGCAACTAATTACTGCTAATATCTTCTCCATCTCTTGCATCCAAGTCTCATCCTTGATCGGGTCAGTGCCACCCTCAAAAGATGAGGGTTTCAGAAGGGTAAATTGATCAATCATATAGCCCTGGTGCATTGGTGGGTAGCTCGATCCCCCAAAAGCTTGTCTCATCTCTTCCCTGACTTGACGAGCTATTCCTCACAGCAATCAAGAGGTTTCAATCTCATCTCTGCTGGAAGTTCCCAACTCATTTCCTCCTTCATCATCCATGTCTTTACCTCTCAAATCCATCTTGAATATATATAACAAAGGAAGGTTTAATATTTCTACATCTTAACATAACTGACATAATCATAAAACATGAAACCAAATTAATATCAAAATCCTCAATCAAACATCCAACATCCAATTATTCACAAACATCTTAACCTTGAAACTCTAAGTCCAAGTTTCAGTCTCTCTTCTTCGAAACATCATCATCGATGGATTTACCGTGATTTTCTGAAACTGTCGACTGATTCAGAAAATCACAGAAGTCCATTAAGGTATTTCTACCTCTAGGCTATGAAACAAAACTCAAATTCCCATCAATACCCTAACCTACCTATTCCTACCCTTATCCAACTCAAACCTACACTCTGGTATTAATCCTCCTAAAGTCTGCAGAATCTATAACTAAAAGCTCTGATACCACTTGTAACGCCCCGAACCCACGAAGTGGGGCCCAAGGTGTTATGAAACCAATCATCCATCTCTCATACCATTCATGTAGTAGAACTAAATAGACAACCTCAAATAACATACCAGAGTTCTATGAACATATATACAAGCCCATAAAGTTGTGTAACCAAATTCTCCATATTGCATATCCATAAAAGAAATTAGACATAACACTTAACATATATCTGTTCCTTTAAGCACCCAAAAAACTATACCCTGCCCCGGAGCATTCTACAATCGATCACCTGAAAGACCTGAAAAGAGTAATAAATCATCGGGGTGAGACCTTCTCAGTAAGGAAGAAAAGCCTACAACAGTGTGTGAAAGAAAGTTTTATATATTCAAGATACAATCAATTATTATTTATCATTAATAGAAATTGATAAAACACATCATTAATAACATCACTAACATTTGATCTCATACACACATACACAATTATTTTTACTGATAATTCCTGGGAATATGGAAGACTACCCGCCCATAAAAGTAGCTTCCCTTTGCTCTAGTACTAATATTTGGGCACTCACCATACTCAGTAAGTTGTCGGGTTACATATCCAAGTAAAGTCTCCAAGAATAGGGAAGCTTAATCGCCCATACAACTAGCATCTATCTGCTCACCAATAAAAAATTACCAAGACACTCACCTTTCTCAACAAGCCCTCAGGTGGAGAATTATACTTTACCATAAATACTTATGTAATTAAATTTACACACATCTGATGCTATTCATTTCACAAAGATCCACATGTATGCGTATATCACAACCAATCCACACAGGATATACACATTCTTTATTCACACCCACATAGGGTCCATACTCACACAGAATACAACATCCACACAGGATTACCATCCACGCAAGACTCACATCCACACATGAATACCTTCTACACAGGAATATCAACCACATAGGGTAAAAATTCACACACACAATCACATTCATAGTAAATCGGTAAAACAATTTTTCATTCCGCTGCCAATGTTTTACCCTTAATATAAATGCCCATATAACGACCTCCTCATACCACTACCAACGTTATATGGCGATTTATATCAGGTACGATATAATGACATCCTCATACTACTGCCAATGCTATATCGCAATTTACATGAACCATAAAAATAGTACACATCTATAACATGACTAATCATCCAGACACATTAATACATTTACCACAGTATTCATAATCAAACAATACTCATAGTTGAACAGTATTCACAACCAACCAGAATTTACAACCCAAACAGTAGCCACAAGCGAACAACAATCATTATCCAGCACCTTTTGTAAGCCTTTAATTATGAAAGTTATTTTCATACCACACGATTTCTCCCAAATAAGATATATTTAATTATAATCATCTTTTGATCCAAAAGACATACCATTAAGAAAATTATACCTAAATATATATATATATATATATATAATTTTATACTTGAATTTAACCGGTTCAAAAATAATTTAAAAAGCTACTAAAACGTTTTCCCCTTACCTATTCCTCGAGATTTTGCCTAAACCGAATGGAAAACAAGACTTTGTATTTCAAAAATCCTAACTTAATTAGTTTAACCCCAAGATAGTTATCATTTATCATCTCCTAGACCCATACACTCCCAATACTTAATTTAATAATAAAAATACCCTACTTACCCTTGTTTTGGAGTGGTACCCAAGTACTTCAAATTGAAAATCTGCTCTGCGTATGTTGCAGAGAATCTTTCCAGGAACCTCATAGTAGTTTTCGATTGTTGAATCGGGCTAAATCTGAGCCAAATTCGTAGAAAAAAAGGTAGGGAAAATGAAATCGAGAGAGAGAAAATAAGAGTGGAGAGAGAATTTCGTGGAAAAGAAGATCCAAGGCCTGTTAATAACTAGACCTTTGTTGACGAGACACGTGGATTTGTCAATGAAGTCAAGTAGAACATTCATCGATGAGGTCAAAATGCTCATCAACGAAGCATTTAAAAACCTGAATTTTCCCTGCTCTCGGTAATTCCTCGTCGATGAGACACGTGTACTCATTGACGAAACACAGAAGGATGTTCGTTGACGAGGAGAACAATTTCATCGATGAGTTCCTACTTGATACCCTTTTTAAATTTCTTTTCCCCTTTCTTTTTTCCCCCTCTTTCCTTTTATTTATTTTCATTTATTTTTCTGAGTTCGAGTTATTACAATTGTACATTGAAGAGTTGTATCATTTTAAGTTCAACTTATTGGATAAGTAATCTATCGACATCATATTTTTTTGACTTTTTTGGGTTGTCAAAATTTGGTGACCATTTTAAAATCAAACATGTGCAAAGTACAAAATTATTGGCTCATATAACTTGTCCTCTTTATCTTTGAGAATGATGTTGTCACTTTATTTAAATTTTTTTAAAATGGAAAAGTAAAGAATTTTTTTTAAAGAGATTAGGTTTGAAAGTACATTTGTGAATAGAGAATGTCACATTTCAAATTCATTTTAATTAGAATTCAAAGCATTAGCATTTTAAAAAAAATCACCCATTCCTTTGAATGGTAATTGTGCTTAACTTGTGTATGTGTACATCCTATTTTAAAATAATTTTTAGAAGAAAAAAAACATTTGAAGTTTTGGAAAAATAAAGAAGTTAATATTGAAAGAAACTACAAGATCAACGGGTTGTAGATCCCATTTGATCACCCTCTTTATTTCCTCATCCTTTTAGTGTTGTTAATTTCAAAAAATATCTAACCCTTACCCCTTTGAAATGGGTTTCGTAGGACTTATGTAAATGACTTAATCTCCTAAAATTATTACTATAATGCCTAATCAATTGAAATATACAAAATATATGCAAACGAAGAAACAATGAAGGAACAAAGAAGGAATTTATTTTTTCTGGTTTGGTATGGCTAGATCTACAAAATAGACTATCTACATATCCTTAAAAAAGGAATCAAGCAAGTTGTTGTTCCCAAAATACTTTTTTAATTCAATTTTAAACACATTTCTTGGGTTATTTTATGAAAAAATATTTGAATTTGCATGATTTGGTTTCTTTAAATAAGAAAACCATGAAACCAACTTGAAATATTTTGAATTATCTTTCAGAAAAGAGACATTTTAATCCATTCAATAGTTGCATCATAAGTGGTTAATTAAAAAGTTCAATTTTTAAAAGACATGTTTAATTTATTTTAAAATAAAACCATAAAACCATTTAAAAAGTGCGGATTTTTGGAGGGAGAACCACAAGCTCGACTTGACTTGATTTGACAAAAAACTGGAGAACATCCAAATGCCACTTCATGAATGTATCACTTCAAAAAACTTGAAGATTTTGAAAAAATCATGAAAGATTTTAATTCAAATCCAATTATTTTGATGAAAAAATAATTTTTTGTAAAGAAACCATGAAAACTATTACAGATCAATCAACATTAATCAAGTGTGTTCTACCATGCATGGAAACCCCAAAAAGTTCAAAATCCCAAAGGAAATCAAAAGGGAGTGCAAAATGAGCACTCTTGGGATTTGGCAGTAGACCACTTGCAAGGGTTGGTCAATCGCCTATATTTGTGGCTATATTTTCAAATGGGGAAGGTGTCAGTCGACTGCTTGCATGGGCTAGTCGAAGGCCTGAAAGAAGACTTCAAACAAATGTGCAAATTTGAATATATATATATATATATATATATATATATATATATATATTATGAAACCATGATACAAACATGTTCTACAACCCCAAGCATGCGTTCTTCACATATAAAAGTAGAGAAATCATGAACTACAAACCATAACATTTGTTACGACGTGCCCTTGATGAGCGGAGTGTGCCCTAGGATTGGTGAGTGTTTATAAATGTTGAAAATTGAAATGGAGTTGCCACTAACCTATTATTTAACTAGGTCTGGTTAGAATACCTAATTACTACTCATTTGATTGGTCATTAGACTAAAATCCTATGATAAGGAAGCAATAGGCTTGGTGTATTTTTAGCAGAGTTAGGATTGGGAGTTTAGTTATGTGAAGAGAAGGTATTAGTACCCCTTACACACCGCGCTTGATGAATGGTGCCTAATTAATAATGAATTGTCCCTAAATAGAACTTGATGGTCTTTATTTAACTCATTTAAAAATAAAGCAAGCAAACAAACAAACAACAATAACAACAACAACAACAAAACCAAGCCTTAGTCCCACTATGTGGGGTCGGCTATATGAATCTTTTTCCCCCATTTTATGGGATCATGGAATATTTATTTTAATAGATTCAAGGATATTAAATCCTTACTCACTATCTCCTCCCAAGTTATTTTAGGTCTATCCCTACCCTTTCTACTGGCCCCCACAGTAATTAAGTCACTCTTCCTCATAGGTGCACTATAAGACCTACGTTGCAAGTGTCCATACCATTTGAGTCATCCCTTCCTTATCTTATCTTAGATAGGAGCTACACCTAATTTACCACGAATATGTTCATTCATTAATTTATCTTTCAATATTATACCACTCATCCATCTAAGCATTCTCATCTTGACAACTTTTACTTTTTGGATATTATGTTTCATCGTCGCCCAACATTCCAATCCATATAGCATAACTAGTCTTATAGTTGTCCTATAAAACTTCCCTTTTAATTTTAAGGATATTCTACGATCATATAGCACACTTGAAGCACTTATCCATTTTACCCAACCTGCTTTAAGTCTATGCATTACATCATCTTCAATTCCTCCTTCATCTTGCATAACAGATCCAAGGTATCAAAATCTACAAGTGCTATTTATTTCTTCATCATCAAGTTTAACTTTGTCTCCAGTATTCATCCTATCATTACTAAAATTACATTTCATATATTTTATTTTATTTCTACTTATCCTAAAGCCTCTAGATTCCAAAGCTTTTCTCCATAATTCTAACTCGGCCTCTACTCCGTCCCTAGTTTCATCAATTAATACAATATCATTTGCAAACAACATATACCATGAACCTCCTTTTGAATACTCTTAGTCAATTGGTCCATCACTAAAGCAAAAAGATAATGACTCAAAGCAGATCCTTGATGTACACCTATGGTAATTGGAAATTCTCTAGTTTCTCCATCCATAGTCCTTACACTAGTCATTACTCCATCGTACATATCCTTAATGACATCGGTATGCCTACAACATACAACCATTTTTTTTCCTAAAATCTACCATAGAACTTCCCTAGGTATCCTATCATATGCTTTCTCGAGGTCAATAAATATCATATGCAAGTCTTTCTTCTTTTCCCTAAACTTTTACATTAATCTTCTTCAAAGATAAATAGCTTCTGTGGTAGATCTCCTAAGCATAAAATCAAATTGATTTTCTGAGATCTTCGTTTCTAACCTTAATCTTTGTTCAACTACCATTCCCCATAGTTTCATCATATGACTCGAAAGTTTAATTCCAAGATAGTTATTACAATTGTGAATATCTCCTTTATTTTTGTGTATAAGTATTAAAGTGCTTTTCCTTCATTCATCTGACATTTTCTTACTTTTAACAATTGTATTAAATAATTTAGTAAATTATATAATTCCGTTATCACCCAAGCATTTCCAAACTTCAATTGGGATGTTATCTGGTCCCCTAGCTTTCCTATTTCTCATATTTTTTAGTGCAAATTTAACTTCATTAACTCTAATTTTGTGAATAAATCTTATATTTTTAGTCTTTTCTTCATTAGACAATTCTAAGTTTAAACCTTCTATTTGGTTTTTGTTAAACAACTTACTAAAGTAACTTTGCCATTTTTTGAATATCTTCATCCTTAACCAAGACAATATCATCCTCACTTTTTATATATTTTACATTTCCTAAGTCCTTGGTCTTCCTTTCTCTAACTTTAGTAAATTTAAATATATCTCTTTCCCCTTCTTTTGTACATAATCTATCATTCAAACTATTAAATGATCTCTATTTAGCTTCACTAACGACATTTTTTGCATTTTTCATGCCTCCTTATTTTTTTCAAAGTTATCTCTGTTTCTACATTTTTTCCACGTTTTATAAAAAATTCTTTTTGTCTTTATGATTTTTTGTACATCTTTGTCCCACCACTAACTCTCTTTGCTATTCGAGAATCTTCCCCTTGATTCACCTAAAATCTCTTTTACTATCTTTTTAATAGAGTTAGCTAATCTATTCCAAAGAGTATTTGTATCTATCCAATCATCTAAGGTCCAATCCCCATCTTTGATCATTTTATTTTTAAATTTTATTATATTTTCTTCTTTTAGGTTCCACCATCTAGTTCTCCTACACTGGTTTATTTTATCCTTTTTCTTCCATTTTTTAATACATATATCTAACACTAAGACTCTACGTTGTGTGGTTAGGCTTTCACCTTAAATAACTTTGCGATCCTTGCATGATAAATGATCTACCCTCCTAGTTAAATATATATATATATATATATATATATATATTTGACTTCTATTTTGTCCACTTCAAGGTTATTAAGTGTTCTTCTCTCTTCTTAAAGCAATTATTTATTATACTAAAATCATATGACATAGAAAATTCTAAGATCATCTCCCTAGACTCATTTTTGTCTCCATATCCATATCTTCTATGTATCCTCTCATAATTTTTATTATCTCTTCCAACGTGTCCATTCCGATCTCCTCCCATAAATATTTTCTCATTCCCTGGTATGCCTTGTATAATACTATCCATATCTTCCAAAATTGTCTCTTAAGATTTTCTACTAAGCCAACTTGAGGAGCATAAGCACTAATGATATTTATTATCTCTTGTCCTAATACCATCTTGATTTTTATAATTTTATCCCTTAATCTAGTTACATCCACAATATTATCTTTTAACTTTTTGTCTATAATAATGCCTACTCCATTCTTATGTTTTTCTTTTCTAGTGTACCAAAGTTTAAATCCTAATTTATCGATTTCTCTAGCTTTCTCCCCCACCCACTTAGTTTCTTGAAGGCAAATTATATTAATTCTTTTTCTAATCATTGTATCCAAAATTTCGATGCTTTTACTTGTAAGTGTCCCTATATTCCAAGTTACTAATCTAATCCTAGTTTCCTAATCTAACGTCTTTACCAGCCCACGTCTAGAATGATGCAGGAACCCTCGCATATTTGACACTGTACCCCGGCACCGGCACAGCATGTCACTTCGAGACGAAAACCTAGCCCACCCTAGCCCACTTTGAGCTACACCCGGGTGGTTCAAGTGCAACGCATCGCTTATAGGGGATGCCCCAACAAATATTCGATAAGGATTCATATCGTAGTGATCTAACAAATTTTACGCTGGCTGTCAACTACATAATGCAACTTTCATCCTTAACCCGGGCTTGGGATCGGCTATGTGTGAAAAAATTAGGACATTAAGTGCATCACAGGTGGAGTTTAAAAATAAAACAAAAAAATAAATAAAAATTTAAAAGGAGAACGAAAATTAGGGTGTGATTTAGGAATGTCTAATAAGACCTCTAACCGAGGGGATCTTGTTAGATAAATCCCCCTCGGAGCTAATATAAGATCTTCAAATGAGTGGATCTTGTTAGATAAACCCCTCTTTCTAAAATACCCCATTACCCTTTTTAAACTCATAGGGACACACTCGAAAAAAAAAAAAAAAAATTGGGGAAAATTTTCAAAATAATAGTCTAAAATATCCCAATATTTTTCCAAAATTTCTAATAATTTTTTGAGATTTTTCAAAGATTTTTCTAAAAATATTTGGGATTTTAAAAGACTTTTTCTCATTTATTTTTGGCTTAAAAACAACTCAAAAATTTTTGTCATTTTTTTTTACTTACAAAATATTTTTTTTATTTTTTTTCAATTTTTCTTGATATTTTTCTATTTTTTTTCATTTTTTAAATTTTACAATCCACTTGAATTTGCATATAAAATAAAATAAAATAAAATAAAATATAGAAAATCTAAACTAGTTCAACCAGTTTGGATCTATTCAATTTGAGCGAGTTATGTGTCCACCTATAGTGGGGACACATGGCAGCAACTTTTCTTTTTTTGTGATAGGGTGACATCAGCATAACATCACTTGCCACGTGTCAAGGGTGATGCTAGCATGACATCACCCGCTATGTGGTAGCACCGGGTGATTTTCCTTTTTTTTAATTTACTGTGATAGGGTGACGTCAGCATGACATCACCTGCTACGTGTCAGCACTCGATTGATCATGAAAAATTTACCAAGATTACTGATGTGGTAGAAATTTGACTGTTAAGAGAAAACAAAAATCGAACAATCCAAATTTGTCATCATCGCTCGAGTGAAACTTGGCCTAGCTTGTGCCATGTGTCACCACTATACCCTAGGTATAAAACCCCATTTTTTGCTTTTTTCACCACATTTTCTCATGTATTTTTTTCTCTCCTCTCTTGTCTTATATGTAGTTCCTCTGCCTCTTCTATACTCTCTGCAATTCCTCTGTCTCTCTCTCTCCCTCTTTCTTTTTCCTCTCTAAGTTTGTTCGTACTTTCTAAGAATCTCTTCTCTTAGTTCCCTATTCTCTTTAGTCCTCCTTGATTCTCTTTGTTCTTTGTTCTTTCTTGTTCCTCTCTTCTTTCTTTCCTCTCTACAATTCCTCTCTCTCTCTCTCTCTCTCTCTCTCTCTCTCTCTCTCTCTCTCTCTCCCTCCTTCCCTCTCTCCCTTTCTCGCTTGTTCTTATTTGATTCCCTCTTCTTATTCTATGAATCACCCCTTTCAGTTCTTTGTTCTCTCTAATCTTTTGTTCTACTTTTACTATTTTTCTCACTCCCTCTATTGTCCTACACATGTTTATTTTTCGTGCAGGTTTAAAATCAAACAGGAGTATTCAGGTTGTTTGCTTCCATGGGAAACATATATAAATGTTCTTTGCTTTATTCTTTATTAAACTGTGTGTGACATAATCTCTTTATATGTTTTGTTTGATTTTATATATCTCAGACTTGGACCTAGGTTTGGGGCTCTAGTTGGACTCTAGTTAGGGTACAAGTTGGGCTAGGGTTGGACTTTGGTTAGGTCAATGGGATGGGCACTAGTTACTATTGGGTCAAGTGAAGCCCAATTGGGCTTGACCCGTGGTTTGGCCCTGTAGAGATCTAGAGAATATAGTATTAAAAATAAACAAGGAAAAGAGGAAAATGGTTTAGTCAGGAGAAAAACGGCGACAATTTTATTAAGAGCTAAGAAAACCGTCGACAGTTATGTGATTTTATCGCAGCCGGGTAAATGGGTAAACGGTGAAAATTGGGTAGGTTAAAGAGAAAACTGGCGACAATTTTTTGGGAATGTAAGAAAACCGCTGATGATTTTTTCCAGAGATAGAATAGTATATAAGGGGCTGCATGTTATTTTTTTATAAAATTTTAAAACCCTCTCTCTATCCTATGGAAGCTGTGAAACCCTCCTTCTCTCTCTTCATTTTCTCAGTCTAGAATAGCCCAATTGACGATTAGAATCTGTATCTTCAGCCTAGCTGCGATTCTCTTCATTTTCACCAGAGCAAAATTGTGTTATGAGGATTTCAGGCACCATCCTAAACTGAGGTGAGGAAGTTGTTTATAATGTCTATTGGCGTTTTAATTAATTTATTTGGTGAATAAGTTTAGGAATGTGAATATGAGCATAATTCTATGGTGAATTGATTAATTGAGATTTTTGGAATACATGGTTTTGGTGTGAACGCCGTGGGCTCGGGTTTAGAATTTCTACAGGTGTTTCCTTAGGAAATGAGGTAAGTTAGGGCAATGAATAATTAATTATTTAATGTTTCCTTGGGTAAATGGAGTTTATGGATCCGAGGAAAATGTGAATGCGATATTATTCTGAGGTTATATAATTTCTGGATTTTAGAGTTCCAAACGCCGTGGGGGTAAGTATAGTGTATTTGTAAGCCTCTCGATAATGGGGTAAAGGGAATAAGTTACGCTAGTTAATTTCAAAAATTTATTTAATTAAAGTATAGCTTGTGTTATGGATTTGAATTTTACAGGGGTGGTATATTTTTGAAAAATTGGGTTATAGGAAAATTTTACGAATAATATGTATTATTTTTATATAGCAAGAAAATATAGTTTTTCCCAGTTAGATTATAGTAAAATAATTTTATTTAAATTCTGTGGCATGAGAAATAGCAAATATAGTACAAAGATTTTATACAGAATTTTGTACAACCTTTATAGTACCATGATTATACACAATTTTTACAGAACCATGATTAACCATAGCTTTTATAGATCCATGATGTACAGTATTATAGAGCATTGATTTATAGTTTATATAGAATCATGGTATTACAGTTTATTACAAAATCATGGTAAAACAATAATATAGATAAATAGTATTATATCCTTGATGGACCAGTACAGATTACAGAACATGGTACCGTAGCTAACACAGTATAGAGTGCAACCACACATCTTAAATAGAGTGTGGAAATGAGCAATCGATTGTGCCTAGAGGAGAGATGCAGGCTCCCTAGCAGTCACTTTAGGGAGAGGAGGCCAATCGTACTATAAAGGTTATAGTTTGACTTTGCCTGGTATGGCAGCCAGTGTTATGTCTCGCCAACGGGCCACAGAACCCGAGCATGCGGGGTTAATTCATGCACACAGTTATCCAACCAGGGAAGCTTTCACAGTTATATAGATAAATGTATATAGTTTTTACAGAGAACGTGAACTATCTATTACTGTTATAAGTATATTCAAATAGAAAGTTTATTTTAAAAAGGCATAGGTGTGAGTTATGATTTGTTTTACATTTAAATGTTATCATAGTTACAGTTAAATTAATAGTTTTGTTACCCATGAAAAACTCATTTGCAACACACTGGATGAAATTTATTCCATCTTTCTAAGGGTTGTATCACCCCACCATTTCAAACATTCTAGGTAATCCAGATAGGTGTAGGGAGCATGCTCTGAGATAGAGGGGACCTTTGTATTGCCCTAATTGCAACATGAGTTTTTGAGTTGGGGAATGTATCTTATGGTATGCCTAGAGTATGTTATTTGTATTTTGGGAGATGTATATATATTAGGAATTGCGAAAACTTTGGTATTGTAAATAAGGTTATTTTATTTTATGTTTTCCGCTGCATAGGAGTTTATGATATCAACAAGTATCCTTGGTACCACTCAGGTTTCGAGATGTTATAGTTGTTGACCTCATTGGTCATACCTACTTTTTATAATGACAAATACTCAAGTATTTGATGGCTATCTAGTTCGTGTGCAGGTTTATATTAGCAGATCAATTGATAACACATAAAGTAAAGCCTGAAGACCATGAAGATTATTTTATGTTTTAATTTATATTATTATTCAATTATTGTCTTTAATAGTAATTATAGGAAAAAGGTTTGTAATAATTTCTGCATATCATGCATGCAGGTTTGTTGTAAGCTCATAGACCTTAGGTCCCTACAAAAATGTACAAAATAGTCCCCATAATCACTTATATTATCTGGGGGAAAGAAATGAAATGAATTAGACTAAATAGGAAAATCTGTGAGAGGTCGGGCGACCGAACCTATTGTGTTCAAAACACCTCGGGCACCTGAACCATGGACCAATCATCATATCAACCTGAGTTTGGAAAATCGAACCAAAATGTACACAGCGTCCACAGTCGACCGAACCGCTGAGCTTACCTTTCTCACCAACTCAACCAATTGAGCATTTACATTCAAAAGGGCCTCGGCGAACCGAACAATTGAGTTCGATTGACCGAATGTTAGACTAGGTGATCGAAATGAAGACAGAATGAAGATGCATTGGTTCAGAAAATCGAGCCCTAATTTAGGCACCCGATCGTTCAAACGTAACTTTTTGAATTGAGTCTATTCGGGGGACCAAACCGTGGTTCAGCCACCCTAAAACTCTCAGGTTGTTTATTTTTTACCGAGGTTAGAATTGGTTAAATGAGGTTATTTTTTCCAAATAGCTTTTAAAAAATTTTAATAATGCCCTATGAGTCTTTGACGATCATAATTTGGGCTACTTCTATATATAGGGTCTCATTTGTGAAGATTAGCACAAGATTAGAGAAATCATCAGCAAAAATCCTCTCAAACTCAAGAAGCTTATTTTGCCCATTTCTCTTCAAATCCTCTCATACACTCATTCCTTTTATTAATCCCAACATTGTGAGAGTTCATATTGTGCTATTTCTTAATACATATTTAAATCTGATAAATCATGTGTTGAGAAAACTCAGTAGCTTGAGGATGTTTGCATTGTTATTGCAAGATTCCTATAGCTATAATTTTTGTGTGCAAAATATTTTACAAGTTATATTATTCAAACAAATCTTGTGCTTGTTTCATTAAGGAAAATATTTTGAGATTGTTTAAATATTGTTTATAGCATCTTTGAAACCCTAATCCATTATTGAGATTTGTTATAATTTGTTTCGAAGAAATAGTTTGTCATAACACTCTTGAGCATATTTGTGATTATATTTTGCTGAATGTTTGCTTGCACAAAATCACATCACCGGGCTTACAATTTCCTATACTGTTGATGTGTGGTTGATTGATTACATTTGGTACATATCTGCTTGATTGAGAAGCATAATCACTATACGCACTTTATTATTGAGAAATACTGTTGTATTTCAGGCGTGGACTGATGGGGCAGTAATCCAGCCTGGGAAGGATTGTATGTAAAAGTTGAGATCAGCCCTGTGCTAATTGACCTTGTTATTTTAGGTGCCACTCCACCCGCTAAATGAGCTTGTAGCGTAATCCTTGTACTTGTTAGCCAAGGCAAGGACATAGGCAATTTGCCAAACCTTGATAACACTTCTGGTGTTGTGCTCTTTACTGCTTTATTGTGCATGCTTGGTTAAATTTCTAGTGCAATTTAATTTTCGCTAAAAATATATACTGATTTATTTTATACACACTAGATTAACCTTAGAATTGTATAATAGTGCTGTTAGTGGATTGACCCAGAGGATAAATTTTTTAAATACCAATTCACCCCCCTCTTGGGATTACAGCAAAGCTAACAATTGGTATCAGAGCCTAGTAGCTTAGACTTAATAATTATTTTGCAAAAGATCTAGATGACTTATAACACTGTAATCCCTTTCCCTAAGGGACCTTCTTCCACACGCCCTCTGGTTTTTAATGGCGTTAATTACACCTTCTAGAAACAAAGGATGTGCATCTATCTTTAGAACACTGATTGGAAGGTATGGAGAGTTGTCTTTAGGGGTAATTATGTTCCTATGAAAATTGTGGGTAGAACTAAAGTTCCTAAAACTGAGGAAGAATATAATGATGATGATATGAAAGCTATTAGTTTGAATGGCACGACGGTGAATATTTTGTATTGTGGTCTTAATGTAAATGAATTTAATAGAGTTATGGCATGTTCATCCGCCAAGGAGATATGGGATAAGTTAGAGGTCATATATGAGGGTACTAGAGATGTGAAAGATAATAGGATTGATATGTTGACCAATGAGTATAAAGCATTTAGGATGAACACTGGTGAGTCCATTCAGAGCATGTACACTAGATTCACACACATCATTAATTCGCTGCATGCATTCGGTAAGACCTATCCTACATATGAGATGATTAGGAAAATCCTTAGAGGCTTGCCTCCTATTTGGGAAGCAAATGCTACGACCATTTTTTAGGATAGAGACCTTAAAGCCATGACATTAGATGAGTTGATAGGTTCACTAATCACCTATGAATTAGCTATAAATGAGAGATTTAATGAACATAATAGGTTGAAAAAAGTGACCCCATTGAAAACTTCAACTAATACATCTAATGAGTGCAGCGAACTTGATTCTTGAGATGATATGGCCATGCTAACTAGGAAATTCAATAGATTCTTCAAGAAGAATAGTAAACCATACAAAAAGTATAAGGAGTCTACATCTGAGAAGGGAGAGTTGAGAAAATGAAAGGAGAAATCAAATGCTCCTACATGCTATACCTGCAACAAGGTTGGGCATATCAAGCTGGATTGTCCCTTACTGAAAAAGGAAGTTAGGAAAAAGAAGAAAGCCATGAAAGCGGACACTTCATGGGATAAACTATGTAGTAGTGACTCAGATGTTACTAACCTATGCTTGATGGCACATGATGATGAGGTATTGTCTTCTTGTTCTTTATCTTCATATTATTCTTCTCATGATTGTTACTCTGATAACATGCCTACTTTTAGAGAGTTGCAATTTGAATATATTCGGGTGTCTAAACTGTTGAATAAAATGACCAAAGAAAATGAAGCTTTAAAAAGGAAATGCGAAAATTGGTCAAAATTGTTTGAAATTGCAAAGACTTCTCATGCTTCGATTTTGAAAGAAAAAGATTTGAAAATTATTGAGTTTGAGAGAAAATTGGAGGATAGCTCCAAAATTGTTTTTAAATTTATCGAGGGCCAATGTAATTTTGAAAAACTACTTGAAGCCCAAAGAAACTCTCTTAACAAACAGGGACTTGGTTTTAATGGTGTTGAAAATATTAGACGGCCTAATCTTTATTTGGGACATTTCACACGTAAATCAAAATTTCAAATCCCATCCAAAGATCCAAGGTGTTGAATAAAATGTTTTAAATGCAAGCAAATCGGTCACATTCAATTTGATTGCCCACTTAGAAATAAACATGTAAAAATTAGAAAGGTGTGGGTAGTTAAGGGTGATCCAATCACTAACCCCCGTGGACCCAACATAATTTGGGGACCAGCGTCAGTTACTTATTCTATCTTGCAGGTGTGTTTGAGATCATCCTTCTCAAAGGATAAGTGGTACTTGGATAGTGGGTGCTCACAGCATATGACCGACGATAAAGCAAAGTTTGCATCCATCACTCATAAGGATGGAGGGTATGTGACGTTTGGTGACAATGCAAAGGGGCGCATGATCGGCATAGGTAAGGTTGGTAAGGATCTTTCCCTGATTATTGATGATGTTCTATTAGTTGATGGCTTGAAGCATAATTTTTGGAGCATTAGTCAATTGTATGATAAAGGCTATAAGGTTTCATTTTAAAATGATAAATGCATAGTTGAAAGTAAATCAGATCATAAAATTCTTTTCACTACAGATCGCCATGAAAATGTATATACTACTACTTTTGATAATCTAGCTTCACAACTAGTAACCTGTTTTTTCTGCAATAAATGAAGCTAGTTGGTTATGGTATAGGCGCTTAGGACACGCTAGCATGGATTTGTTGTCAAAACTAGTGAGAAAAGACTAAGTGAAAGGCTTACCTAAAACACCATTTGTGAAAAATAAAATCTGTGATGCATGTCAAATGGGTAAGCAAACAAAATCTAACTTTAAGAAAAAGAAATGCTTCATATCTACCACTAGACCACTTGAAATGCTTCACTTGGATTTATTTGGTCCTAACTCTGTGCAAAGTCTAGGTGGAAAATCATATTCTTTTGTTATTGTTGACGACTATTCCAGGTTCACATGGGAACTATTTCTCTCACATAAAAATGAATCGTGTGAACATTTTAATAAGCTATACAGGAGAATTCAAAATGAAAAATGCTCTAAGATAACTCACATAAGAAGAGATAGATGCATTGAATTTAAAAATGATGACATAGAAAATTATTGTGACCTTGAGGGCATATCACACAATTTTTCTACACCTATGACTCCTCAAAAAAATGGTGTGTAGAAAGAAAGAATAGGTCATTGTAGGAAATGGGTAGGACTATGCTGAATGAACATAAATTACTTAAATATTTCTTGGCTGAGGCTATAAATACTGCATGTTAGGTCATGAATAGGGTGTTAATTAGACCTTTACATAATAAAACCCCATACGAATTGTTGAATAACCATAGACCTAATATTTCCTATTTTCATGTTTTTTGTTGTAAATTTTTTGTGCTTAGGGATAATGAGCATCTAGGGAAATTTGATTCTAAATCTGATGAAGGCATTTTATCAAGTTATTCTCTTAATAGTAAGCATATAAAGTTTTTAGTAAAAGAACTTTAATTGTCATTGAATCTATTCATGTTGTATTTAATGAATCTAATCCATTTTCTAAGAAAGATGATGAAGATGATATTGACATTAGAAAATGCTTAGACAAGCTATTTGTTGAGAACAATGTGAATGAAAATTCAGAAATAAATGATAAATCATCTAAAGATAATCAAAATGAGAATGAAGTTCAGGAGCTGCCTAGGGATTTGAAATTTATTAGGAACCATCCTATAGATCAAATCATAGGTGAACCTTCCCGTGGCGTAGCCACAAAATCTTCCTTGAGAAACCTAGCGAGTCACTCTGCTTTCTTGTCCCACGAAGAACTTAAAAATATTAAAGAAGTCATAGAATATGAGTCTTGGATAATGTCTATGCAAGAAGAACTTAATCAATTTGAAAGAAGCAAAGTGTGGACCCTACTTCCTAGACCTAATGATCATACAATTATTGGAACCAAATGGGTGTATAGAAATAAGAAGGATGAGAATGGGATAGTAACTAGGAATAAGGCTAGACTAGTTACTCAGGTTTATAATCAGGAAAAGGGGATAGATTTTGATGAAACCTATGCTCCTGTTGCTAGAATGGAAGCCATTTGTATGCTACTTGCTTATGTTGCCTTTAAGAACTTTAAATTATATCAAATGGATTTTAAAAGAGCATTTCTTAATGGCTATATTAATGAAGAAGTGTATGTAGAACAACTATCCGGTTTTGAAAATCATAAATATCAAGATAATGTATACCGGTTGTTCAAAGCCTTGTATGGATTGAAACAAGCTCCTAGAGCTTGGTATGAGAGGCTTAGTGGTTTTCTACTAGAAAATGAGTTTACCCATGGCAAAATTGACACTACACTTTTCATCAAATCCAAAAATGATGATATGCTTATTGTTCAAATTTTTGTTGATGATATCATTTTTGGAGCCACTAATGATGAGTTGTGTAATGAGTTTGCCAAATGCATGCAAAGTGAATTTGAATTGAGCATAATAGGTGAACTTAGTTTCTTTTTAGGGCTGCAAATTAAACAAGCTAAAAATGAAACTTTTGTATGCCAATTTAAATATGTCAAGGACTTGCTAAAGAAATTTAATATGGAAGATGTTAAAATTCTTGGTACTCCTATGAGTTCTTCCATCAAACTTGATAAAGATGAGTAAGGAATCCCTTTTGATATGAAATTGTATCGTGGTATGATTGGGAGTCTTCTATATCTTATAGCCAATAGGCCTGATATTATGTTTAGTGTGTGCATGTGTCCTAGGTTTCAGGCCCCTCTTAAGGAATCTCATCCATTAGTAGTAAAACAAATCCTTAGGTATCTAGTTGGAACCATAGAGTTAGGATTATGGTATCCTAAGCATAGGACTTTTGAGATTGTTAGTTATACTGATGCTGACTTTGTCGGTAGTAAGGTTGATAGGAAGAGTACTAATGACACTTGTCACTATTTAGGACAATCTCTGGTTTCTTGGTTCTCAAAGAAACAGAACTCAGTTGCCTTATCCAAATCCGAAGCAGAATATATTGCGGCTAGTAGTTATTATGCTCAAACTCTATATATGAAACAACAATTTGTGGATTTTGGGTTGCACTACGATACAGTATCGATTAAATGTGATAATTTTAGTGTAATCAATATTTCAAAGAATCCTATCTCACATTCACGAACTAAACATATTGATACTAGACATCATTTCCTTTGTGATCATGTGCAGAAAGGGGATGTGGCACTTGAGTTTGTGTGCACAAATTAGCAGTGGGCATATATCTTCACTAAACCACTTCCAGAAGATAGATTCATACAGATTAGACGTGAGCTAGGTCTAATGCATAGTAGGGTTGCCTCCTAGATATTTGAAAGATTGCATGAACTTAGGGGGAGCTTTCTAACAATCTTAAGTCTAACAATTGATATAACAATTGGTATCACTTTAAATATTTCACTAGTTTAGACTTTATGAATTTGGTTGTGTTTTGAAATGCATAATTTTCATATGTATTGCATGATGATGATTGCATTTATGTTTTATATCTTGATCATACCAGATTGTTTGGGTTAAGTAGTTATGGATAAACTGTTAATTTTTAAAAACTCAAAACAGGTCATTTTTATATCGGTATTTTTGGAAAAATGTCCTATTTTCAAACGGCATGCTGCCGAAATTTCTAAAAATTTTGCAAATCTGTCTTGTATATTAATGCATCATACCCAAAGCCTATGACTACACGTTTTATATATTTCATAACGCTTTTTATTGTTGCCAAAAGGGGGAGAAAAGAGGCAAAAATTGGGTAGAACTTGAAAAATTGTTTGCATTGAAATTTTTTTAACATTATGCATATTGTCAGGGGGAGCCTTTCAAGGCTATACCCACTTTTTGCATGGTGTATTTGTCATCATCAAAAAGGGGGATAATGTTAACCTCATTGGTTATGCCCAGTTTTGATAATGACAAATACTCAAGTATTTGATGGCTATCTAGTTTGTGTGCAAGTTTATATTAGCAGATCAATTGAAGACACATAGAGTAAAGCCTGAAGACCTTGAAGATCATTTTATGTTGTAATTTATATTATTATTCAATTCGGGCCTGTAATGGTAATTATAGGAAAAATGTCTGTAATAATCTGTGCATATCATGCATATAGGTTTGTTGTAAGCTCGTAGGCCTTAGAAAAACCCTAGATCCCTACACAAATGCACAAAATAGTCCCCTAATCATTTACAATATCTAGGGAAATAATTGAAATGAATTGGACTAAATAGGCAAATTTGTGACAGGTCAGGGACTGAACCCGTTGTGTTCAAAAGACCTCGGGCGCCCAAACTATGGACCAATCAACATGTTCACCTGAGTTCAGAAAACCCAACCAAAATGTACACACCATCCACTATCGACCGAACCACTGAGCTTACCTTTCTCACCAACTCAGCTAACCAAACATTTACATTCAAAATGGTCTCGAGCAATCGAACAAATGAGTTCGGCTAATCGAATGGTAGACTAGGTGACCGAAATGCGGACATAATGAAAATTCCTTTGTTGAGCAAATTGAGCCCTGATTCAGGCACTTGAACGTTCAAAAGTTACTTTTTGAACCGAGTCTATTCGGGTGACCGAACCGTGGTTCAACCACCCAAAAACTCTTGGATTGTTTATTTTTTACTGAGGTTAAAATATGTTAAACGAGGTTATTTTTTCTAAATGGCTTCTAAACAATTCCAATAATGTCCTACGAGTCCTTAACGGTCATAATTTGGGCTACTTCTATATATAGGGTCTTATTTGTGAAGATTAGCACAATATTAGAGAAATCATTAGCAAAAATCCCCTGAAACTCAAAAAGCTTATTTTGCCCATTTCTCTTCAAATCCTCCCATACACTCATTCCTTTTATTAATCCTAGCATTGTGAGAATTGTTACTGTGCTATTGCTTTGTTATAGATTGCTTAATACTCTCGATACTTTGGTTATTGATTGTTATTGATTTTTTGACAGTTAAGTAAAGAGTTTTCCTACATATTTAAATTTGATAAATCTTGTGTTGGGAAAACTCAGTAGCTTGAGGATGTTTGCATTGTTATTGCAAGATTCCTATAGTTATAATTTTTGTGTGCAAAATATTTTACAAGCTATATTCTTCAAACAAATCTTGTGCTTACTTTATTGAGGAAAATATTTTGAGATTGTTTGAAGATTGTTTGAATATTGTTTGCAACATCTTTGAAACCCTAATCCATTATTGAGATTTGTTATACTTTTTTTTCAAAGAAATAGCTTGTTAGAACACTCTTGAGTGTATTTGTGATTATATTTTGCTGAGTGTTTGCTTGCACAAAATACATCACCTAACTTACAATTTCTTATACTATTGATGTGTGGTTGATTGATTACATTTGGTACATATCTACTTAATTGAGAAGTATAATCACTGTACCCATGTTATTATCGAGAAATACTATTGTATTCCAGGCGTGGCTTGAGGGGGCGGTTATCCATCTTGGGAAGGATTGTATGTAAAGTGAAAACTAAGGTATAGTCCCAAAACCAATGAATTCAATACCAAGAATAAAATTCAGCATTCAAACTGTCTTAATTGCTCTCAACACTCAAAGGCCCTCTCACCCTTATCTTGTGCACAAAATTCTCTGAGGCTTTGTTGATTCTAAATCGCCAATCTTGTGCTACAATTTTGAATTCTTTCAATCATTGAAAGAACTATTCGGTGATATACTCTTTTGAGCTTCAATCTAAGTTTCATATTTGATTTACTTTGAAGTATATAGATTGAATTTGTACTAATCTACTCTTTTTTTTTAAACTATTTTTGTATGCAGTGTGTACTTCATATTTCTTGTAGCTCTTGGACAATTCGAGGTATTCAGATTGTTGACCCAGCATGGGGTATTGCTTGGAGAGGTGCAACTCTAGCCTAATTGAAGGAGTGACCGAGTGAGGGGTATCAGTTGGAGAGGCGAGCTCTAGCCTACTGAAGGAGTGTGTAACAGTGTTGTTCCACCTGTGAAAGGAACTAGATTAGTGGAATCCTTTGGTGGTTTGCCAAAGGCGAGGATGTAGGCTAGGGATAAGCTGAACCTCGTAAAAAACAACCGGTCTCACTCTTTTTCCCTTACTCTCTTTATTTTCAACATTTATAAACTACTTGGATGTTTTAAATTTCTTAATCATATACACTACGTGGATTAGATATTTAATAAACTTATGCTTAATTTTTTTTTCGGGATTTCGGAAACTAAAAGGGAGTACGTTGATTGATCCATACTTTGCGGAAATCGTAAGAAAGTATGTTGATTGGTGAAACACCCAAAGACTCTTTAATTGAAAGTTTGTTTAAAGTCTAAATTCTTGGAAAGAGAGTTGTGCTTCATATTGATAAATCAATTATCCACAGGGCTTGTGTTAACCACATGGCTTAAATTAATATATACAGAGCTGCAAAAGCTGAGAATCGGTAAAGTGCTGAATATTAAATTTTGTCGGTGGAGCACTTTGGTTGATTGTTGGCTGAATGTTTAAGTTTTGATTTACTTGGTTAGTATATGTTTTTGGATTGAATATTGTTTTATATACTTGTTGTGTATTAGATAAATCAACAAGAAGTCAAGAATTCATTAAAAGAATTAAAGGAGGTCAAGGATTATTGAAAAGAATTAAAAGAAATTTTTTAAATCCAATTCACCCCCCTCTTGGGACTACACCTTAGTTTTCAATTAGTATCAGAGTGGATTTATAGAAAATCTTAATTAGTAGCTATATAAAGTTCTTAATGACTCACATAGGCATAGCTCCCTTTGGAAAGGGTTGAAATTAGGATAGCTTCCCAAGAGGGGGGTGAATTGGGAATTTAAAAACTTTCTTTTTAATTCCTTTTAAGAATACTTAACTTCTTTTATTGTTTAATCAATTCTTTTACTAGTTTGTTTAATTTTTCAAACACACAATAACTTGGTTTCTTTTATACAATCAATAACACAAGCACTTAAACAACTAAATCACCAAACAACCTTTCAATCAACCACGCTATCCAAACTAATCAAACACAATTTGAATGCAAACAACCAAACCAAAATTAAGATATACAATAGTAAGAAATTAGGACGGTTGTTTGTTTATGTATGCCTTATAAATATGAATCAAGCCATGTAGTTGAATGAAATGCTTGTTAAAATAAATTTGCTTCTTTTAAATGATTTACAAATGCACATCCACACTCTTCCCAAAATTCAGAATTCAAGTAAACTATTAGTTAATTTTCTTTGGGTGTTTTAACCAAGTAACGTACTCCCGTATGGTTTTCGCAAAGTATGGTTTAACCAACGTACTCCCTTTCGGTTTCCGCAACCCAAATCAAAATTAAACTTTAAGTTTGTTTGATTTCCAAATAGACGTAGTGTATATAATTTCAAATTTAAACCATCCATGCAATATAAATATGCTGAAAATAAAGAGTAAGGGAAAGAGAGAGTGAGATACATGATTTTACGAGGTTCGGCTTCAACACAGCCTACGTCCTCGCCTTTGGCGAAACCACAAAATGATTCACTAAATATATTCCTTTACCGGGTGGAACAATACCATTACACACTCCTTCAGAGGGCTAGAACAGCACCTCTCTAAGCGATAATCCCTCGCCTAGCCAACGATCCAGAAAAGCTAGAATCGTCACAATCTACAATTATATGATATAAATTTTGCGTACAAAAAATACTCTCAAAATTTAGAGCAAGATGTGCAAATTGAAATTTAAATTGTACTTCAAAAAACAAAGTAAATTAGAATATATGAAGCTCTAAAGTTTTTTAGAAGTCACCAATGGTTCATTTAAAAGAGAAATGGAATTGCAAACTGGAACCGAGCTTTGAACCAAAATTGAAGAATTTCTCTCGAGCAAAAGATGTGAGTAAAGAAGAACTTCTGGAGAATTTCAGCACAAGATGAATTTCAAATTTTACCTGATTTCTCTCTTTTCTTGTGTTTTTTCTTTCTTGTTTTTCCATTACCCAAAGAGGTATTTATAGGTTTTTTCAAAGAATAATGTCCTCATTAAATTAGGTAGTATTAAATTATTGAAATAATTTTGAAATTCAAAATTTTTCAAAAAACAATTTTCTCATTTAATTAGGTAGCAATAAATTATTGAATTAATTTTGAAATTTAAAATTTTTCCAAAGAACAATTTTCTTATTTAATTAAATTATTGAATTATTTTTGAAATTCAAAATTTTTCCAAGGAACAATTTCCTCATTTAATTAGGTAGCATTAAATTATTGAATTAACTTTGAAATTCAAAATTTTTCCAAAGAACAATTTCCTCATTTAATTAAATTATTGAATTAAACTCTTCTTTGCTTAATTAATCTTAGAATATTAATTTGTTTAACCTTGAAAAATGTGTTCCAAGACTTAAACTAAAGTCTCTAAGTCTCTTTGCCTAATGAGCTTCAAAATGAAAAAAATAAAAAACATATTTTAAGCTCTTTTAACAAGGTGTTTCTTAATTTCTTTTAACTTATGAGAGCTTTACATATCTAACTAGCATTTGGCTTTGAAGTACTCCCAATAGTTCTTTTAATTATGGTCTTCTTAAATTCTTCAGCCTCCTTCAGCCTTTTGAGGTTCACTTTTGAATCTGGATTTGCTTGCGCTTAAACTTCTTCATTTGTCATTCATTGCCTTTAACATTCTGAGGAGCTTTCACTAGATTAACATTGAGCTTCAACCTATCAACCTTGAGAGTTCTTTTACCTAAAACACATCACTTAATATCATATGTTAAAGCATCCTTCATTTTGTTATCATCAAAATAGGATTGAAAAGCCTAGTTAGGTCAACAAGGGTCAATCCTCAACTACGCCTCCTATCTTTTGTGGTTTAAACTACACATTTTGGAAACAACGCATGAGGATCTACCTTCAAACCATGGATTGGAAAGCATGGAAGGTTGTCACACATAGTGACTTAATCCCCACTAAACTCATAGATGGTAAAGAAATTCCCAAAAAAGAAAAAGGCTACGAAAGCCACTACTTGGGACAATTTGAGTACAAGTAGTTTTGATAATGAATCAAGTGATCAAAAGGTTGCTTATACTTGCTATATGGCTTGGAACAATGAGGAAAGCTCCACATCCAAATCGGATAATGGTTATGATAGTAATGAATCCAATGATGAAAGCATGCCATCTTACGAAGTATTACAAAATGATTTATTCAAAGTGCATAAAATGTTAGTTAATGTGACTCAATGATACACATCATTTAAAAACAAGAATGAATGAGTTATAAAAGAGATAGAATTGATTAAGCTTGCTACAAGTGAAACAGATTCAAAAATTAAGAAAATAGAAAATAAGAATGAAGATGTGATAAAAGAGTTAGAATATAAAAATATTGCTAAAAAGGAAAAATATTTGAAAATCAATAAATTAGAGAGCAAGAATGAAAAATTGATTAAGGAAATAGAAGATCTAAGATCCCAATCCTCTATAGAAAATGAGAAAGATCTATATATTTCTAAATTAGAGAAATAGATCAGCAAAATATCTCAAAATCAAGAAAATGGAAAAAGTATACAAAATTCATAAATTCATGATCTTAAGAAAGAAAATGAGGATCAAGCCAAAATCATTTACAATTTTACTAGAGGAAAAGAAAATTCTGACAAAATGATTGGCTCACAAAGAATGTCTTTAAAAAAAGAAGGCATTGAATTCAATGGAATTAAAAATAAAAGGAAAAAGAATCTTTACATGGGATAGTTTACAAAAAAATCTAAAGATTATGCTAGCACTTCCTCAAATGCCTACACAATACCACATGTTTTCTATGTAAGAAAAAGGGGCATGTTGAATTTGAATGTCCATTAAAGAGGAAACGTGTGAAAACAAAACAAGTTTGGAAAATTAAAGAACCATCACTTTCTAAACCATCCAGACCCAAGAAAGTACGAGTACCAAGATGAAATACAATGACTAAATCCTTCAACTTCAATTGATATCAAATCTATGGAAAATCATACAAAGATATTGAATAAACCAAAATAGAGAATAAGGATAAAATTATTCAAACTTATTAATGCTTATTGAAGCTAATGAAATTTGTTGGCCTCAATCAATGAATGAATCATACAAGGCCTAAATTATAAAGCATTGAGATATATGAAGTTTAGATATTCATATGAAATCAAAAGAAAAGAAAATTTGAAGCAAATTGAGCTTATTGCATAAGTTTTTTTTAAAGAGCACTTGATAGAGAAGTGGTCAGTCGACTAACCTTAAGATCAACCGACTAACTGAACAACACCTTTAAGGAGAAAGGATAGGTCAGCCAATTGGACAGAAGCTTAGCCGAATGACTAAAGGTAAAACTGTTAAACAAGTTTGAAATGAAATACTTGAGCAAGATAAGAACAAACAAAGAAAAAGTATAGTACAATGCACATGATAATGATATATTCCATGCTTATGTGATATGCAATATGCTAGATGTGCATATCTTGAAATTTCAAATATTGATATGCTATATACTTCTAGGCTATAAGCTTACATATTGGTATCTTGAAATCTCTAAAGACAATGAAAATGTTTGATGATTTGATGGCTCACTATGTATTGAAAATCTTAGCATGGAATTATTAAGCATGATTTGGAAGCATGGATTTTGATATGACTTGATTAATTCTTGAACATCTATACTTATGATGGATCACATGGATAAATGAGAAATTTTCATCTAAATAATTTAATATTCATGAGCTACGCATAATGTGACATTAGCCTTAGTATCTATAAAGTACATTAGTATCCATGAATATATAAATTGGTATCTGAGCATGACAAACATAATTATATCTATAAGCATGTTATGACATTGACATGATATTGGTATTAAATATTAGTATCCAAGAGCATATACATGATATGAATCAAATTTTTGAAACATGGATGATAAATTTAGAAAGCATAATTGATATCAAAACTGAATGTATTAAATTCAGGGGGAGTCATATGACTTATTGCTTATACTATGTTTTAATTTTTAAATTGTTATCATGAATTATTTTTTAATTGGTATCATAAATTTTCAATTAGTATTATTCTTTCATGTTTCAATTGGTATTAGAATTAATGAAAATCTCAAGCTATGATTTATTTTTGATATCCTACTCTTTTTGATTGATGTCAAAAGGGGGGGACGTTTTGAGCAAAAATTGAGCTTGGTTTGAATTCATTGGTCTTTTTTATTTATAGATGTAGAAAATCATTTAAATTGTTCCCCAAGTTTACTTGGAGTGGTGTCTAAGTTTTAACCAAGTGTGAGCCCCAAGCAATCTAATTTTAAAAAATTTGTCTGTTATAAAATTTGAAATCTGCCGCATGGCAGTAGCCTGATAAAATTTGGTTAGACATCTGTCAATAAAATACATAGGTATTTTTCACAGACACTAGGGTGGCAGTCTCCTGTCACCTTGTGGTCAAGCATCTTTCACTGAAATTCTCAGTTTTAAAAAAATAGGCAATACGGTGATTGTAGCCTGATGAAACCCAGACAGGTTTCTCAAATTACCTTGTCAGGTGCCTATCAAGGTCCAGGAAGTAGCTTGATGACCTTTGGTCTGTGTATTTTAAAAACCCTTAAGTTGGCAGCCGACTGACAAGTTTAGTTAGGCTCCTCTCAAGACAAAATTCTGGTTTTCAAAATATACTTGAACTAACTCTCTTTGCTCCTCATTTCTTGGAATGTTAATTTCTTTCCTTTGATATTTTCCAAGTTTACAATAAGGTCTCTAAGTCTCTTTTTCCTAATGAGCTTCAACAAAAATTTCATACTTGAAATATACTTGAAGTACTTACGAAGCATTTCCTAATAACACATTTGACTATTCATTGCGGCTTTGAGTTCTCTTTGTTTTTTAGCTTCAATGATCCTTGATCTTTCAATATTGAATTTGATATGAGCTTTCAAATCTTTATTGTTTTAAATTCCAAGCTTCATTGATCCTTAAGCTTTCCATATTAATCACCCAAATTTGATATAAGCTTTCAAATGGTTCCTTATGAAGTATGCTAGGCTTCAATATATGTTTTTCCTGAAACACCACAACTTTGAAGCAAATTAAATAACCTCACTTTGTTATCATCAAAATTAAGAGTCGTAAGTCATGTTTATGCCAACATAAAGGTTGAGGTTAGCCCTGTGCTAATTGAGCTGGTTGTTTTAGGTGTCGTTCCACCCGCTAAGTGAGCTTATAGTGTAATCCTTGTGCTTGTTAGTGAAGGCGAGGACAAAGGCAGTTTGCCAAACCTCGATAAAATGCTTTATTGTGCATGCTTTGTTAAATTTCTAGTGCAGTTTAATTTTCGCTAAAAGTATATATTGATTTATTTTATACGCATTAGATTGACCTTAAGCTTGTGTAATACTGCTGTTAGTGGATTGACCTAGGGGTTAAAGTTTTTAAATACCAATTCACCCCTTATTGGGATTATAGTAAAGCTAACAATAGTGAATATTGTTATAGGTATCAAAGTAATATTTTGTTGTTACAGGATAATTATACATGAAAAATAATAAAATGGTAGTAATTTTAAGGTCGTTATAAATTTTGGTATTAGAGCCTAGGTTGCTAGGTTCTGTAGACTTTAGTATACAGAGAAAAATAATACCAGAGTATAGGAATGAATTTTAATGAGGATAAGTAGAGGATAGACTGAGATTTTGATAAAGTCATTGCAAGGGATTAGTATGAGAATTTAGGGTTTTGTCTCGCAGTTTGGAGGCAAGAACTTTGGGGTCGTTTATGTGTTTTTACTGGGATGACGATTTCAGGAAAATCATGGTAACTATTGTTGATTTTTGTTTCTGAATGGTAGGACTGAAATTTAAACTAGTTGATAGGTGGTATGGGGATATCTTAGTTAGATTAATGTAATAGTCATACTATAAAGTTAGGATTCTCATATTATTTTTGTGTTATTGTAGGATGGACCTCGAAAATAGGAATGCGTACATTGGTGGTAGTAGTGGTGTAGGATCTTCCAGTATAGGTGGCAATAACTCTGACCAGGTGTTGCTTAGTGTAGCACAGCAAGTGATGGTAGAAATTTCCATAAGAATATGAGAACAGGGCTGCCCATTAGCTGATCAAGGTTGCACGATTCAGCAGTTCGCTGACTTGAATCCTTTGAAATTTTTAGGAGGAGCCAATCTTGTAGTTGCTAAAAACTGGTTGCAAAAAAAATAGAGAAAACACTTGCGGTGTTGCACTGTTTTGATGAGCAGAGGGTTATCTTTGCTATATATAAGATGACGGGTGAGGCTGAGAGGTGGTGGACAGCCGTGAAGTTGTTAGAGGAATAGAGACCCGTAACAGGAGTCATAACTTGGAGCCAGTTCAAGGAGATATTCTTTGATTGATATTTCCTTGCCACGATTAGAGAAGCTAAGGTAGAATAATTTTTGAATTTGACACAGGGGCACTTAACAGTCTAGCAATGCATGGTGAAGTTTATTGAGCTATCGTGTTTTGCTATGTTTATTGTCTTAGACGAGGCTAAGAAGGCAAGAAAGTTCAAGAGGGGCTTGAGGCAAGATATATATGAACAGGTGGTCATTTTAAAAGTCTAGGATTTTTCAAAGTTGGTTGATAGAGCTGCTATAGCAAAGGCAAGCAGGCAGAGGGGTACTAGGATACAAAGCTAGAGAAAGAGGAACACGTCTCTTGGGTTTCAGGTAGGTACTAGTCGGGGCCCATGGAGGGGAGACCGATATGATGGAGGACAGAGGCAAGTGATGGGAAACCGTGGTTATCATGGTGAGCAGATTGATCCTTTCTACCCTAGATGTGGCAAGAGACACATAGGAGATTGCAGGGTAGGAGAGAATGTCTGCTATCGAAAATAATGCAAGAAACTGTCGAGCTCAGCCAGTAAATTTACCAGCTCCTAGACCATTCTTAGGTAATAACTAGGCACCCCTAGGAGACCAGCAGAGCAACATAGCCCCAGTGAGAGTCTATGCTATGACATTGGGAGATGCTGAGGCTACGGGCGATGTCATGATAGCTATTATTACTATTTTATCATATAAAGGTGTTGTTTTATTTGACTTAGGGGCCACATATTCTTTCACGTCTATTGGCTATGTCAAATTATGGGGATAGAAACCTAGCTGTTAGACACCAAGATGTTAGTAGTTACACCGACAAGGTCAATAGTGAGGTGTCAAAAGGTGCTTAGAGACTATCAAGTGAGCATTTAGGGAAGAGTATTACTCATTGATCTTGTGGTATTAGATATGCAGGAATTTGATATGATTTTGGGTATGGACTGGCTAGTGGCTAACTATGCCAATATTGATTATCATCAGAAAGAGGTGGTATTCAGGTCTCCTAGAGAGCATGAATTCATATTTGTGGGGTTTTGTGTGTGTTCCCCACCACAGTTGGCATCAGCTATTCAAGCAAAGAGATTACTCCAAGAAGGTTGCCAAGGGTACATAGTGTGTAGAAAGGAAGTGTAAGAGGGAGAATTGAAACTTGTTGATATTCCAATAGTCAGGGAATTTTCAGATGTTTTTCAAGAAGAGTTACCTTGTTTACCACTAGATCGTGAAATTGAGTTTGTTATTGATCTACTCCTAGGGTCGGCACCGATTTCTAAAGCAACCTATAGAATGACTATAGTCGAATTGAAAGAACTAAAAGGCCAGTTGTAAGAATTATTTGACAAAGGGTTTATTAGGCCTAGTTTGTCACCTTGGGGAGTGTCAGTTTTATTTTTAAAGAAGAAAGACGAGACTATGAAGATGTGTATAGATTATAGAGAGATAGATAAAGTGACAATAAAGAACAAGTATCATCTTCCCTATATTGATGACTTATTTGATTAGCTCTTGAGAACTCGAGTATACTCTATGATTAATCTTCAGTCGGGATTCCATCAGATAAATATTAAAGCAGAAGATGTTCCTAAGATAGCTTTCCAAACTAGTTATGGCCACTATGATTTTTTGGTTATGCCCTTCCGGTTGACCAATGCACTAGCAGTGTCCATGGACCTAATGAACAAGGGGTTCCACCAGTATTTGGACTAGTTTGTTGTTATTTTCATTGATGATATTCTTGTCTATTCAAAGAGTTTTGAGGAGCATGAAAATCATCTGAGGATGGTGCTACAAATGTTGAGAGAAAAGAAGTTATACGCTAAGTTCAAGAAATGTGAATTCTGGCTAAGGGAAGTTACGTTCCTTGGACATGTGATCCTAGGGGGTGGTATTTCGGTAAATTCAAGCAAGCTATAAGCAGTGGTGAATTGGAAGAGGTTGAGGAATATTAAAGAGATTTGAAGTTTCTTGGGTCTGGCGGGATACTACCGACGGTTTGTAGAGAGTTTTTTTCTTGATTATCAGGTTCTCTGACACTGCTCATGAGGAAAAGTGTGAAGTTTGAGTGGACCGATGAATGTGAACAGAGCTTTCATGAGTTGAAGAAGCGATTTGTCATCGCACTAGTTTTGATCATTCCATCAAGAGATGGAGATTATGTAATTTATAGTGACGTGTCTTTAAAAGGATTTGGTTGTGTATTGATACAGTAAGGAAAGGTTGTGGCATATGCATCATGACAACTCAAGGAATATGAAATGAGCTACCTAACGCACGATTTAGAGCTGGCTGCAGTAGTGTACGCCTTAAGATTTGGAGACATTATATGTATGGTGGTAAATATGAGATCTTTACAGATCATAAAAGCTTGAAATACTTCTTCACACAGAAAGAGTTGAATATGAGCTAGAGGATATGGTTGGAGTTAATTAAAGTTTATGACTATACCATCAGTTATGACCCTAGGAAAGCAAATGTGGTAGTTGATGCCTTGAGTCGAAAATCAAGGAATGCCTCTACATTAATAGTGGTGACATAGCATCAAATCGGAATGGATTTGGAAAGGCTCAGGGTAGAGCTCATAGAGGTAGATCACCAGGCATTTATTGCTAGTCTAGTACTTCAGCCAACTTTGTTGGAGAAAATTAAGATCACTTAGTTGCAGGATACATAATTAGTAAAGATAAAAAATAAAGCACAAGGTGGATAGGGAATTGATTTTACTATTTTAGATGATGGAGCTCCAAGGTTCGGTACCAGATTTTGTGTACCTGTGGATCCTAAAATTAAAAGAACCATATTAGAAGAGGCACATCGATCCTTGTATACAATGCACCCAAGAAGTACTAAAATCTACAAGGATCTTTGAGAATCTTTTTGGTGGAACAATATGAAGAAAGAGATAGTTGAGTACATAGAGTAGTGTTTGACGTGTCAATAGGTAAAAGTTGAGCACCAGATACCGGCAGAAAAATTACAGCCACTACACATTCCTGAGTGGAAATGGGAACATATTTCTATGAATTTTGTTATAGGATTGCCGCCAGCACTTCATGGTCAGGATGCTATTTAGGTAGTTGTAGACCAGTTAACAAAGACCACCCACTTTCTTCCCATCAAAGGATTTGGTTGTGTATTGATAGTGACGTGTCTTTAAAAGGATTTGGTTGTAGTGTCCATTGTCTTTGATAGAGACCCACGGTTCACATTTCATTTTTGGAAAAGTTTGCAAAAAACCATGGGTACACAATTGACATTTAGTACGATCTTTCATCCTTAGCCCGATGGACAGACCTAGAGGATGATTCAAATACTGGAAGATATGTTGCGAGCCTATGTATTAGATTTTGGTGGTAGGTGGATCCAATACATGCCACTAGTCAAATTTGCTTGTAATACCAACTATCTGGCCATCATTGGGATGACACCATATGAGGCGTTATATGGTAGGAGTTGCCGATCTCCGTTGTATTAGGATAAAACTGGTGAGGGACAGATTTTGGGCCAGAGTTGGATCAAAAAACTTAAGAGAAAGTCAAACTCATCAGAGATAGAATCTAAATAGCTCAGCGTTGGTAGAAAAGTTATGTAGATACTCACAAGAGAGAGATGAAATTTGGTGTAGGAGATCATGTATTTTGAAAATTGCACCAATGAAAGAGGTGATGAGATTTGGAAGGAAGGGTAAGCTAAGTGTTAAGTACATTGGACCATTCGAGATACTTGAAAGAGTTGGTCTGGTTGCCTATAACTTAGTCTTACCACCGATTCTATCCAGAATTCGTGACGTATTCCATATATCCATGTTGAGGAAATATGTCCCGGATTCCTCTCACATGATTAGTTATGAGGCACTAGAACTTGGAGATGCCTTGTCTTATGAAGAAGTACATGTTCAAATTTTAGATAAAAAAGAAAAGGAACACGAGTTGCGCACAAAGAGGATATCACTGGTAAAAGCATTATGGCATAACCATGCAGTCGAGGAGGTTTTATGGGAATTAGAGGAATAAATGTACTAGCATTATCCATATCTATTCAGTGGAGATTATAAATGAGATGGTAAGAATAAAATAAATAACAATGTATGTATATTTTGACTTGTATAGGGTACGATAGTTAGTATTTTTGGTTCTAGATTATAAATGGTTTTGGGAGAGTTTTCTTTTTCTTTGAATGATTGTAATCTTCTAGAACTTTTTGTTGTAACCACGGTATTCCTCTGCCATAAGTGAGGGTAATTAATAAAATGGTAGTGAGTTTTCCTTTGAGATTAGTATATGACGTAGATAGTAAATTTCGAAGACGAAATTTCACAAGGAGGGGAGAACGTAGAGACCCAGAAAACATAATACTAAAAATAAATAAGGAAAAGAAGAAAATGGGTTGGTGAGGAGAAAATCAGTGATGGTTTTCTGAAGAGCTAAGAAAACTATCAATAGTTATGTGATTTTACCATAGCCGGATAAATGGGCAGACGGTGAAAACTAGGCTGGTTAAAGAGAAAACTGGTGACGATTTTCTTGGAGCCTAAGAAAAACGTCGACGATTTTTGCCAAAGACAAAATAGTATATAAGGGGCTACATATTATATTTTTATAAAATTTTCAAAACCCTCTCTCTCTCCTCTGGAAGTTTTAAAACCCTCCTTCTCTCTCTTCATTTTTTCACTCTAGAATAGCTCAATTGATTATCAGACTCCGTATCTTCAGCTTAGCGGTTCATTTTGACCGGAGCAAAATTGTGTTATGAGGATTTCATGCACCATCCCAAACCAAGATGAGGAAGTTGTTTATGATGTCTATTAGTGTTTTAATTAGTTTAATCGGTGAATAAGTTTAGGAATGTGAATATGAGCATAGTTTTTGGGTGAATTGATTAATTGGGATTTTTGGAATACATGGTTTTGGTGTGAACGCCGCAGGCGCGAGTTTATAATTTCTGCAGGCATTTCCTTGTGAAAAGAGGCAAGGGCGATGAATAATTAATTATTGGAAAATGTGAATGTGATATTATTCTGGGGCTATACGATTTCAGGATTTTAAAGTTCCGAACACCGTGCGTAAGTATAGTGTATTTGCAAGCCTCTCGATAATCAGGTAGGGGGAATAAGTTATGCTTGTTAATTTCATAAATTTATTTAATTAAAGTATAGCTTGTGTTATGGTATTTGAATTTTACAGTGGTGGTATATTTGTGGAAAAATGGATTATAGGAAAGTTTTACGAATGATATGTATTGTTCTTATATAGCAGGAAAATATAGTTTTTCCCATTCAGATTAAAGTAAAAGAATTTTATTTAAATTGTGTGGCATGATAAATAGAAGATATAGTATAGAGATTTAATACAGAATTTTATACAACCGTTATAGTACCGTATGATTATACGCAGTTTTTACATAACCATGATTAACCATAGTTTTTACAGAACCATGATGTACTGTATTATAGAGTAATGATTTATAGTTTATATAGAATCATGGTATTATAGTTTATCGCAGAATCATGATAAAAAAATAATATATAGAAATTGTATTATATAGTATTTGATTCCAGATGGACCAGTACAGATTATAGAGCACGGTACCGTAGCTAACATAGCATAGAGTGCAACCACACATCTCAGATAAAGTGTCAAAATGAATAGTTGATTGTGCCAAGATTTGAGATGTCGGCTCCCTGGTAGTCAGTTCAAGTTGAGGAGGCCAATTGTACTACAGTGGTTATAGCTTGACTTGACCAGGTAGGCCAGCCAATGTTAAGTCCCGCCCACGGGCCACACAACTCGAGCATGCGAGGTTAATTCATGCATACAGTTAACCATCCAGGGAAGCTTTCACAATTATATAGATAAATTTATATAGTTTTTAAAAAGAACATGAACTATCTATTACAGTTATAAGTATGTTAAAATAGAAAGCTTATTTTAAAAAGGCATAGGTGTGAGTTATGATTTGTTTTACATTTAAATGTTATCACAGTTACACTTAAATTAATAGTTATGTTATCCATGAAAAACTCATTTGCCACACAATGGATGTAATTTATTTTGTCTTACTGAGAGGTGTCTCACCCCAGTATTTCAATCATTTTAGGTAATCCAAATAGGCATAGGGAGCATGCCTTGAGATAGAGGGGACCTTTGTATTGCCCTAGCCACAGGGTGAGTTTTTGAGTTGGAGAATGCATCTTGTGGTATGCCTAGGGTATGGTTTTTGTATTTTGGGAGATGTATATATATTTCAAAAATTACTAGAACTCTAGTATTGTAAATAAGGATATTGTATTTTATGTTTTCCGCTGCATAGGAGTTTATGATACGAACAGGTATCCTCGATACCACTTGAGGTTCGATATGTTATAGTGAATATTGTTATAGGTATCAGAGTAATGTTCTGTTGTTACAAGATAATTATATATGAAAAATAATAAAATCGTAGTATTTTTTAGGTCATTATAGACCCTTTTACCCTAGTCTGGTGGGCCCTTTTCTTTTTAAAACCTTGGGCTTTTATTTTAACAATGGGTATGGGTCTTTCAAAATATTGGGCTTGGGTCTTTATTGGGTTAGAGGCCTTTTAAATGGGACTTGTGTTACATTTAAGACAATGGGCTTGGAGGGCATTTTTTTGAATTTGGGTTGGGCTTTTATTTTAAATAATGGTCTATGATATATATATTAACTAGGTTGGGCTTTTATTTAAAACCAGGGGCTTGGGGTTTGTTTTTTTTTTTTCCATAAAATTGGGATGGGATTTTATTTAGCAATGGACATGGGCTTTTTAAAATGGTACTCGGCTTTTATTTAACAATGGACTTGGGTTTTTCATAATGAGGTTGGGCTTTTATTTAACAATGGACTTGGGCTTTCCAAAAATAGGGCTAAGCTTTCATTTAACAATGGACTTGGGCTTTTATTTAACAATTGACTTGGGTTTTTTAAAGCGGGGCTGAGATTTTATTTAACAATGGATTTTATACTTTCTTAAAACTAGGAATGGGTTTTTTTTGTTCTTTTTTTTTTTTTTTTAAATCATGGGCTAGGTGGTTTTTTTGAGTAGTTTATCTCAAGGCTTGTTTCAAAATAGGGGCTTTTGGGGGGGAGGACTCTTTGCACTTGAGCTTGGGAATTGGCTATTAAATTGTGGGATTATAGGTCATCGAGATGAGTTGCATGTGAGATAGCTTTCTTTTGTTTTTAGTGAATACAAATATTGAAACTAAGAATCTGGCAGCAAAGCAAATATTAAACAAAATGCTCACCTTGGGTCTTCCACTCCTTCAGTTCTTCTTGTTCTTGCTATTTGCCTTTTAGTTGCTCCTTTTTCTAGTGTTTGGTATGTGCTCCTATCCTCAGCCTCTGCTCCCCTTTGATTGTGGGAACCCTTGAGGCTAAGGATTGTTCTTTCCTACAGCGCTCTGACCCTTTTTTTTTTCTTAAGAAAAATTTAACTCTACCCTTCCCTCAACTGGTATTCCTTACTCTACTCTCAATATCGTGTGCCTTATATATTCTTCCATGTCCTTCCCTTGCAAATGCCCCTATTTACAAGGTTAGGGTCTTGGCTTAGCAATTAAGGCCAAATCAACCCTTTTAGGTAGTAAATCACCCCTTTCCAATTGCCAATTTCCTTATATTCTACCTTCCCATGTTGATGTTTTGCTTCTTAAAAAGACTTCCCATCCCCGATTGAGAGCCATTGAGATTGGATTCCTAGCCGAGCCATTGGTTTGGGAAACAAATCATTCTTCATCTTTGCAAATCTTTCAACTTTAAGAAACAAATTGCAAAATCAATCAATTTTTAAGAAAGAAATTTCTCCCTTTATTGCTTGATTTTATCTAAATTTCTCTTTGTGTGTGTGTGCAGGTGCCAACCGAGGCCTTCAAATTATCCCTAGTATATTCCTTTATATTTTGTATTCCCCTATATTTCCTTGTATTGCATTGTATTTCCCTATATTTCCCCATATTTCCTTGTATTTCACTGTATTGTATTGATGATGTACTTGTATGGACAATGAAATAAATAAATTGTTTGTTATATGAGGTCCTAGTTAAAATAGGGTGTCTACAACATTCAAGTATACATAAACATACTTTAATGTGCCAAAATTCGTTAATTGAATAGAAATGAATGAAGTAAAGGGTTGGGCACTTATCTGTTAGAAGAATGAACCTCTATAAGTCAAGTAGAAGACCGCTTACTTTGAATCACACCCTCAAAGTCCCTTTCAAAAGAAGAGGATTGTGGTTTCTCTTCTATATTTCCTTCAAATGAAAATCCCATTATAACCGTTTTTTTCTTGTTTTTTCTTTTTTGAAAAAAAGAGGGCGGCACCTCCTAAATTTATTACAAAACCCTTCACTTATAGTGGAGGAATACCATGGTTCCAACCTTGAGACTTGGGGACAACAAAATTAAACCCCAAGACTCTAAAACTAACTTAGTCAACTTATTCAAAACCAATAAACCAATGACCAGCAACCAAGCAAATAAATAAGAACTAAACAACTATAAGTGGAAAACAAGCAAATCTCCAGAACATAGCACAAAGCATGACGAGCGCAAGGAAGGAAATCCCAACAAATCCAATAGAATCATTCCCCTAACTTGCTGTGGAAGATCATCCTGGCAACTATATGATCGAGATATACCAGATTCACCTTGCTTGGCAAAGAAATTCATACTTTTATTTGCCTCCCTATAAAATTGTTCCACTTTGTACTTGCCCCTTAATGCTAACACAAGCTCTTCTAACAATTCCCATAAGTTTCAAGCCGAACACTTCCCAAAATTTATCCACTGAACCAACAAAGCAAAGTCACATACAATCTCCACTTGATCAAATCCAAGATCTTTGCACAGTTTAATCCCTATAATAATCACCTTCAATTTAGCTATATTATTGGTTCCATAACCCAATAATGAGGAAAAAGCTGCTTTAGATAAACCTCTTTCAAATTTTATCACACCTCCACCACCACAATTACCTGGGTTACCTCTACAGCCTCCATCCACGTTCAACTTAATCCAACCTATCTCAGGTTTACACCATATGACTACACGAGGAAGACGAACCCTCGCATTTTTTACTTGAATATCCAAAGCACGAAGGACTGCAATATCCATGCAAGAAGCAGGTGCACATTTAATTAACTTGTCCGAAATGAATCTCAGCCATTATTTAATATCAAGCCACATAGTTCTCACGAAATCATGAATTGATTCCATCCTAGCTCTACATCGACGAGTCCAAAGTCTCCAAATGATGAAACTAGGTATGAGACCTACCAAAATGCCTAATTGTGAGGCCCGTTTAGCACAACTAAACGAGGCATTAACTCTGGCTTTCCATGAATTTTTTGCCATACAACTAACACCCAACGCCACTACTGGTTGTTTCCATACCTCCTGAGCAAAAGATCTCGTGCCAAACAAATGGTCTATAGATTCGATCTTGGAATTTGAACAACAATCACACCAAGAGGCCATCTGAACACCTACTTCTTTAATACGAGTATCAACTGGAAGAAAAGTGAGCCAAGACTTCAACATACAAATTGACACCCTTTTTGGCAACATAGGGTGCCAAATCCATTTTGCAACTAAGAATTCTTCTTTCCGCTCCCTTATAATTTCCCAAGCACTTGCCGTGGTAAATTTCCCATCTGTGGAAGGTTCCCAAATTACTATATCTGGACCCTCCTTGTAAGAAATAGTAGAGTTCATTACTTCCTCAACTTGATCTTCACCCAACAGATCCTTTAATAAATCAACATTCCACCTATCTCTATCCCAATAATCTCGTGTTCATAGCTTATGGTTTCTGATTTCCTGAACCTTAGCACAAAGAGGACCAAGGGCTAACCATCAATCAAACTAGGAAGAGTCCAACCCTTCTTTAATTTGAACACAAACATGCTTTAATACTTCAGGTATCACACGATCAATTGATTTCCAAAATCTGGTTCCTTTATTTGGTTTCATTTCTCTTAAGTGATGTCTATTATGCAAATACTTGGCTTTAAAGAATTGAGTCCATAGATTATCCATAGTTAACAATCTCCACACCAACTTCATATGCATTGATTTTTTTACTTCCTCAAAATCCTTAATACCCAAACCACCCTCACAAACAGGCTTACATATATTTGACCAGGAACACCATTTCCTTTTCATTTTATCCTTTACTCCACTCCAAAAAAAATCGATAACATAGAATTTATCTTTGTGAAGACAATGCTAGGAATGTCCATTACCGCCAATTGATGAACTTCCATTGATGATAATACATGCTTAATTAAAATTAAGCAACCCCCTTGAGATAAAAGCTTAAATTTCCAACCCGCTATCTTTTTCCTCCATTTAGCAACTAGGAGCTCTAAAATACGGGCCATAAGACGACCTGATACCAAAAGAACACCCAAGTATGTAGCAGAAACCCTCCTTCTACAAAGCTAGTTAGCCTTAATAAGGATCTCTTCCAAGCATAAGCTATTCTCTTTGAAAAAAAAAAATACTTGACTCGTCTTTATTTATCATTTGACTAGATCAATCCTCATATTTCTTTAGAGTCTTAATAAGCATTTGAATGGAAATTCTCTTACCAATGGTAAAAATAAGAATGTCATCTGCATAGAGAAGGTGAGATACCAAAGGCGCCCCACGAGGATGATGGTAAGCCCCTATCTTATTCTCCATAAATATTTTCTTTAGAAGTCAAGAAAGAACTTCTTGTAAAATAATAAATAGATAAGGAGATAGAGGGCCTCCTTGGAGAAGCCCTCGAGAAGGTTTAAAGAAACCTTTATAAGTTCCATTCATCATAATGGAGAACCAAGGAAAGGAAACACATTCTGTCACTAAACCACAGAATCTCCGTGAGAATCCAAAGCTTTCCATAACCAAGTTTAAAAAATCCCAATCGACCTTATCATATGCCTTAGCCATGTCCATTTTGATTATTACATTTCCACCATTAGACATCTTCTGCCGAGAATGAACCATTTCTTGTGCCAATGAAATATTCTCAAATATACTTCTACCAGGAATGAAAGGTCCCTGCTCCAGAGAAATCAATGTAGACAACAAACCAGTCATCCTTGTAACAATAATTTTTGAAAAAAATTTGTAGATATAAATACAAAGACTAATAGGCCTAAACTTGTCAAAACTATAGGAATTCTAAACTTTTGGGATTAGAACAATGTAAGATAAAGAATAAAATCTTGGAAGAGGAGACCTAGCAAAAAAATCTCTCTCCGCATCAATCACCTTTTCTTTTACAATGTCCCAAGAATCATGGAAAAGAGCTTAACTAAAACCATCGGGACTTGGGCTACCCCTTACCCCCACTTCGGACGGTTCACAACAAAGAGCAATAGTCTCCTCTTCGGAAACCATAGGATATATTATATCAACAAGATTAGCTGTTTGACTGGGGCCTACACTTGTTAAGAAGTTTCAAAAATACCTTACTACACCCTCATGAACAACCTCCATAGAATCCAACACTTCTCTATTCGAAAGTTTCAATGAATGAATCATAGTCTCCTTCCTCTTTTGGTTCAAAAATGCCTGAAAGAACTTTGTATTGTTATCCTCTGCCTCTAACCACTTCTTTCTAGCTAGTTGAGAAATACAAATTTCCTCCCTCTTTTCCCATTTTTCAAACTCGAGTTTAGTTAGGAAGAAATCTTCCTCCATTTCTAGAGAATACCCTTCATGAAGCCAAGCCTCTAGAACCTCCACACTTTCCTCCAGTTTTTTAATGTTCTAATGCACATGTCCAAAAACCTGTTTGTTCCAATTTCAAATTGTAACTTTCGCATGCTTCAATTTAGTAGCAAGTCTAACTAAACCCGTGCTATGTGATTCCTCCCTCAAGGCTTCCTCCACACAAGAGTTAAAAGACTGATGAGTGCTTCACATATTCTGATTCCTAAAAGGAGAAGGACCATACCGATCCAAATTTCTATGAAATCGAATAATCAATGGGTTATGATCTGAAGTCCTCCTCTATCCATACTCAAAATAAATATTTGGCAAATATTGGAGAAGATTCGAATTATAGAGGACCTTATCCAATTTTGCCCAACTCCAAGAATTTCTACTATGACCATTATACTAAGACATGTTGTTGCCAATACCAACTAAATACATAAGACCACAGTTGTCCAAGCAAGTATTAAATTCCTCCATAGTCGATAACGGCCTCGTATGACCACCAATACGTTCCAAATCTGAACAGATGATATTAAAATCTCCCACCACTAACCAAGGGAAATCATCCCTCTTTACAAACTCCAAAACATTCCAAAGTTCCCGAAGATCTATTTGACGACATTTAGCATAAAAAAAATGAAGCCAAGAAATTCTATTCCACATAACTAAAAATAGCCGAAATAACTTGATTAGACATATGTTGTAACTCAAAGTGCACTTCTTCTTCCCAAAACATCCAAAGTTTACCCCCCACTGATGCATTCGCACAAAAATTTGAAAAATTTAGAAAGTCAGTCCATTGCGACATCAAATTTTCATCAAAAAATGGCTCGAAAAGAACCAAAATAAAAGGCAAAAATTTCCTCATTAACATTTGTAAATGGATTTTAGACGTTTCTAAACCCCGCACGTTCCAGACTAGAATTGTATTAATCATAAATACAGTTTCTTTGGATGGGTAATAACCTGTTGAGACTTCTTCTCACTTTGCCCATTAATATCCTTCAACTTAACCATAGGAACATGTAAATCATCATCCGAACAATAGCCTTTTTCCAATGAGAGTTTCTCTAAAGTATTTGTCTCTAACTCTTTATCCAATTCACAATTATGTGGGACATACTTGTGCATGATTGTGCACTCTTGTTCCAAGATTTTTGAAACCATATTACTAGATGTTATCAACTAATCACACACTACCATACCATCTTCCACTAATAGAATATCAGTGTCGGGAGCACCCAAGACTGGTTCAACAATCTCCTCCCTCAGCACAATCTCATGCTGTTTGTGTTCATATGCAAAAAACTCCACTTCAGGCCTGGCATACTCCCCCTCTTCCTTCTCACTTTGTGGAACTATCTCAACCACTGGCAAAATTTGTGATGTCGTTGCACCCTCTTGAACATAAGCCACCTCTAAAGGTTTTTCAACAATGCATGGATCTATCAATTCTCTCTGAACCTCCATCCCTTTATCTAATTTCTTCACATGCCAAACTTCTTGACAATTTTCTTGTCTTGCATTTTTCGTATCCTTACTTCTATCCACAATTTTCTGTTTCTTTTCACCCACTCGGCATACCACCTTTGAATGCCCTTGTTTATGACATTTCTCTCAAAAAAGTACTTGCTTTTCGTACGCCACTTCCAGCCAAATTTTTTGATTTACAAAAACCATAATTAGGAACACATCCACCTGATCTACTACTAAATCCACCTCCATGCACATTCTTGCATCCATTGCCCTAGTTTGGTTAAGCGTAGCATTGTTAGTTCCCATGTATCGAACAAACCTCATGGCTAGAATTTGTAAACAATTAGGCTTGTACATATGCATCGGAAGACTAGGGAGAAATAACCATTGAGGGGCCAAGGATGGTTTCTGCTTCAGATTGAAATCCTTTGTCCATTGAAAAAGGCGAAATGGAAACCTAGCCAAAATCCTTCCTTCACGAGACCATCCATGAAGAAAATCTCATTCATTCTTCATCTAAACCAGTACATGAAAATAATCCATGAAAATAACAGAAGGAATCTTTGAAAGGCCCCATGACTTTATGATATTTAAATGGATAACGTCAATGGATGGTGTAGAGCGCAAAAATTTGAAAACCAATGCAAAACCAAAAAATCTTCCGCCACTTTGTTCATCTAAACCTCGGAGAATATGAAACCAATATCTCCATCCACATCAATAGGATATCTCATAGCTATTTTGAAAAAGGAACGCAACGAGTTAACAGCATCAGAACATGATGTTGAATCAGGTGTAATCCCAAGAGGGGGGGTGAATTGGGTGTTGAAAATTCTTGGACACTTATTTACCGCTTAAACCCTTCTTATATATTTACCAACAAATTCTTGTTACTCAATTTCTTATGTGTAAGACTATCCAACCTATGCATGCAATATACACAATATAAATGTAGTGCTGAAAATAAAGAGTAAAGGGAAGAGAGAAGACAAACACACTTTTATGAGGTTCAGCCGACTCGGCCTACGTCCTCGCCTTGAGCAACCACTCAAGGATTCTCTAAATCCCTGCTCCTTAAATTGGGATGAAACTTCCCTTACAATCTTTTTCTTACAAAAGGCACAGCTCCCTCCTACTCCGTTGCTTACAAAAGATACAACTCTCTCCTCACACACTAGTTCACACAACGAATTGTGTATACAATAGAATTTGAAAAATAACACTCAAAACAATGCCTCTAATAAAAGCTTGGGAGTACAATTCAATTTCCTAATACATTAACATATGATATAACTTGAAGCTCATGAATGTACAAAAACGATACAATCGTTTTATGTATGATATGCTTCAACACACAAATCCCTATTTAACAAAAACTCCCAAGTAAAGATATACTTAAAATGTGTTGGAGTATACTAGGGTTCTTGGTTCACTTTGAAAAAATGCACAAATATATTTGAAGTGAACTTTTTAACAAAAAAACTTTGTCTTGAATATTAAATCAACCAAAATCACAAAGTTTTCTTTCAAGTATTTAATCACAAAGTGAGTATATTGTTTTTCAGAAAATATCCCTCAATAGAATATATAGTTATAAGTACCAAGGATATTTAACCAAGCGTTAATATATCTAGAATATAGTTCCTTTAGAAAACACACACTTGAATCAAACCTTTCAATCAATCACACAATCTAAATCAAGTAATGATCTGGTTAAGGATAACTATGTACATGTATAGACACTTTTAAGATCAATCTTTTAATCAAAATAGATTTTTCAATAATCAGCTCTATGAACAATATATATGTATATTTATATACTCTTGAATCAAAAACCAATCAACCGAGCAAAAAAACTTTCTCAAGTAATGATCTTTTCAAAAATCAATTTTTATATATATATGCACACTCAAGATCAAAACTTTTCTAATGATAATCAAGAACACGTAATGAGATGAGATGTTCTTAAGAATAATAACTTGAAAGATCAAACCTCAATACTAGATTGAAGTACAGTTGAGTAAACAAGTTCCCTTTGAGAATCTAAATTGATTTGCCCAAGCTCGAAGATTAGAGATTGAAGTGTATGCAATCGTATAGCAATAGGAGCAAATTTTCAATGTTCTTTCAACAAGGTGTGTCCTTCTCTTTCTTGTGTGTCTAACCTCTGTTATAGGGTTTAGATATTCAGTATATATAGTGTTTTACCCTTAGAATTGATCTCAATCGTTGGATTAAAGAAAAATTTTGCGAGTTCTTTTAATAAAAATCTGATTTTAAACTTTTCCGCGACTTTAGGCAACCGAAGCAGGGTTCAAGCTCCTGAAGTGGCAAGTTCAAGCGCTTGAGGTCCTCAGTTCAAGCGACCAAAGTGCCTCTACCAGGTTCTATGTTTCCCATTAATTCTTCAGGCTATCAAACTTAATCTTCAGGCAACCGAAGAAATTCTTCAGGCGATTGAAGTTGAGTTCAGGCTACCGAAGTTCCCTTTTTCTCAATTTTTATTTTCTAGTTTAAAAATTCTGCTTTGCTCCTTTTCTTGGGTCTTTTATAAAAAAAATTTTCATGATTTTAAAACAAATTTTCATGATTTTAAAAAGCTTTCTAAGTCCATAGAAGTTCCCTAATGATGTACATGAAATGCATAAATCCTAAAATCATTCTAAGTTATGTTGAGCCTCAAATTAAATCATATGACAATGTAAGTACACGAGTTCTAAGTACCCATTCCCCAGACTTTCTTGAACTTTGCTACTTGCATCTTGATTCTCGTACTCTTTGAGTTCCATGGATCTTACCAAGATTTGTAAGCTTTACTTGAAGGCTTCCATGACTCATTATCTTTCCATTCATGCTGAATATAGTTCCTGTTCACAATCTTAATGCACAGATCAAATACTAAGTGATTTGTCATTATCAAAAACGATTTGGACTCGTAGATTCAAGAATCTCCCCCTTTTTGATGATGACAAATGCACGAGCAAAAATATATAATGGGTTACACCTAACAAGGCTCCCCCTCAATTAATGCATCAACTAATCAATGAATGAAAATATGCTCATGTTCATACACAAGGTGTTTAGCCTAAATCCAAATGAATTATGAAATATGCTCACAATAAATATGCTCATGATGTTTCAACTATGACATCAACCAACTGTTTTTCCCCCTTTGCATATCTTTGCAATTAGTTTTAGCAACATTCTTTGCTTCCATTTTATTATTTTTGCTTCCAAATTTTCTCCCCCTTTTGACATCAACAAAAAGGTGTAAACAAATAATAATGAGTAGACGCACCCTTATGTTCTTCTCCCCTTAAAGATCTTAAGGTTTTGAATGTGTCCTATTGTTGATTAATGCAATACCAAGTGATATATCGTAAATGATGTTGCTCCCCTTGAATTATATCATCTAACATAATTTTAAGCAACCTCTCGACTATGCATGAGACCTAATTCACACTTAATTTGGATAAACCTATCCTCTGCAAGTGGTTTCGTGAATATATCTGCCTATTGTTCATTCGTGCATACAAATTCTAGTGTTACATCCCATTTTTGTACATGATCACGAAGAAAGGGATGTCGTATTTCTATGTGCTTAGTTCGTGAATGTAATATGGGATTCTTTGAGATATTTATTGCACTCGTATTATCGCATCTTATAAGGATTGTTTCATAACTTAATCCAAAATCCTTCAGTTGTTGCTTCATGTAAAGCGTTTGAGCACAACAACTACCTACCGCAATGTATCCATCCTTAGCTGTGGAAAGATCAACTGAATTTTGTTTCTTGGAAAACCAAGAGACCAAGGAGTGTCCTAAGAAATGAAAAATACCACTAGTGCTCTTCCAATCCACTTTCCTACCCTCAAAATCAGCATCTGAATAACTAATAATCTCAAAGGATGTGTATTTAGGATACCATAATCCAATGTCCACAGTTCCTATCAAATATCTAAGTATTTGTTTAACAGCTAGAAAATGAGATTCTTTTGGGGCAAACTGAAATCTTGTGCACAAACATATGCTAAACATTATATTCGGTCTATTGGTAGTTAAATATAACAAGCTACCTATCATTCCTTGTTCATCTTTGTCTAATTTCAATGAAGCGCTCATAGGTGTACCTAGTATTTTTCCATGTTCCATATTAAACTTTTTGAGTAAGTCTCTAATATACTTTGATTGATTTATGAATATTTCATGATTTTCTTGTTTGATCTGAAGTCCTAGGAAGAAATTTAGTTCACCCATCATGCTCATCTCAAATTCATTTTGCATGGTATTGGCAAATTCATTACACAATTCTTTATCTGTAGCGCCAAATATGATGTCATCTACATATACTTGCACTAGGAGAATATCATCTTTCTTAGACTTTAAGAACAGGGTTATATCTATCTTTCCTTTAATAAATCCATTTTCTAATAGAAAACCGCTTAGTCTTTCATACCAAGCTCTAGGAGCTTGCTTTAAATCGTACAAGGCTTTCGTCAGTTTATACACGTGATCTGGATTCTTATGGTTTTCAAAGCCTGGGGGTTGTTCTACGTACACTTCTTCATTTATGTAGCCATTTAAAAATGCGCTTTTGACATCCATTTGATATAACTTGAAATCCTTAAAAGCTGCATACGCTAAAAGCATTCCTTGAAATCCTTAAGTTCATTTTTATTTTCTGAATCATTCTCAATTGATAGTTCTTCTAGTTCCTTATTTAATTCAATTTCATCTTCATCAGTTCTTTTAGAGTAGGGATTTGACTCATCGAACACTACATGAATAGATTCTATGACCGTCAATGTTCGTTTGTTATATACTCTATAGGCTTTACTATCTAAAGCATACCCTAGGAAGATACCTTCATCTGATTTCACATCAAACTTTCCTAGATGCTCATTGTCTCTAAGCACAAAACACTTACAACCAAAGACATGAAAATATGATATTTTTGGTCTATGACCATTCCATAATTCGTAAGGAGACTTATTAAGTGATGGTCTAATCAGAACTCTATTTAGCACATAGTAGGCAGTATCCACTGCCTCGGCCCAAAAGTATTTAGGTAATTTATGTTCATTAAGCATAGTTCTGGCCATTTCTTGTATAGACCTATTCTTCCTTTCAACTACATCATTCTGTTGTGGTGTTCTAGGAGCTGAAAAATTATAGACAATTCCTAATGAATTATATTAGTCTTCCATGCCTTAATTTTTAAATTCTTTACCCCTATCACTTCAAATTTTAGTAATTTTGTATCCCTTTTCATTTTGGACTTTCTTGCATAGGTTTATAAATTTTCCACTTGCTTCATCTTTGTGTCCCAAGAATAGTACCCATGTGTATCTTGAAAAGTCATCAACTATGACAAAAGCGTATGATTTTCCTCCTAAACTCTGAATTGGGTTTGGTCCAAATAAGTCTAAGTGTAGCATTTGAAGTGACCTAGTAGTGGAGATCTCTTTCTTATTCTTAAAGCTTGTCCTAACTTGTTTTCCTAGTTGGTATGCGTCATAGATTTTATCTTTTACAAATTTAGTCTTAGGCAGTCCCTTAACTAATTCTTTCTTAACTAGTTTTGAGATTAAATCCATGTTTGTGTGTCCTAGTCTCCTATGCCAAATCTAGCTTATTTCATTCATAGCAGATAAGCATGTCACACTCTGTAAGGTTAAGTTATCAAAGCTTGTGATATATACGTTTTCATGACACTTAGCAATGAACGGTATCTTATTTGTCAGTTTTGTGTTCAACTATGCACTTGTCATGTTCAAATGATACTTTGTAGCCTTTATCACATAGTTGACTAATGCTCAATGAATTGTGTTTTAAACCTTTAACTAATAAAATATCATCAATAATGAGTGAGGAATCATTACCGACTTTACTGACACCTGTGATCCTTCCCTTAGCATTATTTCCAAAAGTAACAAACCCTTCATCCTTGAGTATGATGGATGTGAATTTTGCTTTATCCCCAGTCATGTGGCGTGAGCATCTGCTATCCATATACCATTTATCTTTTGAGGATGCTAATATTAAGAAAATCTGCAAGACACAATTAAGCAACTAGCTTTGGTACCTAGATTGTCTTGGATCCAGGGGGGTTAGTGCTAGATTGACCTTTGACCTTCTATACTTTCTTTATTTTTACATCTTTGTTTTTGAAAGGACAGTCGAATTGTATGTGACCCAACCTTCTACACTTATAACATGTAGTATTTCTATAATGATTCTTAGTTGAAACATATGACTTTGATTCTTTTGTAAAATACCCCATGTAAAGATGTCTCTTCTTTATATTTTCCTTACCATTAAAACAGAGCCTTTATTTTTCTAGGGAATTTTTTTAAGATCCTAGGAGCTTTTCAAAATTGTTTTGTCCTTCAGTAAATTTACAGATAATTTCAAATTTATCTTTAAAATCCTTTTCTAACTCCTCAATTTTCAAATCTTTATCTTTTACGAAAGATGCATGGGATTCATTTTGGTGTTCAACTAGATTTGAAAGTTCTTTGACTTTGCTTCTCAACTTATAAATTTTCTTTGTTTTCTTCTCAAGCATTTTAATAGTGTACAAGTATTCTTGTTTTAGTTCATCATATGAAATTATATCATTTTCATTTTCAGATTCACTAGAATAGTATGAAGATGATGAAAAATATGATTGTACCTCAAGGTCATCATGTGCCATTAGACACAGATTGACAACCTCGTCGTCATTGGATTCAGATTTTGAACTGCTAGAGCTGTGTGTATCCCAGCCGACTTTCAGCCCCTTCTTTTTCTTTGAAGCTTTTATGAGCTTGGGGCACTCAGGCTTGATGTGTCCAACTTCTCGGTAGTTGTAGCATGTTGGTGGATCCTCCTTCTTTTTCTTTATGCTTTGCTCTCCTCTTTCCGATTTAGAGTTCCAAAATTTTTTGTTGAACTTTTTGTTCTTCTTCAAGAATTTCCCGAACTTCTTTGTTAGCAAGGCCATGTCATCATCCATTTTGGAATCGCGTCTTTCACTTGAATAGCTTGATGATGCCTTAAGTGCAGTGACCTTCTTAGCTTTGCTTTGCTCATTTTTCCTCTTGTTTATTGCCAGCTCATAGGTGATGAGTGATCCAATGAGTTTGTCCACCGACATCTCCTTGAGATTTCTTCCTTCTGCTATTGCCGTGGCTTTCACTTCCCACACTGGAGGTAATCCCCTGAGTATTTTCCTAATCAACTCATAAGTAGGGTAAGTTTTTCTAAGAGCATTTAAAGAATTAATGATGTGTGTGAATCTAATGTACATGGATTCTATGGATTCATCAATCGTCATTTTAAATGCTTCATATTCACTAGTGAGCATGCCTATCCTACTATCCTTGACTTCCTTAGTGCCTTCATACGTAACTTCTAATTTTTCCAAAATTTCTTTAGTTGAGTTACATGCCATTACCCTATTAAATTCATTGACATCTAATGCACAGAAAAGTAAGTTCATGGCAGTGGCATTGATTTGAACTAACTTCCAATCCTCTTCAGTATATTCATCTTCAGTTTTAGGTACATTAATCTTATCAATTACTTTCATGGGAATGTGATTTCCCTTAGTCACTATTTTCCAAACCTTGCAATCTACATTCAGTAGATATATACTCATCCTACGTTTCCAATAGGTGTAATTTACACCACAGAAAATGGGTGGTCTAGTGGATGAGTGTCCCTCACCGAATGGGGTTACACCAATGTGTGTCATGTGATCATCTTACAAATTAACTATCAAGTCTATGTAAACCCATTCTGATACCAAATGTTGAATCAGGTGTAATCCCAATAGCGGGGGGGGGGGGTGAATTGGGTATTAAAAAATTCTTTGACACTTATTTACCGCTTAAACCCTACTTATATATTTACCAATAAATTCTTGTTACTCAATTTATTATGTGTAAGACTATCCACACTATGCATGCAATATACGCAATATAAATGCAATGCTGAAAATAAAGAGTAAAGGGAAGAGAGAAGACAAACACAGTTTTACGAGGTTCAGCCGACTCGGCTTACATCCTCGCCTTGAGCAACCACTCAATGACTCACTAAATCCTTGCTCCTTAAATTGGGACTAAGCTTCCCGTACAATCCACTACTTACAAGAGGCACAACTCCCTCCTACTCCGATGCTTACAAGAAATACAACTCTCTCCTTACACACCGGTTCACACACCGAACCGTGTACACAATAGAATCTGAAAAATAACACTCAAAACAATGCTTCTAACAAAAGCTTGTGAGTACAATTCAATTTCCTAATACATTAACATATGATATAACTTGAAGCTCATGAATGTACGAAAACGATACAATCGTTTTATGTTTGATATGCTTCAACACACAAATCCCTATTTAACCAAGACTCCCAAGTAAAGATATATTTAGAATGTGTTGGAGTATACTAGGGTTCTTGGTTCACTTTGCATAAATGCACAAATATATTTAAAGTGAACTTGCTAAGAAAAAACTTTGTCTTGAATATTAAATCAACCAAAATCACAAGGTTTTCTTTCAAGTATTCAATCACAAACTAAGTATATTGTTTTTCAGAACATATCCCTCAATAGAATATATAGTTATAACTACCAAGGATATTTAATCAAGTGTTAATATATCTAGAATATAGTTCCTTTAGGAAATACACACTTGAATCAAACCTTTCAATCAATCACACAATCTAAATCAAGTAATGATCTGGTTTAGAATAACTATGTACATGTATAGACAATTTTAAGATCAATCTTTTAATCAAAATAGACTTTTCAATAATCAGCTCTATGAACAATATATATGTATATTTATACACTCTTGAATCAAAAACCAATCAACCGAGCTAACAAACTTTCTCAAATAATGATCTTTTCAAAAATCAACTTTTATACATATATGCACACTCAAGATCAAAACTTTTCTAATGATAATCAAGAACACGTAATGAGATGAGATGTTCTTAAGAATAATAACTTGAAAGATCAAACCTCAATACTAGATTGAAGTACAGTTGAGTAAACAAGTTCCCTTTAAGAATCTGAATTGATTTGCCCAAGCTCAAAGATTAAAGATTGAAGTGTAGGCAATCGTATAGCAATAGGAGCAAACTTTCAATGTTCTTTCAACAAGGTGTGTTCTTCTCTTTCTTGTGTGTCTAACCTCCGTTCTAGGGTTTAGATATCCCATATATATAGTTTCTTACCCTTAGAATTGATCTCAATCGTTGTATTAAAGAAAAAGCTTGCGACTCCTTTTAATAAAAATTTGATTTTTAAACTTTCCCGCGACTTCAGGCAACCGAAGTGGGGTTCAAGCTCCTAAAGTGGCAAGTTCAGGTGCCTGAGGTCCTCAGTTTAGGAGACCAAAGTGCCTCTGCCAGGTTCTGTGTTTCCCATTAATTCTTCAGGCTACCGAACTTAATCTTCAGGCAACCGAAGAAATTCTTCAGGCGATTGAAGTTGAGTTCGGGCTACCGAGGTCCCCTTTTTCTCAATTTTTCTCAAATTTTCTTTTCTAGTTTAAAAATTCTGCTTTGCTCCTTTTCTTGGGTCGTTTATAAAACAAATTTTCATGATTTTACAAACATTTCTAAGTCCATGAAAGTTCCCTAATGATGTACATGAAATGCATGAATCCTAAAATCATTCTAAGTTATGTTGAGCCTCAAATTAAATCATATGATAGTGTAAGTACATGAGTTCTAAGTATGCATTCCCAAGATGTTCTTGAATTTTTCCGCTTGCATCTTGATTCTCGTACTCTTTGAGTTCCATGGATCTTGCTAAGATTTGTAAGTTTTACTTGAAGGCTTCTATGACTCGTTATCTTTCCATTCATGCATAATATAGTTCCTATTCACAAACTCAATGCACAAATCAAATACCAAGTGATTTGTCATTATAAAAACGGATTGGACTCGTAGAGTCAACACGTGATACTACGTGGGCATATCACAAAGGTCTTGAACCACCTTTTGAGAGAGGCCCCACTGCTGGAGGATCCCCTAGAGGGTCGGCAGGTGCCAACATAAAAATTCTAGACCATAGGCATCTTAATTCAATGAAATCTTAGATGGTTGAAGAGAGACATACCTATTTAAGGATGTTTTGAGTACCTGTAGAAAAATGGCTTGCCGAATTCAAAATCCTAGAGATTTGATAGGCGGCGAGATGGGCGACTATCTATGGTTGTGGCTAGTGACTCTGCTCTATGGAGAATCGTGCACAGTAGGAGGAGGTTGGGGATGTGGATGTGGGATGCGAGCGGGAGAGAGGCAAAGCTCAAAGTCCCCGTGGGCGTCGAACTTCCCCCTAGTTTTGAATCTAGACCACCATCGCGAGAGCTATGAAACTCCTATGCAAAAATCGTAACTACATAGGTCACCGTCAGAGTCTCCTCTGCAATCCCCAAATGGCTCCCTCATGCTCCCAAAATCACCATCGTCTCAAAGCCATCATTGCTAGAGCTTCTCCACTGTAAATCCTAGAAATAGCACAGACTGTCGTCTAAGTCTCCTCTGCGAATCCTCAAACGGGACCGAGTCGTCATCGTCGTAGTCATGAGAGCTAGGGTTTGTCACCATCATTGCGAGGGCTAGGGGTCCTACCATCGTTGTTGCGAGAGCTAGGGTTCATTTCCGTTCGAATGCATCCAGGGTTGCACCATGCTTCCGCACATTAAGAATTATGGCATGACAAAATTTTCCTTGTTTTCATCTTTTGCTATCCCATTATAACCCATAAATCTACCTTGAAATCCTCACCTTGCCCTCACTTGCACGTGCCCTATCTATTTTATAAGAGATCCGTTTATAGACCTTCAATGGAAATTGAGGAAAACCTATTTTGAATTTAATTTTAAAAATTCAAATTCAAAATTTAACTACCAATAACTACCAACTATCAACTATCATTGTTAGGATTTGACAAGTGGCATCAAGAAAAAATATGGCAAGCCCAAAATCTCAACCAATTATGTGGAAATGAGTAAAAAAGAATTCAAATATTGGTTGGGCAAATTGATCACATTCAAAGGCCGGTCGATCACTTACAGGTGGTGCATTGCTCTTGTATGACTTAATCCTTACTTAAGCACTTATATAAAATTTCCACAATCATCAAAACTTGTTTATACTTTACATCAACTTATCATCTTCTCCAAGGCATCCTTGACATTTGTATTTCTTTTCATCACTATTGTTGCTAAACACTTCGTTAATAGTGCAAAATATTTTTTAATTGCTTTAACAATACCTTTCTTATTCTTCATAAGGTAAATAAGTTGTAAGAGTGCAAAATAATTTCTTGAATTTTTTTTTTCAAATAAGCCCCATTTAATTTTCTTAGAACTTCAAAGAACATGTTTAGCTATCCTAATCTTAATTGGGCAAACCTTCCATCCAATATTCTAAATCTTTTGATTAAATTGTGAGAATTTATTTTTATGGCAAGATGCAAGCATTAAATCCTTATTGAAAACATCAACCATGTGACTGTTTGGAACAAACTTATTAATTCATTTGATAGATTGCTTACGTACCCTATTTTCGAGGATCAAGTTCATCCATGGTTCAGATGTTATCGATATGGTGTCTTGTAAAATCCTTCTTTTGACAATAATCACTTTTTTATTTTTATTTTTCTTTATTTTTTTTCATTTTCCAAAGACCATCTATTATGGATAATAATTAAGTCACAAAAGAAATTGAAGTCATATTAAGGTGAAGGATTGAATTTTAGTGCTTCTCAAAAGGTCATTGTATCATTTTTTAAGAAATGAAGCTCTAAGACATAGATAGTTGTATTTACATCAAACTTCTCCGAAGACCTATCTTCGCAACACAAGGCCCTTGGTATTGTAGATCCTTTTTTGTCGCTGTTGCTATCCATTGTCTTCAGCCTCTTTTTTTGACTTGATAAGATGAACACATCCTTGAACTCTCTCATTTCCAATTTGATAAGATACCAAAAATCATCCTTGGCGTTGAATCTCCCTTTTTTATCTTCCATATGATTGATTTTCATGCTTTGGTAATTTTCAAAAGCTTCCTTATGTCTATTTTCTCTTCGATTTGGAATAGATAAAGTACTTTGATTGCAATCAACAATGGCTTAGGGTTCAAGATGAAAGAAGTTCAATATAAAATATTTCTTCATCTTGGGGATCATTTGAAAACTCCCAATTTTACAAAACTGGGTAGTTTACTAGGAAGTCTTCTAATGCTTGTCATTTAACAGATTTTTTTGGGATGTACACAAGGTCGTACCTTTAAAGCAAGACTCCTCACTTTGCCTTTGAGAACTCTCAATGCCACATGCCTCCAAGTTGTTAGAACAAATTGGATGGGGACCACTCAGATTTGGGAACTATCAATGCCATATGCATTTGAGATGGTCAAAACAACTTGAAGATGACTACTCAGATTTGGGAACTATCAATGCCACATGCTATTAAGGTAGCCAAGACAACTTGAAAGGGGACTAGTCGGATTTGGGAACTCTTAATGCCACATGCCTCTGAAAAAACGAAGATGAGTTCATGCATTAAAGATTATAATTTTAATTAAATGTCTGATTATGTTCATTATTTTAATCAATGAGCTCATTTGACAATGTTAAGATAATTATCCTATTTTTGTAAATTTATGGACATTTGTGTTTTTAATATCATAGGATAATTTTCGGAACGTTGAAGTCTTGCATGCAAATTCATACGAGCCATGCATGAGAATGAAGTGGGCATGTGTGAGAGGACTAGAAGCCATGTGCATGTGTAGATGAGCTAGGTGTCATGCATGCATTTAACATGGGCTTTATCCATTCCAACCATGAGTATCTAGGAACATGGAAGTTGGACCATGCAAGAATACTTGTGAATGAAGCCGCACGCACATACATTAAATGAGTTAGATGCAATCCAAGTCCAAAGTTTGCTTGGAGACAGCTTGGATGTATTTTGGTATTTTAATCATAACTCTCTCACCTGAGCTCCGATTGAGATGATTCAAAGTGTTGTGGAAATCCAAGAAAATGCTCTACAACTTTTGTGTTTTGAGTTTTAAGAGATATGGGCTGTAGAAAGGTCAAAATTGGGCTTGCAAGTGCAGATTTGGTCATGTGTTAATAAAAGAAAAAAAATGATTAAAGGCCCATCATGATGTGACCTCGCCATGCAGTGTGAGGGCTAGAGATACGCTGGTAGCCATGATGCGCTAGGTGAAACACAAAGAAAAAGAAAGAAAATAGAAAGGAAAGTAAAGAAAGGAAAGGATTTGGAAAAGTAAAAGAAAGTAGGCCATTTAGGGTTTTATTGGGAGACTATGAAGCTGGGTTGAATGTTGGAAGCCGCAGGAAAAAAAAAAAGAAAAAGAAAAAAATCAGGAGTTTGGGGCTTTGGAAGGTGGTTGTTTGCAGACAGAAAGAAAAAAAAATAGAGAGGGCTGTGGAGGACGGCTGGATCTCTTGCAGGTTTTGAGGGGATTTCTAAGGGAGTCTCTCTTTTCTTGGAGTCTCTCTTTTTGGAGGCAACTATGATTAGGAGGTTTTCTTGGAGTCTTTCTTCAAGTCTTTGAGAGGTGGCACTGAAGAAAAAAGTGACAAACAAACAACAAGGGCGGTTGACGGAACGTAGAAAATTAAAATCTTTTTAGGAATAGGAAAGCAACGCGCGACGGCAGTGTTCTGGGTGTTGTTTTGTCTTCTACTCTCCAAATAAAAGGAAGCATGGTGAAATTGTTTATGTTTGATTTAATTTTTGGCATGAACTAATTTTTATATTCTAGGAAAACGATGTAATTCAGTTTTAAACTATGATTGCTCTTCGATGCTAATCTGAAGTAGTTTTTTTCAATGTTTGTTTGAGATATTCTGTGCTTAATGCTTTTAATTAACTGACCATTAATTAGATGATGTTAGTCTTGTGATTTGCTACCGAAAGGGGGAATTATAGGATAGATATTGGATAATTCAATGTAGGTAAATATATAGATCGAAACACTTGTATGAACCTACGTAGCATTAAAAATTGAGGGTCTTATTACGTTCGTGCATTATTAATTTGCATATTCTTATGTTAAATAATAAATAAGAATAGGTTTTGATTGACTATTGAAAGATGCTTTTGGAAAAATTAGAGATTTGTTAATAAACGGAGAAAATGAAATCTAATTAGCTAGATGAGTAAAGCATAGTGAGAAACTAGGTGAAATCGGTTTCCTAAAATTTTTCACCCTCATTAATTTGATACGTGGTAACCTGTTTTATTTCCCCTTGGGTAGTTTATTTAAAGTAGCCTTATTTCAATTTCGTATTCTAAAATTATTAATATTTCTAAATAAAATTAAAATTAGTATAGTTTCGGTACTTGATAAAACACCAATCCTCGAGGACAATACTCTTCACATCACTATATTATAAAACTATGATATTGTGCACTTGCAATTTTGCACCGATCAGGTTTTTGGCGCCACTGCCGGGGATTGAGTTTTTCTTATTTTTTCTAATATCGATACAAAGTAGTCTTGGTTTTAATTTAGAATTTTTTTTCATTTTTATTTTTTAAGTTTTATTTTTATTTTTATTTTATTTATTTATTTTTCTTTCTTTTCGTTTTAAGGTGTTTTTGATGTTAGATGCGCCATGCTAGAACCCATGCCATTACTCCTTTTGATGAGGAGATTGAAAGAACGCTCAGAGCACTAAGGAAAAAGAGGGTACTAGCCATGGATAATCGTCAACATAATTAGTAGCCACACGCCTTGAAGGATTATGTACGACCAGTTGTGAATGACAACTATTCAGGTATCAGACGCTAGCCTATTAATGCCAACAATTTTGAGCTTAAACCCGCATTAATCAGTAAGGTGCAACAAGCTAGATTCAGCGGATCACCACTTGATGATCTCAATATCCATCTGGCGATGTTTTTGGAGATTTGTGACACTATAGTGCTCAATGGTGTTACTGAAGACACCATTAGACTTAGATTGTTCCCTTTTTCTTTGATGGACAAGGCAAGAGGTTGGCTACAATCTTTACAATTGGGGAGTATCACTAGTTGATAGGTTATGGCAGAAAATTTTCTGGCTAAATTCTTTCCACCAGCAAAAACAGCTCAACTCGGTAGTAAGATTGGTCAATTCAATGATTTTGAATCACTCTATGAAACTTGGGAAAGGTATAAGGTTCTGATTCGATGTTGTCCATAACATGGTTTGTTGGATTGGTTGCAAATTCAGATGTTTTATAATGGGTTAAATGGGAAAACTCGGACTTTAGTTGATGCTGCGTCTGGGGGAACTTTGATGTCAAAGACACTTGAGGGTGCGACTTCTCTTTTGGAAGAAATGGCCTCAAATAACCATCAATGGCCAATCGAAAGAACTATGGCTAACAAAGTTGCTAGGATTCATGAGTTGGAGCTATTTGCTGCCCTTTCAACTCAAGTTGCTTCTCTATCCCATCAAATTTCATCTTTGACAACCCAAAGGATACCAAAAAGTGCAAAATATGTGTCTTATGGAATGAAGCAAGTCAAGAACATGTTCAATACATCAATAATCGGAACTACAACTATCGTGGTAATCCTTTGCCACAATACTACCATCTAGGGCTTCGAAATCATGAGAATCTGTCTTATGGAAATACACAGAATGTGCTGCAACCTCTTCTAGGATTTGATAGTCAACAAAGCGAAAAAAAGATGTCCCTTGAGGATGCCATGATATCCTTTGTTGAGGAGACACAAGCAAGGTTTAAAAAGACAGATTCACAGTTGGACAACATTGAGACTCATTGTAGCAACATAGGAACTGCCATGAAGAATCTTAATATGCAAATTGGGCAACTGGTCATGACCATAAATTCCAAACAAAGAGGAACTTTTCCCAGCAACACAAAAGTGAATCCAAAGGAACAATGCAAGGCCATCACACTTAGGAGTGGAATAGAAGTTGAGAGATCATCATCAAAGGAAACCATGTCCATCCCTACAGCTAAAAATAATGGCCGAAGCAAGAATAAAGTGGAAGAAGAGGAGATTGTGGATGATACATCAAAAGAGATAGACACGCCTCTAGAAATTTCATTTCCCGACAATCCTCCTATTCTCTCTACTCCATTTCCTTATCCTCAACGTTTTCAAAAGAAAAAAATTAGATAAGCAATTTTTTAAGTTTTTGGATATTTTTAAGAAAATTCGTATAAATATTTGCAGATGCCTTGGAACAAATGCCAAATTATGTCAAATTCCTGAAGGATGTCATTTCCAAGAAAAGAAGGTTGGAGGAGTTCAAAACGGTGAAACTTACTGAAGAATGCAATGTTATTCTTCGAAATAAATTACCTCAAAAATTAAAAGATCTAGGGAGTTTCACATTGCCTCGCACTATTGGAAATTCTTTTTTTGATAAATTTTTATGTTATCTTGGTGCTAGCATTAATCTTGTGCCACTTTATGTTTGTAGGAAATTGGGACTTGGAGAGATGAAACAAACGACCATTTATTTGCAACTAGCAGACCTATCCATCAAGTATTCATATGGAATCATAGAAGATGTATTGGTAAAGGTGGACAAATTCATTTTTCCTACTGATTTTGTTGTGTTAAATATGAAGGAAGATCAAGAAGTTCCATTAATTCTTAGCCAACCCTTCTTGGCCACTGGAAAGGCTTTAATTGATGTTCAAAAGGGTGAGTTAACATTGAGAGTGGACAAGGAAGAGGTTTTGTTCAACATTTACCAAGACATGAGATTCCCAAAAGATCCAAACACTTGCTTTCGGGTAGATGTCATTCAGCAAGGTGTAGAAAAAGCCTTTCAAAAAGATGTATTAGCTAATCACCTAGAACAACAGATTACAACACTAAGTAATGAAGTGGTAGAACTTATGGTAGGAAAGATGGAGTCTATAATTTCTAAAGAAAAGACGCAGCAACCTATATCTCCAGAGTTGAAGCAATTCCCTGAGCATCTTCGCTATGTGTTCTCAGGTGATGTGTATGAAAATGCAAAAATCTACAAAGAGCAGATGAAGAAGTGGCATGAAAAACATATTCTTAGGCATGAGTTTGCTCCAGGACAACAGGTTCTACTCTTCAACTCAAGATTAAAACTCTTCCCGGGTAGGTTGAGGTCAAGATGGATAGGTCCTTACACAATTGATAAAGTTTTCCCTTTTGGAGCAATAGACATGAAGGACAAGATAGGGAATATATTCATAGTTAATGGTCAGAGATTGAAGCACTACTATGGAAAACAAATGGAGATGAAAAGTGCATTTATTCCTCTTGGAGATCCTGGTTGATGAAGATTGAAAAGTCTGGCTAAAGATGTTAAAAGAAGCGCTTATAGGAGGCAAACCAAAGAGTTTTTCGTTTGTTTATTTCATTTATATTAATTACTTTATTTATTTATCTATTCACTTTTTAATAATTTAGATTTTTGTTGTAGGTTTATTTGGCACGAGTACAGAGCTGAAAATTTAATTCCTCGACGAATTCACTAAGAAGTCAGGGAAGTTTTTTCTTTTCTTCATTCTTTCTCATCTTTGAATAACATTGAAAAAAAAAATGTGAATATGGATTATTAGCCATGAGTGACACTACTTATGCCCTTCACATACTTGTATACGACCTAAGAGTACACACTTGGATCATCTATGTGTAGTTTCTCTTCATATGGCTAAACTAGGAATTGTAACTCATTGAAGGTTGATTGGAAGATCAATTGTGTTAATCTAGCTATATAAACTCTTGTATCTACATGGTATCTCTCGAGGCTAAAAAAATACATGTTCACGTGAGTTGTAGCACTTGGGTTTCCTTGTGAACACTAAAAGAGTGCCCGCAGCGACTTTGACACCTTGTGAGGTATTGTTGAGCCATTTATCATTCTTTTGAGTGTTTTATGTCAATTTAGAGTTTATAAAACTAAACTTTCCCTATTTTTTCTAGATATTCTTTGTACACTAGTCTTGGTTTTTGACTTTCTATCCTAGTGGTGACATCTAGTGAGGAGATAGAATCCTAGGTCTTGTAGTCTACTCAAGATGTGAAGGCTGAACTAACCCTAAAAATAGAATTATTTCATGGACTCTTGTTCGAGTTTAATGCACATAGATGGTATGAAAACACTGAAAGAAGTGTTTTGATTGTCCTAACTGACCATGAAAAAAATGAAATTGAAAAATGAGCAGAAGAACAAAAAAGAGAAATATAAATACCCTAGAAGAGGTGAAAGATTAATACCTACTCCACACAACTACAACAAAAGTCAGGGATATGACACATGTTCTCCACATATGAAGACTCTTCACCCCCCCAAATGCCTCAAATGTATTCACACTTGGTTTGTAAATAAGTTGATCTATGGTGGTCTTGGTTGGATACGACGAGTAGGTGAGAAGATGCTAGGGTGTAGGACCCGACACCTCGTAAATAGGCTGGATCTTTTTCAGATTAGTCCACTTCATACATTTAACTTTTTTTTCTTACAATATGTGGGATGTTTGATCATGACACTCCTCCTCACCTATGGCGAGTGAATCCATCTTTTTTGAATATTTTTAAGGGTATACCAGTTAGGTCAAGTCAAAACGACCATTCTTTAGGTTTTCACTGGTATCCTGGGTGTAACGAGTCATACACATTACACATGCCTCGACATTTCACCTATTTATACTCAAATTTATATGGCTACATTAACTATGAATTGTAATTGCTAGTTAACTCTATGTGTGTATACCGTTTGTAATGGTTATATAGTGATGAAACTTACATGAGTGACTTGCTTTGAAGTTGCATGAATTATGATAAATGAGCTTGTGAGTAATTTGGTGATATTCCTGCGTGTGAAATGGTATATTTGTGTTGCATGTACATTCATTTGATATTCATTGGAATTTGTTTTTATTTGTGTCGTTCTAGAAATCATTTTGAGACTACAACTCGTCTACTAGGATCGTCCTAGGGGTTTAAAGCCTTGTTGCATTTGGTAAATGCAATCGTGTTTCCCACAAAAGAGGAGGTAGATAGGGTTTGGTAGTTTTGTTAGCTTTTGGCTTGCTCAAGTAAAAGTAAAACGTTACGACATATGGTTTTCATGAGTATTGGAATTTGAGTTGCTACTCTCCTGGTCTGATTGCATTTAATTTATTTGCTAGGTACTAGCAAAATGTTAGTTGGGGGGTGTGATTACGAGTCAAAGTTGCGTAATTAGGCATTTAAATTCAAGCATTAAAGACGTTAAGATAATTATCCTATTTTTTTAAATTTATGAATATTTGTGTTTTAATATTGTGGGATTATTTTCAGAAGGTTGAAGTCTTGTATACAAATTCATATGAGCCACGCACGAGAATGAAGTGGGCGTGCGGGAGAGGACAAGAAGTCGTGTGCATGTGTAGATGAGCCGGGTGTTGTGCATGCATTTAACGTGGGCTTCATCCATGCCAACCGTGAGTGTCAGGGTACATGGAAGCTAGACTATGCAAGAATACTTATGAATGAAGCTGCATGCACGTACATTAAATGAGTGAGACACAATCCAAGTTTGAAATTGGCTAGGAGACAACTTGGACGTATTTTGGTATTTTAATCATAACTCTCTCATTCGAGCTTCAATTGAGATGATTCAAGGTGCTGTGGAAAGCCAAGAAATCGCTATACAACTTTCAAGTTTTGAGTTTTTAGATCTACAAGCTATAAGAATGTCAAAATCAAGCTTGAAAGTGCATAGCTGGCCATGTGTTAATAAAAGAAAAAAAAATGATTAAATACCCATCTTGATGTGACCTTGACCATGTAGTGTGAAGGCTGGAGATATGCTGGCAGCTGTGATATGCTAGGTGAAACACAAAGAAAAAGAAAGAAAAGAGAAAAGAAAGGAAAGAAAGGAAAGGATTTGGAAAAATAAAAGAAAGTAGACCGTTTAGGGTATTCTTGGAAAACCGTGAAGATGCGCTGAAGGTTGGAGGCCACAGAAAAAAAAAAAGAAAAAAAAAAAAGAGGAGTTTGGGGTTTTGGAAGGTGGCTGTGCATAGACAGAAAGAATGAAAAATAGAAAGGGTTGCAGAGGAGGGGTGGATCTCTTGGGGGTTTTGGGAGGATTGCTACGGGAGTCTCTCTTTTCTTAGAGTCTCTTTTTTTGGAGGCAGCCATGAGTAGGACGTTTTCTTGAAGTCTTTCTTGGAGTCTTTCAGAGGTAGTGCTAAAGACAAAAGCAAAAAACAAACAGCAAGGGGGGTTGACGGCATGCAGAAAATTAAAATCTTTTTGGGAATAGGAAAGCGGCGCGCGATGGTGGTGCTGTTGGTGTTGTTTTGTATTCTACTCTCCAAATAAAAGAAGGCATGGTGAAATCTTTTATGTTTGATTTAATTTTTGGCATGAACTAATTTTTGTATTCTAGGAAAACGACGTAATCCAGTTTTAAACTATGTTTGCTCTTCGACGCTAATCTAAAGTAGTTTTTTTTTTAATTATTCTGCACTTAATGATTTTAATTATCTGGCCATTAATTAGATGATGTTAGTCATGTGATTTGCTACCGAAAGGGGGAATTATAGGATAGATCTTGGATAATTCAGCACAGGTAAATATAGAGATCGAAAGACTTGTATGAACCTACGCAGCATTAAAAATCGAGGGTCTTATTACGTTCTTGCGTTATTAATTTGCATATTCTTATGTTAAATAATAAACAAGAATAAGTTCTGATTGACTATCAAAAGAGGTTTTTGGAAAAATTGGAGATTTTCTAGCAAACAAAGAAAAAGAAATATAATTAGCTAAAGTATAGTCAGAAACTAGGTGAAATCGGTTTCCTAGAAGTTTTCACCCTCGTTAATTTGATACGTGGTAACCAGTTTTATTTTCCCTTTAGTAGTTTATTTAAAGTAGCCTTATTTCAATTTCGCATTCTAAAATTATTAATCTTTCTAAATTAAATCATAATCTATATAATTTTGGCACTTGGTAAAATTAAGACACCAATCCGTGAGAACGATACTCTTCACATGACTATATTATAAAACTATGATACTGTGCACTTGCAGTTTTGCATGGATCACTCAAATTTGGAAACTATTAATTCCACATGTCTATGAAGCAGCTAGGATAAGGAACCTACTTAGATCAGGGAACCCACAATCCCACATACCTTTCGACGTGGCCAAAATAACTACTTGATTGAGCGAGGTAGTTGGAATAAGTTGGGTAGTAACTCTTGAAAGGATGAGATATTCCACACAAAACTACTCGAATTAATGAGATAGTCCAAACAACTTGGAGGTAATTTAGATGAAACTTAGATGTGACCACTCGTATGAACAAGATAGTCAGAACAATTTGGACGTGACCACTCGTAAGAACGAGATAATCAAGACAATTGGGATGTGACCACTCGTATGATTGAGATAGTCAGGTCAACTTTGAAAGTGATATAATTGAAATTTGGGGGGGCAATGTCCTGGCATTTGAATTTTTTTTTGTAAAATATTTTGGATCTGAGAACCAATGCCGAATAATGTAAAACGAATTTTCACATTAACCACTAGCGTATAAGGACCATTGCTCAGTACTCAAAAAATGTTTTCGCAATAACAACTTCAATCTAAGTATCGATGTCCCAGTGTTTGAAAAACATTTTTACAAATCACATGAATCTGGGGGCCAATGTCCCATGTTCTAGAGGAGAACTCTAACCACAAAAATGAAAATGGATAAGAAAACACATATATCATAAATGAGTGGGTGCATGATATAATGATATGTATGCATGTTGTTTCCTATCATTTTTGATGCTATGCATGAGGATGCATAAATTTCCTTCTTCAAATAGACTGAGGTTATACTCCTCAATTTTATTCTACATCTAAGATGCTCATTCTTGTTCTGAAGGGGATTTTAATGAAATACCAACCATGCTGCCAAGTGTGAATGTTCTTGTGCTCTCTTCTTGAAGGATGACCTTTGCTGTTTGCGGCTTGCACTATGAATTTTCCTTGAACATTCAAATCATGGTGGGACCATGTGTGTGTGTGTGTGTGTGTGGTTTTTTTTTTTTTTTTTTTATATAATAAAAACCCTTTTGAATAGAAAAGCAAAAATAATCATGCATTTATGTGACACATACTCATTTAATCGTGAGACCAAATGTACAAAATAGTTCTTTTACTTGATTTACATGTTGTTTTGATGGGAAAATGACTTTACCAGTACTTTGATGTCATATAACTTTGGTGTTAGCTTAGTAAACCAATCAATAGGTAAACACCTTTAGCTCTTCCATTTGATGACTCGAATTTTGTAAGAAAATGCCCTTTTTTTTGTACTTTACTGTTGTAATCTGATGCCCTCCTTAAATGAACTTCTTCTCAATCCAAGTATTACAATCCCATTTCCTCCCCTTAATCTCGTAATGTGGTAAGTGTTTTACCTGTGTTATGATTTCAAGGTGGTCTTTTAGACATGAGACAAAATGTAAGCTAGGGATATATTTTACTTGAAGAAAAGGGGAACTCGGGCTAAAATGCCCCATAGTAATATTTTTCCTCCCTAGTTATTGAAAAGTATTTACCAAAATTTTGGCCTAACAAGGCTTAATCTCATTTCGATAATGACAAACCAAATCATCTGATTGTGCTATCAAGAGTATTTATAGGCATTATAGCTTATAAGCATAATGAACAATGTTTAAATGTATAGCCATGACGAACACAAGTAAATGAATAATGCCTACCAAAGAAAAGTTTGGATGAACATCAAGGTCAAGGATATGAAGACCTAGTTAGTTTATCATGTATTTTGTTAGACTAGCTAGGTTTCATGTAAGTACTGTTCAATTGATGTTTATTATGAAGCTCTTAGGATTAATTATTGGACCTAGAGATCTTTTTCTTAATGATTTGGAAAATATTTTTACAAAGTCCAAATATTATTTCAAAAGGATTCAAAAAAGTTTTGGAATAAAAAAATATAAAGAACATTGAATTTCAGGGTGTTTGGGCACCTAAGGCTTTTGCACAGTAGACCGAATGTAGGAATCTTAACAAACTAATCTGGCATCAGAGAGTTTGTGTGACTGAACCTATATTTTAGTCAACTAAAAGGCTACTTCTATTATAAACTTGCAAATAGTGTTGGTTTGGGCGACTGAACCTAGGGTTTAGTTGACCGAACGGGTTTAGGCTACCGAATGTAAAGTTCAGTAGACTGAAAGGCTATTGCCTGTTTTGTAATTCATAATTTCAATTGGTTCGGGTGACCAAACTACCATTTTAGTCAACCAAAGAATGCAATAAGTTTTGCAAAATGTCCTAAAATATTTCCAATTTTGGAAGAAAATGTTTCCAAAACTTGCACAAATGATCAAAATTCAAACCTAGCTATAAAAGGCTAACCCTAATCATGTTAGGGTAACAAGAGATCAAGACAGTACATAGATTTTTACATTGAAAATATGTTATGTGTCATTCCCTCTGCTAAAACCAATTTTCTTGTTTATACTTCAAGTTGTAAGCTTTCAAAACCCAAAAAACCAAGCCAATCTCTTAAGTTTCGTAGCAAATATTATTTTTGGGAGTATTATAGTGTTTATCTGTGTACAAATCTTCTCCATTAAGAGAGTTTTTTCATTGTACAAAATTAGTTATTGATTTCCTTGTAAACTAACGTTTCTAGTTGTGAATTGTTGACAAGCAAGAGGATTGTTCTTGCTTGAGAGGTGTCTCCACCTACTAAAGGAGAGAGATGTTTCCGCCTATTGAATGGACGGATTAGTGAAATCCTCATAGCAAGTTGCTCGAGGTAAGGACGTAGGCACAGTTGCCGAACCTTGTTAAAAATTTTGGCGTCACTTTTTCTGTTATCTCTTTTACATTTCAACTATATTGATTTGTGAATGTTGTGTATGTTGTCAATGTGCTATATTGATTTATGAATGATTTAAATACTTATACTGATCAAACTCTGCTGTAGTTACAACTATAGGTTTGATTTAATCTTCTGAAACTTTTTGTTTTGGTTCAATCATTCATTCAAGTTATTGTATAAACTATTTTGTGTTGCTGGAAATATTCTTATCAATATTAGTCAGTTGCAAGCATTTTGAATTGTGTGTGATTGAATATATATTGAAATTGTAGATTAATCTCTTTCATATTTAAGAATATCATAATTCGTATAGTTGTTTGCTGAAAATATTTCTGTGGTGATTAAAGCATTTAGATCACTAGTGAAAAACAAATTAAGATAGATTAAACTTCTGCATTAAATTTTAAAATACCCAATTCACCCCCTATTGGGATTACACCTTAACTTTCAATTAGTATCAGAGGAGGTTACAATAAATCCTAATAAGTAGTTGTACAAAGATCTAAATGGCAAAACAAGGTGTGTCCTCATTTGGTGAAGGTCAATCCTTTATTAGGCATCCAATATATTGTAGTGTTAACCTCACCTTTTGGAAACGAAGGATGAGAAATTTTCTACAAAACGTGGATTGGAGGGCTAGGAGATTTTTTGTCCAAGGAAATTACATTCCTACAAAATTTTATGAAAATAAAGAAATTCCTAAGGATGAAGGATAAATGAATGATGCAGACATGAAGCTAGTGCAATGAATGCCCTATATTGTGTGTTATGCACAAATGAAATTAATAGAATAATGGGCTGCAAGAGTGCTAAAGAAATCTGAGAGAAGTTACAAATAAATTATGAAGGAAGCGTAGACATAAGGGATAGTAGGATAGACATGCTCAATAGTGAGCATGAAGCTTTTAGGATGAACCCAAAAGAATCCATATCTAGTATGTACACTAGGTAGCTCATATTACAAACTCCCTAAATACAGTAGGGAGGAATTGCCCTACATATGAAATGATTAATAAAATCCTTAGAGGACTCCCATCTATTTGGAAACCTAAGGCTGCAATCATAGTTGAAGGTAGAAACTTAAAGGCGATGACCTTAAACAAGCTCATTGGGTCACTTCTCACATACAAGATGACAATAAATGAAAGAGCAACCGAAAGTAGCAAAGCTAAGAAATCCAATGCACTTAAAGCTTCCAAAGAAAGCTCAAGTGAAGAGGAAGATGAAAGATGGATGAAGAAGATATGGTTTTAATCACCAATCAACTAGGTAGGTTCATCAAAAAGAATAAGAAACTCACTAGGAAATTTTGAGGATCTAGGATGGACAAAGGAGAAACAAGTAGGAAAGAAACAAAAGCAAAACCTCCAAGTTGCTATAACTACAAGAAGTAGGTCATATTAAACCTGATTGTCTGTAGCTTAAAAAGGAGTCTAAGAAGAAGAACAAAAACGTAATGAAGGCAACAACTTGGTATGACTCCAGCTCAAGTAGCTTAGAAAGCGACCTGAGCGATCAGGAGGTGGCAAACTTCTACCTTATGGAGTTAAACGATGAGGTAAACTTTTACTGTAACTCGTTTATTGATTCTAGTGATGAATCCTGCAATGAATCTTGTGATAGCATGCCATCATACACTAAATTGCAAATTGAGTTATTTAAATTAGATAAAAGCTTTGTTAAGGTGTCCAAATGAAATGCTACACTAAAAAGTGAGAATAAGACATTGGTAAAGAAATTAGAGTTAAATCACAATGTTGAAAAGGAAAAAGACTCATATATTGCTACACTAGAGAATAAGAATGAAAAATTGTCAAAAGGACTTAATTCTTGAAATCACAGGCCAATTTTGAAAATGAGAAGGATCTAAAGATCACTAGTTTAGAAAGAAAAGTATATGATTATTCCAAAATAATCTATTACTTTACAAATGGAAAAGATGATTTTGACAAACTAGTCGGTTCTCAAAATATGTCTTTAGACAAAGAAGGCATTGGTTTTAATGGAATAGGAAATAAGAGAAAGAAGATTCTCTACATGGGTTATTATTTAAAAGAATCTAAAAACTATGCCAGCACTTCCTCAAACAACGCTTACACACACACACGCACACAACATGCTTCTTATATAGAAAGAAGGGCCATAACAAATTTGATTGCCCATTTAAAAGAAAGAATGTCAAAACTGAAAAGGTGTGGAAAGTCAAAGAAACTTAAAAAACTAACCTCAAAGGACCAAGGAAGGTTTGGGTACCTAAGAAAATTACTTGAATCCTTTTGTAGGCATGTTTTAGGTCCACCCCTTCAAAAGACAAGTGGTACTTGGACAGTGGATGCTCAAGGCATATAATGGGAGACAATTGTAAGTTCACATCACTAACACTAAAGCAAGGTGGACACGCCACTTTTGAAGACAATGCCAAAGGTAAAATTATCAGCATCAACAAAGTCGATAAGGAAACTTCCTTAATCATTGAAAATGTCTTATTAGTTGAAGGTTTAAAACATAACTTGCTTAGTATTAGTCAACTTAGTGACAAAGGATTTGACATAAACTTTTAAAAGGATAAGTGTATCATTGAAAATGCAGAAACACATGAGATACTCTCTATTGCAAATCGTTGTGAAAATGTGTATTGCATCAACTTTGAAAACTTAGTGTCTTAAGACGTAAAGTTTTTTACGGCCTTGAATGAATCTAGTTGGTTATGGCATAGGAGAGTAGAACACGTTAGCATGGACCTCCTATGTAAGTTAGCTAGCAATAATTTAGTTAAGGGCTTACCCAACACTAAATTCATAAAAGACCAAATTTTTTATGCTTGCCAACTCAAGAAGCAAACCAAGGCATGCTTCAAAAAGAAGTAATTAAAATCCACTGGAAGGCCATTAGAATTAATTCATATAGATCTATTTGACCCTACTAAAAGACAAAGTCTATGCAAAAAAAAATATGCATTTGTCATAGTAGATGACTATTCCAAGTTCACCTGGGTGTTATAGCTAGCCTCCAAATATAAGTTGTGTAAAATGCTTACCAATTTGTGTAAGAAACTCCCAAATGAAAAGGGTTATGGTATTTTACACATAAGAAGTCATAGAGGTGGAGAGTCAAAAATAAATATGTTGAAAACTTTTGTGACAAGAAGGGATTTTCACACAACTTTTTAGCACCTCGAACACCTTAAAAAAAATGGAGTTGTTGAGAGAAAGAACAAATCCCTGTAAGAAATGGCTAGGACTATGCTAAATGAGCATAACCTACCAAAATATTTTTGGGCTGAAGTGGTAAATACCGCATGTTATATTATGAATAGAGTTTCCATTAGGAAAAACCTAAATAAAACACCTTATAAGCTTTGGAAAGGAAAGAAACCAAATATTTCATACTTCCATGTCTTTGTTTGTAAATTTTATGTTTTCGATGATAAAGGTGACCTAGGAAAATTTGATGCAAAATCAGATAAAAGAATTTTTGTAAGATATGCTCTAAATAGTAAAGCTTTTAGAGTATACAAAAAAAGAACGATGACAGTTTATTCATGTTGCATTTGATGAAGCCAACTCATTCTCTTTTAAAACCTCTATTGATGATGATCCATAGATAAGAAAAGGTTTAGAAGACTTAGCAATTCATGATAGTGAAAGTGAAGGTGTAATCCCAAGAGGGGGATGAATTGGGTATTTTTAAAATTTTGTGTGGAAACTTAATTAATTTTAAAACTTATTTACCACATACTCTAAATATTTTAATCACCATATAAATCTATTCAACGAACAACTATACCCATCAGCAATCCTAAGTGTAAGATAACTACTTATGTATTGATATGCGATCAACCATACCCTATCAGCAATGCTTGCATGAAATCAATAATAACAATAGTTTGCTTGGATACTAAATAATTTATATTATAACTTAACTAATTAATTAATAATCACAATACTATTTCCAGTGGCTAAATCACAATATTTATATTAGTAGTTATAGTAGATTTTGATTAACAAGATTATTTAAATCATCCAAGGAATCCACAAATCAAATTAATTCATTCACAGCATTCCCAAATCAAACTAAATCATTCACAAAAGATAAAATCAATGTATATGTTCATGAAAATAAAGAGATAAGGGGAAAGAGTGACATTGAGATTTTTTACAAGGTTCGGCAACATGCCTACATCCTTACCTCAAGCAACCTGCTATGAGGATTTTACTAACTCTCTCTGTTCAATTGGTGGAGAACCTCTCTCCATTCAATAGGTGGAGCACCTATCTCATTTCAATATGTGGTGCACCTCTCATGCAAGAACACCCTCTTACTTGCCACCAATTCACACCTCAATAATTCATTTACAAGTAAATTAGTAGCAAATTTTCGTACAATAATGAAACTCTCAAAAAGAGCATATTTGTACACTTTAAAACCACTAGGACACTCTCAAAAATAATTTGATTCGAAGCTCAAGAGTCTTGCTAGGTTTTCTAGATTGAAAGATAGGAAATTGATGTGCAAAAACAAGAAAAAAATTGTGCAATGAAAAAAAACGACGCACAACAGCCTTTGAAAGATAAATCAACGTGTTTTCAAGCTATTGGGTTTATCTAAAACGATTAGGATTAGCCTTTTATAGCTAGGTTTGAAGTCTGACCATTTGTTCAAATTTTGGTAACAATATATTTTAAAAACGGAAAGAAATCATGTTGTTCAAAAATTTTTCGATTGACTAAATTGGGAGTTCGGTCGCCCAAATCGATTAAAATCATGAATTTTGAAACTGGCAGTAGCCTTTTGGTCATCTGAACTTTACGTTCGGTGGCTTGAATCTGTTTGGTCGATTGAACTTTTAGTTCGGTCGCCCGAACCAACATTGTCTTGACTTTGACAATAGCAGTACCCATTCGGTCGACTAAACCATAAGGTCAGTCACCCAAACTAGCTGATGCCAGACTAGGTTGCTCAGATTCATGCTTTCGGTCGACTGAGCTTGAGCCTCGGTTAGTCGAATATTCTTAAATTCATTTTTCCTTTTATTTTTTATTCCAAAATTCATTTGTATTCTTTTGAAAAAATATTTGGATTTTGCGAAAAAATATTTGCCAAGTTATTAACACAGGTCTCTAAGTCTAATTATTTATCCTAAGAGCTTTATAAACAAACATAAGTTTGAGAAGTACTTACATGAGACTTATATTACATTACATGTGAAATAAAATCTAAGTCTTCATGTCTTGAAGCTTGATCTTCATCCAAACTCTAGCAATTCTTCATTTTACTTGTTTTCTTCATGAATTTTAAACTTAAATGTGGTCCATTATACTTGTGAGATATAATACTTTTAAATTTACTTGAAAACACAATTAGATTCCTTAGTTTCTCATTATCAAGATGAAATTAAGACTTATTAGGCCAAAAATCTCTCTCTTTTTGGTGATGACAAATAAGGAACAAAATGAGATAGCCTTGATAAGGCTTGTCCCCCGCCCCCCGCCCCCTCCCCCCTCCCACAATAAGCATAACCACAATGTAAAAATATTCATTTAAGCTTAATTGTGATTTAATTATCTCCTTTTCAAAAAAAAGATTTTCCTTTTGCTTTACTTAGAACTCAAAAGATATTGTATTGTATTATCAAATATATTAATTTGCGATTTGCCATCTTCAGTATTTCATTATTCTCCCCCTTAGGAAAATACAAATAGAAGTTATCCTCCCCCTTTTGAAAATACTTGAAAATACAAATTTAATTATTCATATTCATTTTACTGATTCTCCCCCGTTTGACATCAGCAAAAAAATAAAATAAAATCAACAGAAATTAAGTAGTATAACATAACAAATGCTAGGCAGAGAAACAACAAATGCAATTATCTGTTTAGTAATCAGCCAGCATGCAGTTCACAACAATAAGACCATTAGCAGAAGGTCAAAACAACATTTAGCAGAGCAACATACATACTCAATTATCTCTTAGGATTAGGTTTAGGGGGTAGTGATGACGATAGGGTTGGGAAGTGGTGCGTACTTAAAATTCCTTGAAAATTTAGCCAATACAAAAAATCATGAAAAATATCTAATAGTTATGGTACAACCCCAAAAGGGGGGGTGAATTGGGTATTTAAAAAATGTGTTGCCTAGGTCTACAAATTTTAACAACAATGTAATTTAGCCTAGGGTTAGTCTATGCAATCATCAAACAAACATATAAGTGAGTAAATGTAAATTGCGGAAATGTAAAAAACACGCACGATATGTTATTAGGGTTCGGCCAACTGTGCCTACATTCCCACCTTGGCCACACCGGCACAAGGATTACCACAATAATGCTCACTTAAACGGGTGGAGCGACACCTAATACAACCAGGTCAATTCAAGGGGCTACCTCAACGAACACACCTTAACAGGATAACGCACCTAGGTTTCATAACTAGGTCTAAGCCAATACAAGACTATTCCATAGGATTAGTATCCCTCTTCAGGCCAATGCCTGGAATACAATCAATGTGTATAAATTGTTTGTACACGGAAATGCGCTTCAACACAAGCAGATGTGTGCACCAATATAACTCAGTCAATAATGCAAGCGCAAGTGATATGTAAATATGCTCAGTGCTCCAATGTGTGCTAAACACTCAATCACGTAAATATATATATATATATATATATATATTCAGTCCAAATCTTGAGTGTATATCTAAGCAAGATTTGAAACACACTTTTTGAATAACACAAAAACATATCAAAGTTTCAAATATGTTAAGCAAGATAAATCAAACAAACTCAATAGGATATTTCAATGTATAAAACACAATGGAGTTGTTTGAAAGACTAGCTTTTTATAAAAGGATTTTTGCACATAAAATCTAGGTTTAGGTAACTTACAACAATAATGCAAGAAATAGAAACCCTCAAAGTCTTTCCACACTAGATTTATCAAATGAAATCAGTGGAAGAACTTTAGGCTTTACTCTCAAGTAAAATCAATCAATCAATCAATATACCAAGAGAGAGTATTAGCTAGAGAAATTTAAGCACAATAGCCTTAAAGAAATACTCACAATGCTTAGAGAAAGAGAATGAGGAGTATGTGAGTGTTTGCAAGAAATATTTGGCTAATATAGGGTTTTTAGGGTTTTGAAAGTTAAGAGAAATTTTGCCCTAATCAAGTTTTGCTAATCCTTGCTAATTAAGACAAATGAACTGGTATATATAGGCAAGGAGGATTTTTTGACCGTTGGGGACATAGTGGGTATAATTAGAATTGTCTAAAAGACCATTAAGAAAGTTAACCCAGTTTACCCCATTTTAAAAAATCGGTAAATATTATTTTAACCCGCAAGGTTCGGGTGCCCGAACAGACATAGTCAAAAATTTAACTTCAAGAGGTTCGGGTGCCTAAGTTGGGTACCGATTGGCTGGACCAAAGTCAGTAGGCAAATGTCTGAGGTTTGGGTGCCCGAAGCTGAGTTCAGTTAACCGAACCAGGCATTCTGGTCGCCTGAGCCTCTATTTGAACGTAAACATTCAGTCGCTCTAATAGTTGAAAAGTGCTCTGACAAGCATTCGACTTCCCGAGTAAGATAAGTTCAAAAGCGGTTTGGTCGCCTGAAGCTAGGTCAACATGTTGACTTGTTCGGTCGCTCGAACCCTCTCAACCTTTTGAATTTTCAGTCCAATTTTTAACCAATTATAATTCTCCTAATATGAAGATGATAATTGGGACTTATTAGTGCATTTGGTTAGAGACCTAAGGACTTTCTATCCTACCGGAAAAAATTTGGTGTCGGTCAACCAACCTAACGTCTGTGTAGGTACCTAAAGTCGAACTATGGTCATTTTGAGCATACCTACCTACCATGCATGATGCAAATTATTACAAGCCATACACGTGCACAGTTCATAATAAATTACATCCCAAAATGAAGAAATAATCAAATGAATACAAAATACAACATATAAATCTTCATTCTTCGGCACAAAAATCGCACGCCATCATGATATGTCTTTCACTCCTAAAGCGCACACAAGGTGAACATACCTGCAATTCTCAGTACAACCATTAGTACCAAGAGTATTTGTCATAATCAAAACTGGGTGTGACCAATGAGGTCAACAATCTCCCCCTTTTTTATGATGAAAAATACCTTATGCAAAAGTGGGTTCAGCCAAGAAAGGCTCCCCCTGACTTTATGCATAAAGATATGGGTAATAAGAGATGTAAGTAAAATGACGCATGGTAATACCCACTTTTTCCTCTTCTCCCCCTTTTGACAATAGAAAAAAGGGTTAAGCAATAAAGCATGAAGGCAAAGGACATCAATTAGATACAAGAAGTATATTGGGAAGATTAAAAAATTCAACAGCATGCCGTTTGAAAGAAGACTATTCCCAATCATAACTTTGTACCTAAGTGACCAGTTTGGAGTTATAACAAATAGTATATAGCATATTTCAATCAATTAACCCAAACAGAATATGCATCAAGGAAGTATAAGTAGCATGCAGCACGTTCACAATTTTAATGTTCTATACTCCCCCAATGGATGATTATGTAGTGATGAAGATTAATCTTTCATTTGGTTTTCACTCATCCTTTCAAAAATATTTTGAAGTTAATTTTATCATAATCATCTTTGGTTTCCAAAACAAACATGTATGGCCATAAGGTATAGTATGATAAACATGTGAGTCTGATACCAATCGTTATAACTACGTGGTAGAGAAGATACCAATTATTAAAACAATACCACTAGTTATAATGACATATTGTTAGTTTTGAAATGAACATGATATCAAATATAGATTTACCAAGATGTGCCCATTGATACCAATTTTTATTTTATTTTCCAAAAGATATAGCAGTTAATGCAAGATATATATATTCTCTCAGAGCCTAATGATTTTGAGATAAATGACTCCCTCAAAGAAAATGCATTTTCTTTATAAATCAACTTGAGTAAAATTCAAAAATTTTCTTAGAAATGCACTCAAGTTTTAAGGAGTTTAGTATTAAGAAAATTATATTAGGTTATGTACAAAGGTTTCAAAAAAATTTGGGAGCATTTTGTCTAAAGATGTAAGCAATCCATAAGAATCTGCCAGTATTCCAAATAAATACGCACAACCAGCCCCAAGGAGTTTAACCAAATAACACAAATGAATCAAGCGTAAGTATTTAGACTTTAAGTATAAATCACATTTGCATACAACAAAGTAAATCATCTCAATTATTTTGGGCAAATGTCTATAGACAATTCGGCAGCATGTCGGTTGTAAACAGGACATTTCCCAAAATTAACCTGCACAAAAACGATTCTCAAATAGGCAGTATTTCAAGAGTAAGGCATGCGAGAACTTATAATCTACTAGTAGGCAATTCTTATCCACTGCATCCGCCATGCAGGAGGCTTTCTATTCTAAGCATGTATTTCAACAGAATGACCATTTAAACACAAACACATGCAAATCAAAGTACTGCATTCATATATCATAATCAAAAGCATAGGCACCATATCATAGTATGTGTGTGTGTGTGTGGTGAATGTGAAAGTCAAATAAAAAAAAATATATAAGCTGTTTTAAGTATAGATACAGACCAAATAAAAGAAATGTATCTGAATAAAATAAAATAGATGATCAAATAAGGAGTTGTAGAATGACGGACTTGATCCTCATGAAGCACTCCTAGGTCTCTCCGTTGTCATGATTGTCATCTCCCTCCTCCCCGCTCAACTCCATCTGGTCATCCTCATCGATGTCCACATCATTCATCTCTCACAGTTGCTCACCAAGGATTTGGAAGTTAGCCCACACCTTGGACTGGAAGTCAGTGAACTCGCTATAAAGGGAGTCAAGTCAAGCTTGTGAAGTAGATGCTTGCTCAATCATGGAGACTCGGAACTCTTGAAATGAGGTGGAGAGATCAATGATGGCTGCCATGATATCGGTGGTAGATGGTACATGGGGCAACTCCTGTGGGACCTCTTGAGCTCCTGGTTCTTTCTCATGTGCAGTAGGCAACCACATGTTTCCAGTGAGCTTGTATCCCATCAACTTCAAGGTGGTGGAGTTGAAGACGTCGGAGGGCCGCACCTTCTTGATGGTAGCTAGTGGTGACCTATTTAGCCTTTCCCTAACGAATATCATAGATAGAATCCCACCATAGGGCAAAATGATTCACTTTCCCATAGTTTTGACAAACATCCACCGTAGGATCAACCTAGGCCGGTCTAGCTTCTTCCTGGTGAATAGGCACCACATGATGAAGCAGTCCAAGTAGGACACATGATCTCTCGATCTTGACTTGGGAAAAATATTATAGGAAATCAGGTAGTGTACAACCTTTGCCTCTAAAGTCAAGGATCTGTAGCTAGGGGTATAGGTCAAGTCAGTTACAGGGTTTGTCATGACCAAATTTACAAAGGTACTCATAGTGAAGTCCTGTTTGGCTATCTAGGTGGAAGAAGAATCGGGGCAAATGAAATCGCCACACTGGATGTCAAAAGTCTCCACCAAGTATGCATCAATGAAGTGAATGTCTGTCTCCAACACCTTGGTGTAGTAGCCCTGACCATCTTGGGCAAGGTTGGCATAGAAGAGTCAGATGAGCAGCAGGTACAACCCCTTGGGCTGAAAGGCAATGAGCTCATAACATCCCTGATATCGAAACATGTCTAGAACATTGTTGAAATGGGTTTGCATGAATTCGATATCGAGGATTTTTCCCAGAATAGGATTCTTCAGATGAAAAACCCTCTCATATTTTATTCTCCAATCGGGTGTGGGAAACCATTGATCCAATGGGACACCCGAGGCAACACGTCTCTTATCATTGGCCATGGAAATGAATCAAGAGGCTGGGGAAGGATGTAGGAGGGAAAGTTAAGGAGGCTCTCAAAGAATCACTTTTTGTAGAGAACCATATATATCAGTGCGGTTTGGGCACCTAAAAAATGGTTCGGTCGCCCAAACAACTTTAATTATGAGGGGTCATTGAGTCTATTCGGCAGCCCGAAACCAGGTTCGGTCGGCTAAATTTCAGGCACCATTTTGTATTTTTGAGGTCTATTGCCAGAATAAATTTTGAACTAATTCAATTGGTCGCCCGAAATGCTCAATTCGGTAGCCCAAATATATATATTTGGGGACTCGAATACTATTTGGCAGCCCGAGCGGATTTGAACACGAAGATTCAGCCGCCTGAAATGTGGTCAACGGCTTGGTCAACCTTCTAGTTTGGTCGACTGAAGTACAAATGTACTTAAGGGTTCGGTCGCCCGATTCGGGTCTATTTATTCTTATTTGATCTATTTCTTGAAGCAATAGACCCTATGGATTATTTGTAGGGGTCAGGACAATGAAATGGCTTCAAGGTAAGATTAGGGCTGGATTTATGACTTTAATTCCAAACCTCAAAGCTGAATAATGGACTAAGTATGCTTAACGTAAGATGTTCGAAGGGGTTAAGCAATTTGAAGTTTAAATGCAAGGCACTCATGCCATGTCCATTTAGGAGAGGACTTTTATTTAAACAACCAATGATATATACTTAAACCAACAAGAATATTCATTTAGGCCAAATTGGTTTTGTGCTTCAATTTACATATTGACTTAATTATCCAAGATGCTTGGTATGCCTTTGAATGGTGAAAGTGCAAGATTTCATATTAATTAGCCCCAAGCCACTGCCATACCTTTTAGAGAATGCTACCCCCTACAGGCAATCCTAACTACTAAGGAAGAACTATGTGATTATGTAATTCCTGTTTGAGCAAGTTCTTCATTTTCTTTCTTAACCACCCATACCATTTTTTCTTCTTTTTACTTTTGTTGGGTTAGGAGTTGGTGATTCTTTGACTTTCCATACTTGCTTGGGTTTCACACATTTTCTTTTAAACGGGCAGTCAAATTTTTTTTGCCCCTTCTTTCTACATACGATGCATGTGGTGTGAGTGTATGGACTAGAGGAGGTACTAGCATAGTGTTTTGATTCTTTTACAAAGTACCCCATGTATAGGTTCTTTCTTTTCTTATTTTCAATCCCATTATAACCTATACCTTCTTTATCTAAGGTCATCTTTTGTGCACCTAGAAGTTTATCAAAGTTTTCCTTGCCTCTAGTGAACGTATAGATAATCTTAGATTGGTCTTCTATTTTCTTCTCTAGATCTTGAATTTTTGAGTTTTCCAAACTTTTGCAAACATTTTGAAGTTTCAAAAGTTCTTTAGACATGTTGTTTGCTTTACTTTCAAGATCTGCTATCAGGTTATCTTTATTATCATCATTAGAAACTTTAGATTTCAAAACAGTTAACTCATTTTCTAATGATTCATTCTTACTTTCTAGTCTATTAATTTTCAAAGTATTTTATTTTTTAGCAAGAACTTTAGAGTCACATTCTTTCATGCATGCTTCATACTTGTTTTCCAAACAAAATATTTCTTATTACATTTAACAAGTAATTTATGAGTCCTAAGATATTCAATTTGTAATTCCTCATAAGTAGGCATGCTTTCACTATTAGTGGTATCATATGATTCAGTATCAAATGTAGTATTCAAATCAGCACAAGAATCATGCTCATATTCATCTACTAAGACAGAAGGGACTAAAATAACCTCATCATTGGTTAAAACTACATAACACTAGTTACCTTCCTTAAGATCAGTGAAGCCTGAGTTGCATAGAGAGATGACTCCTTTTTGCATGGAAGCACCATATCTCCACTCAAGTTCATCCCAAATCTGCTTAGCACTACTACAAGCCATAACCTCACATAAAACATTAGAATCTAAAGCATGCAGTAAGGTATTCATGGCATCAATGTTTACCTATACTAAGTCCCTATCATGATTATTCATTTCAAACTCATATTTAGCAACATCAGTACACCCAATAGACTTCATAGGCACACAATCACCCTAATCAATGACTTTCCAAAATTTCCAATTTAGAGCTTTCACATACACAGTCATTCTAAATTTCCATATAGCTTAATCAATACCACAGAATATAGGTGGGTGTGTGACTAATGTTCCCTCATAGGAAGGGGATGCACTAACATGAGTCATCATGATCTTTTACTAAATAACTTCTAAGTCTAAGTAACGAAGCTCTGATACCAATTGATAGTTATGGTGCAACCCTAAGAGGGGGGTTGAATGGGGTATTTAAAAAATGTGTTGCCTAGGTCTACAGATTTTAACAACAATGTAATTTAGCCTAGGGTCAGTCTATGCAATCATCAAACAAACATACACGTGCAGTAAATGTAAATTGCGGAAATGTAAAGAACACGCACGATATGTTATCGGGGTTTGGCCAACTGTGCCTACGTCCCCACCTTGGCCACATTGGCACAAGCATTACCACAATAATGCTCACTTAAATGAGTGGAGCGGTACCTAATACAATCAGGTCAATTCAAGGGGCTGACCTCAACCAACACGCCTTAACAGGATGATGCACTTAGCTTTCCTAACCAGGTCTAAGCCAATCCGAGACTATTCCATAGGGCTAGTCTCCCTCTTCAAACCCATTCCTAGAATACAACCAATGTATATAAATTGTTTGTACACGGAAATGCGCTTCAACAGAAGCAAATGTGTGCCCCAATATAGCTTAGTCAATCACGCAAGCACGAATGATATGTAAATATGCCCAGTGCTCTAATGTGTGCTAAACACTCAATCACGTATATATATATTTTTAGTCCAAATCTAGAGTGTATATCTAAGCAAGATTTGAAACACACTTTTTGAATATCACAAAAACATATCAGAGTTTCAAATATGCTAAGCAAGATAAATCAAACAAACTCCATAGGATATTTCAATGTATAAAGCACAATGGAGTTGTTTGAAAGACTAGCTTTCTATAAAAGGATTTTGCACACAAAATCTAGGTTTAAGTAATTTGCAACAATAAAGCAAGAACCAGAAACCCTCAAAGTCTTTCCACACTAGATTTATCAAATGAAATTGGTGGAAGAACTTTAGGCTATACTCTCAAGTAAAATCAATCAATCAATCAATATACCAAGAGAGAGTATTAGCTAGAGAAATTTAAGCACAATAGCCTTAAAGAAATACTCACAATGCTTAGAGAAAGAGAATGGGGAGTATGTGAGTGTTTGCGAGAAATATTTGGCTAATATAGGGTTTTTGGGGTTTTGAAAGTTGAGAGAATATTTACCCTAACCAAGTTTTCTAATCCTTGCTAATTAAGACAAATGAACTGGTATATATAGGCAAGGAGGATTTTTTGACCATTGGGGACACAATGGGTATAATTAGAATTTTCTAAAAGACCATTAAGAAAGTTAACCCAATTTACCCTATTTTAAAAAATCAGTAAAAATTATTTTAACCCGCAACGTTCGGGTGCTCGAACAGACACAGTAAAAAATTTAACTTTAAGAGGTTTGAGTGCTCGAGTTGAGGACCTGTTGGCTGAACAAAAGTCAGTAGCCAAATGTCTAAGCTTTGGGTGCCTAAAGCTAAGTTCAGTTAACCGAACGAGGCAGTTCAGTCACCCGAACCTCTATTTGAACATAAACGTTCGGTCACCTTAGTAGTTGAAAAGTACTTTGACAAGCATTCGGGTGCCCGAGTAAGATACTTTCAAAAGAGGTTTGGTCGCCCGAAGCTAAGTCAACATGTTGACTTGTTTGGTCGCCCAAGCTGCTTTATACGACATTAGTTCGGTCGCCCGAACCCTCTTAACCTTTTCAATTTTCAATCCAATTTTTATCCAATTATAATTCCCTTGATATGAAGATGATAATGGGGACTTATTAGTGCCTCTCACATGTATTAGATCCACAAGAAAAGAGGCAGACATAGGCTTATCATCTTAATGAATATTCATTGTGACTGTTGGTCCAATAAGCCTAAAGCATTCATGCCAAGATTAAACTATTGAAAATCTTATGACTCTTGGCTAAAGAAATTTGAAAATGAAAAGGGCATTAAATGCGTTGACTGCAGAACTCAGGGGCAGCTTTTATTCTTCATATCTATATAAATTAAAATGCTCTCATATATATATATATATATATATATATATATATATATATATATATTGTTTATGCCTTTATGCTTATCTGTGTATCGCATTGCAGCACTATCCATGATTCAATGAATGGTTATAATCTCTTTAATGGATAGTTCATATTTTTCTAGCACGAACTTCTATTGAGCTATATTGAATATCTTGAGTTGATTATAATACTGGATTGCATGTTTGTTATTGAAAGATATTGGCCTATTAAGGCTTACAATTCTTATTTTGATGATAACAAATCAAATGATATGTTTAATATATTTCAAGTAAAATTTTTTCAGGAATGTGACAAAGCCCAAGTGCATAAAGAAGCCTATGGAGTACAAAAAATTCTTGAAGAACACAAGTATAGTTTATGGATTACAAAGAATCCTTGAAGAACACAAAGAAAAGCTTATGGATTACAAAGAGCATGAGCAATAAAATTATACTGGTGAAAAGCTCAAATAAAAGATTGAAACAACAAAGATGATAGAAGAACAAGATTGAAGATTAAAGAATTATATTTTAGGATGTTCTTAATGTAAGTACTTCAAAGGTTAAACTCAAATATAAAGTGGTTTGAAACTCATAGAAAATCAAAAATATATTTTTTTAACATATATACTCTAAAAAGTATATTTTTTTTTTAATAAATAAAAAGGGCTTAAGAAGGGAAGATTTTTTAAACCATGTTTTTAAACATATTTATTTCAAAATATTTGGAAATGAATTTTAGGAATCTTTGGGAGTAATGGATGGCTTCTAAAAATATTTATAAATAGTCAAAAGCTTCAAAGGTTTAAAATAATGATCATAGAGGTAATATTGAAAGGTTTTTGAAATTAAGAAATTCTCAAAAGTTTGAGATCCAGAAATCTTCAAAAGTTTTAGATCCAGAAATCTTCAAAGTTTCAGATCCAGCAATCTTCAAAGTTTAAGATCAAACAACCTTCAAGGTTTTTTGATGAAGCTATTTTTCAAGGGTTTTTAGATCAAGTGATTTTCAAATATTCAAATTTCTCAAAGGATCTAAAATTTTCTTGTTCTTAAACTTTCTGATCTGATATTGATTTATATTTTTTGAAGCAAAGTTTTAAAAAATCAGAATCTTTCATTTTCTTTGAAAAATCATTTGGTAATTCATACTAAGCGTTGAGCTTCAAATTTCTTATATTTGAATTACTTTGGAGTATAAGTGAGCTGATCATTGTAGTAATCTACTCTATTGTGAGAGTTCTCTTTTGTACACAAATTTCTTTATCATCATTCTTAAACGATTCAGAGTTGTTGAATCGTTGGACCAAATAAGGGATTATTGTTTGGAGAGGTGGGCTCTAGCCTGACAAAAGGAGTGGTTGTAAATTGGTATTGTTTCACTAGGTAACGAAACTGATATAGTGGAATCCTTTGGTGTTTTGCCAAAGGTGAGGACGTAGGCTATGTTGAAGTCGAACCTCATAAAAATCTTATGTCTTTCTCTTTGCTTTACTTTATATTATTTACTTGCTATTGTGGTGTGATTTAAATGTGCAGGTTGCAGATTCTTAAGTGGGAAAGAAACAAAGGTACTTGGTATTTAGAAAGTATGTTTTGATTAATCATTTGAGGAAACCCAAAAAGGGAGTACGTTGGTTAATCTGCGGAAATCTTGATCAAGTAAAGTGCATACTAAGAGTTTACAGAAAAATCAACTAAAGCTCTAATATTTTTGGTTGAGTGATTGAATTACGTTGATTTCATTAATTGACTTGTGAATTTAAATTTCAATATTTTTAAGTGTAGTTATCATTTATATATCTTGTTTTCTGGGTAATTAAAATCAATAGCTTAAAAATCATTAAAATTTAAAAAGAATCCAATTCACCCCCCCTCTTGGGAAGCTATTCCTCATTTCAAAAGCCTTCTGCATGGCGGATGCAGTTGATGTGTATTACATGTTGGTAGTGGACATAGGTTCTCACATGCTCAAACTGAATTGTTTTGAATTGATTGCTTGAATCTATCAGGTTTTGGTGTATGAAAATTTGGTAAATGTCTAATTTACAGACGACATGCTACTGAAACTTTGACAGGATTTTTTCCAAACCAAAACCTTGTGTTAAAGATGATTATGATAAAATTAATGTTAAAATATTTTTTGAAAGGATGAGTGAAAACTAGTTGAATGATTAAACTTCATCCTAATATAATCATCAAAGATTTAGAAAGGCTAAAATCCATCCCTATAGGAAGCGCATAAATGACTTATATGCATCATTTTCATCTATTGAAATATTGAGGCTCTTCTGAAAATCCCTGAACATTATATCCTGCACTTGAGGTTCTATGATTTGATATGGAATGTTCTTGGTTCATGAACTTTATTGCATGCCTTAATATATATACTTTTATGATGCATCTATAGTCTATAGGGACAACTATACTGTTAGCTTTACCGTGATCCCAAGAGGGGGGGTGAATTGGTATTTTTAAATTTTACCTTCTAAGTATTCCTCCTAGCAGCAGTATGTTCACAAGCCTAGGGTCAATCTAGTGCAAATGATGTAAATGTGCCAGAGATCAGATGAAGCAGTTTAAACAATCACACAAGTATCAGAAAGCAGTAAAGAGAAGATGACACGCGGATATGTTATCGAGGTTCGGCCAACCGCCTACGTCCCCGCCTTGGCTAACCAGCACAAGGATTATCACAATACCTTGCTCACTTAAACGGGTGGAGCGTCACCTATACAAACCAGGTCAAATTACCACAGGGCTGACCTCAACCTTAACCAGGTCAATTAGTGGGGCTGACCTCAACCTTTACACCAATCCTTACCGGGCTGGATTACTGCCCCCTCAGGCCACGCCTGGAATCTCTCAGATATACAATCAAAGGTACAATACAATTGTGCTTTCAAGTAAAGCAGATATGTACCACAAATGCGCACAAACACAAACACCACAAGTGATTTAAAATGTAAGCTCTGTGTGGTCTAAATATGTCAATCTCTCAACTATGTTTTCTATCAGTGTAACACGTACGTGAGAGTGTCAATAATAATCTGTGCACTTCAAAATATTCAGTCAAGAGTGTTCACACAGAATTCCAAGCAAGCCTCAATATTATCAATCAATAGAATGCGTATGTGCTTGTATTGCAAAGTAGATAATCTTTGTTTTCGGTAAATGATATATATTTATAAAACTTGTACAAACAATACCACAAAGATTTATATATCACACACACACGAATATCCTTTCCCAAATATATCAATATGAACACCACAAGATATTCAAATATGTTTGAAAGTATTTTTGCAATCTCCAAACAAAAATGAACTTCCTAAGATATTGCAACTAGAGTGCAATACTTGGGATGTCACAAAAAGTCTTTCTTAGGGCAGGCTTATTGGCAAAGCCTCCTAAGAAAACTTAGGTTATGCTCTCAAAAATCGATTCAAATACACAGCAATATGAAGAGCTAACCAAAAATAAAGAACTCAATACACTTACAAATGTTTGGATAGATGAAGAGTGTAAGCTTGAGTAGGTTTTCAAAATAATGTAAGTAGTAGGAGGCAAATATGAGTATTTGGCTTGAGAGAAAATTTTTCTTAATTTATTTGCTAATCATCTCTTAATCCACCAAATGAAGGAGTATATATAGACATACCAAGAATTTTGACCGTTGGGGACTTATTAGGAATTTTCAGAAAAGTTTAATGACACTTAAGAAAATTTAACCCTGTTTAAAACATTTAATCGCGGTAAAAAAATCAGGGCAACCCGAGAGGTCCGGTCGACCAAAAGTGGTTCGATCGATCGGGACTCAAGTAGCTCGGTCGTCCGGGGGAATTTTGAACTAAGGGGTCGGTCGACCGGGCAGGGCGATTTTTCAATATTCCGAGGTTCGGTCGACCGGACACTTTTTGAACTACATGGCTCGGTCGACCGGACCGCTGGGAATTTTCCCGAGACCCTTCGGTCGACCAAGTTGTTGATGAACAAAAATGGTCGGTCGACCGGGAGGTCAAACTGTTGACCCCAAGGAGGTTCGGTCGACCGAGGTCAAATGACCTATAAGTGCTCGGTCGACCGGGCCTAGGTCAAACAGTTGACCCGGACCGGTTTCGGTCGACCGGGCCAAATTGAACTGAGTTGGCCGGTCGACCGAAAGTGCACCAAGTGTGCATTTCGGTCCCTTCTTGCAACATTCAAACCCTATTCAAGTGCCTATTACATACAAGTGCAAAGGTGAGTGTCCTAAGGTCACTTGGGGTCCAATTTTGAAGACACCGAAAAAGTCCGGTGTCGGTCGACCGAAGGTCGACCGAAGGTACACTCTAAGATCTTTCTATGGTTCGGTTTGAGCTTACAAAGTAAATCATTCATGTGATGTGTGTGAGCTTATTACAAACCGAAAAACCCTAAGTACTATTACAGACAAAATTCACTTAGAGATATTACAATTGGGAATATGAAATTGTCTTCAAGCTTTCACGTGCCCTTGAATGTATGTTAGTATAAACCTGCACATGAACTGGATATTTATTAAATATAATTGAGTTTGTCATTATCAAAACCAGCGTGTGACCTATAAGGTCAACATATACTGATAGGGGTAAACAGAGTTGATTAATATTCAGTATTGTTGATTTTAGAGTGTCAAAATGAATGGCTTATACTACTGAGCAGAATGAAATTAATCCTTGGATAGTATAAGTAGTTAAAGAATCTAAGCATGTACTCAAATTGATAAGGGGAGCATCTAAAATTAAGATGTCTTTCATGCTATGCTCACCTACATTTTTTTTTGGCTTAGATGTTCCTTAAGTGGCAAATGCTTAAATGAAATAATATTATTGAAAATCTTAATTTAAAGCATGATGTTTATTGTTGCCATAATCATCTGTTTTGTCATATGATCCTTGTTTTGAATGTTCTATACTATTTAGGATCATTGTGATTGTGATTTTCTGGCTATATTATGAATTGTACTTCAATGCTAAAATTAGAAAAATGTTGCTTGCTTGCATGATCTTCGAAGTTTGCTTTGCAAGCATCACCCCCAGTACTTTTTGCAAATATCAAAATGGGATATATATTTATACTTATATACATATGTAGTTATTTTAACACTTCATGGCAAGAACTAATTTCAAAACTAAAACTTTTTCTCTTGCCACATTATTATATCCATATACATGTTTTTAAAAACAAAAAAAATAAAAATTACATAATTGGTTTGGTAACTTCATATGAAAATGTATGCGAACTAATTAGGCTATTTTATGCTCAAACCTTCTATCTATTATCATATGTCGTGTGTGTTAAATTCATATCTTCCACGGGTCTTATGATATAATTTAAATTGCTATGGTTTGTAAATAATTCTGGTCTAATTTTGTTTTCATGCCATTTAAATGACAAGTTATAGAGTGTGTGCGCTTAATTGCTAAACCTGTCAATGTTTTATACTCCATGAATTCATTTGTGCCATGAAATGCATAACTATCATATCTATTGCATGTTGATAGTTATATTTATATTTTTAGAATACTAAACTGTTTGAATTGATTGTGGTGGATATGTTGTAAATTTCAAAACTCAATCAAGTAATTTCTATACAGGTATTTTTGGGAAAACGCTCTATTTTCAAATGGCATTCTACTGAAATTTCTAAATTTTTTTTCTAATCTTATCGTTTATTTAAATGATTCATACTCAAATGCCTTGCTTACATGCTTTATATTTATAGCCCTTTTTGTTGTTTTCAAAAGGAATAGAAGAGGCAAAAATGGGGTACTTGAAAAATGAAAAATATTTGCATTGACAAATCTTTAACATTATGCATATTGCCAGGGGAGCCTTTCAAGGCTATACCCACTTTTTGCATAGTGTGTTTATCATCATCAAAAAGGGGGAGATTGTTGACCCTATGAGTCATGCCCTATTTTAATTATGACAAATATTCTGGTATTTAATGCCTTTCTAGTTTGTGTGCAGGTTTATATTAGCAAACCAATTGATGGCACATGAAGACTAAAGACCCTAAAGACTTATTGTAACTTATATTTTGTGTAATTTGGGTCTGTAATAGTAATTAGGATATCGGCCTGTAATAATCTATGCATGACATGCATGTAGGAACTAAAGCTCAAAATGACCGTAGATTGACCATAGGGATCGCATGGCTTTTGGGCACCCTTCGGTCAACCGACGTTAGGTTTTTATGCATACTTAAAAGACCCTAGGTTCCTATACTTAGTGCACAAAATCCCCAATATCACTTTTTATATCAGCGGAATCAAATCAAGGCTAAAATGAACTAAATGGAAAATGTTGAGAGGGTTCGGGCAACCAAACCCAGGCCATATAAAACGGCTCGGGCGACCTAACTAGTCAATGTACTGACTTTGTGTTCGGGCACCCGAACTCGTTTTGAGTGTATCGTCCTCGGGCACCGAAAACCTGTGTTAAGGCTCTTTTCAACTACTTGGGCGACCAAACGACACGTTCAAATTGGGCTCGGGCAACCGAACTGGTTAGTTTGTTTATTCGAACTATGAGTCAGGCACCCAAACTATCGAACAAATGCTACTGACTTTTGTTCAGTCGACTAACTCAATCTTTGGGCTCCCGAACCACTAAAAACTGGATTTTTGACTGAGTTTGTTCGGGCACCCGAACCTCTGGAGGGGCGACTGAACCTCATGGGTTAAAATAATTTTTACTGAATTTTAAATGGGGTAAACTGGATTAATTTTCCTAAAGGCTTTTTAAACAAATTTAATTATTCCCATTATGTCCCCAACAATCAAAAAATCCACCTTGCCTATATATACTCATTCATTTGTCTTAACTAGCAAGGGATTAGCAAATTTGATTAGGGCAAAACTCTCTCAAAATCGAAAACCCTATTTTAGCCTATACTACTCAAAAACACCCATACACTTCATTTTCTTAGATCTTTCAAGTGTTGTGAGTATTTCGAAAGTACTTGTATCCAATCTAGACTGCTCATACTCTCATTAGATTATATTGTTTGTTTGATTTTATTGAGAGTAGAAGCATCAAGTTCTTCCACTAATTTAACTTGATAAGTCTTGTGTGGGAAGACTTGGAAGGTTGTGGTTCTTGCATCATCATTGCAAGTAACCTAAGCCTATGCTTTTGTGTGCAAAAATCATCTTCAAAGAATAGCTTGTTTGATATACACTCTTGTGCTTGATTAGATAAAGTCATTATTTTGAGTGTTGAT